>NW_027269276.1:4397500-5842500 GCF_023055355.1 Agelaius tricolor | reverse complement strand
ACTCCATGTTTCAGAAGGCTTGATTTATTATTTTATGAGATATATTACATTAAAACTATACTAAAAAATATTTCATCAGAAGGCTAGCTAAGAATAGAATAAGGAAAAATGATTACAAAAGCTTCTGTCTTGGACAGAGAGTCCGAGCCAGCTGACTGTGATTGGCCATTAATTAAAAACAACTAACATAAACCAATCAAAGATCTACCTTTTTCTACATTTTACAGCAGCAGGTAACCATTATTTACATTTTGTTCCTGAGGCCTCTCAGCTTCTCAGGAGGAAAAAAAATCTCAAAAAAAAGATTTTTCATAAAAGATGTCTGCGACAGAGGGGTTTGCTCATCGGGGTGGAAACCATCCCAAAGCCTCAGTGGTCTGTGTGCACCCTCCACTCCTGCCAGGCTCCTGGAAGCTGCTGTCTCACATGTGTTGGAGGGTGTTATTCCCCTTTCATTCTTCTCTGGATGGAGCTGAACTTCAAAGAGATTTTGTTCTTCATATCTGCAGGTCGAAAGACTTGGGCAAATGATGCCAGCAGGGTTTTCCCTGCAGTGTCTGTGGGTCAGGAGGTCAGCAAGGAGACTGGTTTTGTTCCCTGGTCAAAGGGAACTTGTTTGCAGCCCTTCTTGGGGCAGTCTCTGCAGGAAATAATGGGAAAGCCAGCCTAGGCAGGGCTTCAGTGCCCCCAGGGACTTCAGTGTCCATCCAGGCTAGAAGAACCTGATGGACGAAATGTGCATTTTGGGATCATCTAAAAAGGTGATCTTGATGCTCTGGTGGAAGGTGTCCCTGCCCATGGCAGAGGGGTTTAAATGAGAGGATCTTTAAGGTCACTTCCAACCAAAATCTTTCTATGATTCTATGATTTTAGGCAACAACCTGGATATTGGTGTGGATGCAGCCACTGCTGGGCATCAGTGCTGCAGCTCCCTGATGTTTTCATGTCCTTTATAGCAGGAGTCTATTCACCCCTGTGGAACAATGAGCAGACCTTCTCTGCAGTCCCATTTTTTTGAGCAGATTTCTCCTCCATTCATGCTGTGAAGCCTGAAGTTGGCACTGTTTGTCACTAATTGGTGGAGAGGATCTGAAGACATTGAGGGGTTTGGGTAGGAGTGGGGAGGGTCACAGGTGAACCTGCCCACAGGTGGCTCCTCTCTGCTGTCTGTTGGGAAGGGTGATGGGAATATTTGAAGCCCCAGAGCTCAGTGCTGAGCTGATGCCCCTGCTCACAGGGCACAAACACCCACCCAGCCCTAGGGAGGGTTGGTTTCTCTGTTGGCTGCTGGGACCTGCAAGCTGTGGTTCATCCTCCAGGGCTTCACCAAGGTAGGATTGTGCCATGGTTTGCTCACAGGTCTCTTTTCTCACTTGGGGAACAGGGTTGTTGCTCTGTTGCCCTGCCCAAAGCTGGGAGTGAGCAGCAGAGCTCATTCTGCAGCCATGTGTGGCTCCCTCTGCAAGCTCCTCTGCCTGGCAATCCATAATCCTGATAAAGCACCATCTGGGCTGGAAGTGTGTGAATATCCAGCTCCACAGCACCTCACATTCTTTCTTTATGCTTATTAATAACAAGCTGTAAAAATAGCAGTCAGGCAAGATGAGCTCATGAGGCTGATGGTGGGATGCCACATGCTGTCTGTTTTACTGGGGGAGACACAGGGGAGCCCTGTGCTCTCCTGCCAGAGCAGGGTGGGGCTGTGGGCTCTATCCTTTCTAGGATAAACCATTTAAACCATTTAGGATAAACAGAAATTGCTGGAAAGCTCTGAGTCTGAGGAGCAGCAGGTCTGTGGACAGGACAACTCTTCCAGGGGTTTGTGGTGGCTTTACCTGGTTGTGACTCCAGCTGCTCTGTCCTGACCACATATCTCTATTTCTTTGAGGTGATGAGACCTTAACAGAAATTAAAGATTTTTTTTTTTGTTGACTCTCTTTACTGTTAAGTTAAGAGTTGAAAAAATGCAGATAGACAATGCTGGGCCCATTTATGTTTGTACACGCTTCAAAAAGATGATGTGTTATCTTGGCCAGCTGTGGAAGAGCAACATTTTCTGTGCTTAAAGGAATGATATTTCCAGCACCTAGCAGTGCCCTAGTTGTGTTTAATAATCTTCTGGCTGGGAAGTGTTAGTGTAGATTAGGGCTCTTCAGATTTGATAGCTCATGGGCAGCAGTGCTGTGTCAGTGAAGTGTGAAGGGCAAGAACCTGCTCTGAGCTGACCCAGGCCAAGGGGTTGTGACTTCTTTTGCCTTGGGGATTTCTGCCTGTGTTACATCTGGGCTGTGGTTGATGGCAAACAGCAGAAACAAACTCTTTCTTCTGTTTAAGGAATTAATTTTCTGACTCAGAGCGTTGCTCCCTTGGTAACACCCCGGGCTGTGGAGCTGAATGTTCTGCAGCCCCTCGTGTTGGTGCATCTCTGCCTTGCCTGGGGAGCTGTTTTTGGGGGGGTCACTCTGATACCCAACCCACCCTCAACGAGGCTCAGGTGCCAATTAAACCTTGCACAACCAAAGAGCACGTGGGACCTTTGGAAACATCCCTTCAGCTGTCCCAGGATGTGTGCATGAGTCATTGTCTGGAAATCCAGGTGGCCAGATGTCCTCCAGATCCTGCTGGGCTGCCCTGGCAGAGGGGGCTCCTTGCAGAGGTTCCTTGGAAGTGTTATTCAGGCTCTTTAGAAGTGTTATTTCTAGTTCTGGCTTAGTCCATGATTTTGGAGAATTTCTTCAGAATTCTTTGTGCTCACAGCAGAAAAATCCCTGCTGCTTTGGTCTGACAGAGAGTGCAAGTGTGCATGTGAGAGGGGAGAGCCAGTGCTCTGTGAGAGTGGCCAGGACTGAGGCTGGTGGTGCCTGAGGATGAGAAAAATGAGAATTCCTCAAGGAAAAGCAATCTTACAGGGGTAAGAGGGCCACAAAAACCCCACCCCAAGCAACCTGCTAGAACTCTGTAGGATTTTGGGTGATCTCTGTGTAACTGCATTAGGAGCAAGGTGTGGCTTTTGCTGTGCAGGTGCAGGTGAGGAGCTCACACATCCCCCAGCAGAGCCAGGCTTGTGGGGCCAGCCCTGGGGGAGGCATCAGCAGCAGCTGGGTCCATCTCTGCCCCCAGCCTGCCCTGGGGGACAGGGCTGTTGTCACAGCTGCCCTCAGCACTCACTCTCCAGCTGCTTTTGGCTGCTGTGCTGGTGGCTTGCAGGGAGCAGAACCAGGGACCCCCATGGGCCCCCGCTCCAGACAGCTGGGGAAAGGCTCCTTTGGGTCTTCCCCTTGCCAAAGGCTGTTATTCCTTAGCACAGCATTAATGTGAGGCTCTGCCCCTCTCTGTTCCCCCACAGCCCATGGGCTGCAGGCTCCCTGCAAAGCACAAGGGGATGAGGGAGAGTTTGTCTGGAGTTTCAGGAGGGAGGCAGAGTCCTGCCTCATGCTCTGGGTTGTGCTGGCTTTGCAACCAAGATGGTATTCTTTAATTAAAAAAAAACAAGTTTCTTTTTTTTCATGACTTTTCAAATTGTTCCAGAGCCTGGTGGCAATAAGAAATGAGGGCATTATATTGCTTTTAGACAGTGACACATGAGCTTACGATGAAAAACAGTAAAATAACTAGTGTTGAACTTAATAAACTCTTTTAAAAGCTGTGAAACACCAGGGAGTCCTTTTTTTGAGGAAGATCATTGTCCTTCCAGAAGGAAAAGCAGATTTCTGAGGAAAAAGTGTGACTAAGTGTGACTAGATCTAGTTGGTAACTTGTTGGCCATGAGTAGAGGTTTCTCTCTCTGCCTCAGCTCTACCTCCAGCCCTCCCCACAGCCCTGGGCTGAGCTGTGCCATCAGTGTGCAACTAAATTCCATCAGCCTTCACAAGTCAGGCAATCCTCTTCCTTCTTGAAGAGGCAAAATCAGCCAAAGCCCTCAAATTCTGTTGTTGGGAGGAGCAGGGCACTGCAAGGAGCAGCTTTGCTTTAGGGCAGCTCCTCCTCACCGGTGCTGTTATCCCATGGGCATTGCTCCTGCCTGTGCCCACCTTGGGGATCTATAGATTAGGGCTCCATAAAGCACTGCCATGCTCCAGGAGCAGGGCAGAAAAACCCTTTTTGTATCTGGCCCTGAAGGAATCTTGCTGGAAGGTGAATCAGGGCAATGGCTCTGCAGGAGCCTGTTGTAATTGCCAGATTTAAGATGTTGGGCTCTGAATAAATCTTAGCTTTTACTTTGCTGGGCTAATTCAGGCTTGAAAACTGAAGTGACAGCTTATAGCCAGGCTTTTCTGTTTGGCTTGTCCAAGATTGTGGATGTGTGTTACTGTGGCTAAATGCAAATAAGCTGCTCCCAGAAAACACAGTCACAAGTGCTAAACTTATTATCTGCATGGGCTGATGGTGTGAGCGACTGGAGACCACATAAATTACCTTTTTTTCTGCTCAGAGTGAAAGTGATACTGGTGCTGCAGTCCCTGACAGTAAGGAATGGCTCTTTCTGGTTGGACAGGTTTGATTGGCTGCTAATTTACTCTCCCTCCTCTCATAATTCAGCACAGCTTTCTTGATGTGCTCTGCCAGCTCCCCCCAATTTGCTGCTAGGAGGATTTTCATGCAAGGGAATTGTGGATTCCAGTTAAAACATGCACTGAGCACGCTCCTGCTTGATGGCTCCGTGCTCAGATGTCGCAGGAAGAGACAGTGTTTTGTATAACTGCAAGAAAAATACCATGTTCTAATTAGTGTAATTTATAGTCCCTTGCAGGCTAAAACAACAGCTGATGAGTCATGGAAGTTCCTTCTTCTGACACTTGCTGAAAGAAATGTTATTTTAGCTCCCATGGTTTTGTGGGGAGGGGAGAGGAACAGGGTGTGGAGGGTCTGAAATGCCTCAGCCCCTCTCCAGCACCTTCCTCCTGCAAGGTGTTTCCTGTTTAAAGCTTTCTGGGGCAGTGAGGGGACACTGATTACGGCCATGGCTAATTATCAGTCATGGTGGATCCCAGTTTGGGTGTTTGTGTCTGAGCTGGAGCTCCTGGGCCCAGCTAGGACAGGAGGTTTCAGCAGCTGCAGTAGTGCCAGTGTTGAGTTTGAGGCTGAGCAGGCAGGAGGATGAACACTGAAGGCCCCCTGTGCTCTACCTGGGTGTGCTGTGAGCACACTGTGGGCAGGTGAGGGCTGAGTGAAAGGTGGGACTTTCAATTCCATTTTCGAGGACGGCCTTGCCACTGAGTTTCAACCTCGTCCTACCCCTCTGGCCCAAGACTTGGCTCAAACCAGGCTCTGAGTCACTTGGATTAAAGCAAAGTTTTACTCCTCGGGTTGCTTTTTCCACCCTGAACTTGCCCCTGATGGTTGGGTGAGCTGAGACAAACACCTCAGGATCTGATTGAACTGCAGGAGTGACAGGCACAGGGGTGGGGACCCTCCCACCGTGTCCTGGGGTCTGTCCCTGGCCGTGTAAGTCTGGCTGTGACCATGAGAGGTCAGCAATGGCCCTGCCCAGCAGCCAGCTGCCCTCCCTGCAGCAGGCACTGCAGAGCCCCTCCATTGTTCGGGTACAGGGGATGCCACCTGGATATTTTGCTCAGTGTGTGTTTGGAGTGGTCAGCGACATAAAATAAGCTCCCTGGAACACTGGTGTCTAGAGCAAGCTGTGTCAAAGGTTTTGCCCACAGCAAAGCTGAAGATTCCTTCACTGAACATTTTTTTTCCTCCTGGTTGCTTGTCTGGCCACCATTTCTGTGGTTTGTGCTGTTGGAAGACAGACCATTCTCCAATAGCAGGTAAGGTGTGATTACCTTGCACCTTCATCTACGAACTGCAAGGACTTAGGGAGGCTTTTGGAGGAGAAAAAAAGCATTGGACAAATGTGAATCTTTGAATGCAAATGAAGTTGCAGAGAGTTCACCCATGACATGTCAGTTATGAGGGGTCCTCAGACAGCAAATGAAGTGGCCATGGCTGGTTCTGCTGAAAGTGTGCCAAGACCTCAGGCTACTTAGAAGTGTTATTTCTAGTTCTGGCTTAGTCCATGATTTTGGAGAATTTCTTCAGAATTCTTTGTGCTCACAGCAGAAAAATCATTGCTGTTTGTCTCTGACAGAGAGT
Source organism: Agelaius tricolor (assembly GCF_023055355.1). Classification (NCBI taxonomy): domain Eukaryota; kingdom Metazoa; phylum Chordata; class Aves; order Passeriformes; family Icteridae; genus Agelaius; species Agelaius tricolor. The sequence continues at coordinate 5,836,404 of NW_027269276.1, read as the reverse complement.
GCAAGTGTGCATGTGAGAGGGGAGAGGTCACTCCTGCAGTTCAATCAGATCCTGAGGTGTTTGTCTCAGCTCACCCAACCATCAGGGACAAGTTCAGGGTGGAAAAACCAACCTGAGGAGTAAAACTTTGCTTTAATCCAAGTGACTCAGAGCCTGGTTTGAGCCAAGTCTTGGGCCAGAGGGGTAGGACGAGGCTGAAACGCAGTGGCAAGGCCATCCTCGAAAATGGAATTGGAAGTCCCACCTTTCACAGTGCTCTGTGAGAGTGGTCAGGACTGAGGCTGGTGGTGCCTGAGGATGAGAAAAATGAGAATCCTCAAGGAAAAGCAATCTTACAGAGGTAAGAGGGCCACAAAAACCCCACCCCAAGCAACCTGCTAGAAGTCTGTAGGATTTTGGGTGATCTCTGTGTAACTTGGTCCATCTGTGTGACCTTTGTTATCCAGGTTTATCAAGGTGCCACCACGTGTGGGGCTCATCACAAGGGTGGCTGGTGCTCAGCTCCCTCCTCAGCTTGGGTGCCCTGGTGGATTCTGGCCTGGACTAGCCCAGCTCCAGGGAAAATGAAGCTAATTAATGCTCTAGTGCTGAAATTTGTTTTCCAATGTGTTATCTCCAGAGATATCTCCTGAAAGAGTCCAAGCCTTGGCTTGGATGTCTGAGGGGTTGGTCTGGACCTGTTTATCCCTCCTATCACAGGGGTGGGAGAGGTCAGTGCCTTGGACAGACACTAGAAATATGGGTGGTATTTCTGCCTCTGAGGCAATTCCTGTGTGATCCCATGGTCCACTCTTGACATCCCCAAGTGCCTTGGCAGGGTTTAAGCCCTTTATTTTAGGGAGCAATATCTAAAGTTGGTCTTTCACATCCTGTGCCTTTGTTTCTCTGATTTAGTGGTGCTCAGCTGTGTACCAGGGCAGTTCTAGGGCACCATTCATGGTGCCAGGCTCCAGCCCCAGAGCTTCTGGTGGAACTTGCTGTCCAATTGCAAAGATAAAATTCCTCAGAGAGCTTTGAAACTCAAGCTCACAGAGCATTCCTGAAATAGCTGTGAAATGATATTGAGTCAATACCTAAGGCAATGTTTAGATGTGGCAAGCAAAGATGCCCTGAAGCTGTTGAGGCTTGCCAGTTGCCTCTCAAGTGTATTTTGGAGCATCTGAAAAGCACTTTGCTTTTGACATAAGAGACCCTGCCAGGCATGTGAAATGCCCAGGTAAGGTGGCAATCTGCTGCTTGAGGTGGAACCTGGCAAATGAACTCCAGGCAGTGCAGCTCTGAAGTGAGAACCTGAGCAAAAGCATTCTTGATGCTCTCAGAAGTGACTTTTTACCACCTGCCATATATCAAACTTGGTGTGACTGGGGAGGAGAGGGGGGAATGTCTCCTCTGCTCTGCTCCTTTGTGTTAAAATAAAATCTTATCTGAAAGGCTTTAAATCTTTCCAGGAAGATAACTCCCCATCAGAAAAGCTGAAATAAGTCTGGGCTGTAGACATATAACAAGTGAAAGTCATTTTAAAATCCCCCATTAATAAAATGCTTATTCCTGGTCTTGTGCTGCTAAGTGTAATTTATAGAGGAGCTCCAGTGGCTAAACACAGCACAGGGAGGGATAAATTCAGCAACTTGTAAACACTGCTTGTGTTCCCCTCTCAGGACATTTGAAGGCATAACAAGAAAAAATTCATTGCTTAGACCATAATTTATTTAGGAGTGTCCAGATCCTGGTCAGTAGAGTCAGGTTTGTGGAGGGGCTGATCAAGAATCAGAGCCAAGCCTAGAGATGAATCCAAGCAAGGTGGATCTTTCTCTGAAGTGTCTACAGAGTCTTGCTGGTGACTGCATTTTCCAAGTCTTCTCTCTAAAGCTCCCCCAAACCTGACCAGGGAGCTCTGACTCTCTTTTTTGGGTGTTTTTTTTCTGCAAGCCATCAAAGCTCTCCTTCCAGCTCAGGAGAAACTGGGTTTGCTTTTGGCCAAGGTGGACAACATGGGCAAGCAAAATGTGTGTCTTGACCTTCATGCAGCTGGGGAAAAACTCATCAATCAAGCCAGAGGCTGCCGTGCTTTGTCAGGCAGTTCTGAGCTGGTGTTCAGATGGTTTAGGAGTTAAATCTATTGTGATCAATTATGCAGGGAATTCCAAGTTGCTGCACGTGTTGTTGTACTCCAACAGTGCATCTGAGCACAGGGAAAAGCTTGACTATGAGCTTTTGACTTTATTGCTTTATTTATTTTGCCTATTGCTTTATTGACTTTGTACCACGGCAGAGGTTTCTTAAGTAAAAAGGTTAAAATCTGACACATAATTGTACACTTGAAATGCTTAATTCATATTGCCAACTCAAGTGGACTCCAAAAATCTCTGTTTCATGCTGGCCTTGCTGGGTTGCCAGCCTGTGTCCTGGGATGGTGTGGGCCAGCCCTGGGGTCTGCAATGCCAGGCTGAAAAGGGGGGCAGAGCACAGGTTGGGTTCACCCTGCCAGCTGTGGGCAGAAAAAGGCAAAAGGGAAGAGAAGATCCCGAGGGAAAGGATGTGGTTACTTGTGGGACTGATTGCACAAAGCTGTGAGTGGGGATGGGGAAGAGAGCTGCTGGATTTTCTAGGAAAGGCAGTGTGACAGTGGAAGATGGGCTGCTTTTAATAATCTGTTCAGAGCTATTTCTGCAAGAACAATGAATCTCTGTGCCTCAGTCATTCCCCATCTGTTTTCAGAACTCATCTGAAAACTCATCTTTCCTTCCTTTCTTCTCCCCTTCCGCCCTCTCCTCTGTCATTTTTATTTTAATTTTGCCTCTCTGCTCTCCAAAGTTTTTGTGGGGATGGAGCTTGAATGAGGCAATAGACAAGGTAACACACATTAACCAGCAAAGCAAGAGCTGATTTATTTTTATTGCACCCATTTATTTTCTTCACACCCCAAACATCTTCATAAAGGAAATGATTTAACCTTTCGAGTAGGAAGTATATGCCAAGGGTTTGTGTTGTAAAGTATTGTGAAATGTAAATGGAGAGAGGAAAGGCATAAATCCCTCCCCAGTTTGGTGCAGCTTTGGTGAGGTGCTCCAGGTGATATTGTTTGCTGTGGGAAAGGTTCCTGCCTTCACTCCCTTGGCAAATATGAAAAGTAGCCTTTGTGTTTGTATACAGATGTAAAAGGGATCAAGGAAGGGAAAGACGTTTTTACCTCCAAAGGCAGAATTCCTCCCTCTCTTCCTTAGTTCGTGGTGGAATTCAGGTGCTTTGGGCACTTTGGGAGAGGCAGAACATGAGTGAAATGGGGATATGAGGTGTTAATGGGTAGAAATCTCTTAATGCATTAAACATAGGCTTAGACATTCTCTCATTACGCTTTTCCAGTTCTCCCCACCCAAACTGCTCTCGAGGGTATGCTTCCCCTGGGTCAGAATAATCACCTCTCTGCTCTGCCGTCGCTAAACCTCTTCTCAGCGAGCATTTCCAAGCTTTCATTAGGATCATTTTACTGCGTAGATATATTTTTTCCCCCCTCCTGCCAAAATACCCGGCCATATGCTATTATTTTCCTGCTGTAAGCTGCCACCCCTTCCCTTTCCCGAGCCGGTGGATGTCAGGGAGAAGCCTTGGCAGGGGGAATTCAGGAGTTCTTCTTTTGCTGGGGCAAGTTTACACCAAAGGTCACAACCAGATTCATCCTGCATTTTTTTTTCCTTTTTTTTTTTTTTTTCCTTGCAACGACAGCACTGAAAAGAGCTGCGTGCCAGGAATGGATATTGGTGGTGATAGGGAATAGCAGTTTGCCTAAGCTTGTGAAGGGATTTCACTTGCAGGGGTATGAAGTCCTAGCTGGGGAAATGACCAGAGGTTTAGAGCCTGTCAGCTCAAAATAAAGTTAAAGAACATTGTGGGTTTGGTGTTTCTTTTTGGTTTTTTTTCCCTTTTTTCCCCCCTTTCTCCCCCCATTTTTCCCCCCCCCTCCCCCTTTTTTCTTTTCTCCTTTTCTTCCTTTTTTCCCTTCATTTTTTTCTTTTTCTTTTTTTTCTTTTTTCTTTTTCCTTTTCTTTGTCTTTTTTTCTTTTTTATCTTTCTTTTTTCAAATTTTTTCCCCATTTTTCTTTTCTTTTTCCCCATTTTTCTTTTCTTTTTCCCCATTTTTCTTTTCTTTTTCCCCATTTTTCTTTTCTTTTTCCCCATTTTTCTTTTTTTTTTCCCTTTTTTTTCCCCCCCATTTTTCTTTTTTTTCCCCCCCATTTTTCTTTTTTTTCCCCCCCCATTTTTCTTTTTTTTCCCCCCCATTTTTCTTTTTTTTCCCATTTTTCTTTTTATAATTTACCTGGAAAGTTTTCTCTGGACTGCAATCCCTTTGATTTTCTATTTTTTTAAGACGTTACTCCCAGCTGTGTCTGCCAGGAGTGGGCACCGTTAGTGCTGCAGTTGTTTCTCCCACTGTCTGCCTGAAGCCCTCAAATCTTTGGGGCTCTGTTGGGGCATTTGGGACAGGGAGAGCTGCAGATTTGTGCTGTGGAGCTGAGAAGCAGGAGCTGATCATTCTTGGAGCTCAGTGGAACAAATCTCTGTTTGTGGTGGTGCCCAGCTGTTGTGTCTCCCTTTAAAGCTCAATCATTTCTTCTGTGAGCCCTGATGGTGAGGAGCAAATTCTGCCTCCTCTGCCCTCTTTCCCTCTAATGGCTCCCTGCACTCCATTAATTAAATGAAGAATTTTTTAAGGAAATTCTAAACACTTAGCTACAAATCAGCTAGAATAACTCTGACAGAACCTGGCTATGAAGTAACACTGAAAAGGAGAAAAAAAAAAAAAGGCATTTAAACATAAAATGAAAGGCTGAGAACCCAAAAATCCACTAGGAAAAAAAGCAGACTTCCCAAATCTCATAATTTCTAAATAAATTCCCTGTTAGCAGCAGCTTTGCTATGGCTCATGCCATTTCCCTGCTGTAGTTAGCTTGAAATATTTTATCCTCCCTTTCCTAGAGATCTCCTGGCTGCTTTGAAAATGAGACCTTGTGTTTTTCCCTTCAGCATCCACTTTATTCTCTGCTTGTGTTCACAGACCTTAGGATGCAATGCATGGCAAGGAGGAAAAACAGAGTTAATTTGCTGGTATCTGCTCTGAGCATGATTGCTGTTAATTGTCAAGCTTGTCCTCTCCTGACTGCAAAAATAAGCTGGTTGAAAATAACCCACTGTGTGCTTCTGTATTTTGCTGACAACCTGCCAGCTACCAACCAGGGGTGTGATAAATGCCCAAATGGTTAAAATTTCCAACCAGCTTTCCACGCTGTGCTTTTAGAGTCAGGTTTGCCATCCATGTGCCCGTTGCCTCCTGCACGTAAGGAAATTCAGCAATACCTCCAAACCAGCTGGAATTTCAGGCTTTGGGCAGCCTGTGCAGCCCCTGAACCTGGGCCCACTGCTGCATGGTGATGCCAAAGCTCCTTTTCTAGCCATGGCTTAGCAAAATTCTCCTGAGCAAGGTCATGCTGTTAATTGAGCCAGTTACAAGCAGGTTTGCATTTTGGGGGACTGTGGGAAGAGATGGTGTGTGTGTGTTTAAAGCTGTTACACTTGAGAAAGCATGCTCAAGCACCATATTTATTGCCTGACTGGAATTATGCAATGCAGGATCTCTGCCCACCTTGTACACCCAGAGAAGAAGTTGGGTTTGGCAGTTCAGGCACATCCAGTAGCTGATAAAGGTCCCCAGGTTTTATAATTCTCCGTCTGACCCTTTTTTAAGGTGTAATAAACTCAGATGTGGCTTTGTGGAGATGGGGACAGGTCTGCCCAGTGCATCAACTGGTGCTGGCTGTGAATATTCCCTCTGTTGTGCTGCTGCCATGAGCACACAGTGCTGTCAGTGCATTGCTGGAAGAACACATTTGGTGATTTTGCTCCCCTCGAGGCTTTAAAATGATTGACCGCTTATTGTCTGGGAAGTGAGTGGCCTTGTCTCCTGTCTCTTTGGGAAGGGGTGGACAAATATTAAGGCTGTGCACTTAATAACTTTCACTTGTGTCATTCTCCCTGGAGATCCATAAGCAATATATTTCTTGACTTCTTCAAATGAAACTTTGATGCCCTGAGAAATACCTGCAAAAAAAAGACAGAGCAAGGATCTACTCACCTTAACCCAGAGATCTTGTTTGAAGCTGAGATGTAAAATACAGAGGGGAATCTGATGTTTCTTTGAAGCCAGATGCAGCTGAAATTAAAGATGTAATTCATAAAAGCTGAAAGCATCTTGACTGTCAGTTTGAGCTCAGTGGTTTTCAACCTGCTGAAGCAGAGAAACTAAGTGAGGACAGCACAGGTGGATAATGTGAATTTTTTTTTTTAATTATGATTTTTTTATTGTTCATTTCTTGTTAAAGTGAAGGCTTTCTTAGAGTTTAATTGTGCTCAGAGGAAAGAGTGAGAAGAATATAGCTGTGATGGTTCCAAATAATAAAATGAAGGATAATAGGGCAAAGGGAAAAGCTAATTATGAACATTTCAAAGGAAAGGCCTGAAGTGGGTCAGTTCTCTGCCCTCTGAGGTTTTTCTAATCCTGCTTGCTTTAATACCTCTTGCAGCTTGATTTAAAATGTTCACAGTAATGGGAACTCCACTGGTCCATGAGCAAGGAGACCTCCCATCCTGAGCTCTGGCCCAATCCTGACTAACATGTCACCACCTTTATTTCATCCTTGTGCTCTCATTTCTTTACCCCCTGCAATGCTGGGACACATTCTATCTCATTTTTAACCAAGAAAAATGATCTTTTCTTTAAAGATCTGCAACCTTTGTAGATCAGTTTTCTACACAATCTTGGAAGTGGATCCGTGGCAGAATGGTACACACTTCTCTCACTTCAGATTAAGGTTTGGTGGAAATGACAGGGTTCTGATTTAATGTAATAAACCCAGTATTGGGCACTTTAAAGAATTTTATTTTGAACCAGGGCAAGGGCCATCGTTATTTCTGGATATTCCTCATTGTGTGGATTTCAGGACAGGTCAGCCCACCCTTTCAAAGCAAAAAAACCTTTCAAAACAAAAAAAAAAAAATCAGCATGGTACAGAGCAGCAGTTGATCACAGATAATATAAATAACAGGGCAGGCTCGTGGAGTAACATGAGGAATAAAGCTGACACAAGGACTCAAAGATAAACGAAACTAAGAATGAAATCCATGCCATGAGAGCAAAATGTCACAGCTGGAGAACATCAGGGCTCCCAGCTCCCAACAATGGTGCTGCATTAGACACATGGGTGAATGCATTTTCCTTTTTAATGGGAAGAAAAAACAGATTAACAGACCAGAAGGGAACTGCAGTGTGAACTGGTTAGATCTCTGACAAACAGCACAGGAGCTTTTTTTTTTTTTTCCCCTTAATGATTTGAGCATTTGATGTGGTATTTCTGAAAGCACATTGGGACCTTTCTCTGAACAACCAGTCCTGAATCACTGGGTGGAGAGAGAGGTCCAGAAGGCAAAAGGACATGACTGGGGTCACACAGAGCCCTGGCTTTAAAGGAAAGAAAAGCTTCCTGCTCTCCAGGCTGGTTCCATCTGGGTGACTGAGGAGGGCTGAAGAATTCTCCTAGAGCCCTTGCTACCATTCACCACTTGCCTTTAAAAAAGGAATGTTTTCCTTGCAGTATTGTGATTGTTTATAGGGCCAAATGTTGGTTGTTTTTGTTGTTGTTCTTGCTGGTTTTTTTGTTTGTTTTTGGCACTATGATAATGAAATGAGCTTCTACACAAGTTTATTTCTGTGGGGAGATGGGGCAGGGTGACTCAATGGGTTAATCCCAACTTTATTCCACCGTAGCTGCTTTTTTTCCAATTAGAACTGCTGGCTGGCAGTTTGCATTATCAGGAGAACAGTGGGAGCTGGGCTGTGCTGAGGGCTTGCAGGCAGGATTTCTCCTGTGCTCTGGGAGCCCCCCTGCAGCAGAGTGGCAGAAGCCACTGGAAATTCTATCGTGGCCCTGCAGGTGGATGGAAATGTTCAGCCCTTTCCCAGTGTGAGCAAACTGATAGCAGCTCCCAGGAGCTGGGTCCTAATTACATCCCTGCTTGGGGATCATTTGAACCTTTAATGAGAGGTTGGAAAGGAGAGAGGGAGAGGTGGTTTTTTATTACAGCTGAGGAGAGAGGAAGGCTTTGCTGCCAGGGGATGTGGGCTCCTTCCAGTGCCATGCTGAAGTAGGTGTCTGTCCCACTCACCATGGAAACAGCAGCTGCTTCCTTTTGGTTGAGGGAGTGGGCAGGTTTGGCTCATTTTGTGGTTCATTTTCCCCCCATGTTCCCTCCTGGCAGCAGGATTTTGCTTTGCAGAGATGGATTTGACGCATCGTCCCCAATTCTAAAATTTGGTGGCATTTATTTCACTTTTTGGGAGACAGGATGGAGGGGGGAAAGATATTTTTTGGACCAATATTTCCAGTTTGATAATGTCATAGATGGATCCACTGGTGTACAGAGAGTGGTAGGGTTAGGGTTAGAAATGATTGTTTTCTATTTCTCATTGACTTCTGGCCACAATTTCTGGCTGATGGCCCCAGATCAGACAATTGATGCTCAGACATTGGTTTGGAAGGACAGAACTGCCACAGGAACTTTACCAGGATTAGCTCAGAGGTTGCTCTCACAGTTTTCTTTAGCCACTACCCCTTGACATTGAAGACTTTTCATGGGATTGTTGGTGCAAAGTCATGGAATGGCTTTTTGGAGTCTACCATGTCCCTATAAACTTCTGAATTGTGTGGCCTGGGAACTGAGCCAGTGTCAGACAGTCTAAATCAACCAGACAGAGAAAAATGCTTGAATGAACTGTTATGGGAATGACAGGAGGGAGTTCTGGGATGTCCCTGACAAAACAGTTTAAAAAGCCTATAGTGTTTTTATTGAAGTCTCTTCAGCTTGAAGAATAACAAATTGTAAGACCTAGCCTACTTTTAAGTCCTGGTGTAGTTGGAAGCCTTTTGATGCTCACTTTGTTTTCTGATTACTTCAAAAACCTAATTCAGTTCTATTGCTGCTATCAGCATTTTGAGACTTTGGCCATCTAAGATTTGTCAATATTGTTCTTGCCATTCTGCACTAATTTATTGTAGTTTACCTTTTGCTAACTGTGGGTTTTGCAGATAGAAGGTTTTGTAGCTTCAGTGAGCAAATGCTGACCACAGCATATGAGCAGAAATAAACTCAGCTGTGAACAAAAAAAAAAGTAATTTGAGGACTTCTTTTGGATCCCATCTTTTGTGATGATAAACAGGAGGCTGAGGACCAATGTGAGAAACTTTTGGATAGAACAGGCTGCTCCTGGAATGAGGAGTCACTACATTCTTACAGTATCATGAAAAGTTCTACCAGGAATATCACTGAATTTTTCACAGGGGGCCAATATGAAGATACTGCCTCTGCTTCCTCTTTGAGATGTTTATAGTCTAAATGTCTTTGCTCTGGTGCCACCATAGGCATGAACACACTAAATCCTCAGCAGGCCCCTGGGACAATATCACTCTGCTTTCCCAGACTTTGGCACCAGGAAATGTTTCACTGTACTACTGAGTTAGTAGTGAGGATGGTGTAGTTTAAGCTGCTCATCTTCCACTGTCCCCTTTGTTCTCATCTTTACCTTCTTTCATAAGCTTCCCACCTGGACAGCTTTTTAAACAACCTCAGCAGGCTTGAGAAGGATAATTTCATAAGTAACTGCTCTCTGAATTTCACAAGTAACTGCTCTCTGAATGGATACTAAAAGGAGTAGGCAGGGATGTTTTCTTCAAAGTCCCTTGTGCAATGCCTGTGGGTGTTGGAGGAATCTGCTGAGGAAGGGATCACACAGGCTTCATATCCTGTCAATGGCATCTTCTATGGTTGCTGCTGGAGAAATGAACCACTGATCTAATAGGGACTTCTCAGGCCCTTAAAGCAGTCATATCTGTCCTTTTCTGAGCATAAATTGGAGCCCTGGAAAGCAATCATCCCTCTAAAAAGGCTGGATGTGTCCTGTGTGTATATCTGGCTCACTAACACAACTGAATTTCCAGCTGAGACCCTGGCAGAGCTTGCAGCCAGGTGCAATACTAGCTGAGCTAAAATAAAGCCTCTTAAGTCAATCCAGCTGGCATCCTGCTGAGTGTCTCACCTTTTGGCATCATCTTCTCATTTTCTCATGCTCCTTATTGTGATAGAGCTCTTGCTGTTGCCACAGTTCCTTTAGCTATCATAATTCACGCCTATGCCTGGCACCCAAATGGTTAAATGCATTTGGCTTTGCTGTCCTGCTCGGTCCCTGTAGATTGTGTTGGAAGAATTGAATGAAATTGATAGAGCTAGCATTACAGTGAGCAAAACCCCCTGAAGAAAGAGTAGATGGGTGGATAGAGAGAATGACCCCAAAGAAAACAGCTGTCAAGGGCAGCCATTGGTTTATCTTTCATTGAAAGAGAGACGTAATGAATTCTAAATTAAGAGAAACTAGAAGCAAGGCTGTTTATCAGCTCTCTGCTGCAGCATAAACAGGCACTTTAGAGGTATTGACTGCAGTCTCACTTAATGTGCCACTAGGTGCATTTCCTCAGTGCCTGGGAGCACCATGAACCTCAGGCTGGACTAAAGCTCTGATATTTGAAATATGCCAGGTCAGGGCAAGAACTGTTTTGCATCTTGGTCTCCTTTCAGAGGGTCTTTGAACACGTTTTTCTTCTGTTTGGCAGCTGTAAGAGCAGCATAAGCACGTGCAGCCCAAATGGCCTTTTGCATAAGGAAGACAAAAGGTACTGACTTAGGTGAAATCCCCAGGGACAGCACTTTGCAAGGGTCTCCTTGAAATTACTGGAAGTTCTGTAGATCTGCTCTGAGAATTTTCAAGGAAAATATTATCCCACCTTCTTACCTCTTCCCATTGTGGGAATAATTGCCTCTTTGTAGCCCCACTGTGCAGACCCTGGATGAGTATTTATCAACTGAACTTTCAAGGGTGGCAAGTAATCTACAACTGACTCAAAACAATGTCATAAGGCTGACTGATGAGTTGTCCTTGCCATTCTTGACTGTTTTTCTCCACAGCCTGTCTCTGAGATACAGGACAGGAAAGTTGTGTCTACCCAAAGGTGGGTTTGTGCCATGAGCATAGATTCCCTTAGACTCCTAATTCAAAGAAACTCTTGATGCTGGAAAGCATCATCACCTAGACAGGATCCTCAATTATTTACAGAGATAATAATTATCTGATAATTATAATTAATAATATAATAATTATCTGATAATTATTTCAGATACTGTCCATGGAAATCCTATGTGAAGCTTGCCTTTGAAACTCATATTCTCAGCAACCACTTCATGGCACAATGACTGACACCTGAACTTGTGTTTGTGAACAATGTTCCCAGAAGCAAACTTTTCAGAGCTGATATGATATACCCAATTAACTTGTTTTATATTTCAAAGTATATCTCTTCAGAGCTAGTGGGCATTTAGTTAAATATTACTTTTTGCTTAGATTTGACGGAAACTTTGATTCTGATTTGATTCTTCTGATTTTGTCTCAGGCTCTGGTGTTTTTTTGTTTTATGTTTTGAGAGATGCCAGCAAGAGTTTTCTGCGGCCTGCTCAATAACTTGCTGATTCTTTGGGCTTTCCATATCTTCATTATTGAGCTGTAGGTCTTGGAAGGGGTTGAGTATAAATGGCTGAGCCACAGAGCCCAAGATGCTGGAATGGCTCCTCCATTCCTTCATCAACACCACTTTCCCTTAGCTGGAGCGTTGAAGATGAATTTGTCTCAATGTGCCAGCTTAATAATGTCCAAATCCAGATGCCAGGGATGAATATGGCTCATTACATTATCTCCTTGTGAAAACAATCCTCACCATCCTCTGCGGTGCTTTGACTCTTGTCCTTACTTGGCCGCATGCTCTTTTGTCATTTTTGCACATTTTCGTGTCTTTAATTAAAAAGAAAAGGCCTTCCCCATGGAAGATTAATTAGGATAAGTGTGCCACCATTAATATCTGCCATGTTTGGAAAGAGATGATTCACCCTGTGATTAAAGCCAAACGGAATCTGGAATCTGAGGAGTAATTAGCCCTCAGCGGCTCGTAAGTCTGGAGGAAGCACTATTTATCAGTGGCAGTGCTAATGCAATTACTTCTCCACTGCAGCCTCCTGGACTGATAAATCATGGCCTGAGCTTTGGGAGAAGCCATCAATTCAGGATTGTGCTTCTCTGAGTCTACAAAGAGAAAAAGGGAGGAAACAAAGGCACAAGCGGCTTCTCAACAGCTCTGATTGTATCAAAACTACAGAGGCCAAAGGAATCTGAGGGTCTTTTCTAAGTCCATTTCCTGATATACAAAGCTGTGAAACTTTGCAAGAATCGTTGCAACTGGTTGAGATTATGACCTTTTGTTTTTGGGGGTTGGGGGGAGAGAACTGAATCCAAGAAACGCTTATGTTCAGACTGTGAAAATCAGGCAGAACAGGTTATCTCTGCTCAAGCTGAACTTGTGATCCATCTTTCCTCAAAACATTTTTTGCACATTTTTCCTATGTTGGATCTTTTTAGGAGTGGATGGTGAGCAGTGGGTGTTAAGATGCTGCTCCTCTTTTCTCTGTTGCTGGGTTTTTTTTTTTTACTTTTGGGACTATTTTGCAAAAATCTGGAGCACCTTTCCTGTGGGATTTAAAAGATTACGAATACATTAATCAACAACAACAAAAAATTTTCTTCTTTCATCTGTATATGCATTCAGTCTCTGAGTTGAGGCCGAAAGTGATAAAATGTTATCTGATCCCCTTTGAGAAGCCAGGTGCATCCTTGATGATGCTGTTCTTGCTTGGAGAGAAGTGTGTGCCTCTCTCCATGAAGGATTTATCCTCCACACTTCCAATTCCCAGTCTCTAACAAAAAGCTTATAAAATGGTTTGTCTTTCAGAGTGAGTAACCCCTGTCTCTTCATCCTGGTGTTTCATAGGTGCCATTTTCCACATCTGAATCACACAGCATTTCACCACATTGAAAATAAGCTCAGAGAACCTGGGCCACTCCTGGAGTCTTCCCAATGAATTCCATGAAACTCTGCCATGTGCCTTTCATTTACATTGCATTTCTCAATCCCTTCCATTTCCTGTAATTCCTAAGGTGGGACCAACCTGCCAATAAAATATCTGGAGGTTATGGATGAGAATATAATGGGTTAGGAGCTGATTGCTGGCCTGGCCCATGGGGAAATACCTTGGTCCTTTGCATTGTGGTTATATAGAAATACTCTGGATTTAAATTTGACTTCTTATCTCTGACTGGTGCCCAAATAAACAAGTGCAGCTGGGAGGAGTCTAGTGGGGTTCAGAATGGATGAAATCTTCCTTCTCACAGCTGCAACCTGCTGATAGAGTTGTTCTGGGATCATTCTGTCTTCTCTGACACACAGGTATTTGGGCCAGGACCAAACTGTTTCTAGCACTGGTGGAAACTGCGACCCTGTTTTAGGTGTGCAGGAGAAGCCTTGTTGGAGATGAAGTCTGTGTGGGGTGGAAGACACATCCAGTGGCTTTTTTCAGTCACTTATGTAAGGACTTTCCATCATATTTCAGATCTGCAGAGAAGGGAATAGGGTTAATTGTGGAGCAGGGGTGCAAAGGTGGAGCTTGCCCTTCAAATCCCAGGCAGATCTTCCTTCAGGAACATGGAAAATGAACAACATTTGGGATGCTCTTCTCATAGGTGTTAGTTATGTTGGGGTTTTTTCAAGCAGATGGGCAAACCAAGTCGGACTGAGATTTCCGGAAGGAAAAGATAACATAAAATTACATTAGCAGCTGCTGTGTTGTATTTGTTGACGTGTTGGCAGAGTATGGTATGTGTCACAGTGAAACAGCTCCAGCATCAGTGAAAGAACACCATTCCTTCAGGAGCTAAAAGAAAAAAAAAATCTGATGTCCCCTTTGACTGCTGGAAAAAAGAAGCCTTAATTACCTACTGCTCCTCTTATAGAAAAGATCTGGCATGACATAAACATTTTTCTGAGATGATTTTCTTTAACAAGTGTGTCCTTGACCTAGCTAGTGAATTATAGATGCTGTTTGTCTTGTATCAAACACTTTGATTCTTTTTATTTCCACAGTGCAAATATAAGGTGGTTTTGAGCCCTGAAGAGTGGTTTGCCTTTCTAGGTCCTGTTCACTTATGTCAAATTTTTGGGCTGGTATGTTGTTCCACAGGCAGCTTGTTAGGTGTGACACTGGCCCACAGACCCTTATGAAGATCAAAGGGATTGAGCTCAAAATTCAGGGAAAATATGGAGAAGAAGTAAAAAAAAAATTGAGGTAAAAAAAAATAGTATTTAAACAAGTGGCTCTGCCTTAATGCTATGATAGCAACCAGTAAAAAATCTTTTGTCACTTTAATGGAGCTTGGAGCCATGTGGTGAAATAAGGCATGGGCTCATATAGTGGACCTGGTAATACTAAACCTCTGTGTACCTCTTTTTATATGTATTCCCTACAAGAACACTTGGCTTGGGTGAAGAAAGGTGGTATTAAGGAACTCCCAGTACCTGTTGATACTGTGTGATATAAAATTAACTCCAGAAGTGAAATGGAGGCCAAGAAGTTGGGTTGAAATGACCCATTGCCTTCCCTGTTCTGCACTGCCTCAGGTAAGGTCAAGTGCATCAATTTTCTGTCTGGAAGGTCAGTAGTGGGAGCTGTTGGGTTGCCAAAGAGGTGGATTTCAAGGGACTTCTGAAATGTGACTGCTTGACTGGTTCTGGTTACCCCAAAATCAAATTCCTGAAAAGGCTGCAGTGGGGGAAAAAGTGACTGAATTTAAAACAAAAAAGTAATTTTTCTTTTTCACTTGTGAGAGAACAAAGAGCTTTTGGGGCTCAGTGGGCCAAAAGGAAGAGATTTGCAAGAAGTTGGCAGGAAGGTTCCCTGTTATGGGTCCTTGTTGCACAAATCCAAAGTCTGCACTGCATCCCAAGCGTTTCTTTCCCCTGGCTGTAGGAGTGGTGGATAGAGAGAGGTGCTGGGGATGGAAAGTGCTCCACCCAGCCCTTAAGATGATCTGCTAGTTGCTTATTTATGGTCTGTGGTTTGAGCTGGTGTTAAAGCCCTTGCTGACTTTGCAGTGGTCAATAATACTGAAGAGCTGGATTGTCAATACCTCATAAAGCTGGGGATGGCTCACAATGGGAAGTGAGGTGAGACTGGCTTTAGATGTAAATCAAACATTCAAACTTCTTTCATAAAGGTTGTTTTTTTTTTTTTTTTCTGTTTTCTTTTACTCCCTCAACCTCCTTTGTTATTTGGTATGGCTGAACAGATTGAAATAGAGACATCAAATCTCTCACTCATTCTTCATTCCCAGCTGAAAAAGCTTCTTAAGAAGAAGTGGGCTCTCATTTTAACTGGAGTCAGTTGTTTCCCACAGATTTGGTTAAGCACTCAAAGATTTGAACCCAAAGTGAGTTTTGAAGTGGAAAAGTTTTGAGTTTTGAGCTGAAGCAGAAGTCTGTTCCTGAAAGCAGTTTAGACATGTGGCTGCAGAAACTCTGCTGATAACATTCAGGTTCCTCAGTCATGGGCTGCTTCTGCTGGCCTTGGAGTCAATGACCTCACCTGTTCCCATTCCCAGCACAGTAATCCCAGAATATCCACATCACCCCTGCCTGGAATAAGCAGGAGTAATGTGGATATAAGTTAACATTGCTGGCTTGCTCAATTTTTAAAGAATATTGTAGGTCTTGTTCAATTCTTTAGTGACTAGTGATTAATTGTAGTTCTTTCAGGAAGCAGGAATTGGGGCTTTTTGCTCACTTCTGGTTTTGTTCTTGAGGTCTCTGAAAACCTCAGCCAATGTGTTGATTTTTTTTTTTTTTCTCTTTCCTCTTTGTTTCTTAATGCCTTGAATACTGCCTGTTTTGTTAAATTCTGGCTCTGGTTGGACTTGGAAGTATTAAAACAGCATTTAACAGAACTACCTGAGAAGTCTGCAACAGCTGGGGAGAGAACTTCCTCTTAGGAGATTTAAAACCTTTTCCTGGAGCTGCAGGAAATTTTTCAACATGGTAGAAAGTTCCTTTTGCTTTCCTCTGTATCAGCCTGGAGTTTATTCACCTCCTAGTGGTTTTTTTTTCTGTGTTATGTTTTCTTCACACCTGCAGAACTGATCAAAATTCACCACTACTCTTCTAAACTTGCCTGTTTGCCTAGTTTCTTCAGAGGAACTTGAGATATTAACAATATTAAGGTCCCATGCCAAAAGCCTGATGTGTGCAAATGTGGGTGTGCAGTTTGGAAGCAATCTGTGGAGCTGCTGGCTGCAGGCAACTGTTGGAGTTTTAGAACCATTGTTAGCCAGCTGTAAGAACACAAGAGCAATTCTGAGAGGGGCTTTCCCCTCTCTTTGCACTTGTGCAACTCAGCAGCTCACACAAAATTAATTGTACACTGGACATACAGCTGCAACTGAGCAGCCAGTAGCCCCTGTGACCAGAGGGACTGGGTAATTGGCTAAAGTGGAAATTACATTTAATTTTCTTTGCCCTGAAGTTACTTCTGGGCTTCCCAGGGGCCTGCTGCAGTTTGGTTTTATTGACAGCCTGAGGTACCCATTGGCCCTGCCTTTCTTTACTGTCCTCTTTGGGGTTCCATTCCTTGATATGAACACATCAAAATGCTGAATTAAATACACTGCATAAGGAAATGTTGTGCAGGGGCTTCAAGCCATGCAGAAGGTGGATTGTATTGCCCAGCACCTGGTGTCCATGGCAGCTGCAGGCAGGAGCTGGGCTCCTTGGACCTCTCTGAAATGAGTGGTGTCATCCTGACTTTACAACCAGCTGGAGGCACGGGAGGATGTACCTGAGGCGCCTTGCAACAGATCCTGATGCTCTTTCCCTTCCCTCCCTTCCCTGGGCACCCTCAGCTCGGCAGGACCTTTCAGCACCCAGCAGGCACCCTGGGAGGCTGCAGCAGGGATGGATTGTGTGCACAGCTCAGCCTGGCAAGAGCCCCAGGAGGATGCTGTGCTCGTTCTTTGGCAGCAGACGCCCGTGGTGGTGCCTGGCTCCCGTTCAGGAGGCAGCCAGCCATCCCCACTCAGCAGCTCTGCAAGCACAGCCAGCCCTGCAGATGCCTTCCAGCAGTGCCACAGAGAGGGGCTTCCAGTCCAAAAGCCCTTTGCTGTTTTCTTTTGGAGCAGCTCTGATTGCCTTTGTTGTCAGCCCTGCTGACCAAAATAAAATATATATATTTTATAATAATATATATATAAAAAAATAAATAGATTAGCAACTGCCCTTTCAGCTGGAGGGAACGAGGCAGACAGCTCAGGAGGAATGTGATCTGAGAGGGCTAGAAAGCTCAGGCCTGAAGCATCACTGTAAATATCAGAATTCCCTACTGGTCAAATGACAGGCCTGGGTAGCATTTCACCCCTGGGTCTGTTTAATCTTTTTTTCCTGTGCCATTGGAAAATAGAGAACTGTGAATTTCCTGATCAATGCTTCATTTTTGTGCAGATGGAATCACAAAAATGTCTTTTAGGACCTAATATGATCCATCATTGTTTTTAAATTTGGTATGTATGCAGGTGTAACAAGCCTGGGGGGGAAAGATGATGTTTTTGCCATCTGTGCTACTCCAATGTTTCTGCAGCCAGTGGAATTAATTATTATTCTTTATTGCACTTAGTGATAAATGTTCTGCTTTAGTGAGGAATGGAGGAGGAGTTAACATTGCTGGCTTGCTCATTATTGGAGCTGAATGGAGCTGTTCATGTCCTTATCAGAGATCACCTCTGCTGTCTCTGGCCCTTCAGTGTCTGCATCCATTTCTTCCCATGAACGAAGTGGTGGAGAGATTACGCCCCAGTATTTTTGGGCATCATCACAGGATTTTCCAGGTCCACACTGAGAGCTTGAGGTGTAGGCTGGGAGTGTGGGAGCCAAGGGTGAGAAGGCCAGAGGCAATGCACACTATTCTTTTCCTGGCTGAAGGAAGCTGCCTCAGCTGCTGTTGCAGGTTTTTGGCCACTCCTCTCCCATCCTGGGCTGGCCAACGTGAGGTCATCCCAAAAAGTGCACCCTGATCACTTGGGAGATGTGGCCAAAGAGTCCATTGGGAAATGATAAGTGATGTCAGGGATTTCTGCTTCTCCATCTTCCATTCTTACCCTACTTTTGTTTTGTATGCTATTTATGTATAATTTTTTATGCCATTTCCTGTTACCCTCCTAAATGAACCTTTTCAACAGGAATCTCCTAACACCATATGTGCTGGTGATGAACTCTTTCCTTGCTGCCCATTTGCATTAAAGGCTATTAAGGTAATTACACTTGCTCTGGGAGACAAATCATTTCAAGAATCCATCCTGCAGCTGCAGAGAAGTGAAATTCTGTTGTGCCAGCGATGCCAAAGGATCTGCTGACATTCGTGTCCAGCACAGCAGGGGAAATAAATTCTGACCTTAGACTGTGTGGATCAAAGTGAACATTGAGGGCTCTGATCTTCTTGCCCCACCTTGTCTCCTGGCCCATGGATTTTGCCAGTAATTCCAGCTTGCTCTGGTGGCTTTGCCTGAGGCTGGGGATATGAAAGCTTTCTCTCTCTGCACGGCTCCAGTAGAAACAGGAGTTTATTAATTTCCACACCTCACTGGAAAATAACAGAGATGAGGCATCTTGAGGAGTTTACATTTAAATGTTTGGCTGGTTTTAGTCTGGCTGGGAGACTGAGAGCTAAAATCACAAGTGGAAATAATGCAGGTTAGGGGAATTTTGAGACTTGGAAAACTGCTCTTGTTGACTCTTTGGCAACCCTCCCCACAGAGGTACAAAATGAAAATGCCTATAGCATCTCTCTGCTCAAGGATCTGTAGATAGTAGAGAAGACATAAGTAAGCATTTACCTTAACCTAAAATATGTGGGTTTATTATGCTATGAGACTGTAGTCAATAATGTAAATATTTATCACAGCATTTGGGAACGTTTGTAGGTCCTTCTTTACCTGCTTAGTGATTTTCCCTTGAGTTGTACTTTATGGCACAACTCAAGAGTTAAATACGGTCAGTTCACCAAAGTGATGCCAATGGGAGTGGATGCTCCTCAATTTATGTCCCTCATTGCATCAACAGACTGTGTTTCAGATAAGATAGTTTGATTACAATTGGTTTCTTTTTTCCAATTTGCTTGGATTGCAAATTCTGTGCATTGGGAGAAATCAATTTTTTCCCTGTATCTGTGTTCTAGCATGTAAATTTCTGGGGTGAGGAAGACTGCTTGTCTTTCTTGTGATACAGGGAAGAAGCATTGAGAATTTAACTAAGTTTTCTGTCCCTGGGAATTTGAAGATGGTTCAATTACAGGTCAAAAGCAATTCTGTGCAAACTTCTAATTTGAAAAATGTTACAAGAAGGAAATATACATCATTAACTCATTTCTGTTACAGGGATAACTCTTTTTCCTCTTCATCTTTCTTTCAGCAGTAGTTTGGGGAGCCTGTCCACATAATTAATGATATCTGATTTATGTTAATCACTTATGATGTCTTTCTTGCTATGAAAAATGACTCTATTAAGCACACATGTACCTACCTTTCATATAAAACCTCCAAAACACGCTCACTAGAGTAAGACAAAAGAGTGCTGCACTTTAATGCCTGTGCTTGACAAACAGCAGATATGCTCAGGAAGGAGCTGGAAATTGAAAAGTCAGTTCCTCCAGCCTCTGGGGATGAGAGGATGGGAAGAAAGGAACATTGCAGGGGCAAGACAAAGAGAGGTTACAAAGAAGGCTAAAAGGGCATTTCTCCTGTCCTTGCCCCTTAATGGACACTCTGGCCATTGGCCTCTGTGGGATGTCCAAGGACTGCATTAAATGGATCTTCTCATTGTTTGTAACAATGTGGTTTATTGGTAGGTTTGGAGCAGGCCAGGAAGGAGGTAAGAATTTAATGACTCTGAGCTCTTTCATTGCCTGTGCTGAATATTTCCCAGAGGCTGCCAGCCCAGAATGTTTCATTGGAGCTAAATACATTTCAATTACTGCTATTTTTAATTAAAAATAGATGTCACAACTCATTTGACACTCTGCTCTGACTTGTGCCTTGTTTAATCTACACTTATTTAGAAGAGTGCTTAAGACAGGCTACTGAGATGGGGAGTCTTTGCAAATTGAAGTATGAATCTAATTTCAAATGACGTTTTGGCAGCCCCAGTAAGCATTTTTTTGTTTTGGAATTCTGCTTCATCTTCCATCCACATAGAAGAGCTCCCAACACAAAGCAGGGACAATGCCATGCCATGGGTTGAAACCAGGGGATGGGTGCAGGGAGCTTTACTCACCCCCTGGACTGGCAGGTGTTACCTGTGAATGTGAGGACAATTTGTCATTCCTGTGTGGTGTGCAGCTTCTTGGGGTGGTTGAGGTGAGATAATGTGAAATAAAGAGAAAAAGAAGAAACCTTGCTTGAACCTGAGGCTTGACCTGAGCTCTTGTTCAATAGCTCTGTCTCATCAGCTCGATTCTTCTCGAGTGAAGGCTTTGCCAAACTTTGCCTTCTTGGTGGGCCTTAAAATTTCTGTCCTATTTAACATGGGGAAGCTGCTTATTAAGAATCTCAGCTAAAATGTAAATGTAGCATCTGTGTTTGGTTTTTTTTTTGTAGGATTTTTATTTCTCACTCAGTTTTCCAGTTTATGCCATGAAGGGGGGTGAACTGTTTTGCTGTGAGTGGCTGTGCCAGGAGGAATATTTTACATAGTTTTTTTATTCCTGTAAATGTCCTTTATAACAATGATATTGTGCCACCACCAAGGCAGGTGTTCAGTGGCACAAAGTGTCAGCAAGTGTCAGCAACTCCTACAGGTTTAAGGAAGTAGGGTAGGAGAAGAAATGGCCTTTCAGATGTGGCTTGTCTTATATTACAAGGAAAAAAAAAGAGGTTTATTTGTTCATTATTTCTTCATCGGAAGCAAATGCTTCCTACAACACAGAAAATAAAATTAAGGAAGAGATGGTTGGTTGGATCAGTCTTTGGCTGGTGTGGCTGCCAGCAGTGCTCTCACTCATCTCCCCTCACTGTCCCTTCCTCCCACCTTGGTGTCCCCTGCTCCCCAGGCTGTGACACATCACAGTGCTGTCCACATCTTCAGCCACGTCTGGTCCTCTGGAAACTTCTTCCAGACCACTGGGTAGCCTTCTCAGTGGTCAGTCCTGTTGTGTTTTTGCAGCATATATGGAGTGGTGGAGAATTTAACCAAAACCTGCAGAATGTAGCTCAAACTTTCAGCTATAACCCTGCACCTCCCTTTTGGCAGGACTTTTTATAAGACTTTTGCATTCCCCCAGCCTTGTTCCTCCTGAAAACCTCCTTCCCCCACTAACACCTTAGGCTGGCTGGGATCCTGGGGTTTCTCCTTTCCAAATGAAGGGTCTGGCAGGAGGAGGGATTGTCCCCCAGAGTCAGCTTGGTGGTGGTTTCAGCCATTAGGAGAGCCCTAAATTAAGAAATTTTGCTTGGTGTTAAGGCCAGGATTTCATAATTTTCTGCTTTTATTAGTTTGTTTGTACTTCCTTAGCCCCTGGATTATAGATTTTAAACCACAGACCTTGCTGCAATCCATCTCCGTTCTTTCTTAACTGTGCTGTTTGGCTCGGTCTGATCCCACTAGACATTCAGCAGAATGTCTAAAAAGCTGCAAAAACTAGGGAAAAAAAACACAGAGAGGAAAAAAAGAGGGAAAAACCTTCTTTTCTCTCTTTCACCTTCCAGAAATTTTGGCCATGCACGGCCTAGAAATGAGGACTTTCCAAGACAAACGGGCTGCATTATCACACCAGACTCTCCTGGCAAGGAATGAATTTTGACAGCCTAAAACCATATTTTTCTGTGGATGGGGGAACAAATAGTTGCAAAGCAAACACTGAGCGTGTTTGCAGGTGCTGTGCTCCATTGTGTTTGCCAACCAGATGTTCTGTGCTGGGACTCTGCCCCGGCCTTTTCTGGGATGAAATGTCACTCTGGATGGAATAGAGCAAAAGCCCTGCACAGTCTCTTAGAATGAGCTGAGCTTTTAATTTGTCAGCTATTAATATAGCTGTGTCTTTGTACTGCACAGGGCACCCGGCAAAATAAACATGTAAAATCTGACCTTCAGAAAATTAACTACCATTGGACCATGGAAATCTGCCTTGCTGCAGCAGGCTGTGGTGTGCTTAGGTGCTATGGCAGAGCTTTAAAATCCCTTGCCATATGTCACAGAACTGGAAAGATTTCAGGGAGCTTTCTCTGCATCAGGAACCTTGACCTGCTGTAGCTGAGTGCTTCCATGTGCATCTCATGGTGTTCCAGGGAAAGGTGACAGAATGTGGACTTCCAAAAGGCAAATATTAAGGATGATGTCTGTGAGTAACTCTCCTAGAGTTGTGTTTTCTCTATTGCCTCTTGCAACAGCTTAGATTTTGGGAGAAAATATTCCAAAATGTTAGGATAGTGGTGCTGGGCCTTGTAGCCAGAGATCCAAGAAGGAATTATTTGACAAACAGCAGGATTTGAGCAGCCAAGCTTTGCTAACACAGAGTTTTGCTGTGAAGGTGGGTCCTTTCTGTGCTGGAATGACTGAATACAGCTGTTAAGTGCTGCTTTGGATCAGTAAATCCACTGGTGCTTCCACCCTCGCTTGAGTGATGTCCTACATGGGTTCCTTTCCTTTGCTAGCTCTGTTCTCACTGGAGAACAGCAGCAAAAATTGTGATGGAAATGAAGGAGATCATATTAACCTTTACCAAAAGGGCTCTGAGGAAGGGGTTGGGATATTGACTCTCCAGCTGTCATTCCCTCTCAAGGCCAGTGGATGTTTTCCTCAGTTACTTGGTTCATCCAACATCTTGACTTACAGGTTTTCTCTAAATGAGCAGAAATTGGTTTTCACTGCAAGGAACCTTTTACGGTGTCAACTTTTCCTGCATATCAAGGATCAACTTTCTTCTCCCTATTGCCCAAAAATGAGGCCCCCTTTTTTTGGTTGCATCTATCACAAGGGCCACAAGAGTGGCTTCTTTGTTTTCCCTTTTTTTTAAACCTTATTTCACACACACGTGAAACACTCCCCTTGTGCTTGAAGCAGCACTGCTAATTGACAGGGATTTGGAAGAGGCATACCCATGTCAGCTACTGTCTGCTCTGGGATCTCTGGAGTGTATTAATCATGGAATCACAGAATTGTTTAGCTTGGAAAAGACCTTTAAGATCATACAGTCCAACTGTTAACCCAGCACTGCCAAGTCCACCACTAAACTATGTCCCTAAGCATGAAGGAGCTCTTCTCTTTCATCCTGGCAACTCCTCTTAAAGGTTTTCTTTGTTAAAATATCACAGGCCACGTTGTCATGTACACAAAAGCCACATTTCACCTCTCTAGCAATGCATGGCATTCTAGGGTAGATAGAAATAAAAATGGCCTTCAGAGTTCCCTTTGTGCTCCCACAGAATAATGTAAAACAGCCCAAAATGAGAAATCAGGGCTGTGTGAGAGGGAGGATGCTCAGGTTGTTAATGAAGTGCCGTCCCCAAACACTTAAGCACTGTTGATTCCTTTCCAGTTAATAAACCATTTATATGTGGCCTGCTTTTAGCATGGAACCAAATGCCTTTTTCACTCAAGCTGTGATGTATAATTATATAGCTGACATCAAACATGAGCAGATACCAAGTCAAAGGAATGAATTTGGTCCTGTTCCTGTAATTCCATTTCCATGTTAACAATTTTTCTCCCCCTCTTTAAATTATATTTTTATTGAAAGCTTCAAAGGTCAGCTTAGACATTCAGAGAAAATTTGTAACTCAGATTGTTTAGCATTCTCTCATATAGCACAGCCCTCCATTACCCTGTGTCAGCAAATTAAGGAAATGAAAGTTGTGGCCAAGGATTACAATAGTGCTGGTGCTAACCTTTTACAGCACATGGCATACTATCAATTTTAGCCACGGGAGAAATGTGCTGTTCACATACAGCACAAGTGGGTGTTGAAGTTTTTAATCTAAAAATGAAATCTTGCCTCTAGGAGAGACAAGTAAAGGCCATAGATCTTCCTTGCTGCTGGATAAACCTCTTGAGCAGCTGAGATCTTTTCAGCCACAGGTTTTTCCTTTATCCATTTTTCCTTCCTTTCTTCCTCACCTGCAGACAGAGGGACATCTATTCTATTTGACTGGAAGGGCAATACTGTAGCACAGAGATATGTGGGTGCACATATATTCACAAGATGGAGGGCCAGGGGAGATGGATGGATAACCTACAGACTTTTCCTCAGCTGCAAAACCCTCACAAGGTCTAGCAACAAACATTCACCCAGCATCAATCTTCTCTGTAGTCCTAGGGAGGTTAATGGGATTGCTCAGCTGTTTAAGTACCTTGCTGAATGAAGGTGATAATTAATCAGGCTGCAAATTATTCTGGAGAACCCAATTTTAATGTGATGTTTGCTTTACTCAATAGTTGCTATATAGTTGTTCAGGGCACACTTGATTTAGCTGGGCCAAGAAAAAACGGATAGACCAGGTTCACTTAATTGCTATTCAGTGTTGGGTTTTGATTTCCCTGGGAGTGTTCCTTTTCCCTTTCAGACATGGGATTTGTGACCTGCTTTTCTCTGTCTTCACTCCAAATCACAGCACCCTGTAGTCTTGGGAAGGCTTTAGTTTGGTCTCTAAACTTAAAAGGCTAAAGGCAATACATAGATGGTTCTAAACTGTTGTCAGAAATAAATTTCCCTGGGGTGCAGTGTAATAGGGTCAGAGTTTATTGGGTAATGCTTAGTTAGTAGATGGCCCAAAGATTAGGAGTTATTTTAGCTGGGGCATGAATAATTGAGCTGAAGGCAAACTAAAGTCAGAGATGCCTCTTATCAGGTTGTGTCACTGTGGGATATGAGCATTCAGGCTTTCATGTTCCACAGAACTGGTGTTAGGTTCAAAGAGGTGCTGCCAGCTGAGCAGGTGGGGAGCAGCCAAGGAGCCCATTCATGTTGAAATGCCTGAAAATGCTCTTTTGGAGAGAGGTGGTCCCTCAGGCAGGATTTCACAGCCCCTGATTTCATCTCCTGCTTTTATTTGGATTCAGAAAGGGTTGCTCATGGCTTGTGTTGCCTGCACAGCATCACCCCAGCAGTGGGTAGGAGAACCAGCTTGTTGAAAATGGGCCAGGTTTAATGTCCCTTCCCAGTCCTGGGGAGTTTTAAGGGTCATGTGGGCATGTCCTTTCCTACCATTCTTTAAATGAGTTTGGCTGTGAGGATGGGCTGGTGGGAGCAGAGGTTGGCTTGGGAGGCTGTGATGGAATGGAAAAGAATTCCATGCAGATCCCCTGCAAGCAGAAGGTGGAACTGGGAGGTGAATCATGCTCCAAGACCCCCACAAAACTATGTTTTGTGCTCTGAAACCACCCCATTTTCTATGTCTTTCTGCCAGAGTCTGTGAGCTGAAGATGTGTCTATCCCCTGCTATTTTCCACAGAGCCCCTCGTGGGGCTGTTCCTGATTTTTTAACTCACTTGAATAAAGATGATCCAGTTTGCTCAAACTCTTATGAGCTCATTTTGACAGGAAAGACTCTGTAACAAAGGGGCTAATAATATCCCGGAGAAGGAGAATTGGAATGCACTGAGGATCATAAACTTGTCATCTCACATAAGTGCAGCCAAAGGAAGATGGAGACTCATAAGAAGGAGGTTGAGTTAGCCTTGAAAAACAGGTCTACTTTTGGATTTAGCAATTATAAAATCTGTAAATAGAAGGTGTACTGTTTTTTTTGGTAAAAAATGCTGAAGGAAATGGAGTTAATGTATTTTAACTATTTTATAATCTCTTCAGATATGCATAGAAAGACCTAATCCTATTACTTTACGTGTAAGGTATAGTAATATTTCACACAAACCATTTTCAAAACTGTTGCATTCAGCAGAAAATGGATAGAATTTCCCCAGGGCTGATAAACTGGCAGGCATTAATTTGGGAGTCCATCAACCAGTGCTGCACTCAGAGATCTGAAATAACTGGAAAATGAACAGGGAGGGAACTGTGCTGCTGCTAGAGACCGTTTCAGGGGTGGATTAATGGGGAAGCAATTCAGAAATGGATCCTTGATGCCTGGATGGCCAACCTGCTCCCAAGGTTCACCCCCAAACAGAAATAGGGTGTTGAAGGGTGCATCAGATGACATCAGTGCCATAGAGAGAACTCAGCAC
The DNA here is from genome assembly GCF_023055355.1 of Agelaius tricolor. Classification (NCBI taxonomy): domain Eukaryota; kingdom Metazoa; phylum Chordata; class Aves; order Passeriformes; family Icteridae; genus Agelaius; species Agelaius tricolor. Next base: position 5,810,158 of record NW_027269276.1, on the reverse strand, counting down.
AGTCCAAGTCAAGCACAACCCACAGCTGCCAAGGTTGGGGGCATGGAAGTTGTGTCCCAGCTCAGACTTTTGGGATGTTATCCTCCTCCCTCAAACACAATATGGGGGTCTGGCATGTTGTTATTAGCTTTACTTTCCTTTTAATTGGGAGAAGTAAGGCTTGTTGGCATAAGAAATACTGCAACTTTCTGCTGGGCAGGAATGGCAGAAGTGAAGCTGACAGGAGGCAGCCAGACTACAAATTAAAATTGAAGCAGACCAGTCTTTTCTCATTCCACTAGCTCAGGAAAATATTGAAAGTAAACCCCTGGCAAGTCAGCAGTGAAAAGCAAATTAAATTTGGGACCAGATGGTGTAGATCAGTATAATACAAGTTGATGTCAATAATGCAGTGTGATTAATGCTGCCAAGAATATCACTCAAGATCTTTCCCAGTTTCAGGTGTTATTTGTAGCACAGGTGAGGTGCACACAGATGAGTGCACAGAGCATTTTGGAAGGTGGGATTTAATGGAATCTCTGCTCCAAAAGAAAGTCTGTGTCCAGATTTCTCTGGCAATGTGCAGCCACTAGAGACTGTCCTGGAGGGGGGAATCTGGGGTTAAGAAGAAAAAGAGCAGAACATAGGGTTCTATGAGCTATGTCTGACCATGAAACTCAGCGCAGGATCCTGACACTGTGTGTCTGATAATTGGGCATATCAGGTTTATAGGTGTGATTTTAGCATGCTTTGTATCATTCCAATAATTATAAATGTTGTTATTTCTCAGTAAATACGAGTGTATCTAGGCAGAGTGTTACCTCATCAACATTGCCTTATTCTTGTCAAACTCTTCTGTGGTGGTGGTTGTTGTCTGACCATAATACATCCTTGAGACTCTTCATTTTCAGAGTGCTCTGTGAATTAATTATGGAGAATATTTCATATAGTTAATAGTCTCAGTGTTGTAGTTCATCTTCTGATGGCACACTGAAATTCTATGTGAAAATCTGATAGAGAAATGAGGTCTATGAAAACTAAAGGCCTCGCTATTGGATTAGATACCAATCTGCAAAACAGAGTTGTAAAAGATGAGTTTGATGATAGAATGAAGAATAACTCTAAAAGTGAGTCACATTGTTTTGAGTGATGTAGTTGTTTTCCAGGAAAAATCTGTTTCCAAGGATCAGGGCATCCTTGGCAAGCTTAAATGTGCAATAACATCCCTTCTTAGTGCTGAACTCTTTTCTTTTGAATGTTTTTTGGTGAGGAACTTGGTAAGAGACTTCACCTTTTCTCAGGGGATGAGTATCAGTCAAAATTGACTTTTTGCCACCTTTGCCCCTAGGCAGACATGAAATAGGCCATCTCTGAGGGTACATAGACAATTATTCTTATATCCGATGCATAGGGATTTAGACATTCAAATAGAAAATCTGACCTTTATGGAAGAATATTTTGTTCTCTGACTCTTGCCTTTTGGAATACGTTCTTAGTGACTTGATATGCAGCTCCTTCATTCTCTGGATGTGCCTTTTTCAGTGCTTCTTGTGCTCATTAATCACATTAGCCATTCCCAGTCTTTGCAGCACGCTGGGAGTTAATATATTCACTCCCTTTTGTGTGTGTTTATAAGCATGTGTCTTCCCTTTGGTTTGTATTGACTCTGAAGGCTGAAGTGAGGATCAATGGCTCAGATTATTTCCTTGCTGTCAGCTATTGACTTTCTCTCAGCCTGATAGCAGAGCTCCTTTCCCAGGGTGATGCTAGGAGGGGGAGCTGAGCAAATGCTCCACAGAAATCTTGCACTTTATCTCAAGGCATCTCTAACTGAATGCACAGGAAAATGAGAGAAATTGCCAGAAACCTGCAATTGAGGGTGGAAAATTAGAGAGGCTGAAATTCTCTATCAATGATGCTAAAACTGGGATAGCTGTTGCCTCAAGAGGTTTATTTATTTATATGATGATTGTTGTTCTGCTCAGATGGTTTTGAAGCTGAAAGTGATTTCTTTAGCTAAACTGCTGTGCAGGTTGGGCAGTGTGGATTCCCTTCACTGCAGCAGAAATAATCAAGATCAGTATGTGTGCATACAAAATCCTCCAGCTTCTGAAGAAAGGCTTTTCCTCCGTTCATCTATTACACTGTGGGTTCTTGATTCATAATTTTCTGCTAGATCTGTAATTATCTACATCAGAGTACAGAAGTCACAATTTAATTCCTAATTAGAACAGCAGCATTTTCCCTTTTCTGCCAAAGATGATGCTCAAATGTCAAAATAGAGAAAAAGGGTAGATATTTTCAAGGGAAAGTGAATTTATTGGAATATTAATAGCTCCATCTTCTATTATAACAATGGTCTGTCTTCCAGAGTTCCCTTTTTTTTTAATAGGGAAGTAAACATTTTTATCTGGAATAATTCTTTAGGCTTTGAATTAAAAATTATAAGCTTTTACTTGACAGTATAGATGGGGAGGAAAAAATGATGGAGTAATAGAGAAAGAGAAGCTGGGCATGAGTGAGTCTCTGAAGGACTGGCAGCTGCTTCTGGAAGAAGAGAAGGTCCTGTGTTGGTCAGCATCTCTCCAGCTTGGCTTCTTTTCCCACCTCCACCCCTGAGGATTAGGAGACTCCTTCAAGCCAAAAGGAAAATTTCCACTGGCCTCAGTGGACTGGAGTCCCTGGCATTGCCCCAGGGCTGGAATTCTCAGTGGGAGAATGCGTGTGGCAGCCCTGAGCCAAAGCCTGGGTGCCAGGGTGGGAAGCTGGAGAGGCAGGTGGGATGCCTGGTGTTCCCGAGTGTGCACTGGGATCCACTGCTCTGCTGGGTGCTGTGGGCATGGGGGTGATGGGGAAAAAGCTGGATGAATGTGTCCATGGGCTGAGAAACACCTTGGGTTTGGATCTGGCTTGGGTTAGCTTTAGATACTGAGTCTGTCTGATCTGTCAAAGCTGGAGCTGTAATTGGGCAGCTCAAGGTGTCAGGGGAATTTGAAATAAATGCTTTGATTAAAGGCAGAGTATGGTTGAGCTGACCACAAAGTTGGCACAATCTCTATTTTGCACAAGGGAGATCTTCACAGATCTTCCTGGGCTGGGATCCAACCCTGCCCTCCTCTCCCCATGCTTATTTTGTTGGTCAGCTCAACCCCACGTTTTAATCAACACAGCCCATCATTAATGTACATGCCTAGCTATGTGTAAACACAAATATATAAACTAACTTCAGCTAGGATGGAAAGATAAACAAGTGCCTTTAGCAGAATTTCCCCCCTTGGATCTGCCTGAAAGCAGACAGTGGAGTTAGCTGTTTAGCCCAATTTAGTTTTCATTTAACCAGACCAGAGAGTCTATATTACAAATGACACGTGGCCACCACAGTAGCATGGTTGCTGTTTACCTAATCAAACATGATTAATGCATTGGTTTTACATTAGGATCTGCTTTTCTCCACTGTGAGAGTAGTCCAGGGATTCTCTTTGTCTGCTAGCAAGGAAGAACAGGTTTTTTATCCTATTCTGCTTATTGTGCAGTCATGTCAGCAGTAAAAAATGTCTTTTAACATGCCTTCTTTTATCAGTAGAGAGATCAATACAGCAACTTTCTGAAAGCATAATTCAGTTACATGTGTTGTGGGAGACTCACGCGGACTCTCTTGGCGAGGCTGCTTTTCAGATAGGCAGGGAAAGACATCATGGACTTTATTTCAGAGCAGGGTAAGATTAAAGGGATTTCAAGTGTGCTTTGAAAATATCTTATAAAGGAGGATGGTTCAGGCTTGCAGAGGGATCTGTATTCCAGAATGGAAATCAAGCATTGCTGCAGATAAAGTTTGCCTTTGCATCAGTGGTGGAACCAACAGAAAATCTCTGCTGCTGAATTGGACCTGAACCTGAAAATGACAATGGTGGATGGTGAGGACAGCAGGTAGATGGATCTTCAGGGGAAAGCCACCCCTGAAATGGAAAGTTTTCACCCAGAAAATAACTGTAAGGACTAAACTCTACCCTGAGATAAGCTGAGAGATTTTAAGGTGCTTTCAGAGATGTTGGACAGACACGTCCTCAGTGAACTTGGTGAGTGAGGGAAGCCATTAAAGGAGGCACTGAGCTGCACCACGTTCTGCTGTTTTATCTTGGGCAGGACATGCTGTTAAAGGAAATACAGCAGCACTACTGGATGGCTTTTCCTGGCAGGAAAATGAGAAGCTGACCTGAGTTAGAAAGTGGGCGACCACTTGGAGTTTGGCTGGGGCATCACGACAAAGGGCTTGAAAAACATCCACCCAGTGTGGTGTAGAAGATTTTGGAGCACCACCTGCCATAAGTCTGGATTTTATTTTGTCATTTATAAACACCAAGGAGGTTTTCTTCTTCCCTTGAAAAGTGCATGAGTCCTCCTTGACTCCAAAAAATTTTGGGCCAGTACCTTCTCTTGATTGTCATTCACAGTCCTTCATAACTAGTCAGGATAAATTTAATAACTCATGACTACTTTTTTATAGCATGCTCACAAAATCTCATCCTGAATCAGGAGAGACATCCATAAAAGCTACTGAAATCCAGAATATTCATCACATAAGTGACTGTAACACGTTTCCTCATATTTTTCTGATGACTTTGCTGGCCTTAACACATTTTCAGCCTTGTTGGACCTCACTATCTCTCTACAGGAATGTTTTAATTTTCAGAGAGATTCCTGTACTTGTCATAGTCATTAACATGTAAATACATCTCATAAAGCACTGAAATGAACTAACAGTTACAGCTTTTCCAGCCATTAACACATGTGATAGTTAAGCCTGATTATGAACTTCACCTCATTGGCAACACATTTCTGTGGCTCTCTGTATTTCTCTCCCTGCTCTGAGCTGGGCTAACTTGGGAGTCCATAAAGCTAAAATCTAATTAATTAAATAGCAGCACTAGTTCTTGCACTGGGCTTAAATGTGCCAGGGAGCGTTTTTTTTTCCAATTCTCAAATAAATCTGCTTATTGAAAATACCATCCTAGAAATAGGAGTCTCTGACTTTGAGAGATGCCCTGGAATTTAACAGCCCATTATTTTTATATGGGCAATTTATTGCAGTCAGAAGTGATAGAGTTCATGGAAAGCTGGTGGATGGATGGCTGAATCATTCCATCACCTGTCATGACTCATTCCCATCATTTCCGTCTCCTCACCAAGGGTGCATAAACATGTCTGCAGACTTACCATGGCCCAGAGTATCTCATTAAAACATTGCCTTGCTTAGGGTCAGAAAAAGGGTTATGTAGCCCCACGACTAGATTAGAAGAGGGGTTGAGATCTTGACTGCTTCATTCAGAGAAGGGTGTCCAAACCAAAAGCACACCAAGGGACTTCTGCTTGTGCTTTTTCCTGAGATTCTCACCTTTGCAGGCAATTTCACAGATATGGTTCCTTCAGGAGTTTTATTGAGCAGTTTGGTCTGGCTGCTCTGCTCCTTGAGTTCTGCCTGCTTTCAAGGGTCCTCTCATTCTCTGGATGATACTGGATATGGTGACATTGTCGCTGGTAGCTCCATGTCAAAATATGCTGATGTATCCTCTTTTCTAGGCAGAACCAGATGTTTTGGTGATAGTGAGCCAGATGACTCCTGCTGGAGCTGTCAGGCAGTGAAGTTGGCACACACTTCATGTATATTCTGTCCTCTTCCTTCAACAAGACTCCCATAGGGTGAATGGTGCAAACCCCTTTGTGGCTTGGCTTAATCCACCTTCAAAGTGTGCTCTGAGGGTTTGCCCAGCCTGTTCCTCCCAGCAAGAGCTCTCTGGACCCAAGCTCTGAGCTGACCTGCTGTGAGCTGACCTGGCCAAACGCCACGTGGCCAGAGTTAACTTGAGCAGAATTTATTGCCTTGCAGAGGGCACTGCATAATCCACTTACACAACTTCACTTTTGGAGCTGCTTTGTGTCTGGCCAGGTTGGAAGATGGGTAAATGTCTCTGGAAAATTATTTATTATTATTTCTCAACAATGAAATCTTGTTATTTGCTTGCTGTAATGGCTGAGAAATCTAATCACTGATTAAGCTTGCACTAGGGTAGGAATACTCCAAACAGAGCAGCAGAAATACAATGTGTGTCCAAAGGAATTCATAATCTGGGTGTCACACACCCTCAATAGCAAGGGAGCTCCAGGCTGAGCCCAGCAGCAATAAGCTCATGCATCTGTGTGCTTTGTGAAAGAAACACAGTGCCAGTGGGGAAATGAAGGCATTTTGTGGCTCAGAGTAGGGTTGGGACACACAGTAGGTGCTCCCTGATGGATGCAGACTCTGGCCCTGCATCCCTGGAGTGCAGCAAGGCATGAGCAGGTTTGGGTTTGCCAGCCCTTGGCCTCTGGTGGAGCCCACAAAACAAGAGCAATCTCTGTCCTGTGTCTTCCCCAGGCCTGTGCCTTGCAGACATCACCTCAGCAATTGTTGCTGCCTCTTCCTGAGCTGAATCCTTGGCTTCCTGAGCTTGGTCCCTGGCTCTGGTGGTGATGTGATGTAATCCTGCGAGCGCGGCCCCTTTACTGCACTGAGAGTATAATGCCCCTTTATTCTCTAGACAAGGGCAGGGGGAAACAGCTGTTTTACTGATAAGGTAAATAAGAGCATGGCTCTCCAGTCCTCCTCCCTCATCCAGCATGCAGAAATCTGCCCAGGCTCTGTGCACCATCACCATCAGCTCCTTGCCCCCGAGTGCTGTGAGAGCAGCAGTGCCTGCAGCTGGAGGGCTGCCCTCACCTCTGCTCGCTCTGCTCCAAGTGGTTTTGTGAGTCAGGCTCTTTGCTTTTGCATAGAAACCCATATTCCAGCCTGCCTTTCCATTTGCTCATGCCCCTCTGCTGCCAAAGTAACCATGGCAGGGCTGAGGTGGAGGGGAGGGGAGCTGTGTTGCCAATCTCTCATTAATTTCTAGATGCAGAATGATGGGGGTGATGCATGTGAGAGTCTAATAATAATGACCTGAGGTCCCAGGCATGGTGAGCAAGGCAAACTTCTTTAACTAACAACTTAATTATAATAAATTTGAGTCTAAGAGCACCAGGCAAGTAAATCAATCAACCCTTGCAGGCGGGCTCATTAAAACTAGCAAAGTACAGACCATAAAGGTCATCTTATTAAAAGGGATTAGCATTTTCCAGTTAAATCCTCTGCTGCCCATAGGTGCCAGGGGAGAATGTGCATTCTGAGGTGCTCTGTTGTTGCAGTGGTGAAAGGCTGGCCCTGCACAGCAGTAAATGCCTGCAGTCCCCATGGTCAGGCTCCTGGCTGCCAGAGCCAGTGGGCACAGCTGGATGAATGCTGGTGGAGCTCTGCCAGTCTTGTCCAGCTGTGGGCTGCCAACTGTCCCGTGGAGCAAGTGAAACACGATCAGGGCTGAGGTCTTGCTTGCAAAATAGGAGTCAGCTTGCTCTCCAGGCTTTTCTCTAGTCCTCTCTCACAGACTGAGACATCACCTCAGTAATTGTTGTTGGCTCTTCTTCCAATGACTTCTCTGGCTGTGTGGGATGTCTCTTCTCTTGTCAGGTCTTAATATATTGTAGCCCTCAAGCAGCATTTTTTATCTTTGCCTTTCTTTCCTGGCTGAGTGGTACAGTGCTTTGGGTTTTCTAGTGCTTTGAGAGGCAAATTTTCACAGGCCCATTATGATCTTGTTCCTTTAGGAGAGTATATTTACCTTGGAGGAAACATTAGACCGAGAACAGCTATCAAAACAGCTGGCATCCTTCTTCCTGTTTTCCTCTCCTGTCAGATACAGTGTTGATGGCAGGAGAAGCACTTTTTTTCCTTTCCAAACTTTCCTCTGCCCACACTTGCATTCCAGTGATGACCCTCTGCCTGTGCAGCACCACTCACTGCTGTTGAGGAAATGTGGGATGAAAACTGCTGTGTTTTCTGTGGGTCCTGGGGCAGTGGGGCTTGCAGGGGATGGTGCTGGAGGGGTCTTTCCCATTCCTGCATTGCATTTTGGATGGAAACTGATTTTTTTTTTGGGGAGTGAAGTGTCTCACAGCAGCGTCTGTCACTTGGTTGAGCAAAATATCTGGAGTTAAGAGGATTTTTTCCATGGAGAGGCAACTGCAGTGAGGAGGGTGGGCTACATACTATATATATATACTGCACTCCCACACCTCTAACCCAATTCTTGATGAGGCTGTTCTCTCCCATTAGGGGACACAAGCCAGTGCTAGCAGCTCAGTCAGCTGCTGAGGAGAGTGACTGTAGCAGGCACAGCCCATGGCAGCCTTCCCTCACTCCTGCTGTGCCCAGGCAGCGCTTTGATTGCACAGCAGTTTACAAATAACTGCACTTCATAGGATGGAAGTTCCTCTGCACTATACTTGATCATTTCCAAAGGTGTTTTTTTTCTTTTAAGCCCTGGGAGGCCTCGGGGGCATGTAGGAAATTAAGCAGAGCCTTGCAGCAGTTCAGGAGTTCATTCAAACCAAGGAGTTATGTGTTGGAAAATAAGGTGGGAGAGGTAAGGATGAGGAAAAGAGGAGCATCTCTTTTATCCCACTAGGCTTCCCTTTGCATAGGAAGTACTGAGGGTCTTTCCTGCTCTGCTTGACCCATCAGCAGAGAATATCACAGAGAGCTACAGGCTGCCTGGGGGAGGGGAAAAAAAAAAAGGAAGAAGAAAATACTTATTTTCTACTGTGTTTCCAGTCAGCTGTCACTGTGCTGCTTGGTGATCCTGTGCCATCTCTCTGTAACAGCAAAAAACTGCTGAGCAGAAGAAATGGGTTTTGAGATTGCCCTCGATAGGGAGGTGCTGGCAAGTGGTGGGTGTCTACCAGTGAGTGCTCCCTCATCAGCTCCAGGAGCGTGCTGGGGAACCTTTGGGTAATTGTCACTTAATTCTTCTGCATCGGGCGTGTGATTTGGAGTGTGTAGTACTTAACACTGTGCACATCAGCCAAGTTGCTGAGATGAAAGGCTCTGCTGACTACACAAATGTATTTCAGCTCAGTTCAAGAGCTCAGCCCTCCCTGCTGCAGGTGAGTGCAGAGTTTGGAGCCATTTTTTTGCTTTTGCCTTCAGGCACTTTCAGCTCCTCACATCCCTTGAACTGAGCTCTGACTGGCACCAGCTTTGCACGGTTTTGTCTCAGTGAAGGAGTTTCCACAGAAGAGGAGGAGCCCCTTGTGCTCCCCATCCCCAGCAATCTTTCCTACTTCCACAGGGGCAGGGACAAATTCAGGACAGGCTCAGTACCATCATCACTGTATGAGTTCTGCCTGCCAGTGTCATCAGTGCAGGATCCAGAATAGTACAGTTTAATTGGAATACTGTAGAAAATACCTATTCTTGGTTCTCTTGTTTCCTCATATATTCCACTCACCACCTCCCCTTCACATCCCTTCAGCCTTTGCCTGGAATTCACCTCAACCCACAGGCTTCTTCTATTTTTTCCCTTTTTTTTTTTTCCTGGGAGGTGAGGGGTTAAAACAATAAATATATTGGTTCCTGTTTTTCCTCTCTGCAGCTCCTGAGCTCCAGCTGGGTGCAGACATGGAATAGTAACAAGTCCATGGGAAAGGCTCATCTTCTCACAGCCCTTGCAGCAGCACTCTGAGCTCAGTGTGAGCTTCCCAGAGCACAGAGGCAGAGCTGAAACCCTCACTGATGCTGCCAGGAACTTTCTGCAGGGATTAAAGCAGCAGGGTGGAGATGAAGTGTGTGTGAACCCAAACTGGATTCCAGGTGTCTGTGAGGAACAGTGCACTCGGTCTTCAGCTGAATTTAAGATTTGTGTATACACTTACATAATCTGTGGCCATTGGCAGTTAGCTCTTTGTCATCCAGAGACACAGCAGAACCTTCCAGACCCTGAAGGAAAGCACATTTCTGGTGGAAGAGACAAACAGGAGGCAGCAAGATCCAGACACTTAATGACAACTTTGTTTTGCTTTTGTCCTTTCATGGCAGGTGCTCTGCTTCCATGAACTGTAGTCCTGCTATAAACACTCTCTGTTCCTCAATAATTCCTGATGGGACAGAGGGAATTCTGCACCCTTGCACTTGGATAGGTTTGCTTGGATTGAGCAGAGAATGGCAGGAGGGGACAGACTCAGCCCTGCACAAAGACTGGCATGGTGCAGGCAGCCTGGGTGGTCTCAGCTGGGTGCAATCCCATTTCCATCTCCCTCTGGCTCTGTGTGTGCTCATGGAGAGTTGCTGTGGCTCAGTTGTCATTGCTGTTTCCTTATAATAGCCCAACTGCTGTCTCGAGGCCCAGTTCTAATCTGGTGTTAGGGAATGCCAGTTCCTGGGAGGTCTCCAGTGTGCTGAGCATGGATTATCTCCTGGGCATGCTGCAGGAAGGAACATCCAGGTGCTGCTAAAAGTTGTGGCTCACCAGGGTGGCACAGGGGTATTGGCACTGCAAGGTGACAGGGTGACCTTACCTGTAGAGTTGTTAGGCTTTTGTTTGCTAAAAGATGCTAAAACTCAGTCAAAAGTATTGAAAGTGGAACAGGTAGAGATGAGAAAGCACTGGTGGATGTTTGCTGTGTCAGCTTAACTGGGGTGGAAGTGCCAGCAGGGCAAATGAAATGAAACACCCCAAATTGTACCTGATGTCACTTAACACTGCACTCCTTGCAGTCACTTCGAATAAACACAAGACATTTCTTTATTTTCATGCATTCTTGGTGGAGAAAAATAAAGGAAAAAAAAATAGAGAGCAGTAAGACAGTCTGTACTTGCCCTAGCCCTCGCCAAGCAGTGGGAAACAGTTAGCAAAGGTGTCAGATTTTCTCTAAGGGCAGTCACAAGGCTCTTGTGCCAAACACTATTTGACATTTAATTTAAGACCCATGTAAAGTAACAGCCAGGGCAGGCAGCAGGCAGAGCGTTCCAGTTGACAGACTGGCTCTATTTGCTTTAATTTCCTTAGTGCCATGGCCAAGTTTATCTGTGAGCAAGAAATACTCAGAGTATTATTATTTTTTTTTTTCCTGTTAGCCCATGATGAAAAGAGAGCTCTGTGTTGTGCTCAGACACAGTTTTGGGCTTCAGGTGGCCCTCATTAGGGAGCATAATGCAAGAGAGCCGTGCGTCAGCGCCGGGGCAGCCAAAGAAACTTGTGCCTCTTTGATTAAATTCTGCTGAAGTCAAACACTCTGCTCCTGGGCTGAACTGAGCCATTCAGCAGGTTTCAAGGTGCAGGGAGGGTGTGTGTGAGGGTTTGCAGCTCACAGAGCAGGGAGAGCTTCCCCCTCCTTAGGGGTTGGGTCAGGACCCCTTGGGGCAGAGGGGTTTGTGTGAGGACGTGCCCTGTACATGGCAGAGGGACCAGCCACAGCTCCTCCAGGTGCTGCTCTAGAAAAAGGTGTCCCTGCCCAGAGCAGAGGGCTGGAATGAAATGATCTCTAAGGTTCCTTCCAACCCAAACCATCCTATGGTTCTGCTCTCTGTGGTTTGTGCTAGAAGCCTGTGTATAGGGAAGGAAAGGTCAAGGGTGCTGAGGGGAAGGTTGCAAAGGGGTTTTTTGCATTCTAGTTATTTTAGTTTTCCTGTTGGAGCTGAGAAAACTGGTCTGGTGTGCTGCTGAGGAGGTAAGATGGGAATAAAACCCACTTGCTGAGTGGTGGGAGTTGGCCTGTGTGAGGAGGGGAGCAGTAGTGGAAACTGTGCTGGCTGAGTAGCTACCATTGGCAAAGAGGAAATGTTGCAAGGTGCACATAGAAACGAGTCAGGAAATGTATTAGTTACTTGAATTTATTTTTTTTAAAAGAAAATAAGTGTGTTTAGTCAACAGCATGAAGTGTGGTACCTCTAAGGGTACCTGTTTGGTGATGGAGATATGGAATTATGGTGTTAACCACGGAGATAAGGAGTATCAGGGGAGGAAAGTCTGTGAAAAAAGTGATTTGTTGCATTGAAGAGCAAAAGCAGCTGCAGAATATGAAGCAGTGGGAGGAGAAGGGTTCTCCAGGCAGTGGGACAGAGACAGCAGCCTGCAGGCAGCACTGGCTGGGTGGAGGAGCACTTGGCTGCTTTTCCAAGGTCATTAGGAAGTCTAGACTTTCCCATAAAAGGGTCCCATTTGCTGGAGAATCCTTGGGCTACCACTGCCCTGAGGGCTTCACAGAGAACTTAAAGGCATCCAGAACAGCCTGGCTAGACTGAGACACCTTCCCTGAGTTTCTCTGTGTGTATGGACCTTGGAAGACAACTTTGGGGCAGACTGGCAGGGATGATTTCCATGGGGCATGCAGCCTGCTCCAACAGAAGGCAGCTCTGGGGCTGGGACACTGCTGCTCCAGACTGGCTGGGTTAACTCCTCTTCAGGTTCCTCGCCCAGCAGGCAGAGCAGAGGAGCCAAAGCCAGCTGCATTCCTCTCAGAAAGCCAGAAACTGAAAAAAACCTGCTTCAGTGTGCTGATGGAGGCATTTGAGGCATAACTATATTTGCAGTTGTTCCCAAAACTCAGCAAGGAGACTTCCACTTTTGCTGCAAACCTCTCTTGGTGCCTCATCACTGGGTTGTTTGACCAGCTGGTTGGTGCCATCCTATGGCTTTAAGCACTTTAAATACCTGCTGTCCTCCCTATTTTAAAGACCATCTCTGTCCAGCACAACCCACCTGGAGAGAGCTTCTCCATAGCAGTGTTCAGAGTAAATCACAAGTCCAAACCCCTCTAAGATCACAGAGTGTGCTCTTTTTCCTGTTAGCAGGGGCTGCCAGCTCATGCTGCAACTTACCTTGGAAGGAGAAACCAAAGGGAGATGCTAAAGGCAGGGAAAAAATGAGTACAGCTTTCTAATTGAGTCAGGGGGAAAAAAAAAATCCAAGATTTGTTCAAGAAAGGGTTTGAATGTTTGGAAGACTGGGAATTGTTGGATAATATTCTTTTTGTCATCCTTGTCTTAGGGCCCCCTTGAAAGCCAGTGTAGGAAGACTGGCCTGGTGGACTGAATGAGTATTTGTCAATATGAAGGGCCCCTGGGGACAGACAATGGTGCCCACCCCAAAAGAACCAACCCCGGGGGCTGCAGTGGTGGATAAAGAGTGTGGCCAGGCTTCTGCCCAAGGGAAACAGTTTGCTGAATGTGAGAAACCTTCTGGCATCTGCACAAACTCAGATGGGATTCAAGCCTTGAGGAGTTTGTTGTCTGACTGGGACCAGCAGTGTGACTGGGACAACCATAACACAGCTGGGGATGATTCCGTCCTGGGAAGGTGTGACTGACCTGGGGCCACTGTAAAATGGTTTCTGTGTGCATTTACTGGATATTTTTGGGGCAGGTTTTCTTTTCATAATTGGGCCTTCCTGAACAGCAGTTGGATGTTTCAGCAAAGAGAAGAATGTGTACTAAAAATCAACCAACATTTGGTGGCTCCTCTTCTAAGTGGGGAGGAATCCTGGATAGCACAAGGCCAACTTCCAAAACTGGTGTTTACCTTTGCTTTGCTTTTAGCAATCCAATTTTTCTTTGTGAGCTGTGTGTGCAGAAGGGAGAATATAAACTGAGTTTATCACAGCAGCAGAGCTGGAGCAACTCCAAGTATGTTGGTCTATACCCTGGAAATAGGAGACTGCTTATCCAATTATTTGCAGCTTGTTTTCAAGGGAAAAACGATTGACTTGAGTCCTGCACAGGGTAAATCCTGTTAGAGTGTGTCATTTTGTCCTTTGGAGTGGGATGTAGTCCCAGGTTTCATGCAATGTTGTTTTGCCTCCTGGGATTGTTGAAAAGCTGCTGTGTCAGACGGGGGATCTTTAGTCTTCAGATGAGAAAGTAGCTCTCTGTTGGAGAGAGAGGTGAGGCTTAAGATACACATGATGAGCTTTATCTTCCTGTCCCAACCCTTTTCACCTACTGCCACGATTAAATTTGTGAGAAGAGTCACAATAATAAATAAACTATACATTATTGAGGTAAAAACTCCCAGGAGGGAGGCACTGAGTGGTATAGAGGTACAGGCACACTTAACAATGAAACAAAGAGACAGACCTTGGCTGAACATCTGGAAAATCATACTGAGAGTGAAATAAATTTGGCTATAGGACTGCATCAACAGTAGCAGCAGTCCTGTTACACAGACTAATTTTAAACACTCCTGTAGGCATCACTCCCATCTGGGGCTGGTAAGAGAAGATGTCAGTCTCATGCATAGTTTGAAGATGTCGCCCTTTCTTTGGCCCAAAATTTTCCATGATTTTTTTTTTAAATCAAAATGGAGAAAATTTCTTTCCATTTGAACCATTCTCTTTGTTTGTAGCAAATTTTAAAAAGAAAAAATAATTTCAGTGAGATGAGGACAAAGGAAATTTTCAGCTGTTTTAATGTGGCTCTTCCTTTAAAGGGATTTTTGCACTAGGTAGCAGAAACAAAATGAGCTGGAGGAAGATATTAAAAGACAATTTCCTCTCCAGTCCCTATCACAAACCTGCATCTTCTGAGGTATAGGTGGGTCTGCACGGAGTGGTAGCATCAGATGCTCCTTGCCCTCATACAAACCAACCAGAAAGGAGAAAAGAGTCAGGAACGATGTTTGGCCAGTGATGGGGATACTCCACATCAGCCACAACTCTTGCTTTTTCCTCCTGGCATGTTTTTTTTCTTGTGTGCAGAGTGAATTGAGCATGAGAGCCCTGCTACTCACTCACTGGGATTAAGCAGTGATGAGAAGAGGTGTGAAGGTAAGGAAAAGATGGTGCAGTGAGTCAAGCCCTCCTCAGAGCCTGTGTGGGCAGCCTGAGGGCATCCCAGGCTGCTGGCTGGGAGGGCATGGAGCTCCTCCCAGGGCTCCTGGCCATCTGGAGGGGCTGGATGGTGCTGGATGGTTTTGTGTTTGCTCCCTGGCTTAGTCTCTCACAACGTGGTTTGCAGCACATATTTTGTGCTCGCTTCTAATGCACCTGTTGGTTCCACAAACAGGCCTGCCAATTAAAGACAAAATTCAAATCCCACAAGGAGCTGGGTTGCCTATGCTGGAAGATGTATGTATGTAATAAATGGTGTTATGAGGTATACACCCAAGCCTATTTATGAGTTACCATATGAGAAAGAAAGCAGGGTCAGAGTACTGAACAGGCTCAAATAACATGTGGATTTATATGCTAGATCCACCTTCCAACCCTTTATTTCATCTCAGGCAAGTTATTTAGCTTCTCTGGGCCTCAGATCCTTTACTGAGTACATCTGGGACAATAAAGAAATCCTTTTTATCTGTTTTTTCTGCTCCGGTTCCTCAGGCTCAGAAAAAGGAATTGTGTCTTTGTGCACATACTTGATTTTGTCAGGGTTTTTAGCAATGCTCAGGTGTTGCTGTTGCACTTCTGCTTTGTGCTCTTGCAGACCAGAGATGATTCAGGAGCAAAAGCAGAGATACTCCTTCAAGTCCCCTTTTGTGTTTCATCCTTGGTACCTCCTCTCACAAGGAAGTGAGCTGCATTTTAGTCATCAGAGCAGAGCTAAACTTTGGTTTCCATGGAAATCAGGTACCTCTGTGTTCAGCAAAGTCCTGTTATTACTCACCAGGAGAAGAGCAGCCAACACTGTACTTCAGCTGTAGCTGACAGGCAATTTATATGGGACAAATCCCTGAGCAGAGGAGTCCAGCCTTTCCTGAAATCTTATCCTTTGCCTCTCCATGCAGCTCGTTCCAGACAGATGCTGACAACTGGAGCTGAGTGGTGCTGAGGGAACGTGACACAAAGCTGCAGCAAATGTATTAATTGCACTGCTGGGGGAGGGCTGGATTCTTTCCCCTGCCCCTCCTTTCTCTCTGCCAAAGCTTTGTGTGTGCTGGGAGCCTTGCTGGGTTTTTCTCATGTATGGTAATTAACTAACACAGCCCCGAGTTCTGGGCATCTGCTTCCCATCCCGGGAAGGTGCGTTATTAACCCGAAAGGATTTGATACCCTCCTGCTGTGCCCCATTTTCTCTGCTCTTGCCTGGTCCTTCTATTTGATTCAGCCTCCCAGGTCCATTAAGATCTTCACAGTTGCCCATGCACAAACCTGACAGGCTCATGGGGAGACTCTAAAACGATGCTGGTTCAATTAGCAGGATATAATTTGCCCTTTGGTGAAACCCTGGGCTCCCCTGCCAGGCTAAGCACTCGCTGCCAGAGCACTTAGCACAAGGAGGAGTGTTCCCATCACATCTTTCTCAGTGGCAGGTCACAGAAACCATGAACCCGAGTAGCTGCCATAAGAAAGGAATTTTATTTTTATCCCGATTTTATTTTTCCTCACAAAATGAGTTTTAGAGAAACCAGAAAGCCCAGTTTGGATATTCGATGTGAACAAACCAGCTGGCAGCTGTAGTTTTTATTTTAGCCTGGGAATCCTGCTGGCTGTATTTTTTTCCTCCTTCCCCATGAGCCCCTCTTGCAATTTGAGTTGTTCTGCCCTATAGGTCACAGACCAGTTTGCTGTACAGTCTTCTATCTCTGTGTTGATCAAACACTTTTCTGAATGATTTGCTGTTTGCAGTGGATGTTAACCTCCTGAGTACTCAGTCTTGCTTCTCTCTCTTACCTCTGAGATGTGCTGAAATACCTAAAGAGATACCAATATCAGATCATGCATATTCATAGTGGTTACTCCCCATTCAGCTGCACGGGGAATCTTCACATGCTCACCAAAAGAAGATATGAGCCAAACCTTGAGCAAAAGTGATATTCAGGATGGGGGGAGGGAAGGAGAGTTGAGATGTAATTTGGGGTTTTTTCTCAGCCACTTTGGACAGTAGCTGTTCCCATGAGATCTTTTGTACATCAGCAAAGGGATGGATTCGTGTGCTTTGATGGTGGAGCTCCTCACACCGGAGGAGGCCTTCTGGAGAGATGATGTGGAAAAGGCTGATGGCATCTGCCCCTGCTGGGGCAGGGAGGAAGCTTGGCCAGAACTGCTCTGAGAGTGGTGCCAGAGTTTGGTCTGGTTGCACTGGCTCTCTCACACGGTGGGAAAAACCTGCCCTTAGCTCTAGTCCTGAGGAATGCTTTTTCTTTTTTTTTTTTTTTTTTTATGTTACTTCTCTTTCCCAGGAGACTTCCTTGGGTTTATAAATGACTGCGTTTCCCTTCGGCATGACAGCTGCAGCTTCACCTCTTCTCGTGTGAACCTGGAGTCAGGTCAGGCTAAAATGCTGAATCCTTCCTTTCTCCTTCCCCTGGTTCTCTGGCCCCCTCCTTCCTTCCCCATATCAACTGCCTGCTTTGCCATAACTTGAGGATTAGCTTTTTCCCTGCAGGACTGAGCTGAAATTCAAGTGCTTTACCGAGCAAAACAAATCTCTTCAATATTAGCAAGGCAAAGCAAAATGCTTGAGCACATGTGGTTTTTGTTAGCTGACTTCTCCCCCAGCCTCATGTTCGGTCGCAGTGTCAAATTCCCTCTTAAATATGCTTAGGAGGTCACAGAAAGCAGGTGAATAGTCATACAATAAAAATCACATCACACCTCTTTAAAAAATTAAAAAAAAAATACATCCCCTCTTTCAGTCTTCCTTCTACTCCACCCATCCCTATACACAGCAAAGACCTGATTATGCACTTAGTGGGAAAGAACTAAAAATGAGTTTTCCTAGCAGGTTGGATGTAATTAACAGATCAGGCTGTTGCAAATGAAGACACAGAGTTATAGGGTGCCCAAAGTTAAGCAGGTACATCTAGGTCAGGCTCTCAGCAGATAAAAGCTGTCTTCCCTGGAGTGATTCCACATGGCATCGTGGTCTGGCTTCCAAAGGAACGTGCTGGTGCCAGCTGGGTACTTTTGGGAAATGTGTGTTGAGTAAGATGCTGAGGAGATGGCAAAGGTATGTGTGCAGAACACACCTCTGAGTGCTTGGTGCAGGTGTGAGCAGTAAAGCTTGGATGGGGTTTTTGAAACCATGACTCAGTTCCTTTAGGAAGATCAGATACTGGGTTTCTGTTGTGTTAGCAAGGGGAGCTGAGCCAGGGCCACAACACCCCCAGTGCTGCTCAATGAAACTCACACAAATCTCTCTGATTGATTTGACCTTATGAAAGAAATTCTAATAAATCCTCAAGGTCCTGGTAATGAATTTTATGAGTCCCCCCAGCAAAGGCAATACCTGTGCTTTGGCAGATATATGAACTAACTCAAAGCTGGCCTGAGCACCAGAGACAGCGTGAGAAATGTTTCTGAGTTAAGTCTCTCAGTGAACCCAGCAGCATTGCCTGAAGAACATTCATTCCTTTTACAGCTTAGATAGACACTTGCAACACCAAAGGAGCTGTGGATGCCTCATCCCTGGAAGTGTTCAGGGCCAGGTTGGATGGGGCTTGGAGCAGCCTGGTCTGGTGGCACCCATGGCATGGGGGGTTGGAAACTGAGCTTTGCACCTGTGGGTTTTATTCAAGTTGTTTGTGTGTATACACTGATTTTAATGGCCAAAAGGTGACAGAGTGAAAAATAGAAATATTGAGGAAACTTCATTGTGTTCAACTCTGTGCTTGGGTATTTACTTCTCTCAGCAGGGCACTAACATGTGAAAAGGTTTTTAACAAAAGGTTGTCATAGCTCAAAGCCAAGACCTGCCTCTTGTTTTACTGAGCAGTGTGTTGGACTCATATTTGAGGCACCTTTTGAAAGGGAAGCTGTCATGGTGTGTGCAGGTGTGTAACCTATGAACCTTTGTACAAAGCAGTGAATTTATTTGAACAGAGATTTGTTCTCGGAAGTTAGTCTTTGGGCTGTGAAAACAATTCTCCTCATTACTCTAAGACAGATTTTCCTGACAATAGATATCCTGGTTTTTATCTTGATTACTTTTTTTGCTCTCACAGCCCTGCACTCTGCTCCTGAGTCTTTGGTGCTCTGTAATTTCCAGTTTTTAATGATGTAAAATAGAGGATGAAGACAGCAATTGAAACAATTGCAGTAGAGAAGGTTTTCAACCTTTGCCTTTGCTTTCTGGCATACTGAGAGTCTTAAATAACATGTTTATAAGGTGGTCTGATGTGTGACATTCAGATGAATGCAAGTGTCGTTCAGAAGAGCACAGACCTGCAATTTATATAGTAAATACACCTTTCATGTTCAGTAAAGTCAAAGTCAATCACCATAGTCTCAGGGTGACAGTATTTTAAGCCAGAGCTGTGCAATTCTACTAATTAAAAAGTTGGGAGGCAGAAAGGTCACAATAATTCAGCCTGTTTCTCTCTGGGATTATTTTGCCTATGAAAAAAGAAAGAAGCAAACTTTTGGTGCAAAAAGGTTTGACTTGTAGGCTTTTTTATTCTTTCATGGGCTCTAAAATCCATATAATTGCTTACAAGGACTCTTGGTGATTGCAATGATAGTGTTTAGAAGCAATTAATTTGTAGCCTTAGTCTCATAAATAGTAGATGGCAGTTACTGGAACTCCTGCTGAACAGCAAAGGGAGCAGCCCTGGACCACTGGGTTCTTCAGGGTGTTCAGCTGAGACTGGAAGAGAAGAGATCTGTGGTGGGTGAGAGGGTAGATGTGCTTGCATGACATGCAAGCAAAGAGGTGCTGGAAATATGTTTGCCCCTGGAACATGTAGATGAAGTGCTTTCCTCCTCTTTAAAGGAAGCTGTAGCAGTAAAAAAATGGAAGTGACAAGGATGAGTCTTAAAATTTCATCCCCTAGTGAGAAATCTGAGATTATTACTAACATCAACTTTTTGAAGAAAATCAATAAACCAGAGCTATCTATCTGAAAGCATAACAGAAGACTGCCTATAAGGGTAAAAACCCCCAAAATACTCACAGGTAGCAGCTGAAGAGGGTGGTTTTAAAAATCATTATTATTTTTGCAGCTTTTACCAGTGGTTGAAGTTTGCTATTCGAACAAATTGGTTACAGTGGCAATATCCTCACAGGGAAACGTTGCTTATACCTCATGTGTTTGTTTTTCCTAAGAATCTAATTTTCTATTTCAGCCAGGAGCAGAGTGCAGGGATCTGCACAACATTATGGCAGCAAGGGTTACCCATGAGGAACACCCACTGCAGCCACCTCATGCTTTAAACATCTGAGAGGATGAAGCACAGCTCAGCCGCCTGCTGTAAAAGGCAGTAAAATAAATAAATAAAGATAGATAAATTGCCAAGAAAAAGTGAAATGCTCCCTACATGCCAGGAGCAAAAATGTAATGGTGTCATGTCCCTTCTGGGCAGCCCCAGAAGGAGAATTAGGGAAGATTAAGTTGTGCATTTTGGATAATTCTGCCCTTTGCACTGCAGAAGCTGCCAGGCCCATTCCAGTTCAGGTCCTCTGAGGGCCTGGGACATTCACCAGTGATGGGGACAGCCAGCATGGTGAAATGTGCCATCATGCTGGGGCAGGAAAGTGGTGGTGGAAGCTTTGATCTGCCTGGGACTGATCACAAGGGATGATGCCCATGTGTTGTTTATTCCTGACAGGACAGGAGCTTGGCAGCAGCAGTGGAGTGGAGGATGTGCTGAGGTGGAGAGGCTGGGGATGGTGAAAGACAGATCTGCCCACTCAGTTTGGGAGGATGGGCTGCTCTGGGAGACAGTCCTGTTTCTCTCAGCACAGCTGCTCAGTTTGGATCCTCTACTGCCTTACTTCAAAATGAGGTTTTGGATTTTTGGACCTTTTTGTCTCATTGTCACGTCTTTCAACCGTCTTTGTGTCTTGGGAGCTTGGTGAGCGAGGCTGGGTTTGGAGCAGGACCTGCTGTGATGATAAATAAGGTGCAACCAAAGCCATGGGCCCCAGATAATAGATGTTCCATTCTGCAGGACACTCCAGTTTGGGCAGTTTAATTTCTTACCAGTTAAAGATCCTTCTTGTGAAAAATGACTTCCCATTCCCGACCTTATAATGAAAGTAAAATAGTGGGAAGACAGATGGGTTAGCACTCCTAGAAATCTATTATGTAGCTGGGTGAGAAATAAAACAATTTGTCTCCCCCTTGACTGACTTTTCTTACACCAAATAACTGTGTAATTGTCTTAAACCCCAGATAGAGAGCCCAGTCTGGAGGGGAGAGGTTCTTATATTTCAGCTGGCTCCCAGCTGTTCAGCTGGGGAGAGCAAGGTTGTGTGTGTGAAGGGAATGCACTGGGAACCCATTTCTCAGAGCTGTGACCCTTTTCCTGTTTGTCAGATGCACTGATTTGCTGGAATAAGTTTTCTTGCTAAGCATTGTGTGAGATTCTGGCAGTACAGTTGCCTCTGAGCCCAAAAGGGTGAACAGTGTGGGATTGTGCACTCTGTGAACAGCAAGGGGAGCTGGCTGGAGCCATGGGGCTCAGAGCTGCACCTTGGATGTGGTGGGGCAAATGCACTCAAAAATAACCCAAGTAGTTTTTAATATTTCAAAAAATTGCATTATTTAATTTTTTACTCTCTTTTAAAATTGCTGAAACAATGCAAAGGGATTTTGTTGGAGTGAGATTACTTTTTTCTGGGTTTACTGTAGCTGGATATGTTGTTGTTCCTTCCTTACATCACATTTTGAAGTGCTGATTCTGAATGCTCTCTCTGTAGATTCAGAACCCTTTTTACCATATAGGCTCCATTTTAGAGCTAGCCATGGCAATGGCTTCCCCTTAATGAGAGAGATGGGGATCTCTTCTGATGGAACTGGAACTGATGGAGTTTGGATCAGGAAGTGGAAGAGACTTCAGGAAATATCAAGAAGCCAGTTTTTCAGCACATGGCATGAATCTTACCCTCTGTGTTGGTATCTTTGTAAATTGTTTTCTAAAAAATGACCAGTTTTATTTGAAAAAGTGTATTTTTTTTTCTCAGTATGAGGCATGTGAAATTCAGAGACTATTAGGTCTCTGAGTTTTGTCCTGGGGCTAGCAGTGCTATATTGTTCAACTCCAGCTTTCAAAACAATCAGTAGTTTATTGTGTTAGGACAGATTTCTCCTCTTCTGAGAGCAGAAACTGTGTTTTAATACCAATGCTGATAGTAATCTTTATAAAAGTTTGAAGTTGTGGTATGGAGAAATTCAGAGCTCTCAGCACAGTGTGAACTTTTGTAGTTAAATCAATGAGCTCCCCTGTTGAGAGGTGAATGACCAAAGGCTCTGCATCATCCCTGCCCCCTTCACATAATCCCAGTGGTGTGGAAAGTGGGGCTGCTGCCCAGAAATTAGCAAACAATTCACAACAATGAAGGCACAGTGACACACACTGAGCACACAGCCAGGCAGGAAGTTCAGGTTTGTGTACTCTGAAAGGAGAGGAGTCAAATCAGGAACAAACACACCCTTGAGAAAGCCAGGGGTGTGAAGGGGATTTCTGTGCTTTTCTCTCTGCTGCAGGGATGAGCTGAAGGCCAAGAGCAGGCCTTGTCCTGCTGTGGCTATTTTGTGTTTGTGTGTGTATGAAACCTGCCCAACTCCTTCTGGGATTTGGCTTTCAGGGAATCTTGAGTCTTTTTTGTCTCTGGAACCCAGCTGAAGTCACAGCTGATGGGACATCCCAGCTGTGAGCCATGAGAGCTGCTCTCTGCCCAAACCCATGGCAGAACAAGTTTGCTTTCAGGAGCACCCAAGGATGGTTTGGGCAGAATTCTGTTGATATTTTGGCATTGCTTTGGTGAGGGCTGTTCTGTTTGCTTGCACTTGCCCTCTTTGTGGATGGATTTCCTCCTGCTCTGTGTGTTCATGCCTGAACCTGTCTTGCCAAGATTTGATTATGGCTTAACAGTGTGAGGCTAAGCAGGTGAAGCTGTGCCCTGAGCATGAGGCAGCAGGGCACAAATTCATCCTTTACTTGACCTCCCGTGATGATCCAGCTCCTGTTTCAGTAAAACCTCACCCAATGAGTTTGGCCAAAGCAGAGAGGTGTGTGTGGAGACTCTTCTGAGGGTCTTTGCTCCAGTTTTCTCCCAGCCCTGGTGCAGGAAGGAATGGAATGGGCTCCTTGGCAGCTCATGCACAGCCTCCCCTGCTTGGCTCTGGCCTTGGTGCTCCTCCACACACCTGCAAGGTGCAGGGTAAATGGCTGCTTCAATGAGAAGGAGCTAAAAACTACACGTGGTTTGGAGCCTGGTTGTGTTAAAGAAGAGCTAATGACAGATATTTACATGGAAATGTCAATAAACATTTTCTACATGCTTTTTGACTGGCCCACTGGTAATGTATTCCTAATGGAAACAAATTGGATCATCAGTCAGCCCAGTGCCTTTGTCAGTCCTGAACTCTGTTTAAAAATAACATTATTTTAACATGTTTTTAAAGCACCTTTTCCTAACGTGATCCAGAAGGCTGTGTAAAAACAACTTGGAATAATCTTGAAACCCATAGAGGGTCAAGCCAGAGAAAAGGAGCCAACACCTTTGGGCAAAGAAAACCAGAAAATCTGAGGAGAAGAGCCAGGAAGAAAGGAGGGAATATATTTTCATGGAAAAATCTACCTCTAAAACAACATGCTCTCCAGAAAAGGTATTTTTTTCCTTGAAAAAATATCCCTGTAAAATAAATACAATGCTGTATGTATTTATTTAGTTTTCTCTATATATCTATTCATTTTTCTCATTGAAATAATACCCCTAGAGCCAGCAAGCTTTTGTCTTTGGAGCTTCCTCAAATGATGGTCTTGGTTATTCTATTAATGGACTATGAGATTAGGGGGTTTTGGGTTACAGTTTTATTTTTCTGTGACTGGTTAATCTGTGAATTGAGGAGACAAGGTGTTTAAATTCCACATTCTTGATATTCCCCTAGCAATGTCTCCCAGTCTGTGGCAAAACACAATCATTTGAGGCCACTCTGAAGGAATGTTGAAGTAAAGCACAGCTCAAGAAAGAGACTCTTTTATAAGAAAATGGTAACTCTGCAGTTTGTGTCAGTCCTGTTCCTGCACACTGACACCTGAATGAGTGGCAGCAGCACGGATAAATAGAGCAGCAGGGGAGCTGAGGTGAACAGAGGCACATTCCAGTGACAGACTCAGTGATATCCTGCTGTCATTGATGAACATCCTGACCAGTGAAAGAGTCCCAGGATTTGGATTCAGAGACACTGATGGAGTCTGAGACAAGTTCCAAGGCACAGATTTCCCTTCACCTGAAGCCTGTTCCCCCTGGGCTCAAGTCCTTCCTGCAGGTTTTCAGGTGTGGTCATGCAGGATCAGGAACTCCTCCTTGGTCTGTTCCTCTTTTGGTACTTTGGTGCTAATATCTGTTGGAAAGTAGGAATGTTGAGCTCTGCTCTGCTTCTCCACTGAGATCTGGAGCAGCCCATTATTGCAAAATAGATGCAAAACAATGAACAGTCAAGAAAAAAAAAAACCAGCCAAAAGTTGGAAGCATTTTATTGTGCTTAATGGTCTACCAATAGTAGGTAGAATCCACAGCAAGGGTGAGAATGCAGTTTCCTGCCTTCCACTGACCAACACCTGTTTAGTGAGTTTAGTCTGTAATTCTGGGATGGTGGGAATGACGTAGTTTCAGGCATGGCTCCAATTTCTGCATCTAGTAGAGGCCCCTATTCTGCTGAGTCCTAAAGGTGCCTGTTCTACTCCTCTTGTAAAGGATTTGTAAAGGAATATGAATGATTACTGAAGATTTAAAAAGAAAAACTTTTATTTCTTTTTTCTTTTCTCTGCTTGCTTAACCATAAACCCAAAATTGTTATTATAAATAGAGGTTGTATCTGGTCCCTCTCCTTTATGGATTTTCTATGCATCCAGACAGACTAAGGCAGACTACATGCCTGAGAACAAAACTTCTCCCTCAGAGAGAATTTTATGATTGTATGATATTATATCAAAGCATTTATGGGAGAGTTTCCCAAGCAGTGTGTATATATGTGAACAGCCATGAATGCATGTGGACTCTCTCTGCAGGATAAAAAGCTTTTGTGATGGTTTAAGAAAAATATTGAGCTACCAAGGGGACTGGATAAGCAGCACTTTTCTGAATACTTGTGCTTTTCTCAGACAACAGAAATAATCTTTGGCTGCTGAGGCAAGAAATAAATAAAAAAGCAGCAAATTTGCTCTGATGGGGATTTTTTGGCTTCTGTATGAGCCTGGATCACATGAATGGACTGGGTTGATTTACAAGCAATGCACTGCAAATCTTTTTAAGGGTGCTGAATTCAGAGGCTACTAGGCACTGCAATTAGATAGTGCTTGTAGGATAGGGGTATTAGAAAAAATAGTCACGTTACAGCTGCCCTGTGTCTCAGAGCTTGTTTGGAAACACTTTTAATTGGTCTATCTGTCATGCCTTTCGTTTGGATTAAGAATGGCTGGTGCTCTGTGCTGCCCAGAAGCAATAATCTCAGCAAGACCATGTTCTCTTCACAGCTTCATTAACCTCTACAATAAACAGCCAAGGCTTTACAGCATAAATGTTCACAGAGAAAATGTTCTGCCGTTCTTGTATGGGCCATCTGTCTTTTGACGTAGCCATGGGTGAATGCTAGATAGTTGTTTCCTAAAGAGTTCACTACAAAAATCAAATTTTCAGTTCCCTGAAGATATAATCAGTGGACTCCAGCTCTCCTTGTGTGCATCCATCCCCAGAACTCTCTTGTGGGCTCCTCCAGCAGAGTTCAGTGCAGTTGGAAAGGCACAAGGGGGTGCTTGGGATGTCTGTAGCCTTTAGGAGGGTGGAAGTGAGGAGACAGGTTGCAGTTATTCCCCTAGAAAATAAACAGTACTTCCACACATGCTGCATCTTGCTGGTTTTGGCACCAGACTGTGGTAGGCCCTAGCTGGAGGGAAGAGCTGGGTGGAGAGACCTCATGGAAAGATCTCCTGGATAAGCTTCTCTTCTCATCTGGGAAGTGCTTTGAGAGAGGAGCAGAAAAGGGGAGAATAACCCAACCATGCAGGGACTTGGGTTAATGGCCAAAACTTGTCTGAGTGACCTGCAAAATAGGGAGTTGGCTTTGGGAACTTGCATATTCAAATGGCCCTCTCAGGCAGCAGCTAAGGTGGTACTTAAGACAACAAGTTCCAGATAAGGATAAAAAAAAGGAAGCAAGACAACAAAACCAAAAAAGAAAACCCAAACCCCACAAAACCTGCCAAAATTTAGCAACGATAAATGTATTAATGGTAATTGGAAAAAAATCTCCGTGCCAAAATCCTGGAATGGTGGGGAGTGATGTGGGGAGAGAATGTGTGGCTCTGCTTCTTCAGCTGTCTGTGCTTGACATGAGCAGGACTGAGAGTTGGCTCATGAGGTTAGGTTGAAAGTAGAGTCAAGAGAAGGAATTTATGGTGTTCCACACTGGGATTTGGGTGTGAAGTAGTCCCTCAAGCTTTTAGGGTTATTTCTTTGAAAGTAATCCCATGGTAGTCCTGTAAACCTGCCCTATTGCTTGCTCTGCTAAGGCTGTCTGGGTGATCTCTCTATGATGGTCTGTCTTATAAAATATGCAATATCTGATTGAGCTGAGATTGATCCAGGCTGTAATGAGGTTGTGTATGTGTTAATAAAAGCCTGTTAGGCTGTTGATATAACAATGCTGCTTCTGTCACAAATTGTTTTAACTTCAGCTTGTGGCAAACAACTCTGGGCTCACAAAACAGATTTCATTGTTGGCCTTTGAGTCATTCAATAATGATTAGAAACAATATTTTCAGGGAGAAACTGCAAGATAAATTCCAGTTCCTACTTGGATGAAACTCCTTTTAAAATCCATCTTCTCTGTGTCTTGTGTCCAGGTATTCACAAGAGTTTTTATCATCCAGCCTTAACTTGGCTGCCTTGTTGACTCTCAGCTTACCAGTAGGGAATGGGTACCTACATTTTTGGTGAGCATGGGGTTTTATTGGAACTATCTATGCTTTTTAAATCTCTTTTTTTCCTTTCCAGCAATGCTTTAGGGTTTGATCAGAGTCTTGAGAGGAGCGAGTCCATGGAACATCAACCACTTGTATTATATACAAGCTACTGGAAAACAGACAGGATCTCTTCATTTAGCTGAGATGGCATCTTCTGCATTCTCTGGGTCTCTAGCCAAACTCATCCCAAAGATAATGGGTACCACAGGTAATTTAGGGAACAAAGAGCCTCTCCCTGCAGCTATGTGCAACTGCTGGTGGTTACCTAATCCTGCACCTGCACACAATTGCTGATGGTTTCACGATCCTATCTCCTGCTATCTCACACAGTCCACTTGCCTTTTTGACTCTGCAAAATGTCTTGTGTTGTAGACTCTCTTGTGGCTGGACACATCTCCCTTTGCTCCAGTTCTAATTTAATTTCTCTTCATTTGATTCCCCTCTGGTTATAGGGTTTTTTTTTAATGTACTGAGAAAACTCTTTTGTGCAAACCAGAGTGGCTGGTGAGGTAGCTGAACCTGATTAGTATTTCTGAGCATCTCCATGAGATAATCTGCAGTCATCCTTCCTCCCTGTTCCCTCTCCCTCCCTCTATTGCAAGATAATTTTACAGCAGTGAGATCATGCATTCAGAGATGTTGTCTTGATGCAAACCAGTATCTACTAACACATCTGTGTGAACCATTTCACATCAGCTTTCTGTAGCAAACTGAGGTGTTCCCATTCCTTCACAAATGCTGAGCCTCTTTCCTTGTGGAATTTTCCAATGATGAAACAAAGAATCTATCAGTCAGGAATTATATCTAGGTTTTAAATCTCTTTTTGAATCATCTCACAATTTTCCCAGCTATTTCATGGTCTCAAACTATTTAGATTTCCTTATGTCTTGTCTACTTTCAGGAAGATTTTACTGAGCTATTTGTTAGGTTCCACTTTCTACCTCTCTCTTAAAACTCTGGATCATATTAATGTATGTGTGGAAACCAGGAAATATGAGTGGTTTGCCAGAGGTCATTAGCAGCTGTTTTAGATCCTAGAAACTCTTAGAACTCTTTGCTCTAATTATGAGAAATAACAGCATGCACCTGTATTATAATTTTTATCTGCAGATCTCGAAAATATTCATAAATATCTGTCAAATATTCACCACTTCTACATGGGAAGGTAAAAGTCTGAGCAAATGGAAGGGCCACATCACCAAAGGAACTAAAATAATGCACTGTCCCTTTTATCCATGCTGAGATGCTCCGGATGCACAGCTCTGAAGGAGATACCTGAACTTGCAGGACAATGCACTGGGAGAGCCTGGGAAGTCAGTGCAGTACATGAAAGCCAGAATATGGAGTGGAAAGCAATGCAGATTCACAAAGAATTAAAGGTTTACACAGATGCTTTTCTGGGTGTGGGTGCTTCCAGGGTGTCTTATTTGCTGCTCTTGGAAAGGAATTCTTGTTGTTCTTTTCATGCCTGAGCTGCTTTTTTTGCATTCTCAGAGCAGATGGCAAGAGAGACAGTTACAATTTTTGGCTTGGTAATTTCTCCAGAAGCTAACTCTGCCTCTCTGATTCCCCCCTCTTTTGCTTAAACCCTTGGAACATAATGAAAGTACGTTCACTAATTATTAAGTCAATTAAGAATAGGTTGGAGAGGGCATTAAAAATAATCTGGTTCTACCTCCCCTGCCATGAGCAGAGACACATTCCACTAACCCAGGCTGCTCAGAGCCCCATCCAGTGAGACCCTGAACACTTCCAGGGATGGGGCACCCAGAATGTGTGATCATGTGGACCTGAACTAAAGCTCTGGGACTTGTCCACGTGGATATGGACAGAAACCCTCCAAGAAAAGATGATTTCAGACCCAGTGGGAGAGTTACTGCAGGTGTAATTGCTGTGTGTATAGCAAACCACAGGAGCATAACTCTCCGTGTTGAATTGGAGTGCAAAAATGCTCATTTGGAGGATCCTGATTCATACATTACTTCATGTCAGAAACAATTTTCATATTGAGGAGAGATTATTTGCATTTGATTACTAAAAGCTGATGTTTAGTCAACAACTATTTATATTTCTGAGGGAGATAAGTAATTTCACTTATTAGTAGGCAGATATATACAGACCTTAATGAGAAGGCTGCAAGGATTTCTGTGATGAATTTTACATGAAAGCACAGTGCTGTATCTGACACCAGTTGTCCAAACTGGAAATCAATATTTCTGGGTTTGATGACACTTATAAAGAAGGAAATCAAGCTTGTTAGTGCCTGTCATGAAATGAAGTGGGTATTTAGTTTTCAGCAAAAATCTGCAAGATTTCTGGAAGTCTTGAGGACTGAGGATTTTTTTTTTTATAGCCAGTTTATCCAAGGTACTCTTTTCCTATATAAAAACTGTTATTCTTTTTATGGATATTTCCTGTGGGGTGGGTAGATGTAGGGAATCATGTTTACTGTGGAATCTCATTTTTCTCCATAGTGTTTTTTGATAATAATTACACTGTTTTGGTCACATACAACTCTATTATCTTATGATTAAACTCATGTATGAATTATTGTCTCAGGGAGTGCAATGCTGAAATAAAGACATGGTTTATTTTCATTTAGCTGATTACACAACTTAAAATCTGAACACTGGAGGTATTACTCTTAGGGGGATTTTCTCAACTACAGGTCTATTTATTTTAATAGTAATAATAATAACAATTAAAAACCTTAAAGAATGGTTTGAAATTAAAAGCCTTTAGAATGTAATATGGAAATATTTCAGAAATATCAAAAATGGAGAGGTTTATAATAATTCAGCCATGTCTTCACCTGTGCAAGACAGATTGGTAA
Source organism: Agelaius tricolor (assembly GCF_023055355.1). Classification (NCBI taxonomy): domain Eukaryota; kingdom Metazoa; phylum Chordata; class Aves; order Passeriformes; family Icteridae; genus Agelaius; species Agelaius tricolor. The sequence continues at coordinate 5,780,592 of NW_027269276.1, read as the reverse complement.
CTCTCACCAGACTTTATTCTTCCAATTTCTCATCTTTTTTTAGTCCCTCTTTTTATAACTCTTTCTGGCTACTAGAACTGGGAGGATGAACAGTATCTGTCAGTCATGAAACAAAATACAGGGGAATGCCATTTTTAGATTTAACAGCATGTATGTTTTGGGCCTCCATGGGAGGAATATTTTTGAGCTGTTCCTTGGCCAGGTTAAATATTGAATTATGGACTTAGATTTTTAGATACACCCCAACCAAATCATTGCTTGGCAAGTCCCTGTAGACATTTGTAAGTCAATGCCATGGTTCATTCTGTGTTTCTTCAGTCAGAAGAGTTAGCCATGGTTGTGAGACTCTTTTGGTCCCTTCTGCTGAGGAGGTGAAGGTGGGCAGGAATTGCTGCTCTCTCTCTGCTGACTCTGCCTGTGGATGAGAAATTAAATGCTCCAGCTCTGCAGTGCTGAGCATCCGTCCCATTTGAGGGGTTTGCTGTGGTTTGCTGCTCACACCTATCTGTACCCATGAGCCATGCAGGGCAGAGTGAATGGAGTAGTTGGTGTTCAGGCTTTCAGAGAACCAGGAGTGAAATTTTAATTTGTTCAGAAAACACAGTGTAATGTTTCCATTTCTTCCTGTCTGGCTTAACCAGTGTTCAATATGGGCCTGTCTTGCTGAGTTACTGCCAAGAGAAGGTGAGAGTGTGTTGCTGTGAGGGGTGAGTGAGCAAGGACAGCCACCCCATAATCCAGCAGAACAAAACTGTGTCCTTGCAGGACAATATAACAGTGTCCTGCAAATTAATGTTTTTTTTTAAAGTAAATCCTTTGTTGATTGAGTAGCTGAGGCAGATATTTGAAGGCCTCTATTTGCTCCCAGTGTAAGTGTAAGCTGATGAACTGTGGGCTTCTGGGTTTTTTCATCCATGCAGTGCTTGATAATGAACCTTCCCCGTGTCTTTGGAGAATCCTTCATGGTGGTGAGAGGAGCAGCAAATGAGAAGTGTGGTTAGTGATGCTGCCCACATGAACTGCATTGTTTTCACCTTTTTATTTCTCAGGGGAGTAGGTTCCTATCACAGGGCCCTGGTCACTGCAGGCTGGGCATCTCCAGCCACATCATTGCTGGAAGAATCTGGGAAAATGGGAAAAGATCGTGCAAGAAACTAAAGAGCAATCACAGGCAACATTATTAATGATGAGTTTCTTCCTGAGCTGGATCTAGCAACTGTCAGCTGGGAAAAATATTGATAGAAGTAGCTGGCCATGGATTTCAGAGGAAGCAGAAGAAAATGATGATGTGAGCACTGTTCTGGGCAGAGGGCTCTGATAGTCTTGCCAAATAGTGGTACAAATTTTAGCCTCCTGTTATCTGTCTTGACAAGGCCTTTCTTTCTGCTCCTATCTTTGTCTGCAGGCTGAAATTCTGCGATATTCTGAAATGTAAATACCTAATTGTGCTTGCAAATCAGGTACTTAAACTTCCAAATCCTCATCATCTTGGTATCTTTGTTTTCCAGATTATATGAATCTTAAGGGTCAGAAAAGGAGATTTCCATCTGTGAAGCTGTCATCCTGACACATTTCATCCAGGACTTGTGGCATTTTGTAAATGCCACCTTAACAATCAGGGATGAGGTATTGCTCAGAAATGTTTTTGGTAAATGAACAGAGGCCCTTTTAGAGGCAAAAATGGAGACTGTCACAGCAAACATCCCCAGGGCAATGTATTTTCTAGGCTGGACACTGTCACCCATTGGATCTGTGATGGAACACAGAATTTTTCTCTTCTGCTTCACTTAACCTGCCCAAGCAGCTCCTGATTAATGAGAATTTCTCACTTAAGAAGCTGGCTGCTGTAGAAACAGTGGTGGGCTCTTACCTGTCCTGCTGTAGAGCAAATGTCAACTTTTATGTTTTGCTTTCAAGTTCAGGAAACACCACAAGGACCAAGTAATTATTTCAGTGTGGTTTAAAATATGTCTACCCTCAGGTAACAGTAGTTTAGCAAAATGAATCACTGCCGACTTAAGTGGGATTTGGATCTTCAGATTCTTATTTATAACATAATTTTAGTGTTGAGGGGAGGGTGAACCAGAAGTTTTGTGATAAATAGAGGCTTAATTAGGGCAATAAACTGTGGCTTCTTTCTCAGAATGGCAGCCTCATTTATTTACTTTTAAAATAGTGTGAAATTATTAGAACCCAGGAAAAAAAAAATAACATTTAATCATCCAGAGTAGTTCTCCTTCTTTTATGAGCCATAATTAATAACACTCTTACTGCAGCTGATGTCCTCTCCAGAAGGAGCTCAAACAGTGCAGTGGAGCTTTGTGTTTTTCGTTCACAGACGATTGCAGTTATTCTTCCTGTGAGACACCGTGATGCTATTCCCACTGGAATGTTTGTCAAAGTGAAGCCCTGACAGCTTGAAAACATGATGGGGAGAAGAGCAGCTCTGGCTGCCTCAGTCTGGGCACAGGCAGCTCTGTGGCGGTGAACGGCAGTCACGCAAGTGGAAGCGAGGACAGGATGGTGCTGTTGCCTCTGCTGTGTGACAGCTCCTCCAACTGCCTTCTGCAGACCTTCCTGCCAAACTAAAATATGGGCCTCCAGCAGCTCCTTGTGAGTGTCTAGACATCAGATCAGTATTGCTGAAATTTTCTTAACTCGCAGTCCCAAATGCCTTTATGGTTGAAACATCACCATTGTGTTTTTGCTCATTGCAGATGTCTCCCATCCAGGCACTGTTTAGATTCCTGTAGCTCTGAAAGTCTTACATCCACTTTTTGTCTAGGTCCTGTGTAATATTTGAGTCAGCAGCCTGTTCTATCTGCTGATTTAAATAAAACTCATGTCCAGGTGGTGGCTTTTATTTCATTTCAGCAGCATCATTTTTCCTCTGACTTTGACAGGTGCCGTGCGGCTCAGTTATAGGACCTGAATATATCACTGTGACTGTGCTACCTGTGTACTCATTCCTCTCTCTCTAATCCTCCAAATGGCTTTTCTTCATTTCCCAGAGCTTTCACAGGCTCTTCCCCACTTATCTTGCAGTCTGTATCAAACAAGATCAAAGTTCCTGCCTCCAATCAGCCCGTAATGCTGCCCTTCATCACCTGCTCATTACATTTTCAATCACACATTTCTGCTCCTTTCTCTCAGGCAATCCTCCACTCTTGGAGGAAAGCCACCATCAGCCCCCACCCCAGAAGTGCCATTATCAGCCTTGGAGTCCATTCTTTTTACCCCATTGCCTGATGATAATCATTGGGTCTGTGGAAGGTGCATGCCACAGTCCTCATCTTGATCTCACGACTTCCTTGCAATTTTTCCTCTTTCTGCACATTCCTGTCATTTCTTGCCTTTGGATGGTGACCTCTTTCAGGCCAGGGTGGCCTCAGTACATTGTGTGATGGTGACACAAAATTAATAACAATAATATCGGAATAATTTTGAAAGATACAGAATATTCATATTCATAATTTTAACATCATAACTTTGGTCCAAATAAGACTTCAAAACCAAGCTACTTATTTAGCACATTTTTGCTGTCCTATGTATGAGATAATGAGTTGGGTATCTATGTCTTTTATTCAGATTTTTAGGAGATGTGGGAGTACCTTTAGTCACAAGAACTACTCCACAGCTATCCACTTCCTCGCTAGCAGCATCAGGGCAAATTTAAAGACATTAGTGCATTCTGAAAAGGATACAGTGAAAATGGTTCAAATTAACTAAATCTCTACATTAGTGGATTATTCAAACCTTCTGGGGGGAAGCATTCATGCAAAGTTAAAATTGCCTTAATTCACTTTGGAATAAATATTCAGTTTTAAAATATTCACACAGCATTTGGGGATGTTATCTCCTCTTATTAATTTTTTTCTGGCTTCCTGGTTTGCCCGGGTGGGAAACTCAATATTGGGCTGGGAACTGAATTCTCTCACTGACCTCTCTGCAGCTGATCTTTGGGATGCACCTCAGAGATTTGCTTGACTTCGTGCCCAGATCCATCTCTGGGAGCCTTGTGCTCACCCAGCTGTGTTTGGAGTCAGCTCCCAGGGGCTCTGTGGGTGCAGCTGATGCTGGGGTGTCCATGTGAGCAGCAGGAGCTTTCTCAGATGGTTCTGGATGTGCTGCAGGCAGACCTGGCACTGGCACTGGCCCCATTCAAGCACGTGGTGGAGAGCAGGGATTGCAGCTTGCAGAGCTCATTGTCTGAATCCAGCCCTGCAATTCTTTGTCCTTCCAGAGGAAGACATGTGGCTACATTTAGCAGGAGAGCTGGTAAATTGAGTCATTCTTTTGACCACCTTTTAGCACCATCAGAGCTGTTCTTCAGTCAAAAATCCACTCAAATTACACTTGTTTAGGTTTAGTTGTCAGACTGTGTGGGAGACTTCTAACACCATCTTTCCTGCTTGAATATATGTGCTATGAATATTTCAAGTGAAAGCCTCCTCACCCCCCCACATTAATTTTATAGATGGATAATTAATTATCCTCCCTATGGCAACTGTCTGTGGTTTTTATTAACTTGCAAATCAAAAGAAGAGCCTGAAAAATGACAAGCTAATTTTTTAATAAGGTATGTCTTCCGTGTTTATTTGTATTTTATTACCCAGCAGTCTGTAAAGTTATCTATTTAATTTGGAAAAACGCATTATCGCGGTTTGAGCAATCTCCCATGGAAAAAAAATAAAGATTATTTTGCAACCACAGTGTTGAAATATATTGTACTGCAGTCAGGAGTATGCTAACCAGATAGATATCTTTGCCTGATTTCAGTAAATCAGAATCTCCCTTCTCTCATTATAATGATCATGACAGTAATGTTCATGTTCATAGTACCCTTGGATGGTTTTCTCCTGATATGTGATGTTCCCAGACATGAGATTTCTGCCTGCCATAATTTTAATTTATTTTTGTTTTACTTTTGAGATAGGCCCAGGATTTATTTCAGCAACAAGTGTTTTGCAATTAGTTTTGATGGAGTCAAGATTTCACTGGTTCTCTCTGGTCCGCAAGGCCCGGGATTGTTCCACCAATGTGTAATGAAGTTTGTACAAGCAGCTCTTCCACATGAAGGGAATGAAAAAGTACAGAGGAGCTCCTGCCAATGCTTGCTTCATATCAAAACTATTCTGAGAAAGATTCTGAGAAATGAGGATGAAAATCATGGAGAGAGGAAGGAATAAAGCCACAACAAAAAAACTGCTGCAGTATTTTCATAGCTGTTTGTACCCTTTCTACAGAGTTGTGTTTACCAATTGTGGTCCTGCTGTTTCTGTGGCTGATCAGGAAATAACGAGCTCTGCAATCCTGGCCAAGTTTAGCAAAGTCACTAATTGCTAATTGCTTTGATTTCACTTTTCAGCTTCTTGTCCCATCGAGTGCTGTCTCCTGCCTGGGACTGTGCCTGAAGGTGGTGACAGATTGCTGCTGCCTGGGGCTGGTGTGTCCTTCCCCTTGGGAGAAAGGCAGCTCAGCTCTCTATCCTGCACTTCTACCCTGCTGCCAACAGGAATAATCACACCTCTGCTCACGTGCATCCATCTGCTGTTTCATCCTGCTTCAACCATGGGAAGTCCCAGATGTGCTCATGGACGTTGTTGGTGCCCATAAGGGAAGAGGGGATTTCTCCCTCTCCCCAAGGCCAGATTTTTGAGATGAGCTCACGTCCCCTTTGAAGCTCTGAAACAAATTGCTCTGTTTGTTGCCCTGTTGAAAACTTGGCTAGAAGTCATTGGCTTTCCTTCTGAAGTACAATGGTTTATCATCTCCATATTCCTTTTGTTCTGTTGGCATAGTTTAGAGATTTTTTTATTATTCATATTTATGCATCACTTCTTGGAAGCCTGTGGGGAAGACAAGATAGAGAAATCATACTTGAAAGAAAAAGCTGTCAAGCTTAATTTGCTGCATTTCTCATTTTCTGGAATGGGGGGAAGAAATCTTTGCGAGGCAGTTGTTTGGACAGTCTGATCCAGCTTTAGAAACCCTGGCAGGTTTATGTTTGACTATATGAAAGGTATGGGTGAATGTGAGGGCTGTAAATCCAGGTAAGTGGAGAATTCAGCCCCATGGTTTGCCAGGTGACAGCAACAGAGGACACCAAATATGCCTGGGGTGAGGGGGCTGCAGCCACAGGTGCCCCAACAGGCAGGAGCTGGCTCCTGACAGCAGCTGGGAGCAGACATGAAGCCACAGCATCATTGATCATCATCATATTTACAGGTTTAATATAGCTGGTTTGTGTCTACAGTGAGAAAAACACGATTTTGGATAGCAGTAGTGTTTTGTCTGCCTGAGTGATTAGTGTTTCACTTAGCACTCTGTTAAACTGCCTGCCAGATCCATAAAGGATGCAAGCTGGTGTGTCATATCTCTCTCCAAGACTGTTGGAGAATTTATTTAATCAGAGGTTGAGGGAAATGTTGTGCTAAGCACCTCAACGAGCAATGTGATCATACTGGGGCAGCAAGAAATGTGCTTTGATGTCTGTGGGGGTGAGTTGGTTTCCCTCAGTCTTCATCATGGGGCTTCAGAGGTGAGTCTGAGTTTGTTGGACTCTTAGAGCATCCAAAACGTTGCAATGGGAGCAGGCTCATGCAGGGCTCAGCTGACCTGCTGGAATTGAGCTCTTCCCTTCCTAGTGAAGGGAATCATTCGAGTGTAGGTTGGCATCCAGCTGCAGTGGCCTTGACCAGCAGGAATTGCTGATCCCCCAATACATCCCATGGGATGTGCTCTCTCTTTCACTGCTGCTCACACCCAGAAATAAGACTCCACACACTCTTCCAAAGTTCTTCTCAATTCAGAATCTAGTATCTGGCACCAATAACGAATTTTGAATTCCCTGGGCTAATTAGGTGTAGCCTGAAAAAGCCAGAACGGACTTTGCCTTTAATTAGAATTTATGTTTCATAGAGGTAATAAATCTTGCTGGGGTTTAGGGCAATCCATGCACTTCTTTTGCTTTTTATTGACTCAAACTTTGGTTTCCCTCCTTGGAGTGTCACTGATCAATATCTTGCCTTCCCATATCATGCTGTTTAACTAACATTTTTTCCCATGCTATCCAAAACTAGATCCTTACCATTAGTAAGCAATATGCAAAACACTTGATTTCTCTCCAAGCTCAGGATAATGCAGGATAATCCCCACCCTAGCAGCTTCCCTGGAAGAATGCAGCAGTCACATTTCCTATTTCTTTCTTCAAATTTTGTTCATAACCTTGCTGTACTGCAAATTAAAGAGAGTATTCTTTTCAGCCCTGGCACCAAATTAATTTAATTTCCATATTTTCATTATCTTCCTATTAACCACTAGCACTCTGCAACAAAGAAGCTATTTGAAATATATAAAGCTACAGCCTTTCCCTGCTGCAAGCTCTCAGGGGTGCTTCGATAAATTACATCCTCATAATGAAGAAGTAGGGGAAAGAGTGGCAACAATAGATTTTTTTCACAATGAAATGAAATCGGGATTTGATCTGATGCAACATGACTTGCTCACAGCGCAGATAGAATATCAAATTATCCCTGTGAAATTTAAACCTTGCTGTATTCCTCCCCTTGTATCCATTGTTCTGCTGAAGCCTTGAAGACTGCATACAATAATTTGCAAATGGGGGTTTAGTTGATACAGTTTATTTTTGTCAACTTTCTCAATTTAATTATCTTCAGCCTACAGTCTAATTTATGTGTTTGATGTCACTATTCATTAGCAGTGCAGATGCAGCCTGGAAAGGGATTGTAAAAAAGCCCAACAATGCAGCTGGGTTCCCTCCTTAAACACAGAGCACCAGTTAAATACTGGAGCTGGTGACAGAACGGGTTTGAAACAACACCATCAGAAAAATTACTACCTCAAGAAGCATAAGAATGTGAGTTTGTATAAGTAATGTCTGTAAAAGTTGTAATATCAAAAGGATGTAGTTCTAATTCTGTGCCAGGACACATATCTGATTCATTGGCTGTCACTTAGAGGAGAGACAGACAGACCCCAAGCTGGAGTTATGATTTTCAAGGTCACTGGCCAGATGAAAAACTGGCAATACATTTCACTGTGGGTTACTGTGAAATGGATTTGTTTGGGTTTTCTGTTCCTTCCCTTATATAAAAATGCCTTACACTGTTTTTAAACAAGTCAAAGGTTTTATATGTTCAAAATTAAATATCTGGATTTTTGTTTTGTTTTGTTTTAAGCACAAACTACAAAATGAAGGTTACTTCCATCTGAACAAAAAGCATATTTAAAACGTTTTTGTTCCCACTTGTGTGGATTTTTTATTTTGTTTTAAAACCAAATATTTCCACAATCAAAACAACTTACTGACACTGACAGAAACATGCAGCTTAATTTTGATTAACTCAAATACAAATTTGTAAGGACGTTACAGACATTGGTTTGGCCGACTCTTCCAAATACAGTCCCTGAGTTGGTCAGAGACCAAATCAAGGTGCTGGCTCTGCTGGTCTCCAGCTCTGCAGGTGAAACCCTGGATTATTTTATGCCTGCCCATGGCATAAAGGAAGGAGTTTTTCCAGTTCAGGCTCATCTTGCTGGCAGGCAGACACCTGCTCATGAAAATCTTTTCATCACAGCTTCCTCCCCCCATCCATCTTGTCCCTGGGGAGTTATTGGATGCCTGGAAAGAGGAAGGCTGAACCCTCTGCTGTGACCTCTCTGTCTCTTGCTGCTCCCTGAGGATGAGCCCTGCTGGGTTATGGGACAAACCAAGCGGGCACACTCTGCTCTGGGAGGTCTGGTCACCCTGGCAAGGCTGATCTGTGCTCTTGGCTCTGTGTCTTTGCCTTCAGAACGACAAAGTAGTTACTGGGAAATTAGGAAATAACTCATTAAAACCCAAACCCCCCCATCCCTCCTCCCCAAGCCCAAGCTCCCTGCTGGTGCAGAGCACACAGCCCGCTGTGGGAGGTCTTGCTTGGGCTCAAAATCCTCTGGGTTTTGCTGAAATCTCAGGTTTCAGGAGCGTGGCCTGCTGCCCTTGTTTCCCTGGCCGTGGGGCTGAGGAGGAATTGCTCAGTGCCTGACTGAGCCAGCTGGAGCTGCTGCTGGTTTTGGGGCATCCCATGGATGGCAAACAGGTGCCAGTGGCTGCAGGGACTGTCTGAGTGGGATGTGCTGCTTGGTTTTGGGGTGTTTGGGGTCTGAAGCTCGTGAACCTTTGCATGCCACGCTGGTGATTGCTCCCAGTTATCTGGATTAAACCCCACCTCTTCTCACTGTGAAAAATCCAGCCCACATAGCTTTAAAAATGTAAAGCCATCAGGTGAATCGTTATGTGTATCAATTAAATCAGCCCTTCCAGTGACAAGTGGATATTTGATTTTCAACCCCCAAAGGACAATACATACTGTATTACACTATGGTGATATTTTCTAATAAATTATCCAGCTGACATCTTGCCTCTGAGGGGGAGAGGTAGATTGTTAACAAAGAAGACAAACCTGTCTTTTTCCTATTCATGCCTCATTTCCATTATGCATAAGGACACTGCTCTCAGTGCTCTGTACTTTGTGTACTTTGTGAATGATGAGAGATGGGACAGGAAGAGTTCCTGAGCTGCTTATACAAATATATATATATCTATATCTATCTATCTATCTATCTATCTATCTATCTTTATATATTTTTTTTTTTTAATATAGAATGATAGAATGGTTTAGGCTTGAAGAGATCTTTAAAGGACATTTAGTCCAAGCCCTCTGCTGTGACTGGGGACATCTTCCACCAGATCAAGTTGCCCAGAGCCCCATCCAATCTGATCCTGAATACTTCCAGGGAGGGGGCATCCAGCACCTCTCTGGGCAGCCTGAGCCAGTGCCTCACCAGCCTCATTGTAAAAAATTTATTCCTTATATCTGTTCTAAATTGGCCTCCTTTAAATTAGAAACAATTGCTCCTTGTCCTATCACAGCAGGCCCTGCTAAAACATGTACAAAGCAGACCCAGAGTCAACCCCAGCTTTGCCCTTTCCTCTTCCTTTCCCTACACAGAAGCAAGTTATTGTCTCACTCATAGTAATGGAAATATTAAATCAGATCTTCTAGTAGTTTTATATCAGTATTGCTTCACCTTCATATTCACAGAGCCTCACCTAGGGTGGGCAATCACACAGCTTGTGCAAGGAGACCACGTGAAGTTTGCTGGCTTGGGACAGACCCTGGCTCTGTACAGGAGCTGGAATAAAGGGCAAGGCTGGGTTTGCTCTCTTTTGGTCCCAGGGACAGCCAGGATTTGTTCCTCAGCATCTCCTTCCTCATTTGTGGAGATGGTGACCCCAAATATCCCCACTGGGGTTAAGGTTGGGTGAAGAGCCAGAAGAAAGATGGTGTGAGGAGAATTTGTTTGGACCCAAGGGAATGTTTGTGAGGTTTCAGTGGTTTTGCAGTGTTTGAGAGACTCAGTGAAATGATTAAATTGGAAATAATGAATTCTCAATTAATTCAACATTTTGACCATGTAAGCTGGGGGCGAGGGAGGGAGATGACAGCTGGTGGAACCAAATTTTGCAAACTTCCATGAGTTTTCACTGCCCAAAAAATCTTTTGTTAATTCCCAAGTTGTTTCAAAAGCATAATGGGATCTGCTAAGGGATCAAGAATCACACAGTGAGGCACCTGTAAATAAACAAGCAAAGCAGAAGTTAGAATGCAGTTTTGAATGAATCTACATTGAAAACACTCCTCTGATTCACTTTTCACATATTTAGGAAAGTGCTTCTTGGGACTCAGTTTCACTTGAAAACAAGACATTAGCTCATTGTCTTTACTGGGAGCTTGTTATGTATTAATATCTATTTATTAACATTTGATTCAACAAGTTACATGAATTTGGTTCCAGTAATTTATTTATTTTTTTAAACAAATTTTCACGCAGCTTTATCCCATCAATATGTGACAGAACAACTGGTTTGCTGGGCTGTGTTTTCCCCTAGTTCTGCCTCCAAAAGGGTTTTCACAGCTTTTAAATAGGAGTTGTTGTGGTTTAGTGTCTCAGAGCTGCAAGTAAATGGCAGTTCTCCACAGGGAAGGATGTGTCTGAAAAAGGCTCAGCCTTCTGTAGACAGTGGAATAACTGCAGGAGAAGCCTTAATTGGGTGCAGGAGGGAGGAAGGAAAGAAAGCCCTTGACAGGTTGAAATATTTTTCTGTAGCAGCAGCATTTTAGAGGCACTTGTTAATGAAAATGATTGATTGGAAAATGAGTCAAAGCTTTTAAATCTTAAAAAATGATTTTTTTTTTTTTCTTCTCCCTTCTTGAAAGTGGATTCCTCATCTGATCAGGAAGACAAGAGAATTTTCCTCTCCACCTCCAAAGAATGAAAAGTTCCTTCAGGCTCAGTGTTTCTGAGAAGCACTGCATAATTATGCACGGGACACCTGGTGCATGTGTGTGACAGGCAGGATGAGGTAGCTGGTTTGCTTTTGAGACAGAGAATAGAGAGAATAAAAGGTGAAATACCTTTTGTACTAAGTGTTTAATAATGTCTTTTGTCAAACAAATTAACACCAGACACCCTCCCCAAAATCCAACCTCAGCTAATGAACAGCTGGAATATTACCTGACATACCACCAAAATTTTTAGATAATATGTATTGTTGGTTCTGATGTAAAAGAATGAAAATAAAATAAATGACAGGCTGTTTTCAAATGGCTTTATTGTCTGTTCTGTTCCACTGGAAGTGGTAGTCTTCAGTGTGAGTAGGGAAGGTAGAAATAATGGTAGGAATATTAATATCCATCTTCCACTTATGTCACACTTCCAAGCCCATGAAGTATATGCTGAGATGATACATGACATCAATGTAGCATTAATAAAAGCTCAAATATAAAAAAAATTCCCAAAGTGAGAGATTTTCTCTCAGTTAATTCACATTTGCTGCCTATTTATATTTCATAAATAAAATATATCTTTTTGCCACCTGCTTATATAGCTGGCACTCATAAATAAAATAGTGACCCAGTAGAGTTTGAGCATTAGGAAAGGGAGTGAATATAATTTTTAAATGTTGAAATTAGGTGAGGTGGAACAAAAGTAGCTGGCAGGCTGCACTGCTTTCTGTGTATTCAGCTTGCATGCAGGGTTTATATGCCTTCAAATTGTTTGAGCTTTAATGGTCATAAAGATTAGAAAAAATTAAAATCCAGTGAAGTAGAAAGCAGGGCTCTCCCCACACACATTTTCTTAATTTAATTTTTTTTTTTTAATGGGTCTGCTTCCAGCAAAATATTCGGTTCAGAAGCTCTGACCTCAGATAAATAACATGTTCTGCCATTGTTTCAAACCAGTGGGTATTGTCCATGTGCTCAGTGTGTGGACACCCTGCTGATCAAGGTCTCTCCTGGCAGCAGCCCTGAGGTCTCTGCACCTGCAGGAGTGAGGCTGCTCACCTTGGGAAATGCTCAGCCTCCATTTAATGGAGAACCTGTGCTAAATGCCCCTTCCTGAGGATCCTGAGGGTGAAAATGAAGCAATTCCTTGCTGGGAAGAGTGTGTAACTGGCCAGTTTTGGCTGCTTTGAGAGGGGAGGGAGGCATTGCAGGCATGGCTGGACTCAGATTTGTCTCTGCAGCTCTGGTGCCTTGCAGCCCACAGCTGTGGCTCCCTTCCCAGGGCCACTTGGGTGGATTTTGTCTTTAAATGATGGCAGGAGGGGCTGAGATGATTTTTTCCTCTGCTGGGCTGGCTTTATCCTCTGAGCACACACGATACAGTTCTGGGCTGCATGCCTGGGTGCCGCTGAGCCTTGGATCTCTTCACAAGACCTGCATGGACAGAGATAGGGACTGTGTTTCAGTCCAGCTCCTGGGCTCTTGTTTGCAGTCCTCTGTGATGCTTCAGTAACCCTAGGAGCTAACAATAATAATATCAAGTGTCATTACCAATGGCTTTTTTAATCATCATTATAATTCTTATTCTGAATAGCACTTAAAGCACATTTTTATCTTTCGTCGACAATAACGTGCAGCCTCATAAATATTTAAATTGTCTGATTAAATTATCCGTGCTGAAACAGATAACTGGGCACTTTAATAAGCTTAAACTAAAATCTTGGCTGTTATTATCTCCCTGGAGAAGAGAGAGAAAGTGATAAATGTTCCCTTGGCCCAGGTGACCCTCACACCATTCAGATCAGCAGCGGGCAGTTCTTGTCAAACCTGAAAGATGCCTCAGAAATGAACACAAAATTGCTGATAATTAATAGCAACCATCACAGTCTGTCTTTATATCTCTCCAGCTGATGAATATAAAGAGAGGACAGAAAGCCTGCGTGGCTCCTCTGCTCCAGAGGCAGAAAACCAAAGTGGGTGGAGATGCTGGATGGGGCCAGGCTGGATGGGCTTTGAGCAACCTGATCCTAGCAGCAGGTGTCCCTGCCCATGGCAGGGGGGTGGAACTGGGTGATCTTTAAGACCCCAAACCATTCTGTGGTGGTGCTCGTGCCGGTGCAGGTGTCCCACTGGGGAAGGGGAAGAGCTGTGATGCCTCAGAGGTCAATTCCTCTGTTTAGAGTCCCTGTCAGACACTCAGAGACACTTACCTTGAGTCTGTGCTGGATTTTCAGAGCCAGAGAGGACTGCTGTGCTGTTCTCTTGAGGCACATGCCAGCCATGGGATGTCACCCAGCTCCTTGCAGCTGGATCGATGCATGCGTTTCTTAATTGAAAAATGAAATTGTTATGGCAGCTGCTGTTTTTCTCTCTTTGTGTTCCTGGAAAATGTTGAAACAGCCTCTGAGTCACCTGTTGCTGACTCCTGAGGTCATTGCCCTCGCTCCAACGGAGGAATCTTCTGTACCTTGCCAGCCTGAGTCAGTGAAAGCTCTGTACAAGCACCTGCACTGGGTCCTAACTCTCCTCCAGGCATGAGAGAATCTCCCAGAGCTGTTTTCCAGCCCAGAATTGAAATATATTGTGATTTCCCCATTTCACACATACACAAAATACACTCTGGGGTCTGCTGGAGCCTCAAGGCCTTGGTGGAGAGAGAGAGGAACCAGATGAGCAAATGGGGAGAGCAGGGAAGTTTCAGAGCAGGGAAATATGAAGATAAGGGGAATCATGTTTTAAGCAGAACTTGGGACAAGTCTACCCAGTGTGGATGTAAGAGAGCATCATGGGTGGGAGAAGGGGAAGAGGAATGAAGATGTGGAGCCAGGCTCAAAGCTGCTCAGGATGGGTTGCACTGTGGAGCTGGTGGGTGTCTGCAGGACCCTCTGTACCATTAGAGCCTCCTCTGCAGGACTGGGTCAGGCTGGCTTTGTCTGACCCCAGCCCCCAGATCACTTTGTTGCTGACTTGCAGGGGCTTACCAAGCCTTTGGCTGCCTGCTCAGCTATTTCATATCCTGTCCAAAATTCTTGTGCCCCTCCTTTTTTTTTTTTCTTAATCACTTCTGCTACCCACTCCACTGGCTCTGCCAAGCAGCTGCAGCGAGCAGGGCTGGGAGCCAGGACCTGGCCTCCCTCACCTCAAACTGCAAGAATTGTTTTGTGCTTGCTTTTTGTGCTCAGGGGAACAGCTCTGAGCAAGGGTGGACTGGGTTAAAGCAGAGAGAAAGAGAGACAGAAGATCCCTACTGCAACCTGTTAGATTGGACAAAGTCAGCATAGAAAATGGAGGAGGCACAATCTGATTTTGCTTTCAGTCCCTTTGGTACTTCACAAGAAATTAAGCAAAATGTTCTCAACATGCTTCAGCAGCAAAAAAAAAAACAAAAACAAAACAAAAACCAACCCCAAAACCAATAAACCCTCCACTTCACACACATCTGAAGAAAAAGAAAAACCAGATTGGTCTGAAAATAAAAAGGAAAAGCAGGGCAAGAAATATAATTAACAGACTTATTACCTCAAGGGAAAAGAAGGGTTTGTTTGCAACTTCACAGGATGGGAAGGATTTAAATGTCGAGTGCCTGTATATCCCTGTGCACATGAATTTCTAGCTCTGTCTATGCTTTTGTGTCTGAGTATACAGATGGAGAGTTGGCAGGGCTTGTGTTACTCCATTTATATGTAAAATGTATATACTTTATTTATACATTTGATAGGAAACATGGAACAAGCTGTCAAGAGCAGGTGTGGGGTATGTGTGTGTGAGAAATGCCTAATATATACTTTCTCCCTCCTTCCAACTTACACAAACACACCCAGCTCTACAGACCACATTTCCACTCCATTTTAGGCCAAGTGCTCCCAAAGTCACTGAGCACTCTGCACCTTTCCAGTGCAAATGAGGCACTGGCAAATAACAGCTGAAACCCCACCATCCCCTAACTCTCATTCCCTTTATTTTATTTTATTTTATTTTCTTTAAACCGTTTTCCACGATTTTGCTGCACTCTAGTTTTTCGAAAGAGAAACTTCAAGCAGCAGAACTGCAGGTCTTTCTTGCTGAGAACAGAACACATAACACCACAGACAATTGTCAGTCTGGCAGGTAGTGCACGTCCCTCCCCGTTAATTAATCTTTAATGCCATTAATTGGTTGTCTGCTTGGTGGCGAGGAAAAAGGGTAAACATTGCTCACAAATCAATTTAATTCTGCTCCTAACCAGGTTGTTTTCAAGGGGATAAAAACAATTATGAGCACTGCAGTGACTGGACACTTGGGCTTTGCTGATAACACCCCTGGAACAGCAATATGCACGAGCCACCCTCACTGGTGCAGGGCTGCTCATTGAGTTTTTTCCCTCTCAGATTGACTCATTTGTTTGTTGTGGACCCAGGTGTATGAAAAAAGAGGGATATCATTGGATTTAATTCCTTCTTTGCAGCTGACTCCTTTATTTTATACCCCAGGCCTGGCCTAAAAGGGACCTTTTGGAGTCTGCTGCAGCCCACAAAAATAAAAGCAGTTGTTCCTTGCTTACAGGGCAAACTTTTGGGTGTTTTCTTCATTCCACAGCAGGATTTTGGATTTTTCATTCTGTTAATCACTGTGACAATCTTTCCTCCAGCACCTGGGTACAGAGCTGGCATGGGACAATGGTGCTTAGTTTTAGCCTGAGGGCTGGGTGTGACAGCATTTGGACAGAGCAGGAGGGGGAGTGTGGAACTTCCATCAATTAACCAGATTTCATCAGAGGTGTGCAGGGATGTGCCAAAATGAGCAGGTGTCAGGGCGAGGCGTGTGAGCTCTGTACAGTCACTGTCACAGATGCCATGGGTGTTATATATCATAGATATATAATATAATCTGCATTATATAATAATGTAATCTATATTACAGATTATCCCTGCCCACAGCAGGAGGGCCAGAACTGGATGATCTTTAGGGGCCTTTCAAACCCAAACCATTCTGTGATGTCTTCTGGTGACAACCCTCTGGCAGAGAGCTCTGCTGGGCTCTTCACAGCCCCCATCTTCTCTGAAAGATCCAGGGAAGGTCTGTGTGTGTATGTCTATAAACTCTTATTCCACATGTCTCCCAAGCTCCATCTTCTATTTTAAAACCTTTCTTCCTGCCAGAATTGGTCTACATGGCTTAGTCTCATGTCAAATTCACTGAAATACCCTCTAATTAGCTGGTGGCCCCTTTTCATGTTCTAAACAGCTTTTGTTAAGCTCAGCCAGGGGTGTGATAATGTGGCCATCTCCTACACTAGCTGTGGATGAGCTCAGAGAAAGCTGCAGGGAAAAGGTCCTCCTGAGCCTTCAAATGATACTCAGGAATAAACAAAAACATCAGCCTTTGCTGCCCTGAACTTCAGAGCAACTCAAACCACCTGGTGAACAAGCTGGTAACTCAGGAAAGCTGAGATTAGGGCAGCAGGGAGATTTACACATTATCTGTGAGTAGCAAAGGAGAAGGTTGTTCCTTTGGTTCAGGGCAAGAACTGAAGCAGTCACAAGTAAAATTTGTTTTGCTTTAGGGAAGAAAACGTATCTTCCCAGAAATGCCTTTAGCAGAGATGAGGCCTTTTGGCTTCATGGCAAGGGTTGTGGGCTGGCAGCAGAGTCAGGAATGACACAAAACAGCAGCCCTGTTAGGCATTTGTAAGGCTCTGAAGAAGGATGATGTCATGGTGACGTTGGATTCCCTGCTTGGTTCCACACAGACCTGCTGGTGTGACCTGGGGTAAGTCCTTCTGTGGGAATTATGGCCTGATGGGTGACCTGGGGTAAGTCCTTTTGTGGGAATTATGGCTTGATGTGTGACCTGGGGTAACTCCTTCTGTGGGAATTATGGCTTGATGGGTGACCTGGAGTAACTCCTTCTGTGAGAATTATGGCTTGATAGCCTTGCCCTGCTCTGGCTGTTGGTGCACAGCCCTGCAGGGAGCACAAGGTGCTGGAGGTGCTCTGCAGGTTCAGCCCAGAGGACTGAACTGTGGGGGCACTGAATGGGCAGAAGCCACGGATGCAAATGTCTGGTGGTGCAGTTTCTCACTGATGTGCCAATTCTGACTTTCATTAAGAAGTTGCTAATTTAAAATAGTCTGTATTTATTGCCCTTCCTGAAGGACTCTGAAGGCTTTTTCTGTGGTTTGTAGGAGTCAGGAAGGGCTTTGGATTGTAACCATGAGTATTTAACCCTGGATGAAGTGATGGTTTGGGTGTATGTGGTGCTTTGGCTCATGCAAGAGTAGAGGTGGGACCTGGCTGCTCTAAGTGAGGCAAACTCAGACAAACCTGAATTCCTTCAGCAGAACTCAGACTGGAGCTTTGTGTCCAAAGCCTTGTGGCATTTTCTGTTCCATTGTGACAGTTCTGAATGCTCTGCTTGCAGCATTTTCTTATCTAATGTGATGGTATTTATGAAACCTTTGTTGCTGTCTTTCAGGGGGGTTCTTGTGCCTTTTTAATCTTAAAATTCTTTGACATGGAGAATATTCTTTGTACTTCAGATATTTCCACAGAAACCCACAGGTGACTTTATGCTATTGACTTTTCTATGCTGTTGAATTTTTACTTTTTCTGTTGGTGAAAACTGAATAGAAACCCAGTCCTCAATCTGTGTTCAAATGCCACCTTCACCTTCCCCAAGCAGTTGAACTGACATTTCCTGTGTGTCCCTCTCAGGAACTGAAGCTCTTGCCAGGATAACTCCTTCTCCCACATAATCTATCAGCTGCTGTTGGGGTATTCAAAGATTATCTGAAGTTTATATTACTTTTCTTTTGAAAATTGCTTTAACTTAATTACTCATAGCAATTCAAGAGGATAATACTCTCACTGGTTGGGGTAATTAGGAAGCCTTAATTAGCCCTTTAAAAAATATCAAAATGTAGCTGTGTCATTGTTATAACATCCTCATTATTTCAATCTGGCAGCTTTAACTGGTGCATTTATGTTTCTGATTTACATATTCTTTCCCTTGGTGCTGAACAATATGACTTGGAATAATAATAAAAAAAGGTAAATTACTCCAGAGAACCATTACATGAGAGATGTGGGTATAGACAATATGTGAAGAATATTCCAGTATCTTACAGTTAAACTTGGTTTATTACTACACTACTTAAAATGTAATTAAATTGTGTTTGTGGATGTTACTTTGTTGTATCACTATCCTTGTCTCTCCTTAAATTCAGTGGGTGTGCAGGAACACATTATTGCTCTAAAACCCCCTTATTTTTGGAGGGTAAAAATGCCAAATGTAAGCTCCTCTCAAATACTATGCTAAAGCTTCCAGAGTGTTAAAAAATGTTTTTGTTGGACACAGCTGAAGATTTTGCTCATGATCTTGAGTCAAGCAGAAGGTGATTTTTTTCCCTTTTTCTCTTTTAGTCTTAATTAGAATAGAAATTTTTGAACACTGCTTTGTTCTAGAGGAGATATAAATTCTTTATATAGAAGTATATTGTACATTTGTCAGTATAAAAAAAAATTACACTGATTATGGTGAAGAAAAAATAAACCTTTCAAATGATCTTTTAGTGAGTAAATAAATATAATTTGACCTTTAGCCATCATGTGCTTCACTGTGATTTAAAGTGATTCTTTAGGTAGAGACTGAGGGGTACTAGAGGAAATTATACTTCCTTGGATGTACAGTTTTTACCTATCCAAGAGATGCTTCCAGGAGTGGAACAGGAATTCAAGGAAAAAAAAAAAAAAGAGGTGGATTTAAAAAAAATTGTACTTACTATTTTTAAAAAATTATTTTAAAATTCATTTCATTGCATTTTGTATAGAAAAGTCAGGATGGAATTGCACAGGTGGCCTGAGAAGGCTGCAGCAAATGGAGGTGAAGGTCTGAGGCTGGAGAGGTGGTTTTAGGACAATCAGAACATTTGGAACACTATTTTGTAGCTAATCTATAAATAGCCCAGTTAATGTTTCCATTCCAATTCCCTATTATGCCTCTTATAGAGTTCTGTATGTATTAAAAAGGGGAAGACCATAGGAAATAAGTTTGTGTCTGAAAATGCAGGGAGCTGAGAAGTAATTTAGAAGTCAGTTATCTGATATCTATTAACTGATACATGAAATTGAAGGAAGGCAGATGAGTGGCCTCTTGGAGCTGGTTTCATGATGTTGAAGGGTGGATTTTTCACATTTGAATGCAACAGTTATTCAGGATGGTTTTCACTCTTAAAATGAATACTCAGAACAGAAGGTTTAATTTTTTTCCTGCATCAAAGCAAAATCATACCTTATTCTTAATGCAACTCGGTGTGACTGTCGTGTAGGAGTTCACTCAATAATTCACAGTGGTTCTCTCCCTGCTCTCCTCATCCTCTTGCTGGTCACTGAGGCTGCTGGCCCTGCTCTGATCTCCTGGTGCTGTGCTGACCAGTACATCCTGGACCTCAACAACTCATTAGCAGAACCACCACGACCTTTATGTCCTCTCTCCAGGGAGTTCTCTTTGAGAAAATCTGTTCAAATCGCTTTGATCCCCCATTAGTCGAGCACATCACTCCCCAGGTTTGATGGCACTGGAAGGTCTTGAAAGATGCTCTCCCCCCTCCCCACCTTTAATTTCTGCTGTCTGCAGAAATGAGCTCAGCCTTTCTTTTCTGACATTTCCTTGCCATAACTCCCTCAGAAGCAGGATGCTACTACAGATATTTGATGTAAACAGCATCAACTTGCCTGAATAAAAACCGTACCACTGGATGGGAAAAATGACCAGTACGTAGCAAATTCAATAGCTTTTCCAACAACATAGCATCTAAATTAAGAGACAGCCTTGGGCAATGATGTAGTCCACCTCCAGTTTATTAAGATGCTGGGGATTTGGGAAGTTTCTGCAATAAATCTGCAAGCCTTGCTGAAACAAACCAGATGAATCTCTCCGTTCGAGCGCTTTTTTCTTTTAACGCAGCATTTACCTTCTTACAATGGCTAAGCAAGCATGTTCCTGTGAAATCAGCTGGTTTGTTCTTCTCCAGCCATGCTTACCCTCTGCAAAGCCACAGGATAAACTAATTAGGGATTTGCTGTTTGGAGAAAGTTGTGATAAGTTTGCCGACAAGGGCATCGCCTAATCTCACTGCACACACGTCAGTGGCCATACATGTGTGAAATTAAGTGGGTTTTTGCTGATTCCCACAGACTGCCTGTTTTTATCTTGAGACAACATTCCCAATCATAAAATGCATTAACATCTGCTATCAGGGGCTTACTGTAATATGTGTAACACCAGCAGCAATTCTTTGATATCACCTTCAAATGCATTGTTGAGGGAGATCACAGAAATGGCTTTGATAGGCTACATGATTTACCTAGAAGAAGGAAAAGCTGATAGGGAAAATAATCCTGCAAGGTTTTTGCTCCAAATAGAAATGGTATAGATGGATCTGGTACCTTAGCTGCTGATAGGAGCTGGTCTACCTGAGGGCATTTTGTTCTTTTAAGCTAGTTTTAAGTGAAACAATTGGCTGCTAAGGCCTTGGAATCAAACACACACCTGCATTTGGGAGGATGATGGGAGGTTTGAAGTGATAATAATGCAGAGCAGGGAATCCAAAAAAAAAAAAAAGGCAAAAACCAACTACCTTCTATGCAGTGGAAAAGGATCATCTTCAGTTCTAAAACCTAAGCCTAATTTTTCTCTAGGTTACAATAAAACAATACTTACTTAGCCTCCAAAAGATTTGCTACAGGCAAAATGTGATTGTTGTTAAAGCACCAGATACACGAGGCCAAGAAAACAGCATTCCATTTATTTAGTTATTTTGTAGTGTGATTATTTAGTACTTGTCAAGAGATTTCCAGCTGGTTGAAGCTTTCTGGGCTTTCAGCTGAAGCACAGTTTTGGAGGCAGTAATGTCCCGGTGGGGAATAGGGTAAGAATACTAAAATACAGGGTTTATCACACATGCCTGAAGTTAACTGCAGGTAGGCTCAATAAAACAGCTCCCCTGGCAGTCAGCAATTACTTCATCCCTTCTCACTGGGGATGCTCCAGGACACCATTTCCTCTGTCCTTGTCTGGAGCTGCTCCAGTTCCACATACAGTGGCTGCAGGATACCATCACACCCAAAATGTGAGGCATAGGGAGGGGGGAAAGAAGGAAAAATAAAGGGGAACACCGGTTTTTCTTCCTCTTGAAGCATCTCATCTCAGAGCTTTTTCAGGTCCCTGTGCTTTCTGTGCTGTTGAGTAGAGCTCAGCATTCAATTTGCAGGGGGCAGAAGGTGTTTGAGACTGCAAAACTTTGGATCTGAAACAGCTGTGGATGTGGGGAAGGGTGTAAAATGCAGGGAATTTGTTATTATCTGATGGCATATCAGGATTGATTATTTTAGTTCTATTTTAATTCTGTGGAAATAGGAGTGGTGGGGATCTGCAAACTAAGAGTGGTTTGGTGCTATGCAAAGGGAAATCTTTCCTTTTACTTTTTGCCTTTCTTCCCCCTAACCTCAGAGAAAATTCCCACTTTTCTTCCTAACTGGAACCTGCAATCTGTCTCTGTGATTAGACTGAGCCTCTGTTTTCAGCAAATGGAAGGAGATGGTGAAAACCTCCAGTGGAGACTGGACATGTGATTTACATAGTTAACCTTAGGGATGTTAATGAATGGGTAGCTTGTAGGGAACAAAACTAAATGGCTGCTTATAAATGCACTAATTGGGATTGCTGAGGCTGCTGCACACCAAGTAAAATAACCAGGATGCATTTGGGATATTTGCCCCATGGTATTCAAAGCACGGAAGAAAACCCAGGGAAATTGCAGGAGAGCCTGACTTAATCAGAAGTCCCTGCTGCAGCAATCAGGATCAAATGAACAGTAATTGTGTTAATCAGCTTGTGAACTTTTGTGCCATGTTCATAATTTCAAGTATCATAAAATCCAGTGCAGTGGGCCAGTTGCTACTGCTATAATGAAATATTGTCTGTGGGAGGAGGAATTTATTCTGTTGTAAGCCAGTTGCTGCTTTCCCTCTAGCAGTTTTTGTAGAAGCCTTGGATGTTTTTATTTTATTGTTTTTATGATTGAACTAGAAGAAATATTACAAAGCATAGCTGTGGAGTCTCTGCCCTATTTTTCAGGAAGAGGATTATTTTTTGGTACATCTGCTGAAGGATTGTTCCCCTCTAACTGAGCAGAATGTTGTCATCTCTGGGAAAAAACTCAGGAAAACCCTTTTTTTTACCTTCAGGTCAGGTTATGGCTGACCCTGAGAGAACTTTGCTCCCCCAGCTGTGCTGATGTCCTGGGGTGACTCTGTGTGGAGATGAGGTTCCAGCCTCACCCAGATGAGCCTTTAACCCATCTGTGTCTTCCAGGAAGTCCCTAGAAAAAATCAGGAGAACTTCCAGAATCCTGCTGAATATTTACTACCTTAAAGCTGGAGCTGGATGTGCAGGAGTTTCCTGCAGACTGGGCCCTGCTTTGCTGCCCCAGTCAGTCACACCTCACAAATAAGGAAGGTTGTTTTGGTTAAGGCATCAAATTCACCTTGCACCTGGGGGAGCAGCCTGGCCCAGGGCTGAGCTGCCCAGCTGGTGGCAGCTCAGGTGTGGGAATCCCTGACCTGGGCTGTTATTTCCCAGTGCTGCTGCTTTTATTTCCCAAAATTGATGTTTTTGATGTTTCCCCCCATCTTGTCTATTGAAAGTGGGAGTTCTGTAGGGTTCTGAGCCCTGACCCAGGAGCAGCTGGACTTGGGAGCAGTTGTGCTGTGATGCTTTGGCTCTCCTGTGTGTATTTGCATGTTTGCTCTTTCCTTTTGGAATGACTCTTTCATGGGTAACATTTTCATTGCAAATAACCACAAAAAGGAGCAATAAATGTCCTGCCTAAAAGGACTGAACGAGGTTGTAGTGATTGGAAGTGCATAATGTCATGATACAGCACACAAAACTTCTCCATGCTCTCATTAAATTAAAATGTCACTTATTTATGGGCCCAAATCTTCCTTGCAGAAGTCAATACAGACCCACTCCTCATCTGGGACCCCTTCCTCTTTCCTGAAAAATCACAAGCCAAGTATGACAAAAGCAGCATTAAAAATAATCTTTACCTTCCTGGAGCCACAGAGAGAAACAGAGACTGGTGCCTCTTTAAAGTCAGGTTCTGTTGAAGGCAAAGGGAATTTTGCTTCACTGAAGATGGAGTTGATCCAAATGCAGAATGGGAATGTAGGAAAAAAGTGGGTGCAGGAAGTGCAAAGCAGGAAAACTTCTGAAAAGTTAAAGTAAATTAGGACTTGAAGTAGCCTGTATTCAGTTTTGCCCACCACTCTGTTTCCTTTGTCAATTTAAATTAATTAAGCTGTTGATTAGGGCACAGTCAGGTTATAAAACATGTATCTTAGAAAGCCAGAAGAGTATGTTCTGTTTTGGTTTGGTTTTTTTTCCCCCTTAAATGAGCCTGTGCCTTGCAGCACAGGGCTTGGATTCCTTGGGAGCTCTCAAGTGTATCCCAAACACAAATGCAAGCCTGTGTGTTGGCTTTTCTTCTCTTTTTTTTTTTTTTTTTTTTTTTTTTTTTTTTTATTAAGGTCACGTGTGATCTATGCCATAAGCAGGGGAAAGGGTCAGAAACAGGAGCAGAGGGAGGTGAGGGGGCAGCAGTGATCACATCCCCACCTCACCACATCAATTAAAGCCTCTCTTGTCAGCAGGGATGGGTGAGTGGCACCAGCACCCTCAGCTCCCTCAGAGCAAGGCTGACAAAGCCATTTTATTGCTCATGTCTCATCTTTATGGGGAGATGTCTGCAGGAGTCTTCTCACACCCAAATTCCTGTCTAGCAGTGTAGGAAAGAAAATAGCTTGTCTCTTACCCTGTTGTGATTAACACTTATGAATGATGTGGTTCTTTCTGCCTGACTCCATAGTTAAATTTCAAAATGCTTCTCTTGGTCCTGGTGTTGCTGTCCCTGCTGTAAAACACGGGGGTTGTGCACAGGGAGAAGGCACAGTTTGGCTTTCCAGTTTCCCTTGCATGGGGAAATCATGTTCCCCTCCTTTTCCTGCCAGGAGAACAGGGCACTTCTGAGGTCTTCCTGGAATCACTGCAGCAAGTTGTGATGTGAATAATGGATGACATGAAAATCCCTGCCCAGCTAAGGCAGAGCAGTACAGCGTGCTGCAGTTTTCCTGCTGCACTGAGACACTGAAAGCATCCAAGCTGTCATCTGCAATTAGAAACAAAATAAAAGCACCTGATAAGAAATAAAAGCTCTCATCCATTGCTATGCTCTGACTGGAGATAGTGATGTAGCAGGCCTTTGTTCTGAGCACAAATCTTCTCCTTGGGAATTATTTCTGTCGCTAAATTGCAGAGACAGCAGCAGCCTCCCTTTTACCTCTTGCCTTTCCCCTTCCCCTCCAGCTCCCAAGGAAACCTGTTTGCAGCACACAGCCTGATCTGTGAGGTGCCAGTCCCAGCTTTTGGGGCTGTCCCCAGCCTTGTGCCACTGTCCTCTGCCCTGTGGGGTCTCTGCCTTGAGCAGAGCTTGAACTGCCTCACCCTTATGGGTTTTGCTCCCTCCCTCACAGTGAGGTGCTGCAAACCCCTTCTCCTTGGGGGTGCTCATATCAAAAGCCCCCACAGCTCTTGCAAGTGTGGTGGCAGTGGCAGAGGGGGTGAGGATGCACAGACAGGCTCTGATCCCCCAAGGGCCCTTCCCTGCTCCCTCCTGCCCCTTGGGAATGGGGATGAAGAGGCTTCCCCTGCTATTCCCCAGGCTTGGCTGCATTAGATGCTGTGGCATCTTCCTGGAAATTTCAGAGCCCTTCTGAATATACTCTCATTTTTTTAGTCATCAATTTAATGATGCAATCATCCTTGCCAGGTGGGAGACCCTTTGCTGTCACTCTATCAGATTTTCTTCTGATCTTCCCGAAGCCTTTTCCCCCCCACCTTCTTTCTGGCTTATTCTTTTCACATTGACATGGGTTGTTTGTTTTTTCATGCTCCTTTTCCCCTCGGGGTAGTCTGTGACCCTATTATTTATCTTTCTGTATTTTCATTTTTCTTTGTGTTTTTCCTCCTTTGGCATCTTTGCTTCATTGCACACCCTGCTCATGTTCCCTCTGTGCCCGAGATCCCCTTTATACTCTGTGCTCTTTCATCTTTTCCTTATAGATCACCTATGCCTGCTCAGTAATTTATTTCAGGATTTCTAATTTCAAAAATACACCTATTTCACTTTATCTTTTTAATTAATTTTAATGTACTTCGTTAGGTGACAGCTTGAACCCATCAAATATGAACCCCTCAGCAGGAAAGAGTGGGTGAAATTACTAAATCAAATTCAGTAGAGAATGAGCAAGAAGTAGCTTCACATCTTAAACATAGGCATAGCCTTAGTGCCTTAGTAAAAGTTGTATTATTAAATAAGATTTCTAGCTTGATCTTTGTTCTTTTCTCTTCCCCTTTTTTAAAAATTTTTTTTATTTTTTTGAAGACAAATGGGAAAAGGGAAATGTGTAAATGAAATCAGTATTTTCTACCTCTCTCGGTTAGGGAAGGTTTTTTGTCTTGTCAGCCCAGAAGGTCACAAGGATAGAGTGGAATATAAATGACTCTGAAAATGTTTAGATTTCATAAAATTCAAGCATGTACACTTAACATGCTGTCTTTGATTGGACTCTGCAGTCCCAAACTTCCTGAGCAATTTAGGTGCTCTGTGCTGCAGACTTGAGAAAGATTAGTGACATTTAAAAAGTGGCTATTTGGAGGGAAATACATCCTAATGATGACCATAAGTCTTTTGTGTCTATTCATGAATTCATGAGGTTGGCCTAGTGCATCAAGAATGAACTCTAGGGACAATAAACAGAAACTCAGAAATGCTGAAATATGAATTGCTAATGAGGTTCTTCAACCCCGGGCTTGTGCTGGAGCCTCCTTGCTTACCTGGCTGGTGGGTAAGGGAAGGCATTGCAAAGGATTTCACTTGGTGGAGATAAAATAGGTTAAATAGGTTTGGGCTTTTCATTTCAGCTTGATAGTTGTCATTTCAAATTCAAGCGAAGCACGCTTCAGCACACAGGAAAGTTAATTTGCTGGGTCTCTCTGAATAAGTAGTTTCCTCTTTCTAATTTGTACCTCAATATCTACTCATGTTTTTCTTCAGAATTTTAGATTACTTTTAATAGGTTGAATTTTCTTAGGGTAATTTGGATTGAAGCGGAGAAGATTTCAGCTCTGCAGAATTTAAGTGGCTGCAATTATGTACATAACTAATCCATCAGCCAAAAGTTGAGCGTGGATCATCAGAGGAAGGACTTATGATCAGCTCTGTCTTCTGTAATTTGCTGTTTCCAATTACACAATGTCATTGTTGCAGTGGATAGCATTAAACATCGATTCCTGTTCTGTCATTGCCATTTTCCCTGCTTCGCTGTTCCAAATGAGGTTTGGAGTTATTGCAGCAGTGTGAGGAACCAGAGGTGCATTAATTAATGTGTCAGCTGCTGCAAACCTGGCTCACCCCTGCTGATGTGTGCCTCTAGAGCTGGGATGGGATGTGTTGGAGGGCAAAAGTGAAATTCTGCAGAAATTTGGAATTATTCTCCCAAATTCACTTGTTGAAGTCTGTAGCAAAGCTGGGAAGAGAAACAAAATTGCTGCAGCCAGTTCATCTCTGGTTTGAGAAAGGCTCCTTCACTTGTTTGCATATTAGCTCTTCAAGGATGCTTTGCAAGTAGCCACATTTGGCCTCTTTTTATGAGAGCAGAATTCCTTCTCCCACCCTGCCTTGTACCTGCAGGCTTTGTTTGCAGAGTGCCTCACATTCCACCTCCTGCAGGCCTCTCAGGAGACCCAGGCCACTCTGCATGTTCCTGGGCTAAAACTCACTGCCTTTTACAGAAATACATGGTGGTGCCACATAATTAATCCTAGAAGTGGTTTAATTGCTTTCCCCTTCAGAGTTCTTGCTCTATTTGGGCCTTATTTCTGGAGCCAACAGGCCAAGAAAGGTTTGATAGTCACAGTTCCTACAGCTGGTGTGGGATTTGTGTATTGAAGTCCAGCTCTGCTGTTGGCAGTGGGCAGAGCCCAGAGGAAAAGGGCTGGAAGGTGAGAAAAGTATTCCTGTTTCATGGGTATTACAGCCCATGGAGGGTCTCACATCTTGTGCAACTGGATCCTATGTGTGAATTGCAAGCCCTTTTTTTTAAATTCTGAAAAAGAACCAGTGAAAATTTACAGATGGATGAAAGGGGGCAAGTGGGGAGAGGATTATTTTTATAAGAGCGGTGAATGTATTAACTCTGCTGTGGAATGGTCTGGTGATCTTAGTAAGTTTATAGCTCAGGTGGATACAGGTGAGCCATTGTTTAAGAAGCTTGGGATGATAATAGCTGGAAAATTCTGTGTGATGAATCCAAATGAAATTAGTGAAATTGCTCTACCCGCCTAGGGATGACTTAGGGTGAGGAAAAGATGTGTCTGCCATCAAAATAAGTTAGTTTGTTGGATCTGCAATGGGAGAGAGAGGGAGGGGGAGAGGAAACTCTGCCTTCAGAATGCAGAGCAGCAGTTTGATGCTGCAGCTATGACACATCCTCCCTGGTACATGTTGTGGTGAGATGCTCCAGCACTGATGAATAATTCAGGCCCCTGAGAGGAGGCCATTAGACACTGACCCAGCACAGGCCTGGGCCCATCAATCTCTGTTTCTGAAGGATGCAGCAGCATCCCTTTGAAAGCACCAACACAAGACACTTTTGATTTGCAAGCTAAAGCGGCCCTCAAGTAAGAAAATCAATTTCAACACAAAATGACACGTGAGTTTTATTAAGTCAGCATCGTCTAGCCTGCGTTATTTAATAGCATGAGCTCCTCTGACCTCTCTAAGAGTTAAACTGCATGAGCAGAATAATGGAGGCTTCAGTTTAGCTCCAGAAGTCAGTCAAGAGTTAAGGTACAAGGAGTCTGGCAAAGTGGATTTACCTTCTATTTATGTCCTGGAATAATAAGTAGGTGAAATGTAAAATCTCAGGTCCAGCTAAAGTGTTGTAAAGAAGATCAGGTGCTTCCTTTCAGTACATTTGGTTGACATCAGCTCTGTTTTCTTTGACCCACCCCCCTTTTTCCCCCTCTCCCAAACCCCCTCTTCTGGTAGCCTTTTGGCTCTGATGAGAGTAGGAAGTTTGCCAAAATCCATTTTTTCCTGATATTTTGGGACTTGTCCATGACATGAGTATAAAGGCTGTAGTTTGGAAAGCAAAACAATGTACATAAACACAAGGAGGAAATGGATTTTTTTTCTTCAAACAACTATCATTTGAAGATTGCAAAGTTTATTATGAGTCCAGAAGGTATTTAGAACTTTCCAAGTTCAGGAATGGAAGAGGGGGTGCCATGCTGGGGAGTGGCCAATAGCTGGGAGATATTTTCAGCTGATGTGGGAGACAGATTTTAATGTCTGCTATTGGTTATGTAGGATGTGTTTCCAAACTCTCTGGACTTGACTGGAAATCTTGCAGTTGATAATGCATCCGTGACAAGACTGTCATTAAAACTACTGAAAAACAATAGTTTTAGCATCTGGGTTTTTTTTTTGTAGAGGAAAAAAATGAAGGTTTGAGTGTCTGTTTGTTTTTTGGTTTTTTTTTTTTTTTTTATTTACCCTGAATTAAAGATGTGTGAAACTTTTCAGTCCAAAGTTTTTTCCCCACAAATATTCATTTTGCTGGCTTATTTTGGCTGCAAATATGTTACCTTAAAAATGAAATGCTTCAGTATATTGTTTCAAATGGGCATTTAGTTTTAACATTTTCTGTACATCAATGTGGTTTAAAATTTTTTTTGTCATAGATTAGAAAATCCATTCTTTCTGATGAACTTTTTTTTTTGTATTTTTTGTTCAGCCAGGAATGTGGAAAATCAATTATTCACACAATTCTATTTGAGTGAAGGCTTAGGTCAGGTTAGTTCTTACTTTACCCCGCCATTCCAATTATTTTCTAATATATGCAAATTCCCTTTGGCTCTCTGATAGTCTAGTCTGTCAAACCTTGGCTGCCTAATTGCATTAAAAATGAGACTCATCAGGCAAAATAAGATACAATTCTACCCTTAACAGTTCTAATTGTCAAGAAGGCTGGAGCCATTGTTAAAGAGACCCATTTTTGATAATATTTTTTATTTTCTTCCCTACATATAATAACATTACAGTGCACCTCATCTGCTAGGAGTAGAGGGTGATGTTACCTTTGGAACTTTCCCTGCCAGAAATGTGTGAGGCTCCCAGTCCTGTGTGTGGGTGATCCCTGCCGTGACCAGAGAAGCTTGGGGCTGAGGATGGGGCTCTGAGTCACTTGTTTCCTGCAGTAGTGAAGCCATTTCCCCAGGGACTTTGGTTTTGCAAGCCCAGCTCCATCCTCTTGATTAAGGAATCCCATGACTTGCACCACAACCAGTTTTTCATTTATTTCGGATACAATTAAAAGCAAAGAAATTTAGTGTGTAATTTGCTGGCAAGCTGCCCCCCCCCCCTCCTCCCAGCCCCCCACCATTACCCCCTAACCCTTATGCTTGTTTTCCAAATTTGGGTAATGATGAGACTCAGGGGAGATGTGAATTATAACTTGTCTGTGGCTTGGCTAATGAACAAGGAACAGACTTGGTTTCCATCTGGACTGTGTTTTTATTTGTTTTCTCTGCTTTATTTAAAGGAAGCTGAATTTCTTAAAAGAAATATATTACATAAGCAAATTAACCTGAGCTTGCTGGTCCTGGAGTGTGACTCCCAGGCAGTCTTGTCCACACAAATACTTGTTGCTTATACAAAGTATATTTGCAATAGGAGAATATCCTCAAGATGTACAGAGTTGCGAGGGTTTGCTTACAGGCTTTTACATTCAGACTTTCTCTGTGATGTTTTTGCTAAATGGAGGCTCAAAAATTCCTTCTGCAGGGAAAATAAAAGGTGGTGAGGCACCCCTAGCTTTGGAGCTGAAAGAACAGGAGATAATTTGTGTGGATAGCCAGTGCTGCAGCTGGGGAAGCTGATCACTCCCTTTTCATTTAGCTTACCCCAATGAGCTGAGAGCAAGAGCTGAGTGCCCTTTGCAGGCTTTCCAAAAAGATGCAAGGGTCTGGGAAGACCAACATCTGATAAATGGAAATGGAAGCGGAGTTTGAGAGGCTGACACAGTGAGGACACACACAATTAGCAGCAGCTCAGCAGTTTACACTGTTTCAGGGTTAGTTTCTGGCTGTGGAATACTATTCCACATATATATATATATATATATATATACACATATACATATATATATTCACATATATATACATACATACATATATATATTTCCCATATATTTCCTATATAAATGCATTAATCTGACATCATCCCGTTGTTCCTCAATCCCCTGCTGTGCTCCCCTGGGTGCTGAGGAGGGTCCCACATCTGTAGGGATTTCCCTGCAGGCTCCAAGAAGGCTCCTGGTGGCTTTTGGAGCCCTGCAGTGAAGCGTGAGGGTCACTTCCACACTCCAAATCCTCAGCACCAGCTGTAGCATCTTACTCATCTTCTGACAAAATCAATTTGCAGCTTTTTTGTAGGAGATAAAAAAGAACTTGGATGGGCTTGTTGTGTTTTTTTTTTCTGCTTCAAAGTGACCATCAATCTCCACAAAAGGTTTTGATATGTACTGTCATCACACTGGAGAAGGTTCTCACAGCTGTAGGCTTGACAGGGGTGGTGTCAAAATGGAGCTGGGCTAGGAAAAAGATGCTGAAAAGGCTGTGTGGAAGAAACAATTTAATATTGTTATGTATCTAGCAACTTGTTTCCTTTCCCTGCATGAAATTTATCTCTGGAGGACAGGGAACCTGCCAAAAAAACCCTATGGAGGTCTCATTTTGAGAAATCAAAGGAGACCTCTCTGAGCAGAAAGCCAGAACACAAATTCCTTCTTGTGCACATTATTCATCCCAATTAATGCTATTAGAACCTGTTGAAGAAGGCTGTTTTTGCTTTTCTCTGGGCTTTCCATCCACTCTTCCATTTTCCTTGCTGGAGGTGGAGGCCATTTAACCTCCAGTTCCAAACCCAGAGCACACCCCACACACGTCAGTGTGCAATTTCTGTGTGAGGGGGCACTTTTGTTCTTTCTCAGATTGATTTTTCTTTAATCTGACACAAGATGTGCAGACAGAGAGGACGCAGCTGTTGGAGCAGCACAAAACCAAACACGTGCAGTGATGGAGAACAGCAACACATCCTGTCTGCTGTCAGGCCTTGGTGCATATTATGTCATATTTGCTGCCTGCTTCTTTTAGAGGAATTAAACAAAAGTATTCAGGAAGGAGCCATTTTTAACGTGCTGCCATGAGAAACAACTGTGCCTGACCCTTCATTGCTATCATGTCTATGAAGCCCCCCATGAATTAGATCACATGTGAAGCCTTTCCTTTCTCTGGGTGCTTTTTTTTTTTTCTTCCACTTAATAAGGTGCCAAACAATTTGTCCCAATTCTGTAACTGATTTATTTAAATGCCTTGTCTGAACTCCTGAAGCTTGCTAAAATATATAATTCAATCTTATCAGATCCTGTTACGCTGCTTCCTTGTTGACCATATGGTGACAAAGTTCTGAGAAAGGAAATAGATTTAGGAAAGAAACAATGAGAATTGTTCCTGGTTCTGAATGATATATGGGGTTTACTTAGTTCCTACTGTTTCCTGAAAGGGCACTCTGGAGAGTAAATTACTCTGTTAATGGTCTAAAGACATGTGCCTAAAATAGCTTCTGTCCTGCTGTTAATAAATAATCTGCAAACATGTCACACTTCTCAGCTTTTCATTATTTTAGGGAGAATTCAGGCTTTTCACAGTCCTGTCCCTGGGTGTGCATTTACTTCTATCCATCTTCCCTTGTACAACAATAAATAAAACTTTTCTCCCATACTCTAATTCAATGAAAAGACTTGTGTTGGTCATGTTCATAAACTTTTCTTTTTATCCAAACCTGTAATCAGTTGTTCCTTAAAGTAGCATGGACATCTTTGTTGGTTTTTGTGTGTGTGTGGTGTTGTTTTTTGTTTTTTGGGTTTTTTTTTTTTTGTTTTGTTTGTTTTTAATTTATTTTGGTTAACAAGCCTGAGAAGAATTTAAAAAAAGGTTCTTTGGGGGTGAGGTCACAGGAGCATCTCAGGGCTTTTAGTTCCTGCACCTTAATGAAATGAATTGGTGTATGGGAGCCACGTGTCCCATGGCAAGCACATACTGGGTGAACTAAGATCAAACTGCTGTCACTTTTTGGCTTACAAACAATCCAGAACTTGCTGACACTGAAAAACCGGGCAGCCTGAAAGCACAAGCTAGAAAGGGGATTATCTTGATCTAAGGATGCTTCTCCTTGGAATGTACAAACGGTACAGATGACAGCGCCTTACAGCTGAAGGGGCTTTTTGCCACAGGTGTGGACTGAGTGATGTTCCCCTGTTCCACTGTACTCCTGACTGTGTAGCTACCCTAGAAAGATGGGGTTTGGCTTCAAAGAGCTGTTTGATTTCTCTTTTGCTCTCATCTCTGGGCATTCCACTTTCACATTCCCGGTTTATTCCTCTTCCACTGTCCCAGCCCTTTGTGGAACCAGCGGCCCTGGCAGGGAGATCAGACACGGGGATGGTTTCACTTCTTAATGTTCTTTATTCCTGCCTCCCAGGCAAGTCCCATCCATCCCCTGTGGGGTGTCAGAGTGGGAAAAACCACTCTGGGATGGCCTTGGTGGCTCCGTGTGGTGAATTTGGGGTTGGTGAATCCCTGGCTGCATTTCCTCCCCATATCTCAGGGCTGCACTATATAATATCCACGTGAAAAAAAAAGAAGTGTGTTTTCCCACCTTGTTATCCTTCAAGATATTTCTCATCTGACAGCATTTAGGAGCTGATTGTCTTGAGCATTTTGAGGCACTGGGCACTGATTACTCACCGGTTGCAGTTTGCTTCAAAGTTTCTTAATGGAGACAGAAAACCTTTTATCTGAAGAGACCTGGAAAGTGCTTTGCAAATAGCAATTAGCCTCCATGCCATTCCAGTCAGCTGTTAGCCTTGTAAGCTCTCTCCTGACTACTTTGCTGTGTGTTTTTGGTGCCTGAACCTCGATTTAACACAGGAGATGTTACCACAGTGTTTGTTAAAATCTTTTCTTGAGCCAGGGATAAGCTGGACATTTGGAGGTCATTTTGGTTTATAGTGTGAAGGGGAAAAGGAGAATTTTGTGGATCCCAGGTGGATTCTGAGTGGAGAAGGGAAAGGATAAGTCGGTATTTGGCTTTCCCCACCCCCAGTTTCAGTATGTTAAAGGTTTTTTAGGGCTTTGCTGTGCAGAGCTGAGATTGATCGCTGCAGTTGAGGCTTGCAAATCTCTCAGGATGCCCTGGCTCAATGCAAGCGTCTCTCCTGGCAAAATATTTTAACCTGATCAATAACTGCTCCTTTTGTTTATAATTTAATTACACTGTGAACAGTGGAAACAGGCAGTTGAGAGTTGATCTGATAGCTGCAGGTCTCTTCCTGCTCTGCCTTTGAGCAATGAGGTCAGACCCTAAGAACTGCTGGGCTTGGGTCGTGTTTGCTGCCATCCTGTGTTCCACCAAAACCATCAGCTGCACCAGGATAAAACTGGGCTAATCTGTGGCCAGCCAGCCTCCCAACACACACATCTCCCTAAGATGCATTTGTTAGCTGGAAGGACTGCAATAACTCTCCTGCCTCAGTTTTATTAACACTAAAATGCTGTGTCATGTTGAGCAATCGCTGAGCTTCTCTGCACCTCAGTTTTTCAGTCCCAAAGGAGTGAAACAATATTAACCTGTTGTTCAGGGGTGATGCAAAGGTGAGTTGCTATCTGCAAAGTATTTCTAGATTCACAGGTGGAAAGTGCTTTTTTTTTTTTTCCTGTCACAAGCTTAGCCTCAGAATGCCCCAGTTTTTTAATCTCATTTAAACAAAAAAAAGTAGGTTTTTCTCTGTAGTTTTCAGGCTGCAAGGAGGTAGATATTTATGCCATACTAAAATAAATTAACTGGGTATTCAGGTAGTGAAGGGATATCAAGGGATATCCTTGACTCTGGACTTCTAATGTATTTTTATTCTCCTCAGTACTCTAGAGACCTTTTCCTTCACTAAAGATTATAACAGGAATGGGAATAATTTCGTGCTGATAGTGGATTTAGGAGAAAGAATAAGTTAAAGTGGAAAGCTGACGCTTCTGAAATAGGATTACTAGAAATCAGGAGAACTTGTACTGTTTAGTGCACTCTGATGTGGGCAATTTAATTACTGCTGAGTGGCAAAGGTGAGAAGAAAAGCTGGTGGTGTTGATGGCAGGTTAAATACCTGGGGATGGCACTTGCAGTGTTCACAAAAGCCAGCCCTGCTCTAAGAAGCTCCTGTTTTCCTCCAAATATTTCAATGCAGTCTGTAACACTAATGGCTGTTTGTGCTCCGTTCCTGTTGCTGCTTATCCTGCAGGTAAAATACACAAGGTCACTGAGCTGGGCCCTTTGCCAAGGAAGTAAAATTGCAAAATCTTTATTAAAGAAGAGGAAACACTGAGAGCAATGTGTCTCTGGGAACGGATTACATTTTCTTCTAATTACCCAAAAATATGAAAGCTGTGTGCAAGGGAATTACTGCAAGAATTAGCATGAGATTATGCATTCACCCATTTTAAAGAGGGCCAAATTTACAAAGCAGCTGTGATCTACTTATGGATTGGTGCCACCAGGGACTGAGCTGCAACACAGTTGTTTGGGGGCTGGATCTGCCAAGGTCTGATTTAGCAGCTTGTCCTCTGTGCTGAGCTCAGCCTAGGAGGGCCAGCAGCATCCTCTGTGGATGTGAGCTGCTCCCTGGGCAGGGCTGCTCCTCCAGGGCTTCAGGCAGTCATACACAGGTGGTCCAAGCTCATGCCTTTTGAACCAGAAAGAGCCTTTGATGCTCACAGGATGCATATTTTAGAGATTTCTGTTCTGCTCTGTCATACACTCAACAGATACCATGAAGGGCTGGGGAGGAATTGGGTGTCCAGTATGGGTTGACTGCAAGTGAGGGAAATGAGATTGCAAACTTACTTAAATCAGATACTTTGCTTTAAAAACATCTCAAAAGGAAACAAATGCCCACAAATTTCACTTTCTACTTGTTTTCAGGGGGTGACAATGAGCTATTGCTTCAAGCCTTTTCTAAAATCATTATGTCCTTGCTCGTTTTTGGTGTTTTCTGTATATAAACAGTGCAGGAATTCAGGAGCAGACAAGTTTGCAGACATCACCTTGTACCACTGTCACTCACTAGCCTCTCATCAGTATCAGCCTCTCATCAGCATTTGTTTTTTTGCTGTAGGTGCAGATGTGCTTTGATTTTGCCATTCTTGTAAGGACTTTGTGTTAGCAGGAGGCCCTCAGAGGGAACATTCCTCTCCCAGCCTCACTGGAGTTTGTTCTCTCTTCCTTGGGATGCTTGTCTCAGAACACAGCTGCAGTTATATGGAAAATGGTTCTCTCTGCACAGATATTCATGAATTAAATCTTGCATATGCAATAACAAATTTTAACTTCTAGACAGGGTATTTCATTCCCCAGGGTTTCATAACCCTGTAGCACAGGTGCAAGAATTGGTTCATTTCTTAGGGAAATTCAGTCACCTCAGGGAAACATTATGTGTTACCTGCTAAATCCATCTATCCAGTTTCTTATTCTGAGCTGACTCTGGGCTTTGCAAATGCACAAGCATTTCCTTCCTATGTAGCTTTACATTATCCATTGAAAATGAATTATGCCTTCAGCCCCCTAATTCACTTACTCTATTTCCAAAGTTGCCTTATTGAATATTATGATCTTCTGTGCGTTCATGTTTTAATTTGCATTTGATTAAGATCCCCAGACCTTGTAGACTGACCTTGATCATCCTTGGAAGAAGGAAAAAAAATTGCAACCACAAAAGGACAGCAATACACAAACACATGCTTATATGTGTATTAAAACTTAAGATGTGGGGTTTTTTTAATTATTTGAAGAAGAAAAAGGTCTCCATGTTTTAACATAAACACACCTATGTAGCTTGTTTTATAATGTGCCCCCATTTGAAGTTGTGCTTCTGCCAGAATCTTTGCCTCTCTAACATTCAGTTGCAGAGGCTTGAATTCTTCAACCCATCTCATCTTTGACTCTGCTGTGGGCACTTTGTCTGCTCTTCCCTGTGCTTCAGTGTTTTTGTGTCTGTGGTTTAGAATTTCCCTCCAGTTCCAGCCCTAGTGAAGTCAAACGTGACTTTTCCTTTCCAAAAGGGAGAATGTGGTCACAGTTTTACTGGTGATGGCAGAATAACAGTGCTTCAGCTCTTACTGGTGATGTTAATATTCCCCCAGTCACAACAGAGTATGGGGAGAACTGAGCAGTTTCTTTGGATTGCAAGCAACCTTTTCCCTCCATTTTTCCAAACGCAAGTGCTCTGTCCATGGTATTGCAGTACTTGTGGTGAGCAAATGTAACTGTCCACAAACTGAAACAAACAAATTTATTCCTCCAGGACTGTAGGATTGCCAACTAAGATTTTCCTGAGCACTTTACAGCCCAAAT
Source organism: Agelaius tricolor (assembly GCF_023055355.1). Classification (NCBI taxonomy): domain Eukaryota; kingdom Metazoa; phylum Chordata; class Aves; order Passeriformes; family Icteridae; genus Agelaius; species Agelaius tricolor. The sequence continues at coordinate 5,743,617 of NW_027269276.1, read as the reverse complement.
AACATCACCTGCTGATGAAGTAAGTACACCTGTGTGGCTTTCATCCAGGGTTTTCTCACTCCATGGGTTGCCTGTGATCAGATTGTGATTTAAGAACCCATTTTTTATGGATTGCTGCCTATCCAAAATTGCAAGGCAAGTGTGTTTGAGCAAGTTTCAAAGTTCTGCTTGTAAAAGAATTCTGTGATTTCTTATTCACATAGCAGGTCTGAATTCCCTCATCCCTTCAACAAGAATTCAGTCAACCATTCCTTATGCCTTATTTCTTTTTTCTTCCTGCACAGCTTTTATAAACTGCAGGTGAGCTTTCTTCTCTTGATAAAATAATTTCAGTTTTAAAACGAAGCCCAGCTAGCCCATGGATCTTGTTTTTTGCTTTTTTGTTTAAATACAGCCTGGCTTGTATAAACACTTGCAGAACACATACAGTAACAAATGCAGGATCAAAACATAGGTCAGAACACATGCAAGCAATCCTGGATGATTTTCCTTCTGCAAAAACTGTGGTGGATTTGGGCCTGCCAAGGCACAAAAAGAAAAGAAAAATCAATAAAATTTGTTCCCTCTGCAGAGGATGGATATCTGTGTATATAATTCTTGGAGAAAACCCAGTTCCACACAAAAGCCCAAGTTATTTCTTTCTTTTTTTCATGTTCTTTTTCTAACAAGTAAAAAAATAACTGAATTGTGCTATCCATTCCAGACAATAGATAAACAACAGCTTTCCCTGAGATGAACCTCTTTGACTTGATGACTGAACACAGATTTTGAGATCCTGGAATGGCAGGAACACATCAATTCTTTGCTTGCTCATGGTTATTAATTTATCAGCAATTTATTTCAGGAGGATGAAAGACTTGCTATTTTTTTCTGTCTCTTGCAGACACGTGACTGAGACAGGTTATAGATGGATTATGGAAGGATTATGGAAAAGATGAGTTGTTTGGCTCCATTTTGACACCTTGCTGTGCTTTTTATTAAAACATATTTCTAATAAAATGCAAAGAGGCATTTACATCAGCTGAGAGAGTTTGACCCAGGGACCTTGTAGCTTTTTGTGGAGACACTGCCCTCATATAAATAGCTGTTTGTTCGTGCTCTTGCTCTATTCATTATGGTTGAAGTCTGAGCTCATGTCTGTTTCTTAACGCACAAAAAGTCTATAAATTCAGCAGAGCTTGAGTCATTCGTGAGTTTCATTAAATCAGATGTTACATTATGATAAGCCTGGACAATATGAATGTTAGCTTTTTAAGATCCTATCTCAAGAAAAAAAGACTCTCTAGCTATTTTGAGCTTTGCAATTAACCACAAATGTAAATCCTCACTGTTAGAGAAAATACAATATATCCCATTACCAAAAAGCAGCAAATGGGATTTAGCTTGTGTTAGAGAAGACATGCTGTCGTTTTTGTTTTTCATTACCAGAATAATTGTAGCAGATTTATTTAACCAATCATTCATCAGCTAGTTTACAAAAGCTCCTGGGGCTGCTGCAGTTGTTGGACAGTTGACAGAATTATTTAGCAGATAAATACAAAAGATAATTTGATTCAAGTATGATTTCTGTGGGGCTGAGAAAAACACAGCAGTTGTTTTGTCTCCCTTTGGATTCAAAGAGGATGCAGAATTAGATCTTGGAATACAAGTCGGTTTCACAGTTGGCCTCTGGAAATATCCTGCTCTTTTAAAAATAATTTTAGTCATTAGTTCTGTTTGTAATTAAATAAATATAGCTACATTTTGCACTAATTATGCCCTCAGTCCAATAAAGCACTTAACAGGTGTATGACTTTAGAACGTGAATAATCCTGCTGGCTTGATCTGTGCATAACAGCTTGGTTCATCAAAACACAATAACTGCTTCAGTCTCACTAGAAGCAGTAAGTTTTAGGTGTGTGCTTGAAATTAAGCATGTGTTCAATTGCTTTGCCTGGCTGGTGATGAAAAATAGCCTGTGAAATTAGCTGCACATTGGGAAGCTTTACTGGAACCGGGGCTGTTGGAGTAAGGCTTGGAGAGCCACTTATTTATAATTTACTCTGTGGTACAAATGACCTGAAATAAATGCTGCAATTTACTTGTAGGGCTGATTGTTGTGGCACTTGGGGTCCTCAGTAAGGTTTTTGCTTGTGGACCTGGTGAATTAGAAAAAGGCAAGGAGATTAGTCAGAAATCTGGAAAATGTGAGAAATGATCAGCTGAGGAGCCCTTGCCAGTGGAGGTGTCCAGGAGCAGGACAGTGTCCCCATGGGTGACAACCAAAATCAGCCCTGCTTTAGGGAGACCTGAGACTTTGGCTTTTGATTCCTGAGACCAGAAAAAAGTTTTACTGATGAATATCTGAACAGTTCCCATGTCAGTGGTTCTATCATTACACGAAGAGTGCAAATATTTCTGATCTCTTTTCTCCCCTTTTGCAAAGGATGTCTCACTGGAAATAAATGAAATGTGACACAAGCAGAGTGTAGACTGATTTTCTTAGCCAGGCAAATGTTTAATATTTATTTTATTTGTCTTGTTGGAATCTTACCTCCCAATTGCAGAGGTAATCTGTTTTACATGGATTAAAATGAAAATTTATTCTGACATGATTTCCTGACAAGGATCAAACAACTCAAGGGCCACAATAATACTGCAAAGTACTGCTATTTTTTTTTCTTCTCAAAAAGCCACACTTCCCAAATGAGTTGGAATGTGCTGAATAGAAGAAAATGGTGCAAAATAATTTCCTCTTCCAAAGATGCTCTTTTGTAACTTGTGGTGAAGGGGATCTGACAGACATAATCTACACTAGTGAAGTATGTAATGAAAAATCCTTCTCTTAAAATCTCAAACTTTTACCTGGACTTTGAATTTTCAAGTCCCCTGTGTGTTAAACCTCTTTATTTAGCAAGGAGAGAACAAGTGTCACATTTTCAGATAGAAATCAGCCATGGAAATCTAGCAGGGCTATGGCAGAGGTGGAGCCAGATCATCTGTTGTCATTCTCCCTAAGAATCTTTTTTTCCCCACTGCTGCATTAACAAAAACCTGAGAAAACCATTCCAGGTTTTCCATGCCTCCCTCCCTGCTCAGAGCAGAGATTTAATTACCTATAATATCTTCCTTTGGCCTCTACATGTTTTCCTCTGCAAGATCTGCTGTTTGTCCAGCTCCAATCCAAATTTATCTTCCAGCATTTCACCATTTGGGAGCAAGAATTATTATTTTCTTTCTTTATTTTGTTTAGTTTTGGGTTTTTTTCCTTCCCCCTTCTCCTTTCCTCCCTGATGAGATGGAAGAGCCCGTGGTCTGCAATCCAAGACACCAATATTTTCTGGGCTGGCTGACATCAGTGCATTATTATTATTATCATTATTATGCTCCCCTTCTCCCCCTCCCCCTTATTAATTTATTTATTTTATTGCTGGTGTTAAATGGTTTTGTCAAAAGCAACTCTTTACAGACCATTAATGCCAGAGCAGATGATTATTTTCCACCAGCCCTCATGAATAATTCAAGCTGCCAGCTCACAGCCCCATCCTCAGCACCCAGGGCTCTTCTGAGGAATCAGGGTTATTAAAGGTAACAGTGGAGATGAGTCTCATCTTTGGGCAGGATGTGCTCATTATTCCTCAGGAGCAACTCTGTCTTCAAGCAAATCAGACCCTGCTGAGGCTCCTTCCACCTCCTGCTTTCCTCTCCCCCTTCTGCTGCTTCTGATGATGTTACAGCTTTTGAGTTTCTCTTGTGCAGTTGAGGAATGTGATAAATACTTTGGGACGAGTGGAAGGAAAATGAGGAGTGCTCAAGAAGCAAGCTGCTTTTATTTTTTCCCCTGTTCCTCTTTCTAAACTCATTTATTTCACCAGTTCTCATGCTCCTTGCATGCTGGCTCTCTGCAAGCACTTGAATGAACATGTTTACTGGCAGAGGTATTCTGGGATTTGGGGGATGATAAGACTGGAATATTAAAGCAATAAAAACTGTATACATATTCATATACCAGGAACTTGATTATTAATTCTGATAATCTGTTCTCAGCTGTGTTTACAATGGTGGTGAAATCTTATAAGTAAATTGTGAGGTTAGTTCTGAAGCTGGCAATTGGTCTTACTCATGCCAATCACAGAAGAGAACTGGGAAAATACTTGGAAACCAGCCTATTCTCTTGGATTCACCAGTATCCAAAAGAGCCATGAAACACCTAGGCTCTCCAAAATAGTATTAATATCACAGTATGGCAATAATATCATAGTTTTTTGTTTTCTTTGCCTTGAAAGGTGATTTCATCTTAGATATTCTGAGGTTTGTGAATATATTTGTATAAAAATACAGTAACAGCCCCCATGCACAGCTGAGCTGCAGGTGGCTCACAGTCCAGCCAACTGCTTGCAATTTTAGCTGGCAAGTGGAGTTTAGTCCCCCTCAAGTCCTGAGGGAAGCTGTTGCTCTGGGCTCTTTGGATGATAAACAGTGAATTTCTATTATAATGTGCATGGCATAATTACCAATTGCTTGATATGGTTCTGTAGGTTACTGGAATGGACTAAAAAGTTGGAAATTTTTTTTGTATACATTTGTGATGCTTGTGCACTATTTTTGATTTCTCTTTTTTAATGAATGGGGATTGTTTAAAAAAGCCCCCCAAACCTCCATTATTCCTGCATTTGCTGGAAAGCCTTTCAAACACTGGGAAATATCAAAGGCAGCATTATCCAAGGAGCCAACTACAGGAAGAAATCTTTAATAGCTGACCATAAATTTTCCAGTTAAACCCATATTTTTCCCAACTTCCCAACCTGCTTAGAATGAATACATTGCCCCTGGGGACTGGTACAATGCCTGCCACTGATCACATCTCCTTCATCAACCCTGTTCTGGGGATGAGGAAGGACTGGTGTCCTTTCACACCCTTCTGAGAAAGCTAAATGTCTCCTTTCCCTCAATCTATTCAGTTTATTGAGGAGGAGGTTAAGAGGTGATTTGATCCACTAATAGATGTAGACAGCTCCATTAATCTCCAGGTGGGAAGGAAAGCATGCAAGGAGATCCAGTGGTAGGAAGGTAAAGCTGCCTCAAGTCGAGCTCTGCTGGTTTTGACACTGAAGGTAACTAACAACCCACCCAGGTCTGCTTGTGGATTGTCCCTCCTCCCTGTAAAATACACTGGCTTGAGCAACAGCTGTGATTTTGGTAGAGAAATGCCAGGGTGGAGTTGGCAGATTCTGTTCTACAAGAGAACAGAGGGCTGGAGAGGGACTTCTCACAAGGATATGTGGAGGTGGGACAAGGAGCAATGGCCTTGAGCTGAAACAGGGTAATTTAGATCCAAAATTAGGAAGAAATTCTTCACTGGTGAGGCACTGGACCAAGTTGTCCAGAGAGATTGTGGGCTCCTTACCAGTGGGGGTGTCCAAGGCCAGGCTGGATGGGGCTCTGAGCAGCCTGGCCTAGTGGAAGGTGTCTCTGCCCATGGCAGGGGGTTGGAATGAGATGATTTTTTAGGCTCCTTCCAACCCAAACCATTCTGTGACTCTGTGATTCCATGAACACATTTCCTTCTGGCCTAAGAATCTATGGAGGGTGAGAGAAACCCCCACACCCACCCATCTCCCAAGTTTTCAGTACTTAAATGTGAGGGAAAAGACATGGTATTATGATATTGTGTGTCCAAAGAACAACAAGCACAATATACCACTATAACTTAAAACTAATGCAAAAGATAAACATGGACCTAAAATATCTTTCTTTGTTCATCCTAATGATTCAAATCTCTGTAAGAAAGTAGAGAGCATTTTTCTTATGGTCTTGTTCTATAATTTTCAGGCTGTGATGCTGTTTCATTTGTCTTAGGAGGGGGTACTGGGGAGCCAGGTTGATGAAAGCAGAACTCCTTGCATGAATGCAATAGTCAATATTTTTTTTCCTTGTGACCAGGACCAACACTGCCTATTGTTAATTTTCCTGGTCATTCATTTCCTGATCTGCTCCAGCAGAAAGTGTGGCTGATAACTGCTTCTATAAGGAAGTTATGATTATATGCTTTCTTTAATTATTTTCCCCCTTCCAAGATAAACTGAGGCCTGAGTAGAAGGAGGCCACAGAAACAATAATTCTACCACTGCTCCACAAAGGTTGACCTCTTGCTTCTTTTGCTAAACATATCAATGAGTAGGTGCCATTCAAGCCCGTGTTCCTAATTACTGGGGCTTTAGCAACAAGGCTTACAGAACTAACTTTAAGTAGCCAGAACTTGGAAGACAGGTTTTATTGGTATGGATCTGCCCAACAAGCAGGTTGGGAACACATATGGGAAATGGTTCATTTCTCTTTCTAATCCCCTCAGGCTCCTGTTTCCTGAAAAAAACACCTTCAGATTCTTTGTTTGATACGTGTGACACAGCTGACTGCTCTTTCCCCTTCAAAGCATGCAGGACAGGGCACTTATTCCAGTGGTGTTATTCTGCACTGTGTCATGTTTTTAATGAAATTGGTTAGTAGGAGGTGACTGAGGCTTCACCCTCCCCAGGCAGCCCCAGATAATCCTCTTTGGTTTTGATGTCTGTTTTCCTTGAGTACGAAACAAGTTGTTATGCTGCTCAAAATGGATTCTCTGAATATTCTGATTCATTTCAAGGTCACCTGGAGGATATTTGCAGCAGCATTTGATGGAGATTATGCTCTAAAGGCAGGACTGAAGAGCAGTTGATAAGGGTTGAAAAACATTAAATTTGTTCACTTGCTAAAAGCATAAAATCACAAGGTTAAACTTGATTGTGTTCTGTTAACTTGGGACAATGCCTCTGCACAAATGTCAAGTGATGTGAATATTAATAAACTTTTACTTTAGGAGTGTTTTCATCCTCAAAGTGCCTTTTTGTGATAACAAATGAAAGTATTTGTAAACTCTAGTAGCTGGGAATGATGGGCAGATTACAAAGCGGCAGTTTGCTCAAGAAAAAACCCAAAAAACTATAAAGCTTGGATTTTAATTTTCAAGATTGAGTGCCTTAGAGGGCTTTCATGCCTCAGACTTTGGCCATCTAACACAGTGAAAATCAATCCTTCTCAAAGATCTGTAACATCTCTAATTAGAATTTCAGGAGTGCAGGTACTAATGAACAGTAAAATGGCACATGCAGGAAAACCAGGATTTTAGGGTTTGGGCATTCTTGCAAGATTTTTAATCTCTGAAATATTCATAAAAACCAGCTGTAATTCTTTAAAATGTGTTAGCTGGGTTAATACTTGCATTCCCACTGTGAGTTGCACAGGAGTTGTATCCACCTCCTGAGATCCACCTTCATCCATACTTATTCCATGCTGTGCTCTTCAACATGTACTGATTTGTCTTAGCCCGTTACAGGCAAAAAAGATGAATGGAAACAGTTCAAATATAGGCTGAGGTTTAAACTAGAAGTGTCCTCAAAAACTGGGATTTTCAGGTCCGTTTTCCCCTTCTGAAAAACCCATCAGTGCTGCTGATGAGGATCATGTGAAGTTGGTGTGAAAAAAATCTGTGAAAAGCCTCAGTTTGTCCCAAGCAAATCCTGAGCCTTGGTGTAAACCTGGGGAGATTTATGGTTTCAAGATGAAATCAGGTAATGCTGAAATTCTCTTGGGGTTTCAATACCAGGTGAAATATGTTGTTTATTCTTAGTTTTCTTTTGAACTTGGTGTTTGAACTCCTAAAAAGAGATTATTTTGGGGGATGCAAATTACTGCCAGATGGCAAAGGATAAGTGTCTGACAACTCTTCCATCCTGTAAACATTTAGTCTAGGTGAGGTTCTGGAATTGGAGGGTGGAAAAGACTGCAGGGAGGGCTGGAACTTTGCATGACATTCCTGTCATTGTTTTTCGAGATGGCTGAACTGGCTCAGGCTACCAAAGGGTTGGTGAAAACTAAGAACATTCAGAAAATAAATAGTGTTTGATTTATTTCACAGCAAAGTGCCAAGAGTTGCAACCCGCGCTGCTTTGCTCTGTGAAATGTTATGTGGCAACAAGTTCCACTCCAAAAATAAAGATTTGTGTAGAAATGTGCTCTTTTATAGTACTTTAAATCTGTGGCTTGGTAAATTTAAGGGTCTTTAGCCACACTTGTTCCTAGAAAACTTCACAATTAGTGAAAATACAAGGACAGAACGGACTCAAGATGTTCTCTGTCGAGCATGGAACAGAACTTAATCCAGCTGTTTGAGTTGTGTGAGGATGGGGCTGTGCTTAATTTTGTTTGTATTAAATGCTTGTGAGTCTGCTGCCTTTAAATGCTCACACTGGGACTGGCTTTATGGCACAGATTAGACCTTCAGATTTCTCTTTTCTTCCAAGTTATGAGGCATGAAAATGAGGAAGAAAAGGCAAAATCAATGATTTCTCCTTTTTTCTGTGCCACAGTCTTCCTCTCTGCATAGTTTTCCAGTGAATCATTGGCCTTTTTTGTGTCTACACAATTATAGAAATCCTGTGAAGGTCCTAGGTGAAATTATTTTAGTGTAATGGAGGTTTGGAACTTCTTTTTGTGGAGTTCAGTCCTTTTATGTCAAACTAGGCAGCACCTATTAAGCTCCAAAGCTTATTCCAGCTGGACTTCTTCACTGGGTTGTCTGGCTTGCTGGAACAGAAGATGCTTTAGATAAGTGCATGAGTCCAGAAGTAAAAAGCATTGCAACATCCTAAAAAAAAAAAGAAAAAGAGGAAGAAGTTCTCAAACTTCATGCTTCTGACCTGAGTGGAAAGATATCTCATGGAAACCTGGACTGGGTTATTGGCTGGATTCAGTTCAGCAGATGTGCACAGCTCTTCTTCACCTGCCATCTGAACTAGTGGTTTCAAGGACTCTGATTAATCTCCCTTGCTAGATTGCTGCCTGAAGGAAAAACCTTGGATGAAAATCCCTAGAGTCTGAGCAGCAATGAAAAATACATATCAGTCCAGATACTTCTTCCACAATATATTTTTTTTCGGTATATAAAGGCAATTCTAGACACACACACACGTTAATTTCCCATTTACAATTTCAAGATGAACTCCAACACCATGGGAACATTATCTTTTTTTTTAATGTATGTAGCACTGATGTACGGGACGTGACCAATGCGGTTCCATCCGCATCATGGCGCAGTTGGAACACGACAAAATTTGGGCCACCTGCCACGAAAAACTTCAGCTTGTGGCCTGACTGCTGGGGGGAAATTTCACAGGTCCCACGGAAAACAAAGCATGAAAATCTACTGTGGGACTGCAGCAGCTTTTGGGAAGGAGAATGTGCCTTGCAAAGTCAGGGCTGCAGAGAGTATTTCGTGTCTTTGGCAAATGTGGTGCGCAGGATCTGAAGCATTAATCAAACTCTGACAGCCGGCTCGGGCAAGCAGAGTGTCAGATGGAGGAGGGCTTGCAGAGCCCCATCCAAATGGCATCTGGGGGAAAAGAAGAGAGGGGAAAAAACAATGAAAGGAATGCTTATGGCGCTGGAATGATTTTGCTTACGTTTATTTTAAAGGTTTGGAAATTTATATTGATCTGAGTAGGAGCTGGTGCTGGGGGGGAGTTAAATCAGCGTTCCCTGTTGCCCTGTCAGGTTTGATTTATGCTGGGCATTTGACAACCACTCAGTTCAGAAACCTTTCAGAACCTTCTTTTCAACTTCCTAAGCAAAGCAAATGAGCTTTTTTTTTTTTTTAAAGCAAAATAAGAAAAAAATAGCCCACCTTGAAAAAGCAACAAAACCCCCCTTATCCTGAACTAAATTTAGAGATTTCTGCACATCTGGTGATGCTAATGTCTCTGTGATGAGTGTCCAAATATCTACTTAGAGAAGGTGGAAATGTATTCAGCTTGTTTATGTATAGTATTTGCTGACTTCAATTTTGGCAATCTGTGTAATAGCTGCTTTTGTCAAAATAACGTGGCTTTGTCTCCAGTTTCCCCTCCTTTTTAATATTCTCTCTTTCATGGAATTCAAATATTGCATAAGGAAAGAAAGATTCTTTTATTGCATTTGTTATATATGAAAATTGAAAAGATAATCTGGTTTATTGCCTTTATGAATTTATGTGTACGTTGGAAAATGCAGAGTTGACCCTTTTTGAAATCCATGTTTTTTCTGCTCCATTTCTTTAGGGAGGAGTCCATCCTTGGTTTTCCCAGAGATGAGAGGTACATGTAGTCACTGATGTGAAAAAGGTTTTGAATCTTGCGGTGTTACTGGAAATTAACAGAAAGTCATTAGCATCACTGGGGTTTTGTTTAATTTTCAGCAATGCCACAGAGGCTGGCTGATCATCAGTACAGTAATATTTACATAACTCTGCTGGAGATCCACAGCTAAGAAATATCCTGAGGTTTCTGGAGGTTTTTTTTTGGTTTTTTTTTCCTTCTTTCTTCTGATTTACTATTGATTGCCTTCTACCACCAAAAATATTGCTTACCTCTTGCCCATCTAAGATATGTTCTATATATCTAGAGACATATATCATTAGTATTGGGATTGTTTATCAGAACTGCTTTTAGCATGTTCCCAAATCTGCAGGCACATGCAATACTCATTTTCATAGAGAGCATTTGTTAGGGAAATGAAACTGTTGTCTGTGTTTTGGGATGGGATCTTCAGGGAAGAGCTGTTGCACAGTACCATGAGGTACCCTCTCTGAAGCTGAGTTCATGGATGTTACACTTAACAGTTGCATTTTACAACCTATTTTGAAATCCCTTTCCAGGACAGAATGGTCTAAAATCCACCAATTTGGTGGTACAACAGCTTCAGTGACATGAGTACAGTGAAAGGGCTTGCCATGGACATTCAACCCTTTTAAGCACCTTTGGAGACTTTTGTGCGCTTGGTTTGTAGCTGGAGTTTTCAGTTCCACATGTGGAGTGTGGAAGCCTGTTGCCATGAGTCACAGTCATTATCCTAAGGGCAGAATTGGAAAATTGCAGAGCAATCTGCAGCCTGACACAGAGATTGCAACCAGGCTGCTGCTTCTCTGGAAAAATTGGCTGCAAGATGGAAAATAAAAGTCCTTTAGACCGCAACCCCTTCTGTTCCCTAAGGAAATGAATTCCTCTTGGTAAGACAACAACATCATATAAGATGTATAGAAAAATCTTTAAGAGATTAGACAAGCTAAACTCTCTCACAGACTATCTTTAAAACAAAGACAAAGGAGGAAAAAATAGGGAAAAAAAAAAAAAGAGGCTGAACTTCCAGTTACCTCTTGTGTGAAAAACAGCCAACTTAGCCAAGTCAACAGTGAACTCTGTCTGCTCTTCCCCTGCTGAAAAATTCAGGCTTGTGTCAGGGATGTTTCTGGAGTGCAGTGCCTGTGCAGAGGGTTGCATTGGCAGGTAACACAATCCCTCAGCTACAACAGGCTCTTCCTTCCAAGGCATTTTAATTTTTACAGCTCGAGTGCTCCGAGGGTGCCAAAATAATCAGGGCTTTGCATTTCATGTTCTTGCCATATACGGCCTGGGATCTGATTGCTAATCCCTCAAGGTGGCAGTAGCTTAATTAAAGCTATGTATTGGAGAGGAGATAATTGTAATGTCCTTTGAGTGGCTGCTCCTAATTTACACCGTGTACAGCCTGATACAGTCATCTATAATGTATCAAAGGTCCACGCTAGATTTTAATGTAAAGCTGTGTAAGATAAATGAACAGTACATGTGGCAGGTGCTCAGTACATGCATTTAGATTAAGCCCTGCTCATTGAGGTGGTGATTAGATGAGTTATGTCAGGGAATTGTAACTGCTTCAGTGGATGAGGAAAAGGTTGTTTCTGAGAGCTCATTTTAACGGTGTAGCTGGCACATAATTCAGATATCAAACAATAAATGAGAGCAGGAAGGGTGCAGAGTGCAGGTGCTGAGCCCTGTGGACAAAACACACACAAACAGAACTTCTAGGACAGCTAAAAAAGCTGTCTGAGTAATGCTCTTTCTGATTAGCTTTAAACACCAGGTAAAGATATTTAACTACACCAAAAGAGAGCTGGGAGTGTTATTTGTTCAGAAATGGGGGCTTGGTCATAGTTCATTTGCTCTCCCTGTGTCTTTGTGGATGCAGGAGCAAGGGGGTCAAACCCATCAGAGCAAAGATGGGAGCACAAGGCTTGTCTTCCTCAAACAGTTTTATTAGCAAGAGAATCATTGTGTTTATCAAACTGGCAGAGCTTCTGAAAAAGATAGCTGGGACTTGCCTTTTCAGCACTGCAGCAAGATCATACAGAAAATATCCACTGGTGGGTTGATTATAATACAATATAATATAATTTATTATATATATATTATCTCCAGTAATAGAGATAATATATAATTTTGTCTGTGCTGTTTCTCCAGCTGGGCTGGGACAAGCACTGGCTCAGAGGATTTGGTGAGCACTGACATGCCCTGCCCTTCTCTGTACACCTTGGGGCTGGGGAGAGAAGGGGATGAGGCAGCTCTGAAGAGCAGAGACCTTGAGGGCAGAGAGAGGGCTCATAGCAAAGAGTCCTAAAAGGAAAATAGGATAAAAGTGGAATGAGAGCTGTGCATGTGTAATGAGCAACTGTTTAGATCTGTTCAGCATGTACTTTTGTTTTACATCTTCAAAGGAAACCGTACAGCCTGGAAATACCAGGCTCTGGCACTTGCTGCCCTCTGTGCTTGTGAACACACTCAAAATGTCAGGAACGTGCTGCTAGGTGTTCACAGGAGCCTCTCTTACCAGAACCTGCTTCTTGAAGCATTTTTTTTTTCCTCCAGCAAGTACAATAACATGCTGTGAGGTTTTGCAGCCACTCTTGCTGCATTAGCCATTTTCACCTTTATATTTTCTCTTAAAGGTCAGTTGAGATCACAGCCCCTGTTATGCCAAGCACAGCACAAGAAAAGGCAGAGTGGGAAAAGGGTGAGGTGTAATTCTGCAGGGTGACTCTCAGCAGGTAAAACTGGAGCCAGGCAGTGCTGTGAGGATCCAAGCTTTAAATCAAATGTACATGAGAGGGAATATGCTTCCAGCTTCTTCTGGTCAGGGATGAAAACTCCACAGAAAACACCCTCTAATAAGTTAATATTCCTGGGTGCATCTGTGTGTGGTGAGAACCATGAAATACTGGAGGGTCCCATCACATTGCTGCCTTCACATCAGCAATGCCTGCTCTATCTCCCACTGTGCACTCTATTAAACCTCACAAGCAAGACAAATACCCTGTGACAAGTGACCAATCTTCCATGTCTTGCTCCAACCTCACGAAACAGAAGGCTCCCCTCAGCCAAGGCTCCTGGAGGGAGCATTGGGGTGGTTGTGTTCCCTTCCTGTGCCATCAAAGACATAACATTCAATTGACCTTTTGCTTATCTATAAATGTAAAATGAGCTGCAGAGACCCCGATTCACCGAGGAGCCGTTTCTGAGGAATTTATTTCCTTCTGCCAGCCATAAAAATAAATTGCTCCACGCAAAGAATAGGCTCAAAAAATAGCGCTGCTCGCCTATAATAAGATTATTATGAAGGGGATGTTTTTCCCTGGGCAATCACAGCCAACCAATGTGTTATCAAATTTTTATCTTGTCAAATTGCTAGGCACTGATTAGTGTTCTAGGGAGATTTTGTATGTTAAGCTGGCCTTCTGTAACCTTCTAGGGCCTGAGTACCTAAAAGTGGCTGGATTCAGGGATTGGTTTCTATTCTTTGAAGAATGGATTATTCTTTTCTGCCTCTGTCCTACTTTTAAGCCAGATTTGCAGAGCAAATCTTTACACAAAGCATTCAAAGAATAAAAAAGTAATTCTTACATGTCATATCAGTCTATTTGGACAAAGCCAGGCAAAATTGTTCTGAAAGGCAATGGGAGGATCAGGCAGTAAGTCAGGATTTATCCAGCCAGTTTCTCTTTATGGAGCCCAGGACAATGAGGCTGGCTATCAATCTTGCTAGGGCTGGAACTGGAGAATTTGGCTCACTCGCTACCAACCTTTCATTCTGCTTTTTCAATGAAATTCATAGTGGAAAACACTCCTCCTAATGACAAATACTTCTCCCAAAAGGATAAACCCCAGCGCATTGGCCCTGTGTGATTAGAAGTCAGGTATTATCAGGATTACGTTTCTTTGTGTTCATTTGTGTCCTGATGGAGATGCTGGGCAGGGGGCTGGTGAATCCTAGAGTCAGAGAATGGGCTCTCTTTTTGGTGCTGTTAAGTCCTGCTCTCTCTCCCTTTGCACTCCCAGCCAGATCAGGTTCAGTCTCAAGCTTTCTGCAGGTCAGGTTTTATACCCAGACACACCTTGTTGCACGAACACCACGTCCAGCATCTCATTGGGAAGGCCAGCCTGTCACATCTGGGTGGCTGCTCCTCTGATGGGCAAATGGAAGTGCAGGAACTGGGGAGGTGAGGTGGTGTGTTTGCCTTGGGAGCCAACGTGCTCTGGTGCAGCTCTGTGTGGGGTCTCCTTCTGCTCCTGTCGTGACAGTGGAGCACTAAATGAAGATATATTTACTTTAGATCTAGGCCATCACTTGATGCTTTCTGAGTATTTATTGTTTGCAAATGTATTGGGAGTTTAAATCACTGTGTAATGGCGATTAATCTACTATACTGTGAAGGTTCAAAATAGCCTTCTCTGTTTTTCACGTGTTACTAATTAGGAAACAGTGGATTAGTAAAATCTGCATGAAATGTGTATTTAAAAGCATGATTTTAAATTGTTCCTTGGTTTCTCAGTTCCTACACATCTATTTCAGGATAAATAGTGCAAACCTCATTTCTTTTTTCAATGGCCCCTGAAACTACAGACTACTCATGGTGCTGTGTGTCATGGTAGCACTAATTTATATAGATATGTATATATATATATGCATACACACATACATATATATATATATGTATATAGATGTATATTTATGTATTTGGGTGTGCATAAATCATAAATGCATGTAAATTCAGATCTATTCCTAGAGGGACTGAGTTTTCTAATTCTCTCCAAGATGAGCATCTTGGAAAGCCCCAAGCTGGGTTCAGGAGGGACCTGGGTGCTCTGAAATGAGCCTTTGACAAGTGCTTGGGGAGCTGGCTGTGATTTTAACAACCAGTTTGACTACACTGCCTCCAACAGATCTGAGTGAGGGGCCTGTATTTGGCAGGAAAGCTTTATAGTGGCATGGTTTAACCTGGTAAGATGCTGAAGTAATTTTCCTATTAGGAATCTGGCTTTGCTTTGCATGAGTACAGCATGTCTGCACTTGGGGTTTCTGATGGGAGTGTTCTTAATATAGACCAAAGCTCTGCAGATCGATGTCTCTTCAGTTAACCACTTATTTTTATCAGAGTGATGCTGAAAGAGCAGGTCCTGTTGCTTTTAAATCACTCCCGAGTTCACACTGAAGAAATAAAATCAAAAAGATCACTAAAAAGATCTGTTTGCTGCTAAATGGGGTCACCTCAGTCCGGGTGTTGGAGAGGGACCTGTGATCAGCTGGTACTTTCTGTGTCACTCTCTTGCTCATGCATATTCATCTCCAAAGGGATCAAAACCAGCTTAAACTCCTTTGCACAAGGATTCTTTTCCTCCCCTCTGTATTGATGGATCTCAGGGTGACACAGAGCTGTGCAAATGGGCTGTGATAGAACGAGGACCTGCTCTGGGGTGACCACAAATCCAGCTCCTTTCCTGCCTTCGCATCTCTCCCCCCTCCCCTCCCGTGGTAAATAGCCTCTAAAACAAACACACGTTTTTAAGCATTATGTCACTTCTGGGCAGCAGCCAGGGGATAAGATTAGCACCATTGTCATCAGAAAGAGCAAGGGCTGTCTCTTTGATGAATGCTATTGGATCCTCAGGATTTGTTTTTTTTTTTTTTATTTCATGTGCCCGTGTATTTTTGGATATGAATGTCCCCAGATAGCCTCAGGATGGGGGGGCAGGGGAAGGAGAGGGGTGAAGAGAGAGTGATAAGGGAGCTTTGCTGCAGCCCATTCTCTCGTCTTCATCTTTGTGAGGGAAAAACCCCAAGGTATGAACACAGGCCCCTTGCCCAGCTGGGTCACTCTTGAGCCCTCTGTGCCACAAGCAAGACCAAAATGTATTGAACAGTTAACATCACTTGGCTCATCACTCTTTTCTCTCCTCTGGTGAATTTTTCATCCTTATTTAGCTGCCTGGCTCTTTGGAATACCAAAGGTAATGCCAGTCCTGACAAACTGGGAATCATGACATTTTGAGCTGGGCAGCTGCTGGTGAGTGGCCACATGAGCCCAAGGTGCCTGAAGCCCCAAATCTTTTCTTTCTCCCTTTGTCTGGATTTCCTCTGTCCTCTTCTTTCCAGCCTCTGCTACAACCCCGAGGACAGGATGCCCATTTTGTGTTCTGTGTACTGCCATTTCTCACAACTGGCAGATCTCAGATTTGCAGAAAGCAAGTAATGGCATTCACATATCCAAAGACTTCCTTTTACAAATACCAAGATGCCCCTTCAAAAAGGAGTAGGGAAAACAAATGAAAACAAATTCTATTTTTTTTAGATATAAGTAAACTGTAGCTGAACTTGGTGTTTATTTTTTGTTAGGTCCTTTTTTTCCTCTCCAGACTCTTACTTTCAAAAGAAATAATGTGTTTTAAATTGGGGAAACACTCCCATTCCCCACCCCCCAAACACCATCCAACAAAGAAATGTTTGTTTCTTGGAAATTATTTTAGCTGCCAATTTCATTGCTCAATCTAATATAAAGTGAAGCAAAGACAAATGCTGTCACTAGGAACAGCATGAGATTGCTTTGTGATCTTAACCCCCTGTACCCTTCAGATGGAGCATCTGTGGCTTCACCCAATGTGATTCATTAAAGAGATTATGAATTAAAACAAACATGCTTTCTGTTACCTGAGAAGCAGGGAGCCTGCTCACCACGGTGCCCTGATGGCAGCCTATGCTGATTTCACCATTTCTTTATCCCCATCAGTTGAGTCCACCTGATATCACTTATCTGGGGCTGGGGGCAAGAATCCTTATTTCCACCTGCATTTATATAATGCCCAGTGCAATGGGGTGCTGTTCATGGTGCCAGAACTGCAGCACTGGAAAAACCCCAACAGAAATCCAAAATGAAATTTGAGATAGTAGCCTTTCCTCAGCATAATTTCTTCAGTATAACCCCTGCGTTTGCTGATATAGAAATTATCAATTCCCAGTGTTACTGGAGCTAGAGTGAAAATCAGCCTTGCTCTAATGAAACAATTTCCTTCTTTTCTCTCAATGGGGAAGCTCATAAGCTGTTCTTCTATTAAAGGGGACTGGGTTTTTTGGAAAAGGGAGAATCTGGTCCCTTAAAGCATTGAGGATGAGCATGCAGCACGTGGCAGCAGTGGGATCACTGCAGCCTTCCCATTGTGTGACCATCCACCTGGGCCTCTTCATTCTCTCTTTCCAATTTATTTCCTTACATAATAATGACCCAGAGGAGGGTCATCACTTTGCAAACACCATTTGGCTGAATTTTGATGAGGGATTTGAATCACTCTGACAAATGGGAGCCTTCTGCATGGCTGGCTCTAGAGCTGGGGGAATGAGAAACCTTTCACCAAGCCTGGCCTGTGCTTTGTCCTGAAGGTCTTTATATGTCCTGAAGGCCTTTATACCTGAGCAGACACATGCATGAAGGATTTAGCAATATTAAGGTTGGATGATGGAGGGGAGGACTACAGGGAATAGTAGCATTCAGCAAAGGGAAGTTCAGATAATTCAAGCAATTACAAGCAGATAATGAATTTATTTTTGTTCCTTCTCCCCTTCTCCTCTCATTTTTATCACCCTCTTTCCTACCTTGTACCCATCTCCTGGGTATTTAGGCTGGTGGGGGTAGTTAGGGTACAGTTGCAAGGTGCTATTTGTGCTTCTAGGGCTTTTGAAAAGCCAGGAGGTAATTTTGCCTTCTGCTGAAGGCTGGTCAAGCCCCAGGTGAGCTGGTGGTGGGCTGACAGTGCTGTTTTGAATCTGGTACTGCCCAATAACGCCTTGAGTTATCAGAGCGTTATCTGCACTGTTGGTGACCTCTCAGGCCACTTGGGATCCCCCAGTTCCAAAATGCAGCAGAAAAATTCTTATCTAGAAGTTGAAGGGATTAAAAGTGCTGCTACAGGAGCAATTAGTACTACCTTGTGTCTTTTTATCAACTGTGTCAGATGTGTCCTACCTTTGCTCTGGAAATGAAGGCCACCTGGGAATCCTTATGCAAAATGACATTGCCAGTTTCTGACCTTCCAGCCCTGAACTTGTGTGCATTCTCACCAGGCTCTCAGCACGTTGGACTCCTATCAGTATCCTGGGATGTGTTTTAAATTAGTGCCTGAGGGGGGAATGGGATTGAGTCGTGCACCACATGCCCAACTCGGCTGAACTTTCTTTTTATGCTTTTTATTAAAGTTGTATATCATCAGGAGAGTGTGAAAGTCACATTTAGAGAAGGGAAATCATCTCCCCAGCACCCTGGCTTGTCGGGCTATTTTGCATAATAACTTACGGAAATGAACTGGCCACTTCTGATGCTTGAGGACAGGCTGGGAGAGCAGGAGCCTTCTGAGGGTTTTATCACAAAAGAGCCTTATGTGGCACATCTGGTTTGTTTTAAGCATCTCTGTGTATTGGGAAGAGAGCAGCAGGGGATGGGGCGGGATTGCTTTATTTGAAATCTTTTGAGTCAACTGTTTATGATGAGAACAATGGTCTTGGGAAAACTGCAACCAGGAGACAGAGCAGCTGAGCACTTGAGCCACTAATGTGGAAAATTCTGTTGGGTTTCCTCACCTGCTTGACTTCCCTGCTGTCTCCAAAGAGCAAGTCCATGTGAATTTACCTTGTGGAATAGCCTGAAGAAGGCTGACATTCAAATCAGCCCCCTTTGCTGCAGCACAGTCTCATTAAACATCCCTCTATGTGCAAAATCCAGCTGTCTAAATCACAGCTAATTATACAATTATTCAGCTATTGCCAGTGCTTGCTTGGTAATTTGGTGTAGTTGTGGTGAGCAGAAAATGGATGCAGGATGCTTCAATGGGGCAGGAGTCAGAGAAGTTCTGGGGATTTACTGCACCTGTGGCTTGGCCCAAGACTTCTCAAATTGCAATGCACAAGGTTCCCATTTGTAGCTTGAATTGCACACCTGCCCTGGCACACGTTCAGGAAAAGACATTACTTTAGTCACCACCCATGTGTTTCTTGGCCTTAAATTGAAGAACAAAGCAGTGAAGGAGAGTAAAGCAATAAATGACTCTGGATAGCAAAGTGCTCCTTGGTCCTCAGTCCTGGAGCAACACCCCAAACACTGGGCAAACCTTCTGGGTGTGCAATTATAAAAATACAGTTTTAGTCTCTGTGTTAATAGGCTCATCAGAAATCCTTTAGGATTG
This sequence comes from Agelaius tricolor, assembly GCF_023055355.1. Taxonomy (NCBI): domain Eukaryota; kingdom Metazoa; phylum Chordata; class Aves; order Passeriformes; family Icteridae; genus Agelaius; species Agelaius tricolor. Next base: position 5,724,250 of record NW_027269276.1, on the reverse strand, counting down.
TTTGGCTCTTCCCTGAGAGCACAGATTTATTACTGCCAAAAATCAAGTACAATGTAAATTTATTTTGCACATAATTAAATAACAAGCAGGGACAATTTCCCAACCAGACTAAATGCATTGAATTCTCCTTTAGTCTCCAAAGTCTCCCTGCTCTTACCAGCCATTGTGTTTTTTCCATGACACAGCCTTACAAACTGCTATTTTACATTGGAGATCTTAAGGAAAGAAAACAATTAATTACACCTCAGAGCTAATTGGAATCAATACTTAATGTTTTTAGCTCTCAGTAATTGCCAAATGATGTATCACTAGTTTGATGATGAAAAATAGATGGGTATCTCAGGTTCTTCCTCTAGGGTGTCATTCTGTTGGTGTAGTAGCTGGCTCCAATGTTTTCCTTTCCTCCTGCCTGCCCCTCTGTGTTCCAATTCTCTTGCTTTAAGTACCATGTCAAAGGTTTGATAATTTGATTATCAAAATATAGTGGTAAGTTAGAAAATCTGCAAGGCAGAAGATGGTGTTTATTTATTGGAAGACATAAGGAGTTTTAAATTGGAAAATGTTTCATGGTATTGTTCTCTTCTGATTCAGCTGATGAAGCATTTGTTTCGTTTGTGGTCCGTGGAGGAAAGGGAAATACATCTTTACTTGGTTCTCACAGAATCATCCACGAGTGTCTGCAGTAATTGAGTGCCTTAAGTTGCAGCTGGGGGCTCTCCTGGGGTTCCAGGGGTGCACAGGGAGGTCAGACCCTGAGTACTTGTTGATGTCCTGCTGATTTCCTCAAAAACCAATTCTCCCCCAGCCCTCTAATACTCCTAATTTGCTAAATGAGTGATGTGAGCGCCTCCAGCTCTTGTTCCTGAGGGTCACCCCCACACAACCACTGTGCCAAGCCCCAAACTCTCCAGCTCCATGAGCAGCAATTCAGTCTTTATACAGCCAGGGGTGTAATACACCTAAATATTGCCATGCTCTCAGCAGGGCTGACTCACACTGCACAAACTACTTCCACCTATAAACTGTAATAACCTGCTGCCAAGTGTTAACTGCTGCCTCTGCTCGTGGCAACGTGGACAGCCAGGCTGAGGAGCAAGTGTGCCTCTGGTCAGTGGAGGTGCCCAGCAGGCCTGACTCAAGTCTGACTAAAGGAAATCTGTTGGTGTTAATGTTATATAGAAATTAACACTTAGACACATTCTGGTGGTACATGGAGACCCACAACTTTCATTTGTGGTATCCAGCATTATTTCACAGTTGGAATAGTCATTTTATAAGCAGGGTAGGGACTCTAGAAAATGTTTTGTCATTTCCTTTCCACTCAACTTCTTCCCAGAGAAACAGGCATGGACAGAGCCCTGTTTATGATACTCACATTAATAATCAAATGTGTGTGTGTAGGTGTGAGGATTGCAAATAAACACATCTTAAAACAAGATCTATCTCCCTTCCCTGAACTGGCCTGCTCCCAAATGAACTCAATTGTAAAACTCCCTCATGCTGAATTTGGATTTTTTTCATGTATGAAACTGATGACTTCACAAGCCTTCCACGTGGAGTTAGTGGAATACTAAAACCCTCCAAATATTTGGTGGTGTGAGCACTCAGCAAGACCCAATCCATGGGAAAGGCAGGCATGGGAAGGACCCTTTGCCTGTGTGCTGGCTTTCCTTGTACTGTCTAAAGATGGCTATAAATGAGTATGAAGAGCAATGTTTTTCTGTATCTGTTCTCAATTTTTCTTTCTGCAGCTGACAGCCCTTGCGCATGGCCAGTTGTTCTGTTTTCTGTCTCTACAGTCCTGCTGTTTCTCTTAGATGGCTGTGAGGGTGTTTTTAGACAAATCCTTGGGAAACAAGGGTGAGACTTAAGGAAGAGCAAGCAGTGAGGTGCTCCCTCTAGTTAACCTGTTTTCATGATGCTGTGACCCAGGGCAACATCCCCTTTTCAGTCCAAAAGCTGGAAGCAAATGTCATCAGTGCTGGTTGGGGATTGACTTTAGGGTTTTAGGGTACACTTTGGAGAAGGATTACTTAAGAACTCTGCATTGTGTTGTATTTTTCTCCTTCTAGTGGAGCTCTCATCTCTGTTGTGAAACTTTCTTGGTTGTGTGACCCCTGTGGCAAAGGGACATCTTTGGGTGCCCCCTTGTCAGTGCTGGCAATGAGCAGTGGCTGGGTCTAATATTCAGTTTTTCAGTAAATGTTTTCTTCCTTGAGCTGATTGAAACACTTTTTTTAATAGAAAAAATGGAATTTCTCATTGAAAAAAGCACACCTCTAGAATATCCAGTTCTACGGACTGTGAAAAAGGACTCAAATCTAAATACTGTTGGATAAAAACAAAATCAAGACAAAAAACAAAGCTCTTCATCCCTTTCTTTTCTCTAGCATTATTAAAAAGAGATTTAAAAAAAACAACATTGAGATAAATTTAAAATAATGTGTTTTCTATGGAGAAAATAGAATAGATGGATGACTTTCAGCCTAATTCAGTAACTGCCACTCAAGATACAACTTGGAAAGAACTTTCTAAAGCTGGAAAGTTATTCTAATGACATTTGTGGCTGGGGAAGCATATGATTTTCTTTTGTGCTTTTATTAATATTCTCTATTACATGAGGCAGCTTAAAAACTGAAAGAATAAATACTTTATCAGCATTGTTCTGCCATTCCTTTCATGCAAACCAAGCTCTTTTTGTAAAATGAAAAAGCAAATTGGCCGGTGAAGGACTCTGGGGTTTTCTGACCTGTCTGATGCAAAGCTGAATGTGGTAACTCTCTGTGCATTCAGATGTGCATGCACACGGTTAAACCCGAGGCAAGACACATGTGGTGGAAGGGAGATGTGTTTCTGGGGGTGAATGTAAAACATTTCTCCATGTTTTATTCCTTTTCGCAGGAGTGGTGAAGCAGGGTGTGATTGTGTGTAAGCAAGCGGGACAAAGCAAATGAAAGGAAGAGCAAACAAAGAGGAGGAGGTGAGGGGATTCATCAGGGAGTTTGCTTGCAGCCTGAGAGAGCTGCTAGCACAGGTCTGAGAGATGAAATAAGATTTAGCATAAGAGAAACCTGTCTCTCAATTGTATCCAAGCCCCCCAGGAGACTCAAAGGCACAGGAATCTGCACATGGGTCTCTACATCTGGAAAAGAACACAGGGTGATGAATTATTCATGGATTATCTACTTGTGCTCAGGAATTTTCTCTTTATTCATAGTTCAGGAGCAGCAAAAGAAAAAAAAAAATGGGATAAAAAGTTGTATCACACCTGCCTTTTAATTTAGGAAGGTGTTACTTGTACGGCTGTGGGCAAAGTCATCTGGACACAATAGCACAGTTTGCAGGATGAGGTCTTGAATCATAGTAGGCTTTTATTCCATTTCTTGGGCAATCTGAAATAGGGCAGAGGAAATCTCTGGGAAAAAGACAAATGTCTGGTAATTGAAAAATAGCCCCTCAATTTTCCAAACATTTTTAAATAATGTGCAGTTTCATCAAGTCCATATAGAGCTGAAAAAGGGTTCTGAAAGATGCATTTGTAGGGCTCTCCAGGCATTGCCAGTGCCTTTGCTTTAATTTGGAGTTGAATTAATCTTAGTCTTCCAGGCTGATAAATATAAAAAGGCCTCTGAGAAATCAATTGATTGTTTAGTATCTTTGCAACATCTTAATGTAGATAAGAGGGGAAGATTTGTGCTGACCAAAACAGAGTTGGCTGTAAGGGAAGAGGGCAACGAATTCTTTTCCATCTTCTTGCTAAAATAATCCCCAGTGCAAAGGACTTTTTGCAAAAACTCTCTCCGTCCTTCCCAGCTGATTGGTATGCCCATGGAGCCAAACCCATCCAAATTTAATCCTCTGAAAATAATGTTTTAAAGTATTACTTGGGAATTGAGGACCCAGAGGTCCTGTGTGGCCTGAGGAAATGGCCCTTCCAGGACCATGTGTTTCAAGAATGAGGAATTTTGGAGACTAATGTCCCCTGTCCAGTTTGTGGCCAGTTGTCTCCTGTGCTGTAGCACAGATTTGTCTGTTGGCTCAAGAGCCCTTTTCCTTTGCCAGTGCTTCTTCCCTCCTGCCCTCTCTCCTACACTGCATTAATAGAAAGCAGCCTCGTTACTCAATCTACTTGGGGACAAAGCTCTTCACTTTTCTATTTCTTCATTGACAGAAGGAATTGTGCTTTAACTTCAAAAGGTATGGAACTGCTGTTCAGCCTAGAAGAGCTTTTCCAAATGAGCAAAGACCCCTATAAAGTCAGGCTGCAGATATGCTCATTGTGGGTTTTTTGAGGCCTATTGATTGTTGGCATGGCTAGAAATGCCAGATTTTGTTTTATTTTAACAATTTCTGGGCTCAGTTTATGTATGAACAAGGGAGTATCACAAACTGTTCTCAGCTGAAGCCAGACACACTGGGTTAGAATAAACCAATAGTTTAAATGTTCACTAACCAGAGTCCCATCTTTGGTTAGCAGCTGGGAAAAGGTGTAGGAGTAAATGAGCTTTTGGGCCTGAATTTGTACCTTGTGAATGTGCTTCCCTTGGATTGCCTGCTCACTTCCCAAATCCTTGTAAAACCTAATGCAGGAAAGGTTTTGCTTTTTAGCAGGACAGGTATGACACAGGTTCCTTAAAGAGTCTGTGGCTCATGCTACCTCCCCCTAAAACTTCTGGCACGCATCTGTATTCATATTTTCATCCCTGATAGTACTGCCTCCATCTCCATGTGAAAGCAGAGCTGTGAGAGGCTGATTTCCCATTGTGGATGTAACATAACTGTACAAGTTCAGGCTTGGGCAGGAATATACACCCATGTTTATTCAAACCCTGCCTGTCTTGGAGGATGGTGTCTTTGGAGGGAAGTGATCTCATCTCAGACTTTAGGCAGCACAAAACCTTTTCCAAACAGCACAAATGACCTGCAGTGTCCAGCAGAGGGAAGATTGGTTGGACATCACCTGGCCTGGTGGCTCTCCTTGTTTTAGGGTGGTCAGGTGGGTGATGCTAAGGGAAACCTGATGGAGAGGCTGCCAAGCTGACAGATATTTCTGGGAGCACTTTGACAGAATGCAGTAGTGCTGGCAATGACCTCCCCATTCTGCCCCTACACACTTCCCCAACTGGGGAAATCAGCTTTAGGCTGGGGAGTGGTTGGGAAAGTCAAAGCCATGTTATATAGCCCCTAAAGAGACCTTATGGATTCAGTGGGCAGCCAAGGGGAAGGGAGGCAGATGTTCAGCCTTACCTTGCAGCACAAACCATCCTGGGCTTTTCTAAATTAACTGGCAAAGGCTGATCTGCCTCAGCCAATGTCAAAGTGCAGATTGGATTTTCTGAATGTTTCTGCTCTCAGCACAAATCAAAAGCGCCGTTCCATGCCAATGCTCTCAGTAAAAGTGACACTTTAAAAGGTCATGGCTGTGGAGTTTGTGTTCGTTTCAATTTATCAGTCTTGTAAAATTGTTGCATTCTTCCCTTCTCCCTCCTAGGCAGGCTATGGATTTGTTATTCCTTTAATTCCTTTTCTTTTTTTGTCAATCAACTCCTAATAAGGCATTGAAAAAATCCAAAGCAGATGACAGAGCAACAGCCATTCTTGGTTCTGTTTGAACTCCTGTTTTCCATCTTTACTTATACCCTGGTTAAGAAGAAAATCCTTGAGCTGTGCATTGGGAACTGGATTTTCTAGTGCTCATAACAGCACTACTTTTTCTGGTAGATATTAGAGATCCATACTAGAAGTAAAAGTAGAGATTTCAGGATCAGGACTGGGGCTTAGTTTTTACTTATTCTCATATGTTGAAATGTGCAAGAAAAATGCCTTGGTTCCTCCTTGTTGGCACTTGCTTTTCAAGGGAAGTTTGTTCCTGCAGGAATCCTCCCCTGGATGAAAAACCAGGTACTGCTGGAAAAGCAGGACATTTGGGTTCAGGAGGGGCATCATTAATGCACACAAGTTGTTTTGCTCTTGGGAAGGTCAAGGAAAGACAGGACTTAAGGAAAGGTTGGTTTATTCTCAGCTTTGGAATTGTTGGTCTCTCCTGAGTGAGAGTTTTCTGCTTCACTGTGGCTTTTCCTGGCAGGGGAGTCGATGATGAACTAAAACACATCTTCCCTGTTATTTTTTAATAGTAAACTAAAGAAAGCATAAAGATAAAATATTACTGAATCCTTGCAGCAAGCCACGTAGAAAGTGTCAAACACTGGAGCATTTGAAAAGGTAAAGCAAGTTAACAGATGCTTTTATGCACATGCTTGATTGTTCTTGAGCAATACCGGGGATATGTACTGTTGTGTTACTTACCTTTTTACCCTTAACCTGAAAAAAGTACAGGTTTGGATATGTGCTTCACCTGTTTACAGAGCACTAATTCAACCCTCCTTACTCTACCCTGGGGGAACATCCATTGGTTGAGTGCTGAAAGAGGTGAAAAGAAAGCTATGTTTAGTGTTTTGCCAGGATTTTTTCCCCCCTCCATCCCTTCTCCAGCTGATTTGTTTGTGCAGGCCTTGGCTGGTGTTTGTGTAGAGGTGGGAGGTGAATCCTGCAGTCCATGGCTGGGTCTTAAGGCCTGAAGTGACTCCTGTGCTGGGATGTTTTGTGGTTTGCTGCTCTGAGGGGATAAAGCACACGTCAGGGATAGGGAAAATCTGAGGGAAATCTGCAGCAAAGGTTTGGCTCTCAACAGTGTCAAGCTGAGCTGAGCGTGAGAGGCTTTTGTCTCCTAATGCAGAGACCTCAAAAAACCTCCCTGGGTTTGTTTTGGTTTCTTTTTTCCCCCTTTTTTTAAATCCTTTTTGTTTTTCCCCTGCCAGATTTCATTAGTTGTGGAGAAATCACTGAGGCTTGGTTGCTTGGGCTGCTCTGAGCCCCTTCCTGAGACATCAGTGGGAGCTTTCACAAGCTATTCCCAGGGTAATATTTTGGGTGCTACACTGTGATTTGCCTCAATGGTCCAAATTGTGCAGCTTTTAATTAATGAGAAGACTGTGAGAGGAAGGCTGGCTGATAGAAAGATTGCTGGTGAGCAGTGATCTCACAGAAGAATTTATTTATTTATATTGCTGGAGTGATGCAATTCTTAACAGCAAGGCCTAGATTACCCATTTTAGGTGGGGAAGAAAGCTGAGTTTGGATTGAAAATTCCCTGATGGAGCTGAAGTGGGGGAGACAATTGCTCTGATCCCAGGTTCTCTCTACCCCAGAGGCAGCCTCTGCTTATGCAGCCTCTCTGCATTAACTTTGAGCAGGCAGAGCAGGGACTTAAAACTGCAGGAACCTGAAATAATGAAGGGGTATTATTAATTTGGCCAAGTGCTTGAGAATGTAGCACTGATCACAGATGAAAGGGAAAAAAATGGAAAGGAAAGGAAAAGAAAAAGGAAAAGCATGTTAACACATTGGCAAGGGGAAAATCGATCTGCAGAGTGGATATATTTAGCTCGTATTCTCTACATTAGGCCCTTCTCAGATTTTGAATCTTAATGTCTGCTTTACCAAAGAGAACAGCATCCTGCAAAGCTGGATGGCAGGAAAGCAATGCTTCTCCTCACTGCCAGACAATTATCACAGATGATGTTAAAAAAGAAACCACTGATTCATCTGCAGTGCCTGCCAGGAACTCATGCAGGCCCCACAAATCACTCTGCTGGGCAGGCTGCACTTCCAAAAGCAGCTATTAGAAGTGGCTGGTTTCTTGCTCTCTGAGTTAAGAATCGATTGGGAAATGGCAAAGAATATTCAATGCTTTCAGAAGTTGCTTTCTGATTAATTTCTCTCTGAGTCCAGCTGTCTCCCTGGAGTCTTGATTTTAAACTTGCAATGTATATTTATTTTTATAATCTGCTTTTCACCTGAAAAGAATAATAATCCTCATTTATTTTAAGCTTGGCTGAACATGCAGTGGATTCAGAAATTAATTTCTCCCTGCTCTTAGCAGTTAAGCTTTGAAGGATAGATCCTCAGCTGCTATAAATTGTTTAGCTCCACTGAAGGGTATTGCCTGGTGTCTTTAACCTCTGGAAGCAACTCTCAGCTTAGAAACCATATGAAAATTGATTTTACTTGTCATGTCATTATCTTCATTTGGGTAACTGGTGTAACTGATGAACTTTCAGCTCAATCCTGTGAGGCTCTGAGTGCACCCAGGGACAGGGTGAGCCAGTGAAGTGTTTCAGAGCCAAGGTGAGGCTGCTCAGCATCCTCCAGGGAAATAATTTATACCTCACCTTTTGGGCTCTGCTCTGGCACTGTCTCAATTCTGCCAGACTCAGACCTTCAAATCTCAGACATTCACCCTGCAAAACTCAGGTGCTGAACTTTAAAGTTCTGAGATGATGAGAAGATTGGCTTGCATCTCACCTTCTGGCTCTGAAGCCTGGAGGGATGTTCTGATAGCAATTAAAACTATTTTTAATTTATCCATTCAGGCTGTTACTTAAGTTCTCAACCCCACCAGTCTTTGTGTGAAGCAGCAAGGGCCCTTTTCAGGATTTAGCTCTGAATCTGGTGGATTGAAAGAGGACAGTCCTCAGGCAGCAGTTTGGGACTGAGCTCCTTGTGCAGGTCTATGGAGCAGAGGGTGCACTGAGACCTTTGCCAGGCAGCAATCTGTGGGGCTGATAGAACCTTTGCAATGGGCAACATCTCTCTTGATAAAGGAAGAACCTCCAAAATTGGATTTGAAGGCCATTTAATAAACCAAGACTAAGAAAAAATAAGTCCAGCAGATTTTGTAATATTTAAGGGTTTTTTCCTGGTCAGGAAGAAGCAAATGTGGAGTAAGACTCAGAACTCTCAAAGCTGCTTCTGTAACCTGTGAAATCATAAAAACCACATTGGAAAGGGCTTTGCTAGGGTTTTTTGCTCCATCCCTCTGGCTGCAGGCAGGATGTCAAACCTGCTGTTAGAAATTGCTGCTGCTGCTGGTTCCATACCCTCCTCTGGCAATTTATTTTAGTGCTTTAACTGGCCCTGCAGGTCACACACTCACCCCAGTCTTAAATTGCAGTGCTGCTGGCGATGGGCCCTGAGGTGGCATTTGGTGCAGGAGGGGAAAGCATCAAACAGTCTGGCACATTATTGCAGAGGACTGCAGACATGCATCAATTGGCATCTCTGCCTAGCTCTGCCAGCTCTGGAGTTGAGGAGCTGGCCTTGCCTGCCCAGCATATTGCAGGATAATTTATTAACATCTAATGGACTCTCTCATTTCTTTCTCTCTCCTTGTGAAAAGCAAAGGGGATTTCTTTCCCTTCCCCTCCCTCCACCTATTCTCTGAAATGCTGAAGCATCTGGCTGCCTCCAAGCAAGGACAAACTACAAACACCTGGGTGTTGGGGTTTTGTTTTCCTCCTCCCCTCTCCTCCCTGAGCTCTGCAGCTGCAGGACAGAGCATTCTGAGGCTGTGAATGGCACCTTCTCCCCGTGGCTGCCCTTGGATCAGAAACAGCCTCTGGCTCTCGTGCCTTGATTTAGAGGGTCCCTACTCTGGTGCTGACCTGATTACCTCATGATGAAATGATGTGGGGCCATGACACTGAGGCATGATGTCATGGGCTTTGACGTGTCACCAGAAGAAATACAAGCTTCCTGCTGCTGGGACTGCATTACAAGGTGATTTTTGTTCCCTGCACGCTGATTTCAGGGTAGGTGGGGCACTTATGCCATTCATTCCTCCCCACTGAGACCACCAGGCCCACTGATCTGGATGCAATGTGGGTGTTGGCAGCTCCACAGCCATGTGGGGTGGGTGGGAGGTCTGGATGTGCCCTAAAGGGAGGTGCTGTGGGTCTGTGCACAAAGCCCTGCTCAGCCAGCAGCTCTGTGCTGCTCCCAGCCTCCTAATTAGATTGAAGCCTGAAGTCTCTGGATATCATCCCATACCTTTATTTGGAATGATTTATCATGCCATCTAAATCAATCCCTGCAGAGAGATGTTGGGAGGTTTTGTTCAAAATGCTGTACACACCCTGCTGTCCAGTGCAGTAAATGTCCTTGGCTACATGAAAACCAAAGCCTTGCAAACCAACCTGCCTTTTCCTGTGTTTTCAGTGGAGAGCAGGCTGACAGGGCTTTGTGTCCTCATCATGGACACATCTGGGCATGGTGATTTTACCTCTCTTACCCCCACCCCTGATGAAATGCTTGCTGTGCTCCCTCCTGCTCAGAACCCGAATCTGGCTCCATTAGGGATCACACCAAAATCCTCAGCAGTTCAGAATTCTGGTTTCAAGGCAAGGGGAGTGCAATTGCCACAAAATCACTGACACAAAAACCACCCTGCTATATTGTGTGTCTTGTGTGCTTCCCTAGTGAGCAGAGCAGGATTTTTGCTCCTGATTTCACTGGAAAAATTGGGATCTGAAATGAAAGGTGACACAATGTGCTGCCCAGGTCTATTACTGTCAGTTGTCTTGAGCTGGTAGATAATTCATGGCAAGTAATTTATATAGCACTTTTACTTATCCTGCCCTTTATCTCATCTGTGGTCAATTTGTTGGAAGTCCTTCTAATTAGAGTTGTCTTTGCCAATCACATGGTTTATTTGTATTAGCTCATTGGCTAAATGTAGCTCTTACAAGGCATTAATGATATATAACTGTTATGAGAATAGGAAGAACTCCTTTCAACTGGAAATAATTTTTGCATTATTTAAGAAAAATGGAAGTCAGATGAAAAAAGAGATTTCTTTTTTAAACCAAAATTGATTTCTTTTCTAATTTCAGAGGCTTTAAAAGATCTGCTATATAAAACTGAAGAAAAAAACCCCTAAGTGCAGCTGAAAGCCAGTGTTTTATCCTCTAAATACTAAAACCAAACATTTTTATTCGCCACCACTACTCCCCATTTTTCTGACAAAGTAATTGCACGTTAATCAGCCCAAATTTGTGAAATGTTTTGGATGGAAAAAAAAAAGAAAAATAAGTCAAGTCTGTAAAATACTTCCTAGCTCTATTTATGAAGATAAATTTGAAAGCCATTTTCCTGCAGGATAGCAACATTATCCTTAAACGCCTTTGTTCCTTCCAGGGACCTCATTTGCTGGAGTATTTGCAGAAAAGGAAACACAAAAGAGAGGTGAACAAAGGGGAAGTGGTTGAAAGATTGGAGTGAATTGGAATATTTCAGACAGCAAATGAAGGGCAAGAGGGAAAACACAGATAACAGTGCCACCAAGCTTATGAGTGGATGTGTTCAGCACTTGCTGGGCTGGGCAAGGAGCTGCTTTGATGTTTCCTTTCCCTGGTAAAATCAGCTGATGAATTGTGGGTGGGTAAATGAGAAATACATCAGTATTTCCCTGTTCTGCTGGATATCTTGGTGAATACTGGCTCAGAGCCACAACCTTAGAGAAAATCCTGCAAAGATTTAGTTTGTGTCTGTTTTGTGAGCAGTAGGTTTGGTTTCTGGGTGCTAACACAGGTCTTTGCCCACCAGCTCTGGGTTCGGTGCAGATTCCAGCCCTTGGGAATCCATGTGCAGGGCTGAGCTTCAAAGTCCCTGTGGAGAGCAGCCTTGTTACACTCAGTTGGGGATCTGCCTGCTCAGATTATCCATGTAATCCATGCAATGTGAGATTAGCATCCAGACCCTGAGAAAAACATTTGGGCACGTGATTTATTTATACTTATTTCCCCACTGCTCAACTCCTCTGTACCAAAATCCCCTTCAGCAGGTAACTTTGAACCTGATTTTCTCCCCTTCATTTCTGCCACACTAAATAATTTAACCTCTGAGCGAATTTTGCCTCAGAAAAGCATGCAGGGCACCAACACTGCCCTCCCAAATTGCAATTATGCAGATCTGCCTGCTAGGGAGGAAAGCTGAGTGTTTTCCCCACTGCAGCATCCTCCTGCCGCTCGGTCCCGCTGCTCCAGACAAAATCATTTGACGCACGTGCCTCGTGCTCCTCATTCTGGGAACTGGCTGCTTCCCCTTCTCCTCCCCGCTCCCCACCTCGCCTGCATTTCTCTTTCTGCTGAATGTCAGGGCATATTGAAGAAGCAGCATTTAATTATTTATTTTGGATGCTCTTTGGCATAAATATTCTGAGGGGCACAGACAGCGCCGGATCGATCCCGGAGCCGCTGGGCGGCGCGGCCGTTCGCGTCCTGAATTTAATTTGCCAAATTGATCTATGGGAGATGAAGACAGGTTGCAAAAGACAAGCAACCCTCTGTGCTCTGCTCTGCCATTCCTTGGCCCTCAGAGCAAGAAGGAAACCAAACTTGCTGTGAAGATGTTGACTATTTCAGGCTTTGCATTAGGAAAAACTAGATGTGAAATTCAGACTTGCTTGGGTGGAAACCAGGTCTGGGTTTGGGTTTGGGTTCTGGCTAGCCACAAATCTCAGCCCTAGATTCAAGCCTCTGGTAGTTTTGGCAGTGTTTTGTATTGTTTGTTTAATAGGACACAAGGAGTCACATTCATCCATGATGGTTTTTATTTAAATTGGTTGAGAACTCCAGGGGCTCTCTTCACTTTCCTTTCTCTGACTGTGGGGCAAACCAGTGCAGTAACAATCATCCATGTCAGCAGAGACTGCAACCCTAGAGCTGGAACTGCTTCTTAGTCATGGAAAAGAGAGGGGAGAAATTTCATGTGCAAAGCCTAATCCAGTTCCTATCTGTGACAGGGGGAATCCTCAGCCTTGGTCTGTAAAACAGGCTCTGGCTGCAAGTACCCAGCCCAAGGGACAGATGCATTTGGAGCCTTATCTAAATTCTTCAGTCACATTGTGCCTTCAAAAAGGGGTGGAAAAATCTTTGCTGTGCAGGCTTCCTACTGAGATTTCCCCCAAGCCTTCCCCCAGAGCTGCTGAGGCAGGGGGATGCTCCCTGGGACCTGCTGTGGCCACTGCTGGTGCCAGCTGGAGCTCAAGGACAGCAGAGCATGAAAAGGAGTAAATGGGATTTGGGGGTAGCATGGCTGGTGGGTTTTGTTTTACATGTGTGCATGCTGGGAATGTCTGAATCATTCAAGCAAGGCTAACAAACTTTACTTGGAAAATCTGAGATGGTGCTTTCTGCTAAACACAGCCCAGAATCAAATATGACAAGATCATCCCAAAAGAAAAGAGATACTTGGAGCTTAGTTTAAACTTCACCTGCTTTTCTCATAAAGTGCTGTTGGATTTATTTCTTTAGGCCCAGGCAGGACCACTGTGAGCTCTTCTACTTTTTCCTTTGTGCCAGCTTTTATTCTTCTCCTATGGAACAAATAACCTTATAAATGCCCTTTTAGCCATGGGTTAAACACTGCAAAGAAGACTGAAAATTCCTGTGCCTGACTTTGTTCTTCTAAATGGGACAAGGATGTGGAATAGTCTAATTTTCCTTGTCTTTCAGTATTCAGTGCTACTTTCTAGTTTTTCCTTTGAGTGATGCTCCCCAGTAATCATGGCATGAACACCTGGCAGTTAGCAGTCTGCAGCCAGAGCAGTAGTTTCACCCTCCCTGTGTCACCTCTAAATATTCTCTTCCTTCCCTTATGGCTGGCACTTTCCATTAGGTGACAGGTGCTGATTTTATTTTTCTGCTTGGCTGTTGCTGTCATGCTCTTGTTCCCAGCTTTTCCAGTAATTTCCTCACGTTTTTTGTCCTTGGCTAGCATCAAACAGGAGAATACTGAGTATTTTGGGTTTTGCCTGTTGCCTCTCCAGGGCAGCTTATGCTGTGAGCAATTTATGCACACGATTTGGAGGGAAACAAAATAGGAATAGGAAATATTTTTTTCCTGTCTGCAGTGAGAAGTGTTGATAGAGCTGCATGTAGAGAGAACTTTGCTATTTCTTGAGCTGGACTTAAGCACAGCCTGCTTCCTTACACTCTCCTTTTGGGACTTTATCTTCACTGCCTCCAAGGAATCGTCCTAGTAGAAAAGTTTCAGCATTTTAGAAAAAAATCACATCCCAGAAATATTCTTCTCACACATTTTTACGTGTATCAGTATCAAATCTGTTGTGTCAGCACACAGTTTTTTTGCAGGAATGTTTGCCACTCTAAAAAAATCTGCCCAGTGCACAGCTCTTGGTCTGAAAGAGGGGAAATAAAAGCAACTTGCATGTCTCACTCACCACCAAATTTTGTTTGAAAGTGCCTAATACAGAGCTTTCCTGTCACAGCACTAAGAAAACAGTAGGGAAAACTGTAAAATGGAGTAAATGTAGTAGGAAAATGGAGTTAGAAGCCCCCTTTTGCTGGGCAAGTCCTGCGCCAGCAGCTCTGGGGCTCTGCTCCCAGGGCTCTCTTTTCAAAACACAGACACGGGGACCTGCACAAAATCTCTCCTCAGTCCTGCTCCGGTGAAATGCTCGTCCCAGTGGCCAGAAACAGCTTTGTAGCAGTTGCACCAACCCAAATGAGTCACAAGCTGTAAAAACAGCATCGCAGTGGAGGTGAACTTGACACACATGGCAGCCTCTCCAGTGCCAATCAGATAGGTTTCACACCTCCTGGATCCTCGGCCTTTATCGCTCCTGCCATCGTTTCAGCTACACTGAAAGGGCAGAAAAGCATGAACAAACTGTTACACTTGGCCTGACAGACATCTCTACTTTCAATTACTCCTCTGTAAACAGATTGAAGATAACAAGTGCAGCCATCTCCGATGGCTCTGGTTGCTGCTCAGGAGCTGCTTGCACCTGCCTGCTCATCCTCCCTGCAGAACATAATTGCATTTCACCCTCACCTCTTTTGTTTCCACCCTCCCTTCTGTTAGGGGTGAGATTAGAATTATTTACACTCCAGTTTAATGTCAGCAAAAACCTTCAAGGAAAAATGTGACACGCAGTGACAGGTGCCAGTCACTATTTTTCAATAATACATTCTTTCTTTCCAACGTCTTTATTTCAGAATTTTCCATTCAGCTCAGGTAGGACTGTGAGGATTGCATTTGATGCTTTCATTATCTGCTCCATCCTTTTTCGAGTAACAGAGCCCACTGTGGCCATGGCCTGCCCATGGGTGTCAGTGGCCCATGAAGCAATGGCTATTTGTCCTTCAGCAGCACCTCTGAGCCATCTCCTGCTGTGATTTACAATGAACTCCTGTTCCTACTGTGGCAACTGGACGTGTGGCAGCTTGTGAGCCTTGCTGCCCACCACCTTATTACTCTTCTGAATTTTGCAAGCAGCAGGTCTGTGATGAAGTGCCCTCATCTGTTGTTACATCATCTTTCATTTCTGTGGCCCGTGCTGTCTGACACAGGGATGCCTTTTTTTAATGTGTCTACACACTGTCTCCAGATATGTTATCCAAATGCCTCGATAAATAGGGCATAAAGAACATCATCTTTTAGCAGCCATGCCAGGAGCTGATATTGTCTGAGGTTATAACTGTTTTTTGTGCCTAACTTAGAACAGGTTTTACTTGGGTGGCTCAGAAGGGAGGTGTATGTTCTGCCTGAAGGCTGCCTTGGGAGAAGGCGGCATTTTCTGAAGCACGTTTCTCTCTGCCTCATCTCTGTCCCCCTGAACTCTGGGACAACATTCCTGTAGCTTTCCACGGAGCTGAATCAAGCCCTTATCACACAGCACTTGCTCATCCTCCTCCAACACCAGAACCTTTATTTGTGCATTCAGACATGATAAAGATTTTGATTTATTCATCAAAATTTTTCCATCAGCCGAATGGAAGTGCATCCCCATTTCACACTAATATGCCTGTACAATCACCCCTGCTGCTTAGATGAGGGGCTGATTTCCATGCCAGGAATCCTGCTTTGTGCCAGATTCCTTTATTCTTCTTGGAACTTTGAAGATACATTATGATGCTAATTAATTCCTTTCTCAAGAAGAGAATAATTGCAAGTATTGGAAGCAACTTCATCAATGTGGCAAATGAAGGCAAATAGATGCTCTTTTTATTTTTTCTTTCTTTCTTTCTTTCTTTCTTTTTTTTTTAATTTCCTTTTTGATGGCAAAACCCACAGATTGATCTGACTCGTGGGTTCTGTCATTAACCCACTGGGAACTGGAACTGGCTGCCACTGGTGCCACTCACTGGGATTTTCCTACTGAGACAGAAGCAAATGTTCATTAGTGGAAGACATTAATTCATTTTTGCTCAACAGGAGCTTCTTGGCCACGTGAGGGGTAGAGATGGAGCCCTGAGAATCTTAGGGGGGAGGCAGTAGGATGGCTGCAACACAAACTTTCTGTTCTTTGTGGATCCTCCCATGGGAATCCCCTGACCTTTTATATGCCTGATTTATATAATCCTCTCAGAGGACAGGCTAAAGGGGGGACATTATCAGCCAATTAAAAGATTCCCTCCTGAGGAGGATGGAAAATAGCAGGCAGATGATCTATTTTTTATACAACATCAATTACCATTCTGCTGCTGGATGTTGCACTGAGGAAGATCTGTGCCATCACCTCCCCCCATTTGAAACTCTGGGAAGAGAAACCCTGTGGTGGATTCCTAAAGCTGTGTGGGTAATTAAATACTTGATGGGTGTGAAATGGACCTTTATGACAAATCGACCATCAAAACTGCATTGGTTACATCCTTATTTGCCCCTGGCTATTCCCTACCAATTGAAATCTTTGTCTAGATGAAAAAGTAAGTAATGTTTAAAGGCAAGGGCTGTTATTTTATTGCTCCTTTCTAGGAATCTCCCAGCTCACACCCACACTACACAATCTCTGTGGTATTTACTCACAGCTTCATCTGATCTGCCTCTTGCTTCCCTACTTCCAGCTGCTCTTTGCATCCAGTAAAGCTGCCAGTTATCTTCAAAAGGAAATGTGTCAGTGTGTACTCATGAAGATATGCAGCACCACAGTATTTACATCAGGGTTTTGGTCACACGTGTCATGTGGGAAATAAAAGATGCTCCAAATGGGAAACAGTTGCTGCAGGCTCCAGGGTGTTAAGGAAAATACTCTGTAAAGCATCTTGTGGAGAGGGAAAATGTTGCCTTTCACAGATAGAACTGGGTGTTTCTGAGATTTCTGGGTAATTCTAGTTCAGGGAAATTTCTGAAAAGGGAGATTATTGCTGTAGCATGTGGAGATTGTCGATCTGTGACTGTAGACCTTGAAGGGAGGACAGCAGGGCAGTTCAGAGAAGGAATGAGCAGGGCTGGAGCAGATCTGAGCATGGTAACTGGGATCTTGGTCCCAGAGCACAGCTTCAGGGCACAGCTGCCTTAGGCTGTCCTTCCAGACAGACACCAGCACATTAGAGGTGCTCTGCTCTTAGGCTTGAGATGCTCTTGGGCATCTTTTGAGCCTCATTTTCCCCTGTGGTCCTGGGAACTGTCTCTGATACCTGCTTGTCACTTAAACTGTTTTTCAGAACAGGATTCAGCTATCACAGCTTCCACCCAACCTGGTCCTGGTGTCAACATCAGAGATATTTTACTATTTACTTATTGATATTTTACTATTTCATGGCATGCCCTTATCCTACCCCGAGGAGTTTGGGTGGGTTTGGACACCTCCACAGAGGCTGATATGTTAATTTAACTCCACATGGGGCAAGGACACTGCCTACACCTGCTGTCAGAAGCTGTGCAAGGTTCTGCATCCCAAACAGACCAGAGGCTGCAGGGTTTGCAAGGCTGGACAAGGGCTGCAGTGCAGATGCATCCTGTGGAATGAAAGCTCCCATTATGCTGCCCTTTTAGCACGTGTCTGCCTCACCCCAGTGCTGCTCATTAGTTCATGTCCAGTCAGTCCTTGGCCAATCCATCAATGCCAATCGTGATGGATGTGATTGTGAGGAAGGGCATTGGTGCCTGGGATCTGCTGAGTGCTCAAAATCCAGGTGGGACAAAAATTCAACCCATCATTCACTGGCCTCAGTGGTGCCAATTCAGCAGCAATGGTGTCAGATAGCTGTGGCAAGCAGCAAAACCTCAGTCCTGAGTTTATTTCCTGATTCCAGTGTGGTCCAGTCCACATCAATCAGGTCAGTTGATGCTTCTCAAGGCTGTGCTCCTCGCTGGATATTTCATTTCAGCTGCTGCTGGTGACCCTGGGTCCAAGGCCATCCTCTGAGGGCTGGCCCAGGGCAGTCCCACTAAGGGCTGTCTGCAATGATGGCATTGTAGATGTAGATCCCATTAAGGGCTGTCTGCAGTGATGTGCTACAGGTGCTAAACCTCATTTGAAGGAAGCCAGCCCACCTGCCACACAGAGATCCCACCTTAGACCCTGAAAGATGTGTGGATGTTTGGTGCAGCTTTTGGCCCAGGTCATCTGCCACTGATGGGCCACAGTGTGCTGAGGGTGTGGTGTCCAAACCTCAAACCCTGTGCTCACTTTTGGGTGCCTCACTACAGGAAGGTCATTGGAGTGTCCAGAGAGGGACAGTGGGGCTGGGGAAGGGTCTGCAGCACAGGTGTGAGAAGGAGGAGCTGGGGAGGCTCAGAATGGAGAAAAGGAGGCTCAGGGGAGACCTTCTCACTCTCTCTGATAACCTGACAGGAGGTAGCCAGGTGGGGATCACTCTTCTCCCAGATAACAAGCGACAGGACAAGAGGATTTTGTCTCAAGTTCTGCCAGTGGAGGTTTCTGATGGATGTTAGGAAATATTTTTTCACTGAAAGAGTGGTAAACCATTGGAACAGTTGTTCAGTCATTGCTCACCATCCCTGGAAGCATTTAAAAACGTGCAGATGTGGTATTTAGGGCCGTGTTTTAGTGGTGGACATGGCAGTGCTGGCCATCCCTGATCTTACAGGTCTTTCCCAGCTCTAATGATTCTGATTCTAGCGAAGACACTGTGAGCACGAGTGAGAAGAGCAGCACTGCCAGACCCTGCTCATCACCCCTGCCTTCTCTCTGCTCTCAGCCAGGCACATTCAGAGCTGTGCAGTGGCACCCAGCACTGGGGCTGTGGTGTGGGGGACCCCAGACCCAGGCCACAAACCCCACCCTGTTTGCTCACTGATAAAATTCTGCTAAGCCTTGGTGATGTGGTGTCACTGTAGGACATGAAACAACACGATGTGGACTCGCTGCTCTTTCCAAGGTAAAAAATGGAGTTTTTGTTTTCTGACTCCAAAATTTTCTGACTTTTTATTTTCTGACATTTATATATTTCCAAAAGTGACAGTGGATTGGAGGGTGAAAGTGTCACCTCTCCAATGACACTGGACAAACCAACAGTCCATCAAATTTCTCTTCCTCCATAAAAGAATGCAAAACAATAATTTATTTACATAAAGTGTGTGAGAAAGTTCGTTACAAGAATGTAAACATCAGAAGGCTTAGAAAATCTAAAAAAATCAGGGTGACAATGTGATGGGGGTGGGATGTGAGAGCTGCAGGCACTGCAAATATCTCAGTGTGCTGCTCTGGGTGCCAGTGCTGACAGCTGGAACCTCTGCAGAGACCAAGCAATCACCACAAATGACCTGAAGGCAGACAAATAAAAGTCATTTTGAGTCCCTGGTATATTCCATCAAGGAATCTTTATTGGAAAACCGAATGGGAAATCCCAAGTCCTTTTTTATCACTGTGCTGCAGAGGAGAATGTGGTAAACTAATGAGTCAGTTTAGCTGGGGGAACAGAAGCGTTTGGTGATTTGGGGAGAGAGGAAATGTGCAGCTACAGTGAGGGATTCCTGATTTAGGATGCACATGGAGTAACATGGGCAGCAGGTGGCAAACTGAAGATGCAATATCTTGTTACAAAACGAGCAAAATATATTTGCTGCAATTAAAGTCTCAAGATGCCATGTTGTTACAGACCTGGAAAGGGCATCAGGCTGTGAACTGGGAGATGATGTTTCATTTCTTTAATGTGTACAATCATTTATGCCTTTACAGCTTTGCTGATGCTGCCCGCCCTGTTGTTTGATGTTATATTTCAGGTCACACACTTGCAGGTGAATGTTCCAGCACTGAGCTCTTCAGGCCTGTGCTCTGCATCCTAGACAGCAACTCACCTTTGGAATATGCCTCAGGTTTGTTAGAAAAGTCATGGATTTGGCCATTAGGACAGAGATCCAGCAGATGGGAGGGGAAGGAGAGAAATTTCCTCATTTCAGCACAGGCCTGAGCACTGGTTTCATAGTTTATGTTCCTTAAAGACTTTGGAGGAATGATAGCACAACAACAGAAATTTTACAATTGACTCAGCTAGTCCTTTCCCTTGGAACTATAACTAGAAGGACAAGATTTTGAAATAGTCAGTATTCATGATGATTAATTAACACCCTTTCCTCTATGTGTGTGCCCCAACTCTTGGAACTGAGATCCTGCCAGATCTCTGAGTTCAAGAATATCAGCATGTTAGGGGAAAAATTAATTTTGAGACCAAAGAGAGGAAGACAGGATGTAAAGGAGGTGGAAGGGAAACCTGAAGTGATGGGAATTTTCAAGAAATCCAGATGCTCTTGAGCTGAAATCATAAGAAATAATCACCTAATATCTGCGTAATTTGAAAAATAGATGACAAGGATGGTAGAAAACAGCTGTTCCAAGGAGTCTAACCAGGTTATTTCTCAGAGAGAAGAAAATGTCCTGTCAACTGAATGGAAGATTTAACTCCTCATGTTCTTGTGAGCCCCTGTTGCACTGTAATGACACTTGCAGATTCTAAGGCTATTTTCTTGTTCCTTGGGACAACATGGATCCTGCTTGTTTCCATTCATGTCCCACCACAGCCAGCCCCCATTCCCTTTATTAATTACCACTGGAGCTCAGCACAAGTGCAGCTTTCACACCAACAGCCCCATCTATCCTCCATTTCCTTCATTTCCCTTTACTGTGCCAGTTCAGTTTACTGTGTTTGGCTTCTCTTGACATGAGATTTTCAACTTGCTCCATACAGTTTACTCATCAGCTCTCACCCTATAAAATTTCCAGGAGCAGGAGAAATTTGGAGGGTGCTGGGGCATCCTTTTACAGCAGAACATTCCCTGCTGAACTTGAACATCCTTACTCCCCAGATCCAGAGTTTTATTTCTCTTTTGCTTTGTTTGCATTACTCTAAATCGTGATGAGTCCCAATAAATTCATTGTGAATGGTGAGTGAAGATTTGGTATGGGAGAAAACAGCCTCGTGTCCTTTTATTGTTTAAAGTGGAGCATTCCCAGTGGGTAAATATCCTCTAGCACCACTGTGGAAGAGCAAATATATGAAAAACCACTTAGTACCACTAAGGATACTAATGCAGTTAGAACATTCATCTTTCTGCAGCTGTTGTCACAACTGTCACAGGGCTTAAGGTGGTTCCCTGGAGCTCCTGAGGAGAGAACAGCACCAGAGTCTGGTACGGTCTTAACGGGGGGAAACTGGATCCGGGGCATTTTTCATTTAGATGTACAGACAGACATGTGCTTCCTCCCCAGGATTCCTGCAGCCTGTTCTCATCTGCACAGGATCTGTGAGAGCCTGGACAAGCCCAGGGCTGGAGGCTGGAGAGAGCAGGTGGTGGGAGCTGCTGGGGACGCTAAGCTGTAGGATTTTGTCAGGATGTTTGCAGAAAATGGGAAAAAAAATCCCATGAGAAGGGACCACAAATTTCTTACAGGATGCTTGAATGTTGCTGGGAGCAGCAGCAGATGTGTCCTGTTGAGCTGCTACCTTCAGTCCTTTGTGTTGGTTTTTCCTTTTTTTCCCCTCCAGGATCCTTCTTTTGGGCTGATCCACAGCAATCAACACCTTCCCCACATTTACCTTTTGCAGCCCTCTCTGCCTGGTGTTTTAGCATCAGTCTAACTTCCATTTCAGTTCCAATTAATAACAATTTAGAGGGAGGAAAGGGCAATTTCTTAATTGCATTGTTTCCAGAAAACATTAAAAAGTCCTACATTAAGTGATGCCAGTATTGAAAGCTCTCAGGATTTTTAGGAAAATTTCAAAAGTTTGGGCCTGGCACTAGGGACAGGGCAACCCAGCTGGGTGTGGGACTGAGTTATAACATTAAGTTCTTTGTCTGCTGCCTGGGATGTGAGCTGGTGGCATCGTCCCATTGTCATAACCATGTAATGAGACCGATGCTGGAAAATAAAGCAGCTCCAGGCACGTTCCAGAGCAGCCCCATCCCGTTTGTGATTTGTAAATAGCCCCCAGCCAGCGATATCCATTGATTTCTCCTCTTTCTGCTGGTGAAAGGATGCTCTGAGCAGCAGCAGCAGCCTGGTGTCGCTGGGAGGGGTTTCTGCCTTGCATTTAAAACCCTCAGTGTGAACCAGCACAAGGTGAATTTCTGTGTTTCAGGGCTTGCTTTTCCCTGCCACTTAGTGGCTTTAAATGGCAAAATATTTTTGCAAAGACAAATTGCTCTGCAGGTAGCGCGCTGAGCTGCTGGAAAGGCTCCAGATGCCCAGAGGGATGGGAATGACTCCCTGCATCCCCTCAACGAGGCAGGGTGGCTCTGAGCGCTCATTCTCCACAAATGAAAATTAGAGGAGTGTGAAATGCTGACAATAAATTGCTGCTTCAAATGCAAGGCAGTCGTGCTGCTGAAAGGCTCAGAGGTCCACAGCACCTCAGCTCATACTCAAACTCTGAATATTTTTTTGGAGCAGCAGAATTAAGACCATTTTCAATATGTACAGGCTGTCTCTGAGTAAGGAACAGCTAAAGCAGGACCATTCCCCAGCAAATATCCTCTGTGCCAATCTGATGAAATTTGAATGAACCTGAGACTCTGCCTCAGGACAAGGCATTAGATTATCAAATTGAAGAAGAACTTTATGTTATAGGTTGCTTGGAAACAGGGATAAAAAGCTGTCCCTGGCCTCTGTTGCCCAGTTGCAATTCCCAGTGCTCCCAGTTTGTGAAAACACAGGGGGTGTCTGCAGCACCACAAACCTGGCACTAGAAAACCTGTGTTTATTCCACAATTTCTCACACGGAGACCATGTGGTGACCCTCTGGATCCTGGAATAGCAAAAATCCCAGCTTCTTTCTGCAGCACTTGCTTCCTTCCCCTCCTCTTTCCACCAGGTACCCTAAAGCAGAGGGGCATCTTCTGCCTCAGGTTTTTAACCCTTTTCTCCCCAGAAGAGCCGGGGAATCTGATTCACTACATGTGGGTTCAACATGCATGTTATTTATTAGGATCAGCAGCTCTGTAAAGTTAGGCAAGAAGTTGCTTTTCAAGGCCCTGGGTGGCTCTAAACATTATTAAACATGGTCATTAGAACATGCTTTTCCAACCATTGAACGGCTGTGAACATTAAATATTTTGGTTTAATAAGTGCTTGCTTTTTCAGCTGCTGAGTGGCCTTAATCTTTTTTTTTCCCCTCATTAAAAAATGTTGTTTTTCCAGCTCATGAGCCACTGAAAATACTGTTCTGTTTTTTTCTTCTCTTCCTTTTTATTTCTTTTTTTTCCCTCTCTCTTTTTTTTTTTAATTCACTGATCAGTTTATTTTTATTTTTTAAAAAAAGGATGAGAATTTTTGGAGCCTTTGGCTAAAAGAACTTGTTTTCAGCTACTAGGACAAGTATAGGGCAAGGCTTAAGATAACATAATAATCAAACCTTGCTTGTGTGAACAAGTTCCACTGAGATAAGAACATGCAAACTGTCCAAACATCAGCAGATTGTCTTCTGTGTGTGCTCTGAAAGGATGGATGACTCACACTGCTGCATGCCAGCTTCCCCACCTGCCAGTCAAGCATGTCCTATTGTGTCATCCCTACAGATCCAGGGGGCAAGGCATGAAGCAATGCTGGGGTCAGAGGTGAGGCCTGTGTGTTTTGGATTCAGAATGAAGATAATGCTTTTTTGACTTAAAAATTTCATTTGTTCTCCGAGGGAGCCCAGGTTACACAAGAAGAAAGGTAATCAGGAAGAAAGGTCTTTTGCTAAAGCATTAGACTGGAAAAGCAACTTCTGCTGCAGGCTCATTGTATGGCCATGGGAAAGTAATTTGTGCCATGGGTGTTGCCCAACCATCCCAAACTTCTTGGGTTTCACCTGAGCTCCAGCTGTCTTTCCAGGAAGGAGAATCTCTCTTTAGGTCCAGTATTCTCTGTGCTAGGACCACAAACTCCTGAGAATCACATCTCAGGGGGCATTAATTGTCTCTGTTTAGTCAAATAGAGGGCAGTCTTAGTCTTTCTGCCTGGCTCTCCCATAATATTAAATCCCAGGAATCTGCTGGACACGCATGCTGCCCCTTACCCCTTATGGTTGCTACCACTCCTGCTCCCCCAGATCCCTGATTTTTTAGGGTGGCCCTGCTGGAGGAGGAGACCCTGGCAGGATGGAAGGCAGGAAGGTGCCAACACCTTGCTCAGCTGGGGAGCCCTCCTGGGGGAGGCTGCAAGTGGCAGCTTTCCCCCGTGGCTGGGGCATTTGGCTTCCTGCAGCTCCTAAATCACCCGCTTGGAATGCTCTGTGCATCAGCCTGGAAGGGAGTCAAACCCTTTTATGAAAGCTGCAATTAGTGGCTTCCCACAAACAGCATCCAGCACTGACAAGTGGCTGCTATGTAATGCTGTTTATGGACTTGTTTCAGGTAATGGAATTTCATTGCCTTTCAGGTGCTCTTGCCACAGGAAGCACATATATTTTTTCAGCACTGTGATTTTTTCCACTAAATTGCACAAATCTTTATGTTTGAGCAAGTGCATTGGAAACATTTTTACTCTGCATTTATTCTGCAGTTCAAGTCCTTCGTGAAAGGAAGAATAAATATGTTCTTCTAGGAAAACTGGGGGGGGGAGAAAGCAAAGGGAGCAGAGATAGTGGGAAACAAAACCTGGTCTTCACAGATAGTAAATCAGACCACATGTATTGCCTCAGTGTGCCTGTGCTCTATTGGCTGGTGTGGGGATCCAAAATTCTTCTTGTTCTCCACCCCTACTGTGGCAGCACCCCACAAACCCCTACCTGAACCCTTATCTGTCTGTGGCTTTCTTGGGACACTGAGGATGTGATGAGGAAGAGTTCCTTGACTCTTCTGCACAGCTACATGCTAATTGGGATGGAGCAAATCCATGCTAGGCATGGAGCAAATCAACCCGAGACTCCACGTGGCCTCTTTAGCTGCAGCTGAGTTAGTGAACTGCAATGATGGAACCTTTATGGTTGGAAAGCACCTCTGAGCTCACAGAGTCCAGCTGCTAACCCAGCACCTCCAAGCCATATCCCCAAGAGCCACATCCACCCAAGTTTTGAACGCTTCCAGCACAATTCTGTTGTGTTTAATGTGGGAGCAGAGGGCAAGGGCAGGTTCCATTGGTTCTGGCTGGCTCATAACCTCTTCCCTGGGATGATTCATTGCCTGCAGCCATCCACGCTCCCTCCCAAGCTGAGCAGAGTCCTGCTGGGCTGCCTGCACTGGCATTTGATAGGAAAAAGTATCCCCCATGGATGGGAGGGCACAGCAAGCCTTGGAGATGTGATCACTTACACAGAGCCTTTAGGTCACCCTTAGAGGCATAAAGAGCACTTGTTAGGAAAGCTGAGCACCAAAGTGCACAGCATCCCCTTTTGTTTGTGAGCCCTGCTGAAATCCTGCGCCTCAAAGGCAAAGGAGGGCTGTGAACCCGAGGAACAGGTGAATCAAAGGCAAAGGAGTTGCTCCAAGGGAGAAAATTTGAAATCAAGGTTGCAGAAAACCAGGGGATAATTAATGGGATAATGCAGGTAACACTATCACACAGCACTAAAACAATACAGAACTAATTAGCTCAAATATTTGCTGACAACGTGGGTTCTGAGGAGAGGGGGGCATGGGATTTCATAAGACTTAATTAACTCATAGAGTAAATCAGTTTTATTCATTGCCACAACAGAGCCAATCAAGATAGGCTTACTGTTTGCTCATTGGGAAAATGATTAGGATTCCCATTTAGACTTAATTACAGTGCAAAGGTTGACAATTATCATCTTTGTGGAAGCACTGGATACCACAGTATCTCAGCTGAACATGTGCCTGTAATTATAGACATCATTTTCTTAGCAGAAAATATAACCCACTTATTACCTGGATTTTGTGCCTGTAATTACAGATAGGAGAAATAAATTTAAAAAAAAATCGGAATACGGCTGGTGCTGAGTTACTTTGGATCTTTTCACAGTAAATTACTTTGTGCAACTGTTGGTCACAAATTAAAATGTTGGTTTGTGCTTTATAGTCCCCATGGAGGGGAATTTGTGGACGTACCAAGGAATCAAACCAGCCATATGGGTCGTATTTTGACACAGCCAAGAGCAGCCAAGTGCCCAGATTGGTTTGGTTCATAAAGCCCTCCTCACGCCTCCCTGAAGTTTCTCAGGTTACACAGGCATGTACTTATCATTGCAGAAGCAAACTGCTGAGAGAAACTTGGTCAGTCACTTTGGAAAATCACAGCTTGATCTGAGCCTCGACCAAATAGACTCACCCTGCTGACCAAAATAAACCACATTAATATGAAAGATTGCAGCAGTGCTTGGCTACGATCATTTTTAATCCTGCCAAACAAAAACGATAAGCAGGTAGAGATTCCTCCCTTTTGCCAGCCCAAATCCCTCCAAGAGGTTGCTTCAACTCATCACATCCAGGGGCTGAGCCATGGCTGAGATAAGAGAAAAGAAAAGTGCAAAACATTTTACAGATTTTAATTACAGGTAAGGCAGGGGGTCAAATGAGGACATAATAAACACAAGCTCGATTTAGTCTGATTTGTCACCATCCCTGGGCCTCTGTTCATCCCATGGGCTTGTGAAGATGGAGGGAGAGCATCCTTTGGAGGGAGCAGCAATGCTGAGCACTAAACAAACACCATCACATTTAACAATAAAGTTGAATTAGTTTCTTCCCTTAGTGTTAATTATATTTGTTTCCAAACCATGGTTGGTGAGGTAAAGTAGGTGAGACTCCAACTTTCCTGTATTAGTTTCGCACAGGAGGTGTCTGACCTTAGATTAATGCCTGAACCTCCTGGGGAAAATGGCCCAAGTGACTTTGGCACCAGGGCATCACATTTTCTTGGGCAGGTTTTTGCCTCAGCTGAAATGCTGAGTTTGCAGCAGATAGAGATGATTTGCAAGGAAATAGAAGGAAAGAATGACTTTCCACTTATAAATCCTGTTTATTTTCCATGCTCTGTAGGAAGGAGTATACCATTCAATTTTTTTTTCCTATCTTTGCTGTGCTTCTCTTGAAAAACTCTGTTTGAATCCAGAAATGAGCACTGCCCCACTAGGAGGGGAAGAAACACAGCTTTATCAGGTGAGGTAATCCCTGTGCACCATAATCAACAAATAGTGTCAGCAGGACTTCAGGGAGTACATTTTTGTGGCTGTATTGAAAGGCAGCTGGGAGTCTAGAGGCAGAAAACCTTCTTTTTTTAAATTTTTTTTTTAGGTTTTTCCAGGAATATTAACTTGTGTTTTCATTCTGCTTTTTTTTTTTTTTTTTCATAGGTGTAGATAAAAGGGAAGAAAAAAAGTTTCAAGTGTTGGCTGTGTCCTTTTGAATGTTTAATGTTCAGGTGCTTTTAATATTGTTTGAATGCTGAGCATTTTGCAAGGAGAATAAAAACAGTCATAAAAATAATACAACAGGAAAAATAAGTCCTTACATTGTTTGAGGTGCTTTTAAAGCTGAAGGCCTTTGCTTTTTATTTTGTTTCTTATCCCACCTTCACTGGAGCTTTATGTAGCCGTGGTATTATTGCGTTGCTTTGGAAAAGCTGAGAGGGCGGATTTTTTTGATGCCTTGGCTCCCATCAAGTTCCTTCAGATGTCAGCAGAGAATTCTGCTCATCTGCAGGCTGGAGAGGCAGCCTGGAAATGCCAGGCACTGCCTGGTGTGACAGCAGGAGGATTCCAGATGGCAGCTCAGAGCTGGAGCATCCTGCTCACCACAGGCAAGTCAGAGCAGTGCCCCAGCGCCGCTTCCAGAGCGGGACGGAGCAGCTTTCCTTTGAACTGCTCAACCACAAATTCCCCTCCTGCCCCAGATGCCACGGTGGGTGGGACGAGGGGGAGAAGAAAGAAGGAATAGGGCAGCAATGGGGCCGTGCAGGTGTGGGGTGGTGGGAGCAGCTGACTTGCCAAAGCCACCAGAGCTCGCTCCACCCAGCTGAGCGCAGTTGGGAAACCTGGCTGGGTTTGGTCACCTGGTGCATGGAAAAGCTCATCTGGAATGCCTGGTATCTCCAGCCAACCCACAATTAAGTGGTTAGCTGCAGTGAGCAGAGGTTCAAAGAAAGACAGAGGGTTGGAAGTATCCTTGCTTGTTTAAAAAGTGAGGATAACAGTTAAAAAAAAAAAAAAGAGCCCAAGGAGAGAGGAATCCTCTTAACAGAAGGAAGGAGGAGGAAATGAACAGAGCAGAGGTTTGTTAGCATATACCAAATCAGGCCTATTCACTGATTTCATGCAGAACTAGTTGTGCCACTTCAGTGTTTATTTATCCACTACAGGAGCCCCAGATACAACAGACACAGGAGCTCATTGGCACACAGGTATTTGCCAGCTGGTGGTAGAGACTGGTGAGATCCAAGGCAGGAGCTGCAGTGCTGTGCAGAGTTCCTGCCTTTGAAGTAAACAAGAACTAAAATCTTAAAGATGGGGTTTTGAGGTTCAAAGCCAACACTGTAATGTGGGGTTACAAATCACTGACCTTGAGAAGGTGGGGGAAAAGGTTCAGGAGCAAAGGAACACATGCTGAAAACAACCTCCTGCAAGATTCACCAAGCTACATTTATATCAAAGTATTCAGCATCAGAAATCTTGGGTTTCATTTCCTTTCCTCCCTCACCCACCTTTAGTATCATCTTTGTCTTTTTTGGAAATCCTTGCCAAAATTGTATATTTCTGTCTGAACCTCCCTGTTGTTCTGAATTAGTGTCATAAATGGAAGAAGTTTTGACTTGTCAATGTGAGTTTTGAAAAGCAAGTTGATTTTCATATCCTTATCTGAATTCAGCCTGTCTGTGTATGTTAAGTGATTAGTCTGATTTTGACTCTTGGAGATGCTGCCAACTTAATAGTCATCACCTTGCAGAGGTGTAAACACCACAAGAAGTCAAGAACATTCCATTTCTTGTTCTAAAGGTTTCTGGAGGTTAAGCCTGGAACAGAATGTAAAGTAGAGTTTTAAATTTCAAGGATAAGTAGCTGAGACAGCTAAAGTGTCACACAGATTTATAAAAAAATTGTTACTTTATTATTGCCATCCCTCTGAGTATAAAACTGAGAGGAAAGGGACTTTTTTTTCCCTTTGCTTTTTACCAGAAGTATTTTATGCCAGAATTCTTAGCTGTGCTCTTCAGAGGTGAGAATGATTTTAGTGTGGTGGCTGTGAATAACGCTTGCATGGAGCAGGGATTTGGTGACTAAGAGAGAAGGCCTTGGGTGCACACAGGTCTGAGATGTACCAGAGTTTGCATTAAGAAAGGATGAGAAGCAATGCCTGAGCTCATGCTAAGCTCCTCCACAGGATGAATGCAAAATTATTTTTGAGAGAGATCCAGGTAAAGATCATGCATAAAAATTATTCCAAGCGCTCAAACCCACGCAACAGATTTTTGATGCAGAGCATGTCATCTCAGTGAGCTGGAGAGACACAAAATTAAAGGTGAAGTGGCCCAGATCACCTTGGCTTTGGTGTCTGAGGCTTTTGAGTGCCTTACTTTGAAAGAAGAGTACAGAAATAAGTGCCTTCTGAATATGCTAATAACTTGAGAGTATTCAGAGGGGATAGAAGCTCCTTCCATGTGAAAAATATCCTGGGAACCAGTGCTAGACATTATGCAAAGTGAACCTGGCAGAAGTGATGGGGAGCAGAGCAGAACTGCTGAACAGGTTTGTTGTGTGTCTTCTGCAGGAGGAAACCTTCAGTGCTGGGCAGGAGGAAGCCTGCAGAGGGCTGTGGGAAGAGGCAGAGCCAGCTCTGCATGGGAACACCTCATCCAAGGAGAGGATCCACAGAAAAACAGGGTAGGTGATCCAGGGCTGAGCACTGCACGTGCATGGAGGCATCTGCTCTTGGCTGCAGTCAATCACTAACTTCTCTTCAAGGCTTTCCAAGCCTCCCTGAAGGAAACCCTGGGGGTGCCCACTCCAAGTCACACCTGGTTTGGAGCAGACAGCCCCTGGCAGGGCCAAGAGGAATGTCCAATTTGTTCAGGGAGGAAGCATGTTTTGAATCTCAGTGAAATCTGACTCCCTGGATCAGGAGAGATAGTGCATGGGGTTTGAGACAGAAATCTATCCCGTTCTTGAAGTGGTTGGGAAAAAGCAGAGATCTGTGTGGGAAAGCTGGAGAAATGGCGGGAGAGAAAAGAAAAATTACATGCATTAGTGGTTTATGCCTTCCAGACATTTACAAACTCTGGGTAATGCAACTCAGAGGGAATTTTAGTCATTCCAAGGAGGCTGCATGATTTAAGAGGGCAGGAGGGTTGCAGTTTGCTCTATGGTTTAACCCACAAATAAAACTTCCATCACGCGGTTGAATATCTGGAAGGAATTTGGGGGTGCATTTTTTAGGAGCACAGACATTAATAAGGCATAGCTTTATTGCCTCAGTGACCTATCACCTCAGCATCATCTGGCCCCGTGCTGCCCATGGGATGGAGAGGTTAATGTGTAAAACACACCACAGCTTCTACAGATTTGGGGAAACAAAGACAGTCTTCCAGTTGTTGCACTTGTGATTTTTTTTACAGATGACATTGCTCTCTCTGTTCTATGCCTTAAAGACAACTTACCCAATCCATTTTCCCTACTCTCTGCCTTCCAGAGAGAGCTAAAACCAAGGCACCATGCAGATGAAGGGCCAGTGTCGATCAGGCCATGATCTAATTAAATTAAAACTCTGTTACACGTCCCTTTAATATATTCTCCTACCTGTTTCATTGAGTGACATCTTCCAGTCCTTTTCCTAAATAGCTGATACCTTAGGAAAGATCCTAGAGTGTTCCTCGTTGTATTCCACTTGCAGAGGCCACTTTATTTAATACATATATTATTTAATATTTAATACATATTATTTCAAGCCTAGGATGAGTTCTCTCAGCATTTTTCTTAATAAAGAAAAATATTATTTTTCTTTATTAAAAGAATCTTATTTCATATAGAATTTTCCCTTTTCTATTCCATTCCGTTCCCTCTTTATATCTCCTGTATTTTTCACATTCCAAAATGCTTTTCTGCCTTGGTTTCTGACATGTAAAGATCAGACATATATCAGTATCAATAAAATCCCTCAATCTGTTTTGTGATGAACAACAGATGAGAATGACAGCAATGAAAAAAAAAACCCAAGCATTCTCCTTTCTTGAAAGCCATTAAAAAAATGGAGGAAAAAATATTTGGAACTGGGATGAGAACTTCAGTCAACTGAGGGTTTAATTTTTATCCTTATTTTATTAGGAAAGGGAAACAGAGGCAGCAGGACTTGGCCAAATGAGTCAGTCATCCAGCCTAAGCAGATGTGCTGGCATGATTCTGGTGTCTTTCAGAAATACCAAGACTCATTTTGATTGTGAAATACTTGCAGAAGTGCATTATCAGAGAGCCTCAAAGGGGTTGATTTCAGAGCTAGTGGTTTGAGGCTCCTCTGATGGAAAGGAAGAGTAGATAATGCCTCATATTTCAATCAGACCATGAGCAATCAGACACAGAAAAATCAAATTCAGCTCCTTTGCCCTTTATGCCATACTTCACATCTTTTACAGCACTAGGAGAAAGTCTGAGCCAGTGGAAGCTGGAGCAAACTTGAAGAGTTGCAGCAATGAATAGGACTGAGAGAAACTGGGTTTGGACTCATGGGGACATTTTAACAGCTCTTTCTGATCTACTGGGGGAATAGCAGCAGGATAATTTAATTCCTGTCACTTCAGGTGTAAAGTGATCTTGTGATGATGGAAATTTCCAAAGTGATGTGCTCTTGATTTTCTTCCTTTCTTCTGCCCCTCTTGGGACAGCTCTGGCTCAGGGTCCAGGCTGTAATTTGGTTCATGATTAAAGTCTTCCCTCTCTCATGTGCTCCCATTGTCCTGAGCACTCATTCCAGAGGGGATCTAACTCAGGTAACTGGGGACCATTCCTAACCCTGAATTGCCCAGACAAAGCAGGGAGTTGCAGTGCCAGGTATTGAAGGTAATTAGGCAGCTGATCACAGCTCCACTTCCATTCCAGGCAGTTTGGAGAGCTGGAACAAAACGTGCTCTGTGTGGCACCCAAAGCCAAAGCACAGCTTCAAAATACACGAGGGGCTGCCCAGCCAAGGCAGCAGAGGAGTTGTTGGAGGCTGCTAAATTAGCTTCAGAAGCAGAATGAGTGTTGGGTTGATGCCCCACAGCCATCTGCTGCTGCCTAGTAACTCCTGAAAGAGCTGGTTCAGGTGTGCTGCCTTCCTCCCGTGTCAAATGCACGGCCTCAGAAGAGCTCTGAAGGCTTTCAGGCCTTCCTTAGGCAGCAAAGCCTGAATATATTTTATATTCTGGTAAGATCTCATGGAGGAGAGAATATGTGCTGTGATGAATAAAAAATGAGGCATGCAGAGGGTAGTCTAGAAAAGAATAATTTTAACCAGTTGTTTTGATTCTCCTTATGGATAAGGCCGCTGTTGTTATTTGAAAAATGTGAAAATCAGCTTTTTTAATATTTTTTTTTAAAGGAGGGGGTGGAGGAGTCTAAATGGCAGGTATTTTCATTGTGACCCTTTTCGGAAAAATGCCGTGCAAACATATTTCTGTAAGGAGCACACAGGGCTTAGGCTGCTTTGACAGTAGCCAAAGCAAGCAGCAAAACATATGAATGCCTCCAGAGTGCTCCCAGGGTTTTGTTCCTCTGCCAAAAGCTGAGACTCACACTCACAGCATGAGGCAGCAAACTCCTCTGGCTTCATGTGCTCACACGAGGTGGATTTAACAGAGAGATTGTTACACTCCCTCACCTCTTCCCTTCTATTTCTCCCTTAAGGTCTCGGTCTAAGGAAATAATATGGAAGTAATTCTGGATGCAGTGATACTGAAGGCAGAGGAAACAACTTTGCCAGTTGCAGCACATATTTGTCAGAACATCTGTGCTGGTGCACACTTTGGAAAGACCAGTTTGAGCGTGTTTCATCGGGATGCTTCTGTCTTGTGCCTGTGGACGGCCGGATATTGGGAGATTTCTTAGATACTGTGTGTGTTTCCTGAGGCTGTTCAGAATTCAGGATCAAGATGCTGGAAGGGCTTTTGGTGTCTGGATAGATACAGGTGTTTTCCTTTCTGTGTCTTTTGGGGAATTTGGGGTGAGCTCTGTGCATTGTTGGTGGGACATTGTGCCCTAAGAGCCAGATCAATGCCATCATCACAGCACAACCTCTCCTTTCAGCTTGCCTGTTCCCTGAGCTCCTGCTCAGCTAATGGGAGTTAATTGTCCCCAGGGTAAGGAAAACAGCTGTAATTCCTGGCTGCAGGGCTTTGGTTGCCTAAATATCTTTATTGGCACTGAGAGGCTCACATCAGTTCAGAGTAGTTGGCCACTGTTTTGTGACTACAGACCTCTGCAGGCAACAGTTTGAGTTTGCTGTTCCATTGTCACAGACATCTTTTATGAAAAATCTTTTTTTTTAGGATTTTTCCTCCTCAGAAGCTGAGAGGCCTCAGGAACAAAATGTAAACATTGATTATCTGCTGCTGTGGAATGCAACAGCTGGATCTGTGATTGGCCCATGTTGGTTGTTTCTAATTAATGGCCAATCACAGCCCAGCTGGCTCGGACAGAAAGTCTGAGCCACAAACCTTTGTTATCATTCCTTCTTATTCTATTCTTAGCCAGCCTTCTGAAGAAATCCTTTCATCTATTCTTTTAGTATAGTTTTAATGTAATATATATCATAAAATAATAAATCAAGCCTTCTGAAACATGGAGTCAGATCCTCATCTCTTCCCTCACCCTGAGACCCCTGTGAACACAGTCACATTCCATCACCCTGGAGGAGGGGAGCTGCTGGGGGATGCTGCACTTGCACCTTGAGCCCTTGTGTGACCATCAGAGTGGCTCTGATCTGCATGGACACTGTGATGGACACCGTGATGGGACACTGTGATGGACACCGTGATGGACACCGTGATGGACACTGTGATGGACACCGTGATGGACACTGTGATGGACACTGTGATGGACACCGTGATGGACACTGTGATGGACACCGTGATGGACACCGTGATGGACACCGTGATGGACACCGTGATGGACACTGTGATGGACACCGTGATGGACACCGTGATGGACACTGTGATGGACACCGTGATGGACACCGTGATGGACACGGTCATGACACAAATGCGAGCACTTCCCTTGCCCAGCCCTGCTCCCCAGTGCATGCAGCAGCAGCAGGAGGTTCAGGCCTGGAGCCTGCAGAGCATCTTTGCAGGATGGGCCTTGAGGAGCGTGCCCAGCGTGTGTGAGGAATGTGTGTCTGCTGGCAAACATAAAATCCTCAAATCTATAAATGTGGAAATAGATCATGTCAGAGAGAAACTTTGATCACCCATGTGTAATTTTCTCATATGCAGATGTCAGCTTTCATAAAGCCTAAGAGTTCAGTTTCAGATTAATGTGAGTTTTGCCCCCATTTATTTTCCATCACTTAAGAAAGGTTGACTGGGTCTTCAAAAGAGTGTCAGCCCTGATTAAATCAACCTTTAGGAATCATCTGGTAGAATCTGGGCATGTCTCTGCATTTGGAAATCTTCACTTGAGCTGTCTTTTGTTCCACTTCTGCTTATACACTAAAACAGGTGGACAGTAATGCTCTGTCAGCTGCTATTCTTGGATTATGTGGATCATAAGAGATTTTAATTAGATGAAGAAATGATTTCTGAGGGTTCATTTGGGGAATTGCTTCTGTGGGTCTCCTGCCTGTGCAGGAGTGGGAGCAAGTTATGAAAGCTTTGGAGCTGTATCAGTAAGTTTGAAGCCTCTTACCCAGATCTCTCCACTTTTCCCTCCTTTTTCTGCTTCTGAACAAAGGGCTGCAGATAGAGATCACAATCCTGTGCTAGGAAAAGCTGCCTTCTGAGCACGCTCCTGCATGTAGAATATTTCCCAGAAGCAAATGCGTTTTTCTAATCTCAAGGCTTCGCTTTGTGCATCGAGATCAGATTTTAAGCAATAGGAATTCATTGCCAGACTTCCCCTCTGCTATGTACAAATTCTGCATATCAAAGGTGGCAGGATTCATCTGTGCAAAATTGATTTCTTGGAATTTGTGAGGCCAGGTTTTATCCAGCAGCACGATGTGATGGCATCACTGAAGGGCATTTCTTTTATTTAAAGACTAAACAGAGTCAGAGAAGGGGAGAAACATCTTGAATATGAATATGATGACCAAATGGGGGTGCAGGAATTTCTTCCAGGTGTTTCAGGCATCAAACAACTCCTTGGCTCAGTCTGATCAGCTCTGAAAGTTACTGTTCGAGATTAAAAATGTTTAGATGCTAAAATTTTATGTTTTTGAAAGATCTGTTGTAGGTAGCACTGAGAGCCACCCTATACAGCCTGATTCTCATGTGGGCATTTTCCCACTGACAGCTGAGCTGGCCCCAGCACCTGTCTGTTAAATG
Source organism: Agelaius tricolor (assembly GCF_023055355.1). NCBI lineage: Eukaryota > Metazoa > Chordata > Aves > Passeriformes > Icteridae > Agelaius > Agelaius tricolor. Next base: position 5,688,765 of record NW_027269276.1, on the reverse strand, counting down.
TCCCCAAGGAGGAATCTCCTGGGTGGGTGATGCTGTGGGGTGACCCTGAGCATCAGCTCTGTGCCCTGGTGTTAAACCAAGTGCCTGCTTGTCTCTGAGCTGTCAAGCTGTCACCAGTAGCTTAAAGAGGCCTTATCTCCCCTTTAAGATGATGGAAATCACAAGATCTTAGTTTCTTATAGGCTGACTTCTTTAATTTCTTCTTAAACTGAGACTGCCAGATTAAAATAAATTATACACAAACATGCCCAGCCATCAGAACCCAAAGAATTAGAATTATCAGTGTATTTCAGATGCAAAATCCTTACTATTCAATCTTCTTTCCTGCTGTGTGATATTAAACTAGATATGTAATCACACTCTCTGCTAGATTTGATTTATATTAAAATAGTTCACTTGCTTTGCTGAATAAGCTGCTCCCGTGTCTGGTTCTGATCTCAGGATTTCAGTCACGTAACCTTGAAGCAGATAGAGACCAGTAGAAGAAACTTCTTTAAAAGTAGGATTAAACTTCTTTAAAAGTGGAATTAAACTTCTTTAAAAGTGGGATGAATTCAACTGGCATGAGCACAGAGAGCTGAACCATCCTCTCTCTGTGTTTGCATTCATGACTGTTAAGAGGACATAAAAGGACTTTCAAAAATGGGATGAAGGAGAGATGTTACATGAGGAAAATGGGAAAAATGATAATGATATCTGTGGAAGTTTATAATTTGATTTTTGGAGTGTAAAATATTAAATTGGTCAGTGATGGAATGCTACAGGCAGAATTATGGATTGTTGGGAATTTATATTGATTCAGCAGAAAATGAAATTTAGGATGTGTCTGTATGGAAGGTGGCCTGAACATTTAAAGCAGGCCTAAGAGTCTGTAGATAATTTTGCATTCAAAGAAACAGATTAATTGTTCCCCCTTGCACCCAAAAATCTCTTTGGGATCCATGTGTGTAAATGCATCAATGACATCTTATTCACAGAATTTCTTTGAGCAACCTGAGACCTTCACCAGAATCAGTGATTTACAAAGGTAAAAGCCTAAAAGCCATGATTCTGCTGGTGATTCTGCTGGTGATTCTGCTGGGGTCTGTGTGAGATGGGGGACAATTGAAAAATCTCATTCACCTGATGGCTGTGGAGGGAAAGCCCAGAAGATGAGGATCCCTGACCCAGAAGAAGCTCTGTTCTTGCTGCCAGTGTCCAGGAAGCCTCTGTGGTGCAGATGTGAAATTAATAGCAAAACCTATTTGATTGTCCTGCCCTCGGGGAAGCTGTTTTAATTGTGAGAGTTTTATTAGCTCACTTTTTAATCTCAATTTTTAAGGAACAGAAAAACAATGGTTAATTTAGGCTGTAAAAATTAAGGGAGTTCTTCATTAACAGAAATGTTCTGCAGTAACCCTGAACACCAACAGTGGTGAAAAAGCCTGGACTGCTTTTGAAACACAGATGAATGAGTGAGGTGCTGCTGCTAAGGAGCTATAATGACCCTAATTAGGGTTAATAATTTTACCAGAGATATTAAGCTTTACTAGTGCTGGAGGCAATTTCACCCTGTGGTTCTTGGGTCTGACCTGTGGTGTTGTCCTCTTGTAGTGTGACTACAGTGCTGTTACTCTTGGTTTGCACTGTTAGAGGAGAAGGAAGGAGCCAACATATTTCCAGGATATATTTTGTAATACCTTATTCAGGTTTTATAGAATCCCACTGGTTTCCTCCCCCTTAACCACTTTAAAATTTTCTCACACAAGGTGTTGTTTGGAAGGCTAAGATAATTCAGGAGGGAGGAGGTGCTGAGCAGCCAAAGGTGTGTGTGATAAATTAATGTAATTACTCAGGTTTGCACTCTAGCTCAGAGACTGCACTGTGGGTGCACATGAGTGCAGTAATAAAGGCAATATATCACCAGCACAAACAGAGATGGACACATAAACACCATCTGAGGCCCACACTATTTCTAGATATGTTGCCTTGCCACATCTGGCCCTGTGATAACAGAGCAGAGCTTTCATGCTATTTTTACTCCAGACTTTCTTTTCACAGGACTTTTGTTTGATTTCCTACCGCCTCTCCCTCCTCCTCTTTGCCTCTGACTGCACTCCACATGTGCTTGGGCATGACAGTAAACATGCAAAATCACATCAGCAAGGCAGTCACAGAAGGGGAGAAAATGTAAATTTTTGTTTTTCTATTTATCTTCTCAGATTGCTCTGACTGCTCATGCTGGCTGAAGGACTGGGTTTGGCTGTTTCAATCTGCTAAAATCACCTTCCAGTCTTCTTGCTCTGCTCCTATCTTTGGACCCTCCCTGCAGAACAAACTTCTCAATCAAGTTGTTTTCCTTTAAATGCTCATCAATCTCAGCAACTCATTCCCTTATCCCAAACTTACCCACCTAACTCTCATCCACTGCTCCTGCACTGAAGTTTTTAGGACACAATTTAAAATGAGATTTGCCATTCTCCAGGTATGGGAGTGATACTTAAGAAAGGGGTTTTTAATAGATTTTTGTCTGACTGACTGGCTTGCCCTGTGGTGTAACAATAAGGAGTTATGAGCCAATTTGCCAATGAAATATTTCCCTCCATCCTCTGATTCAATATATGTGTGAGTCCATCTGCAGTGGACTACTTTAATATCCCTTGATCTGCAATAATAACTATTATTAAAGCCAAAATGAAGTTTCTATTGCTCATTTTCAAGTTATTTTTCCTCAAAGCAGCTCTGTGTAAATGTTCTCATGAAATATTATGAGCCTGAATGTTTTCAGATGAGAATACCAGACCAAAATTGGAGTTTTTCTGAAAATACTCTCAACAAAATGCAGAACCAAATGTTTGATGCTTCCTGGGATTCCCAGTAATTTGAGTACTTTATGCAGCAGCTTCTTCACAAGTTGTTTTGATGTAAATATCCATGGCAGAAGCAAAATTGTACATCAAAAATATCAGTGAATAATGGATGGAACATGCTAGAGCATAATGCACATGCTTACATATAGTCTCTCTTGCAATAAAAACGAGCACTGCTCTGCTTTTTACCTTATTACTGAGGTAATAACCACACACAGGTAGGAATTCAAAGTCCTGTAACATCTGGGTAGCCCATTTTTCCAGCTCAGATGTTGTTTCCTCTCTCTGTTGTTTTTATGCACTCTGGCTAATGAGGACATTGCAAATACTCAAGCCTTGGAAGTAAATCTTCCTCCTTTGGAATGAAAATAAACACCATGCACTCTCAATGACTTCAACTTTTGTTCCCTCTTGTTTTGTCTTTTGCTTAAAACAATAATAATAATAATAATAATAATAATAATAATAATAATAATAATAATAATAATAATAATAATAACAAAACCCATTCTGTATTGTTTAGGCATTTCCTGAGTCAGTACTAAATTACGCACAGAAATTACTTTCTATTGGCCACTGGAGATTTTAGAAACACAGAAATGTTCTTGGGGCATCTAGAATGGGGTACTGAAAACACAAAATGTACTCAGTTAAATGGATTTTGACTTTAGAGCACCCCAGCTCAGCTGGACTAATGTATTTATGGGGTCATCCAAGCAGACATGCAAATTATAAGTGAAGCCCAGCAATTGGAAGGAAAATGTTTGCCAAATTCACGTGTTTCTCTGTGTCTCCCTATAGATTGATGATTGCAAGAGATTTGCTTTTTAATACAGGCAGGTGGATTGGCATAAAGTGGAATGTCCATGTTAGAAAAAGAGGCAGCATCTTGATGTTATATTGATCTTTTAAAAATTGCTTTTCAAAGCAAAGACTGTTTCTGAATGATTCTATAAAATGATAAGTATCTGCAGTAGACTGGACACAGTGTCCAAGGAGGTCCTGTCCATTGTTCTGACCACATTCTGTGTGTGTGAGCAGGAAAACAAACTATCTCTAAGCACTAAAGCTTTAGTTTTAAGTTTTCAACAAAACTTGAGTTCAACTCCTTTATGCAAATCTACCCCAAAGGGAGGGAACATAAGCATTGCATACTGAACCCCCTGGAAGTGCATTTGAGTAATTTGCTTTCTTTTATTCTCTGCAAAGATTCCTAAGCTAAAACACTGAATGGGCTAATTTGTTTAAAATGCCTTTTCTTCTTTCTCTTCATATGGCCTTTGGCAATTTTAAGCCTTCAAAGACAGCTTTGGTTTCTGAGCAGTCTGCCCTACTGAAGTAAGACTTTAATCAAGCTCACTAGCATCCAAATATGATGTGCAGCTGTACGCTGTGGAGCTGATTGATTAATTTTTAGCCTCCCTGGGTACCTCAGAAAAAGTAGACATACTGGAAAGATGCAGAGATTTTTCATTTAGGTATTTACTGTTCTTTTCCCAACCTTACCTCATTTGTTCTACTGTGATAAATAGGAAGAGGGTAAATGGACATCTTAAATCTTGACAGGGAATTTCATGCTAGTCAAAAATAAGATTTTGGGGTTTTTTCCCCAAAGTCTTAAGGATTAGGATCACCAAAAAAAAAAAAAAAACCCAACAAAAAACCACAAACAACTATTTCTAAAAATATTTCTATCAAAGAAGCCATTTTATCAGAAAGTGGAAAAGAATGAGTTTTGCAGATCAGACTGCTTTATAGTCATTATCAGATTTCTTTAATACAAACAAGGATCTTGAAACTGAATCCTCTGTCTTGAGTACAGGAAGGTGGCAATCAGCCCCTTTTTTCAAATTTATCCCAATGTGGCTGTTCCAGTTTGCTGATCTTACCCACCCAGCGAGTTCATTACTCTGGCTCGTCTCTCTCCCCTGAAAGTTTTCATGAGAATTGTTGAAAGGTTTCATTTTAGTTTCACTGTGGAGTGAAAATCAAGTCTCAAGATCATGACAGCGGGGGTTGTCCTTGGGGTTCTCTTTTCCCTTTAAAGGAATGAAATTGCTGGTTTTAATCTGCTTCCATGGACTGAAAGAACTGCTGTGTTCAAACTGGCATTACTGACAGGGAGACAACTGCAGTTTGGGAATCAGTTCTCTGGGACCTGCAACCTGCCTGGCAAGGAAACCTCATCAGGTACGTTTGACCTCATTTAAATGCCATTATTCCAAGGACTTGCTCAATCTGTGTACCCTGAAGTGGGAGAGACACCACAGAGAATGGAAAGATGGATGGCAGGCTTGGATGAATGCCCTTGTTAGAGTCTCTATATTAGATTGTCATGCTTTTTCTGGCCCAGATGCTAACATCTAACACATTTTTAATACTATTGCCTGTTGAGATCCTATTAGAAAATGATTCAGAGTCTGGAAAGTTAGGGGGGAAAAAAAAGTTAATTCCCTAGAAATAATATGGTCATTATGTGTACACTGAATTCAATATGTAACTTGGGTTTTTTATGGCCTCTCTACCATCCTGCACACCAGCTTTTTAAAATTGCAGTCACATTCATTATGAAGTAAATGCTAGTGCAAGTGATTCTCAAAACAGTTTGTAATTTAAATTCCTATTGGAAATAAAAGTAATGACCCACAATAGCTCATTAGTGGCTTTGCAAATGTTCATTATTTCCTTTCTCTTTGTCTTTCTCCTGGTTTTCTCCCCTTACTAAAAGACAGGGGAGTTTAAAGGTTTAGACTACCTTTAGAGCTATCCATCTCTAATGATCCATGAAAATGAACATTCGATTCCTGAATGAGGAAATCATCATTCCCTGGTGTTTTTGAGGGGATAAGTGTGCTCACTTAGCAATCTGTGAGGAAGCTGGGTATTCCAGATGATTTTAAGAAATTATTTTCTATTTATGCCTAGGGGAATTTTTAAAATTATTCTAAAATATCAAAAGAAATACGGAGAAAGCCAAGAAATCTCTAAAAAGATGGATACAGACAGTTTGGATTTTGAATCCAGGCGGTTTTTAATGATACCCTGGATGCTGCTACACTACCAAAGATTTGCCTGGCTGTCCATTGCTTGGAGATGCACAAGGAGAGATAATTCCATGGTTCTAAGGAGAGGCACACAGCCCATTTCCCCTGGCTTCTCTGTCAGATGAAGACCCAGCATCTGCCATGCAGATGATCCTTGGATTTCTGGGGAAAATAACACAGGAGAGAGGCAACACGGGGTGGCAGTGACATTCTGCATTGTCTGCTCCCATGAGCAGGATTTAGGAGTGCCTGCTCTGGAATGGTGTTATCCTTAATAAGAGGGTCACCCTTAAAAACACACCCTTAAAAATACCCTGATCCTCAGTGCCCTGAAGTCCCCAGCCCCTGAGCACCAGTCCCTGTTTGTCTCCTTTGTGCTGGCTCATGTGGCAGCATTTGCTGTTGCTCTGGAAATTCCAAAACACTCCCTGCCCCAAAATCCTTGCAGCAAAAATTCAGTGGGATCAAACCTGTGTCCCACATGGCTCCAGCATGGCTCTGCTGTAGGGTGTGCTTGGAGGGCAGAATATCTTATTTATCTCTAGTTTCCCTCTTCCCCAGTGATTGTTTTCTCCTCATTAGCAATCAGACCTTGGAGACTGTCAGTATGCTGCTGATTGCTGGTGGGGGCAGGCCTTAAGGCAAACCCCTTTAGAATATAAAATAACAGATTGCTTGCTTGTGGAAGGCTCTCCTAAGTGCTCAGCAGAAGTGAAGTTTCACTGACTACTTTCTGTGTGTGCAAAGGGATTACTTTGGCAACATATACATGAAACAAAACCTGGTAACGTGCTTAAAAGCATTACCCATTGTTGGAATTTGGGTTATTCACTGCAGTCATTAGATCACACCCAATAATTCTGTAAAAATTGATTTTTCCATCCGAAGGTCAATTCATTTTATTGCATTGCTTCAAGCAGGTCTCTCCCAAAGCACAATGCTCCTCTGTGAGCCACCAGCACCGTGGCTGGTTTGCTGATGTTTACATTAGGTCATCTAAGATTTAGGTTTTATGGAGCTTGGACAAAACTAGCTCATTTGACCTATGATGCATTGCTTTTAAAAAAATAACAAGGAATGGTCTTTTTCAACCCTCTTATCTGCTTCTTGCCTGAATTCTGCCTGAATTTCTGACTGGTGAGGCTTACTGGAAGCAGCTTCTTCCCTGTGAGCAGGAGAGCAGCTGCTCTCTGCCTGTCCCTGCCTCTCAACAGAGAAGCAAAAGGTCAGTCCCTGGTTTCTCATAACTTGCATGCACTACATTGTTTTATTTTTCAGATTTTTAGCTCTATTCTTATTCAGCTCTACTTACCACACCCACTGCGTGCTCGCCCCTCCTCTGGTGTGTACTCTGGTGTGTCACTCTTCAGTTTTGCCCTTCAGGGAGATGTCAGATGTGATGCTAACCTTTCCAAATCCCAATTTAAAACAATATTATCCTTCTCACTTCGCTCACTATAAACTGACTACACAGTACCACCTGCTGATGGACCAGCATCACAAACCTGGCTTTTATTACTGTTTTGTTGGTTTTTTTTCTTTTCAAAGGCTGAGTTGTCTGTGACAGCATTGCCTTCTTGGGAAGGGGCCCTGTGTAAGAGGCAGGAATGCTCTTGTGTTTGTGCAGTGCTTTGGACTCTGTCATCTGCTACCACTTAGCAGAAGGATAATGTTGTGTCAGAAGGAGACTTGTGCCTTAGAAGAAAGAGTGAATAGTGTCCATTTTTTTCAGAGCCTAAAAAGGCAGAAGAAAAAAATGAGAGCATAAGCCAGCAGGCCTAAGGCTATTCTGATTTGCATCAGGATCTGTATAGGCCCTGTATGGCTTACAAAGCCTAGGAATCATCTCCATCTACTTCTGTCACCCACCCCAAAGTTCAGGAATGAAGTGTCTGAATATCAAGGTCATTATATACTTCATTTAGTCTTCATTAACGTGAGAGCTGATATTGGTCTGATCTCTTATTTCAAAAGCTTTTACTACTGAGGCACCAAACCCCTTGCCCTCCCCAAAATTCGGGAAAGAAACTTGTGTAATTTCAACTTTGTCAATACAGAGAAATATTGATTGTAGTTTTGCAGTTGTTGATTCTGAGTCTGTCACTCACCCCAGAATGTTCCAGTAACTTCTGGCCTAATGAAAGCTTGCAGAATCTGTCCCTTCTTAGGGAACAAACTCAGTGTAATCACAGCCAGATAACTGTCAAAGAGAAACGGAGCAAAGCCAAGAAAAAGAGGCGACAGAGCCAGATCTTGGTATTTTGCAAACCCAGATTGTCTCTCCTTCAATTACCCATTGGGTGATTAAGAACAGTCCATCCTATGGGCAATGCTGCTGGGTTCAAGAACTTCCTTTTCACCCACTTTGCATGGCTTTCCCTCTCTTTTTTTGTCTTCTCTTTTTCTTCTTCTAAGACATGAAATACTCTGGTGCATGGGTTTTGGTTTAGGAAGGCTTGCTTTTTTCTTTTCATTTCATCAAGACAGAGTTCCATTTGTTCAGCATCTGCACAGGACAACATCTGGAGCCCCAGGAAATTCAGCTGCTCTGTGTATGACGCTTAAATGAAATTACTTTTTCATGCACTTCAGAAGAGTATCAAGAGCATCTCTCTGACCAAACAGAGCCTTTTGTTCTCCTCCAGCAAGTGTTTCTCATTAAAAATGTCATCTCCCTAACAAATTGCTTCATTGCCTTTGCAGCTGGGGTTATTGTTTTCATGGTTTTGTACTTGTGTGATTCTCTAAGGGATCAGAAAGCTGAGAGAAGCAGGGCTTGGTTTCTTCTTCCTTTTGCCCGCGTGTACCACTTGGGATTTCCACTTTTGGGGTGCAGTGTCATGGACTTACCTCTGTGCCCTCTTGGCACAGCTCTCAGAGGCAGAGCATGGGCACAGGCAGCAGCAGCACGAGTCTGTGGGGATTGTCCCCATTCTGTTCATGGGGATTGTCCCATTTCTGTTCATGGGGATTGTCCCATTTCTGTTCATGGGGACTCTCCTGGGGGCTCTGAGCAACCAGGTCTAGTGCAAGGTGTCCTTGTCCATGCAGGGAGGTGGAGCTCCATGATCTTTAAGGTCTCTCCCAACCCCAGCCATTCCATGATTCTCTCTCCTGGATCTGTTGTGCTTGCACAGGGTTGGAAGGTGAGAAAAAGGAGAAAGGAAAGTGAGAAATATCCATTTAAAACTGGAATATAAAGGATGGTTTTTAATGAGATAAACACATTTTGTATGAAATTTAAGGTTAGGTAATTTTTCCAGGAATTATTCCCAGGTGGAGTGTATGGGGCTGTTGAGTCTGCAAGAAAATCTAAGTTATCTTTAGGGACTTAGGAACTTTTTGGTGACTTTTCATGGGAAGTTTGATCGGAAATAAAACTAGAAACTAAGGGAAGGAGCTGTAGGAAATCAAAGGGAGAGAGCATCAGTCTGTACATACTGCACCAAGTCTAATAGTGCAGAATGTGTGAAATCCCTCACAGTAGTGACAACACTGTGCTGAACCTCACCCAGCAGCACAGAACTGAAGGGTCTGTATCATTTCCTCAAAGAACCACTTAGAAAATGCCAAAACTTCAAAACACATTTTGCAGGAAGGACTTTATTTAAAGCCCAAGCATAAACCCCTCATTTTTCTCACCTCTGACTTTTCAACTAGGATTGCCTCTTTCCTGCATTTTGAAGAACCTTCCTCCTCACTCCCAATGAAGAGAGATATATGCCAAAATCTTAAACTCACAGAATGTCCCAGGTTGGAAGAGACCTGTAGAAGTCTGGTCATCTTTGAAGTCTAATTTAAATGGTAAGTTGTAAATAACGTAGAAGCTCCATCTCACTGGCTTAAGTGTTCCCTGCATGTTAACACACCATCTGCTTAACCTGAGATCTCTTTTTTTGTAGGTGACTACAAATTACTCCTTAATAATTTCACAGGCCCTATAAACTTGCTGGGTAATCAATTTACACAGGCTTGCTGCCCACTTTCACAGTTCCAGTGCTGGTCCCACAGTGTTTGCAGTTTTTCTTAAAGTGTTGATTTCCTGAGTCATGTATTTCCCTGAGAATGCAGGTTTTCAGTTTTTCAAGTGGCAGGAGCTGCAGAGAAATGTTGAAAGGCTCATGCTTAAAGAATCATAAATGAGAATGTAAGTACTATTCCATCATTTCTATAATTCTTCACAAATCTTATTGCTATTTAGACATTATGTTTAAAACTTCAGCTTGTCATTCAGAATTCTCCTTTATTTAAGGAAAAGATAGGGACACTTGCAAACAATTTTTTTTTTCTGTTTTAGTGAGTCATCTCTTAACAGGATGGTTTCCTAGGTTTGTTTCTCTATTTCATGTGGGACACGAGCAGCCATTCAGCTCACAAACCACAACAGTTACCTTTGCTTGTCTCGGGCACAACTGATTTAACCAAGTTACCTCTCCTCCTCCCACTTGTAGGCAATGAAAAACAGTTCTTGTGTGTTAAATATAGCACCAGGCACTGCCTGCCTGTGAGGCAGCTCCTTTCAGGCTGTAGCAGAAACATTGGGCACCACACCGTGGAAAACGAGTATGTAGCAGCTGTAAATATACATGTGTATTTATATACACAAAATGGTGCTAGAACCCACAGTCTGTAATTTGTGGGTGACCTTTAACTACATGAGGATAAATGGTTACAAATGAGGACCTCTGCTCTTGGCTTTCCTAACCTATTTTGTTACTTCTGTTGGTAAATCAAAAAACATGTATGTCCATGCGGTTTTTGGAGTGTAACATTTGGCTTAGATTTAAGCTAGGATAACCGAACAAAGTGGAAAACCAAACAAATAAATATGATTATCCTGCAGTGTTTTGTTTTATGGAGTCAGGTTCTGAAATAAGCAAAGCATGTGGGATACTTTAAGGTCTGTAAGACAGGCATGTGCTATTCCCATAATGAAATCTACTCCCTGAATTAGGTCTTTGTGCTGTTGAGAGGTTTTTCTTGTGTTTATTTTGTTACAAGGCTGCATTTTTGCTGGAGTCAAGCAGCATGTTAAACCTGGATTTTCAGAGGTGCTCGTGTGATGAGGTTGGTGGCATGGACCTCTGTTCTTGCAGGACCAGCTATGGTCAAGATATCAGTCTCCAAAACCCAGGGAGTTCCAAGAGGTTTGGTTTTGGAATGCGCCACGAAGGATTATTTGGGATGTGTGCAGAAATTCAGGAATGGATGGAAATAAACACATTTTTTACAGGTAGATTATTTGCTAAAAAACATCTGTGGGTCTGGGGGGGGGGGGGGGGGGGGGTAATGGTGGCTCTCTGAGAGCAGCAGGCAGGGAAAGCTGGAAGGAAGTCACATATGGTGTACCCAGCCCCTATAGCTGTGCATCTCCACAACCTCCTGAAGTATTTCCCATCAGTATTTTCCTTGCTGTTATACTGAGCTTCCTGATGGTTTATCCTCCTGGTTATCACAGCAATTTAGTACAGAACTGTTGCTCATGAGAGAAAACAGAGGTCAGCAAACGCAAGATTTGGGTCTCTCTGGTTCTTGTCTTTTTTATGGTTAAATGTATCTCTCTCCTCAGATGTGAAGGCATGGTGATGCTGTGAACATCATCCTGCTTGTGATGGAAAACGTTTTTCATTGTGTCCCAAAGGTGCTCTAACTGGATTTCTCTCATTTCCTCTGTAAGTTTGCTCCACAGCTGCATCTCCAGCCAGGAGACTTTGTCTCTGGCTTTTGCACTTTTTGTTCTGGACTTTGTGATCGGCGCTGTCATGAAGAAGAAATAAGTTTAACTGTCCAGCCAGAGCAGAGATGGAGAGCAGGTTTGCAGTGCACCAGACACTGCACCAATTACTCCAAAGATGGGCCCTGAGGACCTCAGTGAGGAGGAGGAGGAGAGCTGGAGCAGGTGGAAGTCGTGGGCTGGTGGAGTCAGGCAAAGGAGCAAGCCACAGGGGAGTCTTTGCTTTTGGTTTCTATTTCTCCTGCGTTGCTGTGTCTGAATCGTGGATACTGTGCACACCTCCAACATGACATATCTGGGGATTGCAGGTGCCTTTTCTCTCAGTTATTACATTGTGTAGTTTCTATTATGTTGTTTCTAATATACCTTTCTTGTGCAAGATTCATTATTCTGGCTTCTGTGCCTCAATCCTCCTCCCTGAAGAGGTAGCAACTCTTATTTCCAGGAATTTGTGTCTGTCTCAGTGAACTTAAGAGCTCACCAAGATTAAGGATGTCTTTCTGCCCTCACCTCCTTCCTTTCATTCCTTTTTACCTTCCTACTCTTCCTTCACACCCTACATTTGGGCAGTCACGGTGCTCATGTTCAGCTGCAGTCCCCTGGGATTTACACTGACCTTCACTGTGGATGTAGTTTCCATTTTCCCCCTTTATGGCTTCAGCACTATTTCCTACTCTCCCAGACCAGCTCCTCCTGATTTACATCTGTCTGGGGGCAGCTGAAGGAGTTTTTCAAAGCTGCTTATTAAAACCTCCCTCCCTTCTGCTCTGTTTCCTTCTGCTGCCAGCTGTTTGCCCACGTTTCCATGGAAGGCTGATTGCACCTTCCCTGCCCTCCAAAGCCTGGCTTCAGCAGTCCATCCCCAGCTGACCCTGTCCCTTCTCAGGCTGCCTGGCCCCACCTCAGAGCCCTTGGCAGCACACCTTGTTCTGAGAGGTGTTTCAGTTACTGATGGGTGAGTGACTTGATTCCGAGTTTGGTTTGGACAAGCTCCCATAAATTGTAATGCTCGACTGTGGGTTATCCAAACTATCCGGGCCTCTTGGGACTCTAAATTGGCCTGGAGGACCAGCTGGGAAGGCTGTTTTCCGAGCTTTTGGCACTTCCTGATCCCAGAGAAGCTGCAGATAGCATGGCAACAGGCTCTTGCATGAGCGGTCAGCGTTTTGGCTGCTTGTTTTAGCTGGATCCTAAAAAAGCAGTGAGCAAGCAAACAAGCCCATTTAGAGCTAGGTGGTCCCATCAACCAGGTGGAAACATGAGGCAGCTGTAAGGAGCTCTCTGATTCCTTCTGCTTGAGATGTGCATTGCCAGTGATTGCTGGCATTTGACAGACTGGGGGATGGAATGACTGTGTATTGGCACCACGTTGGATTTGGCACAACGTTGGATTTGGCACCTCAGGGCAGTAGCCCAGGCGTGGGTCTGGGTGGAGAAGGGATGCTGCACCACAAAAAGTGGCCACTGGAGCTGGCTCTCTTCAGACAAAACCCCAGATCTATAGACTGACAGATTAAAGAGTGTAGTTTTGCTTGCACTACAAGCCCCCATAATGGTGTGTGTACAAACAGCTACAGTGTCATGGCTAATGCAATATCCTGTCTGGAGGGAGATTTGGACATGATCAGTTCCTTGGCAGAGCCTCAGCAGTTCCAGTGTGCAGTAGTCCAGTGGCTTTCAAGCCAAAACTCTTGTCCAGATCATTAAGGGCCACTGATGAACCCATTCTCCCAGACTTTGTCTATACAGTTTTTAAACACATTAGCACTGTCCATTTATAATCACTAAGGCAGAAAGATTCATGGGAAGAGAGAGAGAATCCTGTCTTTTATAAAAATCTCTGTAAAGATCCATCTGTTAAAAAAAAAAAATAAAAAGAGGTCAAACTTTTGGACAGGCTCAGCAGAATAACTCCTTATTCCTATAACTGCAGTTGTGGATGGATTCCCTACAGAGTTTGGAGGTGGGATAGAGCTTATACCTTCACTGCCAAGTCTGTGAGACAAAGAGAGCAGCCCCCTGACCTGATGATGTCATCTATTTTCACTCACCTTTGAATCGACTCTTTCCTCAGCCCCAAACCCCTGGAAAACACAACCATTTTGCCAAATATGGGCATAAAATGGAAGCCAGGGGGGAAAGCTACCCCAAAACCTACATTCCCTTTACATGATAGTGCATTCTTTGGCGTGATTTGGGATGTTCTGGTGTTCCTGCTTTACATACTGCAGCCCTCCCTCCCCGCAGCTTTGCCCTGGTGCTCAGCCTTTCCTGCCCACGTGGTGTTCAGCCCTGTGTGGACGTCATGAAGTTATTGCTAAATCACAGCTGGGCTTGCCAAACAACTGCCTCTTCCTCTTGCCAATTCTGTTCAGCCTCTGAAAAGCTACAGGGCTTGTGCTGGGCCCCACTCAAATGATGTGCTCAGTTACAAACACAAAATAAAATGCAGGACAGTAATAAAGTAGTTAAGTTTTGATTAATTCTCTGAAAGGGTTAATGGGATTTTTTTTTCTTCTTTTTTTTCCCACTCTCTAAGTAGGAAAAAAAAAGACAGAGTGAGAGACCCAAGTGGACACAACTAGAACAAAGCCCTGTTTATGATTAGTATGGCTGAAAATATCCATGTTAGGCCAGGTGCAGATGGCTAATTCCCCCAGACTACAAGCCAATTTAAACCATAATTCCTGAGATAGACCACTTTTCCCAACATTAATGGGAACCAGCTGCCTCCTATTAATAATATGGATGATTACAAGAAACAAAAAGTGGGGGAGGGAATAGTGGAGTTAGAGAAGACATTATTTTCCAGGCTGTTGCCTGTGTCCTGCTGAGGACAATATGGAAAGCTATGGAATATGAGTCTTGAAAACCTGTCAAGTTAAATACACACAGTGTGTTTGCTCAGAAGAAGGATGGAGTTATCAGTGTACTTCTGTGTTTCGGTGACAAGGTTATTTAAGGGGTAGCAATTGTATTTATTTAGTTATTTGCTGGTGCTTTGCCTTTGCCTTTTCTGTGCTGACACTGGATGGTTTTGATTAGCTCCCTAGGAGGGGAGCCCATTGCCTTTGGTGCACTGAGCCTGGCTGTTCCCACTGTGCCCTGATTTTGTGTGAGATTGTAGAGCACATCAAAGCAGAAAGACAAAAAAAAAAAAATGTTCTGAATTGTTCTCCTGAGAGCCTGACTTGCTGGTTCAAGAAATTTGTTCAGGCTTCCATTATGGTTTGTGCCAGTGTGAGGTGAAATGGGAAGACATGGCAATTCATGGTGTGTAATAGCTATGTGTCTCAGAAATGGCTTTTTTTTTTCTTTCTGTATTCTTTGTGATTTTGTTTTCCTTTGGTTGTTTTTGGAAATCTGAGTAGAATTTATTTAAAAAAAAAAAATCACACCATTTTTACTTGTCAGTGAGGCAAAAGTCCTATGGCATCAATTGTTTTGGCTATAATCCTTGTTTCTTACGTAGAAAGGATTCTTAACACAAGGATCATGTCTTTGAGACTGGTGAATAAAGGAGCCTCACTAAAAATGTCCCTCTTGACCCTGAAGGAGATGAAAAGGAGCCAATGCCCTTTTCCCAGTTATTCTGCTGGGATTGTGAGGGACTCTTGGAGACATTTAGCTCACTCTGGCTGCATTTCCTCTCAGCCCATTTGATGAGAGTGTGCAGACTCGGCACTGTAACTCTTGATGGAGGGTTTTTTGTGAGGGGAATTTTTGTGTACCTGAGGAAGGGGCACAGCTGGAGCAAGCTGGGGCTGCCCTTCACCCAGCCTGAGGGTACAGAAGGGTTTGATGCCTCCCCAGACCATGCGGGGCTCGTACATCCCTGCTCCAAAGGGATGAGCTCTAAGGGACCCTCAGAGCTTTTCCTGCTCCTCTCTCATGTGTCAGAGGAAGTGGGGCAGAAACACAGACCAGGACTTTGATTTTGAATACCCTGATCACTGGACTTGATGACAGCCAGGAACCATGGTTCTTGGGAACAACTTCCCTCACTTTGACAAATTTCTGTCCTTTGCTAGGTTACAAGAAGATCCCTTTTCTAAGTCAGGAGCAAAATACCCTCTAGATCACAAACTCTTAGATGGCAACCTAAGAAACAAAAATAAACCTTGGGCCTTCTAGCCAAGGCATGAAACTAAGGACATTTCAGCAACATTTTATTTTTATTCACACATCTTAGTAGCCCACATATCTCTCTGGGGTATTTACTCTAAAGAAGAAAACCTCTACTGGCCCTCTCCAAACTTCAGTAGTATTTAAAGCAGACACAGCAGAGGTAACAAAAAAGAGATTATTGATTTTATGTATGTAAATAGAGCATAGCTGAGTTGACAATGTCTCTTTAAATAATTGAAAAAATCTGCTTCAGCTGACAGTAGTTCACCAGATAATGAGGCTGGTAGTGGAGGAACGTGAATAATTAGAGAGTAGGATTCTTGCTGTGTGGAATTGACCCTTGGGGGCTCAGAGAAAGAAGGATTTGTGGCTGCTCTGAAATGCTAGTGGTCTGCTCCAGCATTCCTCTTGTCAATACAAACCTTGTGTTTTTATTGGAAACACGTGTCAAAACAAAACAGCGTTTGAGGCTGCTGCTGAGGGAAGGTGGGCAAGTCCAGGAGCTGCAAACCTGTTTTTCTGTTTGCTGCCAAAAATTCCATGCCACTGCTGCCCATCATCTCAGATGGAAGGAGAGATGATGAGTGCTCTCGTAATACACTGGTGATTCTTCTTCTGTTGCCTCCCCAGTGAAGTTATTTATATGCAGAAAATTAGAGAAATCAGGATAACCAAGGCATCTTGCTATACTTTGATGAAGTCTGGATTGAGGGCTTACATTGCAGTTCTTCCCTGGAGAAAAGCTGTAGCAGCAAGTGAGTGCTTACCTTTCCTGGCCAGGCAGAAGGGCATTCAGTCATATGTAATATTTAACTCCCTGTGGGCTGCCAAAACATTTTGAGAACTTGGTAAATTTTGAGTATTGGCTCCATTACCTGCATTATGGAAAACTCAAAGGAAAGAGGTGAGACACCCAGTATCTGATGTTTGCATAGATAAATATTTGACTTTGCTAGTTTTCTTTTCTTTTTCTTTCTTTTTTTTTTTCAATTGGAAATTATTTTGTTGGGCTGATGTTAAACATCTGCCTCTTTCTCTGCCCTCCTTCATAAACCCAGCTCCTGAGATGGTTTTATTTCATGGATGAATCAAATTGTTTTGGGAGATAAAGAACCCAATTTGTAATGTGCTTTAGGGGCTTTCAGAATGAAAGGCAGGGATTGAAGTAGAGTATTTGGTTATTAGTGTCTCCATATTTCTTTCCCTTGATCTACCTGTCCCATCGTGTTGTCAGATCTTCATGGTTGAGATTTGAGTCAATAATGGTGAAAGCTGGAACATGTGAGCCCTATTTAAACCCAGCACCATCATATTTCTGGAGTGAATCTAAGCCTAATTGAAAAGGCAAGTGGGTTTCTCTGGCAAAAGAAAACGTGGCTGTCACAGGCTTTACCAAGTTCAGTTAAACAGAGTAGAATGTGCTCTGGCATCTTTGTTTGGTTTCCATTTTAAATATAAAATTAAAAACATATTTCATCTGTTGTAGGCTTTAAGGATGATTTACAAACTTAAAGAAAATAAAAAGAACTTTACAGCTTTCCAAGGCCTGGCCCTTGAGATGCCAGGAAATAAGTCTCTCCTCATCTCCACAGTGTCATCTCCACAAGAGTTTGTGCAGGCTGCCTCACCCATCACCTTATGGGCAGCGTGTAGAATTGTCACCATTCCTCATCATCTTCTCATGTATTTCCTATTGCTCTGCAATAGTTCAGGAAACAGAAACTGTTTTCTTCCAAGTTCCAAAGGATTAGAGCCAAGCTTTGGCTTGGAGGCCCATGCAGGTGGGATGAGAGCAGCCCCGTTTCTTCCCTGCTGCCATAAGCACAAGCAGCTTTGAAGCACTTTGGTCAAAATATCCCAAAACTGTCAGGCACAGCTCAATCTGTTTCCATCTTATGAGGTATTTTTCATTCATCACTGTTATTTTAGACATATTTCTTTCAGTGAGTATCCATTTGCAGTTTAGAAGTTTCAGATGACTTTTTTCATAGCTGATACACCTTTTTTTTTTAGTTTGAACCACCATATGATGATTGTCATGTGCCCTTCAGAATAGAGCTTGTGGGAAAGTTTCACCCTCAGCAACAGTTTTATCAAAATAGTTTCTTGTATTATTCAATTACAAAAGCTCAATGGATTCTTTCATGGAACATCACAAATAGATATCCATTCTACAAACCTAAATCCACTTCTTGTGGTCTTTTGATCAAATGCTGTGGTTTTACTTGTGTCTGATGCATTTTAGTGTCCTCATTGCTTACTGAACAAAAGCACTGCCATGAATCAGGAATATTTTAAGAAAGGTTATGACAAAATAAAAAAATCTCACATTGAAGAAAGTAGCAGTCAGCCAGCTCTGGAGGGCTCCTTTTGAAGGCCTCATCTGTCATTTGGGAATTGGCACTGGCAGCCCCTGGGTTACTGAGGAATTATATGCACTCTCTTCTCGCAGAGGTGGCACAATTGTTTTGAAACTAGGCAGATCTTCTGTGTTTACTACTTGGCAGGTTCTGTGTTTTTGGCTGGCAGCCACGCTGAAATGTGTTTAGTTTTAATTGACAGCCATGGTCAACACTGCAGATCCCAGGTAGGTACTGCTAATCCTGACAAGGCAAGGCAGAAACAGACAGGCTTGTGTTCCAGCTAGCCAGAGGCTCGAGCCTTTGGGAAGCAAAGGCATTTTGCCTCCAGACAGTTCTGAACCTCAGCAACTCACCCTTCAGTCTCATCTCAGCACCTCCTTGCAAGCAGCCCCCAGCCACAGGAGCTGTAAGAAATCACACAAAGTGATTGTGTGATCAGATTTAGGTTGGAAGGGACCAACCCCCCCTGCCACGGACAGGGATGCCACTTATTGTCCCAGGCTGCTGCAAGCCCCATCCAGCCTGCCCTTGAACAGGGCATGTTCACAGCTTCTTGGGAACCCTGTGCCAGGGCCTCACCACCCTCACAGGGAACAATCTCTTACTAATACCTAATGTAAACCTATCCCTTTTCAATTTAGAGCCATTCCCTTTGTCCTGTCACTCCATGCCTTTTGGGTACTGAAAGGTGCTCTAAGGTCTGTCCAGAGCCTTCTCCAGGCTGAACACCCTCAGCTCTCTCAGCCTGGCTCCAGAGCAGAGGTGTTCCACCCTCAGATCATCTCTCTGGCCTCCTCTGGACTCACATCAGTTCATGTCCTCCTTGTGCTGGGGGCCCAGAGCTGGACACAGAACCCCAGATAGGATCTCACAAAGGCAGAGAAGAGGAGGAAATCAATTTTTATCCTGCAGTGGGAGGTCAGGTGCTAGTATCTTTGCAAAAGAGATTTTATTAGAGCCCAGAGACATCCATTTTCCTGGGACTTGAAAGCCAGAACAGTTACACACAGACCTCTAGTTTAAAATATAGAGACATTCCAAAAGTGCATATGGTTAGATTTATGTAAGCCACAGTTTGTAATGGTTTAGATTTCACCTCCTAGTCCTTGTGAGAGTTTCAGCCTTGCTCTCAAGAGAGTAAAAAAGTAACACAGAACATTTACAAAAATAAAAGAAAAAAAAACCCCATATGCACAGACTTAGGGTGGCTTAGTCATGACATCTAATTAGGGACAGCAATGATTTCTGTGAACCACAAAAGTGTTAGTTTCAGTTGGCATAAAATTCCACAGAGTAATACTTGGGACTATCTCTCAGCCTATCTGTCTCTCTGTCTATCAGCCATGCTCATATGCTTTATTATTAATGATGCATTCCTTCTCTTTATTGTCGGCTCTGTGAGAAATACACAAGTTATTGTCTTCCTCATAAGATAATTCCTCAAGGAATGATTTTAACTTCCCCCTCAAGTGCCTTGCATTTCAAGTAGCTGCTCAGCAGAGCTCCACAGCAGAGGGATTTGTATTTATGGAGAAAAGGTTGCACACCTGGCTACTGGGCCAGGAGGCCTCCCCTCAGCATTTAGGTCTCATCATTATTAACCTCTTATGTCTCTGACAGAGAACCAACAGCAGGAAGTTAGACACCACCAAAGAGGACACTGAAAGCAGAGATCCAGAGCAAAGGAAGTTTTTTGTGTCACCTGGGAGTAGATGGGATGTTTGTTCCACCCCTGTGTTGTGAGATGCCCCAGGAGAAAGTAACAGAGACACTGTCAGTGACAGCTTTAAAGCATGACATCAGTGAATCAAGGTATTCCCCAGCCTCCAGAAACAAGTCCTGATGGTACCTCTGCAGAGAGACATCTTCAGAACAGCACAGCATTTATAAATTTTCATTATTTCTGGGAGCTGCTTTTTTTCAATCTGGGAGAAGTTAGAGAGTATCTCCCAGTTTCTCATTTTTAGTGGGCCTGTGAGATTGAGGTGGAGACCTGGCTGTTCTGAACTTTCCAAAAGGCATTTCCAATAGCAGAGTAGCCCTATTTTCTCCTTCACAGGTCTTGAAACTGTGCAGTACTTGTTCATCAGCCTCAGACTTTGATTTGGCACTGCTATGTCGTGCAGATGTAGCAATCACATTTGTGAGCCTGGAACTAATTAAAAATGGAATATTTTAGATCAGTCATGATGAGTGTGGCCAGATTTACAGGCAGAATACAAGGGAGCTTAAGGAGCAGAGTGATCCAGCCTTTTTAAAATGTTCTTCCTTCAACATTGGTACATTACCTACAGGCCAGCTGGGCTGGACCTTTACAGCACTGTCTTTATGCAACCTCTGGCTGGGTAAAGGGGAGCTTTAGAAGGACACCAGTGTTTCATGGTTTGCTACATTCCAGATGTATGCAGAACCATCTCTAAACTCTGTCTGGCAAGACACTGCCTTTTTTTTTATTTATTATTCTCTTTTTTTTTTTTAAGAGGGCATGGTTGCCAAGCCTGTCAATCAATTTAACAGGAGACAATGAGTTAAAGGCAGCGGGGAATAGAAAAATCTGCAGATCTGAACAGAAAACAGATGAGGGGATAGATGTGGCTCTAGCTCTGTACAGCCATGCATCTGACAGCTGCACAGAGTGGGGTAGGGCTATCACAGCTAATACTGTTACCCAAAACTTGGAGGCTGAGTCTTGCAAGAGCCTCTCTGACCCTGTGAGCTCGGTGTGTGAGCCACTGAGGCAAAGGCTTGCCTGCAGACAGCCCTGCAGGGCCTTCAGGGAGGAAAGATGATCCTCAGAGCAATTATATGGTGGGTCACCATCATTTCCTCCCTGCTCAGCTCAACGTTTTCAACATTTGCTGCTCCTGGCTGCCAGCTCTGCATCTGCTCCATGCTGAGTCCAGCTGAGGAACAAAGCAAAACCCCTGCGGTGGCTCTCAGGGTGCAACCAGGGCTTGTGATGGATCAGAGCTTCATCCCACCTCACCAGCAGCTTGCTCTGCTTGACTGGCAGCCAGTGTGGCACAACACCAGCCACACAGCCACTGCACCACTCAGCACAGCCTGGTGGGGACACAGTGCTCCTGTCACCATCGCTCTGTGTCACCTGGATATGCCCTGGGCAGCACTGGGCTCTTTGATCAGACCCTGGCGAGATTGCCACTGAGAAAACAAATGAAAAGGATGCTCCAGACGTTGCTACATCTAGTAACAGAGGATGGCAAGCTTCCCTGTGGGTTGTCATTTCCATGTGACATCATTCCTTGTAGGATGTTCAGATGGCAAAGCCTGTTGCTGGTTTGTAAATGTGAGGGTGACTTTTTAGCCCTCGTGCAGCACAAAAGTTTTTTATTTGCAAGCCTCAAGATAAGATATCATACAATGGTATTAAAAAAAAAAATATTCTGAAAGACCTTTAAAATTAAACTGTAGACAAAGTGGTGAAGTGTTGAATGCAGGTGGGGGCACTACCATGGGGAGGTGATCAGGGGGTGTCACACCCAGCTTTTCACTCCGAAAGGCCCCATGTGCTTCTGCTGAGGGTATCCAGCAAAAGCCTCAGTTTATCAGCCCCCGCCTAAAGATAAATAAAAATCAACTTTGCTTGAACATGGCTTGGCTGGCAGTCTCTGCACAGAGTTCTGTACAGCATAGCTTTTATTACCATTAAAATGATTTAAATGGAGACTCTGCCCAGCAGCATTGTAGGTGACACATTCCCTAGCTGCCATGTATCCAAACAGATTGCTGCAAGGCCTTGAATAAACATTTTGTAAGTCTAGCTCTGAAGCAATTTACATCAAGCAGCATATATTGCATGGATGCCAACTAGTTCTTGTGTACTCCTCACAGAGCAGACAATGTTTTCTATCAAATCTGTTGGGTGAAAACAGAAAACCTATTAATAATGTGTCAGGAACCTGACTGAATGCAATATTTATGTGGAAGTCTCATACATGGCTTGTTTATAAAGAGTACACGAATTCTGTGGTTCATGTTTGAAATGTGTAAGAGAACAAGAATAATTTTAACATTTTTCTCACAGGGACACCTACCCACACAATTTCAGTCCTCTTGTAATATGAAGGGCTGATGTTTTTCTCAGAGTAAGCTGAATGCAGAGCTCAGCAAAGCTGGTCCATGAATTGATCTCAAGAGCTTTAGCCCAGGGTCAGCGCATTGTAGTAAAGAATTAGACTAAAGCATTCAAAATCTAGCAAAAGGAGCAAATTCCCAGGGCTCTTGAATTTTTCTTGTGTGTAACTATGGTGAAATCTCAAGCCCATCCATTGATTTGGTGACGAGTTGAAGCTGTGTTGAAACGGAGCAGAACCCGGTCTTGGCCGGGGCGGCCCTCGTTAGGTGCTGAGCTGAGTGCTAAGCACCTCAAACCTGAACCTCATCCAAACCCCAGCCTGCAGGATGGAGATGGAAATTTTGTGAGGCTTCACTTGGAGTATTGCTCTTTTTTATTTTTTTTTTTTTGCTTTTGCACAAATCACCAGGGTTCTAAAAACAGCCTCCAACACTCGTTTCTACTGGCACGGCCGCTATCGATCGTGTCCAGAAAGAGGAATGGAAAGACATGACAGAACTGGAAATGATCCCAAGCCATGAAGCTTGGATCTAAACCTTGATCCAAGCTTTGCTAAAGAACAGGAGGGCTTTTTTTTTTTTTTTTTTTTTGTTGTTGTATCTGGAGGTTTGATTTAATCTCTTGTACTTGCATGGAAAATCTGTAGTGCTGGAATATGGAGTTTCCTCAGTGGATAAGATCTGTAAGATCTGCTGGATCTGGTGCTCCAGGGAAACTTTGAAACTTTTAACCTGGGAAGAGAGTATGGCTTAAGCAGCATCAGCTGTGAGGGAAAGGATCTCCAGCCATGAGAACCAGGGCAACAAGGAATATTCTCAGTGTTCCTGAACACTGCCCAGCTCAAATGTCTCATCTGGCTTTTTTTCAGAACAAATTCTTTTTCTTTTTCTTTTTCTTTTTCTTTTTCTTTTTCTTTTTCTTTTTCTTTTTCTTTTTCTTTTTCTTTTTCTTTTTCTTTTTCTTTTTCTTTTTCTTTCTCTTTTTCTTTCTCTTCTTTCTCTTCCTCTTCTTCTTCTCCTTCTTCTCCTTCCTTCTCCTTCTTCCTTCTTCTTCTTTTTCTTCTTCTTCTTTTTCTTCTTCTTGATTCAAAAATTGACTCATGAATAACATGGAAAATTTAATCAGCATGAGGACTTTGGTCACATTGTGATTAATACTTGCCAATTCTCTGCAGTATTTTCTTTTAATGAGTTGCAACTCATTAAACTAATTACATTCATTGATTTCAACCAGATGTTTACACCTGGAAGTGCATTTATTATCATTTATTATCGGAGAGGGACTCTCCATCAGGAACTGTAGTGATAGGACAAGGAGTAATGGGTTCAAATTGAAAGAGGGGAAATTTAGATTAGATATGCAGGAGAAATCCTTTACTGTCAGGGTGCTGAGACCCTGGCACAGGGTGCCCAGAGAAGCTGCAGCTGCCCCACCCTTGGAAGTATTCAAGGCCAGGTTGGATGGGGTTTGGAGTAACCTGGGATAGTGGGAGGTGTCCCTATCCATTGATCAGGATGATCTTTAAGGTCCCTTCCAACACAAACCATTCTGTGATTTAATATTAATTGGTTTTAGTTTTAAGTTTTTCTGTCTGCTCAATTAATAAACAAAAATATTAGCACGTGATTGAGCCAGCTGGAATCATCATCATTATTAAAATTAACTAACAAAATATCATACTGTACAATTTGCAAAAAGACAACAGATTGGCAATTTCTTGTCCAAACTGTATGGTAAATATGTTCCAGTAATGAGTGGCTTACCAGAAAGCAGGAGAGGAAAGACCACAAATAAAATCAATATTATTATAAATATTACTTGCCACCAGTAATTGGAAAAGCTACTTTTTCATCCAAAACATTTGTTTTAAATTATATGTTGACATATTCTGGAAATAATTATGATAGACTATTTTTAAATTAGTAGTGCACAAAGGACTTTCTTCTTTATGTCCTTTTTTACATCCACAGTTTCTGGTTTCTGCTGTACTAAAATAGACTTGGATAAGGATCCATAGAAGTGTGTGTGTGCATGTAGATACTTTTATTTGTTTATATTTCTGGTTTGGACTATGAAATTGTGTGCTTTGGGAGGCAGGTGGCTTCCAACATTTGCAGAGATCTGCATGTTAAGTGAGTTCTGTTTTGTATTGCAGGAAAGTATTGCTACATGTATTTTCATGACATTCCTTTCAGGCATCTTTTGAGGGTTGCTTCCAAAATGCTATGAGAAAAAAAAAAAAAAGTGATTTGCTTTCAGAAAGTAATTGCTCAGCTAAAAATAATGAATGTGGTACAGCTAATGTGGAAACTCAATATGTCAGAGGTGATGTGGAAAACTTTGGATCAGACTGAACTGGGAGGACAAATGATCCCACAAAGGAATCAAATGAAGCTGTTACAGAAAGTCTTACTTCTACCAGTGTCAGGACAGTTTGGAAACCACAGATGAAAGAGCCCTGGTTCTCTGAAGGGCTCAGGAGAACAAGAGACTTTCTGCTGGTTTTGGTCAATGAGTTGGTTCTTGGCCAACCCATTGACCCTTTCTGGGCAAAGGATCTAAGTGTGGGTGGTGCCCCAAGCCCTGAACCCCATTATGGGGTGGCCAAGTGTCCCCCAGAGGCTTGTTCAAGCAAGGAATATTTATAATTCCAGTGCCAAACACACACAGGTGTGCAGGATGAGTTCCTTGTTACAGGAGGAGTAGTATTGGAGATCTGGGCCGGGAATGAAAGTTCCTTGAAGTTGTCCTAGGAAGCCTTGACAGAAATGGAAATTTCAGCATTTCTTGATAGAAATGCAAATTTCTGCAAGTTTCAGCAGAGTCCTGTCTAATGGTTGACAGCCCCAAGGGATGCCTGCCCTGTCCCCATCAGCAGTGTCCCTACCACAGTGGGTCTCTCATGACTCTGTGCACTGCCACATGTGTCTTTTGTTTCCCTTTTTACAACCAAATATCACATTGGCTGAAGGTTAAAAGAGAATTCTGATGAGTGGCAGCTCTGCTTTCCAGAACATTCATCTTACTAGATCGCTCTGATCAATTCTCCAGTTTGACTACCAAAATGAAAATTAAACATCCTATCCACCAGGAAAACTAATTTATAAATACATTTTAACTCTAGAGCCATCTTTTACCTGAAAACTTAATTGTGTTCCTTTAAGAAGATATAATTAAGTATCCTCATGGCAGACCATCAGTTTTAACAAAGCATCTCTAGAGCAGATAGACATCATTACTAATACAATTCTTTGAGGTGCAGGCAGGAAAATAAATTGGTTGTCATTGGGACATCATCAATATAATGAACATCTGACATGTAGACTCTGTTTCAGATGACACAGGCATAGATGAGCAGGAAAAATTGTTAATAAGAACTGCAGACAGGACATTGCAGGCTGTATCTGTCTCATGAAATGTTATTTGCTGCCAACACATTGCAGTAAAGAAAGACTGTTCTACCTGGAAATAGATGAGGAAAATAAAGTGAAGAGTCACTTTAAGGTATGTCCTGAGAAACTCTGCTCAATAACACAGTTTGAATCTTTGGCTTTATTTTTTTACATCTTGGTAGCAACTTTCATTTCAGGCAGGAAATTGGTAGTTTGCCTGTTTTTTATTTCCATTTAACCAGTACAGCAAAATGGAGCCTTTGATTTTTGGAATTATACCATCTCCAACAGAAATCAGTGGCTAACATTGTCATCCAGACGAACACAAAGCAGAGCTGGTTGAAGTTTTGCAAAGCCTAGGGGGAAATTTTGACATGCAGAAGTGAATACCCAAATACCCTTGGCTGTCTTGGGGATTTCCAGCAGCATCTGCAGAATGAGGGAAAAAAAAAATTCCAGGGTTGAAAACAGCTGAAAATGTTCTACAATGGAGTCCCAGCTCAGCACTCCTTAGTCTCACTTGTCTTACGTGGATTTGAGCATGTGTTTATTGTTAAGGGTAAATGTTTAATCCAGCAAGCACCCACTGCTTTTCCAAGCAGGACCATAGCTCCTTTTCTGTTTCATAAATTATTTGGAAAGTGAACCTATACTCTTTCAAGTCCTTTCTCCCAATATTCATTAACAGGCTTGGATGGTGTGTACTCTTTGAATCAGTTGTTTCCTATTCAATTCACATAATGAGTGAACTGAACCGCACAATATAATTATTTTTCCCAGTTTTAGATGACTGAAACACAATGAAGGAGAAAATTTTCTTTACTTGGAAGAGTTTTAGCTCATGTCAAAGGGATTAGCAAAGGAGTTTGTCAACATACACAGATCCCCACTTGTCAGGATATGTGTGAGCTGATGCCCCACAAGTTGGAGCAAAGCAAAAGAAGCAGCACCACCAGGAAGTATCTTTATGCAAGCAGAGCAGTTTGAAGCACTGTGCATACCCTGAGCTGATCAGGAGGTGTAAACAACCCTCCTCATGGAATGCATTTGGCCAGCGAAACTGTGGCAGGCAGAGTCAAAGTTTACAGGGAATGTGAAAGAATTACAGGATCAAAAGCTCAGATAAACATACAACACTTAAATCCTAATGTGGATTCTCTCCAAAGTTCTCTTAGCCTTCTGGGCCCAGCTCATTCACCTCATGGTCATGAGAAGTGGTTTTCTCACAAGGCTGCTGATGCTTCCTCTTGTTTGACCAGCAGGAAATTGCAATCCAATGAGCCTTTCTCACCAGAGTTCAAAATTTTTGGTAGGAGAGAGAATTAGAAAGTGCAGAGGCAGAGACAGAATGTAAAACAGAGTGCTGGGGTTGGGATGAGGGGGAAGAAGGGATACTGAGAGGGAAAGTTAATCAAGTTCTCTAATGCCACAGAAACATGCCAGGGTTGAAAGGTACCAGCACTTGTGGGGATGGGATGCTGTGCCAGGGAGCAGCCTCTGGATGAGGCCTCTGGAAGAGGAACTCAGCCCCCTCACTGCTCCAGCCCAGGTAATAGCATTCCCCTGTGGCTGAGGAATGCAGCAGGATTAAATGAGAGGCTGCAAATGCAATTCTAAAATGATTTTTCCATGTGAGAATCCCAAACCAGTAACATTAATCTTGATGCTGTTGTCACTTCTCAGTGTATGCGGCATCTTGTAAAAGGCTCATCATCCATTAGGGTTTTTAAAATGATTATTAATTTTGTTATTTTTCAGGGGTCTAATTAGGCTGGCAGTGCTTATTTGGCATCCCCTTATTGCCACAGGGCAGCAGCCACCACCCCCAGTGACAGACCCAGCTGTGTAAGGCTGTTGTTTTCCTACAGCAAGGAGCATTCTTTGTGTGCAAGTCTGAGGCTGTGTACCCGTGTGTGAACTCTCCAAAGGCAAACAACTCACCTTTAGAAAGCCAGATTCCAAGCAAGAAATGAGCTCAGCAGCTGTGAAAGGTGTCTCTGTGTTTCATTGTTGATAAAAGTACAACCCACAGTGACTCAAACCTCAGGATGTGGTGGGGAACCAAGAAGAAAAGAAAGAGAGTGGGGAAGAAAGGGGAAAAAGGCAGCTTTCTCAGGATGAGGAGTTCAGACATGCCAGATTTCTTTGGCACAGACATTGCTGTCAGGAGCCTTGCGGACGTTTCGTGTTTGAGTCCCTGCTTTCTTTGTGTTGGCTCTGAGCATTTTGAAAGATTTTGAAAACAGTACTGCAAAGTGTTTCAGTTGCAAAGCTGACCAGTGAGTGCCACAGCCAGCATCCCCTTCACAGGCTGACAGTGCAGGCAGAAACCTGTCACCTGAGGGCTGTCACCAATCTGCCATTAACCTGCAGCTCCTCACTGTGACAGAAATGTCAATGGTCATTTTCCTCCACATCAGCCCTTTCTTCAACTCTCCTGGGTAAGCAGAGGGCAGCCACTGGAAGGGCAGTGAGAAAGGGAAAGGGAAAAGCTGCTCTGGAAGCTGAGCACTAATGGTAGGCATTGATTTCCTATCGTAGAGATGACGTGTTTGGATTTACTGAGCTGCTTTAGATTGAAAGGCATTTACCCAGCCACAGGACTGCCAGGTGTGCTGTGTTCAGATGAAATAATGCTTCAGCATTGGTTCCAAGGCCCTGAATTTCCCTCCACCAGCTCCAGCCATCTGGCTCAGGCACAGTTTCTTTCTGAAGCTTGGTGGCCTCAGAGTTTCTCCTGTGATGCTGTCAGATATTTAGCTATAGGAGCACAAGCTCAGGCACGAGGAAGGAACTAAACTATCCTGTCACAGACAGTGCCTAACTAACAGAACAGGTCTTTTTTCTACTGAACATGTATATTCTTGACTTGCAGTGGAAGAGGAGTGTGGCTACAAGACCTGTGGAGAGCAGAATGCTGCAAGGAATGAAGAAAATAAGAAATGGAGTAAATGGAGTGAAGGCTGTATGGGCTGGTGACCAGTGTTCACTGGAAGGAATGCTGCAGGATCTCTTGTCAGGCCTATTGAGCTGACAGAGGCTGATCCAGCACAGGGGTGCAGTGCCTGGTCCCCAGAGGAGGGCTCAGCCTGAGCCTCTGCAGCAGTGAGGATGGCATTCCTGCTGCTGGAATCCAGGAATGCTGGAGAGCACCTAAGGAGAACGAGTGCTATTGATAGATTTACAGTGCTCCCCCTCCTCCTCCTCCTCAGGCCACTGCAGAGGCCCTGGGGGCTCACACCTGCACAGAGATGGGAGCCAAAGCCAGCTGCTCTGCATCACCTGCACCGGTGATGGTGATGGTGACAGGAGAGGGATTTCAGCATCCCTGGGAGGAGTTTGCCTTTGAGAATAGCAGCTTGTGGTCTTTTAACTTCCAAAGGGGAGTCCTGTGAGTTCTGAGTGTCTGGAAAGGACCAGATCCAGGAAGAATTGCAGTGGTGCCAAGGTGCCTGAGCAGGCACTGGCACCTGACCCATGCCATGCCTTGTGGGGTTTGGTCTCTGGTGGTGCAGAGATGCCACTGCAGCCTGCAGGGTGCCACACACGGCTCCTTTGGGCACAGGGAGAAGCCACAGCCTTGGCAGAAGCACAAGAGTGAGTTACCCACTTCTCCTTGCTTCTGCTCTGCTTTTGACTCAGCCCTGCAACAGCTTGTGGGAAAGCTAAAGGAGAAATATTTATTTTAATATTCAGATGTTCTCATTTGCACTTACGTATGTGTGTGTGTGTGTGTGGGTACCACACATATGTAACATCAATGTGTTTGTTTATCAGTGCATTTCCTGCATGGCTCTGGTTCTCTAACAGCTCTATCTTCTCATCTCCACAAAGAAATAACAACATTGGACCCGAATTCTAAATATATTCTGAAGACCAATAACCCCCTGAAGTTTTCTGGATGTCTTTAATTAAGAGTAAAAGCCAAACAAAGCAATCAGAAGAAAACAAATGGATTGATGGAGCCTCTCTATTCACTTGCTGGTGGTTAGGAGTAGAACTGGGTAAATGTTCATGGCAAATGTTTGGTTTTAGACCTGTCTAGCTTTTCTTGGTATCCTGCAATTATTTTGTATGCATTTTTGGTACACATTTATATTCTTTGAAATTCTGTATACATATTTTGTATAAACATGTTTCAACACCCTGGTAGTAAAGTGCTGTTTAGGTGTATTCAGGGCTGTTAAAAGCATTTGTGTGACATTCAGTATCCAAGTAGATGTTTATACTTGGAGACCTGAAAACACTATAAAACAGAGTGTGAAAAATCAGAGATTCCTAGGTGATCACACAAGCACTTACCTAAATTGTTAGAAGGATGCAAGAGTAGGCAGCATGACCCAGAATTATTTTAGTATAAAGGAATGGGTGTTCTAAATTTCTCTTTTTTTATTTTTCTTTTCAGATTCTGAGGAAGTTATAATTCACTTTTAATGGCAGAATCCATGTTCAAGGGTATTTTACCTTTTCTCATTTCTTTTTCAGGTGATTTCCATAGGAACAAAGCAGTCCCTTGCTGTGATGCATCTGCCTCTGGGTTTAAACACTTCTGGTTAACTCCAGCCCAGAAGCAAAGCAGATCTGTTTCTTAGGCAAAAAAAGGAAAATCAAGAGAGAAGAATTGGATAGAGGGGAAGAATTTGATTTGTGAGGGTTCTTTTCAGAAAGTACCATGAGATCTTAAAGAAGGCAGCAGGATTAGAGTTCCTATTGCTTGTGAATTGCCTGAACTGCATGAGTGAGCTTTAAGGAGAGCAGTAATGAAGAAATAAAACAGCTTACAAGCTACACCAGCCCTGGAAAATAGGAGCATTTCACAAATGGCTTCATCTTCTGTGACTGGTGATACCCGACAGTGATGTACAATTACTTCTTGTTGTACTTCTTCTGTTGTATCTGAAACACAAAGCTTTCACTCTAAACCTGGCTAAAGAGGAAAACAAGAGAATGCAGCAATTTCTAAACTAGCCATTAGCTCAGCAGCAGGGTTGTCTCAGGCTGTTTTGATAGAAGCAAGAAAAAAAAAATTAAAAAAAGAGAATAGTTTAAACTTTGCCTCAGGGGTTGGAAACCTATTTTTCAGGCTGTTTAACTGTCATTCTCCGTGCATCTGTTCAAATTAGCTTCAGACAGAGAAATAAATAGGAAATATGGCCCAAGGGTCCTTAGTTTTGTCAGAAGGGACTGAGAGAAGTGGAGAAGAAGAAGGAAGTCTGGTTCATGAAGGCCTGCTGGGTCTTTTTGCTGAGATGAAGTCAAAGCTGACTGAGGGTGAGTTCTTTCAATCGTCACAAACACCCCAGTGGACAGGAAAACCCTGAATGTGGGGATACAGGATGGAAACTCCAAGACAAGATGTGCTGTGAACTTCCCCAGGCTTGGACTCAGGGTTTCAACAGAGGAAAAAGAATGCCAAGGAAATCTGAGGAATGGGTTCAGGGTGAAAGAAAAGGTTATTTCAGGTGAAAGAAAAGGTAACTTGCTCACAGTACAGAGTGGCAAAGAAGTGCTAATGGGGCACACCTGGGCATTGTGAGTCAGACATTTAGATCTCAGTGTCTCTTCATGTTACAAGACATTATTGTTGATTTTAGAGAGCCAAGTGAGGGAGAAGCTTGGGCACATCTCAGGCCCAGCTCAATAAACTGCTTTTCTCAGGCAGCATTTTGAGCAGTTCTGTCCCAATAAACCCCGCTCATGACAAAATCCTGGATACTTGGTTCCTCTTCTCTCAGAGTACCACCAGGGCATGGAATTGTCTTTGTTTCCAGACTCCTTTGGTACTGGGCTCCTCTCTACTCATTTTCACAAGAAAACCCTTCATCACTGCACTGATGTAAAATATTTGTGTGTCAGTGATGTGACACATGTATGTACAGCCACAGCAAGAAGCAGCAGCACCTCCTCCCCTCTAAGGCTTCCCCCACCCCCTGATTTCTGTCGTTTGATCCCTGGAAATTCAGTTTACCTGTTGTTCCTCTGTATCCTCCGTCTGCATGAATCAGGATAATACATCCATCACACGATTAACAGATGTTTGTGTTCATTTCAGAATCAGTTTGTGTTGGTTCAGTGTTTGTTTCTCACAGCACAAAGCCTTGCATGGGACACCTCCGGTCCAGAGTTCTGGACCACCTAGAACATCCTTGCTAGGTCAAGTATGAAAGGCATTCCTGGAAGCAACTTCATTTAAAAATATATTTTTATGTATCTTGCTATCACTGATGATTTTTCTCTAACACATTTAAAAGTGCCTAAAATCAGCAGGGAAATGTTCAGACAAAAGAGACTCAATTAATCCTATTTTTGTCTATTTTGCACCTCCAGGGTATTTTGTGAGAAATAAAATGCACTTCACAGCTCTCTCTGGCATGTACTATGATTACAATCAACATTTCTGTGTATCATAATAACGAAGATGATGATGATGGCCACTGTTTCCCACCTCTTTGCTGCAGGAAAAGAGCTGACTGCAACAGGATGTACTGTGAGTTAGATTTATTCCCAAATTTATTCCTCTCCTGTCTCAGAGGCAAAATAGGTCAATATTCTATTATAGTCCAAACATTATTAACTTACTGTCCTCATGTATTTTGATATTCCAGTGGAAAAAACACACAAAAATCAAAATTGAACTTCAGAAACATGACTCGTTTCGAGTGTAATTTTTAAAGTTTTCTCAAATCTCTATTTTCCATTTTTTTTCCCCTCCAGGCTTTCTGTCTACGTGCACTTTGCTTTCTCAACAAAAAAGGAAATAAAAAGGGAAAACAAAAACTAAAGATTGAAAATGGAAGAAAACAAAACAGAACTTGATGCTTGCGGTTCTTTGCACTGGGAGAGAAAAAAAAGAGAGTTAAAATATCTAAATTTTATAAAGATACAATGAAAACTCCATAACAAATATCACTGATAACGTACAAAATGATAAAATCACATTTTCATGCTCTTTTTGGGTTATTTTATTTGTTCATACTGCCAATCACTTCCTCGTTGAGGGAGGAAGGTAAACAGTAAACAGAGACACCAGATAAATGGCTTGAGGTGGCTAGAAATGTCAAAAGCAAAAATAACGATAGCTCAGACTGTCTCCTTATGGAGCTCGTGCTCCAGCTCACGCTTATGGAATTAATTATTATTTTGTGGATCTTGTTTGTCAAGCACCATTCACAGGAGTCCTGCTTGCCCCAGAGCTGTGTAGCTCAACCCCAGCCATGGAACTACATTGGCAAACTCCTCACAATTCCTTGAGCAGAGGGTATTTGGTCAAAGGTACAGGTGAAAAGGCTGGATGGGCTGATGAAAGGTACTCCCCAAACGGAGGGAATCCTGTCCAGATGAAGAGGTCACCTCATCTGCAAGCCTTAGGCACTGCAGGGATAATAATCCCCAGGTTCAAGCGTTAACAGGAGAATAAAAGACAAATGGAGCCATTTGTCATTTATTTCCAAATAAATGCAAGTTCATTTTGCACAGAACCTTCACCCTGTCTCAACAGGCAGACCTGAGAGGGTAATTTCAGGGCAGTTTTCCCTGGTGTGTGCTTGCTCAAGGTTTATGTGAGTCTCTGCTTCTCTTCTTCAAGGCACTGGGCTGCTCAGAGACTGGTTGGTGCTTTACATTTTATGATGCTACTTTTGGTGAGCAAAGCTCTTTAACAATTCCACACAGTTTTCTTGCAGAGAGATTTCCTTAAGCTAAGAGAAAAGCCTACAGTGATGCTGTGGATTATGAAGGAAGCAAATGTAAAATGTGTTTTTACTGCCTTGGCACATGCCTGGGGATGATGTGAATGCAAAAAGGCTGAGGTCGAGTTTGGGGAAATGACACCCATTAATTGATTTCAATTAATTACAGCACTTTGCTGATTTGCAGGCAGGGACACATGGCCCTGCTGGAGAATGGTTGGATCTGCCCACCTGTGGGCAGGAGAGATGTGCTGGTAATGCCCACCCCCATGGCCTGGGAAGGGCCAAAGAGCACCAAGAACTCTGCAATTGAGCACCTGAGAGGCAGAGCTGGCCAGGGGGATGAGCCAGGAGGGGCTGTGTGTGTTAAAAGGTGGGTTTGGGTTGCCTGGAGGAGGCAGCTTGCAGCCTGTGCTCCCTGCAGGAATGCTTGCAGGCTGGTACCAGCAGCTCTCCTGCTCCATCCCAAGGGCAGCTGCTCTCAGGAAGGAGCTGGCAATGGCTGGTTTTTGTTAAGGGTGAGTAATTTTAAGGCTTGAATATAATGTTCATCTTCTATAACTATGATAGAGCCACTTTCTAGTCCTTGAGCTGAAGCCTGGTCTGTGTTTTTTGGCTGCAAGAGGTTTCCCAGGTTGGCTGCTTTGCATGGAGATGGAGCAAGAAGTGCTCCAGCTTATTTCAACTAAAAGTCCCCATTTCAACTAAGTCCCCCATTTTCCCTTTCCTTGGCAATGTTGGGACTAGAGAGAAATAGCAACAGCTCTTCAGCTGCCTGGGTTTTTTGTGAGCTTTGTGTGGGTATGTGAACATGAACATCTGAGAGCTGGGAAGTGGGATGGGGTGTGGCTCCAGGGCTCTAGAACAGCTCAGTGCTCTGCTGAGGAACCAGTTCATCCTCTGGTCATTGCAGAGACTGGAGGGTCTGCATTTCCTCTGGGGCAGAGGAGGCAATGAAGGAAGAGCTGAGGTACTGATGGGCTCCTCTTTTCACTTTTCCAGTGCTCACCAGTAAAGTGTTTGAGGGCCCTCCAGAGGAGAGGGAGAAAGAAAACACAAACAAGAGAACCCAAATAATAAACAATCTGCAGTCCATTGCTGAAAAACAAATCACCACCTCTGTTGTGTGGTGATAAGGAGAATTTGGTATACAGGTACACTCTGGTTTCTGGTTTCCCAAAGAATCTAAAGTGGAGGCGAGGTAATAACTAAAAAAAGAAACACACACAAACCCTTATAAAGCTCTAGGCTTGTGGCCTGTTTTGCTGTTTCCCTGCCTCCTCAGGCCCAACACACCTTCAGACATTCCTGGCTGAGGTGGTTATGTCTCATTTGGATTCACAGAGCCCAGTCCTATCCTAAACAAACAATGCTGCCTGGAGCTGCTTGCCAGACAGTTGGCATATCTGGCAGATTAGCTCACACTAACAATAACGCGCTTCAAGGAGGAGAAGAGGCTGGACTGGGCTCCCTTGCCAGCTGGAAGGGCAGGGTGGGCTTGTGTGCCCATCTGAGCCCCTCCTCTGGAGAGGAAGGGTTGGCAGAGAGCAGCTTTGCTGAACCCCAGCACTGAACCCTGTGTGGAGGTGGTTTGCAAGCTGAGCTGGGAGAATAATTCCACTACAAATTGCTCCAAGTGTTAAAGCTCCAGGGAGCAGGTTTAATAGCTGCCTCCAACCCCTGCCTTGCTTGGTCAGCCTCTGGTTTATGGGCACAGCTGGATGATGGGGAGAAAGCCAGCGAGGGGAGGTTGTCCTGCACTTAAATTTGTGGAAAAATTATTTTGCACTTGTCCAGGCTTTCCCTTGTGTGGATTCATCCCTGTAAGTTTAGATGCATGGAGGAGAGGTGCAGGCTGTGAGGGAGGAACTCTAATCCAGCTTGCCTGGATCAGGAATGTGGGAACCAGCACCAGGCAGACCTTACACGCTTTATGAACAGTGAAATGGGGTTTCAGCAGCTTGGTCTGGAATTTGGGTGGCCACAGCAGCTTAGCTTTCTGCAGAGGAGGGGGGGGGAAGTCAGGACTTCAAGCTTATATTTGTCTCGGGTTTCAAATGGTGAAAGGGGGAGGGTGTATAAATGCCAACTCAGCAAAATAAATGGTTCACACAGAAAATCCAATGTCAGGAGTGAAACCTGACTCGCTGAGAGCCTCTTGTGTACCAAGTGCATGTGCTGTAGTGACAGGAGAGGATCCCTGCTGCCCTCATCCTCACACAATCAAAACACCACTTACTCGAGTGTTTGGAGATCAAGATGCCAAGAGCAAAGGAACAAAGGTATCTCTCTCTGAAGATGTGAATAAGTGGAAGCTGAGGTTTCAAGTGTCAGCCTGGGGTGTGTACAAGGCAAACAGCAGTGGTCGCTGCTGGGAGCCCAGCCCAGCACATCTGCCTGATACCTGCAGGGCAGATCTGGCTGCTCTGCTTTTGGGAGGCAGAATCTGAGGGGCTGCCATTCCAAATGGATCTGTGGGGTGGTGCTGTGAAGGAAGTAACTTTTAAGAGCATTTGTTTCTGTTAACTTGTTTGGAAATCTCACCTGGCAGGCTTTGCAAACATTTCCTTGAGGTCCCCAGTATTTGTTTCCATTTTCTTCACACCCATTCCCATCCCCAGTGGCAGCATCCCCTTCTAGATCCCCAAGGAGGTTAGTAAGGACTGGCAGTGCTCTTCCAGTTTTCTTCCCTCTTGCCTCCAGCCCAGGGCTTGTGTGCCAGTCCTCTTTCACTGAGGAAAAGGCAGTGTAGTCCTGTAATGCCCACGGAAATGCTTGTGGTGCTGGAATGGGCTCTGTCCCTCACTGCTATCAAGTTTGGTTCTTAGCAAGACTAAAACTTCTTCTTTTGGCTTCTGAGCAATGCAACTTCTCCAAGTCCAAATCCTGTAATTTCTCAGCTCTTGTTAACTGTTAAAAATGGTCAGAAACTGGAAAAATAATGACAAGGGGAAATATTAGGAACACTCTTGCAAAAAAACCCCTTAAAACGCCCCAAAATGTAAACATCTGTGCTGAACAGAAACAGAGAAGTTGTTCAGATGGCAAAAACTGTGCTTATCTAATACCTCTTCAGACCATTTCTAGATGCCCAAGGCTGTGCAGGTTCCCACTTGCCTGTTCCTAAGCTTGGCCACGCTTTCTGCTTTCCCAGCCCCTGGTGCTGTGCCAGGGTTGGGTGATGCTCCCAAGCCAGCTGTGTGGAACCTGCCTGCACAGGCTGGGTGTGTGGGGACCTGGCAGGTCCCCCTGCAACCCCCCCTGAGCCTGGGGCTGTGTGAAAGCCAGGGCTGACAGAGAGCAACATGAGCCTGTTATGTCCCTGTGACTGCCACAGCTGTGCCAGTGTCAGCAGCTGGAGAGCTCACAGGTCTTGTAGGGGTTTTTGTCTGTTGGGGAAGATGAAACAGGAAAGCCTTATAAATATGATTGTCTGGCACAAGATTGTGAGAATATAGAAACTATAAGTGAGATTGAAATGAAAGCAAGCTTTGAGATCCTTTAGTTACTGAACAACAGGAAAACAATGGTGTGGCTGGCTAAGGGTAATCCCCTTGTGATGGAACAATTCCCTCTGCTTGCAGGCAGGTCCATGGGCCTGAGCAGACCCTGCCAGCTTGGCAGAAGGGGTCCAAAGAGGAGTTTTTAGGGTTTAAAATGTAGCACAGTGTGGTAACATAGTGATTCTTATAGGCTGTATGTAAATGCTGTAGGATTTGTATCTTGTACTAGATTGGTTAGTGAGAGTTAGAATATTTAACACAGAAGGAGATTTGTTGTATTGTAACGGGAACTTCGCACTTTTACTCTCTTGCCCCTTTTACTCTCTTGCCCCTTTTACTCTCTTGCCCCTTTTACTCTCTTGCCCCTTTTACTCTCTTGCCCCTTTTACTCTCTTGCCCCTTTTACCCTCTCACCTCTCATCCTCTCTCCCCCTCTCTTCTCTCGGGCCTGCTCTGAGCTGTGCCTGGCAGCTCCCAGCAGGGCCCTGCACCCAGGCCCTTTGCAATGGACCCCAAGTTCCAGGCCTGGCTGCAGAGATCTCTCGTCTCCATCCGTCCCGACCGTCCTACCCTGGTCAATCCTACATTTGTCCATCCAAAGGGGTGCAGAAGGCTTGAGGAATCCCTGTTTCATTGCTTGTGGAGAGAAGTGAAGCATCTCCCAGCCAGGAGCTCCTTTCTGGTCCAGGCAGCTGCCTGCTGAGCCCAGGGAGCTGCAGGGCTCCGTCCCAGGGCAGGGAGGCTGTGCCCTCTCGCAGAGCCACTGCCTGTGAAGGGAGCTTTGCAAAGCTCTGCGGGGAAAACTTGTCCATCACAGTCTGAATATTGCTGGAAATAATCCCAGGGAAATCTGGAACCGGCCAGAAAGCACTTATTAGCTGAAATTCTGAATAATGTGACAGTTTTTCTGGAGCTTTCTGAGTGCTTTGTCCCAGCTGGTGTGGAGGTGTAGCCCCGGAAGGGAGGCAGTAAGATGGGAGCAGAGTGATCCTGCCAAAAATAAGCGTGGAAGAGGGGATCCTCTCTCTGTGGAGCAAAGGAGGAGGCATCTCCCTCAGTCAGGTGTGTGTGTGGAGTCAGAGATCCTCTCCAGAGCTCCAGGCAGCTTCTGACCCTCGCTCTTTGTGCATTTGTCTACCTGAGCAGGCATCTGTGCACGGACCTTTCAGAGCAAATTCAGCAGCACTTACCTGAGATGCCCTTCTGTGGACTAATTTTGCAGTTTTGGCTGTTTTGCTGTTGAACATCCTCCCAAGGTAAATGGAGCAAATCAAAGTGAACATTCCTGACAAATTAATGGGCAAACACATTAGCAGCTCTGAAATGAAATGCCTGCACATCACATGAATTCATTTCACAGTGTTTATATATTTATGGAAATTTCTTTGAATTATACCCCCAGCTCTAGCACAGATGATTTCTCCCTGCATTATAAAGCAGGTTATGTGGTGATAACTTCTAGACCCCTAAGAGCTACTGGAGCATGTAATTATCTTGTTCCACTTATTAATGATGAAAGGTCCATGCAAGTCCCAGAGTAGCTGTATGTACTATGCTCACTAACCTAAAGAGGCCATATAAATTTAATTTAGTTTAAAATTTAGTTGCTGACTTTAAATAATCTTCAAATAGAAAATATAAATGTTTTAGGGCATTTAAAGCTTTTAAAAATTATTAATAGATCTGTAGTTCTGCAAATCTAAACTCAGTTTTGTGGTGCTAAGATATGGAACTGAGAAAATGGGCTACAAGCAAAATACGCTGATCAGGCTCTACTCTGAAATGCATATTACAAAAAAATCAAGATAATTACAAATTAGGACTCAGGCTTTTAATTGTGAAGTAATATTATCAGTAATGGAAGAAATGTTAAAAATGGGTTTCATCTTGACACCCTTGGAAGGTGGCCAATTTATGAAATTCTGGGCTGGAGAGCTGCAAACCTCCATTCCCCAACCTTCCTAAAATGGCATCACTCATTTGGTGATGTCT
This sequence comes from Agelaius tricolor, assembly GCF_023055355.1. Taxonomy (NCBI): domain Eukaryota; kingdom Metazoa; phylum Chordata; class Aves; order Passeriformes; family Icteridae; genus Agelaius; species Agelaius tricolor. Next base: position 5,649,976 of record NW_027269276.1, on the reverse strand, counting down.
CCCAGCTATAATGCTGCCTCTACAATCTGCCATAATAATGCTAATTAGTTCTGTATGTAAATAAACTATTGTTGACAGGACACTTTAAGCAATTCACACATGACTCATGGAGGGAGAGAGAGAGAGGGGGTTTAAAAATGATTTATCCATAAACAGAGATTCCATATGTCCTAATCTGGCATGGATTTCTCTCCTTCTCTTTATAGCAAGGAATGTGTGTATGCCTGTATAGCAGGGCTATAATGTGACAATTTGTCTCAAAGGGAAACCAGGATTTATGGTACTTAGCAGAGACCACAGAGGTAAAATGAGCAGCAGGCTGTATTTAATCATCTGAATTTTCAAATATTTCTTTTGCTTGGGTAAATGTGTCTTTGTTCCTTTTTGGAAATGTGCTCAGCTGGAGGACTGGTTCCTGTAAAGGTGTCAGCAAATGCTGCAGGCACATTTGGGAGTGCACACAGCGAGTGTGGGAGCATCCATGGAGAGGGGACACTCACTCCTGCTGGAAAGGAGCTGGACCCCAGATTCTCTAGGCAAGATATTACCAAATCCCTGAAGAAAATGCATGTATTGGGTGTCCAATGCACATTTCTGGAAATCAGGATGTACTGCACTGATCCCAGATAAATGCCATAGGAAATCCAGGCAGAGAGGAAAAAAGAGGAATTCTGAACAGTTAAATATTATTTATTTTTCCTTCAGTGATGCCATTCCTACCCTGAGAGGAGTTGTGCTGATATGAGTGTAAGGCAAATGTCACTCATTTGGAAACTTCACTGGGAATTAACCTTAGGTTGAAGTACCTTGTATCTGGATTTTATTATTGCCCTTGTAGTCTGGACTGCAGTACATATTATTCTGGTGGTGCTAGTGTTTTTTTCCTCCCCATTTCTTCCTTTTGACTCTTGCCTTAAATTATTTTTGGGTTTAGCACAGGGTCACTCACGTGACCAAAAGTAATTTCTGTAATTTGCTGATTTTACTCTTATTTTAAATCAAACCCAGGGTACTCATAACCACAAGATTTCAGAATATGGAGTTTTGGGTAAAACAAATAGAAATCATGGAATTTTGGTGCTTAGAAAATGGAAATCATGTATTACCTGAACACAGATAAGGCAGATTAACAACCCATGGACCAGTGGCAGGTGGTGTTTGTGCCTTCATAATTTGAACAAGACAATGCTGCACATGTGACCCATAAAATGGGATGAGATAAAGTGCCACTGGCAGTGAGTTGTGATGACAGAACAAGAGGGAGGGGAAAAAAAAAGCTGAATTTTGAGTGCACGGGGGCAAAGCTGGCACCTGCAGAGAAAAAAGGCTGGCTGTTTATTTGTGGCAGAGATGGCAGCTTTGCTGCCAGTGGAATTGGAGCCTGCTTTCTCCCTTCAAAGAAAGAAATCTCTCCAGGGTGGCAGTGGTTTAATTGGGATGGCTGTTCCAGCCTCTGGGCTGCTGCTCCTGGTGATGCTGCCAATGAAGTGCCAGAGTGCAGGAGATTTGTCTGCTGCAAATCCCTCTCTGCTGAGAATTGGACCAGGCAGGGATGCATTGGCACAGCTGTTTGTGGGAAAGGCAAGGCCAGAAGTACTTTTTCCTCCTCTCTTGAATTTTCAAGAACGTTTTTCCCCTTCAGGCTGTGCAAGGGGTAGAAACAAAGGCTCATCCCAAGGAGGGGATCTATGAAATCTGAACATTTTAGAGCCCATTCCTATTGCCCTGTCTCTGTCCTTGACTTCCCACCAAGGCATTTCTGGTGTGAACACGTGGTGATGATAAAAATGAAATAAAAGCAGATTTTTGTGAGGCAGAGCAGAAGTTTGGGTGTGGAGTGGGAGCTGCCTTTGCCCAGCTCTGTTAAAACTTTCCTTTTTCCCCTCTGTAAACACTTGACAGCTTATAGAGGGATCATGGATTACATTTCCATGCTGTTGCCATTAATTAGTGCTTGAAAGGTGAAATGAAGAGTTGGGTTGCTTGGCTGCTGTGAGGTGAGTTATGTGCATTTACTGAGTGGTGCTCTGCTGCCTGCCAGCACATCTTGGCTACCTCTGCAGGCTGGTTCCAGCCACAGAAAAGAGCTTGGGGTTATGTTGTGTTGGATCCATTTAGAAAGGAAAGGGAGATTCTTTCCCATCTCTCTAAACAAATTCTTTAATGAGGAATATCCCTAAAATAGGCTGAACAAAGTTTGGTCAAACAGGGTAATCCCAACCCAGAAGCCAAGTCATTCTCAGGGAGCTGGGATTGCTGGAGAGAATGGATTTTGAGTGTGAAAGGTGAGCTCAGAGACATGACTGGGGGCTTTCAGTGTAATTTTTCAGGGAAATTTGAACATTTCTGCCAAGTCAGGTGCCCTGTGCCCCCATGCAGTGGGAGCTGCTCCTTGTGCAGAAGTGTCAAACATTCCCTATGTGCTGGAAGAGTTTCAATAGAGGAATGTTCCCCTAGACCCCAGAAATTCCACAGAAAATATTTTGCTCAAACTAAGGCTTATGTTTTTAATTGTTTTGAGGCAATTTTGGAGGAATAAGTGCAGAAGGAGTGCAGGACAAGTCCATAGAAAATTCATCAGCTATTCCCAATCTCATGCCCAGTTTTTCTGCTATGAATATTGAGAGAAAGGCTGGTGGTATGAAAATCTTGTGATATTCCTCCTAAGAACCTTTCACCCCAGAGTCCAAAGTGTGAAATTTAAATTTGCCCTTGTGTGCAGCATTTCTACGTGTGCATAAACTTTGAACAGAAATGTCAGGACTATGGCCAAGGATGATTGAATAAATAGTTACAGAATTTTTGCAGAAACACTCTGGAAGAATCGTCCCGAAATTTCTGGGGTTTATGTCAAAATGTAGGTCATGGGGAAAATATAAAATTTGGTTTGCAGATGCAGCTGGCAGTTTAGTTCTCAGATTACCGGTGTGTGCTAGCAGATTTTTGTGGTTGCTGCTTATCTCCCATCCTTTGGAGCAGATTGTTCAAGCCCAATATTTGCAGTGATGGCTGTGGGTTCCCCTGGCAGAATCAGAAGTGTGTGGGCATAAAGATGCTGATTGATTTATGTGAATTTTTGTTACATATCAAGAGTCCCTATTGAAAGGGACTTCCTGTTCAGGCCTTGTGTTACTGTTTATTGATCTGCTATGAAGCTTTTACTGATATGAAGTTTTATTTTCCCTATGGTGGAGCTTCACTCAAGTTTGATAAGTTTTAACAAGCCTACAAACACATAGGAGTTATCCTATAGAGAGAGTGTGAATTGTCAAGCCCCAAAGCTGCTGGGGTCTCTTTTGTGGGAGGTAAAAAAAGTTCAACTTGTTGAAAAGCTGGTGACAGTGAACCCTAACATGGGAGTGTTTGGGGTAGGCTGTGACAGAGGTAGCTGTGATCATGTTTGAGGTGGAGTCCTTGAGTGTTCCTTGAAATCCTGTTGCCCCCAAGGAGGCAGTGAGGCTGTGTGGGATTTTGGGACACTGGTTTTCTTTTGACTATAAAGAAGTTTTCAGGAAATGTGGCAGGTCAAGGCCTGCTCTGGTGTTTCCTGGTGCTCCCGGTGTTTTCCATCAGGATGCAGTGGAGAGGTCAGCCACCACTGCAGCTGGTGTTAGGACACCTTTGGGTACCTGCTCAGCAATGCATCTTGTTCTGGTGTTCAGCCAGTGCCTGCAATCCTTCCCAGGGCCTGGAGGAGCAGGGAAACTGGACCTAGAGTTGCCAGAAGGAATGGGCAGGCAAAAATTCAAGTCTATCAATGACAACTTGCATTTGACGAAAAGGCAAGAAAATAGATCTGAAAAAAAGCAGATACTGCTATTGTCCTCTAAGTTTTTTTCAGAGCCAATCGCTGCTCTTAGCAGATATTAGCCAGAGAAGCTGTCCCTGCTTGTGGCAGAGGGATGCAATGAGATTTAAGGTCCATTCCAACCCAAACCATTCTGTGATTTTACAAACCTGAGCTCGAGAGCACACCTGGAGCTTGGCTGCTCTTGCTTAGGGAAGAAGTGGGGCCAGCTAAGAAGATCCAGTTCACCATGAAACAGGCACCATGTAGGTGGCTTTGCACTAATTACAGAAAGAAAGATGAGGGGAAAAAGGGATACCAAACTGGTCTGCAAAAAGGAATTGCATCAGAACAAGTATGGATAAATGATGTAATTCAGAAATTCTTTGGGCTTATTTAACAGCTTCTGAAGAGCTTGCCTGAACACAAACTTGAAAGTGGATTAGAAGGTTAGCCTGGCAGGATCTAAACTTTCAGGTATTTCTTGAGATCCATGTTTTGTTCCAAGCTCTGCTACTGGCCTGGAAGGAAGACTAAATTTGGAGGGGATATTTCATCTGTCTTTGATTTCCTGTAAAATCAAAGCAGTGATACCAGCTACCATGAAAACATGTGGAGATAAGCTGAAGGAAAGTTATTAATTATAATAGTAAAATCATTTCCATGATTGTCTGTGGCAAGTTTCCCAAATTAAACTCTTGAGTTAGCTTCTTTTGATAAATAAAAATCCCTTGTTTATGCCTCTTTCCTGCTCATGTCCAGAATACAAGAGGGATCTCACCTTTCTGTTGCTTCCACTTAATTGGATTAGTCAGCTACCTCCAGAGGTATGTGCCTCAGGTCCAGTTCTTGCTGACAGCCAAACCAATGGGCCATTACATGAGGTAGATGGAATCCTGCATCAAAGGAAAGAGCAATTTGGGCTGGAGAGATGCCAGAACCTTTTTGTGCTTAACCAAATACCTGCATGCAGAGAGATTTTTTTTTTTTCTCATTGCTGTCGTGCTTCCTTATTGCCATGTTGAAAAGGATTAAAACCCTTTGCTCTGAGCAGGGCTGTGCTACCATGAACTCCAGTGCCCAAATAAAAACGGTGTGAGGTTGTTTGTGGTGTGGGAGATCACTTCCCACCTCCCAAAGCTGGTGGCTCTGGGGAGTGACAGTGAGTGCTGCAAGCAGCTACCTACACATGGGGCTCTTAGCAGGGCTTTCACATGATCATCTCTGCATCTCTTCCTGTCACAGAGTCAGCAAAGAAAATTAAGACTTACCATTGTTATAATGTGGCAGGGGGAGGTTGCAAGGAGAAGGGAGCTCAGAGTTCCTGCTGAGTTCTTCTAATGAAGCTGTTGCTGCAAAATAGCTTCCAAAACATCTGTGGAGGTCCCTGGAGAGCCTGTCAAAGATGTGGCATGGCAGTAGTTTGTGTTGCCCTGGTACAGACCTCAGCAGTGCTCTTGGCTGTGGTAGCTCACAGGCAGTGTCCCTGGGGATGTGCCATCACTGCAGCAAGGACCACCTGCAACTTGAGAGCAGCTCCTAAACAGACACTGGGAGAGCTGGAACCCTGTTCAAAGTCTCTTGAAGAGCAGGGAAAAAAAAAAATATCAGATAAATATCCAGCCCTGCATGTGTGAGAAATTAATCCCCCAGACCTCTATGGAGCTGAGTGCAGCTGTTTTGCAAATTGCCCCCTTTGGTTTCTACGCTGAACCAGATAGCTCAGGATAATTGTGTTTACTGTGTTGTTTCTATCCTGCTATCAGTATCCTCCTGGGAAAATGATTTTTGTGTTCCTGTTCTGCTGAGGAGTTTGGAAGCAGGGAATGGCAGAAGAATGGTAGCTGGGCTTTGCTTCTTCTCAAAGTTACTGTGGGGCCAAGCCAATGCATAGCAAACACAATCTGGAAAGATCTGCTAATCAAAGTGTTGGCCAGCCTGCTCGGCACAGCCCATCCCCTGCTCTATGCCTTAGTTTTCGTGTTGAAACTTGGGAGATGCTGCTGATCTTTGAATTACTTTGTCTGGAAGAAGAAAGACATGTTTGAGTGTTGCTTCTGTGGGACCCTCCCTCCTTATCACTCATGTGTGGAATTGAGAGCTTTGCTGCAGCGGTGGGCTCACGTGGAGAGCAATGAAATCATGAGTTTGCAAAAGAGCTCAGGAGTGCCTTTGGAGATGCAGCCTTTCCTAGAGTATCTGCTAAAGCTGCGAGAGACCTGAATCAGCTTATTGGGAGCAAGGTTGTTAGGGCTGGGGCGCTCTTTACAGCCCTCAATACATTCACAGCTACTTCCCCAAGTGCTCAGTTTCGGGTTCTTTTGGTGTGAGGGTCGTTGGGATTTTTTTGTTGTCTCGTTGTTTTTTTTTTTTTTTGGTTTTTTTTTTTTTTTTTTGCTTTGCTTTGTTAATCAGTCCCTGGCTGCTTCCACTCCTCCCACTTTTGCTGTGCTGATATTCAGCTTTTTCACAAGCCTTGGGGCAACTTGCCCATGCAGATCAGGCAGGTACAAAGACTCCTCTTGAAAGTCTTGTCCTGGGGGTCTGCATCTGTAAAACCTGGCTCTATCAAACAGCATCTGGGTATGGCTGTTCCCAGCATAGGATAATGCATGAACTCAGGAATTCCACTGTTAGTCCTGGGCGTGGATTTGCCACTCTGACTTTATTTCTCTCTAAGGAGAAGATATTCTTGCTTTATTTCCAGAGGTGAGCCTTTCCAAAGTTGTGAACACAAGAGCTTGCCAAATATTAGCTTTCAAGGTTTTAAGTTGCACAGTGTTTACTCAAGTTACCTCTTCTTGAAGTCTATATAAAGAGTCATGTTTGCTCAGGCACACTCCTAAAAGCCCCAAGACATGGCTCTGGAAGGAGGTATGCAGCAGCAAATGTAAATATTGCTGTTCTTAAAACTGGAAGCCCTCTGAGTAATCTATAGAAGGAAATAGTGATGTGAGGAAAAGGCCTTAGATTTGGAGGAAACTTTATATGATTTGGAGGTGAAGACTACAGAGCAGTACCTGGAATGGATAAAATCCAGAAATTCAGGGATATTGTAAGTACAGTTTCCCGTGGCCAAGGCTTAGCCCTGCAATCACAGCTGCTCTCTTCTGTTCCCCAGTGTTTCCCTTTGCTGTCACCAAGGCAGCACTTTCCCATACCCCAGCCTCTGAAGCAATTGCTGGGAACAGTTTTTAGAGGTTTTGCTGGACAAACTATGCTGGCCTCTTGCTGTGGGACAAAGTTAGAAACAAAATATTTGTTGTACTTTGCCAAGTGATTCCCTCCCACCTTTTGTCAGTTACTGGTGTCATTTTCCTGAGAAGGTTGTGGAAATCTGAGCCGAGTTTCAGGTACTCCATGATATGATAAACAGGGGAGGAATTTTCATGAAGAAGTGCCTAGACACAGTGCCAATAAAGAAAACAACTGAAATAAAATTCAACCACAATATTTACCAGTCTCCCCACCTGTTTGTATATGCAGGTATGCTGAGACCAAACTCTCATCATGTTTCCTGCAGCTGAGACAAGTGAGCAGAGTGCTGGCTTGGCTGAGGAGAATTTTTGCCCTTGCCATGCTACTTTTTTGTAGTATTGACACTGAATTATTTTTTTTACGTATTATTATTATATTATATACTATATGAAGTATTATTATATACTATATATAGTGTAATTATATAGTATATAAAGTATTATTATACTTTTTCTACGTATAGACTGAATTCCCACTTCCTTTTTTCCCCTCTCTGTACACAGCTTTTATCAGCCTTCCCACAGCAAGGGCAGGAAGTAAATAAATGGCGCTGCAGCAGAAAAAAACCCTGCACGAGTTAGCGCAGAACGATTCTACTTATCAGCGTATTTATCTAACTCAGCCTGGCTGAGTGCGGGATGGCTGCAGGGCTGGAGGCAGCAGCAGCTGCGATCCTGCAGGTTATGGATTTATGGGATCCCGGTGCCATCTGCTGGCACAGAGCTCAGTCAGCACAATTGGATGTGCACGGAACCCTCCAGCTCCTCTCCTGAGCAGATGCCGCAGCTCTTTGCAGGTGGCGTCACCCCCATCTCCACCCTTCCTGGATTGTGGTGGTGTCCACAGGGGTCTCAGGATGAGGGAAGAGATGAGAATCTTGACTCCATGTTGCAGAAGGCTGATATATTATATTATATATATAATATTAAATATATTATATTACATTTTAAATATTAATAATATAATATATTAATATTGTGTATAGTATTATATATTAGTATATATATACTATATACTATAATATATAGTATATAGTAGTATATTATACTATACTATATATATAGTATATAGTATATAGTAGTATATTATACTATACTATAGTAGTATATTATACTATACTATAATATATTATATATAGTCTATATACCATATATATACTATGTATACTATAATATATAGTATATATATAATATATGTATACTATATATAATATAGTATACTATAGTATATATAGTATACATATATAATATAGTATACAATATACACTATATATACATTATATGTATACTATATAGTGTATATATATACTAATATAATATATATTATAGTATACTATAATATACTATATATTATATTAGTATATGTATAAATATATACTGAAACAATAGAAGAAAGGATTTCATCAGAAGGCTTGAAAGGAAAGGAATACAATGGTAATTAAAATCTTGTGACTGACCAGAGAGTCCGAGACAGCTGGACTGTGATTGGCCGTTAATTAGAAACAATCACATGAGCCCAATCCCAGATCCACCTGTTGCATTCCACAGCAGCAGATAACCATTGGTTACATTTTGTTCCTGAGGCCTCTCAGCTTCTCAGGAGGAAAGATCCTAACGAAAGGATTTTTCATAAAATGTGTCTGTGACATTGGGTGATTCCTTGGGCTTTGCAAAGCAAATGCTCCCTCCAGCCCAGCACCTGCACAGCCTCTCTCCCTTGGAGTTCTGTTTAGCTTGGCTTTCCATGCCCTGGGCTTTCCACACCTCTCTTTGTGCTGCTGGAGTTCTGTCTGCTCCATGGTAGCAGCCCCAGATCCAAGGGCTGCTGCAGATGGAGATTATTTTTTTGTAACCTAACAGGCTGAACTTCTGAATCCATGTGGTTTTGAGGGACAGGGTTTGTCTTTGGTGCAGAGTGACACCGGTGACACTGCTGAGGTAGGGTTGTAAAGACACTGCTGGAAAGCTTCCAGAGCAATGGAAGGTTTACTTTTGGACAAATCTCTGAAATGGCCTGAAAAAAAAAAACCCAAAAAACCACAAAACCCAAAACCAAACCCATCCATGTCATGGAGGATGTAGGGAAGTTTTCCTTTTTCTGGTTTGTAAAAGGGATGTGTCCAAGCAAAGATGAGCTGTGATAACAGCATTAGTTGGTGATATTCCCTGCCTTTTGCAATTAGCACTCCAGATAACCTGGTAGAGCTGTTTTTATGCTTTAAATTTGCATTTTTCCCTGCCTCCATCACAGCATCTGCTCTGGGATGGGGGTGTGCTGCAAGGGGACTGATCTCTTTGTCCTCCTTGCTGCTGGGAAGCACATTTTGGTGTGTGTCAGGGTCCTGTGCACTGCACATGGACTAAAGACAGGATGTGTGTCAAAGCCAAGTCATCAATTCACTTTTAAATCTTCCAGTTTTTAGAGGTAATATATCATTCTGTGCAATCACCATATTAAAAAAAAAAAAAAATTATATACACTTGCTTCATGCACCTTGCTTTGGCTTCAGTCCAGGTTTGCCCTGGGCCTCCCTTATTTCTGCCTGTGGGGAACTTGCACCAGTTAACTACAAATAAAGTGGAGTTTCTGACACTTAAATTCTGGTATGTCAGGAGTGGGTAGTGACAAGACCTGGCTGGGATCTGTATTAGCATGTTTGCAGATACAGATCAGGGGTTTGAAATCCAGATGACATGAGGATGAATGAAGAGGAGAAATTGCTAATCAAATTCTCCAGGGCTGCAATGCAATAAACCAGGGTAACTTGATGGAAAATGTAATCAAGGCTTCTAGTCTGTTTTTCAGCTACCTCCAGGCTTCAATTTTTCAGCCTTTGTGCCTCCCTCTCACATGGACTTTAAAAGGAAGGAGGATGTCTGTGAGGATCAATGAAGTAATTGAGTTTTGCCAAGTGAGTCCAGTAATCCTGCTGGACAGATCTCCCAGAGATTTCTTTCTCTTAATTGGGGAAATATTGCAAAGAAATTCTCCATCTTCAGCCCATTACTAGTATAGCTAATACCAAAGCAGAAGCATAACCTTGTAGTGGAAATGGATTTTTTCCCCCTCATTGGTCAATAAGTGGCTACATTTGAGGGTGGTTTTCTTTATCTTGCACATATATAAATCAGCTTTTCTGAGTTTCAACACCTGATTTTGTGCTGGCGGATATTGGTGCTTGTGTCTGCTGTCAAGTTTATCAAAATGACTCAAATTAATACAGAATATTTATCAGTAAAAAGCATTTGTAGACACTATGATGGGCTGCATGTATTTTTTGGAGATGACAGAATGCAAAAAGCATTGCCCTCACCTTACAGGATGGAGATGTCTCCTTGTTTAGAGACTTTCACTGGATACATAATTGCAGGTATTCTGACATTCCTGCAGGATGAAAGGAGCTGAGCAAGTTCATAGTGGAGTTGCAGGTGTTTGTTTTCTACAAAATAGAAAGTTTTCCTCTGAAAAATGCACTGTAAAAACTCATCAGTGGCTGACATGCTGCCTTCATTTTGAATTTGAGCCAGTATTTAACCTAAAAGAAGTCATGATCAAGCACTTTGCATTCTATAGTATTTCAGACCCATCACTTTTGACATTTTAACATTGACCAGGTGGGAGAGGATGCACAGAATTGCTGCTTTAAGTCTAAGAAGGTCTCTGCAGATTAAGATCTTATTTTTTCGTTCTTTTTTTTCCTAAAATTTGCTTACAGGTTGCATGCAAACCATTGTTTTGACAGGAGCAACCTGATTAGTTTTCAGGAAAAATGGTAAACTGCCAGCACTAATGGGACCAGATTGCCTTAAGACAGAACTTCTTCAGTTCTATCTTACAGATAATTTGAATATCTGCAAGGGGATGTATTTATCTATCCTGGGACAGTCATATAAGGATGTTTGTCACCTCTTCCAGGCCAGAAAACAAATTAAAAATATATGGAGAAATGCTTGAGTGATCAGACCTTGTAACAGGCATCATCTTAAAATGGTGTTTAACTGGCAGGGTTAAATGAGGGAGTGCCCCAGCCATTTAAAGGATTTCAGTGAGTAATTTGAAGGGAATTTCACCTGTTCTAAATCATGGGAAGGATGGGGGTGCAACTTATTAAGGCCCTAAATTTGGGGGATTTGAAGCAGCATCTTATCCACACTCTTGTTACACAACTTTTGGGGGAGCTTGACAGAGCTGGAGGATGCTCTGGCTGCTTATAAAACACACAGGTTTGATTTGCTGTGAAAACAGCAACAAAAGTTCAGGAGTCAAATGGAAGCAGCTGCCCTTGGAAGGTCTCACGTTGGCTGCTCTCAGTGCCTGCAATTTTCTGCATTTCAGTTCACCTCCTGCAGGCCCCCAGGACTGGGAATTGGATGGGTTGGAGAAGCTGCTTTTGCTTTGTGCTGCTCCTCTGTAGCCAGCAGTTATCTGTGAGTGAGCTTTGCTTTCAGTTTCATGGGGACAAGCCTCTGTGCCAGGGCCAAAATGGGATTAGAAAAAAGATTTTTGGTGTTTTCATGCATCAGTGTTAATATTCACTGGGAAGGAACGTGAGAGTTTTTTGTGTTTTGTTTCATATTGCCTCTGCATTGTTTTGCACTCAACAGATTTGGTTTTTGGGCTTGCTCAAAATTTCCATGTGGTTTAACCCAGAGATGGTTATACTTGGGGGTGGGAGAGGGTTTACTGGTATTTGAATGATAAGAATACTGATTTATTTAGGGCATACAAAATAGAAACTGCTACAGGAAAGCTACAAAGGCTCTTATTTAGGAAGAGAGAAGAGTACAGTAGAGAGAAGACTTTTTGTTTTCCTTTTTTTTTGGGGGTCATTTTGGGTCCCTCAGGGTCCACTTTCACCTGAGGGCTACTGAAAACTTTCTTGGGGATGCCAAGAGCTTTTCTTAATATAATATTTTCTCAATTCTCACCAGGATGCTCATGCACAGGCCCTAATTTCTCAGGTTTCTCATCCGAAAAAAAAAAAAAAAAGAAATTTATTTCTTTGATAATATCTAATTTTGCCTGAAAATAAGCAACATAAGCCACTTGTCTAAGAAAATGCAAAGGCTGGAGTCTGTGTAGCTGTGGAGTTGCAGCATCTCAGCTCAAGATCTTTGCTCCCTATTATGGTAGGTGGGCCCCCAGCCAGGTAATAATTGGCACAGACTTCATGTATGACAGAAGGTTGATCAATAATATCTTTATCAAGAAACTTATTGCTCTTTTTTAGACTAGTTCACAACAGGTTGACTTAATTGGTCTTTCACTTAAAACACTATCACTATTGCTTAATTAAGAAATTATTGGTAAACAAATTTCTATAGCACATTCTACGTGTTTGCAATATCAGGCGTAGCAAGAGGAGATAAGAATTGTTTCTCATCCTTTTCTCTGATTTTCTCACAGACTTTTCCCAGCACCATGCCTGGAAATGTTTTCTGTTGCTCTCCGTGACCAGACAGAGCTGCTGCCACAGCTCCCCGTGGCCACAGTGAGGCAGCAGAATCCAAACAGGATTTTTCTGGTTTGGATTTTTTGTCCTAAAGCAGCGTCAGGAACGAGTCCCCGAGAGCTCTGCCAGGTCTGGGTCCCTATTTCTGAGCTGGGTCCTGCTGCGGGGAAAGGCTGGGGGGGATTCACCTCCAGCAGCACTCGATTCCTTTTGTGCTTTGCTCCCGCAGGAACTGGGCTGGGTGAGAATGACACAAACTTTTCTAGGTATTTCCAGGTAGTTTTGGTTGAGTTGTGAGGTGTTTAGAGGAAATTAATAATTTTTTTTTAGTCTCTCTCTCTGAGGATGAATTAAATGCGTAGCAGAAGTCAGTCTGGTTTTGGGGCATGTGTGATTTTCTTCAGTCCTGTCATATTGTCATTACAGCTTCAGGGTCCTGTTAGGCTCTACAAACACTGCATGAAACCATTCCCTGAGCAATCCTCAAAACCTGAATAAAAAGCAACAAGAAAAGGACCCTTCTATTACAGGTAAGTCACAAAAGCATGGAGGCAGAGGAAACTTCCTTTCTGTGGCTAAGGATTTCTCTAGACACAACTAAGAAACTGAGTCTTCTTAAAAAGCCTAATTCCCTTGGGATAAAGTCTTCAAGTGTTTGAATGCTTCTTGCCTAAAATGACACTGGAAATCCTTGGGAGGTGACTGGAAAGCAAAGTTTTACCACAGCCCTGGTTCCAAACCCACTTGCTGCCCCATGGCCTGAGCCATAGCTAATAAGCAAGGACAGGGCTGAAAAGCAACTCATAATCTATTATAAAAGAGAAACAGTGCAGCTCAAAATGGATTTTTGCCTCCCATGGTTTTCTCTGCTTCTCTAGAAAGACAGGAATTTCTTTGCAACCAGAAAAAAAAAAAGATGTTGGCTGTGTCTGCAGCATGCCCAGCTCAGCAGAAGGGAAATGCTTGTTCATTAATTGCAGCCATAATTAGTATGGGACACTAGTTAAAGGAGAAGCTGTTTGCTGAGCAGTCACCAAGTGAACTATGAGGGAGCAGCACGGGACAGCACTTGCTGGCAGGAATGTGGTCACACAGGAAAGCAGGGCAAAGCACCACCAGGTGTGTGAACTCTGCAGCAATTTTTTTTTCTGCTTTCCTTGTAAATGGATTAGAGACAACTTGAATACCTCCCTCAATTAACACCGTTTCCTATAGATGGAGTAATTTACTAGTTTAAAGAGGAAATAATGGAGTGCAATTTATTTAAATGACTTATCCAAGGCAGTAAGGCTGATTCAGCCCTCTGGTTTATGCCTGTCCTGTAGGAATGGGTATCTCAAGGTGCTGTACCCCCAGAGCACGGGCTGTCACTTTGGGCTGCACCTCTTGCATGTCACCAGGGCCCTGTTTAACACTTTTGTCCTCTTGTCTATTCCAGTTTGGCAGAAATGAGGTACACACACCTGTCAGAGTGAACTTTATGGAGAGATCACCTCGAGTGGCATTGCAGGAGAACCAGGGCATCAGGCCCAGGCTGTGTGAAGGGCAGGTCCTGCCTGACCAGCCTGATCTCCTGAGACCTGGCCAGGGGCTGAGGGAAAGGGAGATTGTCTACCCAGACTGCAGTAAAACCTTCAACACCATGGTGGTGGGTTAGTGCTTGGACTCAGTGATCTTAAGAGGTCTTTTCCACCCTTAATTCCATGATTCTGCAGCTGAGATGGAGATAAATTATCGTGCAGCTTACGACAGCTGGATGCAATAAAGGGCATATTGCAATTTTAAACTTTCCTTTTGATCACTAACCATTGATTATAAAAGAAAAATAGTGCCACCCAAAACAGATCTTCATGTTCTGGTTCATAAATCTCTATGGTTTCTCTCCTTGTCTAGAAAACCAGGAATTTCTTTAAGGTGCTATTGATCAAAATTAATGCTTATCTGTGTTCAAGGCTGAACACTGGCACAGCCTCTGCAGACTCCTAATGAATTTCCACTATACTTTGCAAATGAATGTTCTAGCACAGAATCTGTAGTTATTTCACTGCAAATGCCTTCTGACCATGAAGGTAACTTGGATAATGTGGAAGGTTGGTATATTCTTTTAGAGAAAGGAATGAAACAGAATCCTTACAACCCCATTCAGAGGCAAGCTTGATGAATCCCTGACCAGCCTGTTGCTGTTCTTGGGAAGGTACAAACACCTCTACAGGAGGTGGCACAAATACTCTGGATAGCACCTGATCCATTTTCATGCATCTCACTGTTTTTCTTCCTCTTTTATGTATACTCTTAACCTCCATGATAAATCTCTTATTTCCCACCCTCAGTTGGTGGTCAGATTTTCAGCCCCTCAGTGCTATGCCAGCTTTGGAGCAGGGTTGGGTGAGCTGTCCCTGCATTTTCCTTTCTCCAGGGCACATTTCCATCAGCTCAGTCAGTCTGAGGTTGGGATTTTTCCCTGAATGTGCCTGGATCCTGTTCTTTGGAGTCATTCCTGCTTGCACACGTTCTCTGAACTTTTGCTGGCTGTTTGCATAACCAGGAGTGTATTTCCTGGCTGGCACGTGGCCCTGGGATCTGTTTATGAGCAGTGATCCTGGATGGGGGTGAGTTGGTTCAGAGTTGTGGGATTGTGCTTCACTTGCACTGCATCCCAAAGGGCTTAACTCCTTCTCTCATTTAGTCACCTTGTGATTTAATTTCTGGCCTCTCTCCCACCCCAAATATCACTGTGCTTGGAATTTGTACAAAGATAAGATTCCCAGATGTGATCCTGATGTTGATCTGAGGGAAAATGCCTGGTACCACATTGCCTGGTTCAGTTCCTCTCAAAAGTTTCTGAACATTATCCACCTTCTCACCAGGTAGCTGTAAAGTGAGACTGTCCTGAAAGCCAAGTTTTCAGGAAACAGAATCATTTATCGAGTCTGAACAGTAATAATGCCTCAAATACCCTTTGAGCTCAAGCTTTTGATATTTCTGTACGCCCATTTGTTATCCATCTGATTTCAGATTCAGTGTGGATTTCTTGCAGACCACAATTCTTCCTCCGAGCCATCCATCTACTGAGTGTCAACTGATCGTCTTTAGTGTCTCAAGCAAGCCAGAACACAATTTCTTTGCTTTTCCTCCTGTGTTTGCCATTTCTATTGCTGACATTTAATGTCCATTTGGCACCAGAGCTGCACAACTGCACTATCTATGTTCATCCACTGTACCTTTTGTCTCTTCTGTCATCAAACCGGCTCTCTCTTGTGTTTGGACATTCCAGCTCATCTGAGGGTAAAACCTGCAGTTCAGAAGGAAAGAGTGTTTCTGTGCTGCTGGGACAAGGGCACACAAAGCCCATTTGTTGCCTGAATGCTGCAGAAATGGCCTGCTTTGGCAAAAAACAGGGGTAGGTAGCCACCACCCAGCCTTGGCAGATGCTCCGGGTGTGTTTCTATTCAGCTCCCTCATGTAAGAGTGGTGCTGTTCTGAGTGCTATGGCATGAAGTTTACTGGTGTAGGAAGTGGAAGAAATGGGGTGATGCCAATTAGTATGGGCTAAAAAACCTTTTAAACCTTATTTAATTCAGGTACAATTAAATAAGGTTTATTTACAATAAATAAATTGCAAAGCAATTCCTATTCATGACAAACAGAGGATCTGAGCTCTTTTACCATAACAGCTGTTTATTTTCTTTAGAGTTCAGATGGTGTGACCATTTAAAAATGGAAATACAGTTAATGGTGAAAACATGTATTTGACACATGCACTTATATGTGCAGCAGAACCCATGGCCTTCTATAACCAGAAGGAAATAATATTCTGTAAGAGGGCTGTGATGTGGTTTCTCCCTGTCAGAAAGAGGCAAAGGAAGAGAGGAAACATTCATTTCAGGCAGAGGAGAAGGAGAGACTTCCATCAAGTCTGTCTAGTGTTGTCAACACCCGAGAGAAATATTTCATGCTTTTTTATAGCTTTACTAAATCATACGGGAACATCAGGCTCTGAATAAAGAAAAGCATGGAGGAAAAGAATGACTCAAAACTTGATCTGCTTTACTGTAAGCACAGCTCAGCTCTGGGCATGCACTATTCCTGAAACTGTTTTCCCTGCTCTTAAGGTTTATCCTTGAAGTCTCTGACTTGCTACAGCTACTGGAGGAAATGAATGCTGGATTCTGTACAGGATGTTTCTAATTCTTCTGGTGCTATAAAAATAACTTTCCCAGTTTTGATTATGTTGAGTCCTTGTAAAGATCTTTTTGGGTTTATGTAATGAAATTTGGCAAATTCCTAAAGATATTTTCTGTTTAACTACCAATCTTAGAAACAAGATTGTCAGTGTACATCATTGATATATCAGCTGTTAGGAGTGATAGACTTGTAGAGAAACAGCATTTTCCTTCATTTTAGTGCTGTAATTTTGAAAATCCATGTACTACCTTTTGGATTAGACTTCATTCCTTATTCTTGAATTTTCTTTTTTTTTAATTTTTTTTGAGATTCAGATTCAGACTCCTAAAAAAAGTTTATTTCCTTCTGGAATTGTGAAATTTTGATTCTTTAAATAAAACAGTCCTAAATTTAATTTCTCTGTAAAAATTGTGGAACTAAATTTGATACCCATGTAAGTATTCACTATTCCTTCTAAAAGCACAAAAGGTGATGGTGATGATGATGCAACAGTTGCTCTTTTGATAGGCCACAAATTGGAGCCAGTCTCTAAGATTTAAGAGGGTTTATGCTGTATCAGACTTTCTCAGCATTCCCACTCCTTCTCACAAAGGTTTAAAGGTATGTTAAATGCAGCCATGTGAAATAGTCATAAAGGCAAATGAAGCAATAGCCCACACTCACATGGGGTTTTTCCCTGTGTATCGAGAACCAAAAAGGGGAAATGTTTTCATCTTGCACCATTTTTAGGCAGACAAATTCAACCCAAATATTAATAAAAAAATTTTGGAAGGGAAGTTCTCTTCAGGTAGGAAGTGATTTAATTTGTAAGAATCCACATCTGAACCAGTTAATCTGCTCTGTCTTTGGGAACCAGGGCAGGACCAATAATTCTCCTGAGAAGGTGTGACCTGAAGAAACCATAACAAGCCCTGTGGTGTGACCTGTGGGGTCATCCCCATCGAGCTGAGATGCTGGAAAACATTTCTGTTCCCAGGTGATCCATGTCACATCTCAGTGCTGGTTACCCTGTTGGGGGCTTTGGCAGAGGGATTGGATGCCAGGTGGGCTGAGTTGAGTGAGCAGCAAGGTGCAGGAGCCTCTGAAGGGGCTGGGGAGGAGGCAGAGTCCCCTTCTGCTGCCCCAACCCATCAAACCAGTGTTTAAAGGGCTGTTGAAGCTCAACTTCTCCAGCTACGGAGGAGAAGGGTTCAGGCAAACCTGATTGTCAGCTTGTGTCAGCCAAAATAACCACTTGAATTTATGCAAGCAGTTTAGCTTTTTCCAAGTGATGCAAAACCAGGCAAAGTGGGAGAGTCTCACTGAACCTCAGGGTTTCCAGAGCTGAATGAAGAGTAGAACTCAAAGGCCAGGCTATCTGGGAAGAGTTTTGTGAGAACTCTGGGAGAAGAAAAGGATCCAGAACAGATTTTTGTCTCTGGAGGATGCAATTTTTAGCAAAAGGTGGTGAAGGGGGCAGGAGGATCCCTGTTGGGTGCTTGAGTATAGGATTAGAGGCAGTGGGAGGGTAACCTTGAAGGCATCTCCTAATTAATGATGTTCAGCTGCACCCATATGAAAGGCACTGAGATGTTTTGCAGTGACTGCCCTGTGCTGTCCCAGAGCAGTGGAGCTCTTGTTCCTATGTGTCCCTGTCACCCCACACCCTGGATGCTCAGAGCTGTGGCCTCTCTCCTCTCCCAGGTGGAACAGGTAAGTGTTTGGATGCTGAATCCCTGCCCATTTCAGGGTTTTTTTGGTCAGAGTACCTTTACTTTTCATCAGGATTATATATCAGTCTTGGAACATGTCTTTCCCCATCTAGTTATGGAATATTCTGGAGTATTGGCCACAGGCAGAGAAATGATGAAATGGGAGCCAGGCTGGGCATGGGAAATAATTCAGGAAATGACCAGAGAATATTGCTCATTTTTGGAGGGTTTGGTGCCATTAAAGGTCCATTGGCATGGACCTTTAGAGTCTCTATTCCAATGTGGCACATGTGTCTGCTTTCAGGGACTACTTCTTATATTTACACAGTTACTATCTTCATGTATAAAATATCTTCTGTTAAAGGAGTATAGAAAAAGAGAAAATATTCTTGATGGTTTTATCTGTTTTTCTGCAGAACTTTGTTTTCTATACCTTGTGATCTCCTAAGAAATAGATGTAGATTGGTCCTAAGGTACCAAGAGTGTTTTGTGGCATCTGGGATAACAAGTAAAAGTTGTGGACATCCCCCTGGGTTGATCACCTGTTCTAGGGCTGCTTTTGACTGCAAACCTACTTTCCTATAATAAATTTTAAGGTGTTTACTGGTAGTGGGGAGAAAAACTTGTACTTTACAAGCAAACAAATATTTGTTTCCTTTACCCAGTACATACTCCATTTCTTTCCATGGTTCCTTCTCCAACTCTCCAATCTACTTACATGTTTTCAAAATAAGAGTCTGGAAGGATTCCCAGTTTGCTCCACTCAGGCATCATTGCAATTATAATTTCACATTTGGCCTTCAGCAGAACAGAGTGTCTCATCTCTTAGAAAGGAATATTCATAGGAAAACAAATAAAAGCACTCACCAGCTGGTGCCTGGTGAATTATACTGCTCGAAGTTCAAGGATATTGAGTATAGTACGTGCTGATTGGCATTTCTGTGGATGTTTCACTGGCATCATTTGACTCTTTCTAGCACTAAATCCAGGCAGACACACACCAGTGCAGTTTTTGTCTTGCTGTGCGAAAAAGATGTTTAAGCTCTCACGAACGTGCCTTGTTCCCTGTAGAGATTTGATTTGCAAATGGTCTGGGTTGGTTTCCCTTGATCCCAGAGAATTGCTCTCTTTAGTCCTTTATGAAGCAGAGGTGGAGGCAGGCTGCAGCAGCAGCTGGCTGCCAGGAATGCAGCCGTGGTTGCAGTGTGATCCCAGCCAGGAGCAGTGCTCTGCTCTGCCCTCAGCCTATTGTGCTACTGCTGGACAATTCCCCCCATTCCCTCCTCCTCTCCCATCACCCAGGAAAAGGCTTGGAAAACTGCACGTGGGGGTTAAAAGGAAAGTAAAACGCTCTGGTGTTTTCCCCCTGGCGCAAGAGGATTCATGTCACAACTTCCTTCACTGGCTGCTAGGTCACAGCTTGCAACATGGAAATGCTGTCTGTGGTGAAAGGAAGTTTTGAAAGTTAACATGCAGGAATACTTTCCCCAGAATCTTGGGGGATTTGCAGCCCTGGTTTCCACTGAACTAGGTGAACAATGGAATTGCATCAGTTGTCCCCGGGATTTAGAAAAAATAAGACATTCTGGTGCTAAGGCTGCACTGCAGTAGTGGTAAAAATCCTGATTTTTGAAGAACAAAGTCTCTTCCAACTTGGCTGCTTAGTCCTTCTCAATACTAAATTATTCACATCAATTGGAGATTTATAAAGAAAATTAACAGGATGCTTAAAGGACACATCATTTTGGAACATCTTGCCACGTGATTTATTGAAATGCCATAAAAAAGCATACATGCATTACAAATGCATTTATACATTACAAAACCCTTTAAAACACCCACACTCAACAGGTTGTTTTTCTCCTCTGCTTTCTTTTGTTGTATCTTAGCTCTAGGTATTGAGGATGGTAAATGTACAGACACAAATGGGTTTGGTCATTCTGTACTAAAACCTTCCTTCATATCCCTGTGCAAGGCAGAATACACTTTTTTTCTCAACTTATTGATGCCTGCCTATCTCTTATCAGCTCTGCTGAAGCTGGATGTATAAAGCACCTGGCTTCCAGCTCTGGCTGTTTCCTGGAAACATTACTCAACTTTTAGTGCTCTTTCTCCCCCCTGGTGCCTAGGTTTGTATTAAAAACCTTAACAGTAACCTTTTGGGTTTATCAGGGAGGCAGGGGGAAAAGCAAGCTCAAAGCACTTTTGTTGTACATATATATTGTATATCAGCCTCAAACTGCTGAGACAAGAATTAGGTGGGTTTTTTTTCAGGCTGTAGTGCCATCAATCTCCAGACTGGCTCTTGTAGTTTATCAGAGCTGAGTGGCTGAGGTGATCCTCCATAAACAACTCCGACATGTGGAAGATGAATTTTAACGAGTGTCCTCAAAGCTAAGTGCTACCTCTTGCTTCTACACCTCAAATTCACCCATTTTTTATTTTTATGTTATATCAGAGCTGCTCTGTGCTTTTTTCCCCCTCTAATTATCTACACTCAAGCTGGATTCTGTCAAACCCAGAGGAAAGGGAACATATCAGTGTACACAGAGGTGGGGTTTCCACCTGGCCTGATTTATGCAAGGGTTCAAACTCCCAGTCAAAACACCTGGGCTTTTAAAGAGGAGGGATTAGGCACTTGTGCCTAGGGATTGTTCCATTTGGTTTTGCCTGTGCAAAAAGGCTTTTGTGTTTCGTGTCCTCTCTGTAAAATGTTCAACCTTGTTCTAGGAAAGGCTCCAAAGTAAATTAGAGCAGCCTCAGGGGCTGTTTTAAATCATAGCAGCTGAGGCCTTAGCCCAGCACTTCACGCTCCACCCTGTGTCTCTTCCACCAACACTCTCTGTAATAACCTCAGATCTTCACCTTTCCACAGGGAGAACTCTTTGCTTTGCATCCCTGGTAGGTTTTCCTAGGTAGGCTGGGAAATGATCAGATCTGGTTCACAACAAGCCAAGAGGATGGGAATCAGAGCCCACTGGCCTTGCTGGGAAACAGAGAGTCACCAGTTACTGTAATTCAGTATTCCTGTTTATATTCTGGAGCACGCAGACTGACGAAGTAGGAAAAACACAGCTAGAATAATTGCTCCTGGGTATTGTGCTTTCATTTACAAACACAACCACTCCTGAAGCTGCTGAGCACAAATTCCCTGAACTTCCAGCATTGTGCAATTGCCCCTATTCCTTCTGTGGGGTTTCCACTTTCCTCAGCTCTGACAAATTCTGGTCCCTGACAGAGGCAGGGCAGGGAAATTGATGGATCAGTGGGATGATCCAGTACCAACAAATTCATAGTTACAAAAATAGGCAGTTATTCTTATCATTTCCTTGTTCTGACACAATTTCCTGCCCTCCTCTCAGGCTGTTCTGAAGATTGCCTGGATGACAGACCTGCTTTGAAGCCTGTCAGCCCCTGTGCAGAGCACCTCTCCCGTTAGGAATCGCTGTCCTGGAGAACAATGGCTGGGAGCAGGGTGAGGGGCAGCCTTTGATCACACCTGGCACGTCTCCAAACGGGGCCTGCTCATGGGCACTGCTGGGTTTTAGCATTTCTGATCATATCACACTGAAGCACAGGAGCTGTGCTTTGCTTGGTGAGTTTTATTACCCCTCCTACAGATTTAGTCATCTGCAGCCTCCCCGGAGCAGCCCAGGACAGGAGAGGGATGTGGGGACTGGAGATGCTCTGAACGAGGTAGTTAGGACGTGTCTGCAGCAGCCAGGGGAGGAAGGTGAAGGAGTTTAATTAGCAGGGCTCTGCCAGTGCAGTTCATTTTGACAGAAGAGGATTAATGAGCTCTCACAGCTGCAGCCCTGCTGACAGGTCTGTGTGTGATGATGTTTGGCACGGGGGAGCAGCGTGCAGATGGCATTGATAACCTCCTTGGCAAGAGCAGCTGTCCTTGGCATGGCAAGCAGGGTAGGCTTTAACAAGTCCAGCAGGACCCTCAGGGATCTGTCTGCTGGTGGCTCCAAGGAGGTATGTGACACCTGGCCTGGCTTTGCAGGCTTGTCACCTTAACTTGCCATTCTCAAACCAAATTTGGCTTAGTTGTGGTAGTTCTCAGCTCACCTTTGGTAATTTCTGGGTCTTTAACGTTAAAAAGTAATTGAATTTAAAAGACTCAAGTAATTGAATTTAAGAAGAGTCCATAGGTCAGTGTTTTGTAAAACAAAGCCTTTCTGTTTGCTCATGGGATAACACCTGGAGAGCAACAGTAGGTGAGGTTTTAAGTAAATCTGTGGCCATGCCTACATGTAAACACTTGTTCTGATCCAGGAACCTTAACATTGAAAAACTCATTCAACATCTAGGAGCATGTACAAGACTAACCCTTATTGTCAACAGTAATATGTTATTCTGATTAAACAATGCACTGGAAATATGCATTACCAGCAGGGATGAGACCTGCTGTGCTCCAGTTTTTCACTATGGATTTCAGCTTAGTGAGAGTTTTGTGCTATAATCAAGTGATAAAACCCCCCAAAACATTAACATAAATAAGAGGGCAAATAGCTCCTTTTCCTGATTCAGGTCAGTTGTGAGGAATGTAAACCTTGAGTTTTAGCTGTCAAATTTTAGAAAATACAGTTGAAAACTGTTGTGTTAAAACCTGTGTACCTTTCTTCCTTCAGCTACCCCAGATCACAACTTATGAGCAAATGCCAGTTCCAACAGGCATGGTTCAAGGTAGGAAAATACTCTCTTTCTTGAACATGCATTTTGCTGAAAAGAGACATAAAGGAAAAGAATTCCTTACCTGGTAGAGTCTGGAAAAGAACAAAACTCTTCCTTACATTCACTCCCAGCCCCATGCTCTGTTCTCTAAATTCAGGACTAGGTCTGGAGCACACCATTAATCCCTAGTTTGTGTTTGTATCTTCTTCCCAGGAGGATCACTTTGTGAGAAGGCAGAGATGATGGTACACCAGTAATCAGCTTGTAACAACTCTGTACTTGAAAGAATGGGGAGAGGATAATCAGGGGAAATTTTACAAAAATATTGAAAGACTGCTTTGGGGCTTTTTTTTTTTTGTGTGTGTGTGTGTGGTTTTTTTTTTTCATTTTTCCAGCCCTGTGTTCAGAACTTATTTGCATAACTCACTCTCTCCATAGCTTGTGAGGTGCCAACCTCCCCTCTTTGAAGGACCAAATGTCTCACTGGAGCTCTGGTAAGAGCTTGGGGCAGGGAGCTACAAACACCAGGGTTTAGTTTTCCCTTTTCAAGAAGTACAAGCAGAAAAACCCAACCAAAATAAGTCACTCATCATCTCCTCCCCTACCAAACACTTTGATATTATTGGAAGGATTGAGATTTCATATTTTACCCCTGACTCTCACTGGTTTCCTGTCTAATCCTGAGCCAATGATAAAAAAAAAAAAACCCTTTGCTTGTATCAGCCTTTTTTTCTGAAAATACTTCTGAGATGTATGAGGATGCATTGATTAATGCTGATAAATTCCTTGGAGATTCCTGGATACAGTCCCTTATTTAAATCCCTGACTACACTCTTGTTTTAGAAGTTGTCATCTGGTCTCAGGAGCCCACAGACCCACTGCTCAGCTCTGCTCTACTCTTGGGATGAATCAGAAGCTGAATTTTCAAATGTTCTAAAAGCTCATTGTTTGCACAAGAAACAGTCCCCCAACATTGCTGCTCAATGGGTTGTCAGGAAAATGACTGCATAGATTCTGAAATATAAATTCTGTCACAAAATACAGCCTGTTTAAGTGGCATTTAAAAGCTAATAATGAAAATCCTGAGTGGTTGAAACAATTGTCTCACATCTTTGTTCTTTCTATCCTTGTACAGCTGATGGAAATGTTGTCAGTGCTGCTCAAATGGTGAAGCTGCACACAAACACGGGCATGGGATTGAAAAAGTGAGCAGGAAGGTTGAGGCTGTGATGGTTTCATTTCTGTGAAGTTTAGGCTCAGGTGAGCTGTGGAAATGCCACATGGGCAGAGACAAAAAAATGGTCAGTGACATTTCAGAGCAGAAAATCCAGCCCTAAAGAATGTATCACACGTTTAACTGATAAGGTGAATCATAATGACATTAAGTGGGATTGAAAATATGTGGTTTTTCAAGGTAACCTGTTGGAGCTGAAAGTAGTCAAGCCATAACTAATTATCATTATTCATTTATTAATCCCAGACTTACTGACATGCTTAAGTCTCCTAAAGTCTTGAGTGCATTTATTTGTGCAATTGCACAGAATGACTTAAACCTTGCAGTTGGCTTAGTTTGTGTTCTGGGAATGGCTTAACACTCAAAGAGCTGGGAGCAAACACACCCTTGGTCCTGCTCCAAATTCTGCCTGTAAACCAGGTGCTCAGCTGCAAGGAAAATGGGCTGCAACTTAGGGACTTGTAATTCTGTATTTGGGGTCACCAGCTCTCTGGGACCCACCTGTCCAAAAGAAATGAGACATAACACTCGACTCTTGCAGGAGATTTCACTTTGGGGTTTTGAAAAGCCTTTATCAGCTGCGTGGCTGAGGGGTTGTGTCCCAGGCCCACACATGTCCCAGGCAATCTGTCAAGCCAAGTGCTGTAAACACATCAGCAAAGCTGGTGGTGAGCAGGTGGGTGCAAACAGAATTGCTCAAAATCCTGATAAGAGCATCTTCAAAGCTTCTGATGGTGCTTCCAGCGAACACCTTCCACTCGTAGGTGAGATAAGAGGAGGAATTACTGACAAGCTTTTAACTTGATGGAGCTCCAAAGACTTGTTAGCAGATACGCTGCCAGCAGGGTCAGGAAAAGGAGTTTTAACTTACACAGGAGGGAAATTCAGGTTAGATATGCACAAGAAATTCTTTCCTGTGAGATTGATGAGGTCTTGGCACAGGGTGCCAGAGAAGCTGTGGCTGCCCCATCCCTGGCAGTGTCCAAGGCCAGGCTGAAGTGGATTGAGCCACTTGTTCTAGTGAGAGCTGTCTCTGCCCAGGGCAGGAGGCTGGAATTGGGTGAGCTTTAAGGTTCCTTTCAACCCAAACCATTCTGTGACTGTTTTCTTCTGCGATTCGATCTCCTTGTGCCCTCATGTCTCTTCCTCACAACCCTAAAGAAGTGCTGCTACAAACAGGCTGTGCAGAGGGGTGGGCTGGGTAGAAATTGTTCACTTGCTGCCTCTCTGAAAGGTTGCAGCTGAACCTGTAATTAAGAAAGGAGCTAAACTCATTATTTTCAGCAGCCTCACGTTGATCCACATTGGCCAGGTTTTGGTAAAGGCTGAGAAGGTCATTTTTTCTTTCAGCATACAGCATTTCAGAATACAGGGTAAGAAAATGCAGGCAAAGAAGAAAAGTTGTGGTTTTTTTCCTTTGCTGAGAAGACAGGTCTTCTTTCCCTCCTGAGAAAATGAGATATTCACACAAAAGATGAGTAGGATTTGATAACGCCAACTATAGTTCTCAATTATATATTTTTCTCTTCCCTCACAGGAATTGATAATGACATCCTTAATAAAATCCAGAAGAAAAACATTTGTGTGCACGAAGAGAAGGTGTACAGGGGCTCCTTGTGAGTATGGAAAGCTAATAAGAAATCTTGTTTAGACATACATATTTCAATTTCTCATGCTGAAGTTCTTCTGTTAGCTGTATTTTTAACTGTGCCTTTTTTTCTTTTTTTGACAAAGTGTTTTACAGGGGGATTTAATTAGTGCTCATCTTTAAGTCATACTTAATGACTTATTGTTATAATAATGCATATCTTGGCTCTTGATGACTTCAGATTACATTGGATAAATCCATAGAATACCCTCAGGTTGATGTTTTGGTGACCTTTCCAAAGTTTCACGTTTCCCCCTCTCTTCCCCTTAGCCTGCCAGTGATGTCAAGCTCCTATGCCAAGGATCTTCCCAGCACTGTCCTCCTTTTTTTCTCTTAGTTAGCAGTGAAGTAACAAAGAACTTGATATTCAGCATTCTGTGGCCTTATCAGCATCTTTAATACAGCTACGTGATGCCTAAGACAAGAAAATTTCTCAAGCTCATGTTTTGCAAAGCCCATATTTGGGTAATCTTGTGACAGTTAATCAATTTATCTCTTTAATGCCACTAAGTCGTGGCAAGCTTTTCTCATACTGGCTATGAGAATTTTATTTCTCTTTCTCCTATTGCATCCAAGGAGCACTGTTACATTTCATTTTGGCAGAGGCACACACAAGCTGCTTTCCTTTGCTACTCCCTAAATCAGCAGCCACCTTTATTAGATTGCCTTTGGGCATGTGTACAGTTTTTTCTCTCTTGGCTGCAGCCTTTGACAAAACATGCACAGAACTATATTTGATACACATTTTGTGGGATCACACACCTAAGAGAAAAGTGTTTTAAAGGTTGTGTTGTTTTAGTTCTAAACTTATCTAATTATCTGAAGCTGATATTTTTCTTGGTTTAGATGAAAGGAAAACAAAAACATTAGTGCCACGAGTTTCCTTTCTTCTCTGTTTTCAGCTGAGCTCGTTGATTAGCTTTCTGATCTCAGCCAACTTCCCCTTAGATTTTTGATTGCATGAGCTGAGTAAAGCTGTCCTATTCATCATGCAGACAAACTTTGGGAAGGTTTATGCAATTTAGGGGTTGCTGTATACCTGTAACACTGCCTGCAGTAACCAGTGTTGTTGTTGAGCTTGTGCTGGAACATCAGGATCTGGCCCTTCAAACATGACCTTTAAGTCAGGAGGCAAAATAAAGCATTGCCAGGTTTTTTTTCCAGTTCCTCTAAAATTGCTCACGTGTTCAAGTAATAATCTTCCTGATGTGTAGCTCCCAGCTCCTGAACTGATGGCTCCTGGGCCTCTTTTTGTGAATCCATATGGGACTGTGCATAGGTGTGAATTCTTCCTCTCCAGATTTTGCTGAAAGAATTGGAATAATGGTTTTTATGTTTTCCCCGCATTTTTATTCAGTGGTTAGAGAACAATTCTTTGCACTGTGACACCCTTCCCACAGCTCCCAGACCATTTCTCTTTTGCAATGACACAAGGTGGTTACATCACCAAGTTTCACACGATGGTGTGAGATGGGTGTCACTACGTCAGCTGCAAGAGGTGTAATTTCTGATCAGAATGACATGTATGGAATGTAAATATGTTCCACCACAAGCCTGTCCTTCCCCATTTCATTGTTCTGCACCTCCTGCAGTGATACCACGCTCCAGGGATGTTGAACAGGGCAGGTGGGAGTGGTGACTGGGTGAGCTCTCCGGGAAGGTGCGTGACCCAGCCTGCTCCAGAAACACCCTGGCACTGAAGGTGTTGTTGGGAGGCGTTTGCCTTTCCACGCTGTGGCAAACTCATGAAGAAACACGTGTGGGACCACGTTTCAGGGGCAGACACGCCAGGTAAGCTCAGCACCTTACCCAATCCTGCCTCAGTTTCCTTGCCTGCAACACGGCTGCAGCTCTTCGTTCCCTGCAGTCAGGTACCTGGAGATGCTGCCGAAAAAACCTGTAGGGAGATGCAGCCAAGAGCAAGTGTTACAGGGCAGCAGCGCTGCTGTTGATTGCATTTCCCTTGGCCTGTCGTCATTCGTGTAGTTTCCTTCCTAGCTCCACCCTCGCCCAGAGCTCTCCAGGGCAGTGCTGCCAGTCCCTGCCCTTTACCAGCACCATCCCCGATGTCCCTGGGGTGTTGGCTTTGGTGGGAGTTTGATGCTTTGGTCTTGGTGTGGGGTGGGTGGGCAGGATGCAGGTCCGGGAGGGGGGAGGGTGATGCTGTGAGTGACAGGACCTGTGGAGGGATCCTCCAGGGGGATATTCCGAGGGGATGCTCCAGGGGGATGCTCCAGGGGGATATTCTGAGGGGATGCTCCAGGGGGATATTCTGAGGGGATGCTCCAGGGAATCCTCCAAGGCAATGCTCCAGGGGGATCCTCCAAGGGGTTGCCCCGGGAGGATGCCCCTGGGGGATGCTCCAGGTGGATCCTCTAAGGGGATGTCCCAGGAGGATGCTGCAGAAGGATCCTCCAAGGGGATCCTCCAAGGGGCTGTCCCAGGGGGATGCTCCAGAGGGATGCCTCAGGAAGGTGCTCCAGGGGGATCCTCCAAGGGGCCGTCCCAGGGGGATGCTCCAGGGGGGAGTCTCCAGGGGGGAGTCTCCAGGGGGATGCTCCAGAGGGATGCCTCAGGAAGATGCTCCAGGGGGATCCTCCAAGGGGCTGTCCCAGGGGGATGCTCCAGGGGGATGCTCCAGGGGGGATTCTCCAGAGGGATGCTCCAGAGGGATGCCTCAGGAAGGTGCTCCAGGGGGATGCTCCAAGGGGATGCCCAGGGGGATGCTCCAGGGGGATGCTCCAGAGGGATGCCTCAGGAAGGTGCTCCAGGGGGATGCCCAGCGGGATGCTCCAGGGGGATGCCCGGGAAGCGGTGCGCGGCCGATGCCGGCGGGGCGGGCTGCGGGCAGCCCCGGAGGTTCGGGGGCGGGCGGGCAGCGGAGCGCGCAGGGAGGCGCCGGCGGCGGCACCGCCCCGGCAGGCGGGAGGGGACAGGGACGGGGACAGGGCCACACGGGGCGGCGGTGACAGCGGCGACAGC
Source organism: Agelaius tricolor (assembly GCF_023055355.1). Taxonomy (NCBI): domain Eukaryota; kingdom Metazoa; phylum Chordata; class Aves; order Passeriformes; family Icteridae; genus Agelaius; species Agelaius tricolor. The sequence continues at coordinate 5,621,059 of NW_027269276.1, read as the reverse complement.
CACACGTGCCCGGCCGGGAGCGGCGGAGCGGGTCCGATGGGCGGCGGCGGGCGCGGCCGGCAGGTAAAGGACGGGAGCGCGCCCGGACAGGGCAGCCCGGCAGGTTCGGGGAGGGAGGTTCTGTAGTTTGGGTTTTAGTTTGGGTTTTTTTTCTCGTTGTTTGTTTGCTGTTTTGAGGTCTGGCGTGTCTCTGCCAGCTCGGTCTCTCTCTCTGTTCGCTGCTGGTGCTTCCCCAGGCGCCCTGCAGAACGAACGCCGCCGCGGCACGCTCGGGGTCCCTTCGCTTTTTTGGCTGTGTGATGCTGCTCCTGGCACTCGCACCTTGTGCGAATAATGCTTTTAGTTGTCATTGATGTGAAAAAATGATGCTGGGTAAATTCTCTGCTTCCTCAGGCAGCTCTCACTGAGCCGGTGCATCCCCATGTGCCCTTGCTGGCTGAAATTGAGTTGGTTGGCTGTTGACTTTGACTAAATAAATAAGCCACTTAACAGTAATAATAAAACAATCCCTAAACTAAAAACAAACAACCAAGTAGAACATTCACACTAGTGCATTGACATAGCGGGGTTGTTTTAAGGGTAACTTTGAGGGAAATGTAGTGCGTAAGGCATAGGTTTTTGTTTTGGTTTGTTTTGGTTTTTTTTAAGAGCTGTTCGTACGATTGTAATGAGAACTAGTGTGAATTTTCATTGATATTTGCTTAGCACAACTATGGCAACTGGCAGGGATCCAGTTGGTGCCTTTAGCTTTATGACAGTTGGTCAAAGCTCACTGATAGCTGAATTGCTGCTACGTGGCGTTAAGAAAATGAAAGTTCTTACCTGGATATCTATATACTATTAGGTTACTGTGATTAAACTGTAGAATTTATCATGCATTTTGCAGTAATTCTCAGAAACGATACTGTTGAGTGAGTTGATTTAACTGTCAAGATGAATGAGTGTATTTGAGTAATAATCTTACTTGTTTGATTTCTTGCTGCTGTTCAATGCCATCATAAAATAGCTTATCATAAAGCAAATAAACTTGCATGTGCTGTAACCTGAAGATGGATTCAGGATGTCTAGTTTCACTTTGCCTGTGGAAAGAAAAAAACCAAAAATTATGCAGGGAGGAAATTTTCACTTTATTTCTTGACAATTTTGTGCTTTTTGAAAAATAAGAATGGTAAATTTTATGCAGTTTAGACAAGTTTAACTTTGATTATATTAAAAGAGCTCTGGTATAGTTTGTAGATGTGTGGGTTTAAGGTGTCAATTATAAACAAGGGCATGAGGAGAGGCACCACTGTCATTGACAGGAAGGTGGGTGTCTAAACAGCCCAGGGATTCCTGTAATCATCTCCTCCTGGGACAGTGAATGAGGCTGTGCCAGTGCTAGAAGTGTTGCTTATAATGTCATTTAAGGTAATTAGAACCATAACTGGCTCAATTTCACTCATTTCACTGCGGGTTTTTTTTTTCCCAGTATCTTTTGCATTTGGTAATGTAAGCAGCTGCTTTTGGACTAACTGCACCTCTTACTTGAACAGATGATTATTAAAAAAAATCTACCTGCTTAGCCAAGGAACACTCCTGGGGAGAGCAGTGGTTGCACCTTGGATGCTGAAGTTCAGTGGGATTTGGTGGAGCTGGAGTCAGATTGTGTGTGTGCTGGAGTGGGCTTGGGACAGAGGATAAACCTCACCCCAGAAGTTTCTTGGTTGGTCCCACTGACATTTCCAGGCAATACTGAGTGTCTGCTTCTCCTCCTTCAGTCTACACTGTGCAGATTTGCCCATTTTAACTTTAATTTTCATAGACAGCAGAAGGTTGGCATGAGGCCCCCACCAGTGGCTGTCAAATTCAGGCAGGATGTGTGTAACAACTTGTGCTGTCACTTCATTGTGAGAATTTCTGGGTTCTAACTGTTTTGTTCGCCCATCACCTGTACCATGAACTAATTCTAGTATGAGATTTTGAAACTCAGCCTCCCAAAGTGCAGAGGGTTGGGGGTCTCAGTCCCTGGGGTCTCTCTGCCTGGACACAGGGGAGAGGGAATCTTTACCTCAGCAGAGGAGAGCAAAGCATGCCAAGTATGCTCTGCATTTCCTCTCTGTTGTTTCCACCCTTGAGTGGAAAATTGCCCCTGATTTCCTCAGAATTGGAGGATTTACGTTGGCACTCGTCCCACATTCCCATTTTACTTCCAGTTGTACTTATTAGATAACACGCTTGCATAGGAGCTTGTTTATAAGAAAAAGAACATTTTTTTTTTCAATCTATTCAACTATTTCCTATTCAACTTAAGCATTTAAATGTTCCCTGGGCCCAAGGGGTCTGTTTCTTAAGGCTTAACTAGTCGTTTCAGGATTGTGGAGATGTTGAAGCCATGAGTGCCCTGAACTCTGATTTTAAATCATGTATCAGTATAACAGCTGGTCCTGAGTGCACCTCTGTTCCCTGAGATGTTGATGCTGTAAAATCATCATAGAACCAGATGGAATATTCATATTTGGACAATTTACATGTCTCAATATCAAGGCTTTCTTCACTGTAACCCACAGAAGATTTTCTGTGATCTACATAAGAATTAACTCCCCATTATCTTCTGTGTGAGGGTTCTAATGAGAACCACGAGTGACAAGAGAAACTGGGCCAAGTCTCCCATGTTAGATCAAATGATTAATCACCTTTTTATATACCTGGCAATTTCTGCCTTGGAGAAATTAGCTTGGGTGTAACTACAGGTTCACCAGCATAGCCACGGAGTGGGTTGATTGCTGCGTGGGCAGATGGTTTTGGTCCAATTTAGGGATCAGTACTAAGGAAGCTTTGTTGATAGAGACTTTGTTGCTGTTAGATGTTCTCTATTTTCCCTGGATATTGGGTGTCTTGTGAGCTGCAAGGCACTGTGGATGTGCAATCTGTCTGTCCTGCCCTGAGGATGTCACCTCCTGAAGCACATTTGACTTTTGCCACCCCTGTGGCCTCGTGCCTTGCTGTGCCAGGGTAAACACTTGCAGGAATAGAATTGTATTTACAGTAACTCATCAAAAACTTGCTCTGGAGTGATATAAAGGAGGGTCTTGCTCTATTTTTTTTTTTTTTTTTAATATTTAGAGATTACAAATTTTTCTTAATCAAAAACTTCAGTCCTTTAAAAAGCTACACAGCCAGAGGTAATTTTCAAACCCTTTAAACTATTCTTTCAACTTAGTTAGTACTTGGTAAAATATTTGTAAAGACTGTAGAAAATTAGATGTTAATTACCTTTTCTTGAAACATTCCTAGATGGTTTTGAACTTAGGTTGTTTTGCACTACATTATATATTCAGACAAATCAATTATCTTGGAGGGGGGAAAAAAGCCTGTGGTATGTGCCAGGTCAGATGTTTGGATGGTGTAACAGTAACCAGGTTCCTTGAATGAACCTCTCTTTCAATTAAGAGAGATCATTAGAGAGGAGAATGCAGGAGTGGGAACAGTCTGAGTGATGTGGAGTAAACAGAGAACAATTATTTATAATTTCACATAATTCAAGATGTTAAAGAGGTAAGAGTAAATGAGCAAGATTCAAAGATTTTTTTTTCCCTAAGATCCTCTTCAATAAAAACAAATCTTCCATAGCTAAATTATGCTTCTGCTTCACACAAGCATAATTTATCTGTGCAGCTCATTACTCCAATACCTTCCTGTTAAAGATATAAATGAATTTTAAAAGTTGTTTGGCAAATTAAGAGAGAAAACGCCAGGGGCTGTTAATCACAAAGATGCAGGTACAATTTCTAGCTGAAGCGGCTCCTAAATCACAGATTCCTGGAAACAAGGATTATTTTGCAGGCAGAATCACAATATGATTTTGTGACCTTACAGTCTTTCCCTGAGCATCTGTTTTTGGTCAGAGTTAGAGGCAGCTTATTGGGCTAAGTGGATATTTGGAGTGATATGGTCCCCTTGCGCCCTATGCGTGATGGAAATTTGGATGGTTTTTCCTGGGATCACTGCTGTTTTGTCTGGAATAGTTTCAAACAGGTGAACATTAGATGCAGCTTCAATTTCCATACTTGGGGGAAAAAATACTCAAGTAAATAGTATGCTGTGTTTCCTTAAGTTTTGATTAACTGGCTATTCATAAATGTAATCTGTAAAGAGCACAGATGAAGTTGACCTTTTGCAAGGCTATACTGCTGCAAAGCTCCATTTTGAAATAATTGGATTATTGTGGGAAAATGTAATAATTTCAGTTTTAATTTCTATTTTTTAAATGCACGCTGCTTTTCTAAGAAGACTTTTTTTGTTCTTTCCTTCACATAAGCAGCCTGCTGACCTTTAGGCAATTTTTTTAACCCTTGCTCTGATTCTTTCACTGCCTCCTGTCAAACCCTAGGTGGGGACTGATGGGGACAAATTGTGTCTGTGCTTTCCTATTCACTTCTGAGGAAAACAGACCCCAGAGCTCAGAGTCTTCAAGTCTGCCTGTGGAACTGAAGCTGGATCTTCCAGTCTGGTCACGGAGGTGTCCAACCCCTCCTGCCACCAGAGAGGACCCTCATGTTCAGTAGGTTGAATGTACTCTGTGACCACTTTTGGCCTTAAAGGAGAGCCTCTGGGTAACAATTTCTGGTGGTCTTCAGTTCAAAGTAATGAATTAGCTTTCTGCTCCTGGTGTTTTGGTCAGTGGTGGTGAGAGCTGGAGCATGGTGACCCAGGGGGTGACTTTTCCTCCTGCCGTGGTGGGTGCCTGGTTCTTGTGTATTTACACAGATGCTCCTTCACTGGCTTGTTTTCACTTTCCCACAAAAACAACTTGATAAAATGCAAGCTAAATACTAACGTTGCTTTTGAGATCTTTGTTTGGTTTTGTTGGCCTTTTGGGATGGGGAGAAATAAAGGGAGATCTTATTCATATCCTTCCTTTCTGGGAAGCACTTGTACCCTTGACAATTCTTCCTGTTGCCCACTCCTAGAACTATAGATGTAGTCTGTGGAGTAAATTTTGCTTTACTGGAAACTTTAGGTTTGGGAAAATTTCACTGTTTGGGAATTCTTGGAATTGTATAGTTTTACTGCCTTGAGATCAGAGCAAATTTAGAAATAAAGCAGTTCTGCTTTTGCGTAGCGCCATAAACTAAGACACAAAGTAGCTCTGTCTTTGTAGGATTTATGAGTGTGCACTTTCATTCTCTCCTCCCAGATAGATAAGCCCTGCTCTAGAAGCTAAGTTTCTAGGCAGGGCACATAATCTATATTGTTTGATAATCTTTTAATAGGGGTGAATGGAAATGAGGGGGCCACGCTAATTTATTTGAGCAGGCATTTGTCTGTGTTGCCATTGATGTGGAGGTGGTGATGATCAAGAGCTGTCAGCGAGGATGGGGCAGTCTCTCTCTCAGCTCACTTTATCACGGTTGTGAAAGTTCTTTTTTTTGAAAGTCTGACTCATTTGGGTTTAAGTGAGGAGAGAATAAGAGCTCAGTTCTTTGAAATTTTATTGGATGCAGGTTCCCCTTGAAGTAAAATCTTATTGAACCTAATGGTTTTGACAATTTCAAATAAAAGTATCCAAATGAATGAACATAACTCATCCCCTTGTCACTGCTTCCCTCGGTTTGAAGAGGAATGTTTTTTTGCTGTCTTCCCTCATGGGAAACATCTGCAGATCCAAATGGCAGATCATTAATGTTCATTCAATAGCAGGCTTTGTTCCCAGTTTCTTCGACTTGGAAACAATTAACTGGAGAGTTTTATTTTGTCTTGTTTTCCTTTTTGAATGCAAACATCTAATTCCAGTTATATATTCTAGTGGATTTTGTAGATTCCTGCTATTTGGGATTGCTTGTAATTATTTTAGAATAAATGCTCCCTACTCAAATTCAAATAGTGGGAATGGTGCCTTTGTGCTTGTGGTGCGATCTTAATTTATTTTATTGTATAAGTGGCTGAATTTTCTTCAACTCTGTAAAACCGTAAGATACAAATCTCTCTACAAGGATTTGTGTTCAGGAATGCTTCTGGTTCCTCCCATTCACCGAATGCTTCACAGTAGCATTTAACAAATAATCTGCCTGGTCTTTGATAGTAAGCAAATGAAAGCTGATCAAACATTCACCTACTTGGGTGCAAAAGTTGTTTGAACCAGAAAATCTGTTCAGCTGACCATGAGCAGTTTGTATTTCAAGACACTTGCCAGATTGGTGACTCCCGTCCATATCTGCTAGATGGAGGAATTGAAATGTGAATAGCTCTTAAATCCATTTAAAAAAACATTACTACATCTTTAAAGGGTTTATTGACACCTGTTGAAAAGTTCTGGATTTGCGCTTTATGCGATTTTAATCCATGAGCCAAACCAGGAAATTGTATAATTATGACAGCTGAATTAAAATACCTTTTAGTCAGTATTCACCAGAACTAAACATCCATGATTATAAACCCAGTGTTTTGTTGGTTAATTAGGGGCTAAGTAGTCATAATTTGTGCACTTAACACTTACTTTGAGAATATGTGAATGGAGCACGATAATGACAAGTGGTCAGCTTGATCCAGTTCTAAGCTATCCTGCCTGGAGCTATGTGTGCATGAAAGGAGGATTAAAACCATACAAAAAAACCCCATGGTGGTAGCAGTGTACAAAGGAGAAGCCAGCGTGGTTGGGCAGCAAGAGCTGTAAATATGATTAAGGGAAGGTGTTTAAAGTTAGCAATCTACCCCACCCTGCCCATGGCAAATATGCCTCAGATGAATCAGGCCCAGGTAGTTTTTTAAGGGCTCCATATAATGTGTCTGCAGGTTTTCACGGAGCAGGTGTGTCGTATTGAATCATAGAAAAGCTGAAAGTGAATTTTAAATTGTTTCATCAGGTGTCATCCAAGCTCAGCAATGATAATATTCCTGTTTCGTGGAGCTTTTCTGATTGGATCACTTCCAGGAGCCAGAATTAACAAAACCAGGCTTTGCTGTAGTTGAGGTTCTCTGAACTTCTGCAAGTAAAATCCTGAACAGGTCACTTATTATTGACTCCAGCAGAGTATTCCTATGCTTTAATTTTTGTGTCTTTTATTCAAGCTTTAAATAGTTACTGGAATCATAGTTTGTGCTTTTTCTTATGTTGCTGCTGCTGGCTGTATGTTGGGGCTTCATCTTTAGCAAACCAAAACCCCAATGTTGAGACTTTGGAAGTACCAAAGTGTAATTGCAATGAAGATGAATTAAATTTGCAAACTTTACCTGATCTTCTCAGTGAGAAAGTAATGCTGTAACAGAAACTGGAGACAAGGTGCAGATTTGGAGTGCCAGGAGGCTGAAAACTCAGATGGTGAATGGAAAGTGAAACCTCAAAGATGGCTCTTTCCTGTGAAAAATGACTGGCATTTAGAGATGTGTGCTGGCATATGTTCAGTCCTTACAGTTGGAGAAAAAGGAAGTTTAAAGGAGTTTAAGGAGTCTTTGGGTTTGCTGCCATTTGTGTGCTGAACACTTTGCTGTCATGACTTCAGGGGAGCAACGTGACTGGTTTTAGTTGTATGCATTGGCTTCTTTATATTTCAAGTAGTGAATTATTGTCCAGGGTGAGACCCTCAAACACCTGACTTCACCAAGGGATTGCTAAGGGCTCTCTCTGTCTGTGTCCCTTCTAACTTTCTCAGTGTGATGCACAACTCCAGGTATTTAAGTGCTCTTGTTTTCTGTAGGGAGACTTGTTGCTCTTGCAGAAAATCAGGGCTGCTACTGGTGCAATTCCCTCATTCAGTGCTGTGCTGCAACACACCAAACTCTCTTTTCTTTAGGGATCTTCAGCCTCCTGCTTTGGGAATTAAAAGACTGCAGAAACACTGGTTCACTTTACCTGCAGATAAAGTGCAGCTCTGAGCCTGGCTTGTGCCATGTCACTGTTGGAAAGAGGAACATGATGTAGTAAGGAGAAAAAAAAAAATGGCAAACCAGTAGGTTTTTGTCCTGCTCAAGTTGTCATCAGGGCATTTTTATGAATCAAAAACGTTCTCTTTGGGTTATTTTGGTAAATTGTTAAATAAAGAATCATACAGAGCTTTTAATAGACCTCTCCTCTATAGTCACTGAAATTTGATAAGAAGTGTGACAGTAATAGTAGTTATTTAGGGAGAAATTCTGGCATATGGACAAGGAATTTGCGTATAGTCACAAGCTGCTTTTATTGAAATATATGATTTAAGTGCTAGTAAAAGGCATGAGTTGATTTGGCCTCCAGTGGAAGTGAGTCTCTGATTTCCTTCCTAGGTTTGTTTTCCCTGAGAGTTATGGAAAGGGAGGATCTATTTCTGTGCACCTCTTGTTATAAAAATAAACCTTTTGTTATGAGGGAGGTGAGCAGGGGCTGGAAGGGGAGAGAGTGAGGAGGCTGCAGGGCTGGATTCCCAACTGAGCTCCTCCACGGGGACCAGCTCTCTCAGCATGTCTGTACCTGCTTCTATCCTGGTTTTGTGTTGTCCCTCATGTGAGCCCAGTTAATTTAGAGCTCTTTTTACCTCATTCTTACTCTGTGTGTACCTACACCTCTCCTTCCCCTTGCTGCTCACCAGCTTTCCCTCTCCCCCTGCTCCTCCGGGTGCCAGCATTCCCAGGGATTTTCTGATGTGATTGGGAACAATGAGACAAATGATAAACCAGTTTCAGTCAGTGGGAAACAAGTGTCCCAGCTGCTGGTGTGATCTCAGCAGATGGCACAGTGCCTTCAGGAGAAGGATCTGCCCCTCCAGGATCTCCCTTGGAGTCTGGTTTGAGGTGCACATCATCACTGCAGGAAGCAGATCTTTGTGCACAGGTGTCCCTGGAGAGCTCTGCTGCCCAGCAGGTGTTGTTTGCACTGTAAAGATCATATCTGATTGCCCCATTCTGGTACAGTCTCACACATTTGACTGGAAGGGTTGGAAGGGTCTTTTTGCTTGCACAGGTACAACTGCAAGCCACAATATTTTGAAGGAAGCTCAAAGAGTGGAAGGAACTTGTGAAATATATTTGTAAAAATACACCCAAACACTTCCTCCTTCATTTCCTCTACACATACTCATCATTTTTCTTCTGTTTTAGAAAAGACAGAAGCAAAATGAAAGCAATACTTTCATAAGCTGGAGGCAGGTGCACGGTATTTTCTCAGTGACTTTCACTATCAGATGCTATTTTAAGATGCTTGTAGCAGCTGGTCGTTCTCTTATTTCTCCTAGTTACTGTCTGCTCATAAATGTTGAGAAAAAAGCCCTCCAGATTGTGCAAAAGAGCCTCTAAGGAGTTAAAGTGGGCCTGTTCCTCTCTTGCTGCTAAGTGGAGGAGGATGTGTGCTTGTTTCACGTGTTTGTGAAAGATGAAACTCATCATGTTTGAGCCAATTAAAAATCAAAGAGCCAAGCATGGGATCTAAAAGAGCCTAAAACCCCATGAATCTGTGAAAAAACCCCAAACCCCACCAAAACCAACAAAACCCAAACCTAAAATAGAAAATATTACTTTAGATGCCTTTATTATCTGCATGTAACAAACAGGCTTTTCTTTAGGCTTTGTATTTACCCTGGATGTTACTTGTGATCTTCTGCAGAGACTGTAGATTTCTTTCATCCCACATCAAGAAAATAAAGCTGGTTTGTTTTGGATATCTTGTTTCCATTGAAGCATGTAAAATTGTTTCTTACGAAGCACTTGTTCTAGTTTGGCTGACAGCAACAGGTCAAGTCTTCATTTTATTTTATATATTTGAGTTTAGCATCCTGCTACGCTCTGCAAATGAATCTGTTACAGCAGAGCAGGATCTGTATCCACAGACTGGCATCATTTGAAGCCCTACAGGGAAGCTTAAGCTCAGTGGGAAGATTTGGAAGCTGCCCAAGCCATGACCCTGCTTTAGCAGCAAATCACCTGTGCAGTGAAGATTTTACCTGCACTGCATCAGTGCACTCCCTGTGATGCTTGCTAGTGCTAAAAATAATTCTAACACTGATTTCCCCTGGGTAATTAGCCTGTGCAGAATCAGATTGAGATTAGATTCTTTTTTTCTGGTGCCTTATCAAATTTAAGTCCAGGTATTTGCCATATGCTGCAGGGAGGAAAGGCTGTCTCAGCTTGTCCATATTGTAGGGAATTTCAGTGTCCCTTGCTGCCTTCTGGGATCACACCCAGCTCAGCCTTCCAATCTTCCACTTGGGACTTGTTTGTTTTTTTTTTTTTTTTTTTTGGGTTTTTTTTTTTTGGTTGTTTTTTTTTTTTCTTTTTTTTTTTTGTAAAGGAGACACAATGCTTGTAATAACTGATGCTGGGTTTGGAAATCTCCAGGGCAAACTGGTAATGCTCAACAAAGGGTTACTTGATTTGGATGATATTTTCTTATCTCTGTGGCTGTTGGTGCTTATCATAAAGCATTGCCAGATAAGGGACTGAAATAAGCCATTGCAAAGAAGGAAGTGTTGGTTTCTTTACAAGAAGTCATTCCATTCCCAGTAATGGTTTATCTTTGGCTGTGCTTGAGCTACAATGATATTAAAAACCTGGGGTACTTGGTGTGTTCTGTTACAGATATAACCACCCATGCAGTGGTTGTTCAGCCAGCAGAGAGCTATTTCCCTGATATTTTCCTTTCTCTCCCAGGGAGGAATGATTTCATTTATGGCTCCTAGAGCCAGAAGACTCAATTTATAGCAAAAAGATAAAAGAAAAATATGAAAAAATGTCCTCAGTCCCTTTTCCCCCTGCTCCCTTATCACCTTCTTGTCAGCCTTGTTTCTCAGGGCACTGAATTCAGACATTATAAACCTAATGGAGGTTATAAACTTATATTAGAACTTTCCATAGCCAAATATTATGTTGCATAAGGGAAATGTGATTATCTTTTATTGTAATTTGTACAATGTCTCATGCATTAGGTTTTAAATCAGTGAATGTGCCAGACAGGCAGAGATTGGGGTGAATATCCTATTCCAGAGCAGCCAGAATCGATAGAGGTTTTACACTGAGGGAGTTCCATTAGTTCCTTCCAATTTGAACCTGTGCTAATATGCATTCAAGTGAGGAGCATCTTCCTAACAGCCTCTGATGCATGTGTTGGTAATTTCAGCTGCCATGGATTTAGGTGTTCATTAGCATTTAGTTGTAGCTGAAAACACACTGATTGAATTTGAACTTCGAGGTGGCTGGCATGCACACTGCCCCGAAGTTTTCACCTCCATTGGATAAACAAATGAGTACAAGGATTAATGGATTTAATTAATCTAGAGCTGTAATAGTGCTGGTGTGGTGCTCAGGTGTGTTTTTGTCATCTGGCTGACTTTGAACATGATACTTTAAAAATATTAACCAGGAGCATCTTCAGTGTGCACGGGGCACTTGTGGGTGTGCAGGGAACGGTTCCATAGTGAAGAAAGATAATTTCTTCTCTAATTTCCAGTGTGTAAATCAATTTGGGTTTGTTCAGTTTATTTGCTTGGTTATATTGGCACTTTTATAATATTTTCAGAGTGTCTTGCAGTATTTCTCACTTGTGGCTTTGCTGGCTTCCTGTCAAGTCAGTAAGTGAAGTAGAATTGCAGGATGATTTCTCTAGGCTTTCAGTGGCATTTGAAATATCTCTTATAGCCACCTGGTAGAACATCTAAAAAATCATTTAGCTCCAAATATTATGTGAATTTAAGGGAGTGCATATGGAGTGTTTTACTGAAAGAAACCAAAGCACATTAAAAAAATTCTAAAAAATTCCAAGGACCATAATTAGAAGATACTTAAGGGAGGATAAAATGCTAGAAATATTTGTTCAGTTCTAGTGAGCTGTGACCAACTTTTTTTGTCTGTAATCCTTTCTGTCCCTGTTGCCCCCAAAAGAGGAGGAGATGGCAAAATAAAAGGACATAATAAAAATGACAGGTACAATCAAAAGCAGTCTCTGAAGGAAGAGATTAAAGTATATGGATTCTTCTGAGCATTTGAGATTTGGCAGCATATTAAAGAGAAGGCTGAAGGAGGTAGACTGAAGACATTATCTTTTTCTTTTTACCTAAGAACAAGGAGCCATTCAATTAAATCAAAAACAACAGAGTTAAATTGATAACAGGAAGTGTGTCTCTTTGAATGTTTTCTGTTTGCAGATTTTTGCCACAATGTGCCATTGAAAGGGGAAGAATAAAGAGGCCAAGCTTAGACCAAGAATTTGGCAAAATATTTTTTTCCCAGTGGTTGCTTAGGGAATATTTGGCGATACAGTTGGCCATGAACTTGTGAGGCTGAGGAAGGAAGAGGGAAAACTTCTGGCCTGTGGAGAATAAGGACTACATGAACAACATGTTGGTACCAAGAACACACTTTCTACATGCAAAGGAGAATTTCTCTCTCTTCAAAATAAAGTGTTTCTATTGATGCTGGTTCTGTATGGAAGAGAAAAGCAGAGGAAATTGATGTGGGAAGAAAGGAGAGTTGTGTGTGTGAATGTGGGCTGGCCCCAGCAATCCTGGCTCCAGAAGCACTGTGGAGAAGGGTGGTCCCCATTCCCAATCTTCCAGTGATCTCCCTAGGGAATATTTCTTGTCGTGGTGGAGATCTGTGTGTGTCTTCTTGAATTGAGGAAGTGAAAAAGCAGATGGCTGATGTCAGAGTGCATTTCCCCTTCAGACTGTATTTACCCTTTTCTCAGATGAGAGTACATTGTGTGTTTGTTGTTAATTGTGTATCATAGCCATCATTCGGGTTAATTTATTTGTAAATACAATACTTACATAAGAGAAGTTGTAGCTGCCGCAGGAATGTGGGTGTAAAGGTCCAGAGGCAGAGTATGGTTAAACTTCCAGGCAGTGAGTGACCAGGGATGGGTATATTTCTTCTGTGGCCTCAGTGAGACAACCTGCTGCTTCCTGTGCAGCAACTATCACTGATGTGTTGCTCCAGTGCAGGAGCTGTGAGGTGGCAGCTCAGTGGAGCCATCCCCGCTGCCTTGACAAAACCCCTTTTAAATTTTTTTTAAACATTTTGATTCCACTGTGTTGCTGCTGGGCTTGAGGAGGGCTCTGCCCACTCTGGGTTAAATGCAGATAGATATCAGAGACACAGTGTGGTCCCTTTTAGAATGGGCATTTCTGATCAGCAACTGAGGCAATCTAACTGGGAAAAAGAGCATTTGACTTGGGGAAAGCAACTGGAAAAACCTACAGGAATAAGTCTGCTCCTTGGTAACAAAATCTCAAAGCAAACAAAATAACAACAACGGCAGTGGGTCCTCAAAGTGAGAGGGGTGGAGAATAACAGGAAGGGAATGGGAAGCAGTAAGTGCCTTGGGAAGTGGATGTTGAGCTGGGCTCTGCCTTTATTTGCAACATCTTGGCTCCAGCAGGTTTCAGTGCAAGTAGGCGAGCCATGCAGAGAGCAGTAGCAGAAGATGAGTTGTTTAAATGACTCCCAGCAGTGTGTTTCATAATGTTTTGTGCAAACGTGTTTAGCCCAATAACTTCTGTTGCTGGCACGTGATGTAACGCTGCCAGGGAGGCTGTGCCTGCCTTGTCAAGATGTCATGGAGACAGGGAAGGGCCTCAGTGAAAGCTCTCAGCTGGTGTGAGCAAAGCCAGCCATGTCTCCTGAGGTTGTGCAGGGCATCATCAGGTGCTGCTCCAGCACAGGCATCCCTCCATTCCCAATCAAACTGGGCTGGCATTTATGTCTTTGCTCCTCCCTCTGTAAATCTGTTGTGCTTCAGCCTGAGTTCAGTGAGAAATACAAAGGCATGGTGGGTCTTTCTGTGTGAAATCTTCCTCTGTGAGGTTCAGAAAACTGATTTTACATAGTGGTGCTGTAAAGGAAAAAAACCAATTTCAGTTTGTCCATGTGCACTTTGATATTGTGGCTGTGTTGAGCTAATACATCTACACTAACACACATTCCTGTTTGGGCAAAACCTGTTATTGCCTTGTGAATGCATGCAGTGCCATTAAGCTTATTTATTTATTTATTGTGTTATAATAATGCTGATATTCTTTATTTGCTAATATAAATGGGGGAGGGAAAGATTGTGCAGCTTTGGTTAGACAGCAATGCAGTTAGAGAATTTTTTTGTAGATTCCTGAACACTCTGCAAGTGTGGCAAGGTTAGTCATAAAGTTATTTAAATAAGTTATTAAGTAACTGGTTATGCAGCCTCATTCAAATTAATGAATGCAAGAGTAGATTTCTTTGAAAGCAGGCAGTAATTTCTCTGTGTGCATTAATCTAACAATTGTGTTTCTGTTGCCTTTCCTGGTGTTTTTCCTAGTAATCAGGAAAGCAGTGGGAAGTAATTTTTTGTCGATTATGCAATAGTTAGAAGGTAAACATGCTGTGAGTTTAGGAACAGCCTCATGTAGTTAATGGGGGTATATTTCTGAGGATGTGGGTATGTACTGAAACCTCTGTGTGTGTGACTGTAAAGGAGTAAATCTGCAGGTTTCACCACCTTTTTTTCTCACTGGGTTTTGATGATGATTTGACCACGTCTCTTCACAGAATAAGGATGATTGCTCAGCTGTTAACCACAGAAGAGTCTGTCTGTGAGGATATTCCTGTGCACAGAGGTGTCCCTGTTCCCTTACAATGCACATACGGTGAGTGATTTTATTTTAGCTCTTTTATTCCTGACCCTCCCAGCTGTGTAAATGCTCACTGTGAATCAGCTCAAAGATAAGTCCACCAGTAGGTTTTCAAAAGTGATCCACCCATCCATTTTTGTATTATTTTTCTCTCAGTTGCCTACTTTACAAGGAAAAATAATTCTGCAGTTTTCACTGACAGTGGGTTAATGTAAGGGAGTGTTTTGGGGTCCATGTTGGGATTCCTCAAGTTCAATGTCCTCTCTTCAGCCTCAGCTACTTAGTTTTTACATATCTGCCAACACCACATCCTGTAAGAATCCATGTAGCCTTGGAAATAGTCAACAAAGCCCTACATGGCCTGGGAAAGTGGCAGCAGAAATGTCAGTGCCAGCTTTGCCAGCATGTTTTGTGTGCTTGCATTATCACGATTTAACTCCCATCAGTAAGCTTTGTACAGAAACAGTTTCAAATTGGACAAATCTCAAGTTTTCACAAATCAGGGCTTGACAGAAGAAGAAATGTAATGTCCCCTCTTAGAAATAATGAAGCAGTGGGCAGACATTGCATTTTTGTGTAGGAATAAATACTTGCTCTGGCTGTTTTCCTCCTAAATAATCAAACCTACCCACCAGATTGTATTTGGAAGCACTTACTAATGTGACATGCTCTGTTTTAACTGTTCAGAGAAATGACTGAAAGTTTTTAAGATGAGACAACATGAATCATAGTCTTGAGCGGCTGTTCACTTTTGTGATTGACTTGCCTCCTTCCTACGTTCCTTTTAGTCACCCTGGGAATCGCTGAAGCTGTTCTGTGCAGGAGGCATTGCTGAGATTCCCCTTGCAGCAATGGACTTGGACAAACAATCCGTCTGGGGATCCCTGAAGCAGAAGACGCGGCCGTTCCTGCGAAACCTGAGCGTGAGGAAGACGAAGAAGAGGTCTGGCAAGATGCTGGAGAGGAAGGGCCGCTCCTTGGACCGCTGTCTCAGCGTGTCCGTGCCTGACATGCTGGAGGTGGACACCCTCATGGAAGAGGAGGAAGAAGAAGAAATTACTTACACGGACGCTCAGGTGTTGTCGAGCTGCTCCCCCAAGAGCTTTTCCAGGTCTGTGGTGTCCCTGAAGAGCAGAAACACTTCGGTGAAGGCAGCGGGAGAGGACTGGCTGTGGGCATCACAGCAGAGGACGCGGACGGAGGTGACAGTCACCCCCCCAGACATGCAAGACATGGGCATTCAGCTGGTGTCCTCACGAGGAGCTGAGGCCGTGGGCAGCCCCGTGTCCGAGGGGAAGAAGAGGAGATCCAGCGAGGACCTCTTTGAGCTGCTGCAGAGCTCCCGGCTGAGCGCCACGCTGAGCGACGAGGGGACAGAGGTGGGTGCTGGAGCAGCAGTGAGGCTCAGCCGCCACCTCCTGTGGGCTCCTTGTGCTTCTCCTTCATTTTCTGGGTTTAAAAGGGATGGAGGATCCAACCAAGGCCAGGCTGTACAGGGCTCTGATCAGCCTGGTGTAGTGGGAGATGTCCCTGCCCATGAGGTGAGCTTTAAGACTCTTTCCCACCTGAAGCGTTCTGTGAGGAGGGGGCTCTGTTCAAGGAATGAATGAGCAATGCAAATAAGCCCAAACTTTACATGATATACACATTATTCAAGACTAGTTCAGCTATCCTTCCTGTCAGTCTGGAGCTGCAAATAACACTGCTCCAATTTTTTAGTTCTTTTATTATTCTTCTGTTATTTGTAATGATACCTGAGATTTTTCAGCTCTGTTGGAATTGCTCAAATCAAAAGTTGTTGCAGTTCTCTGAGCTCAGAATTGAGGTGCTGATACATTTGCTTTCTAGTTAATATAATTACCAGGATTGCTATGTAGCACTATCAATTTGCCACCCACCCACTGAAGGCTCTGATGAAGGCAATAGGTGAATGATAGCTGTGAGCAAGGTGAGCTCTGCCTCTTCCAGGAAGCACAAGATGGAGAACAGAACATGTAGCATCATTCTCAGGACTGTTTTTTGGGTTTTTGTGATGATGATTTAAGGAGGTGAAAAACTAAAATGTTTTCTCTGCACTGTCTTGTCCCCCTTTCCTTCCCCCTGCTCTGTGCTCAGTATTTGTGTCTGGACATAAATGACCCAGGAGGATCAGAGACCAATACTGTCACGAAACTAATTCCTGCCTCGCCTGAGCAAATTGGGAATCCTGAGGAGCTCTATGATAGCTTCATTATATCGACAGGAGGTGAAGATTGTGGCTGCAGGAAACACTTCAGGCAAAATTTGTTTTAGTTAGATTTTGTGGAAGTATGTCTGCTCCTGTTGAGTTCTCTCTGGGAGGGTTACATTTTCAACTTTCTGAGGCCTTTTTCTTATTACCTGATTGTTGCAGTTGTGGGAGCTGCCTCTGTAGTCGTCCAAGATGTTAAAATGGGAAATGGGCGTTTTTTGTTTCAAATCTTCCCTTGGGAATAGGGATTTCACAGGTTAATTGTTTTTTAACTGCACCTTCTAAAGGATGATTAGCATTGATGTGGGGAAAGTGGTCTTTTCTGATATAAACTGCTTGTTTTGCATCTCAGAGACCTGTGTATTCCTACCAAGTGGGTGTTGGCTCCCAGTCTGTTGTGAGGCAGAGTGTCAGACTGGTAGTTACTGACCATCACCTGCGGTTTAGAGTTGCTAAATTGTTCACAAATTGGTTTCATCTTGCTAGAGTGTTCATTATTTTGAAGTCTACTTAAGAAAAGAAACTGAAATACTACAGTGCTTTGTTTCTCTGCTCAAGCGTTACTCAAAAGTTGTAGCACATCACTTGGTATATGGTAAATATATGGACTCTAGTTATTTTGTAAGTTTTTCCAAGTTGTTTTAATGATAGCAGCCGTTTTTTTCCTGCTGTTGTATGCCAGAAGCCCTAATTTAAAATCTGCCCCAGCACAACAAAGTTAATACTAAGTCCTGCTTTGATTTTGGGTGAACTGAGTGTTCTAGGAGAATGAAGTACCTGTATAGTGATGAAACAGCTTAACCTCAAGTTAAGTTTCATCCAGATGCACAATCTGAGTCTGGCTTATTTTCTGCAGCACTTAAATCTTTCCCTAAATGTGTATTTCTGTATTTGCTGTGTAAATATAAATGTGTGTAAATCATTCGGTATCTGCTTGTATGGCAAATCATCTCTCTGTGTGAATATGCCTCCTTACTGTTATCTGCCTCCAGTGCAATTTATAAAGATCTTTCTCCTCGAGAATAAAAGGAGAGAGTGAAGCAAAGGAAAGTAGAAATAAGGATAATTGAGCAAATTTAATTACATTGAATCTGGTGAAAAACAAATTCAATATTGGAAGGTGTCCATGGCAGGGAGGGTGGAACTAAATGATGTGTAAGCCCTTCCAACCCAAGCCTCAATATTCTATGATTCTATGACAACTCAGTATTCAGCTTTGCTTGTACTTAATTGAACAGTTACCGGGTTTGTGCTGTGCTTGCCTGGGATAGGAATAGTTTGTTAGGGGACTGTGGTCCCTGAATGCTGGGTGGGGTTGCTCTGAGGAGCACAAGAGTTCCCATTGTTCTTGTGTGAGCATCACTCCCTGCCCAGGGAGGTAAATCAGAGGGAAGGCAGATCCCTGGAACAAAACAAACTAAAAAAAGCAGAAATGTAGGCTGAGCTCTTTTCCCCCCTGAATTGCTTGTCACATGCCACCTACTCATTTCCTGGTTGTCTTTGGCCACCCGATTCCGTGAGATCAGCGTGTGCTTGTGGTTTTCTCACTTGTGTGAACTCCCCTGCAGAGCTCAGCACAGCCCATCTTCACCAAGGCTCTGCCCAAACACCATTTTCCCATTTGTGAGAGGTTTGCTCTCTGTTCCCCATTGCACCCAGCTAGGCAAGGCTGAAGAAGTGGGTGAAGTTGTGTTGAATCCCTGCGTGATTCAGGTTGTAAAAGGTTCCTGTAATGCCTTTTTTTTTTTTTTTTTTTTGCCATTGGGTTTTGTCCATGGCCAGTATCATTGCTGAAGTGCTCTGATATCTCATTATCTCCCTGCCAACACTTTGCAGTGAGTCACTGTCCTGGTTTAGGGCGAATTTGGGCAACCCAAAGCCTTGTCCTGTTGCAGATGCACTCAGTGGTTTTGTATTTTGAATAGTTCTTCTGCAGAAACCAAGGGGAGGCAGAGGTGGGAACGCTTGTAAAGAAGAACTTTCAATTTATGTATATTCATACATACTCTTGCTTGATTTGTTTTCATGCAAATATATTTGGGGCTCTGACCCCTCTGGGTGTGCCCACTTTTGTTTAAAGTTGAGAAGTGTCACTGTAGTTTGATAAAATCAAGGTTTCAGGACTATGTTTTGACCATGACTTTTATCTATATTCAGTGATCTCACTGCAGTTAGCTACCTAGAATAACAGTAATTTATATTATGTGGAGCTAAAATTAAAAAACCCAAGTTTTTCTATTTAAAATTATAATTGTTCAGTATCTGTGGATGTAATGCAAGTAAACAAAAAACAGAATAAAAACAAAATCATAATTTTGGGGGTAATTTTTAAATAAATGGTATCAAGCTAGCCAAGACAATACTTTAAAAATTATTATAATTTCAATGCAGTTCTTTGATCCCGTGTTAGTGCCGTGTAAAACGAGCTGTAAAGAGAGACCGTTACCAGTGCCAATGATGGTGCCTGAAGGAGATTCCTGTGAAGCCAGAGATTCCAAGAAACACTAAGTTTAATGCACATGAGTGAGATTTTATGCATACTAGTCAGAAAATTCAAAGTTAGGGTTCCCCTAGCAGCTGTAACTCAGCTCCGTTGTGTGAGAAAATTCTTCTGCCGCTCTTTATGATGATAATTTTTCCACTTTTAATGTGTTTTTGCAAGGTGGCCAAGTTATGATTACTGTGGGAACCATAAAGTTAGATTTTGCCTGTCGTGCAAGGGAAATCTTCCTTGCAATGCTGGATTACTGTACTTCCTGATATCTAATATATGTATTTGCAGGAAGAGGAGGAAAAGAATTGCACAAAGGGTATTTATATTTATTTCAGCATATCAATACAGCCACGATTTATTTACTTTGGTGCAGGAGCTGGTTGACTTTTAAATGTTTCTGTAGTGCTGCCCACAATGCTGCTCTCATTGGGAGAGGTTTGAATGTTCCCACCCTTTCACATGAGGATCGAATTCCACCTTGCGTGCATTTCTGCAGACAGAGACCGCCCTTAGCATAAATCTTTGTGTTTGAACGGCCTGTGATTGCCCTGCATCGGACCAGAGGAGTTTCCCAGGGACCTTGGTCCTCTTCAGCTCTTGGAGCAGCCAGAGGAGCATCAGAGGTGTCCTGGCTGGTGAATCACTTCAGACAGACGTGATGCTGGGCCACTGGAGCCTCAAGGTGTTGGATGAGTCACTATTTAGGAAGAAATGTTTGAGTTCCTCTCCTAAAAAATCCTTTGGATCTTCCAGTTATTGCAGCAAGTTGGGGGAAGTACATGTTTCTCGTATTTTTATTTTCTCTTTTGTTGTGGTTTAACCTACCAGGCAGCTAAATATCACATTTTCTCTCTTACTCCTTGCTCAGTGGGAACCATCATATGCAGGAGAGAATTGAGGGTAAAAGGTAAAATTTAATGGTTAAGATAAAGATAGGAAAGGACAGAAAAGGAAGATTAATAAGGGAGAATAATATTATTATTCTAATAATATTTTATGTATTATAATAGAAAGATATTATAATGCAAAAGTCTAAAAGTTTAATTATATTAATTGTATATTTTATCTAATATTTTAAAACAATGGATATTTTGATAGAAATGATACAGCAGTTGAAGTATTCAAAACAAGTGAGCACAGTGCAATTGTTTATCACCTGCTGACTGATATCCAGCCAGTTCCTCAGCAGAGGGACAGCACTTGTCCAGCAACAGCTAAAAGCATCAGTGTGTTATCAACATTCTTCTCACCCTAAATCCAAAACAGAACACTGTACCAATTACTAGAAGGAAAATTAACTCATCCAAAAACAAGGACACCTTTCCCTTTGACAATTTCTTTGTAACTTTTCCCTTGAGCAATTTTTTTTATCTCAAACCAAACAAAAAAACCCCGCACAAACAACAACAACAAAAAAAACCCCAAAACCCAAGCACCAAACCGAGTTAAAAAAATGATTTAAAAAACCTTTAAGTGGAACTTGCTTTTTGGGTGGTGAAGGAGAAGTTGTGGTCAAGTGAGAGCAGCCGGCTGCCAGACACAACAACCTTCAGACATCAGGAGAGTTTGTGATAAGAACCTTCAGCACCCAGTGCTGGGGAGGAGAAGAAGAAATTTATTCCTAGCTGGAAGCAGGCACTTATTTTTCCTGGATTAAATTCAAGAGACTAAGAGCAGTTACTGCAAAACAGGAAAAAGAAATATATATTTAAATTATCTATAAGCATAAGTAAGAGCATTTCATTCATTACTTGTACGTATGAGTAATTTCTTACTGATGCTAGGAGCATTTTGTTTCCTCCATTGTTGTCTAATTCATTGTATCCTTTGTTTTATAGTGCCCGTGTGGAGAAATGGATTTTGACTCTTCCCTATCATCTCAAAACTTTGATGACCAAATGGTAAGTCCTGTCATTTTGAAACTTGATCAGAAACACAGTTTATTTCAGATTTAGGTTCTTTGCTTCTTACAAATTCAAAAACTCATCAGGTGAAGAGCCCATCTAGAGATTTGCCCAGAGTGTGTTGGGGTTTTTTTTGTGGGGGTGTTTCAGTTTGTGGGGGATTTGTTTATTTAGTGGTGGGTTTGGGTTTTTAGTAGTTCAAAGTGGTTGCTGGTGTTTTGAATAGACCCAAACATTCTGGATTTTTTGAAGTACTCTATAATATCTATATTGTAACTGATGAGAGCAGCAGCATGAATACTCAAATAACAGTGTAGGAACAAACTGGATTAAAGTAAATACAGCAAGTAACACAGCTGTAGGCTTTGACAGGTAGCAAAATCAGTTTCAGGGCAGTGTGAAGAGGCACTGGCAGTTCTGACATGTTATTCTCATGTAAAACATGTTTGCTTTGTGGATGAACTTCTCTACCTTTGCCCTCTGATAACCTCTCAAGTGCTGTCCAGAGCTGTTTCCACCGAGTGTTCCAGCAGGAGGATGATGCTGAGCTGTGTGACTCTGTGGCAGCACTTCTGATGAGCAGAAATCCTCTTGAGTTTGCTTCTGCTAAAGCTCCCAACCAGCACTGCCTGTCACTGCCCTTCTCTCTTTTGGAGCTGAACAAAGAAGTGCTGTGCTCTCCTCTCAGCAGCTCTGTGAGATGTGTTCTTCCTCCTGAGGTTATCAGGTGGATACAAAGGACTTTCAGGGTCTCTTCCAACTTGAGAGATGCTCTGAATGCACAAGAAACAGCTCAGAAAAAAATGTGCTGATAGGATTTGGAGAACATGTGCATGCATTTGTGATTCTTATATCATCACTTGTTTTCAGGTAAAATCCTTGCTTTGTTGAACATACTTGATGCTGATACTTAGCTACTTGCATAGTGAAGGAAAGCCTGGGAAAGAATTATTTTTTTCTTTTGCCTCTTTTTTTTTTTTTCTGTTTTTTTCTTTTCCTTTCTGTAAAAGGTTGCCCTAAGGAAAGATCAGAACTTTATCTCTGCATAGGCACTGGGAGCACACCTGCCTCGTTTATGATCTGTTTCCAGAGGTGTGTGACTGATTCCTTTGTTCTCCTTAGGCTCTGGAGGAAGCCAATGACTGCCTGAGTGAGCTGCCCAGCCCCTTTGCCTACCTGCTGACCATCCACCTGAAGGAAGGCAGGAACCTGGTTATCAGGGATCGTTGTGGTGAGCCCCACCTTCCCTCTGGCTTCCTGCAGAATTCACACACTTTATCACTTTGTTCACTCCTTTATCACTGATCTGTTTGGCAGCAAGCCGGCTGCTTATCTGCAGTGCAAGGAGTCGTGGCCTTGTGTCTCTCCTGCAGGTCAGGGCACTCACAGGTTGGGTTTATCCACCAGGGGAGGGAGCTGCCCTCTGACTGTGCAGCTGCAGAGCTCCTTCTTGGCTGCCCTTAGCACCTGGACCCATTCAGGAACTGCAAGAAATTCTATTTGAGCTTAAAAATAACCTCCAAAGAATAATTGGAGCTTTATTAAATGATGGAACTGCTCTGAGGAGTGCTTTTGGGGTTATCTGCAAAGATGTTAATAAAAGGGGGAACCACAGGAGCAAGGCTGTAAGCCAACAATCCTCTCCAACCTGGGATGTGGCTGAGCAATGACAGCATCCTAAAAACCCAATAACCCACGCCCAGATGATGTATCAAATAAATTATGAAATATTTGGGGAAGTCCTGGAAAAAATGTGTGAAAATGCCTTCCCTTAACCTGGCTTTTATTCAGGATTTTGAAAGAGGGAGTAGAAGTGCTTATGAGCAGCCAGTCACTTGCTGTGGAGGAAGAGCTGCCCTGCCAAAGGCTCTCTGCAGCCTGAGGCAGCAGCTGTGGCAGGACCTTCCATCTGAATCTGTCAGAGAGCTCTTCCATACGTCCAGGCTTGATTTCATATTTTTTTCCTGCATGTGGAAACAGTTCTGGTAGTTTTGTCTTGCAAAATGTCTGAGCAGCTTCTTTTGAGGTGAAGCCATGGGCTTTATTCATTTGGTTTTAAACAAAATAAGCTTGCACAGCCTAAAGGCCTGTGAAGGTTGAAGGTTTGCACCGGGACCTGTCTGATTTTATATGAGGTGCTGTTGGGATTTCTGTTGTCTGGTATCTCAGTTAACTTTTTCCATGCTGGTTTTTCATGGCTTCCCAAAACAGTAAGTTTTGGTTGAGTGTATGCTTGTTTTTCCTACCAGTTTTTGGAAGGAGTGAACCAGTACTTAGATTAAGATCTTTATGGTTATACAAAAGCCTGAATTTCCTCACAGTGTAGCAGTTCATCAGATTTTACTAGCAGGCTGCACAAGCCAGGACACATCCAACTGCTCCTAGGAAAATGATGCTAGAAATGAGCAATTCCAGCAAAGTAATATTTCTAGAGAAGACAGAGCATACTTTGCTCTAGGCTGTGTTTTGTTGTGTAAGAAAGCAAATGCTTGTCTTAGAAAAGCATTGGACAGCACAGGGAAACAACATAAGGGGGGAAAAAAATCCCTTTTGATGAGTCTCTGTTGCTTTGTGGCAAATGACCTCTGATTTAGTAAACTGAGTATGTGAGGGGATGCTTTCTTCAGTAGAACTGCTGCTTTTTATTGCACAGGCAGCAGGGGGGGAGGAAACAGTGCCTTAATGATTATTCATCAGTCACCACTATGCTGCAGTGGTGGCTCCTTAAAAAAATAAAAATCCCACAGTGGATGCCCATCATTGCAGGCCTCTGCTGTCACTCTGGTTATGTGACATCTTTGTGTGATGCTGGGGCTTGACCTGCAGCCACTGGGCTTTCTCAAGGTGCCTTTGAAAGTGGGAGGTTGTCAGATGTGCTCATCTCTTCAGTGGGAGAAAGCCCCAGAGATAACTTGTGGGCTGGGAGTGTGAGACTTCCCTCCTCTCCCCCTACCCTGGTGCTGCTTAGAGCTGCTGTGCTGGGGGGGTATCAGTGTGCTCTGAATAATTTGAATTTAGCAAAATATTCACAAAGACTGAGTGGAGAGTTTATGCCCCAGCATCTTTAGCCTAAATAAGGTTTAAAATAAGTCTTGTAATTTTCCTTAATTTTAATTTTCATTTCTTATGCAATCCGTGATTTATCTGGAAAAAAATCACAAAGCAGTCATCAAACCCATCAGTTTACATATTTTGAGAGAGTTTCTTTATCTACATAAAGATAAAGGAAATGGTATTTAAGTGTGGTGTCCCGCCTTCTTCTCATGTTTGCACTTTCCCCCATAATTTTATTTTACAACAGTTTAAATAGCTCAGGCTTAGGGGCTGCAGTGTGGGTGGGTGATGCCCTCTCCTGGCAGCTGAGTAAAGTCTCTTGTGCTCATGTTCAGTCTGTTTCTGCCTCTGTTTTGTCCCAGTGTAAGAAGTATTTATCTGTGTGTACATGTAAAAATAAATCTAAGGTGGGTGACCAGGGAGAGATATTTCTGACATTGGATATTTCTGATATTTTAGATATTGCTAAAAACCATCCTGGCACTACTCATGAAATTCACAGGTTTCTCCCTGAATTTACTCATTATATGCTTAAGTTATTAATTGGGAATAATTATGCTTGGCCAAGTAAAGGATGAGCAGGAGTTCCACTTAGAACTGCAGACTTCACTTTTTTCCAACTTTCCCAGTATTTCTTTCTGACTCTTTGCCTCACTATGTACTGCTCTCTCCAGGATCTGTTCCCTTTGGTGTGATATAAATTCCTCACTCACTTTACCAGATTTTCATTACTTTTTTTTTTCCTCTTCATAATATTAATCCTGTTAATATCTGCTCTTTCCTATTTTTTCCTTCACTTTTTACTTCTTGCATTGCTTTTTATCTGTCTCTTGTGTCTCTCCAGTCCCTGACTTTCTGCAGCTCCTCTCCTTGTACTGCCCTCTATAGAGAGGCTGCATCAGTCCAGGACACTGGTTCAGAGATGCATGTGCTTCCTCTAAATTGCACAACAATGTAGAAAAGAAAAATAAATCAAAGTTTCAGTGTTTTCTTCTCCTCTTTTATCTATTTTTTGAAGGATAAGTGAAAGAAAAAGCCTCTCTACAGCAATACCCAACATATGTGCCCCAGCTAAGGAATCCAAGTGCTGCTAGAGCAGGATCTTAGTTCTGGTGGAAAGAAAAGAAGCTCCAAAAACTCCTTTTTTGGGTCAAAATCAGTGTCTTGTCTGGGATGTAGGATAAGAGAGGTGTTACCTGTTGCTCATCAGCTTGCTTGGACTCTGATTTACTTGCTTACAGTCTCACCCAGTCACAGAGCAGAAACTGCCTAAACAGATGGAAAATTTGACATGTTACCTGTGTGCACCTTGGGGCCAATGTTAGGCACTGCATGGGTCCTAAATTTATACTTCTTGTAGGGGATGAGCCAAACATTGAAGGTTATGTATATGTGTACATAACAGCCCCAAAAGTTTGATATTTTTATGTATTTTGTGATGTTATTGTTACTAGATGTGTTTCAGTGATGGCAAGGAGTTTGCATCTATGTAGTTTTAATACTGCAGGTAGTAAGAAAGCAGAAATGTATTTTTTTCATTAAAAATCTGTGGAGCACTGCAGCAGCTTGGCAGAACGGAGAGATGATTATTCTGTATCTCATTTGGCATTAAGAAACAATCACTGGTGCTCTAAGTGTTGGCATCTTGTGGCACCCTTAGTGATTTTAGGGCCTTGCTGACCCTTGTTTTGTCAAGTCCAACTTCATGCTTTGAGCTGGGAGAGGCTGGAGCCCATTTCCACCTGCTGGTTCACCTTCACAGGGCAGGATGATGCCTTGTGGTTGTTTGAGTCACCCTGAAGAAATCTCCAAGGTCCTGCTCCCCTTTGGCACTGGGCTGCTCTGGCTGTGCACGTTGCTCCTGGTGGAGTCGCCCTTCCAGAGCAGTGGACAAAGGGATGCCACAGCTGTAAGGAAGGGCTGCCTTCCTTCAGGTAGCAAAGGCAGCTCTGCTGCTGTAAAAATAAACAGAAACTGGGCTTTGGGTGCCTGTGAGGGTGAGAAGCCCCTCCCATTTCCAAATCATGTGCTTTTAAAGTTCATTTTTCATCTGTTAAACAGTGTAGTTACAAGAAACACAGTTCTCTGATGTGGCTGTGCTTGGTGTCTTTTTTCTTTTTCTTTCCCCTTTAACCACATGTTCCAGCCTGAATTTTGTGTGCGTCTCTTTTCTACCTGGTTTTGTGTTTTGTGGATCTTTTTTATGGGACCTTTGTGCCCTGTCTCTGTTTCTTCCTTTCAGGTTTCATTTGTTTCCTGTTGCTGCACATTGGTTTTCCTCTCATGATGGAGGCAGTGTGAAGGGAGCAAGGGGAGAAGATGCAACACCTCCATGGGTGCATCCTGCTTTCCTTGTCCTCAGCACATCATCCTCTGCTCTCACATCTCACAGCCCCCACTGCCACAGGTCCTGGGGGCCTCCCTGTGAGATCAGCCTCCCAAGGACAAAATAAAAAGAAAGAAACTTGTAGAATAATATACACTTTTAACTTCCAGCAGCAGTGAGCCTGCAGGAACCCACCGCTCATAGCTCTGGGCTATCCAGAAGTTAGACTTTGGTGATCCCAGTGGGTTTTGCCAGCTCAGGGTGTTTTATCATTCTGTGTTTCACTGCCTGGGTCTGTGCTGATACCAGAGTGCCAGAGGAAGAGATGTGTGTGTGCTCTGCTGGGTATTTGTCAGCTTAGAGCAAGTAATTGTTTGGAAAGCAAATGCTCAGAGCAATTAGGCTGAATTGCTCTCTGCAAACATGCTGATTAATTTAGACTTTCTCTGTTTTCAGGGTATCTGCAATTAGATCATTAGGCCTTCAGATTTATTAATTATTGCCATGTATTAGGCAACTTCTCACACTTCTTTTTGAAAGGCGTAATCATGGCTAATTTACAAATGCTGAGAGTTTGGATGGTGCTGAGCACTCGTTTGGATGTTTTCTCTGGATGTTTTTTGGGTGGTTTTTTTTGGATGTGAACAAGGGCTTGTGCTGAGAGTGTCTGACTGTGCCAAGCCCAGTTTCTGGAAGTGCAAAGTGCCTGAAACTTTGCCCTTGGGCACAGTGATCCCTGTGAGCATCCTGCCTGCACTGGTGTGGGAAAGGAATGCACTGAGATAGGAACCTCAGAAAAACAGGAGGAGTTCAAACAAAAGCAATTTATGTGTCTGGAGGAGTTCAAACAAAAGCAATTTCTATGTCTTCCAATCCTTGTAACGTTAAATTACAAGGAATGTTGGAATGATAGACTAGGAAGAGAATTTTTAGGCCCAGAGAATACCCTGTGACTCTTCTTGTGTCAGACTTGTAGTTTAAAAACCAAGTTTCTTAAACTGTTCTAGCTCCATCAGTTATCAGAGCTGAGTCTTGGGGGGCACCTGCCTGCATTAGCAGCTCACACTGCATCTTTCTGGGACCTTGTAAGAAGATTTTATTTGGGTGAAGATTCAGAAGATGAGAAAAAAATGCTGAGTTGGGGTTTAGCATGCAGAAGAGAAAGTTCCAGGGAGCTCTTGGAGCCTCTGCCAGTGCCTAAAGCAGTGTTCAGTTGAACTAATTCTTACCAAAGACAATTCTGTGCTTTGTGTCACATGTCCCTAATGTGTGTCACATGGCATTTTGGTAGGTTTTTCTCAGTTCCTTTAGTTTTTTTTTTTTTTTTTTTTTTTTTTTTTTTTTGGTGTTTCTGAAGTGGTCTTGACTAGAAAGTGCTATATCTGCATCTTTCATTCTATTAAGTTCAGGCAATTTTTCCCCTCCTTCACCTTCCCTGAAACTGTTTACACACTTTCTTCACACTTCTCTGGTCTTTTTGGTTTATTGGTTTTTTTTTGTGGTGTTTTTTTTTTAGGTTTGTGTGTATTTTTCTTTTTCTGGTTGGTTTTATTTTCCCTAGGAAACTATTGGGACTGCTTGTTTCCAAGCAATGTTTCATTTCCATCTGGCCACGTAAAACTAGCTGGGGACAAAACTGTCCAAAATCACCTGAATTTCCTGCCAGCAGAATACTTTTTTTTTCTGATTTCCCCTTTAAGCCTTGATCTTGGCTGTTTCTCTGCAAGGATGTAGTGGTTTTCCACTTAAAAAGAAAAATGTGTGTTCTATTTTAGAATGTCTTTTACTCCTTGTCGTAAATAACTCCAGTAATTCTATTTCTAGGAAGATTTTCAGATATTTATTCTTTACATGCCTATAAAATAAATCCTTAATTTCCTTCTTCAGATTAAAATTTAGTTTTTTAACCAAAACTTAAGATGGTCTAGGTTATATTTCACACTGCTCTTTGATTTTTTCAAGATTTTAAGGCAATTTGGTGGTCATTTTTATTTATTTATTTATGGAACGAGACTTGTTTCATATGCTACATTTCCAGTAAGTTTGCTCTCATAAAACAGTGTGTGGCTTGAAATTATATTGGGTCTTCTGGGTTTGTGGGTTTTTTTTTTTCCCTCGTTTTGAAGCAGTGGATGTGATGCAACTCTCGGTAGCTGCTAGAGGGCAGCAGTATCCATTTAAAAACACCTTTAACAGTTTAATTTCTTGGACTACTAAACCCTCTCCTGCTGCTCTGTCCCAACAACTTTTTGCTCACTGAAAATTTCTCAGGTTTTAGTCAGGTTTTAGGTGATGTGTGGTCTGCCTGCACTCATTGCTTTTTAGTATTAGTGGAAGAAAAAAGAAAATAGAAATTATATTTGTATTATGCAAAGGAATTCCAGGGAGCATCACTGTCGAGATGAGTGTTTTTTCTCTCATGGGGGAAGAGGCCTAGATGATGAATGATTTTTTTTTTTTTTTAAGAGGTCAGCTTTCCTTTTTACCCTTTATTTGGTTTGCTTTAGGCTGAGAAGTAGATTATCGTGGATTTTTATATGTATTTTATCCATATATTTTATTGTGTGAGAACCTACTTGTTTCTCTGTACAATATACAAATTAACCTCAAAGAACCTTACTTTTCTCACCATGGAGATATTTTTTGGGGGCAAAATTCTCCACTGGCATTAACAATAATCCATTCCCCTGTTGATACTGCTACAGCTGATGTGAGTGAGACCTTGCTTTCAGAAGAGCCTGCATGCACGTGCTTAAAAGTTGTTGATTCAGTTGCCTTCACTAGGAAATGGATGCTAAAATGCCTTTTTTTTTTTTTTTAATTGGTCTGGCTTTTTCAGTAAATTATCCATTTCTGTCACAGTTAAAAGAAGATTATAAACAAAAACCCCTTTTTTTAGACTGGTTCATCTCTAACATCACCAGGCTCTTTTCAAAAAAAGTTATGTTTTTCTGCCTAGATTGTAGATTGTCTCTTATAAATAGCTTTTAATAGACCCAGACATCTTTCTGAGCTTGAATCCAGAAGGCTTCAAGCCCTGAATTCAAATGCAGTCAGTAATTTGCAGTCTGTGCTGTTCATCCCATCAGGAGAGGCTTGCCCACGTGGCTTATTTCTCATTCCCTGTCAAATATTTTGGTCACCTGGATGCAATCTGGGGTGTCTTAAAGGAAACCAGAACCAGACAGTGAGCAGAGACGTACGTCAGCATCTTGGGACTGACCTGGGGCAGGCCCTGGGGGCCGTGCTGCCACATCCACCCCTGACATTTCTCCACCAGCTTCACCCCAGTGACCACCACCAACCTCCAGGTCCTCTGTGTCCCCCTCACCCAGGTGACAATCCAGCTGCTGGGTGGCACAGAGCTGCCATTCTGCCATTTGTAGGATGTGGCAGCTGTGCTCTGGTGCCGCTTGGGACCCACCAGGGGTAGGCCCTGGGGACCGTGCTGCCACATCCATCCTGGCATCCAACCAGCCACCCAGTTCCACCCCAGTGACCACCACCACCCTCCAGGTCCTCTGTGTCCCCCCACCCCGGTGACAATCCAGCTGCTGGGTGGCATGAAGCTGCCATCCCATCATTTGTAGGAGGCAGCAGCCATGCTCCCGTGCTGCTTCGCCCTCAGGGCCTGCCGCTGGTTGGTCCCGTGCTGCCACATCCACCCCTGACATTTCTCCACCAGCTTCACCGCAGTGACCACCACCAACCTCCAGGTGCTGTGTCCCCTCACCCAGGTGACAATCCAGCTGCTGGGTGGCATGAAGCTGCCATCCTGTCATTTGTAGGACGCAGCAGCCACGCTCCCGTGCTGCTTGGCCCTCAGGGCCTGCCACTGGTTGGTCCCACTGTGCTGCCACATCCACCCCTGACATTTCTCCACCAGCTTCACCCCGGAGACCACCACCACCACTGCCCAGGTGCTCTGTGTCTCCCCACCCAGGTGACAATCCAGCTGCTGGTGGCCGTTTGTAGGCCGCAGCAGCCGCGCCGCCCCGTCCCTCGCCCGCCTAGTTGAGATGTCACCCCCGTGACAGCCCGACAGGCGAGCACCACAGGGCTCCCCACCACAATTATTTTCCCTCACAATTAACACCGGTGCTAACTTGACACCTTTGCCTTGTTTGGCTTTTGTAAGCCGCCGTCCCCCTCTCTCTGGCCGTTAATTCTCCGCATTAATATTTTCCACGGCGCGGGTGCCGCCGCTCACCCGTGAAGCCGCTGGAACATTATGGAGCTGTCAAGATAGCGAGGGATTACCCAGGCTGCCTTGCTGGAGTAAGTGACACCACTGAGGCCCCGCTTTGAGATGTTTATTTTGAGAGTAAGCTGACAAGCATGAAGGCCTGATCCCAGAGTGGCAATCTTATTTAATTAAAGGCCTCTTTTTATTATAGCTTCCACCTCCCTCACTTTTTTTTTTTTAATGTACAATATGTATTTTTACGTAAACA
Source organism: Agelaius tricolor (assembly GCF_023055355.1). NCBI lineage: Eukaryota > Metazoa > Chordata > Aves > Passeriformes > Icteridae > Agelaius > Agelaius tricolor. The sequence continues at coordinate 5,590,054 of NW_027269276.1, read as the reverse complement.
AAATATATTTTCCTTTTATATATATTCATTTTATATATATATATATATATATATATTCCTTTTACATAAATTCCTTTTATATATGTGTGTTTCTATATGTAAATATAAAGGAAGAGTTTATTAAAAATAAACACGTGAGAATGATTGCTAAAGCCTGGCTTGCATGAGCAGTGCTGGGCAGCCCTTCTCTCCCCCCCACCTTTTATTTTCCTTTGCTGTATAACAACCTGGAAAGCTTTTCAGAGCAATAATGCAATTGGGAGGCTTACTTAGCTATAGTCTTCTTGCTTCCCATCCTCAGAGAAAGGGCTTGGAGTTTTCTGCTTGTTGGTATTGAACTTGCTGGCTGTTTGCTTTTATTCTTTATCTCCTATTTTTCTCTCTCTCTTTTCAGGTTTTGTCCTTTTTCATGGGTTTTCTGTGCCAAAAGCAGATGAGTTATGGCCATAAACCACCTGCCTCCATCGTCTCTTCGTGCTTTCATTTCATCAGTTGCTTTCCTTGTCTTGGCCAGTTGCTATTTCATGCACAGAATAGGTTGTGGACATTATTATTATTCTTACTTTTAATTATGCAGCTTTGTCCAGCTTGCCCTGTAAATAAAAGTCAGGGGATTTTTTGCCTTTTTTTTTTTTGCCTTTTAAAACCTTTTTGAAGTGACACCAAAGAGCTCAGTGCTGTTATTTTTTAATTCTGCATCTTCTGAGGTCTGCTGCCCCCCTCCCCATGCTGTGGGGCTGTGATCTATCTGTGTGTTCCCACTCCTGGACATTGTGCTGGTTTTAAGCTCGATGCTTTGTATAAGAGTATAATCATCGTTCTGAGAAATTTTTAGGGAAAGGTCTAGTCCTAACCCACTGGGAACAATGAGAAGCTGCCCTCTGACTTTCCTGGCTTTCCATCAGGCCCTTATTATTAGTCTCTCTTAGAGGAGAAGAAAAAGAAAATTCTATTTAAGAAGTCTGTAGCTTTTTTTTAACCAAAAAAAAAAAAAAAAAGTGATTTTTTTTTTTTCCCAACAATTATTATTCAGAAAAAGGATCAGCTGTGGACAGTATTTGAAAGCCAACTGATATTTTCCTTCTGGGAGTGAAACACACTTTATGCACCAGGTTGTACAACTCTTCCCTTTTGAAATTAAAGCAGAATAAAAACTTCCTCTAATTCTTAGAAATATGTCTGTCTCCCTAGAGCACAGTTCTTTACAGTGCTGCATAATTCCAAATAGATGCTTATACATAATTGTTTTTTCTTGTGTTCAAGTCTGTCTTCATGTAACACTGATGAGAGCTTTGGATATTTAAATATGGATTTTTCACATCCTCGCAGGGGCACCAAATCATTGGCAAGACTGAGTATTGCTCTTAGGCTGGGTTATCCTGGACTGCCATGTGTTTGTCAGGCCAGTGGGAACCAGGGAGGACAGGTTCAGATTATTTCTGACTCTGAAGTCTGCTGTAGAAATCAGTCTTTTCCTCCAGCAGCCCTCGCTGCAGGCTGGGGCCAGCCGGGACCACCACCTTAGCTGTTACTCTTCTAATAAAATTGAGGAGGGAAGTTGAATTCCAACTATCACGTACAATACAGAAAATACTGGATATGACAGATGAATGGCACCTAGGCTCAGTTAATTGTAGATGCTGCTACATCTCAGTTTGATTTTCCCCTTTATTTGCAGCCTGTGAAGATTTTTTTTGCAAAGTCTGTAGGAATAACTAAATCAACCATCCTCTAGTTAAATCCTCCCTGTGCCTTGTTCCCCCTCTTACCCGGTGTCCTGCACAGTGGTTGGTGTTGGTGCAGATGCCACCAGTTTAATAACAATAATAAAAAGTTGATTCCCTCTTCTGTTTTCCTTTGACAGATGCAAGTCTGTCTATTGCTGCCGAGTGGCACGAGCCTCACGCTCTGTCCATGGACATCTGCTCCATAAAAACAGGGGACATTATTGCCCTGGCAAATTGTGCCACTTGGATTAAAAAACGTGTTACCTGGACAGTGCTTGTTTTTACAGAGTCTGTTCTCTGTGTGCTTTTTATCCTGAGCTGATGAATAACATTGCTGTTTTTTTTCACTGAAACCTCAAATTGGGTTTTAAGTAAATTGGCAAAGTGACACCAGTGATGAAATCCTGACGGGTATTTTAGCTATTGTTACTGGTTTCCTTGGAGCTCCTATCCCAGTTACGATGCTTTGGAGTTTGGGTCCTTTGAATATATTCCTAGTCACAGGATCACATTTTCTCTCTTCTGCTGTGTCATTAGTTGGCCTGTAAATAGTGCTTCAGAGCTGCTTCTGTTTGCTCTTTTACCAAATTAAAATTTTAACAGAGTTGTTAAACAACAATTAATATTCTTAAGAATAAAACAACAGAGATCAAGCAAACAAAGAAGATTTTTTTGTTGCCTGCTTTCAGGCAACTTTCTGGTTCTGTCTGTAGGTTTCCTGTATGAATGAGCAATTTTTATATAGGTAATTAAATATATACATATATCTGTAATTACAATTAACTGTTTTTAATTATTTTATGAAAATATAATTTAAGGTTGTGGAGTTGCATACAGCACTGAAGCTAATCTATTTTTTAATTAATTATCACAGGTACCAGTGACCCGTACGTGAAGTTTAAATTAAATGGCAAAACTCTTTACAAAAGTAAGGTAGTCTACAAGAACCTCAACCCAGTTTGGGATGAAACTGTTGTGCTGCCCATACAGACCCTCGATCAAAACCTCTGGATCAAGGTAAGTTTTGGTCTCAGATTTTTGAAAGACTGCCCAATATTTTTTTAAGCAATTATTTTCAACTTTAGAAACATATTGATTTTTATTCGCTGTAGCGGCACGGCATAAAACACAATCCGGTTTAAGAGCTTCAGCAATTTCAAATTAAAATGCACATATGTCTTTCCCAGATTTTACTTGTATGTTTTGCTTTCCATCTGCAAAAACCCAAGTTTGAAATAAAACTCCTTGACTGGATCTGTTTAAAGCCGTGGAGCTGAATTCTGCTCTCTCTCTCTCTCCCTCCCTCTTTTCCCCCGTGCTTGTGCAAACTCAGGGAAACCAAGGGCAGTTTCAGAAGCACGTTTTAGGAGTGCAATTTGGCTGGGCTGCACAGAATTATTACCTGGGATGCAGCCGTGACAAGTAGCAAAGCCTTTTCTGGTTATGAGTAACGTTGCAGTTACCAGAACCACAAGCTACCAGTTGTGAGCACTAATTGCTAAAACATCTGTAAGCACAAGTACCTGATTTTTGTGCAGCGTTTCATTATGCTGTCGTGTGGAGTATAAAGGAGCAGGCACAATCCATAGCAGCACACATGTCTCTGTTTACATAATATTAAGAAGATACTTTCAAAATGCTGGTTAAATATTTAGCTAAAAATACAAATTAAAGCAGGGAGATGGAAAGTGATCCCTGAATTATATCTAAGCTTTGATCTTTCAAATACAAAATTGAACTGAAAGGGCTTAAAATATCTGTTCTTTCATCGCCTGGGATAAAACTGGCTTATGATGTGAAAATTGGAAATATTTGTCTTATTTTGCCACCAGGTGTACGATCGTGATTTAACCTCTTCAGACTTCATGGGTTCGGCATCTGTGGCACTCACTGAACTTGAACTCAATAGGTAACAGTTCATTTAATTAAAGGTTATTAATGGAGCTTAATTGAGAAACAGAGGGAAGTGGTGAAATGCTTTTTTTCTGGCTTGAAATTTTTCTATTTGTGGAAACTTATGTTGATAGAATAGTGGGGATTTCAAGAGAAATCACTTGAGAGAAATCTTCTGCACATGTTTTTATCCGGCGTTATGCACTGGATTCAAATCCAACCTGGACAGAGCCCAGTTCTGGCACTAAGAATTTCTGTGTGCAGCATTGTTTAGGCAGAGCTGCACCAGGACAATTTGTGGAGGTGGAAGAAGGAAGAGGGGGAGAAGATTTGGGACCTGTCCTCATCCTCACGGGGTGCCTTTCTCTGGGGCTGAGGAGATTTTTCCCAGCTGCCAGCGCCCCTTTTCCAGCCTCCCCCTCATCCATCCCTGCCTGCAGCAGCTGCATCTGGCCCTGATTTAGTGCCGAGGCAAGCCCTGTGCCTTTTGTCTGCTGCTGCTGCTGCTGCTTGGGCTCAGTGTGGAGCTGGAAGCCAAGAATTCAAGTTTTAGTTGTTTCTTTTATACTCCCTTGCTGTGTGATGACTTTTTTTGGGGGGAATGAATTTTTCCTGTGCAGGGGGTGTTGTAGCTCCCGTGGCTGTTGTATCTGAATTTCTAGAAATGTTAATTTGTCCATGAGATAGTGCCACCAGGTAAATACCAGCATTCCGGTTTTCAGCAAGGGAACAGAGTCATGGAGGGGGATTAAAAGCAGGCAGAGTAAATATCTCTGGAGTCAAATACAAACCATTCATATTAGAAGATTCACTTGGATGAGTTTCCCTGTCACTCTTCTGTGTAGTGGAGGTAGTAGTAACTTAATTCAGTGTGTACCTGCATATGGAGAGTTATGAGTAGTGAGTAGTGCTATAGGAACACTGTGCTGCATTATTAAAAGAGGGGTGTTTTGTCAGAACCAAGAAAGAACTCTCCAGATTTCCCATTTTAACATTTAAACTCAATATTGGGAATTTCAGACAAGAAGCTGAAATTTGCACAGCTCAGCCTGACCTTTAATAATCAACTCGAGTTAACTGGAGTCAATAAATGCACAACTTCTTTGTTTTTCTTTTTTTTGTTGTTGCCTTGTAGAACTACTGAACAGGTTTTAAAACTGGAAGATCCCAACAGTTTAGAAGATGACATGGGAGTGATTGTATTAAACTTGAGTCTAGCAGTCAAGCAAGGAGACTTCAAGAGAAATGTAAGTGGCTTAGGAAATCAAATTTATAGCTGGAATTTGTAGGGGGGAGAAAAGAAGAGCTGGCATAATCTGATTTACTGGGAAATGCCACCTTTATTTTCATCCTCTGAGACTCAATATTGAAATCGAGATAGAGCATAACTTAAAAAAAAATCCTTGTATTTAGCTGGGTTAAAGTTGTGTAGACATTTGTAGCTGGGTGCTTCTGTCTTGTCACTGTGATGTGCACTGTGGCAGTGCTCTCTGTGCTCTGGGTATGTGCCCAGCACTGCAATGGACAGGCTGAAGAAAAGCTGTTATATTGTTATATTTCCTTTTTTTTTTTTTTTTTAACAACAATGAAAAAAACTTATCCATGTGAAAGCTAAAAATTGAGCATGAATTTTAAGACTTAAACTGCCCCAGTCGTGTGGAGGAGCACCAGGCTGAGAGGAGGAGGTTGCTTGTAAAACCCTGATTTTCCCACTGTCAGTTTCTTCACTGAGTTAACTGAACTTGGCTCCTGATGCAGAAATGTGGTGATTTGTGGTGATAAGTAATGTCAGAAATGCAGAGAAGCTGGTCAGAGACTGGGAACACCATAACTGAAGCTGATAGTTTTTTTAATTTCAGGCTGATAGTTTTTTTAATTTTTTGCATCTATTTTTAAAGTTTTCTCCTAGTGTTTTATACAGTGTGTACAGCACACAAATATTGGTGAACTAATCCTGCTCCTGAGCAGCAAGGGGTGGAGAATGCCCAAGATCAGGCAGTTACTTGGACTGTCTTAAAAACCAGACCTAGTTTTAAATATGTGTAATACATATTAAGAGAAAATATTTCTACAAGTTTTCTGCAAAGCCGGGTATGAAACTTGCTGTTTACAGCACTTTAGTGAATTATAGGTATGGAATTCCAGCCTGAATGGGATTATTTATAGAAACATAAATGTTTCAAGGGGCTGGAAAGCAAAATGAGAAGAAGCTAATGTGGAATATCTGCTGTTCGTTATTATTTTTCAAATAGATGCCTTTTTGAGAATTGTGAAGCCTTAATTAATAGCAAGGTAATGATAGAGTTAATTTTACCTCACTGTGTGATTATTTGAAAGCTTAATCACAATATTTAAAATAATGGTGTATTTATATGTCTATAATATGAGATGGGTTTTATCTGGAATGTGAACTCCCCTCTCACTTGTACAATCAGCATTGTTGGCATGTGTTACTGAATTGCAGGAAGGGGTGAAGCAAAAATGTAAAGTTACTTTAGCAAAAAAGTCAGTTTAGTCAGGGGAACCTCAGGAATTCTAGGATTTTAATTAAGGCCTTGGCTAAAGTGGACCTAGCCAGTGAAACAAAGCTTATTGGTTTAAATAGCAGCTTTTGGTACTCTTGGGTGCTTAGTTAACATTCAGAGTGTAGATGATAGAAGAGCTGGTGCACACTGTAATTTTTTTAAAAGACAATGTTTTAAGCCCTCATATTTCAAATGCAGATTGCTCAGCCATTTCCAAAGGAGTCAGAACAGTGAAATAGCTCTGTCCACATTAGCACTTAACAGCAAGATGATTTTTTTCCCCCTTTTTAAATTAGCTTACTGTAGAACCAGATGGCACCAAAAGTATAAGCCATGTTTCTTACTAATGGCTCTGGGTCCCTCCACTTTTTATTCTCAATTACTTTTTTTTTATTGCCTCTTTTTTTTTTGGTGCAATGCAGGTATTTTGAGTTTGTTGATTGTTATGTTCCATGAAGCAGGGAAAGTAGATGGAGATGTAGTTGTAGATTTAGCCCTCTGTTTTGTAATAGGATTTTCTAACTCATTTGACAAGATTCTGTTTGAATTATTTTACTAAACACTTTCCCCATTTTACTTCTTACCTGTTTCCTTTCCCTGGAATGTCTTTGGTACAATAAATGGGGACTCATGAACAGAGATGGTCAAGTCGAAAGAAAAGAACTTCATCCAAGGTAATACTTTTTTTTTTTTTTTTTTTTTTTTTCACTTAAAGAACATGAAGGTCCCCTCCCAAAATCTGTGCCCTCCTCTGAAACAGTCTAAACAAAGAAAACTTAGAAGTGTAGAGGCAACCTGTCACAATGTGATGGCTGTTGTAACCTTTGCTTTCTTGATTTTTCTATTCATCGTGATGGGAAATTGCTGTTGTTTTCTAATTGTAGGTGCCATGGTAGTATCTAGTGGCAAGTGAACATAAGACCCAATTCACAAAGAGCTGTAGAAAGAGAGAAAAACTTCCTGTACAAAAGAAAGGGGTGTAAATTCAACCAACATGAGAGGAGCTGTGGAGGGTTTGAGTTGTTTCAGAAGGCACAGATGGTGGTTGGTGCAGGAGTTGAACGAGGCTCTCCTGGATCCCCGTCTGTCTTTGGGGCTGCCTCTCACCATGGGTGGAATTTTGTGAGGCAGTATTTCTTCTAGTTGCCCCTGTGGGTTTTGAAATTCCTTTTGTTCTTGGGATGGAGGCTGAGCAGGGAGTTTTCATTACCTCCATTGTAACAGGATTTCCAAGATTTGTGTGTTGCCACATGTCTGTGTAGCTTGCTTCCCTTGGTCTCCTGTAGGATCCCTGCAGGCTTCCATTACTTTTATATTCCTGTATCATTTTTGCATTAGATTTTAACTTGTTCAGGAAGCAGACTGTGGCTTTTTATGTGTTCTGTAAAGCTTTAATTTGCTATTGAGTAAATAACAATGATACAGACACTGCAAGCCCCAGTACCCAGCTTGAGAGCTGTACAGTCTCAGTCTCTGAAAAGCAGAATTTGGCTCTTAAGATGAGTGTGCTCTCATGATATTTTCCCTCTGTAACTATCGGTTTGTGCCTAAATAAATTGAATCATTAACCTCCTCTTGTTTTATTCATTACAAATGTGGTGTGTTGTGTAGAGGAGCCAACCATCTCAGGTATTGTGCCAGCAAGAATGTTTTTGTCAATAGAAGAAGTGCAAAGTACAGCCTTTGGAGCTCTGATTGCAGGGATTTTGCAGTGCTTGGAGCAGAGAGCTGCCAGGAATGCCTGAATGCCACATGATAGACAGTGATGGAATAACTGAAGAGCTTATCACTTCAGTTTTTAACTAAAACTCTGGAAATTACTGTGCCCTGGCTTGGTCAGCGTTGCTTGATCCCCATCTTTCTCACACAGCTGTCTCTGGATGCTGGTTGGCTTTGGGACCTGGGAAAGGGAGTTGGGTTTTTAAACTCAGGTTCTTTTTCTTCAGAATAGTCAAAATCCTGTTTTGGTTGCTATTACTGGAAGCTTTGGGGTTGGTTTTTTTTTCAATTTGTTTAGGGATTTTTTGTTTGGTTTTTCTTTTTGCTTTTACATAATATCTCATTGCATTTTGCAAAATTTTTTTACATATGTGTTTCTGGATCTTTAGCTGTCAGTCTTTCAGGTCTCAAGACTCTGTCTTGTGCCTTACCACCTTTCAAAATAAAATTAAGAGATGCTGAAGTGTGGTGCTGATTTAGGAGACTGAAAGTATTGTTTAAAAGGAAAAAATCTTCAACCCTGTGCTCTGTTCTGTTCCAGTCACTAGAGGGTAGGAGAGCTTCAGCTCTTCCTAGGGAAGACACAGTTCATGCTCCAGTGTGATCTCTAAAGAAAACCTCTGTGACCATCCAAAGGCAGTAAAAAATATTTCCCAGCATGCGCTGGAAAAAATCTGACAAAGCAGTATTTCCTGCTTTATTGATTCTGCTACTGCACTAAAACACTAGTACTGTACATCAATAACCATCTTTAGTTAGGAAACTCTGCTCTGTGGAAGCAGTACTAGCAGTTTGTGGCAGAACATAAAGGCTGGGAAGAAAAATTGTGTGCATGGGGAATATAGGTGTCTAGGGAAGGCACAAGAGGTTATGGAAGAATAGCCAGAGAGTATGATGGGGTAGAAAACAATGCTGCTGGACGAGATAAAGATACAGGAATAAGGAGTGCAGGGGAAATGGAGAGAGCTCTGTAATGGATACACAAGCTTGTCTGGTTTTTGGCTCCTGAGCTGACTCTGGTTGGGTGTAGCAGGAGGAAAACACAGTATACTTTCCATTTGAGCAACATCTAAATTTCCTCTCTCCAGGTTTAGGCAAATAAAAGTTTTCTATTTGAAATAGTTTCCTGGGATTTTTTTTTTTAATGTGCTGAACTGCAGCTGACCCCTATTGTAATATTTAGCTTTTCCTCTTCTATAAATACAGGGAAAATGACTTATTTTAAGGATGGACAAAATGAATATAACTTTCACAGCTGTTTTTTAATCTGTATTGCCTACATGAAAGAAATCTGATTATCCTCTAATTTGACCATTTTATGTTGTCTTAATGAAGATTTGGCACATCAGTGTCCTAAATGAGTCTTTTCACATTAATCACGGGATTCTTGCTGACTTCCCAAATTTACCCCAAATGTTGATGGCATTGGTACCTGTTGCAGCTCCATGTCAGACAGGCAGCAGGGCTCACGTGGGCTGTTGTGGGTACTGTGCTCTCTTCATGTGTGTTCTCTGAGCTCCCTTGCTTTTTGGAGAAAGAGCTGCATTTCAGACAGCAGCAAAAATAGTGCCAGTACAAGATCTCCAGTCCAGCTCCAGTAGCCTCATGGTCATTACAGGGAGTATGCAGGAAGGATTCCAGCAACTCAGTATGGTCTTTTAAATCATTTTGGAGCAAGAGCTGTTGAACTGCATGATTTAGGTGTCTCTTGATTATTACACAGTGTATATTTTTCACTGCTGCTGGAAGGGAATCATTGCATATTTGGGCAGATTCCCCAGACATGGGCAGCACATTCAGATCCCTCATTTTTCATGGGAGCTGAGAACAGCATTGTCCTCTGTGGGAGCTGTTTTCAAGAGTGTGGCCTTCTACTTTTCCTCATGGAGGGTGGCATTGCAAAGGGACGAGGATGCTGTTAGGCAGCATTAATATATTCACTCATGTCTGTGTATTGACATGCTCTCCCCTCTGTTCTGCTTTCCTTTCTGGGGCACAGAGGGAGTTGGTAGCTCTCTGCTGGAGCCCAGCATGCTGATGCTCACTACCCTTGTTTGTCCCGGGTGGCTTGAGTCTCACCCTGAGTGCCCTGCACGCTCTTTCCAGCATTTGTACAGCTGAATAACCTTTAAGTGTTGAACATCCAGGAGGCAGATAAGCAGGTCTTCTTGGGGTGGGTTGACCTGCAGCAGTTCAGTCCTGAAACAAAAGCGACGGAATTGCCACCTTGATAGCTTAAGCTGATTGAATAAATTGGCTGAAAGGCTGACCGGACCCAAGGGCTCCTCAAGCATCTCTTGGCAGGGGAAAATCCCTCACTCTCATATCTTTTTTTTTTGTGTGTGCTCCTGTGTGGGCTGTTAGGTTTCATTTTTGTCTGCCTCGTTGTGTTTGGCTCTCTCCCCCAATCCCCTGTGGGCAGCGCGGAGCGCGGGGACTCGCTCGCCACGGGGTCACACGTCGTGGTGCCAATCTCGTGTTGGTTCACTTGCCTTTCCACTGCCCTCTCCTCTTTCCCAAGGGGAAACTGCCTCTTGCAGAAATGGTTTCTCTGCCTAATGAGGAGAGGTTTGAAGAGTCCTCCTATTTGTGTGTTGTTGTTTTCTCAAATGGCAAATTACGTGGCCCAGTTTTGACACTGACCTCTTCACAGGGATTGCAGCAGGCTTTCTGTTGTCCTGTCTCATCCTTTTAAATGAAGGATGGGAGAGATGGGCTCACTTCACACTTGGCCACCTCGCCGTGTCATTTAAATTTACAATTTTTCTGCATCTCTTTATTGCTTCAAAAACAAGTTTGAACTTGGGGCATGTATGTGTGTGTCAGGAAAAGAGACAGATTTGAAAGCAGCCCTGATGCACCAGAGGGGATTTGCTGGGTGCCTATAGAGGGAGATTATGGACAAATGGAGTTATCAGGGAGACTGGAGCTCCTAAAGGATTTTGTGAAGCTGGGTCAATGAGCTGGTTGTTTCCCCTCCAAAGCTCTGTCATTCTTGTTCAGCTCCTGCATTTGGCTCTGTGAAGGCAGAATAAAGCCCACCTGCTCATTCTTCTTTTTTAAACCAGAACCAGAACGTGATAAAAAATTGAAAGTTGATGTGAGAAACTTTTATATTAATTTTGAAACCAGGAACAAGATTTTGAGAGTGGTCATGTGAACACTGATTTTTAATTTTTCTGTGCAGAGCTATGGGATGTTCTTTGGTCAAATTTTTCTCCCTTTCTAAGCAGTTGGGAGAAGAACCATCTTCTGGTCCTTTTGTGGCAGGATTCTGCTCTATGACCAGGCCATACTTTTGCTTCAGAGATTACTCTTTACTTATTTGATGAGTTACAATCCCAAAATCTCCAGTCGACATGGTTTCCTAAACTTAAAAAGCATCTAGTTACTTCTAAGGAATAAGGATCTCTGGATATTTTAGTGTTTATTATCTGGGCTTTTTTTGTTGCTGTTTCCTTTTTTTCCTGGCTGGCCTGTTTGAGGGATGTCTTTAGTTCCATTTTTTATCCATTTTACAGCAGTGAACTGCTCACAAAGGTGACCTTTATGGTGTTACTGCTTATTTGCACACAGAGCCCAGCCAAAATCAGAGCTCTAGCTTGTCTAGAGACAACCCTCAAATTTTAGTCTCAAGTCTACCTTGATTTCAGAAACGATGAGGGGAAGGAATAAGCAAGCTTGTCCAATGCCTTGTGCTTGGGATGTGTGCCAGCTTCCATCATAAATCATGTGCTTCCTAATTTCCAGCCCTGTAGCCTGATCCCAGCTCCAGCCAACTTTTCTGTACCTCGGCAAGGCACCTTTGCTTGGGTCTGGGATGTAGCCAGAGTGTGAGCAGAGAGCTTACAGGAAAATATAGCAGGAGAGGCCTGAAGGACCTGGCATCCAGTGTGGGAGCCCAGCTGGAAAGGGCTCAGGTTCAGCTGGGCAGGAGCTGCAGTACCCAAGTGTGGAGGCATCAGTAGCCTGGGAGGTAACAGCAAAAGGGAGAGCTGAATAGATAAAACGCTTCAAAATTGTCACTGATTAAGCAGTTGTGTCCTCATTTCCTGGCCAGTTTGGGACCAGGGCTTTGGTTTTTCTGGTCTCATTGTGAAGGCAGGTTAGGAGGCTGGCTGGTGGCAAGGAAGAGTGTTTGGAGTGTTTTTTTTCAGTGCTTGTTTTGCCCAAGTAACTCTGTTGGACTAAGGGCTGTAGTCCTCTGTGCTCTGCTCTGCGGTAGTTTTGCCAACTCAGAGGGAGGCTGTGAAGTTGAATCAATTAGCTCTGTGTAAATCAGTTTGAAATGAGTAGGTGTGGGGTATCAGAGAGGAGGTAAGTCTAAAATAAATAAGGCAATATCATTTTCTTGTCACCTGGGAGGCATTTTCCATAGTGCAGACTTCCCTAGGCAGCACTAAAGTTTACTCATTGAAGGCCTGGGTCTGTGGGTCTACCACACATCTGATTTTCCCCAGACGTGCTTCCTTCCAGAAACTGTGAGTGGAATCTGAGACACTGCCTGTTTCACTGGGATTTCCATCAGGGTGGTCAGAGGAACAGCCTGCCAAATACCTGGGGAGCCTGGAGAGGTGGCCACAGAGCAAGCACAGAGGGGCTCTTTGGTGCTACGAGGCACAGGAAATGTGCCAGACCTGCTGAGCAGACTCTGTGGGGGCGACCTGGGCATGTCCAGGAAATCCAAAGCATTCCTCATGTGCTGTGTCTTGCAGGGGTGTGAGACAAGCAGCCTTCCCATGCTCAGTTTGGAGAGAGCCCTGTGCCAGTGGCAGGGCTGGACTGGGAGGGGTGGGGAGCTGGAGGGGAGTCGTGGAGCCTGTGTGGAGCTGCTGCAGGTCAGCACTGTGCCCTGAGCCAGTTGCAAACATCTTGGCTCCACTCTGCAGTGGGATGCTCTCAAGTGATGCTGGATCTCATGCAGGTCCTGTTAGCTGGAGACCAGCACACCCCTCTTCTGAGAGGAGCCCAGAGCAGCTGCACAGCCAGAGAAGGGGGTGCACGAGGCTCTTTGCTTGGGGCCACCTGTTTTGGGAGGTCAAGGTTGGTGCATTGCAATGTGTTTCAGTAATATTGAGTGCAGGTGCTGATTTTTCCAGGGGCTGTGTGGGATCCAGGCTGGTTTGGGTACCTCCCAAGAGTCCTTTGAACTGTCAAGTCAGCAGCTACAAGGGTGGGGTTATGTGTGCTGTAGAGCTGGGGTAGGAAGGTCCCCAACGCTTAGTGACTCCCTGAAATACTGGCCTGGATGAAAAGAAGAAAAGAATCCAAGTTTGATTTGAAAACTGAGTGATAACAACTGTCTTTTGTGTTCAGCCTGGAAGCTTTGAAGAGAGCTGGATGCTTTGTTTTTAAAAGAAATTGTAACGTGGATAATAAACTTCATCTGTTTTTTATTTTTTTAAATTTTTTTTTGTGAACTAACATCAAATACCTCTTCCTCCTCCGAGGAAGGAGCAGGAGGGGGAGGGAAAATCCTTGCTCCTAAAGCAGCGAGTACATCACATCAAACATGACTATGTTAAATACTAAAATGTTCAAAGTACAAGCGAGATAGATAAAGGCTTTGATGGGAAGTGGATATTTCCCAGGGACATTACAAGCAATAATCCAGATGTTATGGTGTAATGCAATGAGTGTCCATGGATAGATGGGGAGCTCAAGCCAAGCAGCGCCTGCTGTAGGCCTTAGCCCTCCACTCCCATGCTGTTACGCCATATGGAAGCAATCTCCAGGCCCCCTTAATAGCCAGCTTTGGATTCCATTTTCACAGGGCTCATAGAGCTAAGTGGAGCTGTTTTATGGACAAGTTAGATAGAAGCCTTTCCAAGATAAACATCCAATTCGAAATTAGGACATACCAAGCTGCAAAATTATTTTAGGGCATATTTCATGGAAGCACTGCCATTTTTCTAAGGCGATTGCCAGACTGTAGAATGCCCTTTGATCCCTTGTGGACATTACTCCCTTTTTTATAAAAAGGATTTTGAAATAGTTGCAGTGTTTAGGGAGGAGTATATCTGCTGGGACTTTGAAGTATGTCCATGGGAACAGTCATGCTTTAGCTTTTTGGCCCAAAAGATGAACTTTAAAAAAAAGAAAAAAGAAGAGAAAAGAAATTACATTGCAGCTGGATTTATGAATCAAAATCTCGTTTTCTTTTTAAAGGTAGGAATTTTTACCCGTTGCGCCAGGAAAGCCAAACGGGGTGTTTAAATAGAAGTATATTAATATGCTTGTGGGATTCAGAATTCAGTGTTTTAACCAGTAAAAAGCAAGTAAAAAATTTGTGAGTTCACCACCTATGATTTAAGAATTTTGTTGCTGGGTAATTGATCCATAAAAAGTAATCTTCAGACATCAGGTGCTTTTGCAATCGTTTTATTTAGCAACAACATTTCTTACTTGCTTTTAAAGCTAACACGTCCTGTTTTAAAGTGACTTGTGAAATCTTCTCCTCCGTCTTGCTCCCACCTGTACATGACATGATTGAAGCTCCAAAGTGTGGCGAGTTAAAAGTTGCTTCAGGAGAATAAAATATGGCAGGATTTTTACTGCAGGAAGAAGAGTATAGCCTTGAGTTTTAATGTTTCCAGCTCACTCCCCCCAAATAAAGGCCTATTTAATCATCCTCTGTCCAATAAAATATTGCCAGTTAGCAAACTGTTAGCGCAGCCGTGCTGCACAAGATGAAGCTGCGAAGGTAACAAATGTGGCTACCAGGTAACCATAACTCCAGATAAAGAGCCTGGTGGTGTCAGTGTTTTTTCAGCAGGCATCAGTATTTTTGATTCGTGGCCTCAGTTTCTGGAAGCAGGAAGAGCAAAGTTAGCAAAGAGCTAAGGCGGGCGGCTGAGTGATGGAGGAGGTGGAAGATGCTGCTCAGCCTTTCACCTGGCCGTGGACTTGATGATCCTGGGCTGCCTCCCCAGAAAGGACAGACCTGCTTTTTATGGATGTAGCTGGAGAGGTTTTAAGAGTTTACTTTAGTTTCTCCCCTCTTTTGTTCCCCATGGCTCTCCCGTGCCTTTCCCTGAGCCAAGGTACCAGACTGCTCTCAGTGCTTGAGGTCTGCTCTCTCCAGAGCTCAGCCAGGGTAGCTGAAGGTGACTTCTCTGGTGGTTTAAGCAAGCCCTGCTGATTTTGCTGTGACATTGAGCACTGTCCCTTCACAGGGACTGTAGTACAGTTGGGCAGAAAATCCATAACATCCTACTGCCTTCCATTGCCTGCTTACCCTTGTGGAAGCATAGTGTCTCTCTCACTCCTGGTGTGCTTTCATAGCTCACTTAACGTGAGCACGAAAAAGTGTTTGGGTCTTGAAACATTCTGTGTTGTGCCTTGCTTTTCAGTCGAATTAACATGAGCATGAAAATGTGTTTGGGTCTCGAAACATTCCATGTTGTCCTTGCTTTTCAGTCGAGTTTCACGCGGAACCTGCGGCTCTCGGAGTCGCTGCGCAAGAACCAGCTGTGGAACGGGCTGGTCACCATCACCCTCTTGGAGGGCAAGAACATGCCCAGAGGGGGCTTGGCAGAGATTTTTATTCTCCTCAAACTGGGGGACCAAAGATACAAGAGCAAGGTAAGTATTAAGGATTTCCTTAAGTTGTCTGAAGTCAGTAAGGGGCTTGGTGTTTCTTTTACTGGTGTTGCTACCTCAGATGGAACTATTCTTGATGCTCTCTTTGATAAGCGAGTTCAAAATCAGGAGACCACACCAGAAGCATTAATGTTTTGCTCTGTTTTGGTGCCAGTAGAGAAAGAGCAAGTTAGGAATATTGTGTGTTATCAGTGTTTTGTGCATTTAACATACTCATCATGTTGATGGATGTTTGATATTAATATGAAATGAAATAAAGCTACATGCATCACACATGTGTTTTGTACTCTGCCAATACAGAAGTTGAGTTGGCAGTGCTGGAAAAGTGGACCTGAAATGGTTTCCAGTGCAGGGGAATTATTATTCTTTTAAAGTACTTTTCTTGAAAAATATGTTACATATTGCAGAACCTGCCCCCCAAACAGATAAAATGTTCCATGGTTTTGATATCAATTTTTATTCTTCTAGGCTGTGTTTATCTGTATACAGTTCAGTTATATAAGAGTCTAAGAAATTAATGAGGTTCCCAAAGATACACATTTCATCTG
Organism: Agelaius tricolor; assembly: GCF_023055355.1. Lineage (NCBI taxonomy): Eukaryota > Metazoa > Chordata > Aves > Passeriformes > Icteridae > Agelaius > Agelaius tricolor. Next base: position 5,574,040 of record NW_027269276.1, on the reverse strand, counting down.
GAAAGTCTAATAAGAAGAAAGGCTATAATTAAAATAATACTCTTTTGAGAGAGCAAGAGCTCTGCATGTCATGAACTGGAAGTGCAGAGGAGGAGAAAACAAACCTCCTCCTGTACAAAATGTACAGAGCAAGTTCACAGAACATAACATTTGGATGTAGGCGCATCTGAAACCTGCACTCTGTCCCTCACATCAGACCTCAAACCAAGGTCATGATATGTTTTTTATTTAGAAAAGTAGTTTTGAAAAGTAACAAATGGTTTAGTTACTTTAGAATAAATAGATAGATGTTATTCCCATTACAATCCCTTTTTATGTGTCTCTTTAATGGTCCATAGATGTATTGTGAATCTGCAAAGCTGAGCTGTTTGCTTAACACAGAAGGGTGAAAAAACCACTGCTTTGGGTTCCTTAATTCATTCAAACCTGTTTCCAGGTGATTGTCCTCAAAAGGGTTATTCCTGATTTCTTCCAGTGTATGATGGTGAATGATGACCATGGAGCTGGTGGGATCTACCTTGTATTTTGGAATTTTTCCAGCCATTCATTCAGATAACAATTGTATATTTATTGTTATTGAGAGGGAGGAAAGAGAATATTTAGGAAGATGAGACTGTATGTAATGGGCTGGGGATCTTTGGTTGGAATGACATTAGTACTTGATGCTCTAACATCCAGCCTTGTTCTGTAGAATTGATTTCTTTTTTCTTCTTTTTGATTTACTGTGAAAATAAGTACTGTTTAAGAAAAGTAAATGTTATAACTGCATGTTTTCTAGACACTGTGTAAGAGTGCAAATCCTCAGTGGAGGGAACAGTTTGATTTTCACTACTTCTCTGACAGGAAGGATATGTTGGACATTGAGGTGTGGAGAAAGGATAACAAAAAGCACGAGGAGCTTTTGGGAAGGTAAGTTGGGTTTGAGTTAGATTTTATATTTTTTTGAGGGGGGAATGGGTTAAGTACAAAAAATAAAGTTTTTTTGATTATTTTTTTAGAACTAATCATTTTTTTTTTCATTACAAGCATCATAATGTATTTTTCTGTCCTTATTCCAGCCATGTCTAGGTTATGTTTACATTATGTATATTAAAACCTTCTAGTGGTAATCGACTAGCCAAAATCTGAATGCAGAGACATCCAGGCCGCCTCTAAAACCTGAAGTACTGTGGGAGCTCAGTGGCATCAGCAGGCAGGATTTTTCTGTATTTTTCTGGTGATATTGCTCCACATTGTTACATATGCTCTGCTGGTGCCACCCCAGGGATTTTGTGCTCCTTTTGAGAATGGTGTCCCTTTTTTTCTGTTTGCACTTCCATGCTGTGTTCTTGTAAGATTCTTTAATTCCATTCCACTCTGTCTGAATTTGTTCAGTGCTGTTTTCTTAGTAGTACCTCTTTCATCCTTGCTTTGGTTTTCAGCATTGTCCTGTGGACCCATCTCCCCAAAAAACATCTTTGTTGTTGGGGACATGCAGCAGCACCAAGAAGCATTCACTCCACTGGACACCCCCTTTGGTCTGTCCAGCTCATCTGCTGGCAGGATCATTGCCACAACTCTCAATTTCCCGAGGGTGGGGACCTTGCCTGCAGTTGTTTGCTGCTCTCACCTGGCCAGGGTTTCACAATGTGCTGACTAAATAGCAGAAACTCATAAGAACATTCTCTAACTTTAGGCATTCAAATAGTTTGAGACTATTCACTGAGAAGAACAATGCCCTTTGGCTCTACAAATGTTTGTGGTTTTGCAGAGCAGGAAATTCTTTCTGGCTGAGTGCTGTTGCTCATCACATGGAGAAGTGGCTGAAGATGAATCTGTTCCTTCCATTCTCACAGTTACTTCCATTACTTCTGATACTCTGTTTAGAGTTAAGAAATAAAGCAGTGTTTGCAGCTTGCCTCAGGTCAGTCTCTGATGCTGGAGCAATTCTTCCTGAGGTTTTTTCCCCTTTATTTTAATTTTTCCCTAGGCTTCTCCCAACTTTTTTTCCTACTGGTTTCTGGCAGGTGGTGTTTAGTGTGGCAAAAAAAATCAGTGGAATGCTTATTCTGTTCAGCACTGGTGAGTTCTGTGTGGTAGATTTGCCTTAAAGAAAAGGTACAACTTCCAGGGTAAATCCCTGGAAGTGTTCAGGGCTGGGTTAGATGGGACCCTGAGCAGCCTGGTCTAGTGGAAGGTGTCCCTGCCCATGGCAGGGGGGTTGGAACAAGATGATCTTTAAGATCCCTTCCAACCCAAACAATTCCCTGATTCCATGCATGTTGAAATTTATTTTTGATGTCTATGTGGAGAAAAATTTTTTTGCTTTTGTTGTCTTAAGCACAGCAAATTGGCTGTAGCATCAAAATGGGAAAAAACACACTAGTTTTTGAAGAGCAATTGCAAGAATAGGTAAACACCAAGTGCATAATAACAAGTATTGTTTTTACGGTGTAGAAACTTTCTGACACCCTATAAATAATATTTTATGAAGGGTTCAAATGCTGTCTAATCTGGAGAAGGATTCTGTTGGAAAAACAGCATTATGAGGTGCTGTGTTTATTGTCTCCATGATTTCCAAGTTGAGTTTTGAGATTTCTGGATTTCACAATATCATTGTAAGAAATATTCTTTAGTAAAATATTTGTGGGTTATATTCGGTCATTACACACAGCAGTGCAGCCAACTGCCCTCAAATAATTTGCATGGCTTTAAGGAAAAAAACAAAATTTTCTGGATCTGAATTAATAATTTTGTGGTCAATTTATGAATAGAGTTAGAATTCATTATGGTCCCTTCCAGCCTGCTCAACCTCCAACTGCGTTGGTTAAACCTTTAAATATATGCATGTTTTTAATATTTAAATGAAGTTGGAGGTGGTCACATCTGTCAGAGTCAAATCTGATAAACTTTTGTAGCACAGAGACTCTTATTAATTCTGTTAGACACAGGATTTCAGATAGTATGGATGCCTTAAGACTCTGGAATATGGTTCTTCTCCCAGGCATAATTTGTTTTCAAGGTAAAATATTGTTCTTGAAATAGGACCTGAAGTGTCTGTGGAGAGCATGGAACATGTAGAATAAGGAATGCCTTGGACCTCTGGTGCTGAGCACAAACACCTGGGGTGTTTGTCTGCTTCTGAATTAGTGAGGAAACATTTCATGTCACCCTTCTATCACAAAACAAACCCTCACTGTCAGTGCACATCACAAGCTAAATTATTACATTCAGCCTACCTGCAGTCTCCTCAGAGTTTCAGCTGGGTCCAATTTCTCTTCCTCACTTAAAATCCCACAGCCTTGAGTGGTTCAGCTGCAGGCTCTGACACTGAGGGCTGGCTGCATTTTGGTGCTGGCTGAAATAATCCCTCTATTTAGTCTGCACAGGACTGTTAGTAACGTTTATTGAGTGCTTTTTGTGTCCTTTGGGAGAAGAGGCACGCTATAAACAGGAGAGGATGTTAATGTATATGAATAAACAAAGGTGTTAACGTGTGCAGAATTTGTCCAGGCAGAGTTAAATTGTTTATGCCAGGTTGTTAGAGAGTGTTTCTGCGTTAGGGGATATGTTCTGCAAAAAGAGATGCTGCAGAACATTGAAGGGTTTTCCCTTCACATATTTACCTCAAGAAAGAGATTTTACAAAAATTGCTAAACTTAAGCTCTGAGACTGGAGTGCATCCAATATCTTTATGATGAATGCCTCCAGGAAACTGTCTTTGCAGTAAGAAACACCCCGTGTTTTAAAGGCTATGCTGTTGGGATGGAGCAGTAAAATCCCCATTATGGCTGCAACCAGAACCTTCACTTAAATCTCACCAGGCTGTAGGATGAATCAGAAAAAACAAAATTTGTCCGTTGAATAAGTCATAATAAAACCTTACTAATTGTTCCCCTGACACCTGTGGCATTTGAAATTTCAACTATTAATCACAGATACATCTGTCTCTACTCTCTAATGATTCTGATCTTTTTTGTGAAGGGATTTCAAGAAGTCTGCAGGGGGTAAAGTGTACTGTTGTGTACAGATTTTTTTCATATTTATTTATATATATTTAAATATTCCTGTCATAATTTGATTAACTGTGATTGGGAAAATGAAATACAACTTCATGGCTAGTAAGAAGTTAGCCTCAGCACCTTCTAGTGAAATTTTAACAGATAAACAAATATTTTAATCCCAGATTTGCTGTGTATTCTTCTCAAGTACTATTTCTCTACAAAATTAGTTAAAAATGGGGGAAAAAGGAAACTATAGGTGAGGGCTTTAAGTCAGAAGAACAGTCTTAAATGAAAACTAAATCTGTACAGAACTAGAGGCTAATATAGAGATGAAGACCTCAATACTGATCAGGAGGAGGAAGGAAAGCACTTAATTAATTGTGGTTGAAAGAAAGGAAAGTGATACAGTTGTGTGCACAGTGCAGTCTTACTTACAGAACTGCAGCCCCTATAGATTGTGCATGTAGCCACATGAAAGATTATGTCTGAATTTAATATGTAACATAGCAAAAGATGACAACAAGCAGAGCTGTTCTATCCTAAAACAGGATTACTGTTGAGAATTTAACTCAGGAGATCATTTTTATCACCTAAATTACAAATTCTGAGAGTTTTGCCCTTTGCATTCAGAGCAGGCAACTTTTAAACAAAAGTGGATTACCTCCATTAGTTTGATTCTGTGCCCATCACAAGCCTCTTACCACTTTCCTGTGAAATAATTATGTGTAGTAAGATCTTGCAGATAAAAGGCTGAGAAAGAAGGAAAGGAAGAGTTTCTGTTTCGCAAGAATGAGAGAAGTAGTTTGGAAATCATTAGACTCGTTTTAATAGTGTAGAAGTGTTAGTGTGGAAATTGCTGAATTTATATAGTAAATTGAATGTCTAATTGTTTTACCAGGCTGCATTCTCTGCAGTCTGATTTTATAACCTAAATGAAACAGAGTGTCTTTTTTTCTTAAACCTTTTGCCAGTGCAAACGTGGATTTTCTTTTCTCACAAGATTTTTTTTTTCTCACAAGAAAATATAGGCATACCTTGAGTGAACACAGATGTTTGAAGGAAAGTTAGTTTGCACAGAAATCAGACATGATTTGAGGAAGAAATATTTACACTCCACCTCCTGCTGTTTTCCCCTCCACATGTGAATCACTCTGACCTCCACACCCTTGTACTCCATCTTTTCTTTAACCTTATGCAAATCAAATTCTTTTAAGAAGAGAAGCAATTCCAATTTGCCAAAACAGAATAGAATTATATTTAACTTTGCCTTTGACATCTGATGGAGGTTGAGGTTATCTATTGGTGGGAGATGCTCTTGTCTGAACAAGTCGTGTTTTCTGTCTTAGTCCATGGAAAGTTTTAAACATAAAAAATCAACTGCAGCTTTTCCCAGCTTTTTGTGGACTGCATTGAGTGGGTGGTGTATGAAATGCTGATGTGGGAGACATGGTCCCTCCTGCCAGCTGAACCACAGAGCAGCTGGGTGACCTTGAGATTTCCCCTCTCCTTCCTTTAGTTTCTGCATCTAGAAAAAAAAACAACCAAAACCAAACCAAAACAAAAAACTAAACTCCAAGATAAGGATACATCTCCCTTTTTGTGCTGATACCCAAAGTATCACTGGAATTGCTGCAGCCTGAGACACAGTGGTGTCAGTGCAGCCAAGGTGATGTTGACCTCCAGTGTGGAAGTGATAAGGGCTTTTTCTCAGAAAGAAATAAGGTCTTTTTCTCTCTCTTTGTGGTTGTTTTGTTTTCCTTCCTGCTGTAAGTTTTCCTGTCATATTTTTCTGAAGAGTCTAGGTGTAGCAGTGAGCTTTAAATGCAACCTCTCACACTTGGAAATGGTGTTGAGAGGCAGCCTACACGCCGAGCCGTCTTGGTACTCTGCCTGGTTTATTTTCCTTCTCTTTCAAAGCACTTGAAAGCAGTTAATAAGAGTAAACTTGAAACCTGTTGTACCTCCAGAGCAGTGGAGAGAAAAGAGCACACTTAAGGCAAAGTCATTCCCATTGATTGTGGTCAGAGGAAGCTTAAGGAGTTCTGTTTTAATACACAGAGCTACTGGACAGCTTAGAAACTCATCAGAGCAGTGGCTTTTACTTCATAACATGGTTTCTTGGGTTCTCAGGCTGAAATGTTTTGAGATTTTTTTTTCCTCTTTTTTTTCACCCCCTTTAGCATTCACAGAAAATAGGCTGTTAAGAAGCGGAAAGCATGCAATTTATAGCAGATGGGCATAAACTGCTCCAGCTCTACTACTGGAATGGGATCAATCAGGAACACTACATGCACCATTTACCCAGAAGAAACACACCTGGGGGAACCCTGTGGAATTTTAGCCTATTAAGACAACACCTTAACAAGTTTAGTTTAAATAAAAACTTGTCGGCAGGCATTAAGTGAAGCAAAACCTCTCGCTCTCCATCAGCCACTGCCCATCCCTTTGAGGAATGTTCCTCCTCTTGCAGTGTGGCAGCAAACCTTTTCCTTCCTTCTTTTTTTTCTTTTTTTTTTTCTTTTTTTTTTCTTTTTTTTTTTGTTTGTTTCTTTTGTTTTGTTTTGGTTTTTACCCTTTTTTCATCTGTAACTTTTGCTCAGCCTGTTCTTACAAGCCAAGCCCCACGGAGGTTCAAGAAAGTTCCACTCCATTTACTGGACTTCTAAATAGAAAGCATTGAGCTGAGCCAAGTGATTGCACTTTTTGTTGCATTTAACCACTCCCTTCGTGTGTAACTGGCTGCCTGGTGATCTCTCTGCTTTAGCCCATACTCATATTTTATTGTTGTCTCTTTATGAATGTTTCTCTTTTATCCTCTTCATTTTTATTTTTGGGGGAAGTATCAGGTTAATGATACATATTATGTGCAAGGAGTGGGTCGGGGGACTTTTAAGACAATCCTTCCCTTTGGGAAATATAACAGTACACTGAAAGTGTAGTTCTAGTAAAGCTTGTAAAAGAGATTGGGGCATACAGTATAATGTAGCATAAAATGGAGTATGTGACTTTAAAGAAACTAATCTATTTTAAGCTAATGTTTTAAATTTTGCATTTGCCCCTTTTCTTTTCCCCCAGGTGAAATTGAATTGTGTTTCAAATCCATCACAAAACGCTGGGGGGTTTTAGAGGGGAAGTGAGGCAGGCCAGAGTTAAGTTTTCCTCCTGTACTTGCAGCCCAAACCTTTTACTTCCCCTTACCAGCAGACAGACCAAAAAGCAAAATCTGACAGTAAGTGCAATAGAATCTGCCTAATTGGTTTCCCTAGTTTAATTTTGGGATGTTTTTATTTTTTGCACTGAAGAAGCAGAAAGTTTTGGTTGCTTTATTTTTTTTTATCACCTCTTTTTTCCTTATTAACCCTTGGCAATGTTGTTCCAGGTGCCACGTTGACATTACTGCCCTGCCAGAAAAGCAGAGCAACTGCTTGGAGCTGCCTCTGGAGAAACACCCAGGGTCCCTGCTGATGCTGATTTCTGTTGCCCCATGTACAGGAGTGTCTATCTCTGATCTGTGTGTCTGTCCCTTGGGAGACCCCAATGAACGGCAGCAGATTTCTCAGCGTTATGTGAGTTTTTCTTTCTTTTTTTTTTTTTTTTCCTTTCTTTTTTTTTTTTTTTTCCTTTCTTTTTTGTTTTTTTTTTTCTTTTATTTTTTGATTTTGAAATAGTCAAAATTGCAGAAAAAAATAAATTTCTCTGGTCATAATGACCTGTCCCCTACCAAAGAAAACTGTGAAATGGAGTAGTTGCATGTCAAATGAAGAGGAGGTTGGCAGGGCAGATAGACCCAAGCAATTTGGCTGTTTGTATTTGTTGAGTTTTAAACTAATGCTGTTCTTTGCAAACTTGAATTGTATTAGGAGATTATCATGGCAAATGAGACACTGAATATCATGAAGAGATAATAATATACTTAGCTTTATTCCCTCCTATGCGAAGGTTATTTTCTAGACTTTAAATGTTGGGAGATAAAGCTTTGTGATGGCTTCCATGTCCTCAAAGCTGGTCAGGATGGAATAAGTATATCTCAATTTGGGGAGGTTTAGATTGGATATTTGGGAATATTTCTTTACCAAAAGGGTTTTCAGCACTGGAACAGGCTGCCCAGAGAAGTGGTTGAGTCATCAGTGATGGAGGTATTTAAAAGATGAGTAGATGTAGATTTTAGGGACATGGTTTAGTGGTGTACATGGCAGTGCAGGGTTAGTTGTTGAACTTGATGATCTTAGAGGTTTCTTCTAACCTAACTGATTCTGTGATAAACTATTTAGTGGTCCATAGTGTCTGTTTCTTGCTGAATTACAAGCAAAATACATCTTTATGCTTTTCTCCTTGCAGTGTATAAAGAATTCCTTTCGGGACATGAAGGACATCGGCTTCTTACAAGTCAAAGTTTTAAAAGCAGTGGACCTGATGGCAGCAGATTTTTCAGGTATTTTATTTCTGTTTTGCAGCATATGATGCTGTAATATATTGCAAATGATCAGTTGATCAAGGAAAAGTGAATCATGCCATCATCTCTCCAGCGCTGAAACCTGCCTCAGGGAACTGTGATACCAAATGGCTTTGACTGCCAAAAGTATGTGGGAAGGTCCAGTGCATGGAGATCTTAATTTCCCATCAGGCCTGAGCAATCTGACAGATAACTTTACAACAGCACATCATGCTAAGTGTTTTTCCCATCAGGAATATGTAAAATAAGAGTTGATACACAGCGGTGGTGCTTGCAGAGCACCTGCAAAGCAAAGCCTCTCCATCTTCCATCAGGTGTCTTGTGAGTTTGGAGCAAGACTGAAAGATGTTGGGGTGTCTGATGTGGTGCTGGCTGTGTGGGTTTGGGTGATGCTGCAGGCTGTCACCTGACAGAGAAAGCTTGTCAGCAACAGGGATGTGAGTGTGATGCTTTCTCTTAGAGCTCATTTGAGGCTTCACTTTGGGATGACCTTTTTGGTGCTCTTACTCCATGAAAAATATGGATTTTCCACTGAGCTGTTCCTCAGGTTGTGCTTGGTCCTGACAGCAGTGGACACTAACACCTTTTAAAACCACGACTTTATATTGTACCTCCGGGGAAAGTCTAGGAGGTTGATACTTCTCTGTAGCGACTGCCTGGATATTATTATTTTTATTATCATCTTCTCCAGGATTCTGGAGACCTTTTAATTCCCCTCTCTATCTCACAGCAGCTCATAATTCACAGGCACAGCATTGTGTGTTGTGTATTTGCTGACACAGTCATTTTTTAAAGATAACTTGTTGATAAAGGCAGGAAAGATGGTACGGGGAAAACATTTTTGCCCCATTCTCTTGTTTTTGTGAAGGCATTGTTACATAAGAGAATGCTGCTCCTGAAAAAAGGAGCAAAGGAGAAAGCCCACTATCAATCATGGTACTATTTTAGGGCTATATTCAGTTCACTGCTAACCCTGAATTGGAAAAAAATGTTTACTGCAGAGAGCAGTACTTCAAGGAACTGAGGAACTTAATTTGAAAAAAAAACCAAACAAACCAAAACCTGTCAATAATGAAAAGTAACTTGTAAAGAAATCCATATCTAAATTGACATAATATATAGGTCCATATGGAATTAGGAGTGTAACTGCACCTTGCTGACTAATTTAATTTGATAAGTGTAGCACAGCAGAGCAGCCCCAGATTTGCCATGTGCCAAAAGTTCCATCTAGAAATACGTGGAGTTTTAATATAGACAGAGTTTGTGGAAAGAGCTGAGCTCAGAAGGTTATTTACCCTCTGGAAAACTTTGCTGATGCTGAAGCAGTTGCATCAGTGATGGATTTGGCCCCCTCTCCCTCAGTACTCAAACAGGAGCATGTGGGTGGATAATGAACATTGGAAGAGTCACGCAGGTTCTTGATTCTGCAATTCAAAGACTTTTCATACAGAGTATGTGATACACATTCCTTGTGCATAGCACAGAATGAAATTCTGCTTAAGTAAAAGGTTACTCAGTCTGTCATTATATTCAAAATAACCCAGGCTTTGAGCCTGATTCATGAAGCAAATGACAAATTGTTTTTCAATGGCAGTGCTGAAAATATCCTAGTATTATGCTGTAATAGACCCACCAAATTGCAAAAGGATGCAGCCATTTTAGGTAAAAATAGCATAATTTCTGATCATGAAATGAGAGACATAAAGATTAATTATCTGTTCTGAGCCATTCATAAATGATTAGTGGAGCAATTATGGGCTTCCATAATAGAGCCCTCCTAGAGCAGTGCCATATTTCCTGCATTGCCAAGGAGACTGCTCAGATTTATTGTTATTGATAAAAGTAAATTCAAAGTCCCAGCTAAAAATCTAATAAAGGGAAAATCACGGAGGGAATCAGAGGTACAAAGATTTCCAAGGGTTAATAGAGGAGCAGTGTGAGCAGGTAGTGTCCCCTCCCTGTCCCTTCCCATAGCAGCCTTGAGTCTTAAATCCCCCAAGTCCTGCAGCCCAGTGGGTATGATGGGTATAATGCCACCTTATACCCACAGTAAAGATTGGATTTTGGTGTGATTAGGATTTCTGTATGTTATCATCATAGATTTTAATTGCAAGTTTTTAGCCTGCTGTAATAATAGTGATCAGAAAACACACACTCTCTGCTTTGGTTTCGAACAGTGTTCTGGAAATCCATATTTACTCGTGGACATAAATTTTTGGGCTGGTTTCCAGACAGCTGTATCATATATGTAGAAGCTCTTCACCCACAGCTAGCCCAGTTTGAGCCTTCCATACTTTTATATTCCTAGATAATAGTTCTGTTGATGTGGAAATGACTTTTTCTGCTTTGTTGGATGTTTTCTGTGTGCGCATGAGAGTTCTTCTCAAACACTGCATTTGCTCACTGACCAAAAAATAGCATTCAGAATACCAAATTATACAGTGGGATTGTTTTTGGCATATACCAGTTTGCATTTCAAGCAGTTTCTCTGAAAGGCTACATGCATTTTCCACACTATCAGGGAATGGGCATGTAAGCTGAAAAGGAGAAGACAAATAGATTCCAGTAATACACATGGTCTTTAAACTTTACCAATATTGACTAGTTAATACCCACTGTTTACATACTGAAAAGATTCCTGTTTAGTTTAGAAACTTCTGAGAGTAAGACCCTTAAAAGCTCTGCATTAATAATAATGCAGAAAATAAGGATTAAGAAAACAACAGCTTTTGCTTAAATAGCTTGTTTGTCTGATATCTAAATCCCTGCATTTTTGACATATTTAGTTGCCTATATAGAAGTTAGGCTGGAGTGTCTGTGGCTGAGCTGTACATGAGCATTGGAGATGAGATTAAATCAGATACTGAGCCAGACGTGCTGATAAGGGGCCACTCTGCTCACAAAGGAAACTGCTGAGCTGCAATGAGTTGGTAAAACTACAAATTCATTTAATGTGAGTGATCAAAAAATGCATTAGTGAACATGTGTTCACCTAATAGATTCCATGTTGACATCCTTCTTTAGAGAGGAGGAATTTTTTTTCCCTTTTTTTTTTGTTGTGGGGGGTTTGCTCTGTTTGTTTGCTGTAAGTACGATACTTGGATCATGCATGGATTCTCCAGTTGATATTGGGTTTTGTTTAAACTGTGGCACGATGTAGAGCCTTCATAGCTTCAAGGACTTGCTCACATGGAACTAATTGAAGAAATGCTTCTGATTTCAGTCAGTCTTGTGCTTCTTTTCTCATGATGTGGATACTTAATCCTGTAATCAACTGAAGAAGACCACAGGCTCTAGGCAGAGGATAAAACAGGGAGTGTAACTGCAGCACTGCTCCTTCCCTGGCTCAGAGCAGTGGTGCTGCTCGCCTAAGGGTGGCTGAGTCATTGTCACCATGAGCAGATCTTTCTTGCTGTAAGGACTGAGGGATGATTCACTGAAGGTCTCAGATTTCAGGTATTAGAGTGAAACCCCCAGACTGAGCTGTAAGGTAAGTGTTGGAGTTTCCAGAATGGGGATGATCAGAGTTATTATTTTTTTTGGCGAGTCATTCCAACAGAATGGGGCACTTTGCAGTTGCTTTAATGGATCTGATTTTATTAAACCAAGCACTTCCTCAGCCCTACTGCAAAGAAAGAGCCTGCATACTAAATACCATAACTGATCTACTTTGTTTTCCTTTCCTTTTCCTAGGCAAAAGTGATCCTTTCTGTGTCTTGGAGCTGGGAAACGACATGCTTCAAACACACACCGTTTACAAGAACCTCAACCCAGAGTGGAACAAAGTTTTCACATTGTAAGTGGATTGCTTTGGAAACCATGCAGCAACTCCACTTAGCAGCTTAACTAGGAAAGCTATTGACTTTGGGAAAATGCAAAGGTCAAGTTTAAGATATGTCATTTTTTTTCATAGTCAGAGAGGATGTTGGAGAAATCTCAAATATAACTTAATTAAAGCCTTTTGCCTTTTACTAGTTCTTGCGTGGAGTTTATTAATAGAAGTCATTAAAAGAAAAATTACTGTGATATTTATAGGAAGAATCATGACTAGACATAATGGAGTCATAGTTTGATCCAAGAGATAATGTAACAGAAAGTTGAGACCAGATACTCACGCCTACATTTTCTATAACTTAAAATAAAATATGTTTCATTGAATCTTGGTAGAATCCTTGTTTAGTTTGAAGAAAGCAGAGAATGAGAGCTCATGTTGGTCTATATTCTGAATTTAAACTAGTCAAACGCTCCAAATTAGATGCTTAAATTTTTATGGAAATCAAGGTATTCTTTTATTTGTCACTTTATTAATAATAAAAGTTATAATTTAGGTATTGCTTTTAGGCAGCCCAATTTTTTAATCTTGCTGTATGCTGACAAAGGTTTTTGTGAATAAGTGAGTGAGATAAAGATTTTTGTGAATAAGTGGCTGAATGCTGCTGTCTCCCAAGACTGCAGCAGTCTGTGCAAAGGCTGGCAATGAAGCATTTGTGACATTTGCATCTGTCCACTGGAAGACCAGTTTGAAAATTATGAACTTCTTGCTAAAGCAGCATTCATAAATACTAGGCTGGATGAGAACACAAGAAAAACTATCTGATTTCTTTAATAGAAATACTTTTCTGTATTTTTGTTTAATTCAGGGGTGCAGCTGAATGCTTGTCTCTTGGAGTCCTTTCTCATACTTTGTTCTCAAGAACCTTCCACTCATCACTGTTTTTTCTGAGACTGTGCCAGCAGATGAGTCTTGTTGGATGTTCAGCCAGCAAAATAAATCCAATAACAATCCAAATTTATTTTATTTAAAAAGAAAGTTTGTGTCTGTACTTCCTGTGGGTCTCAGAAACGTCAGCTGTGGACTTTCTCTAACTTTCTTACTAATGTTGCCTGGCTGATCCAAGCACCAAATCTGCAGAGCCAGTCAGGCACTTGCATCTCTCCTTAGATTTTTGTCCATTTAAAGATAAAAAGAATTAAGCCCCTTAATAGCTATTGATGATTTGGATTTACTTTGGAGCAGTGTGGATTGTTTTGGGTGGATGAGTCCATTTTAACTGGACCTTTCAGTACCACTACAAAGCTATCCCCATTATATCCAGGTTGTCTGCAATACACTTACCTGCGTGTGTCACTGTGCAGTTTTAATGCAATGAAACTTGGGTTTGAATTCAGCCCTTGACCTTTTCCAGCACCAGCATTCTCTGTTGGAGAGCTGAGTTTTACATTGATAGCATCACCAATACAAAAAATACCAAAAAGTCACTGTCTGGACCTAGTTATGCAACCGAACCATGAGGGGAAAGCTTGGGGAATGCCCATCATTTGATTCATTTTGGGGGGGAATTTAATTAAATGCTAGTTATATACCCCAAGGTAATACAAACTTAATTAGTAAAAACGTAATCTCAGATCTTTGTGGAGGAGACTGTGTGCATGTGTATTGAATATTATTTTTTATGTGTCTGCACTTTTTTGTTCCAGCCCTATTAAAGATATTCACGATGTTCTGGAGGTGACAGTGTTTGATGAAGATGGAGACAAACCCCCTGATTTCCTTGGAAAAGTTGCCATCCCTTTGCTGTCTGTAAGTTACCTTTACCACATGTATCCTGGTTGGCTGGGAACAAGTTTTTTTTTTTCCTCCCTTAGCACAAAACCCAACAGATTTAAATAGGTTTTGTGATCTATGCATGCCTTAGTTGGCAGTGTTTATAGTTCTCTTTAGTGTAATGAGCATTGTCCACCCATCTTAGTACAAATTTGGTTGATTGGAAAGCAAATTTCAAAAATGTCTGCACTTCATCGGTGCCACGTAGGTCTGAGAACATAATTGAGTCGTTCTGTGTGTTTCCACATCATCTTCTGAGGGTAACATTTTAAACATGTCCTTGTTCTGTCTTGCTTCTTTTTCCTCCAAGAGAGTAATTGCACATTGCAGTAGGATTGACTGGAGATAGCTGTTGTTATTGGCACAAGTGAATGAAATTACCTAAAAGGGGTGTTTTCCACTCCATAGTGCTTTAAAAGACTGGTGGCTTTTGTTCTGTAAACAAATAGGTGAGGAGTGAGCGCTACCATGGGAGTGCAAAATCAAAACTGGAAACAAAGCGAGCTCAGGGGAAAGTGGTTGCTCTGGAGATTAAGGAGAGTTGAAGCTTTTTCAGAAACAGCCAAAAAAAGGCCAAGCTAAAGAGAGTGGAACATGAAAGGATCATTAAAAGACTTTAATAGAGGAATGGGGGAAAAGCAGCTTTGTGTTTGGTAAGACTGATTTAATTTTGAAACAAGACTGGTGGTATTAGTGAGCAAACCAGATCAAGAGGACGTAAACAGCTCCATGTGTATGTGCAGTGTCACAGAAGGTTCTGGTAGTTTTTACTGTAATGTGTAGGAAGAACTTTCTAGGCTGTGACTTATTAAATCAATTAGTAGCTGAGGCTTGAAACATCATGGGACTCTTGTGTCATATTAGCCAAGTTGTGTAAACAGGTTTAGCTGTAAGCATGGGGTTTGCTGTGAGTTGGGAGGCAGTGATGCTCTGCAGGAGTTCCCTGTGCTGAGGGGATGCTGTGACAGATATTTGTGCAGTTGAGCCCTGTGCAGGACTGTGAGGTGATGATTTGTGGTACAAACAATGCTGGTGTCATTCTCAGGGTTGTCCTGTGCAGGAGGTGGACTCCAGGATCCTTGTGAGTCCCTTTTAAGTCAGGGTGTTCTATGATGACATTTCTGCTTTCCATATATAACCGCAGCAGCACAGGCTGTGGTGAGATGCTTTCAGAAATGCTCGGTGTGATGCTGTGGGTAATAGCACTCTCAAACAGGCAGATGGTGGATCCTGATTGAAACTGCAGAGTGCAAAATTGCAGTCTTGTTTTGAAACATCCCTGTGGAGGCAGATTCACCTCTGCAGAAAGGCTGCCACACATCTTCCAGGGTTAAGGCAAGAGTTTGTCTTTGAGTTTTGGAGGTTGGCTGCTGCAGGAAAGGCAGTGATGGGTTTGTGGGGCTCTGTCCCAGCAGAGACTGAAGAAATTGAAGATTTCTAGAGGGAAAGCAAAGATCCCATCTGATCAAGGCAGGCCATATAAGCCTCACAGCACAAGCACAGTTTAGGTAAGGGACCAGTCAAGATCAGAGAGGGGGACTGAAACTTTTGGTATTTCCAAATAAATAATGAACTGCCCAGAAAACTCTTGAACTGACTTAGAGGATATGATCCCAAACGAAAGAATGCTTTACAGTGGTAGGGAAATAGGTCTATGTGTTCCAGTTTTGTTGGGATTTTGTCTAAATACGTGTATTTCTTGTGTATGTGAGTTAAATGTGGCTTCTGAATCTCTTCCCAAAGGTGTACATGCTTTCATCCACCCTGTGCTGTCCATGCTGGTGTCTGAAACAGGGGAACCCCAGCAATTTGGGGGTATAAAGAGCCTAAGATACAGGATCTGAGGAGTAAATACTAAGTTCTCAGTGGCACACATGTTGTTTTGAGCTTTACAATGCTCTCCCCTCAGACTATGTGATCTTTCAGGGATATTTTAGATTGCCCATCTATTTTTGTAGCTCGAGTTGTCAATATCTTCTATTTTAGAATAATATTAGAGTCGGTTGGGCATGGAGGATTATTTGATGTTTACAGGGAGGAAAAAACCTCTTAACATCTTTTATTCCATTTTTGATCACTTTGTTAATTTCTCCCCAAGTCCTCGTATCTCTGATGTTACTGGAAGAGAGTGGCTGGAGCAGCTGCTCTCCTGCAGACCCAGTGCTTGCCAAATGGCCTGCATGATCAGCAGCAGGCTGTGTGGGCTCACAGTGAGAAGATGTTAGATTTGGATTTTCTGTTGATTTTATAGGCATTTGTCAAGTATCCCTTAGGAAGCATGTAACAAGGCAGAGGAGGGGAGTGCATGTGTGTGGTAATGGTCAAACTATTCAGTGTAGGTTTTTCTCTGTCCAAGGTTTGGGACAAAAAAAAAAATAAAATAAAAATTGTTTATGCTTTCCCTTGCCAACTGATCTTCTTCCTTCCCATCCAAACTTCTCTGCCTCCTATTTCAGTCAAATCTAGTGTAAATATACTCATCTCTGCTTCTGATTAAAAACATTTTGCACCTATTAACTTGGTCTGCTCAGACAGAGAACTGTAATTTTCTAAGCTCTTTTTCTTCAAATAGGAATTTCAGTGTATGTTGTCATTTTGACTGTAACTTTGAATGTATCCTTTGAACCATTTAGATAAATATACTAAAAGAGAACAAAAGTTAAAGACTCAAGGAAGCCTCACAACCATGTAGATTTAATTTCTGTATGTAATCAGGCCTAATATTTGCCTGGCACTGAATTGTCTTTTGAAAATAGATGTGCTTTTGCCATTCTTTTTTCCTGTTAAAAATGCACAAGTTTGACTTGTGAGCTGTCAGCACACGAAGTAAGTTTACTTCAGGAATTGTTCATGGATGACTAGATTCTTTTCTTAATGAAAAATTGCCTTGAATAAAGTATGTGTTGGAGGGATATGAAATGTTTAATTAATATGACACCGAATTTTGGGTTAAATGTGTTCAGTAGTCCCACACTGGCATTTTGGAAACACGACTACACCCTCATCATCACATTAGCACAGGAATAACCTTACAGCACAAAAATTCAGGGATGGTGGAATTATGGATTCTTTCCGTTCATCCTTGACTGTGATGCAGGGTTATTGCTGGAACCAAATAAGAAAAATAAAAAGCTGGGCAGCATGAGAAGAATTTTAAGGTGGCAAATGATGAATAAAACTGCAAAATTCACGTTCTGGTAGAGGTGATAAAGCAGAATTGGATAAATACACATTTTGCTAGCAATAAACTGAGTTTGGGGGCAGAGAGAGAGAAGTTTGTGGTTTAGCTGTAATTTTTCCATGTTGATCAACCTGTTGTACTTATTTTCTCCTGTTCTTATTGTTGAATTACTGTCCTCCTCTAAAGCATGTGTGGGACCTGATCTCAAACACTTCTCTGGTCAGCCACATTCACAATTTACACTAGAAAAGAAACAAATGAGTGCTACCACAGTATCCAGCAGAAAGGATCCTTCTCTTGCCAGAGGTGACCCAAAGACTATGGCCTGGCCAAGCCTTGGGTGGGATTTTGGGGTGTAGGGAGTGAAAGGGAAGCCCATGAGCACTGAGCAGAGCAAGCTTTTGTGCCAGAAACTGGAGAAGAACCTGGGCAACAGAGAAGTAGGGCAAAAACTTTATTACTTCAAGAAAGAAGTTTGATAGGTTTTAGAAGTTTTGTAGGTTCTGGGGGACTTGAACTAATTATCAAAGAAGTCCTTTCTGTCTCTGTGTTCCTTTGTGTCCTAGATCTTAGTAAAGGCAACCGTGTGTCTTTGTGAGGGTCTGTCTTTTTTCTTCTGCTTCAAGAGACTCCTATCTCCTAGAAGGCTGCAAGTTATTAGAGACATGGGAGCATATAGTGTGCTTCAATGAATTTGAAAGCAGAGTATATCAAATATCCTCATGTAGAAAGGCCTTTGAGTGAGGAGTTGTAGCGCAGAATGGAATGTTTTTTTATCTGCTGGATTATCAGGTCAGAGTAGTCCTCAGCTGCACCCTTTTTTCCCAGCCAACAGGATGAGGTCTATGAAATATTCTCAAGTGCCTGGCAAGGTCAGTAGCCAACGATACACTAAAAACAAGGAGTGTGCCTTTGGCAAGCTTGATTGTCTAAAGCATGGCCTGGATTCAGAGAGCAGACACCTGACGATTGCACTTACTTAGCACTTGACCATAAGTGCACAGTCCTTTCCAGGAGAAAGTTTTAGAGTTTGAGAAAAGTGAAATTGCTGTGTTTACGCAGTGGAGGCAGCTGTGAAATGTGCTGTCTGTTCTGACTTTCATCCTGATCGTGAACCAGGATTTTTGGAATGGGCAAAAATCCCCGACCTCTCTCCCAGAGAAAACAATGTCTTGTTTCTGGCATTAGATTTTCCCCCAGCCACTGGCTGCTCACTGAAAAAGTACCAACAGGGATGTTGTCTCAGTTATCACCTAGGCTCCTTGTGCTCCCAGGGTTTTCAGCTCCTCCTCTGACTGGCTTGAAGCCCTCATATGAAAGCCCTGCCTGCTTTCTTTCAGTCCCTCAGCTCCATATCTCTTTGGTCTTTGGATAGCAGTCCTCTGCCAAAAACCCAAATCTCCATTCCACTTTGGATCCCACAGGAGGTTGTTCAGAGTGAAGTGTTTGGAGTAAAGAGTTTTGGGGTGAAGGAGCAAGCATTTTGTACAAAATTAGTTTGGTGCATATGGCAAGACTGGGGAGGAGCAAAAACCTCTTTATTCATGTGCAGGTGGATCAAATATGTGGCTTGCTTTCATCTTTTCCTGGGGAAATACGTCCTTTGATAAGGGGAGGTGTGTGTCTATTACAAGACAGCTTTATGTTATGCAGGGCAAATGGGATGACATTGTGCATCAGCAATGAGCTCAAGCAGGGATATCAGGGGTCCCAAATGCTTTAGATGAATTACCCTTGGAGAGTAGCCATTACCCTCTCCACACGTCACAGGTGTTGATGTACAGAGGTTTAACCCAGCGTTCTTCTGTCAGGTCATCAATATATGACATTGAATCTGCATCAAAGCTGGATACAGAGTGAAGTTTTCTTAAAATCAATGTAAAAAAAAAGCCTCTAAACCATATTTCTTTAAGACAAGAGCAATGAAAAAACACGCTTTGCTGTGTAAGGGTCCTGTCTTCTCCGTGTTTTGTGTCATATCAATCTTGGCTTTTGCTATTTCATTAAAATTCCCAAGCGGTCAGAAGGTTGTTGCTTAATAGATTTAGCATTGGCTGGCTACATCAATACTGTGTTTAGTCACATTTGTTTTACTGGGGACATCTGTGCAAAGAGTTTAGCAAATATATTCATTCATTTGAGAGGAACCTGGTGCACTTTGGACCTTGACTGGATGGTGGTCTCATGTACCTCAACATTTCCTTCAGTTAGAGGCAACTTCAGGGAGCGTTTTGCCTCAAGTGCCTCTGTAGGTTGAAATATTTATTGCAAAAAAGAATTTCAGCTTTTCTTCCAGCTGATAATTTCCTTTTCTTGGTCCTGTATGGAGAAGGGATGTGATATAGAATACACAATTCTTTCTGTGAAATTATGGCTGTGGTTTTGTCTTTCTGTGTTAATTCAGAGGAGGGAAATGCCCCAAATATCAGAAATTCCCATGGGATGAAAATCCAGACTGTGTTTCTGATGGTGACCTTGCAAAAGGCAGCATGTAGGTGTGGTAGGCTCTGCTGTCCTGGTGTTAATCCCAGGGCAGTCTTGCTTGGTGCTTGAGCCCCAGCAAGCTATTTAAGAAGCTTTCAGAGAATGCAGGCATTAGTATTCAGTGAGGAAATAAAGCATCATCAATAAAGGAATAATATTGATTTTGTCTCTTTAAGGTGCTTACCTGCAGATATTTTCACATTTAACTTGAACCTTCCCTTCCTTCCTTTTCCCATAAGTAGATGTTAAGCAGTTTTAGACACAGTTATCAGAACTACTCATTGAGACAAATCCATGTGACATCATCAGGTTGGTAGCAAAAGGTGTTTGGGTGACAGAAGAAACCTGATCTTTCTGACACTGAGGTTCATCCTACGACCCCAGCCCTGGCTGCTCTTCTCCACAGCTGGAGAGAGCATTTAAGCACTTTGGGAATAGCAGAGACTGGGGGAAAGTACCCAGACAGCAGAAAGAAATAGATGCAAAATGAAATTATTGTAACTGTCTGTCTCTCAGGTTGGGGGAGAAGCTGAACAGAATCTGAACTGTGCCCCAAGAACAGGATGCAATGAAAATGAGGAGTATTTAAGGCTCTTTTTGCATGTTTTCTTGTGGGCACAGTTGAGCCATGCCACCAGTGTGATCTCCATGCAGTCATGGGTCTTAGAGTTACCCTGTACCTTTTGTTGAACCACATTGCCCTAGCACAGTGCCAAAACTGTAAGGGAGTCTTTTCTTGACTTTTTTCAGTTTTTTTTCTTCCTTTTTATCCAAATGAAAATGCAGTGGAGACAGGCCATTTCATAGGCTGCCATTCTTCTCTTGTGCTTCTTTCCCTCTGAAGAAAGTCTGAAGCTAAAATATCTGTAGGAGTGTTTAGACCTAGGCTGCGTTATACTTGCACATCCTTTTTCCAGACAGTTGGAACACTTAGAATTAAATATGCCAAATAAATCTGACTCTAAAACCTTATTTGCACTGCATTACTTCCTGCCCTGTTCAATTTAAGAATAGCAGCAGCAATAATAATGACACCATTCAAGAAGTTTCCCAAGCAACCCCTATTTACAAACACAGAGGTGGAAATTATTTGTTGCTGATTTAAAACTTACTGTTTGAAAACACCTGCAAACACACCCAAAATGTTTGATCCAGCTCTTAAAATGAAGAGTCTTTTTCCCAAAGCATTTTTTTTTTGAGTGCAGAGCACCACAGTATCAGGCTCAAACACTCAGAAACATTTCTTTTCCTTTTTTCTATCAATTTAGCTCTGTGTCACATTTCTTTTCCTTGTGGGTTATGCTCTTGAAAGATGTAAGAAAGAAATATATCCCAAAGAATATAAAGAGGCTTTCCCACTAGCTCTTGCTTCTGGTGTAACTGGCTGAAATGTGATGAGAAATAGATGTACCTGAAATACAGGGAAATTCAGCTCCAAAATGAATAGCCATGGACAGTCCAGAATTAGGGTATTGTGATATATACTGGACATCTGCATTTCTGCAGACACACTGAGAATAAAGCACATTCTATCCTTTCACAGCAGAATCCATGAATCAAAGCTCAGGCTAAACCTGTTGATGCTTGCACCAAGGACCTCAAACCAAATCCTTCTGTCTCAGTATTCCTGCCACCAGTAAAACCCCTTTATCCTTTAATTTGTAAAATGTAACAAAATCACTATTTTCCAAACAAAATTTTGTTTTCATTCAGTAAATTCAATTCTGTTTTGCCTTTTTTTTGAAGGGGGGAAAAGCAAACTGGTGAGAGAGCAGAAACCTTTATGATGGGTTGACAATGCTGCATGTGGCAGTTGGCCTGAGGACCTTCTGATGCCAGTCCATTTGGCCCTAGAAAAGGGTTTAATCACTTTGGCAGCTCTTCTGCTTTGAGGCTGCAGGACTGCAAAATGTTTTTTTACCTGCCCCTTTCCTGCAGCATCCTTTGCTGCCAGCTCCAGCACTGTCTGTGCTCTCTTGTGGTGAAAGCAGAGGTGCTTTGCGATCAGTTTAGCGTTATTGTTTTTATTTATTAGTATTAAATGAATTCCACATAGGTCTCTGTAACTGTAGAGCTTTGGGTGAGAAAATAGGAAATTGCTGGAGTTCTTGGCTGTACACCACTGAGGATGCACAGTTGGTCCTTGTGAGATCCCTCTTCCCTTTCAACCCTTGGGCAGAAATCCCATTTACCATTTGACAAGCTGTTTTGGTATAGAAAGGGTGGAGCAGCATTGGGAAAGAAAGTGACCTTTCCCTTGTCTTGTGAAATCACTTTATTCCTATTACACCTTTTTTTTTCCTTACTCATTTCTACCATGGTTTATAGGAGTGCCTCTTCTAAATGCCAGAGCAGCAATAGCCATTTTAAATATGGTTGCAATTTCATGCCCCCAAATTTCCTCCGTTATCTTTAATCTTTGATCATTACAGTCCCTCAATATAGCTTTTTGGTAAGCTGCAGTTTTTTATGTTACTGCTGTTTAGAATTAACTGGTCTGCTTCCTAAAAAGCCAAATGTTTAATCAATACATATCCCACTGTGTGTAATAAATACATTTCTGCCATCATTTTTGAAGAGAGAATGCTTTTGCTTTGAGCCAAATAGTTTACAAAATGGCAAGGAAGGTATTTTGTTTTTGGGCTGGTTGTTTTTTTTTGTTTAATAGATACTTAATTAGATAGGGCCAACGGGTTGATCAGAGCAGAGAAGTGGTATTGAAATTCAGGGGTGGGGTGGGGGGAGAAGTCTTTTACATGAATTAGTTAATTTTGAACATTTGTTACATTAGCATTTGCTCCACTTCAGCCTGTTCATTTCTTTGGATTGCATTTGTTTGCTGGGTAATAATTTGATAACGTTGCAATAAACTAAGCATTAAGAAGTGGTTTCATGTACTGGAGTGTGCAATAGGTAGGTAAAGTTGTTGTTTGTGGCTCTTTTCCTAAACTTTGGAAGAAAAATCCCATTTTAAACTTGTAATAACAGAGGCTGATTACTTCCCATCAACTCACTGGCTTCCAGGGCAGAATTTTCAGACTGGTTATTGCGTGCAATGCTCTACTATAAAGTACAAGGTCTGAAAATTAAAGTTGGACCGTAAGAGATTTAATCTGCAATTTTATAGGTCTCTAATCCAACAGTTGTTTTGTATTTCAGGCTCTGAGTATATTATCAGGGTTTGGGAGAAGTTTTTATTTTTTTATTCTTTTGTGCTTGAGTTATGAATATTTATTTATTTGTTTGCAGTGTCTTTAAATTATATTGAGGATTACAGCCAGGAAAATATTGATGCTTTTTCTCCCCTCCCCACCCCAAACTATAGATTAGAAACGGTAAACAAAGTTGTTACACACTGAAGAATAAAGACTTGGAACGTGCTTCAAAAGGAGTAATTTACTTGGAGCTGGATGTCCTATTTAATCCTGTAAGTTGAAGTATTTTTGCTTATCACTGGTGTAAGAAAAGTGCAAATCTGCAAGGACGAGGGTGGGGGTGATGCTTTTAAAACCAGGAGCCAAGCCAGAAAAGTCCTGTCCCCATTGCATCTGGTGGTGGAGGGATGTTTGATGCTGTGGGTGAAGAAGATTTGGGCTCTCAGAGCTGTGGCCCCTCCAGGTGAATGGGACAGAGAAGGGGCATTCCTGGAGGGATAAATAACTACAAGCACCTTAGGAAGGAGGTGCTGATTGCTGCAGCCATGACTTCTATTGCAACAGCCAAAAAAGGGCTTCAGGTTCACTTTATTATACATTACTTTTAATACCTAGTTCTTCCCTAAAAAGCTGACCCAGGATGTTCTCTTCCCAGGGTGTTGACAGGAAAATTAATGAGGCATGGACACAGTGCTTAGTTTTTAGGTGGCTGAGTCAGTCTCAATCCTTTATGCCCTCCAGTCTTATACTGAGTTTAACTCCTATTTATTAAGGGCATCGTGGGCTGTGCCACCACTCTGCTCCTGCTCAAGTGAGTCCAGCCTCACCCAATTTAACTTGTCTGCATTTTCCTCAGCATGGAATCATAGAATGGTTTGGTTTCCAAGGGAGCCTAAAGCCCACCCTGCCATGGGCAGGGGCACTTTCTCCTACACAGATTAGTCTGAATCCTGTCCACCTGAATGTTTCCAGGGATGAGGCATCCACCATCTCTGGCCAACCTGAGCCAGTGCCTCACCATCCTCATTTTATGCAAATATGTATTAAAAGCAACTCCTATGTCACACAGAGTCTGGAAAGATTGAGAGATGCTGAAATTCCTGATCTTCCTGAGCAGTGCTGGTGCTATGAAAATGAAATAATCCTTTTAATACTACATGGTCTTATTTTTATTAATTTTTTCTTTCTAGATAAAAGCAAGTATTAGAACATTCAAGCCCCGAGAAAAGCGCTTTACTGAAGAGAACCGCAAATTTTCTAAAAAGGTGAAAATTGGGTCTGGGCTAAGCTTTTGCATCTGTAAGATTTGAATTGCTGTAGCACAATTGCAAGAACAAAACCTATTTATGCATAAAATGCTGAACACATGTAAATTCAATGTATTTCTGTATATATTAAAAGGTTTGTTTGTGTTAACATGAAATTGCTTTCTGATCTGGCTTGCATCAGTAGTTCTGCTTTGTGCTTCAGAGTGGGGAAAATGATAGCTGTGGATTTTGCACACTTCGCAGCACTTAAAGCTCAATGAGAGCCTTATTCCCTTCTTTGTGAAGAAAGGCTAAATTCCTTATGTAGAAAATCCATAGGATTTAAGAACAATGGCCATTATTCTTTTTAAAATTGAAAGGCCTTATAATAAGTCTAAAAATCGCTATTTATTTCTATGGAAAAGTCCAAAACATGTAGAATAGAGCAGCAGACTACATTCTCTCTGTCCCTTTCCCTGAGACATTGATGTATTTTAAGAATTGAATGACGATAAAGGTAGGTTTGTATAACTGTTTTATTTAGTTTTGGCATCAGTTTGTGCCTTTTTTTTTTTCTTTTTTTTGTAAGTGATGAGGAAAATCTGGAAGGTTTGGGTGTAATCAGAAAGCAGACAGGAGCTGGCGAATGTGTCTGAAATAGAGGCTTTATTTGTAATATGTGCCCTGGCATGCGTTTGTAGCCTAAATTATCCCTTTTTCTGAAGCAATATTAGTGTGTTTGATTAAACTCCTCTTCTCCTCCCCTCCTCCCACTCAATATTTATCAGATCTTATCAAGAAATGTTGATCGCGTGAAAAAAATCACCATGGCAATATGGAATACAATACAATTCCTTTGGAGCTGCTTTCTCTGGGAGTCCACGGTGAAGAGCCTGATAGCATTTGTGGTAAGTGGATTTCTTCTTTTATTGCATGGGGCTGAGTGATCCAGGATCTGGAGTGTTCCTGTGCCTTCCTCCCCATCAGTGTTCCCGTGCCTTCCTCCCTTTCTTGTTGGCTGTTGTTGCTGTTTTGTGGCTGCAGGGCAGCTTGGGCTACACTGGGCCTGGTGGGGATGGGATGAGACCTTGAGGAGCAGCCTTTCCTGGCTGGGAGCAGAGATATTCACCTCCTGCACCGAGCTCTGGGGATGCCCATGTCCCTGGTGGGTGATGCCGCCATGCACAGGCTGTAACTGTGTGGCAACTCTGGAATTTTGAATTATTTTTAATTTGAAACATGGCAGCTGGGGGATAGGAAAGGCAGGAGGTGGTGACCAAGAGGGTGATGTAGGGTGATGCTTTTGATCTCAGTGGTTCAGTGAGTTGATGGGTTTTGTGCCTTCCATCTTCCATGGCAGTGAGGCATCATTTCCCTGCAGGTTATCAATTCCTGCTCTGCCTGTGTTGGCATTGCCTGTTGCAAATTTATTCTCCTGACTATGTCTCCTGACATTTTCTTTCAAACAATGTAATAATACATTATTTGAAAGAAAAAAAACTAGGAGAAGGCTGGTCAGTGAGTTCTACTCTACTCTGCAAACCAAAAGCCAACTTCTCCACCTGCCTATCCTGCTTTTCATCTCTCTCCTTTTTCCTCTTGGTAGTAAACACCCCATTTGCAGTTTTCTCATAATCCACTCAAGCACAAAAAGATTTTGCCTGCTCTTTATTCTGCGGTGTGACATTTTCTTCATGCTTGAAATGTTTGGCATGTCATTAAAGGTTGCAAAAATCATTTTGTGGTGGTCCAGCATGCAGAAAGAAAGTTTTTGAGTTTATTGTTTATTAAGCAATACAACATCCACATCGCTAAGATTTTCTCCTGTGTTTACTGTCTGTGAATTGTAACATACTTAAAAGATTTTTTTAAGGAAAACTTCAGTGTATTTGTCACAGATGGGTAAAGTAGACCAGTCCTGATTGAAAGAAGCTTCAGAATAAGGACAGAGGAGCTGTCTTCACTCTGTAGGTCAGAGGGATGGCTCACACAGATGAGTGGGTAGGATGAAGAGGGTCTCTTCTCTCTAATTTTTTGTCTTGTGTTTCTTGAAGTTCATTCAGAAGATATATATATATATATATAATATTTAGTTAATGGCTGGAGAGCAGAGTGGTTGGTACCTCACTGAAGTAAGAGTGGCTGTGCAAAGGTGTTCTGTGATTGTGTCCAAGGGGATCAGATGGTTGTTCATTCTGGGGCTGGAAGGAGAGGGTAAAATCCCAGTGTCCATGTCCTGCCATCACTGTACAGCAGGAATCTAAGCACATATTTAAAAGGATTGCTCTTTTTCACCAAAGTGCTTGCGAAGTTACAGCTGTCAAGTTCAGTTTTCCAAACCTAGGAAAAGTTTGGAAGGGGTGGAGAGGCAGAAAAGTAAGAAGGTGGGAAAATGGGTCTACAGAAAAAGGAATTTATTCCCAGTGAAAAAGAGTTATGAGCAGGTTACAAGTTACAGGTTGATAGCATCTTTACTGGATACCATAATACTCATGGTTTCCTGAAAGGAAGTGGGTAATGGGAAAGGAATAAAAATACTCAACTCTAAGAATAATTACCACAGGCTTCTTCTACAACCCAAAATTTAAGTCTATCTGATTTTTCTCACATGGAGATAATTCAGCTCTGGCACTAAAAATGAAATGCTAATTATATATCTCTCTCTCTCTCTCACTATTTCCAGCATGAGTGTTCATAGTATTGAAAATACGCACACAGCACAGTAGGTGCAGCATCCCTCCCTGCCCAGTCTGTGAGGAAAATCCACTCCTCTTGTGCTGGTGTTTAAAAGATGAGGTGAGGAGGATGCACAAAGCTTCTCTACCCATTTTTCAGCTGAGTTCATGAAACCCTTTATTGGTAGTTTTGATGCTAGTTAGGCCCTCAAAATAGAAAATGTGGTTTTTAAAAATTATTTTACCTTACAGATGATGTCCCTCAGGCCCCTGGCAATTACCATTTTGATCTGGTATTTCCCTTGGTTTCCCTCTACAGGGTTTCCCTTCTTCCAAGGGGGAATGAAGTGAGGGAGGAGGAGGAGGAGGAGGACAAGCAGGCAGTGTAATCATGAGAGCCTTGTTTTCTTCAGCAATCAGACAAAACCCACTGCCAGCCAGATAAAATATTTGTGAGGTTGTCAGAGGACAGCAATAGCCAAGGACATGGAATCTTTCACCTTCCTTTTTCAGTCTTCCCTCCCCATTAGTGAGACAGCTCGTGTGTGTGACAAGGACATCAGCTGCTTTTGGGGGTGTAAGAGAAAAAGAGGGGCAGGTGAAGGGGGAGGAAACAGAGGACAGCACAGGCAGGACACAAGTGAATGAGAAAAATGCTCTCACTCTGTTTCCTCATTTATAAGATTCATCATCCCAGGCTAAATTTCTTTATTAGGATGTAATGGTGAGAGGAGACAGTCCAAGAACATGTGAGTAGATGAATTTTTTTGTGCTATAAAAATGTAATCACATTTTTCATCAGCGTTCTGTGCTTTTAATCTGATGATTTTTCATCTGAGTTAATTGTATAGGCACAGAGGACACTGGGCTCTGCTGAAGCACATGTAAAATCAGATTTTTTTCAAGCTTAGAGGTTTAGGAAAGAGGGTTGAAAGGGAGGTGAGATGAAGAGTAAATTTTCACTTTTGGTGATGTTTGCCCTGTGCATAAAGGGTTTGGTGGAAATGGTGTTACACAACCAGAGAAAACATCCTGGGTCAGAGGAAAGGGTCACACACAGGATTTCATGGGTTCTTCAGAGTTTACCTCTCCTCACTGGTCTGGTGTGAAAAGTGGCCACACATAGTTGTATCTGCCTGGGAATATCAGGAATATTCCCCCATGTGAAAAATGTTGCCTGTAGAGTTGACAGTTTTCATATTCCAAGTGAAACCTCTAATTACTTTGTGTATTCTTCTCCATCAGTTCACGGTTTGGGGGGATTTGTAGATTTCTAAGACCAAAAAGACCTTCAAACTTCTCTTTCTGTTTAATCCTGGTATGGTTATCTCTGTATTGAACCCAGTGTGTTGTGTTTTGATTGAAACATACCTCACAAAAAGGTCTTTATTTTGAAGTGAAAGACACATAGTACAGTATACATAGTTTAGTATGGTCCTTCTCGTGTGCCTGACACACTCCATATCCTGCCTTGGACAATTTTCTACCAGTTTGCTGTCTCAATGTTGTAGTTTTAGCCTGGTCCTCTTCACTCCTTCCTCACCACCCTTTTCTCCATTGAGATATCACTTCCACACAGCATTATTGGTGTCCAAAAACTGGAGTTGTGTCCTGTAATGTGCCTGGGGGAATGTCTGCTCACAACTCAGCTTTTATGTCTGATTATAACCTGTTTGTTTTTCCCACTCATGCATACAAAAACTTGTCTTCTTACCTTCCTGTTGTGCATTTAAACCAAATTTTTGAGCCTTCCTTCTGTATGCAAACACTCCCTGCCTGCTCTGCTCCCCCTTTGCTGGTTGTGGAGGTGAAGTCTGTAATAACCAAATCATTCTTACTGTATTATATGTATTTCTAAAATATTTAAAAGTTAATTTTAGTCACAATGATTTTCATGAGGAATTATGCATCATTGCACATTGTGCTTGTGATTTTATACAACATAATTACACCTTCTATTGACACTTTTCTCTGCATTAATGGTAATTATGCCATTTAATGAAATTACAGTAATTGCATTAAAAAAATATAAGCTGCTGCAAATTAAAAGAATATATTGACTGGAATTTTTACTATCACATATATATATATATATTTAAAATTTGTATGATAGTTGCAAGAGACGCTGACAGGATCAGGCAAACGATGGGAAAGCAGCCACCAGAGCACCTCTGGTGTGGCTGGCAGTGCTGCTCTGGATTCCTTCAGGGTCCCTGCACACTCACCCATGCCAGAATCCTTCATTTGCACTGGCAGCATTTCCCACTCCATCAAGCTCAGGATTCTTGCTGATCCAGGCTGCTGCCCGGGTGGGGACAGGTGGGAGTGATGTTTCCAGCTCAGCCCTTGCTGGCAGCAGGGGCCAGCCAGACAAGGGATGCAGCAGGCACAGGCAGCATTTATTTATTTTGCAGTGACATTGCACTGTGTCTACTAATTATTTTATGATGGTTTAGTACTGGGAGGAGTGTGTGGTGATGCAGCATAATGTGTTGGAAATGTGGGGCTTCTGGTCAAGCTCCCTGCAGCTATTTAATGGTGGGCAGCTGGGAAAAGGACAGGCATGGGGTCATTTTGGAGCACTTTGGGCTTCCCAGAAATCTGGGTGATGCAAGAGTATGGGAGCAGAGCCCAAATGTAAACTTTTGTGCTCCTTGCTGCAGAGGTGGGATTTTCTCACTGCTCTCCACGGAGATCTCCAAAGCTCTTTAAACCCAGAGGGAGCTTGGGGATGGCTGGTTTTGGGCACTGGCCCCTTGGGCTGGGGGAGCTTGGGAGGTTTAGCAGCCCCAGGGCTGGCTGGGTGAGGCTGCAGGGCTGTGCACTGTTCTGCTGGTTTGCTTCAGGTCTGGGGCAGTGACAGAGAGAGAGGACAGAGCCTGTGAACTTCTGGGCATCTCTGCTGAGTGTGTGATGGAGCACTCTGCCACTTCAGCTCCTGATACAGCAGCTGGATCTGAGCCCAGCTAAACTCATCTCAGAGAGAAGATACCAATCATCTTATTAGACATGAACAATTTTTGATCCCTGTTGAGCTGGGCTATATTTATAGTGATGAACTGCAGGCAAAAGGCCATTGGCTTGTTGACAGTGTCCTCTAAAATTGCTAATTGCTTATCAGTAAGAGGGAAATGTTCTTTATCCCCTCAGGAAAGATATTTGTTAACTCAAAATCTGAGCCTTCTGGAGTTTACTTGGGGTAAATCTCTCATTCTGTATGTGGACAAGTGTCTCCTGCATGTTATGGTTTGGCTTTCCCAAGCAAAGCACAAAATGTTCCAGCCCTGTTTGTACTGAGCATAATTCAACCCTGGAGATGACAACAATATATGGGTAAAACATCCAATTTAACTCCTGCATTGTTTTGCAACACAGTGATTTATTTTATTGTATTTTTTCCTTGATGGGAGGGGGCTTATAGATCAATAAGAGGAAATTCTTGGGATGAAAGTTTCACAGGCAACATGAGAAATCTGTGGAGAAGGGAGACCAGTAGCAGCTATGGAATAAGATAGAGACTTGAGTCACCAAACCCCTCTTGCACCTCTGGCCAACCAAGCAGAGGAGAGAGGTTTAATTTAACTGAGTATTTTCCAGTAGGTGGTAATAACTCACTCTTCTACAGGGTGGGGAAGCAAGATGTGCTCTCACATGAGCTCCCCTAAAATATTTCTTATTTTCCCTGTGGATTGTCTGCTAATTTTGAGCAAGCAGTTCCCCGATACAAAACACAAACCACCCTGCCTTGACTACATGTGTAACTGATGAGAAGGGTGCAGTCTTTTTTCTCCCCCCCCTTTTTTTTTCATCCTCACAGCTGAAGATGAAATACAAATCATTGTTCCCAAACTATTCGGGAACAGCATTAAAGTAATGGTAGATTAAAATGTCTCCACATTAAAAAGCTAAATAAAATGAATAGATGTAATCCTAAAGAGAGAAGAATGAGTATTCTTCAAACACTGAATAGGGAACTTGGAAGAAGAAAAAACTTAAAAAAGAAGGAAAAAAGTATTAATGCAAAAGAGATGGTCTTTACATCCGCTTTACTGTAGAGCTTTTGCTAAGGGCTGTTCTCAGCTCATTTGCAGCTTGTGTTTTGCTGCAGTTTTAAAGAGGCAGTCGGCAAAGGAAGGAAGGAAGGCAGTTTCTATTTAAGTAGGGGAGCTGTAAAATATCCCTGCTACAGAAATTCGTTCATGTTCAGGCTAGAGCTGGTGCTGGAGGAGCAGCAAGAGGCAGGTTTCAGGAATTTCACCTAGTAAGTAATTCTTCAGAGCCCCCAACATTTCTTCCCCTTTTCCCCTCTGCCAATCCCGGGCAAAGGCACATCTTTAAAATCGTTGTCTCCAGCTCTGGTGGAAAGGCTGGAGTGGAGAGGTGTGTTTGTATTTCAGGCTGTTATATGCCAATAGAAGTGTTTTCCTAATGAAGGAGGAAACCTTTCCATCCTGCTTCCCCCTGGCTGCTCGTGGCTGTGCCTGTGCAAACGCAGCGGTGCTGGAGCAAAGCTGTCAGGGGCACGGTACCTGACACGAGTGGCTGCTCAGATGGGAAACAGGCTTCTCCAGACAATTACAGGGCATGGTTTCATCCTCTCCCCCTGCAATTTTTACATTTCCACTATTATTCTTCCGTGGTTGCGGGGGAATACAATTTAAGCTCGAGATCCCAGACTTTGCTTTGCTGCAGCAGTTAAAATTCCTGGAATAGCAACAGTGATATTGACGATGCTGAGAGACACACAGCAAAGTAAACACATGTTATTTCCAGCTCTTTCAAAAATGCAAGAACAAACAAGGACAAAGTTAATAGGGAAATAACCACTTTGAGCCTTGACAACACAATAAACAAGATTTGAAAAGCAGAGTTTGAAGCTTTAGAGTCGGGGTGAGATGGAGCTGAGCAGAGACCAGTACAGATATCCCTTTTAACTTTGAAAAAGATGGATGGCCTTACGTTTCCAGCTCAGAAGTTTTGGGGATTTGCTTCTTACCAGTGAAATGTTCCAAAATAAAAATAAAAGCAAAACTATGTTTTGCATCTGAGGAGTCATTTCCTCTGCGTGTGCTTAACAAGGCATTTACCCTATATAGGAATTCCATTGATTTTGGGTTGGGGATCTTCCTCTTAAATTATGCTGTGCTGATATTTTTGAGGCTTTCTGTGTCATGTACTCAAAACTTGAATGCATCACATCGAAATGATTCCCTCAGCCCTGGTAATGAGAGAGACCTGAATCACTGCCTCTTCCTCTTTAATTGCATTTTGTTGGGTTTAATTGATGATAAAGCCTTTTAATACCTTGGCTGTGTGTGTTCAACTCTGTGGTCCAAGTATTTGGGTAAAAGAACGGTCCTGATGTAGGATAAGCCTCTGTGCAGCTGGTCAGCAGGAATGTGTATGCAGGCATCCAGTTGAGAATTAAGGCAGGGAGAAAGAAATTCAGCTTTGTTATAGTATGTGGATTTATCCCTGGAAGGTGCTGGTGCTAAGATAGCTGAATAGATAGATACCTGTGTCTGTCAGTCTCCCAAGCCAGGCTGGAAATGTAGTTTTCATCTCTTTGGCTATTTAATGGCAGCCCACAAAGCCAAGGTCAAATGTGCGAACATTTTATATAATTAAAAAAAAAAAAAAAAAGGCAAATGAAAAAGGGCTCTTTCTAGCAAAAACCTGAACTAAAGGCATCCAAAAATCCTCCTTCCTCCCTTTGTGCTCAAGTTGCAACCTGTTGGAGAACTCTGCTCAGTGCTTGCATTTCCAGCTAATTTGATATCGCCTTTTTTTTTTCTTTTTCTTTTTTTTTTTCTTTTTCTTTTTTTTTTTTTTTTTTTTGTGGTTGAAGCTTTGTCATTTGTTTCGAAGCTGTCATTTTTATTAGTCTCCCTGGCTGATCTTTTTGGGCTCTCGTCAGGTGGTGTGTGTTCTCCATTGTCTGCCTGCTCTTGGCAAGCTGTAGGTCCTTTTATTGCCATATGACGTGGGCGTGCTTGCAGCAGTAGCCTGTAATTATACCCACCACAGGTGACAGTTACAAGAGAGTTTGGTAATAATTTTAGCTGCCTGATCTGATGTTTATGAAGAGCAAACCCTCTTTGTGGTCTGGCTGGAGTTTGCTATACTGTGTTGTACTTTCACTGTTTGATTTATGAAGCCCTTTTATTTTTTTTTAATTTTATTTTTTATTTTTCCTTCATATATAACACCTTTTGTCTTTTAAATTCATGAAGTTTTGCAAAAGGTTTTGTTGATCTTATGCTATTTTGTACTTTTCCTATTTATTTTTGCATGCCTTGTATTTATTTTGCTTTGCTCAGCACAGTAAAATAATACTCTTGCCTGTTGCTGGGTTTATTTGTATATTTAACACTGCTGAACTCCTGTATCTAACACTCCTGCCTCACTAGCAGATATTCTGTGTTCTCCCAACTGTGAGAGTAATCACGCATTAGCATTTAATTATTTAATTTTTTTTTAACCTTTGATTATTATTTAACTGTTTTAGAAAAAGTGAAACTCTCTCTCCAGCAAGGCAGCACTGGTTCCTTTACTCCCAACAAAATTGCAAAGTTTGGATTGTGTCAAAGGTGAATTTAGCTCATGATTTTTATGGTTATCTTACAAAGGTGAATTTAGCTCATGATTTTTATGGTTATCTTACAAACCTCCATTCTGACTTTAGGAATTTGCCGCAAAAAAATTGGACGAGGCTGACATGCCCACTACCTGAAAGCTGTTTTCCTCTTGTGCTGTATTTATTTTTGCAGTCTTAAATGAAACTCTCTTTAGAGGAACTAAAATTCTCTCTTTAGAGAGACTTCAGATTAAAACTCGTGGTCATCTTCTGAATTTTTGATTTTTATCACAAGATTCTGACTTGTAATTCTTCTGAATTGAGTGGCAGGTTGAAAACCAAGAGAAATTTATCTGCAATAATTTGCCACTTTATCTGATCCTAAAGAGATGATTTTCTATGTCAGGATTCAGTAATTTTCATTTTCCCCAATTTGCCTGGTGCTTTTTCTGAAAGTTCACTTTATTCACAGACTAGAAATTGCATAAACAAAGATGAAATTAGTATTCTGAGTTGAATGAATGTTGCATCTGTGTGAGACTCATTAAACAGGAGTGTGAGACAGAAGCTACTTACCCACCACTATTGGAAATACCAGAATTTGAGAAGCTTATTTTGTAAAATTCCCAAAGTTGGCATAGCTTTAGACTCTGCAAGCTGTATGGGAAAAACATAAGGCTCAGCCCAAACAAACAAACAAAAAAGGCAGGAAACCCATGGCATGTAGGATGAAAAAGGTATATATAAGGAAGTGAAAATTCCATTAAAATTAAAAATTCTTCTACTTAGTGTTCTCTTTTTTCCCCCCAGAGCCACAGGTGTATTGATTTTCTTTCAGTCAGCATCTGCTTGGGTTTGTTTCATTATTCACATTACTTTGACCTGACACCTCTTAGAAAGTACTTTAAAGCACTCAGTTTTACAGGAAAATTGTAGACATTGACTATTATTGCCCATCTCGTTGGTGGAACACCCCTTTCAGTGGGTTTTTCTTTTTTCTTTTCCTTTTAGTTTTAAAAAGGTAGATTTTCTTTTTAACACAAATGTAAGCTTAGAGCAACACTGCTTTCCCCTGAAGCGTAGGGGAAGTTTTGATTCTTCCAAAATGAAGGAATAAGTAGAGACACATCAGTAGGTGGATTAAATCACTGCAACTCCATTAGCTTCAGCAAACCTGTGCTATTTAACATCAGTTTAAAAAAATCTGCATCCTCGTTTTGGGCAAAAATGCTGTGTGAATAGAATGATCAGGTTTTCTGAGAGGAGGAAAAGCCTGTAGATGGCGATGGACCCTCAGGAATGAGCCAGCTCTGGCATTCAGGCTTTTGTCAGATTTTTCTGGCAGGTTTTCTTTTTCTTGCTTGAACTATTTTATTTTTAATTTAATTCACCCTTTCTCTCAGTGCTAATGTAACACTAGTTGCAGAAATCGTGACAACTGGAAGAAATTTCCTATTTGAAGGTAATGCAACATTTGGTTTTATGATGGAGACAGATACACCTTGAGGGATTTCTCTTAAGGTGTTTGCTTGTCGGGTTTTTTTTTTCTTTTTTTCTTTTAAATAAGAAAGAGTTGGATCCTTTACAAGTTCTGAAATAAAAAGAGATTAGTAGAGAAGCTGCAGAACAAATACACTTTTTTTAAAAGCTTGTTCTCATTTAGCTTTACTTTTCTTTATTAGCAACTAAGATGTGCTTTAACTTTGAGGTAATTCTTAAGTAACCAGAAAGTTCTTGGGTTGTTTGAGGATAGCAGTAATAGTAAAAATACCTTAAATCAGGGTACGTCCCTTACATTTATTTATTTTTTTTTTAATATTCAGTTGAAAATAAATGTGGAGCAGTGGGATGACTGCAAAATCCCAGAAATCTGATTAAAAAAAAAAATCTTTGCTATTAATTATGTATAAATTTGACTGCTTCCACAGTAAAGGTTTGCCCAGCTACCAATAACATCAATAGAGTTTTGATCTCTTCCCCCACAACTTCATGAAAATTAAATCTCTTATTCTTAATTGTGGCATCCACTCTGTAGTCAAGCTTAGCAGGTTTCTTTTGGTGTTTATCTGTGTGTTTTCTTTTTTCTTTTTTAACTGTAATGCTGTGATTTTGAGAAGTGTTAATAAATATGTAAAACATGTAGTGTTTTGTGCCAGTCTAATATGCTGATTTATTTTACCTTTAGCATTACCCATGTAAAGTCAGCATGTTTACTGAGAGATGAGTGCCAAAGGTGAGCAAAAGTCTTCACTAAAGCAGCCTTTAACTACTTTGCTTGCTCAGGTTCAGAACTTTCTACTTTTGTTTTGGGAGAAGTCGCTGTCTTCTGTACTTCCCTTCAGCTTTCATCTTTTAATGGAAGAGAAGAGCAGCACATCTCTGTATCAAAGCCAATTGTCAGCTTTCATTAGATGCATTCTATTGTTTGTTCAGATTAGAAATAACTGCATTACACTTTGACTTTGAAGGCTTGCTTGTTTTTAAATATACTGGGTATATGTGACCTTTTTGTCATTTGTGATGCACTTGGCTTGGCAAATTTGAGATACCCCTTTCAGCAGCAGCCAAACCTTTTTGTAATGCAGGTACTCCACAAAAAGGCACTTTTTGTGGGTCTACAAAAGTAAAATAAAACCCTGCTGCTAATGAAAAGCATTAATAGCCTCATCTAAATATTTTTTAGCCATAAGGGTGCCTCAAATGCATTGCATGGGGGGGAGAACTCCAAGTGCTTAGGGAGAGTGCAGCACCCATTTTTTAGCAGTGGGTGGGAATCCAGTGAGCTGCTTTTATCCTCCCATTATGTATTGGCCATAGGAGATGTGGCTTCTGTCAGAACATGATGGCAAGACAGCCTAATTCCATTAAAAATTTTGCACTAAGCAAATTTTCTTAAAATGTTTAGAATATTAAATGGGAAATGCATAATTGATACAGAGATATTAGCTTTTTTTTTTTTTTTTTTAACTGAACATGCCCATCAGGAATGAGATGATGACTTGTTCCAGCAGTTAAGAAAACTTCCCCAGATACTTCCATGTACACATTTGGGAAAATTATTTGCAATGATATATTTCAATTTCCTTAATAAACTAGACCTGTCTTCCTAATTCCCTTTCCCTTAAGTCCCTCTGCAGGGGTTAAGAAATGAAGTATTTTGAAATTATTATCAGATAACTGTTTCTATGAATAAAAAACTAATCTAAGCTTTTTTTTTTTTTTCAAAAAATAGATTTATATTCCAAAGCTGGGAAATAAACAGTGGCAGTAGAAAGGAAATATGAGATTAATAAAAATGAAGACATTTTGCAGAGCTACTCTGGATGGTTTTAATCTTGTTTTCTTTCTTTTTCTTTTTTTTTTTTTTTCTCCTTCTTCTGGGAAGTAGTACTTCTGCAGCAGCGTGCCTTGCAATGAAAGCCACTCCTGCTTTTATTTTTTGAAAGTTGTGTGAATACTGGCAGAGCCAGTGGTCCTTTAGTGCCCGGTGAATGCTGTCTCACACAGGGATACCTACAGTAAGACACACAGAGTGGGATGAGATCAAATGCTCTGGTTAAAAAGCCTTAGGGAAGCATTATGTGTCTGAGGCCTGATCTATTGTCTGGGAGGTCGGAGAGTGTTAATGCACTCTGCAAAGATTAAACTCCCTCTCTAATTGCTGCAACACTTCCTTAAAGGATTTAAACAGTCAGGCAAGGTGATGCTCCTTGTCAATTTTTGTCTTCTGACAGCTGTTGAAGTTTATCTGTCTTTCCATGGAGACCACTAGATCATGCAAACCCAGCAGTGGCAAAAGCACAGACCCCAAATCAGGACTGAGAGCAATGAGTGCTGCTATTTAGAGCTATTCCAGCCTTTAAATACTCTAAGTCCTGAGACCAGGGTTGCTCCTACATTGCCATGCCACTTTTGGTTATAGGAGTTCCTGAAGTGCCAAAAAAAGTTTAATTGCTGAATTTGATGAAAAGTCACCCTTTTAATTGGGAAGTGCTCATGTTATGGTCTCCATCCCTTATTGCTGGGCTGGTGCTTCCCCAGCACATCTCTGTGGGACTGAGTCTGGCACAGGTTTTTTATCCCAGAGCAGTACCACAGCTCAGCTACTCTGGGGCACTCTGCTATTTACTCCCAAAATTTTCCTTTCCCTCACTAAGTCTGATTAGCATTTGGGTTCTCTTAGTCCATAAAACCTGAAACAAAAATGCGCTCAGAAAGCTGGGAAAGCTCAAGGCAGGAAAGTTTTTCTGCTTCTGAACCAGAATGTCCACACTGACAAGTACCTGTCAGTGTGGTAAAAAAAAACAGTGCCACTGGTTTTTTGAAGCAAAGGAGAAATTTGCCCAGTGGATCAGAACCACTTAGAAGAACCAATTTATTATTTGGCAGTCCAGTTATTTAAAATAGGTTTCATTTGCAAAGGATGCTGCTTTTGCTTGGAAAGCACTTCAAGGGCAAGGGATGGCAAAAAAGGTAAATATTACTGAGAGAGGAGAAGGACTGCTCCACCCCAGGAGAACTTGGGAGATTTAATATTTCTGCAACAAGGCCGTGGTATCCTCCCGTTCACAGTAGGGCAACATTACTGTAGCAGGAGTGGAATTTGACCCATCTTTTTCCAAATGCCTGTTCCTGTTTCACAGACAGATGTGAGTGTGTCCTGTTTCACTGCAGCTCACACAACATGACAGGTCCTGCAGACCAGAGAGCCATCCTGTAGTTATTTTTTCTGGTGGATCAGAAGCTTTTCAATTTTGATAGTGTCTGTGTTTTTTCTAGTCTTGCAGCATCTAAATGTGTTGGTGTATCAAATCCATTTTACACATAAATGTATAAATATGACCTATATAAATATACATATATTCAATGCCTCTTTTCTAGACTCTGAGCAGATGAGTAATACAGCTGTTCAAAGGAGAAAAAATTTTTTTTTCTTTCTTTCTTTTTTTTTTTTTTAAAGCCCTCTTGGCTCTGAATCGGAAATTGAGGAGCAGAATTCATCAAGTGTATTCTGATCGTTCTCAGATGGGTAGTTCCTCCTTCCCTTCCTGCATAGCATGTTCCTTTGCA
The DNA here is from genome assembly GCF_023055355.1 of Agelaius tricolor. Taxonomy (NCBI): domain Eukaryota; kingdom Metazoa; phylum Chordata; class Aves; order Passeriformes; family Icteridae; genus Agelaius; species Agelaius tricolor. The sequence continues at coordinate 5,535,610 of NW_027269276.1, read as the reverse complement.
CTGTTGCTATATTACATGAAATGTTTCATCTGTATATAAAAATTAAAAATTCAAACAAAAATCTGGCCCACATGAAGAACAGGCCCTTTGGGCATATGGTTCATTATGCATATTCGTTTAATTACTAAAACACTTGGGATGTCTCTACTGCCCTTGCTTTCAACTTGTAAAGTTGGATCTGTTCTGCAGCACAGAATATGTTGAACAGGCATGTGTCATAAAGGACTTCAGTTTTCTCCTACTTCAAACTCTATGTAATGTTCTTGGCTGAATCGTTAGAATTTACTGATTATTAGTTCAATCCACTGCATCAAAACAGCATTTTGGGATCTCTTTGCTCTTAACACCTTCTCTAACCCCAAAAAAGCAAGTTTTACAGTGGTTCAGAGTTGTGTTTAGTGTTGAAGTAATGTGAGACTCAGGATTTAGATTTCAGGCACATTCCCTCAAAGCACCTAAAGCTGCATGTTGAAGCTGTATAACTTTTATTAGCTAGGAAGGGATTGCTGTGATAGTGTGACTTTAATTGATTTTCAGGGCAAACAGGTGGTGATGGTTTAGGCATCCCCCAGTCTCCTGCCATTCCTAATTTGGAGTTGCACATATAATAGCTTTATTAAAATAAACAATCTCCTGGCTTCAGTTTTACCTGAACAGCTGCCTGAAATTGCGGGAGTCTTGCAATTTTTAATTTTTTTTTTTTTTTCTTAAGATTATTCTGTGTTTTGGGTAGCAAAATGCTACAGGTCTGCTGGTGGAAAATCTCTATTACATAGTCATGCTGTCAATATACAGGGGGTGTTTTTGTGTGTCACTGCTGTTAGCTTACAATGGTAACATATCCAGGGTATAATTACAGTGAGCCTCAGTCAGCTCCATGCGTTTGTTCTGTAATGCAGCAATTTTGTCACACTGCAGATTATGAACCTGCTGGAATTGTTTAAGTGTTGTGTAATCACACTGTTCCTGGTGTCCTGGGTGTGTGTCAGGTGTGGGGAGGGCTGGGGTTATGAACTGCATTTCTCCTCTTCACTGTGGGAAATCTATCCCAGGCAGATAAAGAGATTTTCTGGGCTCTGGCATGGGGATGTGTTGGGGAATCCCAGGTACAGCTTAAGGACAGAGGATAAATAATCTGGAATTCTTTGCCTGTAAGGATATAATCTCACTGCTTTATATGTGCTTTAGAGGTGCTCTTAGATTTCTGGGTTTGTGGTCTTCGTTTACCGGTTTGGGATTTTTAAAAATTACTGTCTTGTTCCTTTGCTCTGTTTCAGTCTGGAAATGTTTTTTTTAGGACTGGAGGTTTTGGAATAGAGATTACCAGGGAGTTTTGCACCAGTGGTGCTACAATCATCTATCCCTCATTCGTCTGGGTTTACTGCCAGGTTCTACAAACCTGGTTTTTGATTTTTTCTTTTTCCCCCCTGTGCCATAGCTGGAGATGCCAGGGAAGTAACCTTATGTGTGATTCTCACTGAACACAGTCTAATTTAACATGTTCTTTATTAGAGAGCTCTTTTTCCTTTACCCATTCAGCTCTAATTTACATTATGAACGTGAAGGAGGAGTCATTAAAGTAGTTTAAACATAATCATTTAAGACTCCCATTTGTTACCAACTGGAACCCAGTTGAGAGCCCAAATTTAAGAGCACTTCCACCACCACTCCTTCCACTGTGAACAATTACGTCACCATCTGTCCCTTGTTGCTAATGTTTCCCAAAATGTTAACAAATACATCTCCAAATAAGTGGACATTTATCAGCTCAGCTAATGATAATTTTTTTTCATGACCCTTTTAAGGTAGTCACCTTATCCAGAATAAATAAAATTTGCCTACTTTTTGCGTTCTTTTAAACAGCACAAATATTTTTTCTGGTGCTTTTTGGAAGAATTATTTACTATAAGATCAGGCTTTTAACTTGCATAATGCCTGTCTTCCCTGCAAATAGATTATAACTTTGTGTAAGAGAATAATTCCAGAGCTGTGATCCTACTGATAATCAAACCAAAACATGAGAATTAAAAATGACCATTTAATTTATCTATGATATAAAACAACAGATTTTTTTTTTCTCTTGCATGTCACCCCCTCTTTATTTTGGGATCTTCTCTGGTCACCTTACTCTGTGATAGTAACCCCTTTAGAAATAGTATGCAGATTTATTCCCCTGGTTTATCCCCAGAGGATTACCCCAAAACATAGAAAATGGTTGTAATATTATTTTTCTTTTTTTTTTTCTTTTTTCTGATTTTAAGCTTTACTGCTTGAGGGTCTTAACTGTATTTTACTTGGCACAGGAAATGTAAAATACGTTAGATAAAAGCATGAGGGAAAAATTAGACCAGTCAGCATGTTGGCAAACAGCTATTTCTTCAGTGTCTGCCGCCTAAAAGGATTTGAAATCTTTTACTCTAAAACTGTTGTACGTACATAAATATAGAACCCAAAACTCCTGTTGGAGCTGATTTTGGTTTAACCTCTTCTAGGGATTAGGGATAAAGTAGGAACCACAAGAAAATTGGACAGGGGCGCCCACTAGACTCGTGGGTGTTGGCTTTGAGGGTTAAATGCCCGTGTTTTAGAGGACAGAGGTGACACCCCCAGGCATGTGCCCCTTCAAGTTGGAAATTATCATCCACACTGACCAATGTGCCAGGTATTTGTCAAATAGCTGGAATGCAATATAGGAATCTTAAATTACACACAGACTTTACAAGTGATAAATTCAGTGAAATAAATTTAGACTGAGTGTCTCTTCCCTGACCTCCTCATTACAGAAATATATCCATGGATCTTGATTCCACTTTTCTAGGCTGGGTAACCTCATTAATGTAACAAAAATAATCAGAATGAAAGAAAACCGTCCCTTTTTAATTAGCTTAGTTTTTGTTTTGTTGTTATCTCTTTCTGATTCCAGGCATTGTTATGAGTAGGGGATAAATCCATTGAACGTGTTAATGACAACAGTAATTCAGGCTCAGAGTGGGGACATTTTGTAAGTGTTTGCAGTCTTGAGAGTAGCATCCCAACCTTCCCTGATGGAGTTTCCGACGGCAGTGTCCCAAGAGGATGGTGGAGAACAGATTGCAATATTGTCAGCTCTTCTGATTTCTCTGCGACTTTTGCAGAACATGCTTCTTCTTAAAGCATCATTTCTTAAGAGTCCTGTGATTGCACATGAATCACAGCTTTCATTTAAAACACAAATGAGTCTCTACTTCCTACCAGCAGCAGAGAAAATGAGATCCCCCTGAAGAGTCTAAATCAGGCAATGACAAAAAAGGCCCTAACACATATTGACTTAAACAGTATGAGTTTTTTCACATGTTTTTGGGGCTATTTTTGTTGGTTTTGCATCCCTTTTTTTTTTTTTGTTGGGAGTGGGGAACATTGTTGTTTTTTTTTTTTCTTTTGCTTTTGAATATTTTGTAAAATTTGTGACCATGCTGACCAGAGTTCCCATCCTCCTCCACAGGCTTTATTCTTTTGCTCCTTTTTCTTGTTGAATCCTCACATGTGATGTAAATTTTCAAGCACTAGTTGGCTACTTCCCAACAAGTTGGGCCCCCCTTTTCCTCCTTCAGCTCATCCTGGGCTATTCACTCGGCAAGATGCAGTTGGGAAAAGAAGAGCTGGGATGTGGATATGGGAGCAGGACATGGCTTTGTGTCATTTAGCCTATGCACACAATTGGGTTGGGCAACCATGGCCTGTTGTTTGTTATCCAAGGCATTACCTGAGGAAAAAAAAAAACATTAGCTTTATGCACATGGTAAAACAAATTGTGCAAACATATCCTTTATTTCTACTTCTTGGTTCTGTGCAGTCACACGTTAGACAGAGGTTTTTTGGGGCACAGTTTGATTCTTTGGTTTTGCTTTTGGGATGTTGAAGTGGATTTTTTGTGCCTTTGGTTTTGAATTCCAGTCGTGCTCACACTTACTTCAAAGAGCTTTTTGCCTTCTGGTACACCCTCAAAAAAATTAGTAAGTTGTATGCTGGTGTGTGGAGCAATGCAGAGATGATTTGTAATGTGGCATAAATATTTAAAGCCCTCCATTCCTTCAGGTCATTTTTGATTTTGGTCGTTGCCGTTCAATACAGCGCACGTTCCGCGCCGCCGTTGAGATGCTCCCCGTTCTTCTGCCGGGGACACAAAAAACAAATTGAATCTAAAGTAAATAGGTTTCTTCTGCCAGTGCTGGTTTATTTAAGTGTAATTTCTCTTCCTGCCACGTTCTCCAGCACAGCATTGCAATGAGGGAGTGACTCTGCTCAGAACTGACCCTCCTTGAGCTCCAGATTCGCGGCTGTGAAGTGCAGTAAGAGCACGCTGTGAGGTGAGGGAGCATCAGGTGAATGTGGGAAGGAGAGTATCAGTCAAAATGACTCTGGAATGCATCTTTGGAAGAGGATCTTTAGTGGGAAATACATGCTATGTGGTTTCCTCAACCTTTTTTTTGCTGTATGAAGATAATTTCCATTTTTTATGAAGCATTGAGATGGAGCTGTATGAAGATAATTTACTTTTTTTTTCATAACTCCCTTTTTTTAATACTCTCACTATTCTATGCAATGCCAGCCCAAGAGCACAAGCCTGATTGCTGCACTCCAGTCAGGCTGGGCCCTCACCAGGCACCCTGATTTTTGTCAGTGGAGGCTCAGCACTGCTGTGTTCCTGCATCCACAGTGCCCATATCTGGAAGAGATGTCTCCATATGCACAGCTATATATGCACATATGCACAAATGTACTGCTCTCTGTGAGTGTGTTCATTCTCTCCTCTGCTCTTGTGCTCTCCCTGTCTAAGGGCAGGAATAAGTATCTGTCAGAAATAATTTGTTGTCGACAGGCTTATTGCCTCCAAGGGATTCGAGTGCCCTTTTGGGGAGCCAGTATCTTATGTCATTGGCTAATATCCTGTATTTTGTTTGGAGCAGAGGGACTGAAAGCCTAGAAACCCCCCAAAAAACTGAGAATTCGCCCCTGAATATTTATTCTCAAAAATTGCTCCTTTTTTATGGAGTTCATTTGTGCGTTCATGGCAACTTGAAAGTGTGTAGCCCAGAAATAAGTTAAAAATACAGAATTCCTCTCCCCTGTAAATAAAGGGGAGCATGTCTTTCTCTTTCAAATCAAATTCACTGATCTGGTTTAGTGTAGCTTAGTTCAAAACCAAACTTGGACGTTCACAGCAGTATCAGCCCAAGTTTTTCCCGTGCCTTCACAAGTTACACAGAACGTGTTTATAAATCGCGAGGAAACTTTTGATGAAGCTGTTAGAAGTTTAGAGTTCAGTTAAATTGTGGGTTTTGAAACTTGGAGTTTCAAACAATATTTTTCACAGCTCTGCTGATGAGGCATTTCATTACCATTGGAGCCTGCACTGACCAAGAAAATAACTTTATACCATAGGTTCCTCGCATGCATTTAATCTCCTTTCACTTTTATTTCTTCCATCTGATGGAATGTATCACTCTCCTCCCATCACTGGTGCTGTCCAAGAGTTATTCTGTCACACAACACAGCATCCCTCACTGCACCATAAAGGCTTGCCAGGTCAAAAAGAGCCTGTTAATCTTGCAGTTAGAAAAATTGTAATTATTGTGTGGAAAAATCACGCAGAAAATCCTATCTTGTGCTAGGTTTCTAAGCCTCTTAAAACTGTTCTATCCCATGACTGTGGGTTTGCTGGTGACAAATGTTTTATGGGCATATTTTAGTAGACACCCGTCTAAAATCTGGTCTTAATAGTCAGATGCTAAATTGGAACCAGAGCGGCAGAAAAACCAGATTTGAAACGTGTTTCTAAGGGTTTGTTTTTACTTTCAGTTGAGACTGCCTTCTCTCATCTTTTGTGCTGCTGTCAAAAGGGCCACTCTCATGGTTGTTCAAACTCCATGCTTCTTGACAGGAACAGTTGGACCCCTCTTCAATGATTTTCAGATGAAACGGCTCCCAAACCTCCAGAGCTTTAACTTGTAGTTATTAGGCCCTTTGAAATAGCAACACATTAATCAGCTGAAATCAAGTGGTCCTTTCTCCAAGGCTGTGATATTGCTGTTGTCTTTTAGGTAGAGCTCTAGCTAAATATTAGTTTCAAGAGCTCTTTTTTTTTCTTTTCTTTCCCTCAAGATAGGTCTATCCTATTTCTGTTTCTCTTTTTCATCATTGTTTTAGAATGCTGTGAATTAAAGTGCTCACTTCTATAATAGGCTTTTATACTCTCAAACTGCATTAAAAGGAGTAGTGTGGAAAACTCGCTTCTACTACTTTAACTCTTAGTTTAGAAATTGGCTGCTGTGCTTTTAACTTCCCCCACGAACAGTGTGAAGCCCAGCAGAAAAAGTATCAATTAATGTAATGGATTGTGTCTGACAGAACTTGGTCTAACAACAAGAAACATTGAAGAAAGGAATGGTTTGTTGAAACTGGATCATTTGAAGCAGGGCCATGGTTTGTGTCCCTGACTTCTGTGGCACTGGGAAAGTGATCTGAACCTGCTAATGGATTCTCTTTCTAGTTTATGCATTAGGCAAAAGCAGACTGGGGATGACAAGAAATCAAGAAGATACTCTTCCTTGCATTAGCTGTTACTTACATCAGCAGCTGAAGCACTCCTGAGTTTTGGCATAAAAATATTGATAAGAAAATAATTTAGGCAGCATAAATCAAGAACTTCTCCCAGGCACAAAGTATCGCTGAGGAGAGAGTAAAAACATGCATGATTGAGGACCTTGTCATTTGGGGAGTGGGTATCTGTGTCACAGGGCTGCTGGTGCTGTGGTCAGTGTCAAGGAGCTCCCTGAAAGTTGATAATAGGACATGGACCTGCTTGGGGATCTGCTTTGAAAACTGATGCTGCAGAACCACTCAAAAGGCTGTTAGAACAGCAGAAATATTTCTATTCGCTCTATAAACACACTCTGAACTTTTATTATGTACTGTATGTTCACAGCAATCATTTCCCATACCTCCGAGGCTAAATAATTTCTGAATAGCTAAATCAATTTGTCTTGTGTCTGTGTCGTGTCACAGTAATGAAAGTTCCCTGTACTGTGGCAACAGCAGCAAAGCAGCTCTTGTTAAGGAGATGTGGGAGCTCTATCAAAGCTTCACTGTCTGAGTTATAACTCAGCAGCTGATTAACCAGCCAGCATTAGAAAGGAGGAGACAGCATGCCTCAGCTACCCATTGAGCCCACAGTGAGATCTTGTAATGAAGCTTTATTTGAGGTCTGAAACTTAATAATACACAAAATGTACTGTAAGATCTAAAATCACCAAGGTCTTGGCTTCGTAGCTTGCCTGAATGACCTGTGATTGCAAGGTTGTGTTGCACTTGCAGCCGAGCAGGGTGATGTTCACATAGGATGGTGACAGATGCACTAAAATTGGGTCAAGTCCTGCAATTGAGTGAATGAAGAGAGGTTCTTCAAGAGCTTCATTGACTCCTTGTAGGACTTTGCCTGGCTGGCTGCTGGTGGGGTCTTTTTGCTGCATCAAGGGAAGGCTGAGTTTGCTGTTACCCAGGGAGGTGGTGCAAATGCAACCCCCTCCCCTGGGCTGAGGCAAATGTTTTGAATTAATATCTGGAAATGGGAATTAATATCTGGAAATGAGAATTTCTATGAAAGGAATTTATGCAAGGATCGGATGTATGTTTATATGTATGTCTTTTTTTTTTTAATCTATGTGTGCCTGACAAAGATAGCTGTGGAGATATGTATAATAACAGGTCCTTGTTCTTTAAGTAACATTTAGGGTAGGACAGAAGCTGTTATCACCTTCACTTTGTCTTAAAAGACAAGCATATATTCATCCAAGGGAGTTGGAATAGCTTCAGAGGAACTTGTTCAGGTTGGAGCTTTTCATTTATGGGGGATGTTTTAGCTGAGAATATCAAAACTATTGAAGGTTTTATTAGCTTAAGTTATGCAAGACTCCTATAAGACAAATCAAGTACCAGTTCTTGGCCTGGATTCACGTGTTTCTGTTGCCTTGCTTACATATGAAATGTGGCTGTGTGAATCATTATCACTTCTAATTTTTTAGTATGTTGAACAACAGGATCAAAAAAGGGAAAAAAAACCCCAAACCAAATTGTCTTCCACATTCCTGTGCTGCAAATCAATAACATGGGGATGTATTTCCTGGATGTCAGCCCATTTTATAGATGAATATATCTTGAAGATTGCTTTACAGGCCAACAAATGCCAAGAACAGGATGACAGTCAAATTCCTTGCATAGCAACAGCTAACATGAAATCAGGTGCACTCCAGAAAATGCAAGTGCTGTTTGGGCAAGGTTATGGATACAGGCATTGTTTCTTGGTTTGTGTTTGGCCCATGGTAGGTATTAACTGGCCATTTGTCTGACATCAGACAAGTCTTTTTGTTTAAAAAGTTAAAACAGCTGCTATCTTGTGGGGGTGTAAATTCTCACACTGCTGAATGCAATGGGAAGTGTTTCTTTGGTACAGAGTGGTTACACTTTCAGGTTCATAACACAAAATACATTGCCATTAATGTCCCATTCTACAACTGCCAGCATTGTCTTTTTATGTAGTATTTGGCAAGCCAAGGATGAGGGGAGGTAGAGATTTAGTTTCCTCATCACCCATAGAGTTTTCTCTTTGTTGTTGTTTGAGATAGTTCTACTGGATCTGACTCATTTCCATTAACCTGTATTGTTCTAAAAATGTGATCATTGTTTTTGATCAAACCAGTTTCTTTTGGGGAAAGAAAAATCAGAAAAATGTGTTTGTGCCTTGTCTTTGAAGGAGATTGCTTAAAATAGCTTCAAGTTGCTACCAGCATTAGGCAGTTCTGGAAATACTATGTATGAGTAGAAAAGGAAATGGGATCACAACATACATTTTATGGCAGTTCTGGATTTAGTTTATTAACTTTGCATTGCCAACCCCTCCAAGTTTGCAGTCTGTTCAGGTGTTGTTGGTACTTGTAAGATAGGATTGCAGTTTGGCTTGATGGAGTTTTTTTGAAAAATCCTATGTGCTTTTCAGATCCCCATCATATTATTTCTGTGTTTTGCAGTTCCAGTTTGCCTTGTGGTTTTGCTTTTAGTGGGTTTTGTCAGACACCAGTCCAAACACACAGGCTCATACTGGTTTTTAGGAAAAGAGACTCCAAAGAACCAGTGAAATCAGAATATGCTGTGCTGAAAAATGGCAAGAGTATGAGAACAGGGACTAGGCTGACTGGATCCCTTTCCAAAACAATGAATCATGTGCAGCCTGAGGCCTGGCTTCCTGCAAGGTGACAGTCCTTTCTCTGAGCTGGCGTGCCAACAGTATAGGTGGATTAATGGTGAAGATGCATTTGCTGATCACCCCTGTGGAGTGACAAGGGAGCTCCATGGCTCCTGTTGCACAAGAGGATAATTCTCTTCCCTAGCCTGGGAAAGACCTCCTGGCAGTTAGAGTTTGATGAGTGGAGCAGGTTGACCTCTCTAAGTGCGTCTGCTGTGTACCAGCACTAAGGACAAAAGGTTTCAGGCTGGAGGGATCCCAGGAAGGAGTGGAGAAGCTTTGGGCTCACCTCATGTTCATGGCTTCTCCTTCCCCAGGGACAGGGGAGGGAGCAGCAGCCTAATGAACTCACACGGAACAGAGGGAGCAGATTTCTTTGCCAAATTATTAATAATAATAATAATAATAATGGGTGGGGTTAGCAGAGATTCAAGGATGAATGTGCACAGTGGTAATGACTGACAGCCTTTCTTACGTGTCTCTCTCTTTCCACACTTGTGTGTATTCTCCAGGTGTTTGTGGTCACTGTCTGGACCGTGGAGCTGTACATGGTGCCCCTGGCCTTGCTGGTGCTCTTTGCATACAATTTCTCCCTCGTCACAACAGGGAAGGTCAATAATGCCCAGGATGCCCAGGCAAGTAGAGTGACATTTCTGGCAGTCTCAGTTTGCCTGAGTGAAGTGTCACACGTTCTAATGGCATTAAGTTGATTTTGTAGCTAAACAACACTCTTGTTTCAAAGTTACTGAAAAGAAACCTCAACCCTCTCAATTTTCATTATTCAATTAGAGAAATAAACCATTCAGAGTAGTAGGAGAAGAAGATGAGAGTGTGTAGGAGGTGGATTTGCTTACTAAATACCTACAAACGTTTTTAAGTAGACTTAAAAAAGGTTTGCAAAGCAGCAAGTTCCTGAAAGCCATTCCCCTCCTGCCATTGCACTCTGCAACACACTCGTGATTCGTGTTTCACAGAAGAGGAAAGTCAATAGAATCCAAAGGAGAATGTAGTTCTTTTAAGCCTTGTCCTGTGATCTGAAGTCTTAAGAAGCTTTTACTCCTCTTTCCCATCAGCTCTTAAAGACCCAAAAATGTTTTTTGTTTCCCCCAGAAATTTAGGCTTTGGATTTTAACTTGGGAGAAAGAAAGGTTTAGACACAGAAATAACCATCAAGTGTGACAAAGTTCTATTGTTGGGGTATAAAATGATTGTTTGATGTTGACCACTGTCTTTAACAATGGTAATTAGAACTGGACAGGGGAGTAAATTAATGAATATCCATAATATTCTGTTTTTAAAAGTGAAATAAATACAGTAATGAAATGGAAGTCAAAGGATAGCTTCCTTCTAACTTTTGATTAAAAGATGATTGACATTGGTAACCATGAAGAATACCTTTACCTAAATGAGTCAAGTGGATTTTACACAAAGGCGTAATATCCTAGAATAAAAAAATTCAATGGCATGTTTATTAGTTTTCATGTGAAAATTTGCTCCTTGTTTAGTTTTCATCCACTCCCAAGTGGAAAGATTCTTAGAAAACAGGAGAAGTTGCATTATCCAGACCAGAGGAGGCTTAATTTGAAAACATGGTAAAAGAAATGCCTTTCTTCAGTTTCAGCCAAGTCCAGAATAATGCAGAAAGATACTGTGTGTCTTCAGTGACTACTTGATTTCAACAAGAAAAGCAGAACTTCCCATGTGGGAGAATCCCAGGCTAACAGATGTTTTTGTTTTTAATACAAAAGGCAGTAAAAAATAACAATAATAACCTACCCAGAAATAAAATACATAGAGAGTGCCTTCCAGCCCCTTCCCTCATCCTGTGGTTTGTTGCATGTTCAGGTGAGGAGAGTCTCACATGAGACAGAAAAATTGAGCAGACCATCACATGGACACTGCAAAAAGGCAATTTCTAAAAATACAGCTAATTGTGGTAATACTAAAGAAAGGTCCATCAGGAATTTGGCTCTTTTCCTGCCGCACATTCTGTAAGCAGTGCCATGCCATGAAATTCAGGGGTGCATTTTGCATAAGCAAAATCACACGTCTGCCAAAGTGCTTTGCAGGATTGGGATCATATGGAACAAGTAGTCAAAGTGCCTTTAATATTACCTGATTCCTTTTTTATGTGTGTCTATGATTCTAACCATCTGTAGGTCAAAAATAGACAATCAGGTGCTAGCCCCAGTTACATCTGTCCTGCAGATGAGAAAAGGTTTTCTTCAAAATACCAATGCTTTTTACGCAGTCATTTATTTGTTTTTTGCTTCTTCAGGCCTTGGCTGGATATTCACTGCCTTTGGTTTTTGTGTGCCAGCATACACATTTTGTGTATACAGAGGAATGCAAGCAAGAGTCTTTGCAAAAGTGAACCTCAAATTCTCTCTGATTTCTGTGCTATAAAATGTGAATAACAGTATTAACCTTGTACTCCTGATCCACTTGCCAGGAGGCTAAATTCATGAATATTGGTAAAATGTTTTATGATTTACAGATGGGGAGCTTCTATAGAAATTTAAACCATGATCAGTGTTAATTCAGCTGCTCAGGGTATTCCAAAGAGCCAAAGAATAAATCTGGCTATCTGAACTCTGAGTACCTTTTACATCCTAGATGAAACTGCTATTCAGAGGAAAAAAAGAAATTTAAAAACTCCAAAAGAGAAACACCCAACCCCCTAAGAAACCCTAAATTCAAAACATCTTTTTATTGTGATTCTTCACATTCTTTGCATGTTTGCTGTATTTAAACTTGTAGTACACAGATTCAAATGTAGCTATTAAATAACCAAGAAAAAAACTGGAGGACCCTGTTAAAGGCTCAGCTTGTTAAATACCTGAATTGAAAGCCAAGTGCTCCTAATTCCAAGCCCTCGCCAAGCCTTTTGTTTTCTGTCCTACCTGTCAGCACAGAAGTTAAAGGGAGGAAATAATGCTGCATAGAAATCTGACTGGGATTCTATGTGAGATTGATTATGTTCATACTAATGTGTTTTCTAAAGTCTAATGTTTCAGTAATGGCCCTAAAGGGAGGGAGCAGTCATTGTGGCAGTGGGGATGGAGCAAGTTGAATATAGAGTCCTCAGCCTTGACATACCAGTTGGTTCATTTGCAAGACTGAGAACAAAGCTGTTTACAGATAGTAAAAGTTGGCAATGTGTTTGAAAGCCTGTTGCCTTCAGATTACTGGACACAGCCACTAGTGCTTTATTTAGACTTAAAATTTGTATAGGGTATTGCATGCTTTGTTCAGAATACCACAAAAAAGAAAGGTCCTTGAATATAAAACACTGGTTTGGAAAGGAGAAAGTGGTGGGTTTTTTAAATGACTTTCAATAGAAGTGGGAGAAAATTGTATAGTGAAACTTTGTGGGAGTATCATAAGCTTTTTGAACATTGCCTGTCACTAAAAAATAAGTGTTGTGTTTTATAATATGGACATCTGCTTCTGCAGGAGCTTATGGGCTTGGATGAAGACGAGGATGAAGATGATAAGGTAAGCATATCTCACAGCTGTGTTGGCTAGAATCAGAGGGCAGGTGGGAGAACACAAACAAATAATCTCTCTATAAATCTTCAGTTCTTCTCTGTATTAACTGGGAAGACAGTTGTCAGCAGTTTGCTGCTTGGCAGGTTTGAAAGTAGGAAGGGGTTGGTTTGTGTAACACCCCAGAGTGGCGGTACCTGTGCAAGAGCTGAACAAGAGCTGACTCTGAGCAGTGCCAGGCTGTGCCTGGCCTTGCAGTGGGCAGATGCTCATGAATGTGCTCCTGCAGCAGGGGTGTGTGTGGTGGAGGAGGTGCAGGGATGTACACAAGGATGTGCAATCCCCCCTCGCTGCTGGTAGACGTTCCCTACTAATGGCTTTCCCCAAACCATTTGGCATTTCCACTTCAGTAGGCCAGAATTGGTGTCATTTGTGGAGGGCTGGTTAGAATTTTCTCAACATTTCTTTCAGATCCTGGGAAAAAAACCAGTTTTAGTTCAGCAGCTGAAATGTGGAAAGAATTGGAATTGGCAAGGCCTGTTTTTTATTTTATTGGAACATACTTACTCATTCTTCTCACTGTGAAAAATTCATTGGATTTTTTTCCAAGTTTATCAAACCACAGTGACAAATGATAAAAGGATTAGAGGGCATGACATACGAAGAAAGATTAAGAGAACTTAATGTATACAGCTTGAAAAAACATAAGTAAGTGAAGGAGGATCTGATAATCTATAAATACTTTAAAGCTAAAAGGTGAGGAATTATTTAACGAGCAACAGCATGCAAAGGAACATTAGCTGTTAGGAAGAAAATGTTCATGAGGGGATGTGAAACTTTCAAATTGCATACTAAGTTAATAAGACTCTTCTTGAATATTCTATGTTTTAAAAATGCTACAGTGAAATTGTTGATCATTAAGAAGCAAATCAATAATGCAGCTAGCAAGTGCACCTTAACTCTTCTCAGTCACAGACTCTAGGACTGAAGCTCAGCAGACTAATTGATGGGAGTAGTTATTTAAATGTAACTTGCTCTTCTGCTGTGCTTATATTTTAATGAGCAACCAGAAATCCATCAAAGTTACAAAGTGAAGTTTCGGCAATCCAGCTGAATTACAGGTTTCTTGCAACACACAGTAGTTGTTTAAATGTTCTCATTTATAATTTACTCTTTGTATTGTAAAATTCGTCAAGGGAATGGACCGATATCTGAAACTCTCCAAAAGTTGCTAAAGGAAAGTTGCATCTTTTTCAAAAGAATACTGTATATCTATAGAAGTCAATAATTTCTATTTAGTGGGTACCTGGTTCTAGACACTTGTACGTATTATTTGTGTGATGCCTGAAGGTGTAACTTATTCACTGGAACAATTCCATTTATATCTTCTATTTTAATGTTCCTGTTTTTCCCTTGCAAGTGCTGAGGTGGGAAAAGGGAAGTAAGAATGTAATAAATAGGTATCAAATCCTCTGTTTCCTGTGATGTGCAATCGATTCATTGCTGCTAAGATATTCTAGGTTACATTTACCCTACATTTAACTCCAGTGACTCTGGTTCTCTTTGTGCAAATACAACTGGGTCACTTCAATATGGATTTCATGACTTTGGGTTTTTGTCTCCCCCAAAACAGCTTCACTGTCATTCACTTTCTTGGTTTATTTTAACTAAGTGTGCAGGTTTGGTAAAACTCCTGGGAGTCAGCGTTGAGCTGTTGATGGTTTGGCCTTGCCATTTTGTAGTGGGAGCTGCCTCTGTCTCCATTCCACACAAACTCCAGGACTCTGACACAGAGGGCTGGTAGCACTGGCTAAAGCCTCTCACACCAGATACCCCCAGCAGGCTTTCTCACGAAGATAACACTTTACATCCCAACATTACAGTTGTTATGGATGGAATTCTGGCACAGAGTTGCCAGAAGAGACAGTTGCCAGCCCCTACATTGGTCCCATGGCCAGTGCTGTGCAGAATTGCCTTAATGTCTTTACTGTGCCTTGTGTGTACCCCCATGCAGCAGTGATGGGCTGCACTTGCACTCCCATGACTTGCATCTTTTAAGTACATTATGTACATCTTTAATTACATTAAGAACATTCTAAGACACTTTTCCAAGTCTGAGGGTGGCCAATGCTCTCTGGGGAGTGTAAGAAAAATGTAATTTTATGACACTATCTCATGGCAATGTCAACATTTAAACAGACAAGTCTACTTTAAAAAGAAGTCTGTGTATTTTTTTTTCCTCCCTAATACAAGAGCTCCCAAAGTTGAAATCTGCTAGTTGGGTTGTGGTGTACGAGGTCACTGTTTCTGTTTCCTGTCATCCTGCTGTATCAAAATACTTGCACACAGAGCCCTTCTGGGTTCTGCTGCCTGTTAGACATAACAGACCGTGCTTCTGGGAATTGTAACACACCCTCGAAGAGATGAACTGTTTACAAATTATAAATACACAGACACTTAGTTCAAAAACCCAAGAGCAGATTAACTCCCTCCACCTAGACTATCTGTCTTAAATGACAGGGCTTAATTGCTGACTCCCCCGTCCTTTCCCCCTCTGCCCTCCCCACATACCAGCATGGAGGGCTGTAAAAGATAGCAGTGCTCTGTCCCTTTGGCACCAGCTCTTCCCTGGATAAATGCCTTCTCGGATTTGTGCCATCTTGGACACAGAGTTCAGGCTGTGTCCTGTCAGCTCTGGGCTCTGTCAGCCTGAGTAAGGATTGTTTTAAAATTGCATCACTGCAGCATCCTTGGTCTGCCAGTAAGAAGGTATAGACAAGCTGCATGCAGCTCAGTTTAAGTTGTCTGATTGTTGACCAGTTCTATTTCTTTTATTTTAATTTTTTTTTCTGTTTCTGATAATGACTGTGGAGTTTCAAGAGCAGACAGTTACCCTGTGAATGATCGTGTCATAGCACCTGGCTGAAAAGAGCCTTGGAGTCTTCTCCATTGTCTGAATAATGGTTTACATCTCCATAACAGACAAAGCTTAATTTACTACTATTTTCAGGTCTGGTAACTGATTCAAAAGAAAATCAGAGACAAAAGTAAATCAACAACAATTCCTCTGTGAGGTTTTTGTTGATTTTTTGGGGTTTTTTTTAAGAGTTTTTGTCCTGTGGTGAGGCAGTGTAGTCCTGCTTGGCTAGTGCAATGTAGCAGGGAAGAACCAAATGATACTGTGGCTTTAAGCCAAGTTATTTGGCAACTTCCAAGAAATGTTTAGTGTCTCATGTATTGGAAAAAAAACAGAAGTGGAAGAAAATCACCAAAGAATAAAAACTTAATGCCTTTAATGTAGGAAATTCTCTGTCAAAAGTAGGTACCAAAGATATACAAAGTTTGATGAACACAATTCAAAAAGACTCCAGCCGAACAAATTAAAGTCAAATCCATCCAGTAGCAAAGAGCTGACATTTTCCATTTGAGTTAGATTCAGCATGTGGAAACCTTCCGTATGGATCTTATTTGTACGGGTGGATTACGATGAAAATTGCATTAATTTTCTCCGCAGTAAAGGTCAGTAATTGAAACATGAACCAAGAGTCTATTGTGTAAGATGCTATATCCCCATACTTAGGAAAGGTCATTCAAGACAATATCATCTCATTGTTTTCTTCCCTGGAAGTATAAATAATTTCATTAGTTTTTTTTTTCTTTTTCTCTTCAATACAACAATTGCAATATAATATTTCAACATCCCCCATTAAGATTGCTGAAGAGAAGTGATGGTAAGGACTTGAAAATGCCCTGTGATACACAGGGTATGTTCAGACTGACAAGGAGCATCCATGTCCTCCACAAAACTATGGGCAAGAACACCCAGTGCAGGGGTTGCTGTGGTTTTGCTTTGCTCTTTTCCTGGGAGCCTTCTTTGTACAAGAAACTGGAAGTTAAACGGTCTCTTGTTAAATCTTTTTTACACAGCAGCATTTTCCAAGGCTGGTCTTATCTGTAGGCATCCCATAAATTGGCACAGTTCTTACATCAGTGCCATGAGCCACCCATCCGTAGGTTTAGAGGTGGTGGAGAGAATGGTGGTAGAGAATTCTCCCTCTTAAGGAGAATTACCTACCTAGATGTAGGTAAAAGCCAACACTGCAACTTCTCTAAATCTCTAGAAAAATATTAAGTAGTTAAGTGACTAGGCAGGTCACTGGACCCAGAAGATGAGCCTCAGGGAGTTCTCCTCTCTTAAAAATTCCAACTGTTTATAATATTGTTAAATTTTCTTTTAAATTGGTCAGATATATGAATAGATACCTCTTTCTCCTGTACCCCAAATTCTGAAGGTCATTACCTAGATTATAGATGATGATCCAGTAGTTTTAAGTCTAATAACCATGTGATTGTTCTTAAGTCTCATGTGTTTCCAGGAGAAAGCACTTATTTTGACAAAATTTATTTTCTTTCCCTTTCCAGTTTTTAAATGAAAGATGACTGATGACTTTTTATCTCCATTCAGGATTTATTCTTGCTTCTTAAGCATGTGTTCCTCACCTGAATTGTGTTTTATTCTATTGTGACTGGTGATACTGCTTGAAAACTTGTGGCAATACCAGTGGACTTTGGGCTGCTTTACATGTCTATGAAAACGTGAGCATGTACAGAAAATGCTTCTTAAACTACCTGCATTTCATGCCTGTGCATAGAGAAAGAAACTGAATTATGACCTAGAGTTTTTCACATAAGATTCTTCTTGGGCTTGGCTTAGGAGACTTTTGCTGGTCCCCTGTGTATGGATGAAATTCATCTAATACAGGCAGAGAAAGTGCAGGTATGGCTGGACAAGGCATGGAGTGGTCATCTTCTGCCCTTCAGGGAGTGTTCCCCAGCCTGAGCTGCAGGATGATGTGCTATTTCCTCCCAAATGTGTCCTTTTAAGACCGATGCTGCTCCCCTTCATACCAGTCTGAAGTGATTCTATTGGCTCTGGTGGAATTATTCCAGATTTCACACCTTTTTAACTGAGAGCATAAATTGACCTGTATGTGTTGCATTTCCTCTATTTGGTAATTATTTCAAGTACACTTGGATCCGCTAAATTTCCACAGGCAGGCACATTTGCAGCATGGTGTTAATAAACAAAAAGATCCTGTGATGCACAGTTTCAGGGCTGCACGAGGCAGTTGCTCAGAGTTTGGCAGCCGTCCCCTCCGCGTGCCCGTCCTCCCCTCGGCACGCAGCAGACTCTGCAGCTCGGGGCAGGGCGCATCGCTGGGCTCCTCTCGGCAAGGCGCATCGCTGGGCAAGGCGCATCGCTGGGCTCCTCTCGGCAGCCCTTGGCTCCCACGGAAGGCAGGAACCAGTTCAAGGTTGCTGTGGTGACTGCTTGCAAAGCTCTGCCTGGAATTCATTTTAGCTACCAAGAGACTGTCTGTCACTCCATGGCTGCCACCTCCCACAAGAGCTTCGTTCTGCTGCTAGACTGGAGCGTTTGTGAAGTGTTCCCTGCTGGCAACAGAGGCCAGTGGTCTGCTGTTTATGCCCAATAAAATCCTTTTGGTTTCAGAAGTTCTTCGTGGATGAGTGTTTTGGCCCTGAGATGTTTTTTGGCACAGCTTTTGCTGGACACCGGTAAGGTCTGAGTTTTGTAGTCCAGCAGAGAGCAGTTGCAAATTAAATCCAACTTTGCCTAGCTCTGCTTTTCCCTAAATAACTACAGCATGTTTTTTTGGTTTTTTTTTTAAAGCAGAATAATAGTGGAGCAAAAAGGAATGCATGCCTGAGCTATTTTCCTTTCTTTTCCCTTTCCATCAATCTTGTTTGTTGCTAATACACTGAAGAATTAATAACTGGTACATTAGATAAATCCTGGTAAAACATCACCCTAATGTGCTTGTAGCAGCAGTAGCATAATGAGACAGCTACTGTAAGAAAGCTAATCCTGAAAGTTAGGCCAGCCCAGGGCTAGGCAGACTAATTCTTCCAATCCCCGAAGAGATTCAGGATTTTCATTCCTGACTGAGCTGCCTGTATCCTGTTTTCTTCCTCCTTTTCATTAATCCATATTTATGTTTTCTCCTCCCCTTTTCCTCATCTTTGCCCCCAAGTGTTCCTCAGCTTTATATATTGAGTTCCCCTTGGCATGCCAGAAATCTGCTGATGAATACCACTTGTTTGAAAGTTGCATGCAAGATTTTTCTCTGCAAGTGTTTTCTATGAAATCCAAGTGAGCAAGAATTATGTAGAACTTACCCATGGCTTCAAGCCTAACTTTTCCTTGTTGATGATACTTGCAGTATACATCAGAAATACACTTAGAGAACAACAGCAAAATTTGTCTGTGCATTTGGGAGCGTTGCTTGCTGGTTTGGATGTATTCAGAGGAAAAATATTTGAAGGATAGATTTAAAAAATAGGAAACAGCTTTCTGTAAAGATGAAAGCTATTAATCATGGAAACAAATGATCAAAAGAAGTTAGGGGATCTCCACCATCCAGGCTTTGAATTCAGTAATGGATGCTTGGCTAGAGAAGAAGCACTAATGGGTGGCATTTGGCCTTTGTTCCAGAGCAGATGATTGAAGAATTTTGCCTTCAGTGTCTTCCCCCATAACTCTTAGGATTTTCCCTCGCAAGACCAGCTCTGACTGCTGCAGCTCACCCGTTGTGAATTGCTGTGTGAGTGCTGGGGACATCCTGTCCTGGTCTGCCCCAGATTCCCACTCTTTTAAAGTCTTCAGCCTTGGGAGCCCCTCCATGCTGTGGTTGTGCGAAAGTTTCTTTTGCAACTGACCCTAAAAGTCTGTTTGTATGTCCTGTTTAACTGTTACATATTTGAGAAATAGAAAAATCTAGGAGCATCTTCCTGTACAGCAGAGATTTGGTCTCTTCATTTCAGAGTTCAAGTTGGTGTATGTTAGCTGGAGACAAAAGACTTAATTTCTGAAATTGCTGGGTCTTGGTTGGAGTTGTTGGGTTTTTTTCCCCTCCCCTGACATGCTTAATCTTTTGTAAACCCCCTTTTGTGGTTTTGTTCAGGCAATTAATGTAGAAATGAAGGATTCTTAAATCAGGATATGCAAGGAAGAGTTGAAGTAACACACTGATTATATAATTAATTCTCAGCTGTAAATTCATTTTGATGGAGTTAATTCTTTCCCAGAGGCTGAGGACCAGTTTTGGTCCACCCACAGTGCTGTAATCAGCTAAGAAATAAAGGAGACAAAGGCCTTGAATTAATGGAAGCTATCACGACTGGTTTTAGGGAAATAATGCCAGAAATAGGCAGGATATTTCGTTTTCAATTAATGCAAAAGCTTCTGAGCTGTGATCTTTAGCTATGGGTATCCAAATCCAGTTTTCAAGCAGTATAATACATGGAGTCCAAGAGAAATCAGAAAGGAATGACACCTGGAGAGGATGGAGAAGAATTGTCGGGGTGGTGGGACCTTGCACGGATGAGAAAGTGTGTGTAGTGGAAGATGCATTTTGGATTCTTTCTTTACATTTTCTATGAACATGGTAGTGTTCAAATACAGCTCTCTCTATGACAGTTGCCCATTTACTGATAAAAGGGTCCAGTGACTTTCATCCTGATGGACCCTTACTGCTTCTGACAGTGTTTTCTGAGGTGCTGGCTTCACATAGCATAAGCAACACTCCAAAGTCTAAAAAATTTGGAAAATCCCATTTGTTGTACTTCATTTGTCTGCTTCTACGTTGCTTAAGCAGTGACCTAATAATCCTGTCCATGTGTTTAGACTGCAGGTTTCCAGAACCAAACAGCAATAACAAAGAAATGACGTTGACAAATTCCCAGGATTTTCAAACAGTTATGCCCATCGTGCATACACACAGTTGCAGCCTATTTTTCTCTCGAATAACTAATTTTATTTGCGAGGTTTTCTAATCCCAGTTTCCCTCTGCCTTTTCATTGGTTGGCCATATTTGCATCAGTGATTTTAGCATGCAGCCAGGTGAGCATGGGCATGAGTTGTCATAACTTAGGGACTGGCAGTTTCTGGTTTATTTATTTTTATTTTATGCTCTGCTTCGTGGCTGCAGCAGGAGTTGTGTTGTGTTGTGTTGGTTAAACTGTGTTATCACCACATCTCTGAGCTCCATCGGGGATGTGTAAATGAAGTCAGCATGATGCAGGCAGAGCTGGCAGATGATCTGCCTTGCAGCTCTGGGCAGCAAGAGTAGGCTTGCCCTGCAATATCACTTCATTTAAGTGGTTTCTTTACCCCTCTGCCTGAATTTGGACAGAATGAAATTCCCACTGTCTGGTTTTCCATGAGCTGCTCCTCAGCTTCTGCTTCCAGGTTTGGTGGGAAAAAAGCCAGCTATGGCCAAAGCACTGTTGTACCATTCCAGTGAGGAAATAGTTAAATATAATTTCAATGTGTCATTTACATTTGAGCCTAACGAGATTATAACTGGAGCTGTGTGAAAATGACTTTTTGGTGCTATTTTCACATAAACTGACTATTTATTTATTTATTTTGTTCTGGGGTTATTTCACACCCCAAGGGTTTCATTTTTGTTGGTTGTTTTATTAATGTAAAAATACTCATTTTCACACCCAAATGTGTGATTATTTAAAATGCTGCTTCTATTCATTGTGCACTGACTTGCAACCTAAAGGCAAATATTCAAATGTCTGGAGCTTGATAACTCCGTGGTGGTTTTGGCTGGCTTTTTAAACTCAAAAATTGCTGGGAAGAGAAATGGGCAGTAAGTAATTCAAAGTGGGATAAGGGCTGCATTCCCATGGCTGCCTGTCAGCATCCAGGGAAGGGTCACAGGTTATTCCAGCACCTTCTGCAGAGTGGTGCCCTCTCTCAGCCCCATACAGACCCTCTGCCAGCTTGGTAATGCCAAAAATGCTGGAACAAAAGCCCTCACCTCTGTGGCCCTGTGTGACCTTTAAATAGCCTCTGACCCTGTCCTGCATGGAGGAGGGATGTGGATGAGAACCCAGAGGCAGAATTGCAGCAGTGTTGATGCAAAAGTCTCTGGCCCTTGCTCATTCCCACCCACCCTTTCCTCTGCCTTGACTGGTGTGGGCCACGGATACAAAATGCTCTTTACCATCATCTCCCTTCTCTGGGAACAGATTGGTTAAAACACAGCTTAAAATGTTTTGTTGGTTCGTTTTTTGTTTTTTTAAAATTTTTTTTTTTTCTAAATTGGACTGATTTTTAAGTGTCTAAATGTGATGTAAAATCAGTGTCCAGGGCTCTGCATTTTGTAATAAGTGAATGTTTTGCTGATTTCTTGCAAGAATATCTGCAACCAAGCCAATTTGCATGCCTGTATGTGTGTTAGATTGCTGGCAAAGAAATGCTGAATGCTGATAATTGTATACTGGTTTTCAAGCCTGATTTAAGTAATTTTGATTTTTAATTCATTCTGTGCTTCCTTTTTATTTCTGCACATGTGTAGTAATGTCCTGTAATGTTGCTGCCTAAAATAAGCAGTAAGAAATGAAGTTGAGATGGCCGCTGCAAAGGGAAAATGACATTTTTTCCTTTCATCCTTTTTTTTTCCCCAGTAAAATAATAAGTCTCTGTATACAGAATGCTCAAAAATATTGCATTCACTATCTTGCTGCTAATTTATATACACAAACCAGCATGGCTGCGAGGGGCCTACAAAACTCAGAAATGTGATATTTAGAAGTTCTGCACAAGAATATTTTTGTTTTTGTGGAGCACTGAGCAGCCAGCACTCCACACCAGGGGTTCTCAGCACCTCTTATGCTTTGGCATCCAATTGTGTGAAATCCTGGTTGAGATCCTGCAGTCAGGTTGTGTTAGAAGATGAAGAAACCTCTGCCCATGTGTTGAGGAAAAGGAAGAAAATACAGGGATCTATACAAATAATGTTGGTTCTGTGTGATAAACCCAGGGTGTTTGTTCTGTGCTTCCTTCAGTGAAATACTTGAGGTCACGGATGGATCAGCAGTGCTGGAAATCTTATTTTCACCATGTGTCTATGAACACCCTAGCAAATTATTAAAAGTTTTGGTTTTCTGGTTTCTTTTGATTAGGAATCTGAGAAAAAGGGGCTGATTGAGAGAATCCACATGGTCCAAGAGATCATCATAGCTGTTCAAAGCATCCTGGAAGAAATAGCATCGTTTGGAGAGAGGATTAAAAAGTAAGTAATAACCTTTTCTTGCTTGACCATGATTTGAAATGAATCAGAACCAGGAGGATCAAGGTGGAGTAATTGTCTTGCTCCAAAAATGGCTGCAAGGTGCAGCAGGATAAGCTGGCCAGTCCCACCACTGCTTCTTCTCTTACAGTCTTTTATTCCAAAACACCTTTGCAGAGCACAGAGAAGAGGAGAAGCAGTGTCCTTACTGATGCAGCTTTCATGTTTGCCTGAATTTTGCTTTTTTGTGATGGGGTGAGGAGTCATGGGTGCCACAGACGATGCTTGAAGATGCGGTCACAGAAGCATCAGGCATTTCTTCTCAGTCCCATCACAGAAAGTGGGTACTGATGGTCAGTGTCGCCTTTCCCATGCCCTCCCCATCCTGACCTGGCTGTTGGGGTCACCACTCACTTGTGTCCCTGGCCAGCACATTGATCTTCTTCTGTCTTTGCCATTTTGAGCTGTCTGCTTCCTGCTGGTGCCACGAGGAAGCCCAGAGGGGGTTTTCAGGGTCCCATGGCAGGGGGGGACACACAGAGGGTATTCCTGACCTTACAGGTCAGGAGGGAGGTGAAGAGCCTAAAAAAAAAAAAATAAAAAAAATCCCACAGACAAACACACACAAACCTTTTATAACTCAGTCTTTATTGGAGCTTAATTGATCCATATTGTTGTCTGTTTTGAACACAAAGTGATGGTTTGTGACCGAGCCTCACTTTAATGAGGAGCTGGGTTCAAGCTAAAAATACAGCAACCACATGTGCTGTGGTGCCACACTGGACACCCCAGCTGGGGTGGAAGTGGCCCAGAGATGTATTCCAGTCTATGAACAGGGCACTGTTCTGCCCAGCTGCATGGCAGGAAGACTCCAAGCACTTAAACACTATTAATTCTTGTATTCATTTTGCTAACAATGGCCTTAAAGAACACGTTGGGTATTAATGTGGACGCCCGATGTAATTTCAGAAGGATTCTGTTGTAGCTCGGCAGTGATGTGCCATTAAAAAATTGCTATCAAAGTTTTTTTTGTAAGTGACAGACTGAATTGTGCTACAGTTTCCGTCTGTCACTCCAGTTACACAATCATAGGGAGTTTTCATAGTTTAACTCAATTGAGCTGTTTTGCTATTTTTTTTTTTTTTGCTTTAACTTAAGCTACATTGATTGATAATGATGGGTCCTCTCCCACCTATTTTTACTTAATATTTAATACGTCTATTGAAGCTTAAATGTAATTCTTGAAGCGTCCTATTAATTTTATCTGTCAAGGGAAGTTTGTCTTATTTTATAGCCTGATAAGTGGTCCAGATTCATTCTCTCTTCTTCCTACTCCCCATCATTGTGATATGATGAAGTTAGCAGGCAGATTGTGTGAAACAGAGATGCCCAGATCCATAAATCCTCCTGTGGACTAGCAGGCATCCTTGTAGTCCAGGTATCTCAACATTTGGTGCAGGGCATAGGTTTATGTCTTACAATGGCACAGGGGGAACAAAGTAATTCCAAAGATGTGTTAGCAGTGGCTTCTCACCTTCAGTCCATCATCGACTTGCAGATGAGAGGTCTGAGTGAAATAAAATCCTGTTTTTCACTGCAATGTGGCCAAAGTCTGAAATGCTGTAGTAACTGAGCCTTTCAAGAGCGCTCCTCTTGGGAAAGATCTGATGTGGATTGTTGGAATGCAGAAGCTTGGGCTGCTGCTGGCTTATTACAGCTTATCCCAGCCAGCATCCTATACTCAGTGTAGTAAAGAATTGCTGGAAATGTAAAGATCTAGGACGAAATGTATGGATATGTAGAGAGATTTTTATAGAATATTATGGCCCTAATGTTACATAGAGAAATTACTCGAACTGCTCTTTCACAGTTTGGCATCCTAATCAGTCCAATGCAAGTTATTTGCTGGGGTTGACTCTGGCTCCCTGCCCCACCTGGGTCGTGCACTGGACACACACCTTGTGTCACCTCCACTGTGACCCAGTGGAGCTGGCTCACCCCTGTTTCCAGATCAGATAATCTGCCCATGAATAATGGAGAGCTGAGTGGCCAGCAGAGACGTGTGACAAGTGCCACACATAGAAGAAGAAACAAAAACAACTCACATGCCTAACAACTTCACTGAGCTCCCCAGGGCTCCTCTTGTCTTCCCTTACTGCGATAGCTGCCTCTCAGGTATCTTCCTTAATCTGTTCTAGCATCCAGATGTAGCAATCTACTTATCCACCTTCCAAAGTGTCTGCAATTTACAGCATATCTGACTGCACTGAGCACTGCAAAGGGGTCATTAAATTATTATTGTGAAGCAGAGAACAGACAGTGTCCAAGAACAGGAATGTTGAGAGGGATTGTGTTTTTTTCCTTACAGCACATTCAACTGGACGGTGCCTTTCCTCTCTGTCCTGGCCTGCTTGGTCCTGGCAGCAGCAACAGTTATTTTGTATTTTATACCACTGAGGTACATTGTTTTAATCTGGGGTAAGTACTCCGCTGGGTCTCATTTGTATGAGATAAATACAATATATGTCTACAGAGTGAAATCAAACAAGCTTTAAACGACCTGTTACACAGACAAACAAGTGCTGTTGCTTAGAGGTGAATAAAGATGTTATGAACTTCTTAAAATTACCATTTCTCCCCCCTGGGTTATCCGATAATTTGCTTTTCTTAGGGTTCTTTATAAGTTTCCAACAGCACCACAAGAAGAGCATTAGCCTAGATAAGCTACTTTCAGTGTTATTATTCTTCTGCAGGAAAGTAATTAGCTTCCTGGTGCTGGAGCTCTCCAGCTGGGAAATGGTAGGAAGTGGACAAGATGTGTTTGCAGAGCTGGACCATGTAGATTTGGACCCTGGGAGCCTTTTGGGTCTGAGTATCCTGGCAGTCAGGACAGGCTGTGCCCAGTGGGAAACACTGAGCATCTCCTTTTGTCATGGGTCAGAAAGTATTTGTATGAAGATACACACAGAGGAGCTTTTAAAAAGTAAAACTTTCCTGGTGGCATTATGAAGAAATGTGAGGTCATATTTCACAGAAGGAGATGGCATTCAAGGGCACAGGACTAAGAGGAATGGCTTTAAACAGCAAGAGGGCAGGTTTAGATTAGATACCAGGAAGAAATTCTTTCTTGTGAGGGTGGTGAGCTCACAGAGAAGCTGTGGCAGCCCCATCCCTGGAAATGTCCAAGGCTTGCTTGGACAGGGCTTGGAACAACCTGGTCTAGTGGAAGGTGTCCTGCCTGTAGCAGGGGGCTGGATTAAGATGGTTTTTAAGACTCCCTCCAAAACCATTCTATGATTCCAGCTGCTGAAGGATTTCTACGTCTCCAAATGACCTCCTGTCTTATTTAGGGTGCTAACTTTTATCTCAGCCTTGAGGTAGAGAGGTGTGGAGAGCACAGTGCAGGTAAATCCTCCCTGAGCTGCAGAAGCTCAGCCCTGATGTGGCTCTGAGTTGTAGGGACCCCCTGTGACCCCTGGGGCTGGGCCATCAGCTGCTGTCTTGGCTGTAGAAAAGGGAGGGAATGAGAAGGTGGCATTAAAAAAAAAAAAGCCATTCTTGGGCAACAGCAACAAAGAAATAAAGGATTAAATCAAACAAAAGAAAGGGCAAAAAGAAAGGGGAGAAATTGCTGGGAGTAAAAAGTTCAGTAAGGAAATATTGTTGTTCTTGTATGGAAGACATGGTGAGTACATGAAAACTATACATTCATTCAACATCATCCAGAGTGACAGGGCCTTCAGATATGATACATGTTAAACAACTACCCTGTGGCAAGGCCTCAAAAGACCTTATGGTATTTTCTGTTTTTTAAAAATCAGGTACACAGAAAATTGTGTTGTCATTTTGCTACAAGTATATGGCTTAAAAGCTGAATCTCAGATGTGAAGCAGGTACATTTCAGGGAGAGGAGAAGGCTGGAGCAGCCATCACATTTGAAATCACTTTCAGGGAAACCACTATGAGGTTTTGGACAGGGGCATGATGGAATTGAATGCTGTATTATGATCCTCAGGGGCAACCAACATTTGAATTTTTTTGCTATTCTTTAAAATGGGTTAGCTGATTTTCTTCACCTAGAAGACCTTAAGAGAGGCAAGAGAAGACCTTATGAACTTCACAATAACATGAACATTTCAGTCCCATGGATCTTCTGTCCAGACTAGGGACCACCTCTGCCAACTGAAGCTTTTCTAAGTCCATGGAGATGGACTGCTATTGCTGCAGTTCATAAGCCTAATTATTTACACAAAGATCAAATTAAAGTAAACCTTGTGATAAGGTTTTACATTGTCCCACAGCATCATAATATGGACAGTTTGGTCAATGTGGCTCTGCAAAAAGGGGCTAAGCCATGAGGGATGGGGAAGGGAAGCTTTCATTTTCTGAAGAGATGGAAGGAAAATTTTTCCCAGTTATTTTCAGAGCTTTCCAGTTGGTCATGTAGGATAGCAGATTTGACAGCACACTTGGCTTTCATTGTGTGTATTCTCCCTATAGTATTCCCCAGAATGAATTCTTGCTGCAGTCACTTTTCACCACGTTGTTGGCAGCACATGGTCCCCAAAGTAGAGAAATACCTTTATCAGTGATGTCCTCTACTTCCTCCAGGACCCACTTGTGAGTGATTCCACGTGACAGGGAGCATGTGTGTGGCTTTAAGTCTGAGGCACTGTTTTCACACTAATTTTTACTTGTGAATTCCCTTTCCCTTTCTCACCTTGCCTGAACAAATTTAGAAGGAGGGAGTAGAAAAGGCTCGTATTATTTTGTTTGTCTTTATTTTTTTTTTTAATTTTTTTTTTTTTTTTTTTTTTTTTATATCCTAGGCATAAATAAATTTACTAAGAAGCTTAGAAATCCCTATGCCATCGACAATAATGAGCTACTAGATTTCCTCTCCAGGGTACCATCTGATGTTCAAAAGGTAAGTAATGAATGGCCACAACCAACAGAGGCAAGGAGTGACACTGAGAGCAGCTGGGTGCTCCCTTTGGGAATACAATACCAGAGACTTTTGAATAAGGGAGATAAGGAATCTGGGGAAAATCCACAAAAGGAGGGGGGGAGAGAGAGTGTTAGAAGAGAGGGGAGCCCAAATTCTTTGTCAGAAGGATAAAATGATTGAGGAAAAATTATCCTGAAAAGACCTACTTAAAAATGATCTGGAAAATCACTCAGCGTGGTTACTGAGCTATGGTTTTCGTCACCTTTCTGCTCCGGTATTTGTGCAGAGGGAGGAGAAAAATAGTCTCTTTGATAGAGATAACCATCCAAAAGGATTTGCTAAATTCTCCTCTTTCTCAAGATAGGGGGAGGAATGGGGGGGAATTATTTCTGTGACATTGTGCTTGAGCTCCAGGCCTCCTTTGGACAATGCCCTGCTCATCTTTTTCTTTAAAGGAAACCCTGACATGTGTTTAAAATACTCTACAGTTGATCAGATCAATCTTCTACCATTATGGAATTATAAGTTTTAATCTAACCAGAATCTATCCTCCCTCAGTTTCAGTCAAGTCTTGTCTCTTCTCCCATTTCTTTGAAACAACAACATTGTCTTCAGCAATCTCGCCTATCTTCCTGGAAATTATTTGAACAATAAATCCTTTCGAATGTCAAGATCTGTTTATTTCTCTTGGAGGAGGGAAAATAGTCTTGCTGGGTAATGAAGCCACACAATATAAAGGATTCTTTCTTTTGTTTTCACTGTCTGGAATCTGTGTTCCCAGGCCCTGATCCTGATGCCCAGGATCCCTCTGACATTGTGCCTTTCTCTGGGGCATTTCCCTGTGAGGTGCTGCTCACTGGGAATAAGGGGATCACAATCTTACCCATAGTGACTTGATGCTGTTGGAGACAGAAACTGAATTGCTCACATGCAGTGTTGGGTTTTCCAACCCAAGCAGGGTTGGAAAAAGCTTCTTTATCTCAAGAGGCCACCAGACTGGTTGGTGGCAGCACTAATAACTGGAAAGCAATCTCACCATGGACTGGTGGGAGGAAAAAACCACTAAGCAGGAGCAATCATAAAGCCATTAAGCTTCAGTGTATTTTTATTTGTTGTCATTGCTCTTATAGAGGCCACTGGATTTGCAGTGATGGTTTGCATATGCCCTTTAAATGTTTATGTTTAAAGATAAGCTGCTTTTCTATTTATGCTTTATTTAACATTTACACTTACAACATTTCCTTGAGTGGTTTCTATCATATTGGGATCCTTTGAGCTCTCCAAGGAAAATGATCACCATTTTCTATGGGAGGAATGATAAAAGTTCCTTGGATGGGACAAAACTTGGAGTTTTCCACTAGTGCTGAAAATAGTGACAGCCACACACTTCAGGGACAAGTCATCCATGGAAGCTCCAAAGCCCTTCTGCCTGCTTTGTTCTGTGTGCTACCAATGCATTCAGCATTTCACTGGGGTGCTGCAGTGAGTTAGAAATTACTCCTATCTGTACAGTACCCCTTTACAACCACATGTCTTGGACAGAAGACAGAGGAGGAGTGAAAAAGATGGCATTTTCAGCCAAATTTTCCCCATGATTTCAGTGGGAATACTTTTGTCTCACACAACAGACAATTTGAAGATTACGCCATCCTTGACAGCTTACCACACATGTTTTAATCATTATATTGTATATGAATTTGTTTTGAAAGGTGGAGGTAGCTTTGTCCAGTTTCTATTTAGGAGAATACTTTCCTTTTTTGAAATTATTAAGTATTTCAGCATCCCAGGGTCTGTGTATGGTTTTGACAACTGTCATCTTACTGTCTATTGGGATCCACTTGAACTGAGACTCCTGAGAGAAGTTTATTAAACTAATAGGTTAATGCCAGAAAGATAAGAAAAACAACTCCCAAACCAAAACAAACCCAAAAAAGATTTCTGAAATCAGGTAGAACCCCATGTATCTCATTAGAAAAATCTGCTTTTAATATTTTTGTTTCAAGAAATGATGCATGACTTCTCAAATCCTTCCTGCAATTAATCCCCCATGTTCCTGTGTTTAGAAAATGATTCATTACTTTTGAACCTTCCTTAGTTTCCCTGGGTTTGTCCTGGGGGAGCCATTAACACGCGCTGCAGTGAGCTAGAGTTACCTAAGTGCAAACGTCATGCCTGTTTGTTTTTACAGGTGCAGCAGGCTGAATTGAAACCATCCAGCAGCTCCAGCCCCATCAGGAAGAAGCGGAGCACGCTCTAGGATGCAGCAGGGTTTGGGAATGCAGCACCTCCCTCCCTGCACACACGTGTGCACACACTGCACCCCTCCCCTCCTCATGCTTCAGAACAACACTAGAGTCACTTGCCACGGACTTTCTCGTTCTTGGAAGATGTGGTTTTTGATAAACACTTATCTTGGGTTTCTTTTCTGGGTTGTCTTTTTGGCATGGAATCCCAAAAAAGAGCAAGGTGAAATGTGAATGATTTTGTGGGATGGGGAGGAGAATGGAAGAGGATGGTGCAACTGCACCTTTTATTTTTCTTTTTTTTATTCCCCCCTTTGATTGTAGAGACAAGGCTGGATGTGGCAGCACTCCCTGTGTTATGTAGGAAGAGATAATTCTGCTTAGTGTAGCAGATCAGCTGAGCTGATGTGAGGAGATGCTCTGAACCAGTTTTTAACATATCCAACAGATTTACATTAAGATATGAAAGCTATTCTTTTCTGAGTTAAATCACTGTGCCTAGAAAGGTTTAAGCTCTGAATTAACGAGTCTTTGATACCCATCTTCTGTTCAAGCAGTGTACATTTTAAAAAGTTTTTTATCATAATTAGCAGAAAGAGCTAGGAGCTCCAACAGTATCTCAATATTTCATCCTGCACTTGTGGGTTTTCCTTTTTCCTTTTTTTTTTATTCTTTTTTTTTTTTTTTTTTAAGCCCAGCCTGTGGTTAACTCTTTATATACTGGAATCATCAGAGATCCATTGCTGGCAATGGATGCATGAAAACCTTATGCCATGAAAGGATTAAGAGAAAAGGCTAACTCAGTGACCTGAAAAGACTCTGTTGGCTTGCCTTTTATAATTCCATCTCATCAGATATTTTCAGCATAGCTGTTGTTTTCCTGTCTAAATCCAGAGGGGTCAACACTACAGATCCAAGAGGAAAAGAAAAACCAACACTTTACAACCTTAAAGAAACAAGTGCTTGTGCAGAAAGAGAGCACGTGCCCAAAGAAGTGGTTGTGCAATAGGGTGCAGGCTTTGGTCCACCGCTGGTGTCTTCTTGCAGTCTTTCCTGGTGGTTCACAAGGAGAGGACCCAAAAGTGAAGTCAAGTGGAAACAGCAATGGAAAGACAGAAGAAAGGACCCCATTTTGTGTTCTGTGGAGAATGTGATTTTTGGCTTGCTTACCAATTTTTTAGCAATTGTGCACTTGCTTAATGTATTTCAGAAAATGAGCATTAGTCAGGTTGTTTGACTGGGGAAACTAAAACACAGAATCACGTGTAAAACCTGCTTAATTTTGCTGATACTGCAGCCCTCGGTCCTTTAGGTGCTGTGGGACATTTTGGGAGTGATTTGTCACCACAAGTCATTGGCAGCATGAGAGCTGGATTTGTTGCTTATGATTCTCAGGCAGGGATTACAACCAGCATTCCCTGAGGTACTTGACAGTACAAAGAAATGCAGAAACCTGAGAGATAAGATTCTTTTTTGTAAAAAAAAATAAAAAGAAAAAAAAAGAAAAAAAAAAAAGGTTTTGAAAGTCATCTAATAAAAGGTAGAACAGTTAAAACCTTGCTTATGGATTTGTGATCCAGATGGAGTTGTGTGTGGTTCCATAGCACAATCCTTGTGGGCTTGTTCCAGGAATCTGAAGGAGGAGGAAAACTAACAGCAGACTATCTTCCACTGGGTTATTAGGAAGATTCAGTAGTTTTTCATAAGTTTATTTTTCAAAGTCCCACTGTGCCTTTGAATAAGGACAGGCACATTTTCATATACTTGATTGGCTAAAGAATGTATTTTGCTTATGCAAAGCTGTGTGTAGCTGCAAATGGAAGGATTGAGGAAAGATTATCCTGGTTTAAAAAGCCACAAAAATGCCTCTTTGTTTGCACGTGTGCTTGTGTACCCATGCATATACAGAGTTGTGTATAAAGAGTACATGTATAATGTATTTGTAGGCGAGTGTGTGGGGGAAAATGGGTGAATATACAGATTTAAAAACCTTGAAAATGTTTATGAAAAATGCCAAAGATTCTAAAGCTTATCATCTCGCGTCTGTTCTTCTTCATTTTGTATCTTTCCCGGCATGTCTCTCTGGCTGAGCCAGATCTCTGCATGATTTGATTTACTTCAACTTAATGAAGCTGGTTGGAAAGAGCCTTGTAGAAATTACAAAATCTCCAGTAAATCTCCTTCTTGTACATACAATAGATGTCCACGGAACCCTTTTGTTAAAGCAGTTTCTCAATCTTCTCTGTAAACAATGCCTCATTGTCTCGCTTCAAACTATCATCTGGTTTATCATACTGTAATCTTGTCATTTTGTAAGGACCAAAGTCAGGCATATTTAAGCAGGCGTGTGGGATCTGATCGCTGATTTGAGTGAAAACATTCAACTGCAGGGAAAACTGTTTATTTATTCAGAAATTCAGATTGATACTTTAATACTTTAGAGGGTTTTTCTGTAGGTTTTTCCACGTGGAACTGATTTCTGTTCAGGAGACAGGGTGATATCTTTTTTTTTTTTTTTTTTGATGTCTTTTTTTTTTTTTCAGAATAATTTGTGTTAATTGTTTTGCTGGAGACATACCAAATGAAGGGATTTGGATGGTCCAGTACCTATATATGTTGTGATGAGCTCTTTGTTTTGATAAATGCTGTTTGAAATGCAATAAACATTTGAGGTTAAGCTGATGCTTTTAATTTGTCTGGATTAGGAGATATGTTTCACATTCTTTGCAAAATGCTGTGCTATAATATTTAGTATCTGACTAGGTAAGCAAGGATATCCCTTGGCAGTGCAGTGTAACCATTCACACTGGAGTTTGCTTGGAGTAAGGAGTGTAAGTGCATCTCCTGCTGCAGCAGGAAATGAGGTAAAGCCTCATTTTCCCATCAGACCAGTAGTGCACACCAGGAAGGAATTTGGTTCCTCTGATACCCTAACTGAAAAATTGACAAAATACATTCTAACCAAACCTTAACCTTTAGATTTTCCATCCTTTAAGTAAGCTGATAGAATGTTTTGGAAATGGTATCTTTGGTTTGGAGACTATGGCATGTGTTAGTAGTGAATGCTGTTCTGATTTTAATATTGTGTGTTGTTTTATCTGTAACGCTCCATGTGTCAGGGCCCTGGTGCATCTATCCCTGTAAATCTCACAGAGGCTTGATAAGAATACCTGCTCCTCTGCATCCTAAGAGTTACCAGCTCAGAAGGAAGCTGAGATACTCCAAATTATTGTTGGTTTGTTGCAGATAGAGTGTTTTAATCATTCTCGAATTTGGGTAAATTAAGCCAGGTGAAATATGATTTTGGGACAAAGAGAGTTTATCAGAGGGGAAGACCCTCAGCAGTAACTGAGTAATTCAAGGTAAATGTGAGCAAAGGATATATTTATGATTAATGTAAATATTCACTAACATTTAGAAATACCGTTGGAGTGAAAACAAAAAAAGTCTCTTGACATTATAGCATTTTCAATCTACTTTTCTCTGTGATGCTTTGACTGAGAACAACACAGCATTTCAAGAGAATTTAGAGGGTCATTTTGTTTTGCATGAAAGACGTGCTCATCTGACATAAATCATGAAACTGAGCACGGGGAAGCAGGAGATGGCATCCAGGTCTCAGTGTTTGCAACAGCACCAGCACCTGGGCAGGCACGAGTTCAAATTCTCAGCGTGGCTTTAACCTGAGGGCTGGAGATTCTTGTTAAATTTTACGTGAACGAACGTTGCCAGTCGGTTCCTGTGCCTTGGATTGAACACCTGCAAATTCCCTCTTGGCTGAGCATGATGGTGTGCCTCTTGCAGGGGAAGAGAGTGAGAGCTGGAAGACTTGCTGGTGTAAAATTTGTGCTGATGTCCTAGAGCAACCAGCCATCTAAGCTCTTGAGGACTTCTTGCAGAAGGAAGGTGGGGCAGTCTCATGGACTGGGCACATACATGTGATTCTGGGTCTTACAGGGTCAGGTTTAGATGGTCAACAGATCTTGCCTCTCACTCTTAAGCATTGTCTGCTAGGATGGCTCAGCCAGCACATTTAAAGAGTGGCTTTCAGCCCGAGAAGGAAGCAGAAGTGGCCCTCAGTGGTTTGGGGCATAGATGGATGGGTTTGGGTAGGGAGGCTGTGCTAGGGAATGCTTCCCCAGGGAACCTAGGGACTGCTGAGCTGGGGATCTCTCCTCCATGCTGGATTTCTTGTGATCAGACTTTCAGCAGATGAAAGAATGAATTTTTTTGCTGTCGATCTCTGCATTTTGGTAAGTTGCTCTTATGGTGGGATAAAACATTAAATGTTGAGTTGTCATCTACAAACTGAAGGTGATAAAACCCTAAGGACTTGGGCCTGCCACTTCAAATGCACGATCAGCCTCAATTCCCCTTCAGTCCCAAAGGATCCAAATGCCTTTGGGACAGTGCAAAGTCTGCTCACCAGTAGTGTTACAGTAATGCCTTCAGATGCTGGTGAATGCTTCAATTTCACATTCAGTATGGTAAGTGAATATAAAGGGGAGTGTCTTAGTGACACTACTCTTTATTTCTATCCTGGGTATTTTTTTTCAATGAGATCACATGAAAAGAAACCAACCAAATTATTTCTATTTCTTGAGCAAACGCTGCTACTTCTATCCTAGCTGCTGTATGTGGAATATGGGATTTGACTGGTCTTTGGTCTCTCACTATCATGATATCTTGGGTTTTAGCTTTCTATTTTTTTTTCTTTTTTAAAATTTTATCCTGCTTTGGTGTGTGGGTCTGGGTTTCATATAAGGGGATAGTAAGATGTGGGTTTTCATATACAGGGATAAGGCAATTGATTTTTTGGGCCTGTATCTGTACACAGCTAAACCACATATTTTTCACTTGCTCAGTACTGCCACCTCCCAAAGTAAAGAATATCTCTCATCCTCATTTTCAAGAGGAGATGCACAGTGGAAAGAGCATATGTTCCTATAGACAAAAAAAGCCTGTTAGATTCAGTGACTTGTGTGCTAAATTTTGCTTTGATCATGGCTGTCTGCTTTCTCCCTCCATCTTCTGTCTGCCCATGGTCGGTTTGTTCCAGAGTGAGTATCTGAAACCACACAGCAGCTACAACCTGAGAAGAAGGGCTGGGAGGGGGGTGAAGTGTCCCTCCAGCCCTGGCAATAGATGACTTTACTGAAAGTCAATGCCATTCCCTTGCATTTATCACTGCCACTCTTGCTCTGCATATTTTTGGTATTCGCCATGCATTGTTAGCAGTGATTGTCATGTAATTAAATCACTGCTCATCACAAGAGCCTATTTTTATGCTGAGATAAGCATCAGAAGTCTGCTGCAGCGTCCCCCAGATCAATAAAGATGTTCCCTGTAGGATTACAAATAGTCTGGGGTTGTACAGGGCACTAGAATTAATTAGGAATGATTTCTCTTTTTCTTTTTTCTTTCAATACATTTTTAATTGTTTATCCATTTTCGATGGGCTTGTTTTTAACTCTGCTGTGCTGGCCCAGATGCTTCTGTTCAGACTTTTTCAGTAGGATATGATACCAATTTGGGCAATACCATTTGATGTAAGCAGTCACAATTATCATCATCTTTCCATAGCCATGTGTGACTGTTGCTTCAAAATATGTTTTTGAGTGAGGTGTTTGCATCTCAGGCTTTGCATTTGAGATTACAGTTAAATGGGTTTATTAAATGTTTGAACTTTGAGATCCAAGCACAATGAGTAACCTTCAGGTGCTACCCTGAAGATTTTGGTGTTTTGATCAGAATGCCAGAGGGCAAGCGGAGAAATTCGAGCCATTTGCCCATGGTCACAGAGCCAGTATGTGGCAGAAAAAGCAGCATAGATTATTTTGATTTAGGCTTTCCTAGTCTCAGCTGTCCACTTCCCTTTGCATTGTTTCTACATTTTGTCCTGTTTGTGGGGCAAACTGGTTGTACCACCCTCCTGTGATCCATAGGAGCTGTGAGGTGTGAGACAGAAGTTTCTGGAGAGTTTCCATAAGCAGAGTGGGACAGTCCATGAATGGATGAGGCATAGGGAAAGTGAAACTCTTCTTTTCCCCTCCCCTTAAGTCAAACAGCTGAGTGGCTTGTCCTTCTGGTCCAGCATCATCAGAAATGGAAACAACTTCTTCTGCTGTGCTGGTGAGAGTGTGTTTGCCCTCTCTAAAGCACAGGGAAAGAGTAGCTTCCTTTCAGGGAGTAGAAGCAGTGTCAGGATTCCTGTAGGTAAATATAACTTCCCTGCATGGAAAAACAATGAACAGTTGAGGTTTTGCACTGGCATTGCTGTACTAAAGTGGTGCTCTTCATGAGCTGCACCTCAAGTGCACTGAAATCACTGAAATCAAATGCCTGTGGAGCTCAAAGGTTTTGGATCAGTCTTCAAAACTCTGTGAGAGGGATAAAGAGTGGCCAAATTTGCTGCTGATAAACTAGGTGCCCCTAGTGCTGAGAGGATGGTGATGCCCTGAAAGAGGATTCCTCACAGTAACACAGTGTTCCATGGAAATTATTCTGGTAGTGATAGGATCAGTAGACCCCATGCCCAGGTCCACTACAGGAGAGAGGAAATACTTTAGTTTAAACCCATTAAGACCCAAACTATGTGAGTTTACTGCATCACAAACCAGCAGAAAGTGCCTGTGCCCAGAGCATGGTGTGATGCAGCTCCTGTCAGGCCCCCCAAACCCATCTGCCCAGGGTTGGCATGGGGCAGCACAGAGGATCTGTCAGTTTCTGAACATCTCTAGGTTAAAAGCTTGCTGAGAACCCTCTGAATTAACCTTTTTTTCATAGAATCAGTCAGGAGAGGGCTCCTGCACAGGTCACATTCTGCAGCAGGGGCTTGTTCTGTCCTCCCCTG
Organism: Agelaius tricolor; assembly: GCF_023055355.1. NCBI lineage: Eukaryota > Metazoa > Chordata > Aves > Passeriformes > Icteridae > Agelaius > Agelaius tricolor. Next base: position 5,498,694 of record NW_027269276.1, on the reverse strand, counting down.
CATCATTGAGCACTAAGAGTAGAAAGGGCACCATTGTTCTGCTTGTGCCAGCAGAGCCTGGATGATTCCAGCACTTGTTCTTGGCTCACCCCATGTAATAGAAAATTCACTTTTACCTCTTTTCCACTTGCCAGCCCCCTCCTTCTCCAGAGGGAAGGGGTTCTGGGGGATTTTGTTTGTCCCCTGAAGCTCTGCAGGGCTGCTGCCCCCAGAGGCAGTGCAAGGTATGAATGTGCTCAGAAAGTGAAGGGTCTGTGGAGTGGGATTTTGGCAACTTTTCTATTGCACATGCAGAGTGTTAGGCTTCTTTGCAGGGAAACTCTTTCCAAAATTATTTTCCATTTTCTCACGTGTTCAGTCATTTCCATCATCACAGTGTGACCTGGATTAAGGTAATTCAAAACAGGACATTCCTGTAAAAGCCTCAGAATTTTTTATGAGAAATAATTCTTCCTATTGCCAGATTGTAAGGTGAGTTTGTCCATTTTTTTGACTCTTATTATTAGAATTCAGGTGTATGAGATAAATTTAACACTGTCATACATTTTTTGGGGAATGGCTGGCATCCATGCTACACTGAAATGCTCAATGCCATGGAAAACTGGATGACTTAACCAGAGAGGGAAGTACACTGAGATTTTCAGTGGGCATTTGCCTTAAATTCAGTGAGCTCCATCCCAGTCCTGCTGAAGTCAATACCTTTTTCCAAAATCAGCCCTGGACACCCTTGCTGAGTGGTGACCTCTGTGGCAGTTGCACGGTTGCCTCACAGATAATTTGCAAATTGCCCATGAGCAGTGCAAACGTGTCCGGTATGGTGCTAATTTCCTGGCAAGGTCTGGGTACACGGATCCCACACTCTGCTCCAGGGGTGCTCCAGCCATGCCCAGCAGCCAGTGTGAAGGTTTGATTTCTATGCAGCATGTCAGGGATATCTGATGGATGGGCTCAGCCTCCTTTTCACATGTGTTTAGGGATCTCCAGCCAGGCCAGAATTTGCCAGATGACCACAGTGGGGAAGGCATCAGAAATATTTCCGTAAATATAACCCCTCCACACCCCAAAAAATTTATCTAGTTTGTGCATGGGTGTTACAAAACCCTTGTTCAGGGCTACAGGAAGTGGCTGGACATTATCTGTCCTGTATTCCGGCTGGGTTTATTTTGGGGTGGTCAGAAAGGAAATCCTAGTGGAGAGGCTGGTGGAACATTTTTGTTGAACTGATGTGAAAAAGAAAAATACCTGGCCATTTGAAAGGGTTTGAACTCTTAGCATAAGGCTCTGGGAGATGGATGAATGGTCAGAGGGAGGTGACGGGCGGGTCAGAGGTCCTGTGGCATAACTCATCACTGTGAGAAATCCCTGTCTCCCAGTGAAAGTCTAAGGACTGGCTGGCAGCAGCGTGATCTGTGGCAGCCAATTCATCAGGAGGATTTCCCGTCTGAATATGCAGATGTGTGCACAATTATTTTACCTATCTTCACAAACAGAGCCCGTGTCCCTGCGCGCTTAAATAAATCTTGGCACCGTCCTTTCCAGGAGGCATTTTGGGTTCAGCCTGGTTGCCTGCATCCTGCAGAGTTTTGTTCAGCAGAGTCCTTGCACACAGCCCGTCTCCTCTTCCCTTTCCGCTTCCCCTTCCTCCTCCTCCCATCCCACTGCAATCACTGCTGCCCAGACCCATCCTTCACTTGCACAAAACTGATTTCTGTTTATGGAGCAGCTGGCAGCAGCAAGGCTTGAGCACTGAGCGATGACTAAGAAACAAGCCCACTTTTCCCTTAGCTGTCAGGAGCTTTTAGAAATAACACCCTCCTCTGAGGAAGTCAGAATAGCAACAGGAAAATAAGTAAAACCTATTATAAAACAGTTGTCCAAGAACTTAGGCACGGCGCGGGGTAGAGATCAATATGCTGTGAAGGTTAAATCTATTTTCACACTGTGTTCTATTTCACAGTTTAATGGTGTTTTAATGTGTCTGTCACTGAGCCCCCTTCATGTTATGCAGGTAGAGGCTTTACAAAGAAGAAATAACGTTGGCTTTACAAGCTTCACAGTAACATCTTATTTACCAGCTGAGATCTGGCGCTTTCCTCTCTGGTGGTACACCAGGACTATTTTATTTTATTTTATTTTATTTTATTTTCTATTTTATTTTATTTTATTTTATTTTATTTTATTTTATTTTATATTTTATTTATTTTATATTTTATTTTATTTTATAATTTATTTTATTTTTAAATTTATTTTTATTTTATTTTTAAATTTATTTTATTATTTTAATTTTATTTTAATTTTCATTAGTGTTTTATTTTATTTACTACTTTTTATTTTTTTAGAAGCCATAACATGGTGTTACATTTGCAGTAATTTTAGATGGCTTTTGGGGAATGCCTGTAGGGTTGGGAGCAGCAGGAGCATGTGTGTGCTTGTGTAGAAGGGACAGAAATATCTACTGCTGTTTATTTAAGCTAAATACATGGAGGATATGCAGAATTCCCAGGCTTGAGTTTGCATCCAATTCACAGTAGTATATCTGAGTGTTTTAGCTTGAACTCAGCTGATGCTGGGATGTTGGATCAGGTTTGGTAACAGCATGGAGGGCAAAGTAAATGTTCTGAGAGAGGATGGGGGAGAAGGAGGGCTGATTTCAGTGGAAAGGATGGAAGGGGAGAGGGAGCAAAGGCAAAGAAGGAAGTGAGCTATAAAATCCAGGGTATGTGCAGTGCTAAAGCACACAGTCCTGTCCTCTGTGTTTGGGGTGAAGAAATTTATATTTCTAACGCTCAACTCGCACTCTTTGTTTGGAAGGGGAAGGAGGGAAAAAAACAACACTGTTCTGCTTTAATTATCTCTCTTGAACTTCAGCTAGGGAAGGGAGAGGTTGGGATAGCCTGGTCCAAGGGCTCTGTGCTCCCACTGGGGAATGGGCAGCAGATGCTCAGGTGTGCTGACCTGCCCAGTGGGGCTGCTTTGAGAAACCTCCCCTGCCTGTGGCTGAGCCAGCAGCTGGACACTGCCCCTGGCCATTTACAGCCCCTGCAGTCTGTCAGGGCTGCACACACCTGGGTTTGCTCCACTGGCAGAGCCAGGGGAGCCACAGCCAAGCAGCTCCTCTGGTGAATCTGAGTGCCTGTGTTCGCCACAGGAACTTGCTCCAGACATCCTCGTGTTGTGACTGAGGTGTGGAACTGGGGGAGGACAACCTGCTCATGCCAGTGGCTTCTCCTGTGTGATCTCTCTGCCATCTCTGCCCTCAGCAGCTCCCTTGCATCCCTGGGAGAACACTCTCCTTTGCCTCGTTGCCTTCCCACCTCTCTCATCCTCTGCTCCCTCAGTTGCTCTTTACCCTCCTCTTCCTTTGTCTCGCAGCCAAATGACTTAACTCTGCACAGCCTCCTGGGAGGGGTAGGCTGTGAGGGGGGAATGCAGCAGAGGAGGAGATATGATATTAAATCTTCTTAGGAGCAACTTATTAAAAACCTCACGCTTCCCCTCAACTGGTCGCTTTGCCAGAGTAAAACCCTTTGCTCTGCCCAGGTCTACTGAGGGCAGATGCTTGTTGGAGCGTGAGTTTTTAGACTTGCAGAGCATTGACTTGGCTTAACCTGTGTATCCCACCACAGCAGAAATGTCTGCATTGTGTGTTTTGGCTTTGGTGTGCTGCCTGCTCTGAGTTCATCTCTTTCCCCCCTTCCGCTTTCCATTGTTGGAACAACAATCTTCTGCTGGATGCAGAGCTCAGCCATCCCTGTATTGTGGGGCCAAAACAAACTCTCTGCTAGCGTGTTTTCCATCCTCCACAAGTTAAAATACCAGTGCTGAGAGCAGCTGCCCTCCCAGGTGGGGAGCCTGTTATCCGAAAATCTGACGACTTGACTTCATGGGGCAGGACTTTCTCTCAAGCAATGCTGTTATTAATTTATATCCTTTGGAGGGCTCCAGTGGTTCCCTCCCCAGCCACCACAGCCACCAAAGTGCAGCCTGGTGAAGTGAAACATCACCAATGTTCTGTGTTGCAAGCTACAGTGCTGAGCACTTGCTTTGTCCATGCTTTCCAAATGGATGGAAACCTCTGAGAAGGTCAGGGCTGGGGACAGAAAACTTCAGGGAGACACAGTCCCATAGGGCTGCCAGAAAATAGCTTCAATCCACTTTTATGCTTCAATTTTCAAGTCCAATGTAGTTAAGGATGGTTGTCACCCAATACCCCTTTCTCAACATCCTAACACATTCACATCTGGCCTTCTGTGAAATGGTGAGGAAATAATATTTTCTACTTGGTAACAGAACCTGTTTGAATCTTGTGTCTCTGGGTTTTAGTTTGTTTTGGTTTTTTGCATTGTCCTTTACAGTTTAAGGGTTATTTCACCTACTCCAACCACTAGATCAAGTTCATGAATATCTGAATTACAGCCTTGAGTATACACTTTGAAAATTCATCCAAGTGTGGTCACCTCTCTGAAAAAAGAACTGGATACCTGTTATGGTTCTAATATTTAGGGACCAAATTTATGCAAGTATGCTACCTTAAAGGCAGAGTTTTTGATTAAACTGGAAATTTGAAAAAGCTGCCTGATCAAGTGGCTTTGACATTTAATGTTCATTTTTAGAAGTAAAACTTTGATGCCTTGGGCAATCCATGGCCAGGTGCCTTATATCAGGTGTTGGGGTTTTGGAAAAGTGACAAAAGCCACACTGAAGCAGAAATGCTTCATTGTTATAAACTTTCTTTCCTGCTTTACAGAGGAGACCTAAGGGAAAGAATGCTTGGTTTTTTGTCTTGCTGAAAATAAACTTTTACAGAGATCATTAATGCAATAATATAGTTTGTTTGAAACCTCAGATTTACTGTGGGTTTCCTCATGAAATATTGAAACACTGAAATCACAGATTAGAAATAAATATAAAATTAGAGACAGGAAGATATCCAAAGTCATGTGAATTTTAAAGAAATTATTAACACACAGGGATATGATAGTTTAGTGTTGGTTAATTCTTATTTATAGAAGCTACTGGAGGATTTTCTAGTGTGATACAATTAATGTTTCTAGTGGCTGAGAGAAGAGTTTTGCTTCTCCTGCTGGGAGAAATTCAACATTCCCAGGGGATGGTGGCAGAGAGAGCTTCAGAGATCTGCACAGCTCCTGGAATAGAAATGGGTCTGGATGCTCCCAGACAGGGGGAAAAGAGAATTACCGAGCACCAGCCAGGGCAGAGCTCGTGGTCCTGTCCAAAGAGAGAGCTGTGCAGGTTTGCTGGCACAGTCCATAGCAGTTAATAATTTTTAGAGTATAATTTACATTTTTTTCCTTTACCTATTCTGTTGATCAAGATTGGAAAGTATTTTTCAGAACTTTGTCAAATGAACATTTGAAGATGATAAATGATGTCCCATGGAGACCTTGTCCTGATGGATTTTCATGAGCAACCTGAAATGTCATGGTCCTGGGCTTTGAGGTAAAGTTCTTCAGCTGTTCAAAGCCAGTTCCACTTGCATTTCATGTAATATCCACTTGTGGGGATTGTCTACTTGTGGAGATTTTGGGTTTCTTGAGCACATTTTTGAAGTCATGTTTCTGCCACTGATGTTAACTAGTGGCTGCTCATATTTAGCAATGTCTAAAATTTTCTCACTTCACATAAAATTCTCTCCCTGTAAAATTGACCCTATAAAACACCCAAGATGCATCAGCACCCCTGAAGCAATTTAAGTGAATCGAAATGTCTAAAAAACATTGTTTAAAACCCTCACCTAGACCTGATACTTTGTGATATTTAGTGGAGTATATACACTGGAGATACTTATAAAGATAAAATCAGTTCATAACCTGATAATAAGTACTGTGATACAAATTTATACATTTCTCTGAAATGCTGAGGCCTTCTTGCCATTTCTAAATTGGAAAGTCACAAACTTAGTTATATGTTTTATTTACATCCCCAGCTACGTTTTATTGCAAGACTTTGGAAAATATTTTGTAACAGTGCAATAGTTCTGACAGTAAGTCAATGTAAGATATCACAGAAAAAAAATTCTCAACAATTATCCTTCCCACCCAAACCTTTTCTTAGAAGCAGTATTAGAAAACTTTAATGGCATTTTACACCCACCATAGGCAAAAAGAGTTTTTTTCATTGACTTGACGGGAAGAAATGTTTAACCCCTTAAGTTTTGCATTTTCAGAGAGGAGTAGTTGAGTTGTTGGGGGATTTTGGATTGAAACTGAGTTATAATAAACAGGACCAGCTCCATTTAACCTGAATTGAGCAGCTCCACAGCTGAGGTTCTCTTTCTCTGCTTGCACCCTCCTCTAAAAATATCTGCCCAGGTGCCTTTGTGACAAAACAGAATCCAGTGATTATAAAGAAGTTGCTGCTGTGCTGCAGGCGATGCAGAGGCTGAAATGTGATATCCTGGCCCTGACACAGCTCCTGCAGAGCTGTCAGAAAGGTCAGGATTTCAGTGACGTGTCTGTGCATTTCCAGTACTCGCTGCACTCCCTTCTCCTGCTCTGTTCCTTCCTTTCCAAGCCACTCTGGAGCAGGCACATCCTCTCAACAGACCTCCCTGGACTAACAAATGTAGGTAATAAATAAGTGGGGAGAGTTTTGAAGTCAGAAATTTCCTTCAAAGCCTTGGGGATGTATTTTGGAGCATGAAGGCCATTCTGGATCCTTGAGCTTTCTCTCACAGCTCTGAAATGCTGTGCTGAAAATCTTGTACCTTTTCTCTTTTTAGAAGATTTGCTAATTCTCTTCTCACCCTCTGTCCCCATGCCAATTCTTCTCACAGTTGTTGCAGTAAATGACACATTTACAAGGTGTGATTGACCAGGTTCAGGTCTGAAATTCAGTACATTACATCTAAAACTCTGATTCATGACTGCAAAATTATATCAACTCAAGTGCAAATTAGATAAGCTCAGGGATACCAGTTCTCACCTGAATTTCAGCCTCACTTAAGAGCATCAAATCATTGTCTGCACCTCTGCTGTGGGAACTCAGTGTGGGCTGCAATATCTGTCTGAGGAGCTGGAGATGCAGCAGGGTGAGCTCCTCCTGAAATGGATCTGACCAGATTGCCCAGGTCACACGAGACAGCTGTGACGTGTCTGGGGATCAGGTTGTGGCCTTCTGTAACCACGATATCATCCTTTTGAGCAGATTGCTGATTTTTGTTTTTGCCACTCACAAACCCATACAATGTTAACAGTGGAGATAAGGATTTCTCTATAATTGTGAGTCTGTGAGAATGGGCTTGATCTTGATCTTGATCACACCAGATTTTTTGGATGTATATCCACATTTCCTTTCAGGTTCACATGTTTAATGGTTTATTTGAAACCTGTTGCATACTTTTTATCTTTGTCTTTAGTGAAACATTTACATTTCTTCAGTGAACACTGAACAAAGTCACAACAATTAATAAACACTTAAAAAAAAAAGCAAAAATATCCCCCATATCCACATCCATAGCCAGTCATTCCGAGCAATTTTTTTTTTTTTAAACATATATTGCTGCATCCTCTTTATTAATGCTATTTTTTTCCAGATTTGGTCTTCAGGTCAAGCTGGACTTCACTGTGTTGTGGACCCATCTTGCAGCTCTGCCACCTGATGCCCAGGGATAGAACAGCCAAGAGCTCCTGCCTGGAAGCAGGTGATGGACTGGAGCAGCTTTTATCCTGCTGGTGAGTGTCCTGTATAATGAAGTGTGTGTGATGACATGAAACACCTTATTTTCATCCCTTACTTTGTCCATTTTTGCTTGCTTCTGAACTTGGTAATGATTGCAAAGCAGCAGCTGGGAAAACAGTCACATCTCGAATAATACATGGAGGATTTTAGGCATTGCTGAAATCAAAAGAAGCAATGGGCCAATCTCAAAGAAATCACCTGCAAAACATCAAATGGCCAGAAGGATTTTAAATGGCCATTTATTCCAGGAACTGGTAGCTTTTGTGTAATCATACTTAGATGTATCATCAAGTTCAGAGGGAGAAGTCCCACTCTTAGGAGGAGTATTAGTAAACAAGTAAACCAAGGGACATGGGGAAAGGTAATGCCTTTTATTTGACACACTAATCTCAGTTGTGGGCAAGGAGACAAGATTTCAAGTATTGAAGCCTGTTGTCAGGGCTGAGACAACACACGTTCAGGATTGATCATGTCTGATTCTACCTCAGCAGATACAACCACTACAAGGAGCTGCAGATCTCTTTTAGTGGGAGTTTCTACTGCAAACACAGTTCTTCAATTAAATTCTTTAAGAATGAAGAATTATTCACAGCTGCTGGATTATGAACAGGACACAGCCTAAAAATGAAGCTAACTTTGACTTTCAGTCTGTTTCTTAGCAAACTGGTCATGTGTGTTCCCAGCAGGATTGCTGGAGTGAAAGTGTCCACTGTGCTCTGGCCCAGTGTAATCTGCATTTCTAATTAAGGCTATTTGCAAGTCCACTTATCTGACACATGCAAATACCAAATAATAAAGCAATGAGAAAATACCAATCTGCAATGAAACCTTTGTTTTAAATTTCCTTCTTTTATCTTCTCTCATATAAATGTCGAGTGCACAAAGGATGCCTTGGCAATGGCACTCACTGCTACAGAGGGCTGGGGCACTTTTGGTTGTTCTGATCTGCTTTCCCTCTCTAGGCAGTTCCCCATTTGAGCAGGGGTGTTTGATAGAAATGGCTCTGTGTGCTTGTAGATCCTGCTGGTGTGGGACAGCTCAGCACCTTGCAGGGCTGGGTCTGCAGCTGCAGCTTGGCATTCATCCACCTTAAGGATCCTTCCCTCTTGGAGCTCTCCATGGTTGGTTCAGGGGCTGGGCAGAAGCATCACTGTGTTCAAAACCAGAGCTTCCTAAATTACTCACTTCTCAGGTTTCCAGGCTTTGCTCTCTAACCTCTCTTGGAAACAGAAGTGGATTTTGAAACTCCTAAAACAGTTTATTCTTCCAGCCTTTTTTTTTTTCCCAGATCTTTTTCTTTTCTCATAATTTCGCACATTTTTGCAAACAGTCTCTGCTTTCACCTGAAGTCTCACATAGAAACTGAGCTTGTTTCACCTGTCTTTCCACCCTTCCTGCTTGGTACCTCACATCACTGGCTTTGGCTCTGATGTTTGCTGCCCATGTACCCCCCTCTTGAAGCCCCAGGCTGGCTGAGAGGCATCCAGCCTGCCCCACTGCTCAAGCTGGGTACCTCTGATTTGGGAACTGCTCTGAGACAGGAGAAAATGAAGTGGAAGCCAAATCTCCAAAGGGGTGAATTGTCAAGGGAAAAGTGCACTATCTAACATGATGTATACATTTGTTGAGAAGTTGCAACAGGTTGGTCTAAATCATGAATTGCTTTTAAAAAGCAAGAAAATTTCAAGCTGTGGGTTTTTTTAGGCTCCTTCTCACTGCTAAACCTTTAGCAGTCCCTTCTTTCTATTATTCATGATTTCTCTGCTGTTCTCATAAGAGGTTCATGATGATTTTTGATTTTAGAAGACAGCGCTATAAAAAGCAATTAAAAAAGTCAAAATATCAATAGACTTGTGATATATAACCACAAGACTTGGCAATACTTCATTTTCCTTCAGATTTAGTGTCGTCTTCTCATGCACAGGTTTTCTCAGATTTCTTTTGTGAGGAAACAAGACTGGAGCTCCGATTTTGCTGGGCATAGAATAGAAAGAAGAAGAGAGGAACAGTGGACCTCTGCTGTGATGGGGAAAGCTCATTTTTGTCTCAGTCCTTTGACTGAGTAAATGTTGGCCAGATGGAGGAAAGCTGGAATTAGGATGTTTAACCTAAGAGCTCTTTTCTGTGAAGAGATAAGAAACAAAACTGGAAGGAAACATTCAGAAAAGAGGTAAATAACCTGTGAAGTGTTTGGTATTTGTCCTGTTTGGGCTGTTTTGTCTGTTCATGGTTGTATTACTCTGTCCATCCTTTGTTTTTGTTGCTCCCAAGGTGTATCCAACACAGCACCATTTGTCCCTTTCATGATTCCCTCTACCCTTTGGCACTACAATAGGCAGAACATCTTGGTGAACAGGATGAGACATAGATCCATTTTAGTAATTTCTCACCTTATGCCTCTTTCCATGGTCTAAAATTCAGCAGGATCTCATCTGTGGTGTGATTCATAGCCAGGAAGACAAAAACACAGCTGGAGGCTGCAGTATGCAACAGGTATGAAAAGGAAGGGAAATATTTTATGCTGCTTTTATCACCAAAAATAGATCTGTAAGACCAATGATGGAAACCATCAAGATTAAATACAAGCAAGGGAGAGCACAGGTGAATCTTACTCCTTTATTAGCTGCAGAGAAATAAATATTAGGGACACATAATCCCAACCTGTGACATGCAGCTTTTATTTCCAATATAATATTAAAACAACAGCATGGAAAAGGAGAATTTCCTTCTTCTTCCAGCCACTGCGGAAGCCCAAACCAAGACAAACCACATGCGACCCTTGGTAGGTCAGACCTGAGCAAGTCTCACCCACTCTGTGAGGACAGGGAGAGCCCAGCTCCCCTGCCCATCACAGGCAGCAGCACTGGGTGCATGGGGGTGAAGAATTCTGAGATCCTCTGATGGGAAAGGTCAGGAGAGCATCGCCATCTCTTCCAGGAGCTCCAGCACCGAGGGGAAAAATAAATCACACAAAGCTTAAATAGGAAACCACAGCTGCTGTCAGATTAAATCTGTTACAAGTGCATTCCACTGCCTTGCTGAACAGTGTTTTATTTCACACCTCAAAATGTGAGGCCCGGTGCCATGGACTTGCTCCTTTTTCCCTATTCCCCCTAGATGACTTAACAAGCTGAAAGTGCAGCTGGAAATTAATGCTTCCTGTCTTTTTAAATAATGTGACATTGAAATCTTGGTATTTAATGCGTTGGCATTTAGCATGCCACAATATTTCAGTTACTTTGCAGTGGTTGGGGTGCAGAAGTGTTATTACAGCTGTTCTGAAATTCTGACAAAGAGGTGCATTTCTCTCTTCTTTTTTTTTGTTTCTTTTTTTCTCTACTCTGTCCCACCATAATTGCTTTTTGCTGCATCTCTGAACCGTAACCATGGCGATCTGCCACATTCATCAGAGGACCCTCTTGTTGTTTTGCTTGTGTGAATGTAAGAAGGGGAAAAAATATAAAAAATAGAAAGAAAAAAAGAAAGAGGAGGCATACAATATTTGCAGAACTTTCCCCAAAAAAGCACAGATTTTTTTTTTTTAATCCCCCTCCTCCTGTTTTTTTTTCTTTTCCCAAAGACAGAAGCTGCATTGGAGAAGTGGCCTGACCAAAACACCAAGGACTTGTTCATAGCCTAAAAAAGGGAGAGGAGGAGTCTGGGTCTGGAGGTGTCACTGTGGAGAACAGGCTTCGATAACTGGAGCTTTCAAGCCATTGCCCCCTGAAAGGAGGAATTGTTATGCGCAGAAAGGGCGCGAAAGGTCGACCCTTTTCCATTTCTGTCTGATGACAAGCTGGTCCTTGTTTGAAGAACAAGTTCATGCAGAGCACCATTACCATAAACCCATGCCATTTCTGACTGGGGTAGGAGAAACTGCTTGGATTTGGACGGGAGCAGCTGCCCTTGCCTGGGTTTGCTGGGTACATGGTCTGCCTTCTGTGCCATGGGTGGTGAGGAGGGAGAGATGCTGAAAGCACTGGCTGTGATGAGGCAGGCAAGGGGTGAAGGGGAAAGGAAATGTTCCTGCTCTGACATGTTTTTCTACATCTGACACCTTGGTGTATTTCTTTTTGACTGCTCCAAGGATCTTTGGAAATCAGCCTGGAGACTTTCATGTAGAGGGATTTGGGCAGTTCATCTTTGCTCATGTTCTGGAGCTGCTTCAAAGGGATAGGAAAGTGTCTGACATCCAAAGTGTCCTTTGACAAGCTTTGCCCACCCAATCCATTACTTTTGGTGGACTCTTCAAGACACAAGGAAAGAAAAGCTAGCAGTGGTTGTCAGAGGGTCTTTGTGGGATCCTGTAGTGTGGAGCATGGGACATGTAACTTCCAGTGTCTGTCACGTGAGATGGCTGGGGATGAGGGTTTGGTGTCCTGCAAAACCTGGCTGGTTCAGCTGTAGAAGAGATTTGTCCCCCTGTAGAGGTAACTCAGCTCATTTCCATGGAGCAGAAACCTGACATTATTTTGCTATCCTTCGACATGACAGCCTGGAACAGAGTGATGAAGCATCTGTGCTCTGCATCCTATGGCAGCACTCACAGGGTGATTTTGAGAGATTTCCTAAATGTCCTTGCTGTGGCAGTCATCTGCAGCAATACCCAATTGTCTTGTAAACCGGTAGCTCTTGACACAAAGCTTCATCTGAATGAGTAATTGCATGTCCCAAGGCTGTAAGTTGTTGTAATCGGGGACTGGGCTTTGTTTTGGCTTTTCATCTTTTGGCACAGGAGCTCTGGTGTCTGGGACTTCAGAGCAGCAACAGGCTGGTGCAATTCACCCCCAGGCTGAGTTTGAAACTCCTTCAGTCTCGTGTTTGTGCCCTGCCATGGCTGGGAGTGCTCACCAGCAGTGACTGTGGAGCTGTGGCAATTAGGGGAGCTTTTCTGCTCCTCCTTTGCTCTCCCTCAGCCAGCAGCACCTTCTCTAACTTCCTCATGCAGTGGAAGTTCCACTCACTTCCCCACCACCTCAGCAGTGGTTCTGCTGGGTCAAAACCTCCTTGTGTGCTGCCAGTGCCCCAGTTCCCAGACTGGGATCTCAGCACATGCCCAGCCCGTGTCTGAGGTTCCTGCCACTGGCCAAAGCAGGGCACACGTCCCTCCTGCCATCAGCACAGAAAGCCTGGAGGAGGCAGGAAGGTTCCCCAGGCAAAGCTGCTCATTGATGTGCCTCAGCCTGGGCATTTGCTGGCGAGGCAGAGCCACCAGAGCATTGCTCAGTGACCTGAGAGGTATTTGGTTAGAAAATGTCTGGTTCTGTTCTCGTCTGGGAGCCATTTGATCCGTCCCCAAAGACGCAGCATAGTGAAGGGCCTGGGGCCCTCCCATGGGTGACAATGGATATGTTGGGGTCTGCAGAGCAAACAAGGCTGTCTACAAGTCAAAAAGTCTTAGAGACCCGTTTGTAGGTGGGATTGTCAATACAGAACAACAAAGCGAAAAGCACTCCGGGCTAAATGTTATCAGAGATTATTTTTAACTTTATTTTTACTGTTTCTGATGTGTTCTTCAATCTGTCTTGTTGATGTTTATTTTTCTGTTTGCAGTAAGGGTCATATGTCATGCCTCCCTTGCATCAGGTGCCATACAACCATGGACTGTCCTTCCCACAAACAATTCACAAAATCTTTTTCTGGGGATGAGCCCTCACTGGCTCTGCAGTCACTGACTTGTACATGCCCTGTAACAGGAGTTGCTTTAGAGGCTGTAGGACTCCTTATTTCTCTCAGTTTTACCTCCTAATTGGAGGTAAAACAGGACATAAAAAGTGCAATAATATTTCAAAATATTTTCCATAATCAAAATTAATAATAATTAGAAATACCTTGAAATCCTCAAAGTATATTTATATTTAGATATTTAATATAAGGAGGCTTATTTGCCCTGGAGTTGTTTTCTTGCTTTCTGATCTTTTTTCCCACGGGCTTCCTTCACATTCCCTAAAAACCTGGGACCCAAACAATAAACTCAAAACAGGTTTTCAGTTCTCCATCAACCATAATGTAGAACTTTCAAAATGCTGAAAATTCCCTGCTGAATTCTGAAGCAGTGTTTATCTATGGAAGAATGTTCTGTGTGCTGTTTGCAGGGAGCAATCAGAGGACAAAGGTAGAACCTTTTTTTTATGAGTAGGACCTGCACTAAATCCTGTTCCACAATGTTCAGTTAAGGATTCATTGAGTACATGCCTGTAGATGTAGAAACCTACTAGTGAAAATATATATAAAGTTAAAGCTACTCGCTAAATAACTTGAAAAGAGGTCAATTAAGTGATGAGCAATAAAAAGTGAAACAGCAACTTTTCACTGAACTGTCTTAACTTTTTTTCACAAGTAAAATAGGACAATGAAGGAGCCATGTAAGGTCCCAGTTGACCATGTGAGGTCCATCCTGGGAAAATGCAGGAGCTCTGGGAATGCAGCATCTCATCTCAAAGAAAAATGGCCACAGGATGAGGTGGGCTTTGGAGATAGTTGTGAATGCGATACAAGCCTGAGGTGCCAATTTAAATTTAACATTTTTCCCCCTAGAAGTGAGTAATGTTTTCAGCTTCCTGCAGATGAAAAACAATAAAGAGATTCTACAGGGATGTGTCTTGGTGGGACTAGAAAGGTGCTGTTTCCATATTGCTGATCTCTGAGGGAATTGTTCCAGTGTAAGGTAGGTTCTGAGGCACAAATGACTTTCATTTTTCCAGCTCTATTTTGGTTGTTATGGCTGAACACAAAATAGGGCTCAGCAGGGCCATTTGGTGGAGCTGTCATAGGCTTGAGCTTTCCACACAGCAACACTGCAGCAGGCTGTGTGACGAGCACCACAAGCTGTAATGCCAGGTAGAGCAAATGGAACTCAGAGCTGAAAATTAAATATTTTTAATTAAAATCCACATCTGCAAGCCGCTCGCTGTGAGGCAAGGTTTGGCTCTGAGCTGTGCTGCCACGCTGGGATCACCAGTACCAGAGCTGGTGATTTCAGAGAGGCTGCCAGCAGATCTCACTGGTTAATGTTTAAAAAGGTGCTGGTGTCCAATGGAAAATGCTTTGTGAAGTGCCCTGTCAGGAGTGTTTGTATCTGCTTGTGAGTAGTGTCACAGGTGGGGAGCTCTCCCTTCTGTCAGGGGCAAGCCTGCCCTTGATGAAGGTTCCAAGATGTCTTGGAGCTCTTTTGATGCAATGGCCGCTGAATTTGTTGTTATGCCAGCAGAGTGCCATGAGCTCAAACTAAGCCATCCTCAAAGTTCCTCTAAATTCCTCTGACTGCTCTTTCCATGGCCTTGGATAACATCTCTTGACCATCTCTCTGTTTTTGTGCAGGAGGAGGCTGAGGAGAGATGGAAAAGGTGCTGGTAGGGTTACCAAGCTAGGGGTTTGTCCTGCACATCCCACATGCCCCACATTGCTGCTGCCTCTCCTCTGGCCCCTCTGCTGCCTCACATCATCCCCTGAGCAGGGCTTGTACCTCTCTGTGGTCTGTGGGGCCTTCTGGAGCTGGAAACACCTGCCAGGAAAGGTTTCATTTCACCATCTCTCTTTGTTTTTAATGGAATAACTGAATCAGTCTCACACCATCCTTCCTTATGCAGCTACAGAGGCAAGGAGGAGCCAATGAGGAGTTAATTACATTCCTCTGCACCTCTCTGTCTGTTATAGGCTGTGAGAGAGCAGGTTTGAAGCCTGTTAGCAATGATTTCAAAGCAGGAGAATAGAACAGCACATTCATACCTGGTTAATATGCCTCAGCTCTCATCAGCATTTAGCAACCCCCCACTCTCCCTTTACTGCTGTGTTGGTTTTTCTATGCAAATAGATCTAATACTATGTTTTTCATGAAAAACAAACAACAACAAAACCTGTATCCTAATATCTTTTAGCAGGAAAGGAGTAACGTCAAGTGGCAGATTAAGAAAAACATGCCAGAAATATTTAGAAAGGCTTCGGGGAAGAGAAAAGCTAGAGCTTTCTGTTCATTTCCTAAATTTCAGGTTTGTTGTTTAGGTTTGTGTCTGCTTGAATGGAGAAACAGGAGTGGTGAGAGAGAGCAGAGGATTTACAGACTTGGAACACGAAGATCTCAGCGAGACAAAAGCTTGTCACCCTCACATGTCTTCCCAATCAGTTTGGAAACAAGACTTAATCAGCTGAGGCAGTCTGAGCCAACAGGGTTATCGTTCAGCCTTCTCTAAAAGTGGCCAGATTAATACTTAATTCTGTTAAACAAGAAGTGAAGTTTGGAGAGGCCAGCCCACCTTGGAGAAGGGTGGCTGTCGGTGCTACAGAGCGGGTGGTGAAATGTGAATGGTCAGGTTCAGTTTTGTTTAAAATCAATTTCATGTGCTCTAACGCAACCAGGTTGTGTTGGTTATTTTCAGTAATGGCTGGGAATAATTAATTCTCTTTTGATTTAACAAATCTCTCACTCTCTCGTCACTCTAATGAATCCCCCAAGTTTTATTAAAAAAATTACTTTGACACCAAATTAACTCAAGATTTTAAACCAGTTGTCAGTGTGCCTTTAAGTCAAATCCTCTTTCCACTTTTAGCACAGACGCATGAAAGAGGAGGCTGCTGTTCCTCCACGAGCATGGGGGAAGATTGAGTTGTGTGTGGGAGGACAGAACAGGAGAATACTCCAGTTACTTGGGCCACTCCTCCAGAAAAATTAATAAGTATTGTTAGAAAGTACTTTGCAGGTTAAAAAAAAAAAAAAAAAAAAAAAAATTAAGCTCCTAAGTGTAGTCGAATGATGGGGCTGAGCTGGCAATAATAATAATTAAGGGGAAAAAAGAATTGAAAAAAGGTGGCTAATTTTCTCCACCATTCAGACTTATTCTGGGGAAACAGGAGATAGCGCTTTTGTCGCTGTTTCCAAACTGGATAAATCACCCAATCTACAAGCCATAACAAATCTTGCTTCTGTTCCAGCTCTTTCTGAAATTATTTTTCCTCCAGAGAGGGAGGATTGCAGCCCCAAACTTGATTCTGAGGGGTCCAGGATATTCAAGCCTTCAAAGGTCATTCAGACACAAACTAAGACAGACCATCTAGCAAGCATGTGGGGATTGAGTTCAAAATCAAATCTAGGTACTACAAATACCCTGAAGAATTTTCTTTCCATTTTCTATTTTGCCCCATCACTCATATATTGTACTATTGAGTTATCTAAAGAAATAAAGCATGTTTATGTCATCTAGGTATATTTGGCAAACTTTATTCCTCTCTCAAGAGTTCATCCATCAGTTTCAGCCTCCATCTAAGCTGGGGACATGTGGATCTGTAAGTATATCACTGCATCTTTCTACATCCTGTTCATTATGATGGCTGATCAGCAATTTGGGCTCAAGGAAAGGCACAAACTGGACCCAGACAAACCCCACAGGCCTGTCAGAAGACAAAAAGAGTGAGGAGGGGATAAATCTTTTTTGCTCTCCAGAAGTAACCACAGAAACCTGATGCATAAGATAAATGCAATGCAAATAAAGAGGAATCCAGTCTCCTTTCAGCCCTTTGGGGTTATTCTGACATGCAGGATTCATGTCTCCTTGGCAATACAGCCTCTTTCAAAGGCTTATCAAATTTCAGCTCAGATTCCCTTGTGTTTAATTTTAGAAAATGATAAGAGTTTCAATACTCAAATAATAAATACCTGTGTTGTTTTATTTTCATGGTGAGATGATTCTTGGTTGATCTATAATTAACTGATCTAGTTCCAATGGTGTCCTTCAAATTACATAATCTTTCTTTACTGTTCCCCTGGTCTCACCATCCTGAATCCTGAAGGCATTTAGGAAGAATCATCATAAGTTCTTTTCAATCTTTAGATGTTTAAATAAGACAAAGTCTCTTCACCTCTTCATGAGGGAGCCAGTGCATTCCTGTCACATATTTATACCCTACTCTGCACTCATCCCAGTGAGGTGTCTGTTCTTAAATACCAGAACTAGATGGAATATTTCCACAACATTTTATCAATGCTTTGAGCATTGATAGCTTTATATCAAACACACCTCTCCTAACACAGTCTAGTCATTCCCTGAATGACCAATAAGCCAGATTCTCTCTTTCCTTTGTGGCACCTATTGGATTATTTTTTTCCAAGCTTTTTGCATCTCTCTTTCCAGGACTTGGTGAATCTTTGGAAGAGTACTGATGTGAAAATTCCAGTTTGAGGAAGCCAGAGCTTTGGTTGTTGACCTTTGCTTGTGGAGAAGAAACTCCATTTTTTCTTGGCATCTCTTAAGCCATTTTCTGCACAACTTGTGTTCCAAGCAGAGCAGAGCTTGTTTCTGTGCCTCGACAGAAATGGTAAGATGAATACAAGTCTCATGACCATGATGGTGATAATAATAATGATAATAGTAATAATACCTGCATGATAGTCTAGGTGAGCTCCTCTTAGCCTTTCTTCCTCATGCGTTTTCAAACCAGCAGATGAAAAGGGATTTGCAAATGCAATGAGAGCATTAGCCATGCTCTAAGCATCATCTGCTACTGAGTTTTGCAAAATTACAAATCGAATTTGTGTTGCCTATCAGGTTTCCTAGGAGCCACAACATGAGTTGAAGCAAGTGGTGGGGACTGTGGGAATTGCTCAGGTGGTGCTTCAGCAGCTCCAGGGTGGTGCCCCTGTGTGTGATAAGGTCAGACCAGTGGGGACTGTCCTAAGTCATAACTCACTTTTAGATCAAAGATCATATTTTGAGATGAAGAATGCAATTATGAATAGTTTATAAACTGTTAGTAAATTATTAATAGGGAAGAATACCCAAGTCATGAATAACATGTTATAGATTATTTAAAGCTCATCAGTTCTAGTAGTGTAGATGAATATAAACCTGGCTAATAAGCACAGTATTGAACAGCCCATGACAATCGATTTACTCATTATTAATATATCTATTACTGCCTTATTAATGTGTTGTTCACTATTTATGTGATTGCTCTGCCAGTAAATTAATCTAAACAGATTTCTTTTTAAACAATCATTTATTTGGAAAAATTATTCTTCTGCACTCTGAATTTGGAATTTGTTGAAGAATATACATAAGAACCGTTTTGCCCTTAGTAAATTAAAAACATTTGACTGTTTATAATGGCTACCCAAAAGGTGGTATTTCCTCTGCCACTGCTATCAAAACCCCTTTCCATAAACTAATCAAATTAATGTGCAGCCAAGAGAGAAATCTAAAATAATTTTGTTGATCTAGGGCTTTGAAAGGAAAAAAAATTGTCAAGCAGAAAGTTATCAGGCCTGTTGGAAGTGTGGTCCAAGTGAGAATACCCTGGTGAGATGGGTGGGATCTGCAGCTCTGGTTGTACATGACATTATCTGAGCACAGCTCCAGGGGTAACACTGAGGAAGGAGCTGGTGGGGTGAATATCAGGAAGCATTTCCTGGCAGTGAGGTCTGTCGGGTGGTGGAACGATCTCCCTGGAGAAATGGAGGAAGTCCTGTTGCTGGAGTCAATTAAAGGCTAGTCTAGACAAGCCCTCCATTAGGATATTCTCCCAAGGAGCACCCTTCTAGACAGAGAGGGAAATGAAATGAGGGATGGGAAAATGACCTCATCCATCTCTGTCACCTTTAAAATGCAGAGGCTATGTTGGTGTTGGCTACCACTCCACAGAGGATGCCAGTAAAGATATTAATCGTAGAGATGGTTTTGTGATATGGCTGGGAAGGAGACAGTAAGTATCAGTGACTCATAAGAATTGGCAAAAAGGTCCTTCTGACATGTCTGTTGGTCACTATTTTTGTGGTGAGGTCTGTATAATAATCACAGCACATGGGGAAAGCTATTTGGTCCATTTATAGTGCCCAATCAGGTAGCATTTGGATTTCATCATCATGAAAGATAACAAAAGAAAAAAGACTAAATTGCAGTACACCTAAAAACATTGGAGTGTCGTCCACTGGAGACAGTCATCTTGTCTCCATCCACAGCTGCATTCCTCTAGAACTAATGCTGTAGCATAATCAATAAAAGGAGCTCAACTCCACCTGGGTAATGGGAGAGGGCTTTATTTTATCCCTCTTGGCCCTGTGGCAGCATCAGCAACTGCTTGGTGGCCTTTGCTGTCACAAAGCTGCCACCCCAGAGGGAGGGCTGGTACCTGGGGCGCCCACCAGCAGAATGTCCTGGGCAGAGCAGGAGGGCTCTGGGGACATCTCTGCCCTCTCTCCATCCTGGCAGATGGGACACAATCATGGACCCCGTCTGCCTGCCTGGCAAGGAGGTGTTGGAGCAGCTCCCTGTTGCTTTTGTGGGCACCATAAATGTGATCAGATTTAGGGGCTGCTCCAATTTATACAGCACTGGCACCTCCAAGACAGCTGGAAAGCAAGAGTGGCTTTAAAACATCTCAGAGATGCACCAAATAAGTGCTCAGCTCAAAAACTGGCCCTATGCCTCATGCAGACTGACAAGGGTCTGTCACAATCTACCTGTGCAGAAGAACAGGGAGGAGATAATGATGGTTTTTACCTTGCTAAGGTAGGAATTATTTTCATCCTGTGCAATAAAAGCTTAATGGTGTACATGCAAGGCACAGCTGTACAATTCATCTCGTAGTCAGAATGTTATCCTGAAAATTAGGTTTTAGTTAACAAAGCACACAGCAATTCTCCCCTCATCCAACAGCTAGAAGTCCTGAAAAAAAACAGGTAGAGAAGGCAGGCTTGGAGTAATTTTCTTCCTCTCACAAAACATAAATTGCTTTTGACTATTTGTTTGTTTGTTTTTAAGGCATTTATTTATTTATTTATTTATTGAGTTTCCAAGGTCATTAAAAATGAATGTAGGCCTTTAAATTTCTAAATACCAGAGGAGCTCCCATTAGCTTTCATCCTCCTGTCAGTGTCTTTTTCGGGAATATTGAAGCCACAGATGCGGAGGAAATGCGCCCGGCCGGTAGATAACGCCTGACTGGCCTCTGACCCTGGGGTTAAACTGCTGTCTGGGCTGTGCAGGCCAGCATCCCCCTTCCCAGGGATGGAAAGCTGCCAGCCAGCTGTCAGCATGCCAGGGCATTGCATCCAGCACAGGGACGTGAGGATGTGGTATCTTTTTAATGCCCCTTCCTTTCGTGCCCCTCTGCGTTCACAGGGATGCAGGGGATTGTGTGAGCTGGTGCTGAGCCTCCCATCAGTTGTGTTTTCATAGCTGCCAACTAAATCTGATTAGTTTGTCTGCATTCCCAGGAAAGTAAATCTGCTGTTTATCTCCAGGTCCATCAAATCCTGGTTATTTCAACTAATGCTTGTTAAGGCATATTATTATTTATTTTCCTTGTTGTGCAATAGCCACAAGGATTTTTACAGTCTGTTGCATTATAGGTAAATGGATGGTTTATCAAGCTAATACAATGAGACTGGTAAGGCAGAGCCAGCCTCTCTGAGCCTCTGGTTCAATAAGGGAAGGGACAGAATGACAGAGATTCATGTTGATTTGGTCCTGATGGCACTAAGGATGGAGGAGTGATTGTTGTTGTTGGAGCTGGGCAAGCCACCAAATTGGTTTTTGAGGGGTCTTTGGATGCCCTGCTTGCTACAGTCCTCCCGTGCCCTGCTGCAGGACTGAAATCTGCCTGAAATCTGTAACCAGAACATGCCCTTCCCAAAGCCTGGGTGTGCTACAGCTTCACTAACACCACCTCAAGCTGGCTCGGGTTGGGTATCTTCCTTACAGTCCATTATCACAGTGGTGTTTGCTGCTGCTCTGGTGACTTGGTCCTTTCTGTTCCTCCCTGGCCCAGCAGTGTTTG
The DNA here is from genome assembly GCF_023055355.1 of Agelaius tricolor. Lineage (NCBI taxonomy): Eukaryota > Metazoa > Chordata > Aves > Passeriformes > Icteridae > Agelaius > Agelaius tricolor. The sequence continues at coordinate 5,477,226 of NW_027269276.1, read as the reverse complement.
CTCTTGCAATAATACTGTGAGTTTAGAGATGGGAAATTGAGTTTAACTGATTTGCCCCAAGACATCCACAAAGACTGTACAGAGCAAAGGATGAGTTGGGGAAACAGATTCTGAGCTAACCTCTGCCCATCCCCACACCATTCTCCTTCCTCCAGCCTGAGATGGAAAAGAGAGGTCACATCCAGGCATGCTTTAAAGCATGGCAAACAAGCAAGAGTAGACATGGGACTGAACAGCTTCCAAACAGGATCTTCCTGAAATACATTTAGCAGTTCAGGTGCAGAAAAGACTCATCATTTCCCTCTCTATTACATTTATGCTCAGCTGCTGCCTACCCCAGATGTGCTTGCATCTTTGGTGGGTGAAATGACTCCTGGGAGGACACAATCTGGACAGTTTTATTACAGCCAGTTTTCCTGCACTTGGAACTTCCCAAGCTTTGACTCAGAGCTGGTTCTCAGTTGGATGCACAAGGGTCTTTCAGGAACACACATGAACAGAGTTACTGGTGCTCATCAGTCACTTGGGCAGGATATTTTTCTCTCAGTGTAGAAGCTCCTAAGGCTTGTTTTTCTCTTTCCAAAAGTTATTTAGAAAGTAGGTTTATATATTCACATGCATGTACTTCTATTGTTGCCATGAATTAATTTTTATGAAGAAAACCTCAGAAGTGATTTTTAATTTGGAAGTGAAGAGGTGAATCCCACCGTAAAGCTTAGCAGGTTCATAACAGATCTTTTCCTCAGGTGGTAAAGGCCTATGGTTAGTCTCAGTTTGAGTCTTGACTTTATACATTTAGAAATTGGAAAATCAAACTCAAAGTACAGCAAGTGCAGCAGTTCTGGTTAGCAGAGTCTCTGGTAAGAATGTGGAGGACAGCATGAATACAAATTACTCTGATTTGGGTGTAAATTATTGCATTTGGCTTAAACACAGCATTGTTTAAGCTTCCTTCAAGGATCCCTTCCACACCAAAACCCCTCACATCCCAAACTATTCAAGCCTGTGCTTAAAACACATACAGGCTTGGGAGAGCACATCTGCTGGCAGCAGCAGCAGCTGTACAAAAGCCTCCTCTGCTTGCTTTCATCTCCTTCCTAATGGAAAGGAAAATGGAGCATAAAGATATTCTGCAGAAGGTTAAGTGCTCCTGTCGAAATGCGGTGGGTTTGGAGGAGTCAATGAAGCAAAGCGGGGCTGGGGGGTGGGTGGAGAGGGCAGGGGGGGCCTGCAGGGGATGCACTGGGTTCTGTTGTTGGGCTGCAGATGTGTTATTCCAATTAACTTGAAAGCGGGAATGCGAGGGGTGAGCGGGAGGGAAGGTGAGGAAGTGTTTTTATGGCAGGAGGTGAAGCCCACCCCGCAGACAGTGATGGAGATGGCCCTTCTGGTCTCTCTGAGGTCATCTGGTTTTATGTGAGGGGAGAGGTGCAAAGCCAGTGCACGAAACCCAAACAGGAAGGGTCTGAATGGCACATGTGGAAGAGCTTAACAGGCACATGCTTGACCCAGGGCTTGGATTGCTCATCACCGAGCAGCCCTGTAATTACAGCCTTTGCTGGACAGTCACTACAGCGAGTTACAGGATGAGCCACTTGCCTTAATTTGATGATAAGCACTGCAGTTTGACTATGTGTGGTTGTCAAGGTCTTTGGGCTTGTTGGGTAGATGGATGGCATCAGGATGTATATAGATGAAAAGATATTTAAAATGTTCCTGCTGGATTTCAACACTGAAGGTGCCTATAATTGCACTGTGGTGAGAGTCTGGTGAGTTAATCAGCATTTCAGGCTGAAAAAGAGGAGGGAAGGAAGTGTGTGTGTGTGGGGAGGACATGATAATACTGAGAATAAAAGTTAATTAAAAAATAAAATCAAGAGAAATGTGTCTCTAAGGCCACTTCTTTTGCAGAGACCACCTGTCAAACGCTTCCCTGTCTATAAAACCCAAGATTGGCTTCCAATCTACTCTGCAGTTCTTTAATTTTTAATGCCCCTCCCCTGGTCTCACAGGTGGCTATTATAGACAGAAGCTGTCGCCTGTATGGATACAGATGTGTGTAATGCATGCACTGAACACGAGTGCTCAGGATTTGGGAACTGACACCAGCCGGGAGCGGGAGCTGCCAGAGGAGGTTGTTAAAGCTGCAGAGAGCAAAGTGTCTCAGCGTTGTTAGGGATTACCACGTCTCTTCTTCCTTCTCCTCCTTTTTTTTTCTTGCCTCTCCAAAATGTCATCTTGGGGAATTTGAATTGACAGCATCACTAGATGGTGAACTGCAGGCAGGGAATTCAGGGTGTGGGTTGTGTATGGGATTTTGAGGTAAGAACTGCTGGTTTTAATCCTCCTCTCTGTTCCAATCCTCGGCTTCCCTGTTGCAGCAATTCCAGGTAAAAAAGCAAGGAGTCATAATTCTTTACCTGACTCACAGGGGTGTTGTGAGGCTCAGTTAGTTAATTATAGTAAAGCTTCTGAATAATAATCATAATAACACTTAGCAAATGAAAAGCGAGTATTATTATCGTTAGAGTAATGACAAGGCACCCTGCTGAAGGAAGCAAATATAATGCTGATTATTAAAATCATTTGTATTTAGCAGCAAATGTAGCCGCTGCTTTATAAACTTAGAGATGTAATCTTGTCCCCAAGCCATAACAATAAGTAATTCCAAGTGCTTTGTTGTTAGGCTTCTCAGGATATAGGAACAAACAGGTACCTTCCAGTCAGAAGGGATTTTATTTTAAGAATTAAGAGAGCAATGGAAGAAAAGAGGGGAAGACCAACATTTTGCTGAGATGGGGCCAAAGGTGGGTGTCTTATCTGAGCACTCTGCCCCCTCCCAGTGGTGCCAATGAGCCCCAGGGACAAGGGGTGAATCTGGGAGAGGTTGCAATGGGAGTGGAAGGTGAAGTCTGAGCTTGGAGGAGCTCTGAAGCCAAGATTTTGGTACAAATAACACACACAAATTATTGTCACCACACCCAATGGTAAACTCTATATCTTAGCTTTATATCTGTCAGCACCCTTGAGATCACAGTGCCATAGCCTGGTTTCTCTTTTCTTTCTCATGTTCATATTTCTTTCTCCCAGAAAACTTCCCTGCCTTGCCCAGGATATAGCAGGAATATGGACAAAAATTGCCAGGGCCTAAACACAGCAGTGCTGGGGTGAGGAAAAAAAGGAGAGTTTGGGTTTAAATCTAAAACAACTTGTGTGTTTGAGGTAAACATCCATCTTTTGAGTAACACAATTTTTTTTTTCTTACTTGTTTTTTGCCATTTAACCACAGCTTAAGATTTGAGCAACTGGAAGGGGCCAGTCAAAAAGTCATTGCTGTCAGCTGCCTCCTGGAAAAAATGCCTGTTCCCATCAGAAATAGCACCACTGCAGCTGGTCATAGCTGGCTGACACCGTAGATGTCATTTCAGAAAAGGGTAAAAATATTGAACAAGTCTCTGGATTTTCTTGTCACTCTCCAAACGTGCTCCGGCCAAGTCCTGCTTTGAAATGAAAGGTAAAATCTGCAGAGTCACTGTTTGCCTTGTATGTTTTGTGTTGATGGATGGCCTCAGTTACTAGGGCTATTAATCCAACAATTTTTTGGAACATAAAATTAATTTTTGGAGGAAATAAACTACATAAATAAAATGAGTATAATTGGATATCGCTCTGGTACCATTGATTCCAGGTCTGTAAATTGCACTTGATGTTCACGGTGTCAGGCTCTGAGGCCCTTAATTCTGTTCCTTAAGGATGACTTATGCAGTCAGGGGTGAGTGTTTGCTTCAGCAAGTTTGACTATCTCAAGGGGATCCCAAATTTGCTATAAAGGAAAAGAACTCACTTGTTAATACAACATATTTGCTTTTGGGTTGCAATATTTCACCTTAGAGCTGGCTTTTGATCCCAGGAATGGTTGTTATTCATATCAATCTAATGCATCTGAACGTGGTGTAAATATTCAGGTTGACATTCAGGTATTTGTATTTTACTCTTGGTTGTGTTGCAGTTGAGGCTGTGCTGTACTCTTGGACCTGTGACTGCACCTCTCTGCCTCCAAGGTACTTTGTGGCCAGTTTTGGTGTGGAAATATAACAATTTTCTTATTGTTGGATGTGAATGCATACATGTGAGCCTTCAAAATCACAAATATGGCAAGTGTAAGGACAGAATAAGCTTTGCAATAGATTGGGAAGCTCTTCTCTCATCCCAGGAATCTGCCAATAATTGTTGATCCATTCTGGAAGGGAGAAGTTTTGAGGCACAACAATTCATTGCCATAACTGCAGCATACTTAGCCCTGAGGGCTTCCAAGAATAAAAGATATATTAGTTATATGAATTCCCTTTACTTCCTAAGGTCTTATCTTGTGTGGAAGAAAAACAGAATCCATGGAGGTCTCTCTTCTGGTCCAGTCTGAAAGAGGCACTTAAGACCTCTTCAATCCTTCACTTTCTTTGTTTAATTTATTATACTGTCATGTATGAACATCTTCAGGAAAATATTAATTAGAGTGTGTGTTCCTTGACAACTAACTCTAAATGGATTAAGCATGCTTTACTCGATGAAGCAAAGAGGTGTTGATTAAGAGAAATTGAATTGTATCCCTGAGATAATTTTCTGTCTCTGTGTCTAGAGAATATAGGCAACACCAATGCTTGGAGAAGACACAGCGACACTACACTACAAGTATCTCAAAAATAATAGTCAGGACATGCATATTAATTGATTTAATGTAAAAAAGCTTGATGCAAACTTGTGCTGCGACTTTAAATTGAGGTCCTGACCATCCTCTGTGGTCACTAGAGGATCCTTCAAGAATGGGAACGACCTGGCAATTTCCAGTTTGGATAATTATGTTCTGCTTCCTTAATGTTTCCCATGCCCTTTCAATTAGTATGGTAATCATCTCCAGTTTGCAACCTACACTGAAGTGTAAGTGATGGTACATGATGTTAAATAGCTGCTATGCTCCACCCCAGGAGCCACTGTTTCCCAGGAGGGATGCCAGGGTGGGAGAGATTTTTCATCTGGTGGAACCAGGAAAAAAGTGAGGGACTCCAGTGGTGGAGTCAGAGCTGCCCCGTCTCTGTAAGCTATTTCAGAAATTCTCCTGCATGAAAAGTCTAAAATGTGCAGGAGATCTCACTTTTAAGGAAAAAAGGGACAAATACACCAGTGCGGAAAGGAGGAGGGAGTCATTAAATGCAGTGAAGTAACAGCAGGTGAGGAAACCTCGGCTGCAGCTCAGGGGTGAATTTTTAGTACATCTGGTGCAGTCCATCAAGCAGCTGTGGAGGAATGAAGAGGTGCTGCAGCTCCTCTCTCCCTGACAGTGTGATTTAAAGAGCTGCTCTTTGCTAGCCTGGCCTTGTGCCTTTCAGTTGCCTTGAAAGGGAGAGAACCGTGTCTCTGCTCACTCATTGGCATTTGTCTTAAAAAATAAAAAAAGACAAAAAAAGTAAGAAAAACAGCAGAGTGTGTGGCTGTGTGTGGGAGTTTTCCACACTGAACCCCCTGGTCAGCCACTGAGTAACAAGACAAAAGAGGTATCTCACTGGGCTTCACATGATTTGTTTACATTCCTCTTAATGGTAAAGAATTTTTTTAGACCAGTGTTACACCTTGTAGCTGATATGGTTTGCAGCATGACAGCAGTCCCAGCTGCCTTTTGGATAGCAGAGTTTCCTTGCATGAGATATGTTGCTATTTTCCATGTTTTTTGATATGCAGCCCAAATGAAGTCTCTGAAGGAGTATCTGTCTTTTGCTAACAGCCATCATTTTTATATAAATTCGGAGGTATTCATATTATGTCTTCATCTTCTATATCTCAACTAGTAACAATATCACAACTACTCCCTCCTGACAACTATATTCATTTCTCATTAAAGATATTTCATGTTTTATTCAGGAATTTAAATGAAGCTATCAGAGCCTGTAATAGCAACAGTTTGGGATAATTGTATCTCATTGATGGCAGCCTCAAGAGTTCTAATTAATATATATTTAGCTCCCTGGTTGTCTTTAGACCAAACGCCTCAATATGAAAGACTGGGAGAGGCGATGAGGGGAGGGGGAAGGGAACAGGCTCCAAAATAACAGCCCCTTTTGAAATTCGGGGAGGAAAATCTGTGTTGTGAGAAGGAACTCTGTGCTTTGGGATTCTTTCCGTTTCCCCCTCACCCCAGTTCAATCCAAAATAACTTTTGAGATATAGAGTCCTTCTTGAGAAGAACCTAGGTTTGCTGCCCACTTGTTTGGGGGAAGGAAGGATGACAAACTTGTATTTTTCTCCTCCAATGATACACCTGATGTCTGAGTTCAGCTTATCAGTGGTCTCTGCTTTTATTAGCTCTTTCCCTGCCTCCTCCAGCCAGAGTGCTCCATTCAAAATTGCTCAGTTTCACAGATATGATCTGCAATGCAAACAGGCTCTCATTACACTTCTTCATACTAAAAAAAAAAAAAAAAAAATCTTTGGTGTGTGCCTGATTAGCCCTCACCATACAGCTCTCAATTTTCTTATCCCCTTTGGGCTTTTTATTCCTTTCCTCTCTTTCCTTCAACACTACCTTTCTCTCTGTTGTATGAAATGAGCTAAAAAAAGATTTGGGGAGGGGGTATTATTCTGTCATTGGAATTCATAGCACTTGTATTCACTTACAAGCCTGAACTATTTTCTCAAATCACTTCAGTCTCTGTGACTTTCGCAGACTGTAGTTTATAAATCACTTTTGTGGTACACTATCTAGAGGGGATCAAGACCCCTGGAAGCTTGAGTCATATTGAATTGCATTGTGTAACGGAGAGTCATTAGGAGTTTACAGTCAGGGGGAAAAAAGAAGTCTTATAAATAGGCTAATTCAACTGGCACTTATATGTTTTAAAGGCATTATTGAGGAAGCAGGATGGTAGTATTATTTGCTCCCAATTTTGCTCTCATCAGCAGCAGCTAAGGGTGGCTCTTGAATAGGACAGGAATAGAGATTTTATAGACCTCCAGCTTTAAAACCTCTATTTCCCCCCCTTTATTATTTAAGCAAGTACTAAGGACTGTTTAGAGGTTTATTTAAATGGCTTCCATGCTGGAAGCTAATCCAGCCTATACTGGCTCAAATTGCCTCAGTTTCTCCTGAATAAGAGCTGCTTTTCTCTTCTACTGATTTGATTTTTTTAAGGTATTAATTGAAGAGAAATATATTGTGCAGAACAGGGGCTTTCTGACAGTGAAAGGATTTTCAGCAAGAGGTTTACTCAGCAGCTGCATTTTTCCAGTCTGATACTGACAGTAAGGTTATTCTAGTAAAGCATCTCCCTTTTTCCCTTTCTTTTAAAGTTAAAAAAAGCGTGATGATGTAATGTGAAGGTATTTATTTCATTTGGGTGTGTTGCACTTGCAGATTTGTGACACAAAAGTGTCAGCCCTTGGGTGTAGCCTGTCTGCAGGCTGGGTCTTCCTGGCTGTGGTTGGGGCTTGTCGAATACCTGGATATCCTCACACTTACAGGTGTGGTAGATGGAGAACAATGACCAGAAGCAGGTGCCTTGGCTCTCAGGAACTCCAGCTCACTGCCAACGGGCTCAATCCTAGCTGAAATTGCTGCTTTTTTGAAAAAAAGAAAAAAGAAAAAAGAAAAAAAAGACAATTCTCAGCATTGTCTGCAGTTCTCAGCCCCATGTCATCCACTTCCATGCCATCTGTGGGATCACCATGCTCAGCTTGGTCAGGATTTTCTCAGAAAAACAAAGTGAACCCAGGACGAACCCTTGGCTGCAAACAAGGCTGGAGTCAGAAGTTCAGAGGGTGGAGAGCTGAGCGGGCTCACGTGGCCAGAGCAGCTCTGGGTGAAGTGTCTCCCTGGGATCCAGGGTTGATGGGTTGCTTGGCAGCTCTGCCCCAGTGATTCCATAACCTGGGCTGGAATCCAGCCCAGGCCTGAGAGATGGAGGGTCAGTCCAGTTTGATAGCGTGAGGTCAGGAGTGGAATGAGCCTGGGATGCCTCGACTGAGATTTGAGTGTATAAAAGCATAAATCAAAAAAGCAAAATCCTTGAAGGGACGCCTTGCAGCTGTCTTGGGAAATGAAAGGCTTTAAAATAAGAGGGCTCAAGAACATGAGAATCCTGCAGTCAGTGCAGCTAATAAAGCTCTTTGGTCCCAACTCAGAGAGCAGTAAAGTCCTCTCTGTTGTCTGGAGAAGTGGAGGGTGTGTGGCAAACCTGAGGGAGACGCTGCTCCTCAACGCAGCGAGCTGCCAGCATACTGAGAATTATCTGTGCACATAAATACAGATCACAGCTTTTATACTGCTGCTCCTCAATCAAATACATTGAAAAGCTTATTCTAAAAAGGCTTTGTCAGCTGAAGGGACCCTTCTTCTGTGTCCTTGAAAATTCTCCGTAGGCTCAAAGTTCACCCCCAAAGTCATGGAAGGGGAAAAGAATGAGCTTTTTTATCCACATTACTCCTGAACGCTGCTGTCTCATTTTTGCTGCAGGATACTCATAATTTTATGCTTATTTAAACAGACACATATCTAGTTTATGGGCATATTCCAGGGAAAAAAAAAAAAAAAAGAATCATGTCGCTTAGAGTGCAGTTCTCATGGGCAAACACCTGATCCCCTTTAATAAGAGATAAAAAGGAAACTATTCCCTTGCCAAGCTGCTACATTACAGGGTTTTGCTTGCAGTAACACACTGGTAAGCTGCACAACTGGCTGGTGCATGGCACAGCACGGGCTCAGCTTGCAGGTACAGGGATTGTCAGCAGCTTGTGCCAGTGCCACTGAAACCCACAGAGGCAGAGCAGAGATGGAGCATGGAGGGACACACAGTTAGGGTGCAGGAAAGGTTTCAGAGGTCAGGATGTGCATATCTGCTAATCAAACACAGGTCAAGGGGGGAACTAAACTTATCAGCCAAGATCCTTACTGTTTTAAGGATACTGGTTTGGAGTTTTTATGTTTTTTGGGGGGTTTTTTTGGGTTTTTTTTTTTGGTTTTTTGTGGTTTTTTTTTTTTGGTTTGGTTTTGTTTTGTTGTTGGTTGTTGGTTTTTCTGGAGCTCTCAATAGTTTGGGGTTTTTATTGCTATTAGTATTTCTTTAAGGAAAGTGAGTAAAAGTGCTGAGTTCCCATATGCTACCATTTCCCCCTTTCCAAGGATATTTCAAGTTTGCATTGGTTTTCTTTGAGATGGTCCATGCTGGTGCTCTTTTATTCTCTGTAGGGTCTGTCATTAGTTGAAGGCTTTGGATTACCTGCTCTTGCCCTAAGAGATGGTCAGAGCAGAAAGGAAACAAATGGCTCAGCTGTGTAAAGTGCTAAAAGTTACAGGTTAAAATTCTGGATCTGTTTTTATAGGATCAACCATAAGATTTCTTTTCGCAAAATTTTAAAGCTTCTGCTGCTGCTGGACTTTTGTTTTTAACAGGTAACACAATGAGAGGTGCTAAGGGCAGGTGCCTGTCACCTAGCTGGTGATCTGGGATAGTTGAGGATCCAAAACAAGAAAGGCAGGCTGATCTCTGTGTTACCCCACTGCACACCATCACCTGTGTGACAAATAGTGCCATAAAGCCCTTTTATAGGAGATGGAATATACAGAGTTTGGTATTTGTTATGACTTAAATAAGGAAGGCAGTATACTCACTTTTCTAATTTGTATTTGTGAATCTGATTTCTCTTTTGGTCCCTGCTGGATGAAATTTTGCTTTTATTAACTAACTGTTTTTCAGGATATTGGAGGGCTGATCTCTAGGAAAAGCATCACTCAGGATCTCAGATTTCAGGAAATAACAAGTCCAAAAAGTGCTCTAGTTCACTTTAAAGCAGAAAGTAAACACTGGAGATGTTGACTGAGTAACTTTGCAGGCACACTTGTATCTCCACTGAACCAGAAGGTATCTCTTATTCACACCAGTATGGACACATCAGGAACCTGGTGAGAAACTACATTTAGGTGAAGGTTCCATTGAGCAAACCCAATGTGCACTTAGTTCAGATAAGCCCTGGAGAGCCAACCAGTGAGACCTCGAAGTCCAGAGTAATTTGCAGTCTGATGTATCCCAGCCCAACTTCACTGCTCTCTTTTTATAAATCAAATGGAAAAAAATCAGGCAAAATGATCAGGCACTCAGATGTGGTCCCAGAATAAGTGCAAAGTCTGTTCTGTGGTGTCTGGGTCTTGTCTGATTTCTGCTCACATGCCACTCAAAAAGTCCATGTAGGTTTTAATCTGACATTTAACCTGTGCAGAAGCATCTACACACTTTAAAAGAAGGTCAATGTTATTCAAGTGTATTTCAGTTTTAGAGATGGTGGAATCGAATTATTTTCAAAATCCTTTATTTTGAATGTCCTGTCTGGGCAATGTCACTAAAAGAGCAGTAGAGTTAAATGGCTGACCTGCTTCTCTCCTCAAGGAACTCGCAAATACTTGCATCTAAAGCTTTCTATAATGCCTTTTACAGAGTCAGTAAGTGAAAAGAAAGGAAAATATTATGGCAGTGCAGCTCATAAATTTCTTCTGATTTTTCTGGCACCCATGTAATACAGAGGGCTCCTCTATGGAGGATGTGTTGTCCCACCAGGCAGGCAAAGGGGACCTTTGCATGTTATTTCAGGAAATTACTTAAAGTAAATAGATAAAATATTGTGTGTAAAGATGTACTAGCAAGAGGGAACTTGGTCTGAGAGAGGATGGAGCAAGCAAGTGTCCTCTCCTTGCCCATCATGCTCTTCCCTAGCTCCACTCTCTTTTAGGATTTCATCAATGCTATTGCAGCATCTCAAACTTCTGTGGTTTGAACCCAACACCGTTTTTGTGGTCTCTGACAGCTCCTCCCTTTCTAAACAAGAACAGCAAAATGCAAACACTGGGAGAAACTAATGATATTGAAAATCTGCTGAAAGCAGGGTGAGGGAAAAAGGAGAAGAGCAGATTAAGGAAAAGCCCTGCTCAAACCCATCCTTTTGTTTTATGGCCAGTGTGGCCTTTGCTGGACGCATCACCGAGAAACAAAGAATCAAAATCAAACGGAAGGGTCACGATGAGGAGAGAATTGTCTGCAGCATTTCAACAGGGCCACCAATGGCTCGTGCAGGCCTTGGCTGCTCTCCCCCACCTCTCCCTCTGCGTTCCCCCTCGTTACACGATCCTACTTGGGAACATGTTATCAAGGACTGAGAATCAGGCCAGTGGATGCTGATGTTGAAAGGACATGACATGTGCACAAGGCAGGGCATAGGGGCTGGCTGCACATATTAAAGGCAAACACATCACAATCCAATTAGTAGAAATGGAGTGTGTGTGCTGGCTCTGGGAATTTATTTTTTTTTTTTTAAGTAATACTTCTGTGCTTTTTCTATTGATTGATTTATTTTTGAAAGGAGTAATTCCCTTCTAGCTTTTCTTCCTCCTGTCCTCCCTCCTCCTCCTCACCTTCAATTCCTTCACTCCTGAGTTTTCACCTCGCCAGAGGAACATGAGTTCAAAGGCAATTGGAGTAGAAATAAAAATAAAAACAAAATATTGTGAGTGTGAAGGGTTCTCTAATCTCTTTTTGATCTTCCTGTACGAAGGGCAATTTCTGCAAATCTGCTGCAAACTTGTAAATCTTCAGTACTGGGAGGGATAAAAGCAACATAAAATATTTCATTAGAATTTAAGCTGACTAGCTAAATGTGTGTCTGTGCATGTATAGAAATTTCTCCTTGCTTTTAAATATGTCTCAAATTCTTTAACGTGTTACCAAGCCACCACAGTTTTTTATTATTTTATTGGAATGCATCTCCTGTAGCTTTCATTCACTATTTAAGCAAGAATGAAGGGAAAAAAAAATCCTAAAGGTAGGACAGGTTCTAAAATTCTGATTCCTGAAAAGAACACAACTTTCATTACATTCAGCATGTTTTATTGGATGCAGAGTTAAGCATACAGTCAGTATTCAATATCTACAATGATGCATTTTGGTTCTGTTACAATGGGCAATACTTTGCTATTGGACTGTAGTCTTCCTGCTTGTGTAGCTCCTAGTCTAGTTAAATAATTAAACTCATGTAAATTTAAGTTTGTGTATAGTCCTACTGAGACTAAGGGAGTTTCTTCTCTGCCTAAAGTTCGTTCCTTTGTAAGTAGTTTGTTGGTTGAGGCCCAAAATTTTACCTCAAGTCATAATGCTCAAAGGTGTCCTTGCTCAGCAAATCACATTAGAAAATGCTCAGTTTTAAGGCTATGCCCAACTCCTGCTCTTAGGACTCATTCTGGTAAGATGGGTGGCCATGGTCTAAAGGAAAGGTCAAACAGCAGAGAAATCAGACAGGCTTTTCTTTGCACTCATGGTGGTAAATACATAGGATTTAGTGAGGGAAAGACAAAACCACGGGGAAAAGGAGAAGTTCAAATGAGGTAGGTGGACCTACATGGGCATTCTCGCTTCCTTCCTTCCCACAGCTTCCTCTGTTCCTATAATCTCAGCACAGATGTTTCCTTTTTAATCCCTGGCTCCAGCTGGCAGAGCATCTCTGCTCTACCGTACTTAGTCGCAATTACTGCAGACATTAACTCTGCACATGCTTCGGAAATTGACTGCTTTTTCTTCCTTGGAAATGTTGCTCATCATCAGGTTTTTAACAGCCAGAAATAAAGGCCATTTGTGTAATGATGAATCCGATTCCCTTCAAGATTTGTAAGAGAGATAAAAGGCACAAGAAGCAGGCTTAAAACAATCACTGGCGTGGTGGAAAATTTGGAGATTGAATTTATAATACCTTGCTTAACTAGTACAGAGAGTCTTTATCATGTGATAGAAAAGGAATGGGAAATATGTCAAGCAGATGCCACAGTCACCTGCCTGACACTACTTTTCCAAATTAATCACAAGGACTTTTTAATTTTGATTAGGAAAGCAGACACTTGGTGTACTAAGTGTGGGGTGTGTCTTCTTGTAGGTGAACTTTCATTTATTAATAGAGTGGGGGTTGTGTCAAGGCTAAGTGTCAAAGCTGAAAAACCCTAAAGTCAGATCCACTCTTTTCCTTGCACTGAGGCATGAGACTGTATCACCTCAGGGTCACCCGTTTGTGGTGTGATGCTGCTGAAGTGCCACAGAGCCTGATGTGACCCTGGCAAGATTATAGCAGAAAAAATAAATAACTCTGCTCTGGGCTTGAAAGCAACAAAAAAATCCCCTAGCTGCTGGATTCAGGGGTCCCAGTTTATCCTGATTGTCCTGATTTTGTTTTTTTTTTTCTGTATTCAGCAACTTTCCATTGGATGTAGAAGTGGTCTAACATAGCCACACTGCCATGACAGATGGGAGGGATGGATGGATGGATGGATGGATGGATGGATGGATGGATGGATGGACAGAGGAGCAGTGAAGAATCTGGAAACATCACACATCAGGTAAGGCAGTTCATTTGCTTTGGTGAAAACTCTTAAATAATCTAAATAGACTATACAAAATATCTTTAAAATTATCAAGAATCCCTTCAGTTGATCTGTACTCTTTCTGCATGATGCTCATGGACTCAGATTTTCTGTTCTTGATTCTTGAGGGCAAGCTGATTTAGTGCATGAAAACCTATTAATGAAGTCACTGTGTTGCTCGCTTTGTTCTCCTCTTTCCCCTTTAGCACTTGCTGAAAGCACTGGATGTATTCCCACTGCTTTCTCCCCCATTCCTGTGGAGGAGGAGGATGGATAGCACATCCAGCCTTCAGGTGGCTGCTAATATGACATGTACAACTTCAGACATTTATGTGAGCACCCAGAATAACAGGACAAAGTTGGCCACAACCTGAGGTCGTCTTGCCTATAAACCACCCAACCACTGCCCTGCAGGTAAGGAACTGGAAACCTGTGCTTATCTCTACCAGTTAGTGTTCTTAAGTGAGCAGACCATTGCAGATTAGATAGATGTGCTGTTACAAACACACAAACCTGTTAAAGGCCCTGGAGGGCTTTCAGTATGGATTCTTGCTACCTCTCAGTCATTTAGAAACACAGGATTGGTTTGACAGTGACAGTTCTAGGACTAAACTGGGAAAGTTCTGGCAAATGATAACAGCTCTGTATGCTCCTGTGGAAAACTTGCACAGATGAGTGTACAGTTTTCCCAGGAATGACCTGTAAAATCCAGATTATTATATAAAAAGGGAGTTTTATTCACACTGTATTGCCTAATACTCTATGCAGCCTTAGTACCATTATGGTCCATTGAAAGGGCACAATGATTGAGTATTTTGGCTTTCTACTGCTATTGAGTACATTCAGTGATGGGGAACAAGAAAGGAGAATGAGAGGAAGAAAACAAAACTGAAAGTGCTTGAGGACAATTCAACTTTGAAATTGTTTTCATTAAATACAGGGAAAGTGCAAAATGAGCCCTCTTTGAAACTTGCTGGATAAAGGCTGTTATGAAAGCTTTCAGTATTTTTTTTTCAGCTTTGGCTCTTCTTGCACTCTTCTAGGCTAGATGAAGTGTGTATGAAGGCATCACTGACATCAACAATTGAAAAGTAAAGAAAACAGTAAGTGCTGCTTGGCTATTGCAAAGAAACTGCAAAATCTACTTCATAAGTAAAGCAGGCAGAAAAGAGAAAGTTAACTTTTTTTAGCTCTGTGACTTCTCTTTGATCATATTTCATGTAGCATGCACAAGAATGACACAAATAGTTTGATATCTAAGAGAGAAAAAAAAAGGGTGGTGGCTTTTGCTTTGAGGGGGTACTTTGCAGGAAGAACTTTTTTGAAAAATAATACACATACATACCAAAAATGAAGAAAAAACCCAAGCCAAAACAAAGCCCTGCAGAGTTGTAGAAGTCAGTGAAGTTAGATGAAATAAGACTTCTAGACTGTAATATTTAAAATTTGAAACCAGTTCCAGGTGACTCACAAAATAGCTGGGCTTGTAAGAATGAACATCAGCAAAAAACTGCAACAATGGTCATATTCCTTGGAAGATGAAGGCACTTCAAAGCAATCTCTCCTCACCCTCTCAATTCTTCTAACTTAAACCATAGCAATGACCATTAAAGTTATTTTTTATTTTGTTAATGAAGTTTTTCAAGTGTTTTGGCTTTAGCTTTTATTACCAGATCTGGTTCAGTGGGTAGCTTAAAATGTTTAGAAGGAGCTAATCTGCACTCACTTATTTCTTAATAAATGCATTGCGCTTTACGCAGTGGTTTTGTTGCACGTGAAGTCAGCAAGGAAGGGGGACTCAGCTCCTGTGTGCAGGCAGCTAGATTCAGAAAAGTGTTCTCCAGCCTCTTTGAACCAATTTCCAGGATCTCACAAGCCTGTTGAGTCTCTCACTACCAGAGGATGTTGATGGGCGCCACGCAGAGCTGGGAGCAGGGATTAAGCGTGGGCTCTTGATGTGCCCTCTCTCTAATAAGGATTGGCTACTGTGGCAGAGTTGAACAAGAATTCAATTGTGATGGAAGTTAATAGGATTTATTTTTATTGCTGAGGTGCTGGGAAGTGGATGAACCTTGGAGTTCACTTTGGCTCCCAAGCTATGTCAACTAGCCCTCGATGGTCTCGCTGCCTTTCTCAGTTTTCCCCAGATGGCTTTGCCTCCTGTGTGATGGCATCAATATCAATAAATCATCCATCACCTTATGATCTGCTCCAAGGAGGGCCATAGCTGATGCTGTGGGTCTGATTTCTGTGCTATCTGGGAGATGATTTGTTTTTTGCCTCCTCCACTATGGTCCCATAAAATGAATTTCCTTCAACAGTTTGGGCCCAAGTTTTGTTATTTTTATCTGACCTTGTGTAACACGCACCACAGTGCAGACTGTGGGGGTGACTGGGAGATAAAAGCACATTTCTAATCCAAACAGATATACAAATATAGACTCAGCCTACGTTTCCCTCTTCCCAGCTGCCTTATGAGGAAGAGGAGCTGGCTCAGAGAAGTAATCCTCCCTAAATCAGAAAGACTGGTGTAAGCAACAGGGGAAATGGAGAATGCAGGCTTTCCCCCCCCTTTTTTGCTTTTGAGATATTTATGAGAAGGCAAAAAGCTCTTTGTATCAACTCATAATTTCAAATGGTTCTCACATAATTTCAGTAGGTGGTTCTAGATGTTGGTTCAGTTTGGATCCAGAGATTGGTTTGGTTTTGTTGTCTGACTCAGTGAACTTGATGTTTAGATTCATATTTCTTGAACTGATAGTCTTGTTAGGAATTTAAGCTGGCTTCTCACAAACACTCCTAAATAATTGATACGTTTTCCTAGGGAAACAGCCAACTTGTATGTCTCAAAGTATTTGCAAACCCCAAATTTATATTAAGATTTGAATTTGAATTGACATTTCCCCACACAATGTTTGTCCGTCTCCATTGTGTTTATAGGCAGAGGTCATGTTTTTGGCAAGTTGACATTTAATATTTTTTCTGTGGTTCACTCCAAAAGGAATGAAAATTGGCTCAGATTATAAATTCAAATGGAGTTTTTCCAAGTGCCTACATTAGAAGCTCCCCTTCACCATCTAAAAACTGAGCTATGCTCCTTTTAGTATCACTCAGCACTCATGATAGCAAAGCTAGTAAACATTTTTCATGAAATTAGACTCATCAATACCATGTTATCACTAAATGGAGTTTGGAAGCTAGGAAGAAGAGAGCCAAGAGACACCCTGCAATCTATTTGTCCCAATGAAGTGTGAAAAAAAAAATGTACCAATGTCTCTTCTCACCTTCTAAGAGAATGTTAAAATCAAATTTTAGCATAAACCAAATGGGACAAAACTAGGGGCTCTATGCTAGTCAGCAAACTATCTCTAGAACCACTTAAAATCAGAACTCCCCCTGGCACAGGGGAATTCTGCTGCCCCACAACCCTTTACTTAAAACTGTAGGCAGGAAAATGAAAAAAAGAAAAAGGGGGAAAATGAAAAGAAAAGGAAAGGCCTTTAAGGTCAGCTCGTCCATCCCTTGCTGATCCAGGCATGCTGCTGACAGTATTTTCACATCCATGAGTGCTTTGTCCAGGCTACTTTACCTCCATCACTGGGGCTTCCATCTGCTCTCAGGAGAGATCATTCCATTTATTTGTTACGAGTTGGCTGTATGGATTTTTTTCTTTTGAAGTTTTATTTTTATTTTCATTGACAAACCAAGCAGTAAAGATTGGGTTGCGAGGCCCAAACTTCTCCCCAGTACCGGTTGGATTTTTTTTTTTTTCTTTTCTGAGAATGGGAAAAAGCTTTCAAAGTAGAATCACCTCCCCCTTGCTGCTCACCATCACGAAACCTTGACTACAGAGGCGTCTCATTCATCCCCTGAAGTGTAATCTCTTGAGAACTCAGAAATACTCCATAACCTGAAAACACTCTTTGTTTTGAAGGATAAGAAATAATGGCTTCCACAGTAGGTAAAAGGGGGGGGGGGGGGGGGTTGTGTTGAATTAGTGTCAGCTTTTAGTAGGACATGGGGTTTTATATGTATTTCTGAGCTAGACATGTGTTGTGATCCTGTGTGTGTTCTCTGCTGCTTCAGCTCTATTACTAAGCAGAGTCTGTCTGTCTTGGGCTCCACTTTCCAGCATCAGGGAATTTTGAGCCTGATTCTGATTGTTTTTGCACCACTGTTCTAAATCAGACAGTTGCTCTCAGCAGGATGATTGACACCAGCATGAAGCAGAGGTGGGATAGATGGACCTCATGCACTTTGCATTTCAGGAAGAAACCAAATTTCGCTTCCCAACTTTCACCTTTGGTTATAGACAAGCAGTATTTTGCTTTTCAAAGGAAAACCATTGGAGGACGGCTATATGGGGGACAAAATGCAGCTAGGCTGTGTTCTGCCTGTGAATTTGCAAGCTGCTGTGCTAGGCATCCAGCTCTTTGTACTAACAGGAGTGCTAATATGATGTATTAAATGTCACACCAGCATCGCTGGGTATGCATATCTCTCCTGTTGTACTGCCTGTTTATGCTTATTCAGCTCTTTGAATAATTTAACACATTTCATACTCCAAATTACCCACAACAGTTTGACGGGGCTGCTGGCAGTTTACTTGAAACACTCAGTGTTAGGTCAAAGTAGGGCCCAAGCATCTGCTAAATAGAAGGACATTTCATACTTAGCAAAGCATAATTAGATGTATTCCTGCACACTTTTCTTTAAAAAAAAATAGGTAAATCCATGCTAATCCCAGTGATACCATAGAAATAAGGGGCTGTACTGAACACTGCTGTGTACAGCCCAACACCAGGAATGATTGGGACTGAAGGAAAATAATTCTGGAGACCAGTTGAGGACAGCTATGTCAGCATGTCACTCAGGCAGTTTCAGAGCAGAGGTACTGATTTCCTTGGTGCAGTCAGGCTGGAATTACAGATTTGGGAAGCTCCATCCCAAGCAGGGCAATATTCTTCATGCATTTATCAGAAACTTAACTGAGACCAGCAATCCACTGGCTGGGTAATGAACCTGGAACACATGGAGCAAGCACATGGTGCCCTGCACTCCTCCATGCCCTGTGCTGCTGGAACCAGAGACATGAGATGTGCCCACTTTGGGTGCACACTGTGAATTCTCTCCCAGGCTTCAACTTTCTCTGTCTTTAATCAGCCCAGGCTCTTGCACTGAGAACATTTTAGCTGGATGGGTACAGAAGAGAGACAGGAATAAAGAAAATGGGGCACGGTCCTTGGCTGGTCATCAGGGGCTGCGAGTCCTGCTCAGGATTAAAGCAAGTGGTGACTCATAAAGGGCTGGATTAAATTAGGAAAGAGACTGAGCTGAGAGAGGCAAGGTACCTGGTGCTTTGTAGATGTGCCTTTCTGGGATTGGGGTGTGCTTAGCCACTAGGGCTGCCATCTCTTTTATTTTGAGGAAGATGCAGAGTAAAGCACTGCTTTCTGAGCAGTGCTGGTTTGCCTTCTAGTGGGGTGAGGCTGTGTGATGTCCACACTGGACTGTTTTCACTTGACACAGGTAGCCCAGCAATAGTGCTGCCCAAAATAGTTTTGGCAGGAGGTTTCGAGCTGCTGGGTGCATGTGGCTCTGAGACATGAGGCAGCAGGCAGGGGCTAGGAGGAGGACTGATCTCCCCCAGGGCCACCCAACTCTCCATCAGCACCTCTCCACACTCCTCTGCTCAGACAGAAACCAGAGAAGGAACAAGATAGCAAAAAAAAAAAAAAGAGTGTTTTCAATTAAGACTTAAAAATCTCATCCCTCACAGTGCATCAGGTGGGAGGAATCTCTCCCCAGCCCCGTGGCTCACCCAGGGCCTCACAAAGTGATGATGCAGGGCACAGTCAGCGGAGATATTTGCAAAGTGACAGCAGGGCTCTGATTGAGTGAACCTCCCAGGTCCAAAGCCCCACACTGCTCAGGAGGATATGCTGAAAATCTTTCTCAGGGATTTGCACATCCTTACAACAACTAAGGGTCTGTAATGAAATGTTTGCTTATCATCCATTTAACCTGCTTCGAAGCAGGCTGAGCCTGCATGGTAACCTCAGGTCAAAACTATTTTGGATAGCTGAAACTCATGATAAACACATGCTTTTGAAGGTTAGAAAGCCATCAGTGGGAGACATCAGATTCGCTTCTTTATTATTAGAAGGGGAGAAAATCCAGGAGTGTTCAGAGCAGCAAGTTTTGTATAAAACATGAAAAGCAGATGGGGGGAGGTGGCAGAAGGAAGGAGGAATCTTTTTTGATACCAAACAACATTGCTTCTGCAGCAAATCCTTTTTCCTTGTAATTTAAGATTGTGCTTGAAATAAGGAGCCAGCTGCACCCGGGGGGAGCAGAGGGCAGCCTGTCCTTTTGGGTGCTTGATTGGCTCTTTCGTGTGTACCTGATAATTACTGGAGCTGCTAGGAATCCAGTTGTGCTACTTGAACATGCACTGAGCAGCCTCGTATCCACGGCAGCCCTGTTTGGTCTGAGATCTCCAAAAGTGGAAAAGAAGATTGTCACAGAGCACAAGTCTTTACTGATATGCAAGTTATGGCCTTGCCTATACTTCTCTCCAGCTGGATCTGCTAATGGTCTGTGCCCACTGATGGGCTTTCAGTTGTAGTAAGCAAACTAGATTAAGATATTTCACTTAGAAAAGACATCTTTATTTCTCAGGTCCAGATAGAAATCCTGCTACTCCCTCTGTGATATGAGAGGAGTCCCAAAGCATAATCTTGAGTGCAGTCTCACGGACATTGCTTTTGGCATCATCATCAAAATCCTGGACTGGTGAGTGAGATGAGGGGAGACGGGGGTCTCTCTTCACACATTCCTGCTCTGAGCCACAGCTGACTGCCTGAGCACTGCCCAGGGAAGCCAGAAACACTTGCATTGCTTTTTGAGACAAATCTTCATCGATGTGTGTGCCTGCATACACACACACACACATGCAAAAGGCAAAGTTTCATCCCTCAGAATCACAATCCCTTGAAGCCACCTGTCTCTGAACAGTTTTCTGTATAATGAGCAGAGCTCTGTGCTGTAACTTTTCCCTTTGTCCCCAGTGCCAGCTGTATATTTCCCAACTCAACAAACATTGCACCCTTGCAGAACTCCTGCCTCAGTCCAACAGTGCTGTTGTACCAGGTTTTGTGCCATAGCAGCCGCCTACAGGAATGATCAGCAGAGCAACAGCAAAGGAGGATTCTTCCACTGGGAGGACTCTGTGTTTCCTCTCTTCCCAGGACCTCCACACTCAGTGGGCTCAGTTTCCAAGTGAAAAGATCCTGTTTTTTCTCTTTTCCCCTAATGGTCAGGGATGGCAAACTCCCTCTGGGATCTGTGCATTCAGCTTTGTTCTTTCTCCCTCCCCTGCTGTCGCCAGTAATTAAAACTGAGCGAAAAAACTGAACATGCTATTTTTTGAATAGATATTTGAAATTTAAAGTGGAAAAAAAAAAGTTGTGAAACTTGTCAGATCAATGATTTGACACATATTATTTAGCTGGCTCTAAATATTCTGGAGTGAGAACTTAGTTAACAACTTGTTAACAAAGCATAATTCGGAATAAAACCCAGCTCTCTCTTTGCTAGCTGCATTTGCAATATGGAGCTGGTTCTAATAACTCTGTCTCTTAAATACCAATGTATTTCTCCTGCAGTTTCTAAGAGTTTTTGCCACTGTGGTGCACAGAAGTGGGATGGAAACAAAATACAGAGGCAATGCCCACCAAATCTTGGTGGTTGAGGAACTGCTGAACACCTTGATGTGAGTAACTTGTCTGAGTCACAGGCAGGACACTGGTGCTGGGGAACTCAAGCCTGTCAGCACTTAAAAATGGGTTAATTGTTTTAATTAAGCACTTGAGAATGAATGACATATGAAGAGCAATTTCTTTGAAGAGAAAGAAAACTAGAGGTAATTTTTCTAGTGTCTCTGTTGTAGTTTGTTTTCTCTGTCCACGCTAATGTGTCTCGCTCCATCTTTGGGCTTCGTTTAAAGATTACTTTTTAATGATGGATAAACAGGCCTGTTTTCCTCCTGAAGTGTATCCCTTACACCCTGACACCTGTAAACAATGGATTTTTCCACATGAAATGAAAGGGCAAGCACATCGTGCTAACAATTTTGACTCTATGGAGTGGTATAGCATATAATCTCCATTACTTTTCCTGTGATTTGTAAGTGACTGTTGCTAGGTAATGCTTTTTTCACTAAGCATCAGTGAGCTAATGTGAGGGCTTCGAGAATGTTACATTATATAATTAAGCCTTTGGTGGTACTGATTTCTACTTTACAAAAGTCTCCAATCTTTTTCATGCGAGCAAAAAAAAGTTTTTACAGCATTACACATATGGACACAAAAAGCATCCTAGAACCCAGACTCATTTTTTTGGTAAAGTAACTGATTTCTGCCTTTTAAAAATTATTTATTACACACAGGTATCAGCCACCCATCACAATGGCATCTAGCTGGACTCTATGTTGTTCAGATGGAAAACACGATAAATACATGGACCCACTGGAAGTATCACTAGATCCCAAATATCTCTCTGGACTCCATAATCCATTAAACAAATGTGGTCCCTTTGTTCTGACATCTGGACACTTAGTCTAACCATGACCTTTGCTTCCCAGGGACAGGACTGGGATACAGAAGAGCTTCTTCAACAGGATGTGACTGGTTTGACTGAATATGAGAGCAGAGGTTTCCCCAGGATCTTCAGACATGAGCCTCAAGGTACCGTGAATTTTGTTTAAAGGACAAGATGAAGAAAGGGGTGGAAGACACGTAAGTGAGAAGATATAAACATAAAATACAAACAAACCACAGAATATAATGTTAAGAATTTGTATTTTGTCAAGCTTCATGGTAAATATCACGATCAGTAACTGCTATTGGAGGGGGAGCACTTGGCCATCACAGTACACAGGACTGTGATGTAAAAAAGCAACCCTGATGCAAATTTACTTAGCATCAAGGATCCTTAGCAAAAAATGAAAAAACAAACAAACAAACAAAACCCCCAAAAAAATACACCACCAAAAAAGCCAACACAAAAAAAAAAAAAAAACTCAACAAGCAAGAAAAAACTTTTCAAGGCAGCTTTGATCGGCCCTGGCACTGCGTGTGAAAGTCTAGCTCAGTTCTAAGACTGCCAGGGTAAGTGAAAGAAGAGCCTTTGTAATTTTTGTCTTACAATTATGTCACTCAGTCCTGTAGCCTTCATTCTCCCCGTGCAATTTGTAAGAGACGACAAGTCATTCAAAGCACCTCTGTTTACAGAGAGTCTCAGTAATAGAACACCACGGTCGGGCAGATTCCATGAACTGCGGACCCCGTGCTGACAGATGGGGTCTGTGGCTGATTGTTTGATGGGCGCCGTGGGTGAGGCTGCAGGGGAATGGCAGGAGAAGAAGAGGGCACTGGGTTTTTTGAGCTGGGAGGTCATGTCGGCTACCAGTGAGAACAGCATTCAGTGTTTTTTCTGTCGCATTGTTATCTTGGTGCTGGCGATGAAGTTTTAATTGGGAAGGGTGAGGATGATTCTGCTCCCCTCCCACACACGGCTCTGCAGACTGCTACCAGCAGCTTGGGGCAGGGTTTCAGGAGCTGCTCGCTTCCCACCAGGCACGAGCCAGCAGAAGGGAGAAATGAATGAGGTGAGGATTGCTGCGTTTCTGAGGAGTGTCTCCTGTAGATAATGCTGATCTGATGAGCAAAGCCAAAATGATATGTCTGGAGATACAAATGCCTTGCGCAGAGTGGGTGTAGCATAGACGGCAGGACATGTCCCCCTCCTCACTGATAATACAGCTTAACCCAATTCAATCTCTTTCTGTGGCTTGGAAAGTTTTAGGATTCTCTGCTGGAGCCATCTCCTATCAAATTAGTGATAAAATGCATTGCATTTTCATGCTGTAATTAAAAAAAAAGGCAAAAAGCAGCCCACTTGAAAACAAAGAAAAACCTCCGTGATCTATTGCCTGAAAGCCACTCAATAACAATTAGCTAATATCAGTTATCTCCTTGCTGTGCAGGCTTCCTGATTCTGCAAAGCATACTTCAGGTATTGGAATGCTAATAATTATTTATTAGGTGCCTCAAAGCATCCAGGATCCTGCTCATAGGATCCCTTGTGTTTGAGGGCTGTGAAAACAAAGAACAAGAGAAGAGTCCCCAACTAACACGCTCACAAAGTAACTACAAGGCAATTGGCAACAGATGAATACGCACAGAAGCAGAGCAGTATGCTGGGAATGATTATAGCAGAACTGTCAGCATGAAAGGCAGGGCTCATGAAATACCTTTAATCACTGGTGATTATTCTTTTTCTGGGCAATCAGCTCTTCTCCCCCCAACCCGCCCAATATCTTGCAGCACGTAGCAGGATGCATCCAAAGCTGCTGTGCTCCTGCAGGACACCACCCTCCATTCTTGTCTCCATCAGGTGAGAGACAGAGATTTTCAAACCTGTTAAGAGTCAGATGGAAGCAAGGGATAGATCCCCAGGATCCTGGCCCTGGGTTTCTCACCCTGAAGCAGAAGACAACGCTGTCATTCAGAACAGCAAGTTCCCATTCACAGTTATTTGTCATGTTAATTACTACAGACAAATTTCTCCTTCATCTCAATCGTGCAGGTCAAAGCAGAAAAGTTTACCACTTCAGAACATCAAACTTTGCTTTCATCTGAGTGCGGGACATCATTCTGAAATTCCTTTTGATCATGGAGGAAAAAAAAAGAAAGGAAGACAATTTGAAAGTTTGCTCTTGATGTGAGTTGTAATTTCTTTGTTAAAAGAAAGGAAAAAGGAGTCTCTTTAGCCATTAGCCATTGGCTGGGTATGTTCATAAACTCACACCCTCACCAGAGCAGGTAACCCATGAGTAAGAGCCATGAACAAATATTGACAAATATTTTCTCTTCTTTCCGTATCCATTCAGGATCCTCGTCATATCATCCCCACTTCATTAATTTCACTCCAAGCTGTTAGCTCTATTAGATCCCTATGCTGCAGGAAATACCCCTGCCTCAAAGCCCACCACTTTCCCCAGAAAGTGGCTGCACATCATGCCTGTAATTTCCTGCCCAGGGTACCTACGCGCTCCCACATTAGCTGTAATCTCTGTCGTGCTCACGCCAACATTCCAGCAGTATTTGGCATTTCACGAACGCAGTGTTTATCACTGAAGTTCATACAAAGTTGCAAACCCTAACGAGGCTTATCAGCTTTTACAAACCATCTCTGTCCACTGATATGCTGAGTATAATTCCCTTCACTGTGCAGTCTCTGGATGTGCAGAGGGAATGGGGAGGGGGGGGCAGCTTCAAAGCAACATTTCGTGTCGCTTTAAATGAATCATGGAATCGAGTGTCTGTACAGCCCCCAGGTTTCTGCAGGTGAGATGTAACCTGCAGGCTGGGCACTTAGAGCAGCCTTTCAGTCAAATAAAATCTTCTCATCGTTACTGATGTGGCAATTACGCCCTGGAAAAGAGCGGCGTGGTGGCTGTGCGAGGGGAGGGGGGCTCAGAGCTCAGGCCCAGCAGTCACAGAAGGGTGTCTGGGGGCAGATCAGGTCAGTCAGCCTCAGTTTGCCCACTGTTAGGACAGAAATCATCACAGTCACTGAATTTATTTCAGAGACATATCAGAAAGCATAATTAAATATGCGAGTTATAAGCATTTCCCCTCTGAAATTTCAAAAGGTTCTGGTATTGTTATGAACAATATTCTTAATCTGCTTTGCTGCCAGCCCTGTATCTAGGACTAGAGCAGGCACTAAAAAGCTTGAAAAGAGACTTGCAGTATCTGTATTTCTGTGTATCTACATGCCCCTGGGTATGTAGCACCCCACCACTACCCCTTTCCTGCTCATCAGGCACAAGTGTGACACACTGATGTGGGTGGAATTTGATTGAGAAATGAGCTACTGTTTGTATTGTCATCACAGAGCTCTCTAAAAGCATGAAGTCGGGCTGAAAGAATCAGAATGTTTAAAATGAATTTCAAGAGTTTTCTTTTTCTGCTGTGTTTTTTGGTTCTTCAGTCTGCATTCACGTCACTTGTGTGAGGTGGTGGTGGGATATTCTTTTATAAAAAGACCTCACAAATGCTTATTCTCTCTTTCATTTAATTCCATGATATCAAGAGTCAAGCTGATGATTTTAATGTCTTCAGGTAATTCCTTGACTATTGTGTAGTTTTGTAGTTCCATTGACTTCAATTGAGATGTTACAATACAACACCAACTGACTGTATGTCCCCTAATCCTTGGAATTTATAAGAATAAGACCAGCCAAAGTTTGTTTGTAGAGCACAGCAATGTATTCACTGCCAGAGAAACGTTTGCAATGGCTGGAGAGCAGGATGGGAGATCTTATAGAGTTATAGGAGGAAAAATGATCCATTAATTGCATTTAAAAAGTCCAGGGCTTCTGTAGTTCTGTTTGCTGATGCACAGCTGTAAATGCATTCCCTTGCTAACAAGTGCTTCAGAGACATCAGGGTGTCCATTTAAGCCACTATTTCCACCCATAGACCATGGTAAATCATTCCATTCTGGTTTTTTTAACCCCCAGGACGCTCCTTGCTGAGGTTTCTTTACAGTGAGTGAATTCCAAGTGCTTCTGACTTGGATCACAGAATCAAGTTCCCTGCCTGCCTCCGTGAGTGACTCATGCTCTAACCTCGGTCAGGTCACTTGGATGGTGTTGTTGTTCTCTATTTCATAGTCTTTAAAATGCATATTTTCTTCTCCTCACAACTCTGACATTGTAACATCTTTCTGGCTCTAGCAACAGTCTGTATCATTTTGGATATACATTATCTTGTACAAAAATACCCACCCACATCTCATACCCTGAAAAATCACAGTAGCCAAAACTCCAAATTTAGATTGAAAAATGTAGAGTTGTGCAGACAAGAGGACATTTTTTCCAAATGTGAGTCGATAGCCTTTTCCTCTGTAAATAGTTTGAGCTATCAGAAATTTTTAGTATTTACATTTGCAACTCAGGCTCCTGCTGGGAGCTCCTGGACATGCTGGACCACCCAGCAGGCAGAGTTGTACTCCAGTGGTGTTTATGCTTTTCCAGGGGTGAGGATGCAGATGTCCAATAGCCGGATACTGATGCCCTTCCCCTCTCAGTCCTCTCCCATCCCTGCATCCTCCCTGCTTCTCCCCACAGCTGGTTTTTACATGGTGCTGTCTCCTTGCTGCCTCACCTCCAATAACTGTGGAAGAAGTGGAAGCAAAACCATACAAAACAATTTTTCTACTGTATTTTAAAGCAGCAAGGAGATCTCTCCACTGAACCTGTAATCCTGGGCTGGAAAAAGCCCTGTTCAGATGCAGTCATCAGTGGATCTTTCTGCCATCCTGTTAATGTCCTCTCCCTTCCCACCTCACACCTGCCAAAGCAGGTTTACATCAAAAGTATGGAATCCCATTTTTTTCCTTTTTTTTTTTTTTTCTTAAACTTTTTTGAGAGACCTGCGAGGACAGAAGCAGTTAAGGAAAAAAACACATCCAGTTTTGCTGCATTTTGTGAGGAAATGAACTTGTGTGTTTTGAAGCATTCCCACAAGGCTCAGATTTTAGAGCACGATGAATCACTCGCTGAAGGTTCCTGTTTCTTCTCCTCTGCCTGCACAGGGTGCCCAGGCAGGGGCTGTGGGCTCTGTGAGGATCCAGCCCTGCTCCTGGCAGGGGAACAGGATGGCCGTGCCCTCTGTTCTCACCACAGGCATGCCCTCCTGCCTTTGGCAGGTCACTGTGCCAGCACGCTGTGCTGGGGCAGTCCCAGGGCTGTGTGATGCTGTTCCTGTCCTGCCCAAGCCAGCCTCTCCCAAGGATGTGTCAGTTCAGGGCTCTCCTGATGCGTCCAGGAGCAGCTTGCACTGCCAGGGTTGCCCATTTGGCCATGACTTCGAACACCCTCAGTCTGTCTGTGGAAGACCACGTGGACACAAAGGTTATCCCCCTTTATAAAGGTTAAATGTAGCTAATTCGTGGCAAATGTATGTCATTCTCATTTACCAAAGCACCTGCATCCTGAGTTGCCACCTTCCTGATCCTCACCAGCTCCTCTGCCAACGGAACAGAGGTGGCATCAAAGGGTGCTTTACATTTTCTGGGACTTGGACATCCATGGCTCATTATGAGGAACAGAATACGGAGTTGAAGGTCCTTTACTGAGAAATCCCTGGCTCTGGATCCATAAATAAATCACCCTTTATGAAACTTGCTCACATCTGTGCTGTCTCAAGCACGGGCAGAGGGAAGCTGTCAGCCTGGGCACAGATCTTCACTGGCACAGAAGGAACAGTCTGGAAGGAAGAGAATGACACATATCATGCCTTTACTTTGTACAGCAATCTCGATATTTTGTATGTACTTATTGCTCTGAGTTTGTCTCCCTTTCCCACCTGTACTTACACTGTCTTTTTTCTGAGGCTTGTTATTATTTCTATTGAGCAATCTTCAGCCGAACTGGGAGAGCTCGCAGTGACTCACTTACTTGAACATTATTGCCTAGTTCTTTACACAAGACAGATTGGATATGAATGAGATCTCTTGTCCTCATGAGCATTATATTTATTTCACAAGACATTTTCTTCAGAACTCTCCCTGCAATAAATTATGTGGTATATTTATTTTTTTCTTCTACCGTGCTATAGCTCTGTCCCTTTTTTTGTTGTTTCTCATTTTTTAGACACTTCTTCTTCTATGATCTGCTGTTGTTGTTTTCTGGCTTTTTTTTCTTCTCACAATCTCTTAGCTGTATCCTTGGAATTTTTTCCCTTGTGCATTTTTTAGCACAGTGCATGTATTCAATGTACTCAAAATGAGAGCTTGAGATAAGTATTTAAAGTAACAAAATGATTTCCCTCTCTTATCTTTCAGATGTTGTGTAACGACTGGGAAAAAAGGAAAGAATAAAATAAAAGCAGGTGAAATGTTTTAAATGAAGTATATAACTGTAAGAAATGCAATTGTATGCATCATTTTCTGATATCATAATGTCAGTTAAGTGAAAGATCTTGTAGGTGCTTTACTTCTGAAGAAACACTTAGCTGGATTTTGGCAGCTGCTTTTGGGATAAGCCTAAAAATGCTGAAAGCCTGTGTAATCAAAGTAAAAGTGAGTATATTTAGGGTGGATGAAATGGGACTTAAAGGTAGCACATGTCTGTGGTATTTATAAGAGTCCCATCTTAGGTCTCTATGTCATTGTCAATGTACATCACTAAGGTCACCTGCTTCCCAGCTCTCCTGCCTGATCTCAACTCCTCTCAACCTTTTTATTCCTACATTGCTCGGTGGAGGTGCATTAGAAATCTGAATTTCATCCAGTTGTGGCCTTTCTGAGGGCCCATGCTGGAAGCAAGGATGGTTTGAACCAAAATTGAAATGTAAATAACCCAATGGGTGGTTTTGAAATCCAGGTACAAGCTGGAATTTCAATATTGCTGAATAAGTTTCAGCTACTAAGGATGAGTGCTTAACTTCAAGACTAATGTCTTATGTCTAAAACTAGAATTAAACTTCATTACCTGGAGTGCAGTACCACCTTAGGGCATGTCATTGATGGCAGTGGTGGGATTTCTCTCCTTGCTGACTTTCAGGGATCACCTACACAAAAAGCATCCCCGGTCTGGTCTGGTGTTGATGTTAATGAAGCTCCAAGAAGAAGGAGGCTGGCCTAGAAACCTCCAGAGGTCCTTCTCAAATGTTTTTTCTATGATCTTACAGTTCTGGTAAGTGTGTTACAGTAAAATAACCAGATGGACTTTTTTTGGAAGTATAGAACAGATACCCTGAGGGCAGAAAACAGTATGAGGAGAAGAAGCCATGGGTGGGGGTAGGGAGATATTTCCATTTATGAGTTATAGAATCAGGACTTCTACAAGGAGTTGAGAAATTTGTCTTGATCTGGAGATGAGAAAAACAAACACTTCTTATCTTTTTACGGTAAGGCTGCTTGGCTTGTGATCCTCACCCTGTCTCAAGAAGGGTAGTCAGTGTTTCAAATGTTGGGGTCAGGCTGGTTCCTGCTCTATCTCATCAGTCTGGTGTACATATCCTTCCAGAAGGGATTAAATATGTCTTGTCTCCTGTGGTTATGTTAAAGGGCAGAGAGGAGGCAAGGAGCCTTTTACTTCTGGGAATGTTCTGCCTGGGGTAGAGGGAGGAAACAGCAGCCAAACCTCACTGCTGTCCCCAAGGCTAATGCAGGAGAACTCTGTGGTGAGACCTGAGCCTTGCTTCCCCTGTGCACAGGGCCAAATTGGCAGGAGAGGGGTGCAGGAATAGTGCTGGAAAGGGTGAGATTGCCTGTGTGCCCAGCATCCCCACCATGGGCATGGTTTTGTAGCCAGAGTTGCTGAGCTAAGGACGCCCCACCCTGAGATGGGTTGTGCAAAAGCTTAATTTCACCCCTGGGACAAGCCAGTAGCTTTTCCTCCCTTTTCTGCACACATTCCACTTAGTAGATCAGCCAAAACCTTCTGCTGTCACTAAAACTGATGGGGTTTTTTGTGTGAAATGAGGTTTTTGTACTCATCAAGGCCAGGTCTGGCTGCTCTGCCAGTAGATGTCCCTGCACTCCTGGCTGTGGTGGATGTGCTGTGTCTTTTCCTGGGAAAACTGACTTCCAATACACTGAACTTCACATAATTCCTGTTGGGTATTTTTCATATGGATTTTAATTTTGTTTCCCTCTCATTTGGGCTTCTGGTGTAAAGTTTAATTGATCTCTACAAATATAAAAGCTGAACTTAAAAGGAAAGATTATTATTTTATTGCAAAGCCTCCTTTTCACAATCTTTAAATATTTTTGTGTTTATTTATGAAACAGGGTACTGACACCAGACAAAGTCCCTGAACCTCTTTACCCTGCTCTGTCCTTCACTCCTGTTCTGCATCATGCATTCAAATAACTTTCACATTTTTTCACTTCCTTGGATTGCAGCATTTTCCTGAAGCAGATATTTCTTTGGTGCACTGAATTAAACAAAAC
Source organism: Agelaius tricolor (assembly GCF_023055355.1). Lineage (NCBI taxonomy): Eukaryota > Metazoa > Chordata > Aves > Passeriformes > Icteridae > Agelaius > Agelaius tricolor. The sequence continues at coordinate 5,446,757 of NW_027269276.1, read as the reverse complement.
AAGACAAAATGAAACCAAATAGTGCTCAGCACCAGGTACTCAGTGCTTGGTAGGAGCCACTTGGCAATTTTACAGATGCTGAGAGTCTCAACCTTCAACCTGTAAGGTGTTTCCTGTAATATGAGAATTTATCAGCTGGCTTTCAGAGCCACATAGGTGAGTTCTAAGTGTTTTCTGCAGTGCTCTGTGCTCTGTATCATAATCCTGCAATTACATATTTGCATGCCTACTAAATTAGCACTAGAAAGTTATCTTCAAGAGTGCAAAGCCTTTCACTGCTACTCTTCCTGGGAATACAGGGATGATAATTGTTACGGAGGAAAATTACCTTTGCACGGTATTGATTTTGTGCCCTGCTGCCTGTCATCGTTCCTGGGTAGGTTTTTCCAGGCTCAGGACAGGGAGCAGCTGTGCTGGGAGCCATTGCTGGTGGCCGTGGAGGGACAGGGCAGCACTGGCAGCTGCGGCATCGCCGCCACCCCCGCGACTCGTGGGGGGCACCAGTGACCCACCCCAGCAGCTTTTTCATTCCAGCTTTGAAGCAGGGGTATTAAGAGGCTTCAAAAAACTGGGAGCCACAGCCTTGGAGTGGGGGAATGGCTCAGTAAATTGGTGTAATATAAGTATTTATTGATTTAAGAGCAGTCTTTTCTTTTGCCTTGCTTTTGTCTTCTAAGGGAACTTTCTTTTAAATTTATGTCCCACATTGTCACATCAGGAGGAAAATACATGAGAAATGTTTTGTTATTTCAAATTTATCACGTATTACGTCAGCTGGCATTGTGGACTCACAATATGTAATGCTTCATAAATTATGAAAAATAAATGTTTTATGGGCTTACTACGCACTCTGTTTGAAAACCGTTGAGCTGGGGAGACTCGGTGACCCCTGTACAAATTAATGTGCACATGATTTTCATTATTGCAGCTCAGATAGGAAGTTTGAACGTCTTTATATATTTATTTAAAGGAAAATGAGGACAGAAGTTGCTTGAATACAGTTAGACTTTCTGTCAAGAAGCAGGTATCATTTAACCCAGCTCATAACCTATTGCTTCCCTCACAGTCATTGTTATTCCAGGCCAAAGCTTAAACTCAAAATCAGAGCTGCGAGGACTTAGCATGAGCTTCCAGAGGTCAAATCCTGCAGCCTTTAGCCAGGCAAACTAAACCTCTGAGTTGGTAGGATTTTGTCTACGCAAGGACTGCGGCGTTTGCAGAACACGAGTCAAGCACAAGTCAGGCTCCTGCAGAAGGGAAGGCAGTGAAGGATATTTCTACCCATCTTTCCAGCCCTGCTTTCCCTGAGCGTGGTGGAGAGTGACAATCAAACAAGAGCCACCCATCTCAGCTGTCAAGGGCCTCGCCAGAAAGGAAAAGCTCCATCTCGGGGTACCAAGGAGCATCTCAAGGTACCAAGGATCTCAACCTTATCCAACACAGCATCCTTCAGTGTGGAGCCACAGGAATCTGAGGGAAATGCATGCATGGAGAACTGTATTGTCCTGTTTTCCAAGGAGCTAAAGTTCACTCCAACATGTGTTACATGGGAGGTGCATCTCTGGGGGGAAAGGGCACTGTGATGGGAGCTACCAGGAATGGTGAATCACTTGCAGCTATTTTTTTTATCCCCCCTTGCACCCAAATATTTCTGAGCCTTGCAAAGCGGGGGGGTTGTCAGGTGTTGAAGTTCTCCCTGGATGGTTTTTATATCGCACAGATCCACCACTGTGTTTCTAATAAAGCCATCAAGAGCACAACCAGGAGCTCCCTGCGTGATCTTAAGCAATATAAGTCACTGCTTCAGAGGACTCTCTTAACTTGGGGCTGGATGCACTCAAAAATCTTCCAAGTTATTCTCTCCTAATTCAAGTCAGCTGAGGCATCAAAATGTTGGGCAGATGGACAAGATCCCTTGGCTGCAGCCAGCCTGTTTTCTGCTGTTACTCTTGTTGCAGTTAAAAAGTAGAGACTTTTATTGTAAGTGTTTTTTGTTTAATCAGTGATATTTTGAGAATTTAACATTTACATAAGCATACTAAAGGAGATTCCTGTGTGCTTTGTAGTGTAGAAGACTGTACTCTAAGAATCCTTACTTGCCCTAGACTGGATCAAACAGTGTTCTTATCTTAAAACTGTAGTTTTCCTTCACTCCTTTCCTTTTCTTTCTCTTCATATAGCTATTAAGAATTATTAAATTTAAAGACAGTGCTTAAGGACAGTCACTACCGCATTTGCTTGGTCAAGAAAGAGAAAGGATTTTCTTGTCATCTGTATTTTCTTTGACTTATTAACTTCAATTGTGCTTCATGTTAGGGAGACGCAAGAGAACAGATAAATAAGCAAAGTAAGACCCAAGTTCATACTTTTTAATTTTTGCTGTGACTTAAATAGCTGAGAAGAGCTCCTGCCTCTGCCTCTCTCCTCCAGTGGATGGCAGTTGAGTACCACGGAACAGAGCAGAGCTGATTGCACCTCGTTGTAACTCTCTCAAGGCGGCAACCGCTGATTGGAATTAGCTGTTCTTTGCCTGTGTGAAATACCACTCAGAAATACCTGAAGAATTAGAAAAGGAAGAAATGGAAAGCGTTTTCAATTTAAACTGCTTTGTTACTAGAGCAGGAGCGGATCTAAAAGTTTCCTTCAGCAGCCGAGGGGGGGGAAACAAAGAATCTTATATCCATATACACAAGTTTCAAGTGTTTCCTTTTTATATGTTAATCTGAATTTTCAGTATATGGATGCTAATGAAAAAAAGTTCCTGATTTTCATTTTGCTTCGTGACCTCGACAGTCTCTAGGTTTTAATACTATACTCATAATTTCAGCATGAAGAATAATTTTTAAAGGCAAATTTCCCTTTCTTGAAGTCTCAGCCACTCCAGAAAGAATAGGACAACTCCCAGGGACTGGGATTGCGATGTGAATTTAGTCATCATTGAAACTGCAACTAGCTCTGAAATGTTCCCCTAAAAGAAAAGTTTAAAACAAACATTCCAATCAGAAACAGAAACCTAACCACGTTCCTCTTAAAAACAGGTCTCCTTCAACTCCTCCAGTTTATAGCACATACCCTTGGGCTATTACAGTCTAGAAAAATCTGAAATAAAACCACACTGTTTTCTGGGTCTGATCATGCATCACTCCCTCAAAAAGAAGTTTAGGGCCTCCTGAGAAATACAAGGTTTAGGCCTTCCTGACACATGTTGCTTCTTTTTAAAGAAAACAGTCTAGTGCATCTTTATGGCAAATACATCATTTTAGTTTTTCTTTATAAGGAATCACAGATGGATTGATACAGAAAGCTTTAATAAAATATTTGCAATTCCAATTGCATATAAATAATATTGTGGTCAGTATCCTAGTTATTTTTAACAGAAGTTATTTACTTTTCAAATTTTATTTGCTCCTACATGTAGTCTCATGCTGTTGTAGTATAAGATCAGACACAAATAACTGTTTACACCAAAAATTAAGTTTCAGTAAGTAACTATTTTAAAATGTTTCCTTTTATGTTTACTGCTGAAGGATCTCAAGCACTCCTGCCAGAAAGGAAAGTATTTATTATCTCTCTTTTACAGATGAGGAAACTGAGACACTGTGAAATTAAAAGCTTTGGGAAATTAGTGCACAGTAAATTACGGTGTGAATTTACTGTGTACCAACCACCCCGCACGAACTCATCATGTGGACTGGCAAAGGAAAAGGATTTAACTGCCTTAAATTATCTCACATTTGCCATGGACAGACAGTTGCTGTGGATCAGCTGACACGTAGCAACTTCTCAACCTGCAGCGGATCCCTGCATCGGTGAGGAGCCATCCACAGGGGCTCTGCTGCTCATCTGCTCCAACTTCAGGCAAGAGTTTATTTGTCACTAATTTCCCCAGACCTAAAAATCACAGAAGAAAATATCTGGCAGGACTCAAAGTCAGACTCAAGTATCCTTGCAGCCTTGAAAGCAGAAGTCATGAGTTTAAAGCAAAATATTGGGGGGAGATAAACTTTGTCTTTTTGAAGGACGGAGCATCTGCAGGATGTGTCCAGGCAGTGTCTGGGTTAAACTGGTGAATTAGAGTGGTGAAATCAGAAGATGAGTCCTGGAATTTGAGAATCACCCTCATAGCTCAGGGGTTTGGGGCATTAAAGTTGCTTCCAGCACCATGGCAGCACCTTTCAGCCCCGTATGGAATTCCACATGGAATCTGCCTGTCCTGGGAATTCCGTGAGACACCTCTTCCCTCTCCATGCCTGTGTTGGGTCTGTGGCTGAGTGTTCAGGGCACCCTGCACGATCCCTCCCACCCCACAGTGCCACTTGTGGCCACTGGGCATGACCCTGGTCAGTGTTCCCTGGTCCCACGGTGGCCCCTGGGCTCTGGAGGCCACCGGGGATCCAGGGGTGACCTCCCTGCCCTGCAGCAGGCTGAGCAGCTGATGTTGAAACCACTTTGGCAGGAGCTCTCTGCATTGTGTCTGATCCAAGCTGGAGAGATGAGCACGTAGGGAGCTGGGACAAAGGTTGGCTGGTGGGAAGAGAATTACTGACAAGTTCATTCCACTAATAAACAAAGGCATAAATGATGGTGCTATAAAGGAAAAGCAGGATTCTCTGGAGAAAACTGTAGAGAGACCTAGTACGGAGGAGAGATGTTTAGACAACAGTTTTACATTATACTGCTTGGTAAAAAATGTTCTATTTTAGCTCCAAGCTTGAGTCTAGTTAGAGCTGCATCAGTGCTTAGGAAACAGCATGTATTTTAATGCCCTGTGAACAGGAATAACTGATAACTAGTACATTTAAATGTGAAAAGCAGAACTTTTCTCTGAGGGAGGCGTTATTTTTTTGTTGTTGTTGTTATGGATTTTGTCTTCATAGTTTACATTGCAGCTATAGCATTCCACTGGCAGTCATTTATCTAATGACTTATATCTTTCAGGCTGTGGAAAAACAGAGCGAGAGAAAAAGTGGTGGTAAGTTCTTTTTAATTTGCATTTCAGGGCTGAACTTCTGAGCATAAATATACAGAAATTAACACCTTTAGAACATCCTCTCACTTATAACCCTCTGGAGAGTGTTATACAATACAAAACCAATGGGATCAGGGCACCATTTCAACCCTCTCACCCCAAAGTAAGTCTAAGTAGAGGTGCATTTGCTTTTGGTATAACCAAAATTAAGACAAAAGGGTATGTCTGAGAAAATATTTTTTTTTTTTCCCAGTAAAGCTTATTCTTAGAGAATGCCTGTTTGTGCTAGAGAAATGGTTTGTGTGGAATATGACAGACACCTTTTATAGGGGCAAATCAGACTCACTGGGCTGTACGGTTGTAAAGGAAAAGTTTCACAGATATAATTAACCTGTGGAATGCCCTTCCACAAGATACTCCTAAAATGTTGTCACCAATACTGTCTGTTTTCATAATTCAGAGCATCATCTGAACCAATCTACTGTGTCCCTTCATGACATGCCTCCTCTGAATGAATCAGGAGGTCATGGTGACTCTGGTAGAGATGATCTCTGCTGGAGCTGGAGGAGATGATGGATTAGAAGAGAAAGTCTGTGGATGTTTCCAGAAATGAGCAAGAGGTGCAGCTCTGTGACAAGGACTTTATGTAAAGATGGATTCTTGTGTTTTATTCAACCAATTTGAAAAGGCTGCTGTGTGGATGAGGAGAGGGGAGGTGTTACACACACCAGGGAGGCTGGCAAAGGAGAAGGGTGGGTCATGGCAGGTGCTGCCCATACTCTTCAGCATTCTCACAACACTTGAAGTTACTCATTGGGATGGTGGGCAAGGAGCAGGCCCTAGTGCCTCAATGAGTGTGGCTGATTTGCAAAGGAGCAAAAGGGAAGGTCTGAGAAGGTCCCATGGCAGGGTCTGAGAGACAGTCTTGGGCCTGGAGGCACTTGTTGTTCAGCACAGCTCTGCTTCTGGAGTGTATGGGAGGCAGAAGTGCCACCCATACACCTCAGGGGCTCAGGCACAAAACCTTTGAGGGCACTGGAGTGTGTCTGGGGGTTGGTGAGTGCGCATGGAGTGGAAGGAAGGACTGTCAGACCCTGTCTGTTGAAGGCATTTTGCTAAAGATTCATCTGTAAGGAGGGAAAAGTGGAAGCAAGGGTGTGGGAGTGAAGGATCTTCAGAGAGATGGTCCCTGGTTTGAGGACAATGGTATTTGGAGAGCAACTGAACTCCTGTGTCTGGTGCTCTGAGGACCTCCTACATTGGTACACCATCCAAAACCACTTGTTCTCAGAACCTTCCATACCAAAATCATGGGAAATATTTGAACTTTAGATGACTCCAGACTTCAGTTGCAGTTTAGTAGGATTTTAAGGCTGGCACTTTATATATATATGACATATATAAATACAGACACACATGCAAAATATATATATGTGTGTGTATTTATATATATACCTTAAGTTGTTTTTATTCTGTCAAATAAATTCAGTAGCTCTTGTTTAAGGTAGAGCTGGTAGAGAGAGTCTCGTGCAGGAAGAGATTTGATGGAACTGTGTTAAACATCAGGGAATTAGCATCAGAGGTTCTTCAAATGTTTCATTCAAGGCCAGCTTGTAGTTAACCCGAATATTTGATTTGAAGTCATGCTGGTTTCACATGTCAAGCTACCCTGGCACTGTGTGAAAGTGGTGGGAGGAGAGACTGGATGGGAGGAATGAGCAAGTAGGGAAGGATTTGGTTATCAAAGCAGAGGACTTAGATTCAATAGTAATTGACAGAAGGAGATTACTTCTGCTCGTGGTTCAGACAAGGGCTCTATCCCAATACATTAGGCCACCCCTCACACAAACAGAAGGACCTCCATGTGCATTGCCAGCTTCATCCAGGAACGAGGAGATGGTGCAATGACTTTGCTGCCAACCCAGCGAAATGGCGGGTTTGCTAAAGCCCAACTCTCGAGAATATTAATAAAAATAAATGGTTTTACCCTTTCTGGTCCTGCTCATAGCAGGCTGCTAATAATGCCTTATGAGGCTGCTGCACAGTTCAATCAATAATTTGATTTTTCTGCCCTAGAGCTGCCACAAGCCTGAACCCCACGCTGAAGAGGCTGAGTAAGGAGCTGGCTGTAGAGACAGAATGAGGTGAAATGTGGGATGTGGCACCTTGTGACTTCTAGGAAACTTAGGGATGGACCATTCCTGCTGAGCCCCATCCACCATGGCCACTGCCACATCCCACGGGTGCTCCTTGATGCTGGTGCTGGTTATTTATATATTTCTGTGTCGCCTATGGAAACATTCAGGTTTGATAAAGGGAAAAAGCAATTTGGAGTCCTTTGACTGAGGAAGGTTGATTTTCATTCGAGACCGAATGGCTCATTTTTACCTTTTTAGCTCCTGGAAGAGTAAAAAGTGAGAGGTCAAACCTGCATCACCATGACAACCCCTGCAGCGAGGGTTTTTGAGCAGATGAAGGGGAGTGATAATGGAGCTGAAGTTTCTGCCCGTTCATAGTCACTGGGCTTTTTGTTTTGTTTTCCTTGTTTCTTTCCTTTAGGCCCTGTAAGGTGGGGCCCCGAGGATTTTTCAGGGGTTGGAGGATAACACTGGCCAGTTTAAACACAGCCATGCTCTGTTTGAGTTCAGTCCTTGGTGCTGCAGTGCCTGGACACACGTGGAGTGTATATAAACCATATAAAAAGGGGGATTGCAAGAGATAGTCATGGAAGATCAAACGTCCCCTCAGATGCATTCCCTACACTCCTGTAGGTACAACATGCCAGCAAGTGCAGTGGTATTGCCTGGTTTGCATCAAAGGGAGCTGTCATCTCTGCCTTTCCCCACAGCACCTTTGGAGTCCACAAATAAGCTCAATAAAAGAGCAATTCTCTGAGGAGAGGAGGCACTGTGGAAAAGAAGGAATTCCAAATAGGGTGGAGGTCTAAGGAGATGTGCTCGGGGAGGGGCTGCAGGTGGAAGCTCATTTGAGTTGCTGAGCTCCTGCCCCCATTTTCTAGACCTGCTCAAGGGGGAATGTGTAGGAACAGATTGCAGATAGCTGAGGTCAGAGATACAGAGCAAAACCAAGGCAAATTGAAGTCCCACAAACAATCCCCCAGATTCCATTTACCTAAAAACTGAGCCTGCTCCAGGGAAAAACAAGCAAAAGAGCAGATTACTCATTTTTGAACACCTTTGGTTGTTTTAGGTACCTAATAAATCTGGTGTTTTGCTAAGATGGGAAGGCCTCTCAATCTGCAATATGCCTCATTTGACATGCGAACACAGCACCTATGAAGGGCCATCCTCAAACCCTATCTGGAGCCTCCAGATATTTGAATATTATGCCTCTTCAGAAGTTATGAATCATCCTTTTTTTACCTTGTTGTTGTCACTGCAACAAAAAATGAAACAGAATAAGAAATACTAGCTCAGGTATTAGAGTGTCAGAAAAGTTAATTTTGTGGGAAGATTTCCCCAGAGTCAGACTTCAGTGGGGATGTATACAGCCATCAGATAGTTACATGGAGAAGAGGAATAGTCAGGGTTAACACTAAAAGTTTGAATGGCTATAAAACCTCGAGTTGAAGCAATTCTCTGTGCCCAAAGGATTAGGTTAAAGCTTTTGCAGTGCAGTGGAGATGAATTATTCCATTTTTGCCTAGTGAGTGGTTTCTCATATCTTCTTCCAAAGTGGTGGACGTGTCCCTTATGTCAGGATGGAGTTACACAGCCCACCACCCAGAAAGGCAAACTGCAAAGAAAGAGCACAGATACGGCATCTCCACCACCAGATTTGAAACAATAGCTGCACCAACCCAGCAAGAAAGCAGAGCTGGGCTATTGGGATCAGCCTGCAGATAAATCAAAGTGAATCTGAGTGATAGTGATGTGATGTTGCAATAATAATTCACTCCTCATGCTGATTTAGAAGAGGAAGCCAATTCAGAGCTTCAGAAGCACCAGGGCCAGCACGGAGCCCTGTGGGACAGAATGAAAGAGAATAGTCAGTTCATATGGAAACAAAGTGGAGGTTATCAATTGCATAAAATACACACCTGGCAGAAGACAGATGAGAGAATTTCTGGAAATGCTTTGGATTATAATCTGTCCTTGAGACAACTGATTTATGAAAAGTTGGATTCTTGTGTTTTATTCAACCAATCTGAAAAATTATGTTAAATACGAGTCCTCTCTCTGTATGTGAGAGGATTGCAGCAATAGTAATTTAAACAGGATGTTAGAGTACGACAGAAAATACAATTTCATCTTTACAGTGATCAGCCAGAGACCTCAATTTTTCCTCTTCCTGTGATGTGACTCTCTTGAGTCAGATTTGAATTTTAGGGATGGCCTGAGAGGGGGCCAGAACACCTGTCTGCTGGTGCATCTCAGGACCAACACTTTTGGGAGCTCATTCTTTGAGGACAAAATAAAAATTGTCAATCGCGTTGGCGTCACACTATTTGGAGGCTTTAATTACATTTATTTGATTTTTATTCCTCTCTGCAACTCTACTCATCTGTTTCCAGGCACAGTGGAGTCAAGGAAACCTGATGTTGTTTTCAATTTACCAACATCACTTTGGAAAACAGACCCATCTCACTGTAGAAATGTTCTGAAAACAAATTGAAACAATTCCTTCTACCCCCAACAAGAGCAAAAAGTGCCAGAGCTTTATTTTACACTTTGCTTGGATAGTATTTGGACGTAAATAATACCTGGCAGTTGTATGTTCATTGACATTGTTTTTTTAACATTTCAGGTGATTAAGCTGGACTCATAGACATTTAATTTTTAATTTTAAGAAAAAGCTTTCTCATGACAATGGAGTGCATAGTTTCAAGATGAAATTCAGCCTAGGAAAGACCTGTGGACTGGCACAGAAAGTGTGAAACACCGCATGAGCTCTGCTAAGAAGTCAGCACAGTTGTAAGAAGTCAATGCAGAATCAGCTGGTACCTGGGAGAAGAAAACCGCCAACACATTTCTCCCTGCAGAGCATTTCCAGCACACCTTAAGCCTGTGAAGGACGCTGGCATGGTGAGCAAATATTGCTGTCTGTGGGTTAAAGTTCAAATGCATCACTTGAGCAGATGAGGAGTTCAACCAGGGCAGAACAACTTGCCATTTCCTTCAGGGAGTGGTGGCCGTGGGGTGGGGAGGGACGTGGGTGTGAGAGTAGGATGCAGACAGTCACAGCCCTTCTACAGCAATTACCATAAAGATTAAATAAATACAATAGCCTAATTTCACATGGAAGTACACTTTAATTAAGTCTCTGCAGAACAATGAGCTGCTTCCATGAGAGCCGTGAAAATCATCACTAGGGACTGTCCAGAGGAAGAGAGAAACAAACAAGAAAAGGTCTCTTTGTATAGAAAATATGTACAGGAAGTATTTTGAAAAGCTTGTCCCCAGTTAATTTACTTAGGAAGAATTAATGACAAACTCCAGGGTTTTGCTCTGGTTTTATATAAGTTTCCCATCCCAGAGCCTCATGGTTCTTCCCAGACTGAGGGAGACAATTCATTTGCAGACCAGTACAATTTTTTCTTGCATTTCCAGACATTGCAAGAACATCACAGCTTATTGTGTGTGATGCATGCCAGTGGGTTTAGCTTGGCTGAAATGCTTCTGGGAGGCAAGGTTGTGCAAGATAAGCTCCAGGTATACAAAAAAAAATCAGTTCTCTCAACTCAGTTAATGATGCATTCCCTGTGTCAGTATGGTCAGGGATAGAGTTAGAGGGAGGTGTTAGGGGGAACATCACCTGCAGAACCTCCCTTCACCCTTTCCATTATTTTCTTTATCTTCCTGTATGATCAGGGATCCTAATGCACAAGGACTACATGGAAATGAACCAATTTGCCATTACCATTTTTACAAATACCTGGCTGCATTTTCTGAGTGCAGAGAAGTTTGGTCAGGGTCATGGTTATTCTCTTCCTGAGGTTAGGATGTTCAACAGAAAATGGTACAGCTGCTGGCATCACATCAACCACCCATGACTTGTGATGGATTTCAGCTCAATAACACCTACAGAAGAGGCACCTTCATTGCAAAGGCAGAACTGAGATGTTCCCTAAATCCCAGCCAGATACAAATCTTCACAGAATGTGAATGACAGGGCAGCTTGATGTTTGTGAAGGAAGATTTTGCCTTGAAGCTTGGATGGGTAGTGGGTGTAAATTGCAACTTTTTTTTTCACCTCAGAATCTATTATAAATCTATTTTAATCTATTACACTTTAAAAAATAATATTATTGCTTTAGAGAGTGCCATCTGGTAGCTATCAGCTCTGCAAGGCTCAGGAAGGTTAGACCTGGGGAAGCACAAAATCACTTTTGTGCTTGATGCTCATCTCACACCAAGGTTGTGGAGGCTTTTGGTCAAGCTCTGCCTTTGTTTGTTTTCTTTGTTTTTATGCAGCTAGGAAACATAGCTGGGCCCAGCTCCACTGAGGGTGTCTTGGGCATGGCTGCACTGCAACCCAAAAATCATTACAACCAGACCATCAGCTCTCAGAGCATGCCAGGGTCTGCTTTTTCTTTGAAAGGGAGTTGAGGCACTTGTGGAGGTTTAATCGAAATCTGAATGCATGTGACTGAAATTGGCTCCCTGTGATTATTTATACAAGTAAATCTCTGCTTCTCACAAGTTCCCAGAAATCAAATGCCAGACTTGTATGATCATTTTTTTTCTTAAAGAAGTAAATATTTGTTGAAAATTCTTTGCTGTATTAATTTTTCTCTGCCTTCTCTCAGGCAGCCCCGATAGCGATGGAGAGACTCCTGGTGTGCATCAATCAAGCCAGAGAAGAGGGACCAAAATTGCTGATTACTGGGTCTGTGATGTCTTATCCTCAGAACAAAACCAAATTTTCAGTTAGCTTTTAGCATGGCTTGTTTTCCTCATCCATCTGCATGCCCAGCTAAAATCTTCCAGGAAGCGATCCTTGTTTCAACAGTAGGTACATCAGGTACAGGTGTTTTAAGGAGGAGGCAGTTTAAGCCAAGGGCTGCATATTTCCATGTTTTTCTAATCCCCAGGCAAAAGTCCACCTGCCACTAAGTGGTTTTATAACTTGAGAGTCAGCCACCACTATTTTTTAAAATGTTCGATAATGTTTATAATGTCAGCCAGTCCCTGTTGTTAACCTTTTCTTTTTTTTTTTTTTCTTTTACTTTCTTTACTTTTTTCTTTTTTTTTTTTTTTTGGTAACCCTTTTACCTTCTTTTTCCCTGCTCAGACCCATTAGCAGGATGTTGTGCAATATGGTGCTTGTCATCTGTTTCAAAGACACAGTGATGAGATACAGGTATGCCAGATGGATAAACCTAGTGTGACTAATTATTGTGTATTTGCCTTTAATTATTATCATTTATTACCAGAGAAAAGACAATAGAGGTTCCCAGACTCGGAAGGGAATGTCGGCAGAAGGGGAATTTTTGTCTTTTTTGGTTTTTTTCTTTTTCTTTTTTCAAGAGACTGGCACATCAGCAAGAAAAGTTTTCTTCTCGGAGAGAAACGCTGCAAAACATCCGAGACAAGAGGAGACAACATGACCCAGGGAATACTTTCCTTTCCCTGGCACATACTTGAGGATCAGATCTCTCACAGGTAATAAATAGGTTTTGTGTAACTATAGAACAAGTATTCTCTTGGCTGAATGTCCACTCAGGGCATAAGGAATTTATGGATATCCTTCAGTGATCTCACAGACAGAGATCTGAGTTCAAAGCGACCTCCAAAAATCACCCAGCCCAACCCCCCTGGAGCTGGCAGGGACACCTTCCACGAGACCAGATTGCTCAGAGCCCCGTCCAACCTGGCCTTGAACACGGGCAGGAATGTGGCATCCACAGCTTCTCTGGGCAGCTTGTGCCTGTGGATAGGCTTCAGTCCTCTCCAGTCTGGTTTTGGAGATGTTTACAGCCCTGACTCTGCCCTTTTGGCACTGAAAAAAAAGACTAAATCATAAGATGTACATTATGTCCTCCATGGAGAGATGACACCTGAGGTCCTTAAGCAGCAATTTCTGACAAAATAGGCTCAGAGCAGCAGACACTGACATTGGTTTCTGTGCCATCACACTGAGCCTTCAACCCTTGAAATGAAATTTGCCTCCATATCTTGCCTCCTCACACACAACATTTCTACATTGTTTGGCAAAAATGCAGACTTTCTTATTTTCAGTATTATGATCTTATTTTCAATCAATCCCTTCACAAACACACAACATTTACAAACATGTTACAAAACAAACATTTTAAAACAAAGGGGACATTGCTGTTGCATTTCAGAAGGTGCCTACCGAGGACAGGCACTTCACTCAACTCAGAACCCACAGCTCGGCATGCTGGATGATTTCTAAAGGGTCTAGAAGGTTGACAATGGTAAGAAACTTTTGGAAATGTTTAATGCTCTGGTCCCAAAAGCTGCTTTCAGGTTACAGCTGAATCAGCTGCCATTTACAAGTGCATAGTGGGTTTATGATGGCTCATAAGCCTGATCTTGCTTATGGGGCGCTGCACTTTAATTTGAGAGCAGCCGCGCTGATTTGGTAAACAGATTGAGGAAGAGCTTCAGACTCCAGGCTTTAAAATTCATGAGGATCTGATTTAGTACATTTTACACTGGTATTTTAACATATTTGCTCTATGGCTAAATTGCAGTGTAACCTAAAGGACCAGTCATATACCACAATCTACCACAGATAATACAAGATATAATCAATGTCACCAGGCTGCTGAGCTATTTCTATATTTAGTATTTGTCAGACAAATACATGCAAAGGCATTAAAACAACAAAGTCCGTACATGGATGATTTGTGAACGGGAGAAAAGGCTAAATTTGCCACTGTTTGCTCTGAATAGCTTACCCAGATTACAGGCCAATTTTGTTTTGGACAGAAATATTTTCCATCACAGAGTCTGCTGAAGTCAAGAGAGTACTATTCCTTTGGCCACAGGATGGGCTGAAGGGCTGGGCTGTATTTTGGGATTGGCAGCTCTGACTGTCTCCCTTTAACCCATTTGAACACAATTTGATTGGGATTTGACTGAGCACTTAATAGTCTGTGATTGCCTTGATTGTGGACTTCTACTTTTAAACCAAATGCAATGTCATTATTATATATCAAGAAAGAACGGTCCCTGATAACCAAAAAAATATTACATTAAATTGGCACGCTGAGAATTAAATATGCAGATTCAGCCTAATGAACTATCTTGCCTTTGGTTGCAAGAGCCTTCATCATTCTTAAGAAGATTTAATGCTAATCTGACTTGGAGCTGTTTCAGTCCAATAATTTTTGAGCTTTATTTTTTCTTTTCAGCAGCATTATTCCATCTTGACAGTTTTTATTTTGTTATTTTTGTGGATATTGAGTAAATGGGAAACCAATTCAGAACCATTCTTAAGTAGAAATGAAATGCCCTGTAATCCAATTTTGATCAAAATTCATCTTCGCTTTTCGGGGACCGAGCAGCCTGTGCAGTTATCTCTGCACTGCACAAGTTGATAATAAAGCAAAGCAAAGCTCACATTCTTTTCCCTTTGCACGTGGTGGGAACTGGGCATTGTTCAGCTGGAGAACAATGTGCTGCTCCCCCAGCATGTGGCAAAGCAGCAGAATGGCAAGAAGAAGATTTCTCCCTGGGCTTCTACTCCTGTTTCTCTAATGTCTGAAGTAAACCTTTCTTCCCGCCTGTGGGTGGGTGGTTCTCTTCCCTGGAAACCTTCCTGTCTGCCTCCCCTGATGTCCTGTGTTTGCAGGAGATAGCTCAGTGCTGCAGCACCTTTCCCAAAAGCACTCCTAGGGAGCAGAGACACGTTCAGCTCATGTCACAGACCTGGTTCACAGCTCCTCTGCCTTCCACTTCAGTACCCATTGCCTTTTGGTTATGCACAGATACAAAAGCCAAGACACATCACAAAAATACAATCCCTGTCCAAGCAGTGACTGGACAAAGAGGCCTCGTATGTCTTACACGGTGCAGGGAGGGATCCCATACAACACAGGTTTTTGCTTTATGTTTGCTTCAATGACTCCAGCTGAGTTCTTAACTGGCTTTTATTCCACTTTGCCTGGCAAAAGCAATACCTCAAAGAAGGCTTTTCTGGTGCAGCATCAGCAAAAATTGGTGGCTTAGGAATGGCTGTTTGCAGTCAAGCAAAGCTGTTCCATTCCTCCTGAAAATGTCCTTATTCCTTCCCACCACTCATTTCTTCACCAGCTCCTCCTACCTACAGGCCAAGCTTTTTTTCAATGTTCATTTCATTTAACTAATGCAACAGGCATTCTTCTAGGATGAGACAGAACATTGAATATCAACAAGTTTTCAGGCATCCATCCACACTGGCTTCTAAGTCCACAGAATCCTGTGATAGGTCATAAAGGAGGGATACATCATTAAATAATCATCTCAACATTGTCATCACCTGTCCCCAAAAGGAAAAGTTAGGAGAGGGAACACATCAGTATGAGAGATGATTAAATATAAGTCTGTGGTACCTTCCCAAGACACAGAGCAAATGCCTTCTTTTCCTTGGTAGCAAGAAGCTCATTCCTGAGGGATAATCTCTTTTTAAAGAGATTGAGTTGTCTTTCCAAGGCATCTTTATGTTCAGCTACCCTTTATTAGTTACCTTCTTGATTGTGTCCAGTCATCACATCTCGTAATTTCTTGCTGCTTCACTCTTTCTGTTTCCTCACCATCTAACCTTAGACCATTCCCTTTCATTCTTTCTCTCTGAAAATCTGCCTGCTGGTATTTTCCATGAATCCATCTGCATTAAATTATTTATAGATACAATAAAGTCCGCTTTTGTCTAGTGTTTATTTTCTTTAATAACAAGAAACATGGGGAAAATGTTCCAAAGGACTGAAAAAGGACTTGAGTTTTCCTGGACGCTAGGCAACAGTAGCCAAAAAGTACAAAACAAGATGTAGGACGTTCATAAGATGCAACTAAAAATAATAATCTTAGTACTTTGGTATCTAATATGTTCTTTGAATATGCTATATTTCCCAAATCTGAGCCTTGGTTTTAATGCTATCATGACACTCTGAAGGTTTTAATGGACAATGAGTCACTATGGAGGCAACCAGGAGCAATAAGTAGATGGATTACTGCTGGTGCAGCCAGATCTCTGCTACCTTTTTTCCTTCTCTCAAGTGTTTTAAATAGGTCATGGAGGTCTCTTATGCTGGTCATTTTCCCAACCATTGGGCTTGTCTTGTACCTGGTAAAAATTAGAACAAACAATATATCTTGCTAAATGAGTCACTGCTCGTCCTTTGTTACCTTTTACTGTTTGTTTGAATTTACTTTCCATCATGAATTAAAGGCTTTTTCCCATCTCCTTTTCCAGTGGAGGGTTTATGCTTCTCATTGCTTCTTTCTTCCCTTCAATTATGCGAGCCATGCAAGCATTTCCCCTTGAACACTTTCCAGCTCCCCCACCCCGTACCTCACCCACTCCGTGTCCTCCCCCTCGTTTACACAGCTCCCTTCTCCACTGTGTTTCCTGCACTGCCTACACTAATTGCACTTAGCATGGATGTGGTGGGGGAGGGAGGCTGGGAAGGGAGAAAGTAAAGAGGGGACTTCTGAGGAATCCGTGTGAGTTTCGAACTGGAGGCTCCTCTGCACATGGAAAAGATGGAACACAAAAAATAGGCAGCAGAAGGAAGAGGAGAGAGGAACAGATTCAAGTTCCAGGTCCAGAGTGACCAGAGACAACCTCAAGGTAGGAGCATGTTGGTTCTCACCTTTTTAGAGGGAGCAAGGCAGCACCTGGAAGCTGCAGAGATGGGAGCCCAGGAGATCCAGCCCCTGCTCTCCACAGCACCCACACAATGCAAGATTCATGGGGTAAGGCTTGTGGAGCTCTCCCTGCCACCTCTCCTGGCAAAAGGTTATTCAGCATGTGGGAGAGGTTGCTCTGTTTCTTACTTATTGTTCCACACCCCTTGACCACTCACTTGACTGCAATTGCTTGTCTAAAATACTATTCACTGCCCCTGTCCCCACTCCCATTCCAAAACCACAGGAAAAAGGACACTGACACCACAGAAGCAACGAGCTGCACGTCGGGGCCATTCTTGCAGGCTGGGGATGAAATCTGCCTGCAGGACTTGCAAAATTCTGTCCCTGCTCTCCTCACAGTGGGATGTGGATGTAAACATCACCTCTTTCTCAGAGCAGCTTTTAAGGGTGAGTATTTGTCTCAGAAAGAACAAGCACACACCATCAAACAACAACCCAACTAACAAACAAGCCCTCAGAGAACAGCAGCTCCCAAAAATCAGCCCTCAGTACTCTCTGAAACTTCACTCATTTGGATTCAAAGGTACCTGGATGCAGAACACTTGAGCTAGAGAAACTGCACATCTGTGGCATGTGTTTATTTATTTATTTACCTGGTTTCCAATCTTGCACCTGCCTACTTTAGCTGATCTCTAGCTATCAAATTGTGATGGAGCAAAAGTAATAAAATGCCTGTAGGATAGAAAAACCCTGCCTGAAGTTCTCCCATAGCTCAACCAGACCTAGAAGATGCACAATTCAATTAAAAGAAATATAAAGTTTTTCTCTCTTCACCTTGCCATTTTCCCCTTCTCTTCTGTGCATTTCACACATCCATATATATATATATATATATAAATAAACACACACATACACACACACATACGCACACACACACAAACCCACCCCTCCCCTTCCCAATCCTTCCTTTAAGGTTTAATTTAACAATAACATTTGCGATCGGGGTCCTGAGCATCTCAAGGGCATTGCGCTTGAAATTGCACACACTCCGCACCATTTATCATAGCCTGACATGTGTCATGTTCCAGACTGCAGCTCCAAGAGGTTACAGCTCACGACTGCTCCTTTGTTGATCAGCTGCCGAGACAACTGAGGCACCTTTCTTTCTTTTTTTCTTCCTTTCCTCCTTTCATTTTTTTTTTTTTTATTATTAAAGCTGCACCGTCCTCTTTTCGTAGGGTTCATTCTGGCACAATGGAAAAAGAAAACAAATCCTTCTCTGCTCTGTGCAGTTCCCTCACCAGATCTTCATCAACCCAAATTCTGATCACATTTTATTTGGGTTCAACAGCAAAGCTTTGGCTGGTTAATATTACTGCTTAATACTGGATATAAGAGGGATAAACTGCTTTTAAGATAGTTCTGTGCTTGAGGAGAAGATAGGGTGTGTAACTGCTAAGGATATTGGGGACAGTGCTAAGGCAGTCCCAAAGTGCTTTCCTGTGGCAGCATCCAGGCTTGCCAGGCCAGTGAATTCCTTCCATTGCTAAACTTCAGTCTTGCAACTTCAGGGAAATGAATTTTTTCTTCTCAAGAGTTTCTATTTCATTTACTCCACCTCTCCTCCTTCACTTCCTTGGTGCCTTGCAGATTTCTTGCTGCGTGCAGACCACCTGAGACCTGCGTGTATCTTTGCAGGAATGATGCATACAGCAATTCAGCAAACCAGGCTGTTTTTAAACAAGAGCCACTGAATTGCATTCATAAATCACTTGGAGATCCTACTTTTGCCAGTCTTCATCCTGCCAATCAACATTTGTATAGGGTATGGGTACGGGTGTCACTGCAACTAAATGTGTAAAGGATGCAAGGTACTACTGATAGCAGGGAATGGGGTCTGAAGACTGCTCTAAGATCTGAACAAAAGAATTGTATTGTTCTCCATTCTCAAGAATGTCAGCATATCAGGTGAGCTACAGATTTCTTTTTAAACTATTTATAATGAAGAGTTCTTGAAGGCAGGAAATGCTGAACTGCAGCCGATTTCTCCATTTCCTCTCCCTATTTTCACGTTCTGCTCTGTCCTGGAAGACCTCAAGCCTGAAGGTTCAGATCCCAAAGTCTGTCAGTGTTTTGGAATGATACTTGATCTTTCAGATTCCTATTCCCCTCTGAGCTCTAAATCACGCAGTGTTCGTCACCACCTGTTAGCATCAAGCACAGCCTCTGCCGACACAGTTGGAGTTGTCTTACTTTCTCTCACACTCTCAGCTCTTGTCGATGGATATTTTTGGAGGTTTCCTCGGTTTAGAGGCACTTGATTAATCAGTAGTAGATGCCAGATGGGAAGGCTCAACTACTGCCACCATGTGTGTGTCACACGCCTATTAGATTCACTAACAGAGGGTTTTCTTGCCATTGGCCAGCAAGATTTTGCACTTTATCCTTCATTGTATGTTTTTTGCCCATGTCAGACCTCTTTGCCTTCCAGTTTAGCACTCTCTCCTCTAGAAGTCTGATCTGAACAGCACTTTGCTGCCTGAAGGATGCCTTGTTTGCTCCCTGTTTCTGAAGTAGAGAAAAGGCCAGTTTTGTGTCTGTGGCTGGGTAGTCCCACATTCACAGCATCCTCTCTGAGCTGCTCCCAGGCTCAGCCTGAAGGATGCCTTGTTTCCTCCCTGTTTCTCAAGGAAAGAAAAGCCCAGTTTCGTGTCTGTTGCTGGCTAGTCCCACATTCACAGCATCCTCTCCCAGCTGCACGGAGCCGGCTCCCCGCTGCCCGTGATGCATTTCCCCCTTGCATCTCTGCTCGCGTTGCTGACCTTGTGATGCATTTTCCCTTGCATCTCTGCTCGTGTTGCTGACCTTGACTCGTGTTTGATCCCTGCCCTCCCCCCGTGCCAGCGTCAAGGCTCCTGCTTGGCCCTGCAGGGATGATGCAGTGCCACCAGCTGGGATGGCGTAAAGCCGCGCCGGGGCTCGGCTGGCTTCCAGTCACATCCCTCTGCCTGGCCTGGGCACAGCCACCACCTGCACAGCCCCACCTTCCCCCACACTCAAAGGTGGCAGTTCAGCAAAAAAAAACAGGGCAAGGCACAGGGCACAGAGAGGCATGAGGGCAGAGAGCACCATAAATGCTGCTTCTCCATTGCTTTGCCACCCTAAAGCAGCACTTGTCAGTGTGTGCCTGACACTGGCGCTGCTCCTCTGCCCCCAAGCAGCAAGGGAGCTGCTTGACTGCTCAGTTTTAAAGGAATATGATGTCTCCCTAAAACTCTTAGGGAGGCTTGCTGAGGATATTTAAGAGGGTCGGAGTTCTGTTATTTATGGAGGGGCTGTGCCCAGGGTGTGCCTGTGCCTGTCTCTCTTTTTAGGACACCTGTTCCCATGAAAGCTGCTGTGGTGTTTTAATTCCTCACTCCAGACCACACAGGGGCCAGTCTAGCCCCCAGCAATTTTAAATGAAAGATGAATAATTTTAAGGGTATTTTGTGGATTTATAAGGAGGAAGTAAGGAGTATACACAAAGGGAAAAAATAACAGTCTATGGCAAAAATATTAAAAATAACTAAAAACCCACTGAAAATTAGAACCCCCCCTCAGCTTTCCCTCTCCAGCTGTGGATATTGTCATTATAATACTGCTCAGAAATGGGGTCTCTTTGGGCTGGGAGTGAAAGTGAAACGCAGATACTCTGAGTGTAATAGAAAAGCAATGAGGAAAGCAGCACACCCAGAAATCAGGTGAGCAGAGAGGGTTTCAGCTGAGACCATCCTCTGAATATCTCAACCACAGAGTAGAGCTAAGGCTGGATTCAGAACTGGCTCAACATCCTGGTCTCCCTGTGGAAGGAAATATGGCTACAGCAGCCTCTATTTATTGGGATGGCATTGGGGGATGCTGGAAATTAATTGGCTCCTCGGAAATGAAGAATAAAAGTAACCTTGGGTCTCTCTGCTAAAAAGAAAAGGAGAGAATCACCAAACCAAGCAACATATAAATAATAGGAGATCCAATAATGACTTAAAAAAAAGTATTTAAATGCAATCAGGCAGAGTGGAGGAAAGAATAATGACATGTGTACGGTAGACACAATGTAGATTACAATTTATAACAGGATACAGGATGGAGCCAGCACTTGATTAGGGGACCATGTTACAAATTTTTCAGCATATGTCCTCTGTTTTTCTTTGCCTTGGCATAGAAGGCTGGGCACTGCTGGTAAGTAAATCAGATCATCAGAAAATGCCCATGTTGATGGGAATTGCAGGATCCAAGGAAATTAACTTGACTTGTATTTTAGACAATTCTGCCATATCCATTCCTTGCCCAGAGCTGTCAACTGAGAAAGAGTTGTGCCTGCTTACAGCTTTAATCAGAGATAAAAATTACCCCTAGTTCATGAATATGTTTATCATGGAGATAAGTCAATGGCAGAGAATAGATTCTCAGCACACAGCTCTGCGTGTCTTGCACTAAAACATGTCATATACTGATGTGTTTTGCTCTACAAATAGCACCCTCACACTCCACTCATGGTCCAGACACAGACAGAGCCTGGGCAGGGAAAAGTCCTCCAGAAGGAAGCACAAGGAGCTTTTGCTGATGAGCTTGGAGGGCCTTAAAGCTCCTTGGGTGTCTGCTTGCTGTGGCTTGGCCACCATCTGTGAACCCTTCACCTGACTGCCAGGGGAGAGGTGAAGAGGGAAATTATCATTTGGTCTGATCACAAAGGCTGTTGGGGCTCCTTTGATCATCATCCTCTGTGTCTTGAGGCTCCGTCTCCCTCCTGGATGTGCTCCCAGCTGCTGTTGTCTGGACCCAACACTTCAGGCATGGCTCTTGACCATTAAAACCAGTAAGTCAAGCTCTGTGGCGGGGTGGGGGGAAGATGTGATGTGCTATTTCTTGTGGGTGGTCAGGCTATGATAAAAGAAACCTTTATTCATTAATAGAGTAATTTTTTTCCACTTTTAAATGTCTTTTTTCTCCCCAGCCTGGTAACATCACATCCCTCAGAGTACCCTAAATTAAAGAAAGTACTACCAGAATAACAACAAAAGCAGGAATGGGAATGACACAGCAGCAAACCAGAAAGCAAATGGCTGACAAGGGATATTTATATGTTGCATGGTGTTATTTTGGCTGCTCTGTTTGTCCAAATTGCCCTAGAAAACAGAAAGAGCAAAAGCAGCTAAATGAAGGCTCCTTGAAGTTGGGGTTTTGCTGGATCCTGACGTGTGTGTGCACTGGGTGTGGGTGTATTTGTGAGTGTACATTGGGGAAGAAGGAAGATTGTTATTGTGATCTCTTTCTAGACAGGCATAAACACCCCTGTTTATTTCCAGCATGCCATCTAAATTCAAAATTAGCATAAGCTGGTGGTGTTAATTGATTTATATGCATGCAGGCAGTGGTTTATCAAAGGTAGAGGGACATAAGGTCACTCCCCTAAGGGCCTCCTGGGAACAAGTATCCATCTGAGATAATATTGAGATTGGCATAGTTGGGAATATAACTGTGTCCAAGTATGAAGAAACTGAGTTCTTTGTCATTAGCAGCAAAATAATTTTCCTATTAATATTATAATTCTCCTTTTAATAAAGGCTGCTCTCATTGAGGTCTAGGAAAGTGCCCTCCAGGTCTGCTCTGAAGTGGCCCAGGCTGCAGCTGCAAGGCTGGCTGCCTTCCCAGAGAAGGGAAAAGTCCTGTCCAATTTGCCATCTGAGCCAGGCTCTCGGAATTTTGTTCCTTTCAGGTCAGTGTACCTCAGCCATTGTGGAAATGCCAGAATGTTTTCTCAGAGGAGGTCAGCAACGACACAGAGGCAGCAGGGACCAACAGGGACTTCTTTACTTTCTGAGGAAATTTCATTAAAATATTTTCCCTGAGCTGTACCAAGAGCAAAGCCAGAAAAGGGCCATGACTTACAAGTGTAAAAGGAGGAAAAATACATCCCCTCTTGCAGTGCTGGCCCCTCAGAAGGGAGGAAAGGAGAGGAGACAGTCTGAAAATGCTGTGTCCAAAATGTCTGCTATTGCTATTGTTCTTCACTATCTATTAAAAAAACCTTTGTTTTTTTCATGAAAATGGGTTAATCTGAACTGAACTTTCCTTTTTCCTTTCTCTCTCTCTGTTTGTTTGTTTGTTTGCTCGCCCCTCACCTTTTCCTGGGTCAATCTGGGGAATTCAGATGTGAAATCCATCTAAAAAAAGCATCCTTCACTTGTAAGCAAACCTCCCCTGCCTGGCAAATTGGGAATTTTGCCCTCTCTAGTGGGAGCTGTAGTATCTGATTGCTCTCTGACTAAGTAGGAGCTCAACAAGGCCACCTTTACACGGAACAATCCCATATATCAGAGGCCACCCCTTTGAATTCAATGGCTTTTCTGGTGCTAAGAGAGGGTATTGGAAACTTAGTCTGAAATCACACCTTTCATGTAATAAGCAGCAATGAATGGAAAAGAAAAGGAAACAGAAGGCTTATAGGATTTAAGGAGTTTCTTTTGAAGAAAGAATCCACCCTGCTGCTGATGGCTCATGTGGGTGTTGAGATGTGCAAATAAAGCAGGGTATAAAGCTGTTAGCAATGGTTCACAGCAACAGACCAGCTCCTGTCAAGGAGAAGCAGGTTAGGTAAACTTTTCAGGTGTTTGGAGGTGAATCTTTTCATTTGTGCGCAGCCCTTGTTTGACCCAACCATTTCACATCATTACCAATTGCTTTGTTCGTACATATCCAACTTCCTCCTGGCGCTTTATTGGTTTCTGCTCCTGCTGACCTCTTCCAGCAGTTTAGTTTCTAACATCCTGAATGCTTCATCACGACTGTTCAGCACACCTCACCGAGGGCTGAGATTAAAAGTTGAAAAAAGAGAAAGAGTGAACACAACAGGAGAGGAAACAGAAGAGCTTTTGGCAGCAGCCTGGTGACACCCTGGGGGGAGTCAAATGGGATGAGTAACCACCCGAAATAATGGCAGAGGGGAAAAAAAAGAGAGAAGAGACTCAAACAGCAGGGCCTGAGTGAGAGAATTAGTAGGAACATCAAGCTGAGAAGGCCAGGGGAGGGGAGGAAGGCAAAGTCTATCTCTCCATCTCAGCTCTCTGTTCCAAAGAGAGACACTGAGCCCTGTTAAAATAGAAAATGGGACCATTTAGTTTACAACACTAGGCACAGATATCTTGTATTCAGAGTCT
Source organism: Agelaius tricolor (assembly GCF_023055355.1). Taxonomy (NCBI): domain Eukaryota; kingdom Metazoa; phylum Chordata; class Aves; order Passeriformes; family Icteridae; genus Agelaius; species Agelaius tricolor. Next base: position 5,422,809 of record NW_027269276.1, on the reverse strand, counting down.
GCTGCACTCCTGGACTGAAAGTCTGCTTGGCTCTAAGGTATAAGAGCAGTCCTGGGGAATTCTGAAATGAGGACAGAAAGGGGAGAAGGTGGGAATTATTTTTTTTTTGAACAGGGGAAGAGCAGATAGTGTCAGACCCACCTGCAGTGGCTGCAGGGCACTGGTGCAGCACAGCCAACACAGCACCAGCAATATCCTCCCTCCATAGGTGCTACAGAGCTGCATTTGTGTCCCCTCCCTGAGCACAAGGATGCAGGGACACAGGGAAAGGCTGAGAGCACATCAGCCTGGCCAGGGCTCACTCTGGCTGAGCCCAGGACCTTCTGCCTCCTCTACCCTGGCAAATCTCAGTGGGGTTATGTTTAGGCTGATCAGTACTTGGTGAAGGATAAACATTTCATTTATCACAGGGAGGATGAGATTTGGGAGCCTGGCTCCTTCTGGATAGAGTGACAATGGAAACATTCAGTACTCATGCCAGGAAACATCATAAGATTTATTTAGTGTCAATAAAAGAAAGAAATATTTTGACAAAACCAGAATATTTTACTTGGGTTAATTTTTTTTTTAATAATTCTCTATTATATGATAGAAAATTAAAATGTAAAGCCAAATATTGTTGTGTCCCCCTCAAAAAGTTGGCATGGGTTCTTTAGCACAGTCAAGATCTTTCTTCTAGTTTTCTTCCAAAAAGAAGCAGTGTCAAAATGAGTTTGAAGTTATGAAATGTTTCAGTGTTGATGGAAGCACCTAACTGATAGCCAGGGTATGTGTGGCTATCTCTGCTGTTAACATTACAAAGAGCCTGACCCCCAGGTGCTCTCCGAGGTTTTCAACTCAATTTGCAAATTCAGGCTTTTCTTTAGGTTTACAGTACCACGAAGCAACATAAAGTTCAGTGATGATTGGATTAGGTTTTGACAAATATGAGAAAAAACGTTGAGATGTAATGTTAAAGCAGAAGGAACTCCAGGAAAGAGCAACTGGAGGTCTATTTTCTATTTTGTGAACATACTGAATATGTGGCTACAGCTGCAGCAGATTCACACTGCATAAAGTCTCTAACAAAAGACATTATGTAAACTTTGCATTTGAATAAGAAAAAGAGTATTTGACCTGCATTCTTTTCTCATTAAGTACATTTTTTCTGTGCACATTCTGGTTCTTTTTTTTTTTTTTTTTTAATGCTAATGAAGAATTAAATTGTTACATCTTCAGACTAATGACTCTCATGAAGATTATTTTAACAATTCCTTCCGAGCATTTTCAAGTCCTGTTTCATGCTTAGGAGGCACAGAGAGTTTAAGTTTCCATGTCTGCCTTTGGTATTTCTACCAAGTGCAGATTTGTGACATGTGCTGCCATGTCCCAGGGTACATAAAGCTTCACTTTGGTGTCCTTGACATCTTTGGTCCTTTTTGTGGCTATCTCATAATTCATGCAAGTGATGCCATACAACTGTAAGTTTTTCATGAGGTCATAAAACTGATTTATAGAGGTTTTCCCATAATCTCCAAGCAAATTAAAGAAGGTTGATGGAGCTATGCAACTCACTGTTGCCTCAACAATGGTCTCATTCAGAAATGACACTGAACAAGATTGAGGTATTAAGATATCAAGAATGTCCTTAAGAAGCCTTGTCTGTCTGCAAAAAAAATGTGATGCCTACAAACCAAGAAGGGCTGTTTCTTCTCTACTCTTAGTTGATTTTAGCCATTACATCTACCTTAAGATTAGCCAGATAGTTTCTTACTTCACTTTCTGCTTTCAAATGGAAAAGTCTGATTAATCCAATGCAGATCAGCACTTACAGAAATAGTCTGAGGTTAACCTCCTTTCCCTTTTGAGATATTTGAAGTTTTAGATTATCCCTTTTACAAACAGTGTTTTATTTTGCTTTTCAGCTTTTAAAATAATTTTATAATAAGGGAAATATTCCAATAAAGAAAAATTCTAATTCCAAAAATTCCAATAAAGGAAACGATATTTATATATATTTATATATATATTTACCTGTATATATTTGCATATATATATATATATAATTCTATATACATATATATATATATTTAAAAACCAGATATATCAAAGTATATATTTGTATATCTAAAACTGTGGGGGTTTCACATATATAGATATTAAACTATTTAAAATGCACATATATAAAAACTAAACACAAACCTCAAACTCTATTTGGAAACTGTTAAAAGTGGACATTTCAGAATTGTGGGAACTTTATTCTTCCGTCTTTATTTCTGAAGCTGTTTGTGAAGCGCTTGCATTTTGACAGAACTATATAGTCCAAGAAAATGAGCTTTCACTAAACTGCCTCCAACTTCAATATATGCCCTGTGTCAAACTCAGAGAGAGCTTCCAACCTCTGTGGCTGGGGCTGAGTGCCAATTACACTGCACCCAATGGCCTATAACTGTCTTTTTTGCTTCTGTGAATATCACTTTTCTAGTTAAAATCTTCAGGACAGCTTGCAAAGTGTCTGCTACTATTGCTCTGGAGTTAAAAGTAACCTTGAAAACATTTCTCCATGGTAGTAATCGAGGTGATTCTTCCATCCCTTCTCAAAAATGGCAGCATATCATTCGTATCTTTCCTCCTCAAACTCTGCCCAGCAGGCTTCTGAAGACCTTTTTAAGGTGGGTGTTATCCTTTTTATTTTCTTCTTATTTGAATATTTCATCTCAAACTTCACAGGGAGATGACTATCTCCCAAGTGCATGAAACCAGTCAGGAGTGTTTTATACATTGTAAAGCATTTGATGTAATCTGTACTGTGATTATACACAAATAAGTAAAGAAAATCTTTTTTAAATCACCTTTGTATTGGGATGAGTGGGTCTTTACCAAAGAGATCATACAAACTAAGAGAGTTCTAAAGGTGAGAAATTCAGGCCCTTTAAAGAGTACTTGAAATAAAACCCAGGAAGCATAGACATTATAAGTATTGGTTTTATTATTAGAGTGAAGAAATAATTAGAATTATTTCCTGAGTGATTTAAAAGTGCTAATAGAAGTATTGAGCCATATTCTGATCACACAGTTTTGTAAATTGGAAGTAACTTAATAATATGAGTTCATTAAAAGGGAGATGGCATCAACCTTGCCATATTCAGGCACCGTCCAAAGAGATGTAAGTGTTTCAATAAAAGACAGACACATAACAAAACTATAGCTCAAGTTAATACTGCCTTATGGCCACTGTATTGCAACAGGCTGTAAAAGAAAGTAATGAAATCATTAGATACTGTGTCCTTGCATTCTATTTTCTATTTACATGATAATAAACCGTTATTAATATCATCATCCTAGTTATTGTTCTAGTATTGTGAATTCTTGTCATTTTCTCATTATTTTCCTTAAAGCCTTAGATGCTGGAATCAGGTGATCACCTAGTAAATTTCCAACTTCTTTTTTTTTATTTAAATGTAATACCCTAGTTTTCCTAGTTGTAGGAAGAAGTTCAAAAGCACATTTTGAGTGCAGCTCAAATCACCTAATTTTATGTAACTACATCAGATGAGTCAAAGCACAAAATTTATAAAATCCAGGCAGTGTGTGAAGCACAGAAGCTGCCCTGAAGGTCCCAGCATTTAAATGAAACTAACTCCGTTGTCGCCAGTGCCAGTAATTACAATAGGCCTGGCATTTCTTGTTACCCTGTGAAATTACCTGCAAGGCCTTTTCATATTGTCTCCATGCTGTTGTTTTCATGCTCAGCAGAGCATTCAGAGTCAATGATGGGCAGCTCTTGTGTTTGACTGCGAATCGTGGGGCATTTTGCTTCGGACTCTATAGAAAATCCTCAAGGTGTTTATTGACAAATGCTTCCTACGAGCTGCTGTAATAGAGAATTCTCCTCTCCGCCCGCTCCCCAGCTCCTACAAGGCCAATCTCCTCCACATCTAGGCATGCTGTTGCAAAAAAATATATTTTTTCCAGTAGCCTCCGTAATGTGCCTTCAACAGGAGCTATGGATCAAGCGTGCTCCAGACCAAAGGCACTCAGTCCTCCAGCTCGGAGCTGTGTGCTGCCATTTCCCCTCCATTTGTTTCTATGGAGCTGACTGTGTGTGCGGTCATCCATAAGGGTGCTGAGATACCCTGGAGAGAGGAGGAATAGCTGCAGCTATTTTTCATTATTATATACTTCACTTCGTAATAAATGAGATCCATAGCATGTGAACGCCGCTCTTGTAGATCATCGTATCGGCAAGCACGAGGAACCTTGTGTGCCGCAAAGCTAAATAAAATAAAGTAAGTAATCCCGAGAAAAATAGGCTGGGGGGAGGCCACTGAGTGTTCACAGTGCATCCTGTCAGCCTGAGAATGACCTCAGGACTTGCAGCAGCAAGAGAATGTGTAGTTTAAAAGCTAAAGCCATGGTCTTCATGCCTGTCTCATCTCTGTCTCTATCCACACACAATGCAGAAATGTACAGACTTGCACTTCCATTGCCTTGCAGGTGTCTTTGGGATAACAGGGACCAGCAAACAACTTGTGACCCAAGAGGGAAATAGCAGCAGCAGCAACTGGGCTCTCTCCAAAGCTCATGATAATGGTGAGTGCTGAGTGTCTCTATAAAGTAGGGCAGATCACATGTGAACTTTTCAGACCAAGTTTATGACAAATCTAGTTTTGCACAACCCCCATGGTCTTGCAGGTAGGGCAGGTATTTGTCTGCAGTGCAACACAGCAGATCTGGATGGTTCTGCTAAGAGTCCAAAGTGAGTTTCTCACCTGTTAACATTTTGACCAATAACCCAAAGATGTGAGCTATTGAATACCCAGTCAGGGCTAAAAAAATTACAGATATCTATTTCCTGCACGGCAGTTGTAATTCAGGAGAGGAACTTTGGTGTTATTTCCATAGGCCAGTGATGTTTTGGTACCTTCTGCCTTTGTAAAGTGATCTATTTATTGGGAGGCATAAGGAACCAGTCCTAAAGCTGGGTTTGGTGTACACAAGTGTTAGCAGGAGGCTCCAAAATACCAAAACTTAGTTCTGGAAAACCACACTCAGAGTCATAAAAAGAGTGAAAGAATGGAGATAGAATAAAATGTAGCTCTTTTCTGGAGGTGAGGATTCTACCTCTACAGTTTATTTGTCATTATAACACTTGTAAAATCACAAACAAAAATTTACACACATACACACACAAACAGAATTCTCCCGCTGTTCTAAAACACAGTGATTTTCTTCACTGTTTCCTTGGGTGTGAGTTGAGAGGATTCTGGTTTGGTTAAACTTTCTGCCTCTCAGATAAAAAACAGCAGCAATTTTCTGCTTGAATTTCTCTGTGACTAAATCCATTGATCATCCTTTCTCTCAGTGAGTGAGGAGTGTGTTTTCTCTTTAATAACTACTATCCTTCTCCCTGAATATTTTTTTCTCTCCCCTTCAGTTGTTTGTGTTGTGTTGGTCAGTCCACTGCACTATTCCTCTGAGAGACAGAGAGAGCGCAAAATTGAAGTTATTTTATGCTTCGTCTCCCTCGGTCCCAATTTTCAAATCTTCATGTCAATTTTCACACATCAGTGTCATATGGCGAATGCTATGGAAATTTCAGTGGGGTCCTTGGGACACAATTTATACATGACCCTCTATTCCCTCCCCCAGCCAGGCTGCAGACCCTGCCTTTACAAAGAATAAGTGGATTTATAATTAATGTGGATTTTAAAATATGAGTACATTTGGAAATTTTCCTATTTGTTTGCCTCTGTTGCAGTACTAGTTCAAAGGAATACAAGCTCTCTCTCTTTCTCCTTTCCAACCCTAATAAATTGGCCAAGTTAATTTAAAATTACCTTGTGTTGAAGTAAAAGATCAACTCATTATTAACTTTACTTTTTTCCCTAAAAGTTATGCTGATGAAGGTTTATCAATGAAATAATTTGGTAATCACCAGTTAGCAAATGCACTCATTGCCACCTACTTAGGTGGGCAAGGTTAGGAAGAAATGGAACATGGTGAGCTTGGATGGGCAATTATATCTTCTCTTAAATTAATGAATGTGCATGGTGTTAAGAGTCCTTGGTGAGTGAAATCCTAGGAGAAGATACAAAGGCTCAGCTGACACCAGAAGAGCATTTCAATCATTGACCTTAAAATGGGCCCCTGACATCAGAAAGGGGTACAGTCACCTGCTGAGTTTTACAGTGTTAATTATCCTCTCTTTGGGCAATGAAGGGATGACAAGTTTTCCAGGTTACATCTCAAAACATCTGAAAACTAAAGCCATTTGTGGGGAGACCTAAATTGCACCCAATCCCCACTCTTTAGATTTTACTTACAGATGGTACCAAAGCATCACAGGTACCTGATTTTCTGTGTCACCCACCACCAGCACCTAGAGAAGATTTTCTACCATCAGCCATGAAGTTTTGGATTGTTTGTTTCAGTTTGTTCTTTTTGTTCAGTTTGTTCTTTTTGTCAAAACCAGCAAATAATAATAAGGAAAACCTAATGCCTGACTTTGAAAGAGCTCCATCTTCCCTCCCGTTTTTTGTGGGCACTCAGCACCTCTTGCAGATTCCCTGCTCTACCAAAAAGAAATTTTTTTTAAATCCTTCAATCCCTTATATATCCTTCACCTCATCTTTGTCTGACTTTTTTTCAGTTTTGGAAAACTATCTTAGGAATTGCAGTGGTAGTAGAATGGTTGAGGGAGATTTTCTTCTGAAAAACTCTGGGGATTGGGCTTTGCAATGCAACCTCTCATCCAGGAGGTGTAGAAATCAGAATCACATCATCCTCCAGTTTATTTGAGTTGCTTCAAAGCCAGCTGCAACGTGTACAACAGCACACTGAAACCCTCCACCAAGCTTGCCTTCCCTGGTGATTTTGTGTGCAACCTCTGGATGAGATAGCTTTATTGGAATTGTTGTCCTCCTCCAATGTGGCCAGAGGGAAATGAACTGGATGAGCATTTTCTGTGCCACACAGGGAGCAGCCAATGCACTCCACGTGTGTGCAGGTAAGAACACACTGCAGTTTGAAGTAACATGACCCTCAGAAGGGCTGCAGAAAATATATTTGTTTGGCATGCTGCCATTTTGCTGCTGGCTGCAATCTTATCACCTCTCCCAGTCTAGGTCAGGGGAACCCCTGCAGAACAATTCAAGAGGGGAAAAAGAGCATCTGTAGGTCCTGGGGCTGCCTCATCCCTTAAGGTGCTGTTGTTTCTGGAGGCACCACTCAAGCAAAATCAGAGTTCCTCTGAGATGCTGAGGGCTGCAGGGATGGTCTTATGTAAAGCTGAAAGCTGCAGGAAATGTTCACTGTGAACCTCGTGAAGATCTCAGTTTTTTGCCTTGCTGGAGAAATTAATCTTGGAAGGAACAGTGACCAAGATTGCCCCAGTTTATCCAGGACATGCCCATAGCACTTCTCTAACAAGTCCTGTGGTGGTGGATGAGGTGCAAACTCAGACAACTTTGCACCATGCAGTCACAGGAGCATCAGTTGAGAGCTGCAAACCCGCTCCACTGAAAATCAGAATTGCCTGTATCTAGGGTTAAATGAGGCATTTTCACTGCTGGAGCAGCCTGCTTTACACTGATGTAGCTGGCAGAAGGATAGAGCCCTCAGCTATATTGTATATATTCCTGTAAAGACAGGGGTAATCCACCAAATTGAGGAAATAGGACATAACTCAGAGAGTGGGCACGTGCCTCTGCGTGTGTGCCTGCACCTGGGTGTGTGAGAGACAGAGGGAGAGATGAGATATATGGGGAAATACATGAGAGATGAGACTGGAGAGATAATTTCCAGAAAATACAGCGACCATCAGAAACTCTGTCTTTCCAGCTGGAGGGTTTTGCAGTGCTGGTGCCTCTCTCTTAACTTGACAGCTCCACTCTTAGCCCAGCTCGTAGTTGCTGCCTATAAATTTAATTAGAATGGGGGTAGGGGAGGAACAAGCCTGCACAGCACTTGGCACAGCTCTGAAAATAACCAGCTTTAATACCTTTGACATTGAAGCACCTGCTAAGGGCACAGGCTGCTGTACAGCTGACCCACCCTGCTCTGGAGACAGCATGTGTCACTTTGCTTGTCCTCAAACCGTGCAGCCCACCCATAACCCAGGGGCTGTGTGCATGGCTCTGGGGCTGGGCATCTCCCCGAGCACCACCAGGCAGCATTTCATCCTGGAGGCACCAGGGAGGGACACCAACACCCCTGAGCCTGTGAAAAGGGAGATGCTCAGGCACTGCAGCGTGCCTCGTGTATTTCATTTTCCTCTCTCTGATGTAGTGGGCTATTTTCTGTGTTTGCAACTAAGTGCTGCACTGCAGCCAGCCGTGAACATTTCTGTTGGCCCAGCTGGCCTCTTGTTTTAATGCTGTTCTCAGGGCTCTCCCTGGGTAGAGCGGGGAAGTAAACAGATTGGAACTTTGCCCACACATATATATTTAATTGTGAGCTGATTTTGTGCTAGGGAAATGTAATAGACCCATCACTTTAGGCAGACAACTCCCAGCTGAGGCAACAGGTTAGAGATTTTCCCCACTTCTGGAGCTTCCTGAGACGTAGCAGGTCTTATAGATGTAGGGACTCTTTGACAGAGATTGAACCTTTTATACTGTTTCTGATAAGCTCTAGGCAGTGTGGAGGCAATTTAGGGATTTGAGGGATATTTGACCTCTTTCCTATGCATGCTGTGGGGATGTGCTTGTGATTGTGGCTTTGGGTCATGTTTGGAGATGTCCCAGCTGAGAAAAGAAAGTCCCTGAGCTCCTCTCATGGAGTCCATCAGTGACACAGTGTCAGGATGCAAATGAAACCTGGACCACACCTGACCCTTTTGCCACCATTAAGTGGCACTGAGGCTGCTGCTAGAAACACTTTTCTAATGTGTAATTTGATTTTTTTTTAAATTGTGTTTGAATCTAACCCAATTTTAGTTCAATTCTAGTTAGCCAAATTCAAATCAAGATCAGATTGAATTCCTGAGGGTATTGAAATCTGAGAGTATTTTCATATCCTCCAGGGAAGGACTCATTGGACCTGAACTTAATTTGAGGAAAAAAAGGCTTCAAGTGTCTTGACATCATCTTCACAGAACCATGGAACAGGTTTGGGTTGGAAGGGTTGCTTAAGCTCATCTAGTCCATGAGCACAGGGACATCTCACACTAGACCAGGTTGCTCAAAGCCCCTTCAGATCTGACCTTGAATATTCATCACCCTCTTTCTTTTTAGGGGGTGTTTCTTTGTATTGCTCTGTCTCAAAGCCCTGCAAGCTGCTGCATTTGCTCAGACCTGAGGATGAAGCAGCACAGGAGGCTCTGAGCAGGGCACCACGCCAGGCAGAGGGGTGCACACAGCCTTTGCATACACCACGCAGGACCTGAGAGGGCAAGACAAAATCCATTTTAAATATGCGATCGAGTCGTGCAATTTTCAGCCTATTCAGGCTTAGCAAATGCCTTTGAGGGATCAGACTACCAAGCACCACAAGTACAGTTGTGACTATGCACCAGCCTGTAATGCAACAGCTCTGATGTGAAGTTATTACCGCAGGCACAGTGTTGATACCTGTGTTAAGCCTCTGAGCATTGCCCAGTGTGAACTATGTGTTTCCACAAGACTGAGCAGACCCAGACAGAGCTGATTGCTCTTGCAGTTAATAAAAAGCACTGCACTTTCTCTCTTGACAATCCCGACACCTGAGTGCTTCCTACGTATGACAGTTAGCACATTCTGGTTGCTCAGTGGCCTGTGAGAAATGAGCCTCTTCTCAATTTAGTTCCTATCATCAGACAAGCAGTACACACAATAAAAAACACACCTTGACAGTCAGCCCCCAAAGTAGCCCTGGGGACTGCAGGTCCGAACTTCCCTTTCTCTCCTACACAAAGCCATAAACCAGATGGAATTTATCGGCCTGGGCTTCCTTCAGGTAAATCAAGGTAACTCCACCAAGGTCAAAGGAGTCACTCTGGTCAGTGCAGAATGGCCTGGAGGAGGGGAACCTCTGCTGACCCCACCACGTTTCTTCTCTAGATGGGGCTTGTCAAGCCCCCCTGAGTTGCACTGGTGGCCATGGTTTGCCACAAGGTCCCCTCAATCAGAACAAGGTTGAAGTCCTGCCTCCGCCCATGAGCTGAGGAGCTGACCTTCTCACAGCAAAGAACACAGCATGGGAATGATGTCCCTTTTTTTCCAGGAGGCTGAGGAAGGCACAGGGCAGAGGGGCTGGACCAGCAGTGGGTGGAAGGTGGCTGCTGCAACAGGCTGTGCTCCAGCCAAGCCCAGCTCATCAGGTCATGTCAAACGGAGCTAATATAAATGTCAGTGTGCTGCTTTCCGTCGTGAAATCTGTGTTTGTTGAACTGCAGTTCATTTTCAGTCTTCCAGCTCTATGGATGCTATCAGCTGACATGTCTGGCTGGTATCCTCTGCCAAAAATACACACACTCTCAACATTTCTCAGGAGTTGGGTTTTTTCCCCCCTCCCTGTGACATGCTGATGTCAAATTTCTTCCTGGCTCTGTGATACACAAGACTGTCCACACCTACCAGATAATGAGTTTAACATTTCAAGGACAGAAGCTCTCAGTCTCAGTGAGACACGGGGTGGATGTGCAGGCCTGATTTGGGGTAGGTGCCAAAGGTGGCAGGGCTCTTTTAAGCTTTTTTGGCATGTTCTCTCTTAAGATAATCCAACCCAACAGAAACAGATGTGTATAGCTCAGAGTACCACTGGTATTCTTGTCACAGTTAAATACTTTGTTGTTGTTAACAGCAGCTTAAATTCTTCTCCCATTTTTCCTTGCTTTTAGAATAAATTCTGTTCTTCTGAGCACCCAGGTCTCAGTCTTCTATTTATGCTACTCTGGTTGACTCCAGGCTCTTCATCATCTCCCCACCCTACAATTTTATGTTGGCTTTACAAATAAAAATTCTTACTCTCTTCCATGCTGCTCCCCCACCTTTCTCTTGGCAACCTTATCTGCATATCCAAACTCAAGCATCCATGCTCTGACAATGACTCACAAGTCTACTCTGGACTTGTTTCTTTTTGTCCAAAACTGAAACTTCATGCAGTGCCCTTAACTTTCACTCACTCATGGTGAACTCTCATCTTAAGCTGACCATGAATTTCCAGTTTCCTCCCCACAAAATCCAGCCCCTTTGCCTCTCTCTCTTTTTTTTTTTTTTTTTTTCCTAGCATGACCTGGAACTCATATTTGTTACTAAGGCTCCAAATGTAAGGAATTTTTCAACTGGGACACCTCCCTCTAATTTATTACCTACAGAATGTGTCTATGTCTTTCCAAGTTTCAGTTATAACAAACAGAAAAGATGCTGAATTTACTGGTGCTCCACACCAAACTCTTACAGAGGTTTAGAATTACTTGGATTTTATCTGTGGAAACATTCTTTATTTTTCTGGACAAATTGAACCACATGTATGTTTTTCCAAATTACTCTGGAAATGTAATTTCTCCAGCTTATCAGTCTGACCAATGTACTGAAAATATTTCTCCATGAGAGTCCTTCTGTTTCAACAAATGCAAGTAAATCCTTACTATGAAGACACTCTTCTGCCTCATTCTTTAGCTCGGTCTGATGAGACACTGGTGATGCCAGTCAGGAGAAAGGCAGCCAAGGAGCCAGAATCGTGTCCACCCTCCCAGGCTGGCTCGCTAGGACAGACACACTGTCTCCTCATGACAGAGAGAAGTCTTCTCTTCCCTGGATGCAGCTGCAATTTAGGCTGGTGCACGTTCTCTTGATATTTCTCCTGTTCTTTTGCCAGTTCCTCTTCCCTTGATTTTGTCTGAGCATTTCCTGGGACAAGAGCAAGATTTTTTATTTCAACATCACCAAGTTCAGCAGGCTCCCAAACCTCAGTGCTGAGGACTGTGAGATGCCTCATGCAATGCTGGTAATCAATAACATAAATTAGAAAATAGTTATTTAATGGCAGTAGGGGAGCAGAAAGGGACAAGAACCAGAAAGTTCCAAACTGTGTATTTGAGACACCCATGCTTTGACCTTGATAACTGGTGGATCAAATAGGAGTTGCACTTCCATGGGGGTCCCTTCCCACCAGGGATATTCTACAATTCTGTGGTTGTTGCACTAATGTTTGCAGAAATGTAGGGTCACCAGGATCAGAATCCATTCTTCTGGCCAGTGAGTGACAGCAGTGTTTTTATTTTGGCAGGCCAGCATCATTCCAGCCACCAGCACAAGGCAAAAACATGCACACACAGAGCACCCTCCTGCCCGTGGCACCCTCCAGACATCCCACCTCACCTGCTGACACAAGCCTTCAGCGCCCACCAAACCCAAAGGCAGCTAATTGGGAGGTGATGACAGCCAGGGGATTGCTGGATTTGCGCGCTAATTTCTCTATTTTAGCATCACACAGCCCGAGTACAGGTAAAATGAGACTCTGCACTTCATTCCAGAAGTGCATTTCATTCTACTTCATTCCATTTCCTGCCTTCTCCACAGTACACATGAGCACACACACACACACCCACACACACACCCACACACACACACTCATTTTCTCTCTTGGGCTGTCCTGTAGCCAAAATTCAGCTGGAGATTGCATTACACGTGCTTTCCAAAAGGCTGGCCAACAACTTCAAGGGGCAACGTCTTTTTTTTTTGTTTCCTCTTGCTAGGACAGGGCTGCAAACTGCAGCTGTAGATGGGTCTTTAGAAATCACAGCAACCCAGCTCCTGTGGGGAAAACAGCTCTTTCCACAGGCTGGGTTACAGCTTCCTCACACTTTTTATGCCAGGGCTTAGGATGGATTCCTGGCTCTTGTACCACATGATGCTGTTGAAGCTCTGTTTCGAGTACCCAGCCTCCTCCCCTGTTCTACCACTGGCATCTGCCCCTGCTCTAAGTCTACCAATTATTTCCTTTAAGTGTCAGCAGCACACCAGACACACTGAGATATAACCTTTCTCCTAGTTGATGCTGTTAAACTATTACTTGAAACTGAAGTTGCAGTTGACAAGTGCTACTTCAGTCACTAATAACTACTCCAGGCGTGCTAGTGGTGTCTTGGCTCTTAATGCTGTGGCTCAGGGCTCAGGGAGTGTCTTTACAGGTCACTTAGAGCCATCCATCTGATCTGAAACAAGATCAGTCAATCTCTCCTCTGGCTCTGTGCCTTGCTTGCCAGGAGGTTCTGTCTAGGGCTGCAGCAGGGGCATACTTTGCATTTCTGGGTGGCTTTAGGGGCTGCCCATGTTCCAGAAGATCCTACTTTGGGATGTACCTGTGAAACTGTGGGCTCCAATTCCTTGAGCTTGAATACAGCCTTTTCAAGGGAGAAAGATCTCCTTTATTTTCCTGCATCAAAATTTACTTTCTATTTTAATCTTCTATTTTTTTTTTCCCAAGCAGTTTCCGTGTTCAACAAACACCTTCCTGAGAAAAACAGGATTTCTGCATGGATGGAGGATGAGTACTCAGACACACAGCTGAATGCTGCAGCAGCAGGTAAGGAATAGCTTTCCTTTCATTTCCCACTCCCCTTTCTTCAGGCTCAACTCTTTCAGTCCAATCAAAGCGCCTGAGGTATCTCAGACACAGAAGATTCAAGTTTGGCAGAGGTCACAAATATTTCCTTTATATTTTGGCAGGGTTTTGGCACAGTCTGAGGATAAATTTTGAGCATAAATAAGGCAAGGGCAGATCATCAGTGGCTTATGCCCTGTTACTGCAGAGAATCCTCTCAGAGATGCTAAACCCAGAGCAGCCTCCACTTTTCCTTTGTCTCCTGCATATAAGAAGCTACAATGTGGTATAACAAACTAGGTCTGGCTTTTCAACAGAAAAAGGATATGTCAGGTTTTAAGTCTCCTTGACATGACAACATCTTCATCTAAATCGTGAAGCCATCCTTTGGATAGCCCAGCCTTGGTCTAATGTCTTTTAGAAAATGATGCTCATTTAATTCCTGAAATGTGAAATCTAGGTCTCAGGTCAAGAGCATAGATGCTGTTTAGCTGAAAAATTTAGATCCATCAGACTGTCTGCAAGAGTCTGCAACTTTTCAAACTTTAGATTGCAGCTAGACTCTTACTGCTATATATAGTCTTTTAAAGAGTAGCATCTAAATAAAAATACCCTTGAAGTACAGGGCACTTTTTATGCTCCCACCCTCACAATTTTTTAGGAAACAAAAGGCTTCTTCAGGGCCACAACTTGTCTGCACAGAACAAACAGCCAGACCTCAGCTAAAAGTTTATTCCTTTTTTCACTCTTTATCCAGCCCTGAATTCTTCCCTCAGGCAGGATTTTGATGGGACTTGATGGGAGAATCCCCTAAGACAGGCAGGGTCAGATCACACAGATGAAGGGACTTGACAATATGGGAGATATGGAAGCACCTCAGCCAGAGCAGGGCAGCTACTTCATGGGAAAAATAAACCAAGTTCTTATCTTAGTAATTGTAAGGACAAATTAAATCTAGTCCCAAGCAATCAGGACTCACCCCTTCACTGTTACAAGATGACAGACCTCCAGCCAAGCCACATATCCTTTGGTAGAAGAGTGATCAGCTGAATCTCTTGTCAGGCAGATTTCTAATTCTCATAAGGTATGTTGGTTATGGGCAGGATATTTCTACAATACAGGGAAATTTTCATCCTCAATGGGAAACACAGCTGGGCCAAAGGAAAGCTTGCGTGGCACCTGTATCTAGAACAGATCACACACACATATGAGCTTCCAGAAGGCAACAGAAACTCCATTCATATGGCAATTGTGTCTTTATATCCTCTCTATGTGTATGAATTTATGGTTGTATGAACAGCCATATCCAGTTATTGAAGTATTTGATGATCCAAAGTGCTCAAGGCCTTCTTATTCCATCTCATTCACAGTTAAAGTTCTGCACAACCTTTTTACTGGCTTTCAGCCTGCCATAAATACAAATGACTTGCCAATAAAAGCTGGTATCTCCCTCTGTCAGGAGGACTATAGCATCGTTGTTATTTAAGAGGTGGCAGTTTTGACACAATTCTTATTTAAAATTTGTAAAAGGAAAAAAGATGATGTAATAAATCTGCATGTTCTTCCTAAGCAGCCATTGAGAGTGGATGCTCTTCCCCTTTCCAACAGCATCAGCCGTTTAATGTTTCCTGAGTTGTTTTTGCATGAATTAGGGCGTTGGAGTGAAGCACTGTCAGTTACAAAACCACGCTGTTGTCTCCAGCTAATTTTGCGTTAGTAGCTCTTTTAAACTGCTAAATCTAGTTTTTAGTGTATGATCATTTTGTTTAGTGATGGTGTAAAACAGCTGCTACTTTTCTGATGAGTTGCCTGTTTTCCATTTTATGTCTCTGCAAGATGTTGGGTTTCATCATGGCCCCGTCTGACAGGCAGCTGAGAACAACCTGTAAAAAAAACCTCCAAAACACAACAGAAAGCAAAGAACCCCAAATCCAGGGGTCCAACTGCCCATACAGCCAAATTTCAGAGTGATCAGTCCTTCTGTCTTTACTGGTACCCTCAGACCATCCCAATTCTACACTAGGATGATGTAAATGAGGAGAGCAGGGTGAGAAGGAAAGCAGGAAAATTGCTGCTCTAAAGGGGAGAGTGGCCATCCAACACCCCCAGACTGTTTCTGTGGGGCTGGTTCAGATTAGGGTGGCTGTGCTTTTTGTATCCTTGCTGCTCAGGCTGCTGCTCCCTGCTCTCTGCCTGGTTATGGCCAGAGGGCTGAAATTATGGCTTGGATGAAATTATGGCTTGGGGTGTCCTTCCAAAGTAATTAATCACTCTGCTTTCCTCAGATGCTGCTTGCAGCCACTGCTTCTTGAATGTTGTTTTGCCATTGAATTGTTTGGTGCCAAACTCTTCTCAGGATGTGGCTGCTCATGGCCATCAGGAGAAGGGAGCAAGGCCCAGACTGTTCATGGCTTATTTACCCCTCACTGACATTTCAAGGGGCCTCTCTAAAGCAAAATCCCCATCACCTTTGTGAAAGTTGTTTTGCGTTTGGTGCTCACCAGAGGTTCTCATGAGGAAACACTTAGTGGTCACCCCGTAGGTATTTGCTGCTGACTTTCCCAACCAGGGAAGCAGCCCCGCTTCATTCAGTGGCAGAAAGCTGAATGGTTGTCTTTGATCTTGCCTTATCCCCTGTATCCTGTGGGCTGGCATTTGTTCCATGTGTTCCAAGCAAGAAAATGACAAAACTCATAAAGGAAGCACTCAGAGAGCTTCTCAAAAAGGTGAAGACTAAGATCTTTCCAATAATAACCCACACTCCATAAAAAGATCTTAGATTCTGGATAGACAAATTGGAAGCAGCTTGCCTCCCTGATTCTTCCTTCCTTTTGCATTTACTCTCCTCCTCAGCACAACTCAGGCTTTTCCAAAAGCAGTGCAGCCCATTGAACAGCGGTGGTCTAAACTGTTATGGAGATCTTAAACTGCTGAATTGTTACAAGCTGAAATTGATTGCAACTGAAACTGTGAACTGAAGTGCTGGAAACAACACAAAGAGAAGTGGGGAAAGGGTACGAAAGATCTTGCTTTATTATTTTGGGTTTTTTCCCTCTTTTGTAAGATTTCTGAACAATTTGGCCTTGATGAGTTCTGCATCTCTCTCAAAAGCTGTTGGACTGTTTTTCCTGGTATTTTCAACACAAAAGGTATACTTGGTTTGTCTTCCAATTTGCTGGTTGCAGTGTAATTTCTAAAGAATTCTAAAAGTCTCCTTCAAAGTCAGATCCAGAGGGAAAATCTATGATGTCAGATCCAGAGGGAAAAATACTATTAAATTTACTCCTCCTCAAGCTAAACCTCCCCCCCCTCCCCTTTTTAACTTTCCAAAACTAAAAATCTTCTTAGCCTGTTTCACTCTACTCTGCCTTGATTTTATTTGCACCCTCATAACGAGAGCATCTGAACACCTTGGAGTAGTACATTAAGCAACGTGAGCAACATCTGTCACGTACGGTTTGCTCGCTGTCTCTCAGCATCCTTAAAATGAATTTACAGCTTCTGCAGGATCAATAGTGCTGGAGACAGACAGTCTCTGTTCATCCTCAGAGCTGGCACAGTTTGGGTGAGACCCTTGTGATGGTTCCCCCAGCCTGCTGTCCCTTTGTCCCCCAGGTGCCAGCTCATGCACCGGGGAGCACCCATGGAAAAACTGCTCTGCACCAAGGTTGTTTCCAGTGGGACAGAGAAGTCCAAGTAATTGGGAAATCAGATGAGGCTGTCACTGTTTCCCTGCTCTCAGTTGCATGTGTATGGTCTTGGGGGCCTGCAGTACTCAGGAGCCCAGATGGATCCAGCATCACTGATTTTCCAAGGTTTTCTGCCTCCCTCAGGTGGCTTTGCTTATTTCTTAGCATCAGTTACAACTTAGGGCTCTTGACGGACAAGGATGTTGCTGCTTCTCACCATCAAAAACTTCTCTGCCAATTTCTTTGACAGAGACAATGTTCTCAGCCACTGAAATCAGGTCAGTAAATGTCCCCTGCTGAACAGAGCTGGGAGCCCTCTCCTCTGAAGCCAGCACCACAAGCAAGATCTAGGCATCCTGGGGCACTGTAATTTCAAGCAATATGTTTTCTTAATGGGCCAAATATGCTTTGCTTAATTTTGCTTTCAGTGCATGGGATTGTTATTGCTCAGTGGCCCCACACAGGTGTTTAAGCAGTTTTGTGGCAGGATTTTCCAGTAGCAGCATGAGGTTTTATTGACTGTTACCTCAGGAGTAACTTCAGAGGAAATGACATCCCCAGCTGGTTGTGATGGATGCATGTGGAGCTGTGGCAGAAAACTCAGGAGCCAGTGACCTCTCTGTCATTGTCTATCATATTTTGGGTAAGAATGCAAAGCAACTGTAAAAGGACACTGCTTTTCATGCAGTGAGAAGAGTTAGGAGAGATGAAGTTACTAAATTACTTGTTTTCCCTGAAAACTGTCGGCTTGTCAGCTCTGATAACATGAACATACTGAGGATAGGTCAATAAGTAAAATAAGTTCCATATTTTGTGAGGATTCTAGGTTGTAGGGTTTAATTTGGTCTATGAGTGTGGATTAAATGGTAGACTAGGGGAATCTGGCCTCTGTGTGGTAACCTAAATTATAAATTACACAGCTTTTGACACATAAGAGACATCTGACCCACAACTTGCCCTTGTTCCAGTTCCACAGTAGGTCAAAACCCAGGTGAACACCACTAATTTCTCCTCAGTGCCATCAGCCTGTACTTTGCCATCCATAAAAAGCAAACCCATGTACCTGGCTGTTTGGAAACCCAGCAGGCTCCACCCAGGGCATATTCCAGAGCCTGTGTCTCTGGGCAATGTCTGAGACTGTGCTCCACTGTTAGCAGCAATGGAAACAGGAGCTATCTGATCAAGACAGATAAATACATCTATTTCAGAATACATAATCTTACCACATATGTGAAGTAGTTTAATCATTAGCAAGTTGTCAAGCTTTTATTGAATGGAATTAGCCTCTTTATTTCTGGTCAGGATCAATCTTTTTTTCCCCTTCCCAGTACAATGAATGCTTATATGTTACACGTTGCAGCGTCTGGGGCAGATGACACTTGCCAAAGGGTTTGATGATCAATTCTGATACAAATCTGACATGAAGAAACAGGAGAGAATCTGCATCAGATGATCAGTGGGAGAGATAAATTCACATTTAATGCTTCTAAATGTCTGTGCATGTTATATCCATCTCAAACACAGCATTCAAAAGCAAGCACAGTGCACAAGATGATGCTTGGGTGAGGACACAGAGTACAGGGGTGAGGGTGGCATTTCTCAGTGGAATGTTGTAGAACTGTGGGATGGAGAGCCTAGTTAGAATCAAGCGTGATATTAACTACAAAACTATGGGGCACAGAAATGGCCTCTTGCCCACCAACTCTGGCATACAGAGGCCATGGGCAGAATAAAAAAGACTTTCCATATTTGTCTATTCACTAAAAATCTCTGTTAGATTTGCACCTCCAATTTGGAGATGAAGGAGAGACCTATTACCAGTCCCAGACCTCGGAGCCATGCCTTCATTTACCACCAGTCTGCTTTGCTCCTCTTCCTTTCCCTTTCCAAGCAGGGCTGTAGATGAGTATTCATGAACACTCCTTATTATTTCTCCCCTCACAGTTGCTTTTTTCTTCCCACACCTGCCAACATTAGCTCCTTCCTTTGACTCACGCTGCTGTACAGCCTAATGCATGTGATCTCCATGCCAAGATGTTATTTAATTTCCCAACAAAGTTCTTTTGGCGTGGAATGAGCTGAGCAGCGAGAGCACAGGAGGGGAGGCATAGGCAGGGGTGGGAAGGGGAACCAGAAGGAACAGGGGCTCAAATTTATGTTGCCTCTGGCTTCACACACCCAAGTTGTGCTGTGTGTGTCCGGGGAGCGGCGTGGGTGGGTGGAGATGGCAGCAGGGGGTTCATCAATGGCAGGTTGCTGAATCAGGAACCCTGACACTTGTGAAGTACTCTGTCAGGAACATTAAGTATCCAAAAGTGATAAAGCTTCAATTTGCTAGTCCATTAGACTAATTACTGCAATAATTAAGTAACTACTTGATTAGAACTAATGGGTACCTAATTATCCAGGAGAAAAGTATCAGGTGGCAATTATCAGGTGGCAATTAATAGACTGGAGTTAATGTCTTAGCACTGTCTTTGTATGAATTCATAAGCAAGGTAAAGAAAACAAACAATAACTTATTAATATTTATTGGTGCCACAGTGTTTTTCAGCTTGTTTCATTTACACAGAACCAATTAGTGAAAAGACAGTTAGTGTTGCAAAGATGTAAAGTGACTGAAGCAGGAGTTTGATTTTAAAGGAACAGGATCACATTAGCACTTATAAGCAAAGACAAATGGGTATCAGCCAGGGACTTGATTCTGGTGCTACTAATTCATCAACAGAAGAAATCAGAGTAATTGAACTCAGTATTAATAATGAAACACACAGGAAGGCAGTTCCCGTCTTAATGGGGTTCACTTTAGTTTTGGTCCCTCCCTGGGTCTCCATCAGCTTTTTCTACAGTGCCTGGGAACTGCAGGGACACCTCAGTGCACAAAGGGAACTTCCTGCTGGCAGGGGTGGGAGACATGGCAATAAAACCCTCTGGATAATGCTGCCAGCTCTCTGAAGGAGACAGATTTCCTGGACAGCTGAAGCCTGGGTGCAACACAAGTTCCATCATGAAGGTGAGATGGTTCAGCTGAATTCCTGCCCGTTCACTGTGTTGGTGTAAAGAAACCACAACCAACAGCTCCATTCCTGGTAATTCCCCCTTAGCTCAGCACCCACTTGAAACATCACTGTGAGCTCCTGCAGATGATGTCCAAGAGTAAATTCAACCTCCTTTAGACCTCAGATTGGAGTGTGGTCAGTTTTTTGGGGGGAATGTCTTTTTTTTGTATTCTCTTTATTTTTTTCATGGCAATGCAAAGGTCCACCTTCTCAGATTACATAATTTGCTGCTGTTTCTTTGAGGTCAATTCAACTGTAGTGATTTTTGCAGAATGAAACTATGGCCTAGGATGCACTTCCCTAGCTCTCCTCTTCAAATTCAAGGAGCTTTAAATCTCCCAGCAGAAAAATGAAAAATACCAGGGTTTTCTTTCCTACAGATCTTTATGATCCTAATGATCCTCTGAAATGGCTTCAATCCAAAAACAGTTGTGCATGCAAGTTGTCTCCTTGTCTCTCTATGGGAGAGCTCATATTAGCCATAATTACTCTCCTGAGTAAGAGTTGTTAAAGTGTGATATACAATGAACTCGTGACTGATTTTAGAGCACAGAATGAAGAGTTCCCTTATAAACCTCAATCCTTTGAAATTCAGCTGTTAGTAAATGAAAGACCAAATTCCAAGATGGCTTTTGCAGCTCTGCACAGTGCCTGGTTTTATGGAAGTGGAGGATCTTGCCTCTACAACAGCTATTTCCCCCCCCCCCCCCCATCCTTTTTTCCATGTTATAAATAAGTGAAAGGTATCCTAATCATATTTTAGACTGTGTGCAGAGTCAGATGCTAAACCATAATGTCTGTATATGAGAACATGTGGAATGATAAATGGAGATAAATCTAAAATTTATAGAACATGAACATTTGCATAAACTGCAATATCCAAACACATAGGCTGTTAAGTAACAATTGTCACAAAGGGCATAAAAAATTCAACTTTGTTTCATGGAAAGAACTCAAATTCCTAACATGATTAAGATAATATATCATTTGTTCCTATCTTATTAAAGGCGTAATTGTTGTTAGACACAGAAGTGGCATTAACTCTAATCTGGCTTTATATATGTACAAATAGGAGGAGAGGTGGATCTGAAAATTGATGCTTTTGGTGATCCATAGGCATTTTATTAATGTTTGAATAATAACTGCCTGGAGGGCCTGTTATAAATTAAAGGGACGAATTGAGATATAAATTTTTATGAGGACTAGTTATACATTTCCATTATGTGTTTAAAAATGAAGGAATTACTGTGAACACAGCAGAACTCACATTTATTTGAGGTGATTTGGATGGGAGGGAAGGTGCAGTGAAGGAAGCTGCATGCTGGCTGTAAGAAAGATGTATCTGTCCCTGTGAAAAGATATATCATATGTCATGCATGAACTCTCTTCCACAGCAGACTTTTCTCTGCAGCTGATTTCGCATGATTATTTATTTGACAACAGCAAGTGATGATATAGCAGTGAGTTTTAGGCCACTTAGAGAAGAATTCTTATTCTTAAATCATAGAGGATTTCCCAAACCCAACCACTGTCAAACTAGAGTTAATCTAACAGAGAAACCCAGTAATCTCCTTGGCATACATTTCTCATTATTCCTCCTGCTTGGGTATACACATCTTCATTTGCAGTGCATCTGTGGGACCAGCAGCGCTTCAGAGCTTCCTCCTGCCCTTTGCTGAGGCTGCTTTTGGGAGCTCAGCTCTGATTGCTGAGAAAGCAGCAGCTCCCCTTTGCTATCCAGCAGCCCTGATGCCCTGGGAGATCCTCACACAGTCCCATCACCGTGCTTTGACGTGACAGTGCAGGGGATGACAACCCAATACCCTCACTCAGGCAGGCTTGGCCCAGACCCACATGTGCTCATCAGGGAGAGGAGGCAGGATGCCAGTATTTAGACAGCCACTTAATATGTGGGGACCTGTTTTCCATGCCCTGATTAATTGGAACTGACCACAGAGGGCAAAGTGTCCTAGATGAAATCCTCCAGTGTTTGACCCCCGTTTAGAGGCTTGATTGCTCTGGACTTCAGTAGGTGCCAGCAAGCTCAATGCCTTGGAGGTCTTTATCTGCATTCTCTGTGCCTCAGTTCCCTGTCTGGCTCACAAGAGTGCCTCACATGAGTGGTTTGAGGAGGAATGTGTTCATTGGGATGATATCCAGAGAGATGGCAATGTTGTTTCATCTGCAGACATCCACACCAAGGTAGCAGCTGTGCAAGTGTGTGCCAGGGGAGCTTTATTATAAGACACACAGCACAGGGGCCTTCCATTTTACAGCCTTTCATGTGAGTCAATTAATCAATTTAAATTTTGCAGGCTTTTTTTTTTTTGGTTTTTTCTCCCAACCCTCCCTTTAATTAGAATTGCAAGGGCTGGGCAAGTATTTTCTTTTTGGAATAGGTCTGATTCATTGGGAAATAAGACTTGAGGATGCTCTTGGCTTGCAGAGAGCCTGAAGCATTAATGAAGTTGATAAAACATCAAGACCCAGCTCAACCTTATTTTCCATCTTTGAAGCACCACACTTGGCTCTACCACTCATGGAGATCACTGTGCACACTTGCAGGGAGGTGGTTGGCATTGCCTTTTGATCTACAAACAGCATTATTTTTTTCTTTCCAGTGTGGAAGTGAAGTGGTCTACAAGAAATATGACCAAACGTCCTCATGGTTCTGATCCAGGTTCCTACTTTTAGCAGAGTTTTGAGTCTGGACTCTATTTCCAGGCAGCTTAGCCTGTGACAGTAAACCTGTTGTGACAGTGAGAGGAAGAAGGATCAGCTTCACTTGGTTCCTGCACAGTTGGCTCAGCTTTCTACAACCTCAGTGTTTTGTCTCCAATCTTTCAGCTGAGAAACACAATTTGTGACACTCCCAACCTTACTCAGATCAGCCTCTGTGTCTGCTACCTTCAAGGATAGTGCCACGGTTGTGTCTCTCTCTTTTTCCTGTAAAGTCATACAAACAAAGTGATTGTCATGAAAATATCATCCAACAAGCACTGAAGCAGCAAAAATTATTCTCCCAGTCAATTGGAATTTTTTCTAGATGCATTACAGTGCTGGACAAGTGACTAATTAGGCAAGACTTGTACTGTCTGTTTTTCAAAACTATGTTTTTTCTGTATGTGTTATTGAAGGGACAGATTCACAAGAGTTTCTTTAGGGAAGATGCAGGGGAATGTTATAGAGAGTAAGTTCTATGACAGAATTAGCAAATGTATTAAGTACAGTGCCAATCTGGTATAGCAGAAATGACTAAATACCCATCAGGGCCTGTCACTCGTCAAGAAGTGAAATCTTAGACCCATTTAAGTCAATGACAAATGTTCACAGAATCTGGCTGCAAGTTAATAAATGTTTGGAGCCTGTTTAACTCAAACTCTGATATTTGTCAGATTAATTATTTGACTGATCTTATTGTGTGTCAAACAATTTCTTTGTGGAGTTAGAATGCTTTGTGTTGCATTATCTATAATTCTGATTAAGAAAACATCATGCAAGTATCGAGATATATCAAGTTTTATATCAGGTCATAGAGAGCTATTATATAAAATATTAAATAATATAATTAAATATGGGATTGTAAAATGTTCAAAATAGGCCATGGTTGAGGCTGTATTTCATGCCTTATTTTTTGACATTTCCTGATTTAGGAGTACTTTAATGTTCAACCTGAACTTTCTTTTATCATATTCTTTTTATTAAGCTACATTTATGTAAAAGGAAAGAAAATAACTCCACATGCACACCAATTCCTTCAGCTTACACTTGCCTTTAATACAAAACAGAGGATTTCAGGACTATATACATCAGGTGTTTTCAGCAAAGTAGCAGCAGCAAATCATAGACATTTGTCATTCCTCGGAGCTGTCTGACAGTTCTGACAATTCATTAGGCTGGGCTGAAAAGAGGTTTAGAAAGCGAAGGAAGGATCACAGGTAGTGGAGTTGCCTTTGCATGATCCAGTAATAGCTGATTTGTATCATTTTTGGTGATGGATACACTCTTCAGATTAAACTCAGCTGAATTTTCCCCATTTATTCTTTTCTTTTCTCTTTCTCTTTTTTCCTCAACAGGAGCTTCTGGGCACATTAGTCTAGATTTAGACCTCGATTTACCCCAAGGAGGAGATGCCCAGGAAATTCTTCCTGGAACCTCCTGATATTTGTGGCTTTTCAGAGCTAAGGAGAAGTGAAGTGAGTTTTGCTATTCAGTTTCTACCCAGTGAGGCTTTTCTTTTCCAGCGTGTTTGAGTTACAATCCTTGCCGTGGCCGTACCATGACATGTGCCATTCTTCAAAGTCAGAGTCACTCCTGCCAGGATCTATGCAAATCAAACTTGTGCCTTTGTGCAGAGATAAGTGCCTCCATTATCCCACTCCTTCCACTTGCTGATTTGCTTTTGAGACTCGTACACAAGCAATTTTTTGACTTAAAGGCAAATCCTTTGCAATAACGCTGAATCCGCAGAACAGGCCACCTGGAAAATATGTGATCTTCCATTGGAAAGCATTTTCCTTTTCCAGGTTGGTGGGCTGCTTCAAATCATGCAACCATGTAAAACGTCAGGGTCAGAGCCTGAGTGGGTGAGGAGATGCTGTCCAGCCAGGGAGCATCCCTGGGGTCAGGCAGATGATGGTCCTCAGGATCAGCAATATCAGGGAGCCTGCTTAGCTCTGCTGAGGATGAATAGCTTTCCATCTTCATTCTGTCTGTTTTATAGCTGCCACAGAAGAAGCAGTCTGAGATTGAGCCTGACCCAGTAGTATTATATGTAGGTCTTACAAGAGCAATATTTGCTCTTGATGACCATTGGAACATAGTCCTTTAAAGAACACTAAAATAACCCCAAAAGAAGGGCTTGTTCACTGGCTGTTTTGGGGACTTATTTTTTAACATGTGAAATTTTTCAGACCCTCAAAACCATCTGTAAATTTTAAGTACTTCCTAATCTATACCTTTTTTTTTTTCCTCCTCTAAGGTTCAAAGTGCTGAAAGCACTACCTCACCATACATCTTGGGCACAACCCCTTCTTCAAGTTTCCTACCTGTATCAGCCAAATAGAGAGATTCAAACCAAGGTTTTAGCTGGAAAATCTCAGAAATCCAAATTATCTCAGCCTTCTCTTTCTTCCAGTGTGTCTTTATGGGCCCAAAGTCAGTCTCTACCCTGAAGAAATACAGGTATTTCCGTGTGATTCCACATCCAGAACTGGTCAGTATAAAGCAAATAAATGACACTCATGGATGCTGGATCGTGTGTCACCTTGTCTGATGTGCCTTCAGATTTGTTGGTAGCTTTTGGGGAGTTTGCAGTGATTTTTGCAGTCAGTTTTGAGTGGCAGGCTGTATGTGTTGGTTTATAATTCTGGAGTTGTGAGTGTGGGCTGAACTGTTGGCATTAATTATTTTCAATAGTGAGTCAGAGGCTGAATTACAGGATCCTACCCATGGATATAAGAGAAAATAAAGAAACAAGTGGCCTTCCTCTCCCTCCCCTGACATAAGTCATATTTTGTCTCCTACGACCTCAGCTGGCCCTTTAAATTTCATATCAAACATTAGAAAGAAAGAGGTCAAAGTAAGAGCCCTGCTGGAAAAAAAACCCACAGCCAACCCAGATATGAACTATGGGAACTTGTCATCTTATCATCCTAATTGAAGTCATTCTGCAATGTATGACAGTCCATCATATATTCTGCCAGTCAGTGTGTCATACATGATGTGTAACAAGAGAGCTCATAAACCCAGAGGGGAAGCCCCTTCTTTTTTATTACTTTATTTGATCATTTTCATAAAAAGTCCCCTTGCTCAATACAGAGGGACGTGTTTATTAGCCCCATTAAAGCTTTGTCCATTCATTTGACACTGTGATTTACACAGCTTTACCACCAAAGGATCCCATTATTTCCAGTCTGGGGAGGTGTCTTTTTTTATTGTGTGATGAAAAGTAAGTATTTAATTCCACAGGTGAAGGCAAAGAAAGGGGAGGTTGTTGTCAGAGGCTCAGAAGTAAACAAAAGGATGCTTTAGGTATAATTGACTCAGAGAAAGAAAACATTCCCAGTAAATAGAGAAAAATAAATAAATAAAGATGTTCTTCCTGTGGAGTGGGAATTTAACTGGGCTCAGCTGAACTTTTTTTTCCCCCCGCATGCCTTCATTAAAAACAGCAGAATTTGGCAAAATTTCCCTCTGTGTTCTACTCATGAATGTTTCTAGAAAATATCAGCTTTCATACGCAAATATTCTTGAAGTGAAATTGGTGGCTTCCTTTGAACACAGCTAGTGCCTCAAATCCCATCTGCTTTTCCTACAACACGCCCACTCATTATCTAGCTTATTTGGCTTTATTTTATTTTTTTTAAAATGAACACAAATTAAGCTATTTAATCAAATATGTACATGATTACATGGCATTTTTGCATAAGAGTTATACACCCACGGAAATCATTAATCACAGATAACAACACTATGTTAAAATTAGACATTTTGTTTTCTTTTTGTATGCGTGTGCTTTTTAACATAATATCCTGCGTAGCTCTAATTTCACCTCTACTCTCATTTGAATAAATCAGGATTGTTTTACAACAAATTATTCATTTGTCTGTAGCTCTGGTAATTGGTATTTATGTTTAGACTTGATCTCAGAGGAATAAAAATACAGAACTTGAAAATAAAATTGGTATGGTTCAAATCCCTCTTATTCTTTTTTCTTTTCCCCTTTTTTCTTGCGGAGAATGTCACCATGAATGTCCATTGGCAAACTGGATAAGAAAGAGCGTCACAGTGCAGGACAGCCTAGAAGATGACAGGTATTTCCAGGCATAGCAATGATGAGATCAAATTCCCCTCAACCTGCCTTGTTTGCTGATCTTTTAATCAGATTCAACTTCACTGCAGCTACAGCACAAGGTTCCCTGACAATGTATGACAGCATGTGACAGAAAAATATTTTGACTTTTTTTTCTTTTTTGGTCATTTGATGCTATTTGAGATAAATCTGAAGCCCCAGCAGCATCTGATAAATCTACCAAACTACTTTAGTGGAGGTTTTTAACTATTCCTAATTGAACTGGAGGGTCTGGGGTTTGTGTTCATGTGTTTGTAGTGGAATCCAAACAGGAAAGCTGGGAAATGATCTAAACCCTTTGAGGTTAACCTGCCATGAAATAGCATCAATGACAGAAGAGGACATTATTAAAAAGGAGCCAACCTCACTCAAAAAGAACCACTTTATGAAGCCAGAGCCCAAAGAACACCCAGGGCTGTTTGTGGTCCCACAGGGATAGGTATTTCATCCCCCATCTTCATCTCTCCAAATTTCCTCTGAACGGCTTCTGAGCTGAATTCTTCAGAAAGAAAAACACCAGCAAATTTTGAATGGGACTTATCAGCCTTTTCCCTACAATCTGCTCCGTATTCCTCTCACACCCATGTTCTTGCAGTGTCTTGGGGAAATGCTTGGATCACAGATAAGAGAGAACAAGGAAAGGAATGAAGCAAGAAACAAACAACAAAACAAAACCAGCAACCCCCCCAAACTTTTTGATGAAACTCCTCTGTGAATTGTGTGTATGGTTACAGCAAAGTTAAAACTGCCTTCTCCTTCACCAGTACTTAATTCCTGCTTTTAAAATCAGGCTCCCTTTGATCTTGAGGGTTGAAATGATCTGGAAATGAAACAGCCAGTGCTTTGCAGAAAATCTGGAGAGGGTCCCAGACATGGCTTTTACCTGGAAGGCTTCCAAAACAGGATGAAATCTCTCTGGTTTCAGAACAAATTGCGAGATTTTTTCTCTATGTCTAGTCCAACTGTGGAACTCTAGCCCTGATGTCTGTTGCTTCCCAAAGCACAGATGTAATAACCTCTGAGGTGAAATGAGAACGTTATTCCCCCATCTTCTCCCCTCTGCCTCCCCTCCGAGGGTTGAGGGCTGAGAGAATTTTATTACAGTGAAGGCTTAAAGTTTTGGGCAGACTTAATTTGAGGAGACAGTTGGTTATAACCCAGGCTAGGGCCATCTATGCGAAGGTTGGAGAGGACAGAGCACCAGGAGCATCTGTGACATCTGGATCCTGTTGAAAGCTCAGAAATATCTGCCTGGCTTCACGTGACCTGGCCCCAGAGCCAAAAGGGCTGAGAAATGTGGTTAAGAGACTGCAGCAAGCTCTGCCCTAGCAAATGAGTCCCACTGAGAAAGCAAGCACATCAATATTTCTTTGAGTCTGTTTCTTTTAGTGAATATATTTCCATATGTTGCATTAATATTTCTTTTATTGGGGCTTGTAAGTCCATCTGGTATTTGTATTGGGAGGGCTTGAGCTGGCAGATCCCTGTGCTGCTGTTACACACAGATCTGGACAGCCCTTGCAAGGGTAAGTGGTTGGATAGGGACAACATCTCCTCAGCTGCCTTTTTAATTGGATGAACTTCTCAAATCAATCAAGATAACCTGGTTACTTATGTCAATTAGCTCCCACTGTGCCAATGTTACAACGTAAGTATGGGCTGAGTATAAGGTATATAGCAGTTCACAGTAAAGAAACCTCTCAGACACTGTACAGTGTAACAACCCTGATCTAGGTGGTGTAAAGGAGGAAAGATACCTGGGTAACAATATTAAACAAAAAATGTGCTGAAATACCACAGTTTGCCAAGACAATAAGAATCACTTTCCTTTGCATGCATTATTAAGGAATTGGGGAATAATTATCTGCTTTAATACAAGCTTTTTCCTTCTG
The DNA here is from genome assembly GCF_023055355.1 of Agelaius tricolor. Classification (NCBI taxonomy): domain Eukaryota; kingdom Metazoa; phylum Chordata; class Aves; order Passeriformes; family Icteridae; genus Agelaius; species Agelaius tricolor. The sequence goes on along the minus strand of NW_027269276.1, from coordinate 5,393,810 downwards.
CATGATTAACTTCAGTGATATCAACAGAGAGTGTGATGACTCTGAAATGACAGCTCCTGGTAGCACGTTCTGGGATTAGCAAAAACAGGTTGTCACTTTACCCCAGTCAGGATCAGGCAGTCTCTGTGCGCCGAGTGCTGGACAGCAGAGCCACGTTCTGCACCAGACACCTGACAGCCCGAGTGGGCAGCAGGTCCTGCCTCCTGCCAGGTGGCTCCCAGGTCGGGCATGCAGGGCTCTGCTCCTGCAGGAGATTGGATTTCCTGAGGCAGCACCGTGTGATTTTTGGCTGTGCAGCTTCCAGACTGAAAGCACTCCGTGCTCCTCGTGCTGAGCTGTGACTCGCTCTGCTCTCTGCACAATGCACTGAGCTGATTTTAAAATAGTGTGTGCTTCTAAAATGCCTGCCTCTAATGCCAGTCCTGTGTCTGGCTGCTCAGTGTGCAGAGTGACAGCACACGCACCAGCCCCTGGAGGGGATGGAGAGAGAGGTAGGACAAACACGCCAGAGCTCTGAGCAATGGCATGAAACAACAACAAAAAAAAATCCTTTCATTCTTACTAAAGTTGTAAAAAGTCTGTCGTGGCTTCTGTGGAAATTAATCAATATATGGAAAACTGCATATCAACTGTGGGGGCAGCAAGAATCTCTCCATAAATTAAAATATTGTGAGTTTCTAGAGCTAACTGGGAAAAGCACGGGGGTTATTAGCGAGGCTCTGGAGCCAAGGCAGAGTCCATGGAATTGGATCCTTCACTAGAGTCCATATTTTGTCAATGTCAGGATACATAAGAACTGTGAAACAAAGCAAATTGTATGTATGGAAGGAAACTAGAAATTTAGTCCTGCATCACAATCCTTTGAAAAATTCATATTAATTAAAAAAAAAGATGAAATGTCCACATATTTTTTTTAAAGAGAAATAGGAGGTGAGAAGATTAATTCTCAAAATCCGTGAAATATACAGTGATGAGTTACTGGGGTTTGCAGTGAGGGGGGTGTTTTTGTAATTCTGTAGGCATCTCAGTCCTCTGGTGAAATGATGTATGGGGCAATCGTCTGGTAGGGGCTGATGGGATGTAAATGAAACTAATTAAGGAAATGTCAAACATAATTAATAAAACAGGTTTAAGTTGCAAAAGCACTGTCAGCTGAATGAATGGGGAAGAATGCCTCATTCCCATTGTTTTGGGGCTTGCTTGCTTATTTATATATTTCTTTATTTATTCCTTGCTCAGCCCTTTGCCCTCCCAGCAGCTTTTACAGTTGCACCATTCAATTAGATCTCAGAAAGCTCTTGGTAGGCTCCTGCATTTTCACCTTGCCCCCCTTGCGAGCTGGGGTCCCATAGAATAGGAGGAATATAAATTTGCCTTGTCGGCTTGCAGCCTGGGAAGAAGAAGGAAAAAAAAAATTAATTGCTAACTCCTCGTCTTCCCCAAGTACTACAGGACATTAACATAACCAATTTGCTTGAACTCCTCACTGGCTGCTTAATAGAGCATCTGACCAGCTGATAAGACCTGGGTGCTGCTGCCTATGATACCTTGTTATTAGCATTTTCATAATATTCAAATTTACAGCCCCATGATTCACTAGCCTCCATTCATTATTGATAAGTACAAAAAATAAATAAAAAAGGTTTATAAATAGCAAAGGGGGGTGAGCGACCTATAATTATGGCAAGCAAATTAGGGTGCATGGTAGAGTCAGTTACATTTGCCTAGGAGTAATGATGCTCAAGAACTTTTTCTCCCCAGGGACCAGAAAAATAATGGATTCCCTGGCAGCTGCAGATGGGCCAGGAAAGGCTGTCACCCAGGACGCTGTTTATATAAGTTAGGCAGAGCATATGGCTCCGTGTCCTGCCTGTAGCCACCTCCAGACATTGCAGTTTCAATGGAAAGAAATAAATACATAAATAAAAATAGCCCCTCGCTGGAAGGTGGTGGTGCAGGGATATGAGGAGGAGGAGAGTAGAAGGGAGAAAAAAGCAAACAACCAAAGGGAGTCTGCTCAGAAGTTTCTGTCGAGAGCAACCCCAGCAGCTCAGGGATCAAGTAGGGGTGATAGCCTTAAAGCCAGGGGCTGTTTAGCTGCATCACTGAAGAGAGAAAGATGAAATGTGATTTCTGCTAAAGCAAAACCTTTCCATGTTGCAGTCCAAGGCAGTCAAACACAAAAGCTTTGAGCCTGAGATGATAAAAATCATGATCCCAGTTGAAAGTAGGAGCTACTAGAAATAACCACTGGATACTTTATAATTTAAACCCTGTGGTTCTATTTCCATTAATCCAATCAAAGGCCTTTTTTTCTTTACTAATGAAACTAGAATGAAACACAAAAGGGAGGCTGACCTGTTAGCAGGTGACTGTTTCTTGCAAGTTATTCATTAAAAACACCCTAATGCTCTGGTGCTGAAGGAGGCTGTACCTATTTCTGTATAAATTAAACATAAGTGAGTTGGCTGAAAGATAAAAAAAAAAAAAAAAAAGGTATTTCTCCTGACTCTCAATCCTTGTACAGGGTACATATAGAGAAAACAGCCCTTGCAGACATTTGCAGTGGGTTGGGGACATTGATGTGCCAGCTGCACCCAAATTTCTCAATTTTAGGTAGCTCCAGTTTTATTGTGTGAATGAATATTACCAATACGGTGCAGTCAACATACTCTAGATAAGAATGAGCCTTGGTTTGGCTCTTCTTGATAGAGCCAAAGCAGGCTCAGAAATAAAAGGGAAGAACTTTGGCAGGAAAACTGCAGTTCGGATGTTTTCACACTTGGTTTTTTTCTTTACTAAATTTAATTAAATTATTAGTGAATCTGTGTTGATTTGCATCATTCCATCCTTCTATTCTGATGTTTGGATAATGTGCCACTGGCTTTTCTTGTAAACACCAATTGGCCTGCAAATTTCTGAGCTACTTTTCCAATTATTCCTGTGTTATTTTCAGATACTCCCAGCTCTTCTATTATGCAGCAGTATTAGCAAGTATCCGCTCTGAACTGCAGCCATGTCTGAATTTACAGTTCTTGAGAACTTTCCTGCATCTTTGCAAAAAAATGAAGAGAGGATATTGGAGTAATCTTCCAATTAGCCTGCCTCAACAGCCTGTGCCTGGAGCCTTGTCCATTTTAATATGCCGCAAAAAGTGCAAACTGAAACTTATTCATCTTTATTTTCTGAATTGTGGCAAAGTTTACGAGTGGACATAAGCTCAGGAAGGAATCCTCCTCCTGCAGCAAACCTTCTCCCCAGAACATCCCCAGTCCTGCAGAAGCTCACACCTGGACCTGAGCTGTCCATCTTCCACACATGCATTCATCTTCCAGAAACATCCTTAGGCATCCTGTGGGCTCTGCTCTGCCTTAAACCTCACATTAGCATCATCAGGGGAAAATATAAATTTAAACTGACACAGACTTGCTTGTCTCTTCCTTTGTGTTTAAACACAGATGGTTGCTTTTGTTGTGCCGCCGCATTTCAGCCAATGCAAGCAGCAAAGTACTTAACTGGAATATATATCTCTTTTCCTTTCCAAACATTCACAGCAGTGAGGTTTTTTTGTGGTGGTTTTTTTTTTTTTGGTAGGTGAAGTATCATTCTTCAGAATATATACAATGTTTTCATGCATCTTAATCTAATCCATTAGTCCTTGTAATTTATTGTTAACTGCTTGGATGTAGGGGCCATGACAGCTTTGAGTAAAGCATTTAAGCAGGCATCTGCTTTGTATAAATTATAAGAACCTTGGTCACACAAGGTTTCAGACAGAGACAAAGGTCTCTTACCAGCATCTGTAGCCCTGGGGATGATAATTTTTTTAGTCTTTCTTTTTTACTGTAAGAAGCTTTGGATATTGGAAACAGTAAAACTATCTGCAGACTTGCATTTACTTTTGTATTTGGTATTGTTAACAGCTCCAAGGCAGGAGTAACGTGATTGGCATGGGGTTTGGGAGCTGGAAAACACTTTGTTAGTCTCAAATCAGTTCCTTGGAGGCTAAAGCCCTGATTAACTATAACTGGAGTGGATTGTTTTAATCTGACTGCTGCAGTATTTTATGTCTGGTCATTTAGGCTTATTTCTGTAAATACTTCAATAAGCCTGAATCAATTCCTTCAATGTGTCCCTTTGTCTCCTGCCATCGGACATGGCATGGTGTCATGACATAAGTAAGCAGAACAGCAGGATCAGGGAAAAGATACCTTGTGCCACTGAGCAAGGAACTTAATTGTGAACAGGAAAGCAAAAACAAATTCTTAATATTATCCTAATATGTCCCAAAGCCCTTTCTCTCCTCTTTTGATTATCTTCCTGGTTTTTTGCCTGGTTATGAGACATCTGAAAGGACAGCAAGATTTTGTTGGGGATGCACAGATGAACAAAGGTCTGCTGTACAAATGCACTTACTGCCGTCTCACTTTTGCTGCTTAGATTAATTTGGCTCATTCCTGAAGGTTTCTGCATTGCATATTTCCTAACTAAACCAGAAGAAGTCTGCTGGAGCAAACTAATTGAAGCAGAGTACTCTGCATCTCACTTTGGCGCCATCGTTCCATGCTGCAGACACACAGTTCAGAGTTAATAAGGATGCCATGTCAGGGATGCCACTCACCAAGGTGAAATGCAATGCAGTGGTGGACAAGCCTGGTGAGTGGTTTTCCTCTTCAAAAGTAGCTTGGAGACATGGCTTCACTCTCCTTGGTACCTCTGGCTGCACAAAGGCAGAGCTGTGAAGGTGATGGGATCATAGCAAATCTACCCGAGTGCAGAGCTTTGGTTTAATTTTTTTTTATATCAATGGCTGGTCTCAGCTCTAATTAACCTACTCCCCTATCAGTCCATTCCCTCCCCACATGCTGTCTTTTCCCCTTCCTCCCTGTGATCTCCATTTCACTGCAGAGATGGCCTGGCAAAGAGACATTATTCTATTTAGAAGCTGAGCACCTCACTAGGGGTGACAGGCCTGTTTTTAGGTCATTTATCTAATTGCTCTTTGCAGATAAGAATTAATTAGCCCGATTATTTTTCTTAGTTTTTGGATGGGTTCCCCACCTGGAGAGAAGAAATTCCTCCATGTCAGTGATTAATTGCTGAGCCAGAAGCTTTCTGCCTTGCATTTGTAATAAATGCCGACTAGTTCTTTAGGTCGCATTAGGAACCAGACAGATTGTGGTTAAAATGCACGGGATAATAAAGCATTTCTACAAACAAGATCACTGCCATTAGATTTTGATTAAATATTTTAATTTATCTGGAGGTTGAGGGACTGCGGGAATCAAAAGGTTTAAGGTCTCCTATTCCCAGCACTTTCTGATGAGAGTCGCCCTATAGCCCTTTGATCTAAACCAGATGAACCTCATGGCAAAGCTTCAGCTCAGGATTTGGCACAGCTGGTTTGTCTCATACTGGTCTGAATGCTCCTAGGGCCGTGAGTGTGCAGCCAGCTCAACTCGCTTGTGATAACATTTTGTGAACTACAGGAGTCTGGTCGAGCTGAGGGAGGAAAGGTTAAGATTTGTGTGTGAAATTATGGCAGGCTCATATCCAGCTGCGTTTAACACAGTAGAAATTATTTCATTCCCCCCTTTCCTTCCACTTTCTCTTCCCCTTCACCTCTTTTTTTCCTTTCCCTTTCCCTTCCCCCTCCATTTCCGTTTCCTTTTTATTTCCATTCCCTTTTTTCACCTTTTTATTTCCATAGGAATTCTGAGCATTGAGCTCAAAGAAAAATCTATTTTTTCTGCAGGGCCAACTAAAGAAAAAACAGTGGCCTCGATTCACAAGCTGGTCAGCCTAGGACAGGTCTCTTTTCCAGGATTATAGAGCAAGCCAGACAGTATGATCTCCTGTGCCCTTAAAACCTGATTTCTGACCTAGAAAGTTCATGGAAGAAAATTGGAGTCTTGCCATCTATTTTGCCGTGCTTGTGAACTGTTTGAAGCCCCTGATGTCCCAATAGGAGAAATTAATTGCTGGTGTTAGAGCAGCTTCTCTGATCACAAAAGATGTGGAGCTGCCTATGCTGTGGTGATCATTGCTGCCTGGGAGAGAGGAGGGTTGGGAAGGCACAGGGATGAGATCCTGGGTCCGAGTCCCTCTGTCCCACAGCTGAGAGGTGTTAGCAGGGCAGTATCAGGGCACCAAATACCTTGGCTGTGTTTGTTGTCCAGGAAAAAAAAAAGTAAATCTTCCTATTGCTGAAATACTTGCAAAACATTTACATTGGAGAGGAGTAAACTAGGGGCCCTGGGTGGATTTTGTTAGAGGGCAGTTATTTTTCTGGGGATTTTGTTCGTTTGCTTTTTAATGGAAAGGAGGAAAAAAAAATGAGAAAACCTGAAAACATGACAATTTTTTCTCCTGACAAGTGGGCTGAAGACAGACGAGGAGAACTGATATTTCTCTAATGTATAGGAACAATATTGCATTGTGAAAAGTAACTTTCCATGGAACTTCGTTCGATTCTTACTCAACCATAGTATTTTGAGAATACCATTCCCAGCTGTGATTTAAAGACAGAAAAATCTAGTGCTACACTGATGGTTAGTCAAAAATCAATGCTTAAAAATTGCTCCTAACTTCAACTTTGAGCTATGGGACTACGAGAGCTATTTTGGCTTTGAGTATTGAGTAAAGCTCATGTGTATCAGAGATAGTTGATATTTCTCACTACCTACAAAACCATCAAAATTATTTTATCTTTTCTTTTGGTAAATTGAAGTTTTTATTCTGGTCACCATTGCTGCCTGTATTTCATAACTAGACAGAAATACACATGCAAGACAGAGCACCTATTTTTTTTTTTTCCTTGCCAGATACCCAAGCAGAGTCAGATACTTGAATTCAGTGGGAGTCGAGGTGCTAAATGCTATTTTTGTTCTTAGCAATTGGACCCCATTTTAACTAATATATTACATAATAATTTGGGAATAAAAACAACATCTCCCCATATCAGTGGGAAATTACATTACAACCCAGTTTTCGGATGTAGAAATGGAGTCCCTGTGAGTCTGAGCTTTTTCCTTAATGCCACAAAATGTGTCACTGGAAAAACTTCACACAAAACCTTAGCAATATCTGCTCTTGTTTTAAGCCCACACCAAACCATTTAATTTAAGTAAGATTTACCTCCCCCACCTGCAATGCCATTTCTGGCACTGTACATGAGGAAATTTAACAATATCGAGTGGCCTGAGTTATGATAATGAAAGATGGTTGCTAAGAAAAAGCATGATGATAGCCAAGAAATTAATATTACAGAGATGAAAATCTTCTTATAGACCCAAAATAATAGATGTTCTGTATCAATATATGACTAATCAGCACTCAAGGATTTATCTTTCAAATTACAGAACATGGTGGAGACATTTAATGCAATATGGTCTCCCTTCAGAGAGATACAGTATGTGACTAAATATCTCCAGTGAGTAATATTCACACTTACTCAAGTACTGTAAATATATCCCTGATAAATCTGGAGAGCGAATTCTTGTAAATTCTTGTTTAACACTGCAAGGAAGCTTAATAACTTTCCAATCTATCAACATGTTTTAATTTCCTACTGTGCAGTTTCTAACCGAAACAAGGCATTTAACAGAAGAGATTCAAACCTAATGGATAATGGGCTGTCATGTACTAAAAAACCTTGGTACCAAATGTGACACTGAATTGTGTGGGTTTGGGCAGGACATTTCCAAATGGGAATGTTTCATCGCTGCTATGCCTAATTATGCATGCATTTTTATGTAAAATTAAATGCATGTGCAATGTGCAGATTAAAATAAGAAAAAACCCTCTCTCCTAATAAGTGGGAATGGCTAAGAACTTGATGGAGGGTTGCAGCCAGGTGGCTACATCAGCCAGTGACACGTGTACCTACATGTGCTCCCTGAGGTCCAGAATCCAGGCGAGCAGAACACCCAGTAAAAATCATGCCACACTTAACAAAACCAACCTATTTTTAAGTGGCATTTAATAATGTTAACCTACATGTATTTTACAGGGCTTGGAAGGGTGCAGACTGGATGATCAGTAAATCCAGTTTATGTAATGTTTCAAGCCCCTAGTATGGGCTTTTTCTGCCCTCCTTATTTTAAGCAGGTACCTCAAAAAATTAAATCCAACAAACACGTTGGCATGCACATATCAGGCTGGGCTTTTGGAGGGGGTAGAAGGATCAGTCTAATTTCTGTATCCTCTTTTCTGAAAAAGCTGCCCCTGAACTGGTGCTCAGTGGAGGATGCCTGTTGCAATGGTGTGCCCATAAGCTCATGCTGGTCGGAGACAACCAATGAATTTTTGTTGTCTTGGGCTTGAAGGGAAGCAAGTTTCAGAGTGAACATGCCATCTCTGGGACATCCTCAGGATAGTTCTTCTTCCTTGAAGCATATTTCTACATCTCTGCCATGAGAGCAGAAGAATTTCCAGTCAGACCCTTGAACCAACTGGGCCATGCAAGGCTGTGAGGAGCAGTAGGGAAATCAGCACTGCTCCTTGGAACCTGGTGTTGGCAGCCACACCACCCAAAATCTGAGCTGCCTGGTAGCTTCAGGTACTGTCACAGGAAGAAAATTCAGAAATAATCAGAGTTGTGATGGAGAGAGGCCTGAATCATAACTGCTACTTTTGTGTGCTGCATGCATCAATCTTTACCAATAAACTGAAATTACCTCAGACTTTTTATTTATAGGTGGTAATTGTCTTTAGCTAAGTATCATTTTTTTCCCCTAAAACATTGGGACATTTTCTAGGCAGAGATTTGCTGTGGAGCTTTACATGAGCAAGCGCAACAATACCTGTACACTGTTTTATAAAATGTGCAAGGTTTTTTTTAAAAATATAAATTATTCAGTTATTATGATGCTGATGCTGCTGCTACTGTGTATATAAACGTTTCCAGTCCCAGAATGGGCATAAAATACTTACTGTGAATAGTAAACATGAAAGAAAACAACTGAGCTGAGAATTAATGATTCACTATTTCCTTTTTTTTTTTTTTCCTCAGCTCTGGGGGTCTCTACAAAAGAAACAGCTTCCTACAAGTGATAATGTTAAATCTTCTTGTTCTTCCTACTTGCCTTTTTCCTCTCTGGGGTCTTTAAACTTACTTCAAGCATTTGAAAAACTTCCCTAATTTTTCCTATAGTCCTCCAAACCAAGCTTCCATGGCTAGTGGAAGATGTTTTAATCTCCTGTTATGTGATAGAACTATCCAGTATTCTCTGTAAAATTGATCAGATGTGATTTTTCTTCTCTCTTTTTTAAATTTTCTGCCCAAAAATATTATATAGGAAAATAAGCACAGAAAACCAAGTACTCAAAGCATTACCAGAGACATGTAATAGGGCAAGGAATCAAATCATTATTTCCTGACCCCCTCAAGCCACCTTTTGCCTACCACAGTGCAAAGAAATTAAGAGTACAGAAAGGCACCTCCTTTTTGTCTGTTATTCATGAGATGAGGAGCATTAAAACAATTCACAGTAGTCTTTTAAATGCAAATATTATCAATATCAGCACTTCCATTTCAATAATACATTCCCAGACATTTCTGGTTATGATTCACAACTGTCTGGTGTGATCGAGCCTCTGGTAACTCTCTCAAAAGTTCTTGAGACTTATATTTATTTCCATCATTTCAGGACACTCTTTGTAAAGATGAATATCTTTTAATACCTCTTGCCTGGGTGCAAGGGGTGACCCTGATTTTTGCAAAATCTCATTTTGCAAAACACACGCTGAGTGTATTAAGGCCCTGATGAGATAGAGCGCTGGCTAGAGAAACCTTCAAGCATTACTTTTTTTCTCCTCCATAAAGAGGAAAACTCTAAATGATATTGTTGATTAGATACAGCATATTGGTAAAGGTCTTGCTAGCTCTCCTGAGCATGTCTGCTTGACTTCTAAATTCACAGCACTAAAATGTTTTCATTCCCTTTCCCTTCACTCCCCACTTAATCCTTAAGCATTTTCACCTTAATCCAGAAGTTTTCAAATGCCCTGACAAACCAGCTAAATGTAAAGAAATAGCTGCTTCTCTTAGCTTTTTTTCCTGTCAATCATTTAAAACCCAGTGTAATGTGTGATGAGGATGACTCAGTTTGTAGAAAAGCAGCAACTTAGCAGTTGGCTAATGTTTTGTGAGCTGCTCAGCTTAAGCAGATGGAATACTTGTATTTCATATCTCAGCCCCATCCCTGATTATGGTTTTTTAGCAGTCCCAGGTACTAACTACCTCAGCATCAGAAGAGATTGGTGGCAGGCTGGTGTTCACAGCTTACTTGTGATTCTGGAAGGTTTTCTTATTATATGCAATAGTTCTGTCAGACAGGTGTTGGAGGGATGCATTTGTGCTTTGGGGAATAGCAGGTAAATTTATGCAGCTTTAAAGGACTGGCAGATTTAGCTGCCTACATATGATTTAAGGGCCTGATCCCAAACCCATTAAAATTAATGGGAGTTTTTCATTGACTTAGTTGGCTTTGGATTAGCTCCTAAGTGAATTTCCAGTAGAAGGCAAAATCCCAGCCAACAAAGCTGCTGATTTCTTGGCATCCTTGTCTCCTTTTAGTGAGCAGTGGCAGAGCTAAACCTTCCAGAGCTGCCCAGTGGAGTTATTCTGACAAACCCAACCTTTATCTGCAGACAGTTTTATCCCTTACCTGGTACTCCCAGAATATTTAAATAAAAAAATGGAAAAAACAGAAATGTGGACTTTATGTAAATAAATCTGCCTCTCTTGCCTTAGAATAGAGAATTCCTGCACCATGTTGGACCTAAGAGTTGTATAAATGTGTGTGCTCTCTGGATTTGGATATAAGTAGATAGCCTGGGAACAATGCAAGCATATTTTTCTAAACTTCTGTGCTGTTTTTCAGAAAAAAAATCCCCATGGCCCAGACACTCCTTAAACAAAAGCTCTCTATGCATTGAATAACTCTCAGTGTGTTTTTCTTCCATGAATTTCTCCATAGATTGTTTTTGAAGCTATACAACCACCCCTAAATCTTTTTGCAAGGAATTTGCAAGTTACCTTTGTGCTACGCAGACAGAAGTCTTGTACATTTTGAATATACCCTGTGCTAGTTTCCTTTGATGACTTTTAAATCTTGCATTACTAGAGACAGTGAACATTCATTATCTATTTGCCATTTCCAGGCCAGTCAGTATGTTAAAGACCTATCTCTGACCTCCTTATCCCTCTTCTAGGTTGTTCTTTTACAAGATAAAAAGTCTTGATCTATTTAGCTTAACTCAGAAACTATAATGTAACTTTTCCTAACCTCAAATAATTCAGGACCTGCAATTAAATTTTGTGGTCAGCTTGGATTCAATCAATACATTCGGCTTACTGGACACAATGATATTTGTTCTGAATTTTTTTTTTTTAATACCAAAATTAGTCTGACTCCAGCTCCCTCATGAGATATTGCAGGGGGAGATAGGGGTGGGCAGGGGATCTGTATTTGGAGGATTCCTGACATTGCATTAGTTAATAATGAGGGACATATTAGTATTCTTAAAGTTCCTATAGTCTCTAAGCTTCATACAGAGCTGTAAAATAAAACAGCCATAGCCATTAATATGCTAATGTTATATGCTATGACCATGTTGCTGTCTCTCTTGAGTATCTCCCCAGTCTTCCTATCTCTTTCCACATCATATTAACACTCCCTGGGTGAAATCCTGACCCTGTTGAAGTCAATGGCAAAACTCCCATTGACTTCACTAGAGGCAGGATTATCTCCTCCAAGGAGCTTTATGGCTTCACTCCTGACTGCTTTGCTGTTTTCACATCCTACTGTATCCCCTACTTGCTCTCCCTCTTTTCTGATAAATGCTCACCCTCTTGCTATCATTTATTTTGGTCTTGCACTCCTGGTTCTGCACCTTTTTGAAATGAGTCTGCCAGTGTGGAAAAGTCTTCCTCTGCTCTGCCTGCCCATTGACTCCCTCCTCCTGCTATCAGATCCTGCTTAAATTTTGTATGCTAATCTTTCCCTGCTAGCCACTGCATTCTCCTCTCCTTTCCCTGCATCCCATCATGATATAGTATATACTAACACTAAGAATAGGTGAAAATTGCCTGTCTGCCTCCTCAGATGACTTCAGACAAGGTTTTCATATGCAAGACATCTATAGCAAGGGAAATGCTTCCCAGGCATTTTCTTCCTCTCGTTTTTCCGCCTTGTATTCAGTCCTTGCATTAGATAGACCTGTAATATTAATTCCTTGCTGTCCAGCCTTATATTTTTAGTTTAATTTTATTATAGTTATGCACAGTTATAGAAAAAATAAATTGCCCTAAAATTAGCATGCTGAATAGGCTAAAGGAGTATTTAGAAATGAGCAGAGAACAATGCTCTCTAGATAATTTATCATGCAGGCAAGAAGAAAGAGTTGCCTTACTAAGGACTTCAGACTCTCCATGAATATATAGTGCAATCAGTAAAGAGTTTGCATGATCAAGTACTAACCAGAAAAAATTTGAAATACAAAGTTCATTTAAATCAATAGAAAGCCTCCCACTGTCTTGGCTATAGGCCTAAAGAAGGATTTCAGGATTTTACCCATTGCATCAGATTGCAAAGAAACCTTGTAATGCATTGTGGGTTTTTTTATTTTATTTTTCTTTAATTTAAGTACATAGGCTGAGCAGCTTTATACTGTTGACTTTGTATAGTTATGAGCCTAAGCTGAAAGATCCGAGAAACTATTAATACCCTCCAGAGAAATATCAGCTTGCAATAGTGAGTATGGATCCCTCTTGTTGACCTAGTTTATATCTACAGAATCAACCTACACAATTCCTTTCACCAGCTGCTCTGTGGCTTAGGGAGATGGGGTGTTAATTAATGAGACATTTGTTGAAATTTATAAGGGCTTTTCCTATCCAGGTTAGACATAAATTATGAAGGCTCTGGCAAAGTGGGCAGAATATTGTTGACTGTAACTGTTCTGCTTATTTTAGCCAGTACTAGAGAAAATAGGTCTTCAAAGAACAATTTATGTGCAGGAGCAAGCTTGATGAGAAAAAGAGAAGAATATTTTAAAGAAAAAATAAAGTCACAGTATGAAGTGATTTGTTTTTCTTATTCACGGTACTATTACTTTTTCAAATTTCTATTTTCAGTATGGCCTTTTAGTCCCTGATTTGTTAGGAAAAGATACTTGTACGGTGATGAAACTGTGATCTGTTTGAAATGCATATGATGTCATACAAAATTCACTATTATCTGCTACTTGGGTTTTATACAGATAAATATATGGGAAATGTACATGTAGAGAAAAAATTAGATTTTTTTTTGATTATGTGTAGTCTCCATTTTAATGTTAATTTCTAACAAATATTCTAGCATGGGAATTTAACAGCAGACGTGTTGGTAGAAATAGATTCTTTCAAGTGAGTGTTGGAGTACAGTGGTTTTCTTAATAATGAAAAGCAAATTTCCATTTCTGAATCATAAGCATTGTCATCGTCGAGCTAATTCAAAGCCTGACATTTTATCAGTCAGGAAAAGAAACATGTTACATGCATTTAATTAATATCTCCCTCTGAGGGTTCGAACACGCACAGGAGTCTATAATAGCTGTTCATTTAGGAGCCTTTCAGTTCAAGCAGTAGATCCAGATCTGGAGGTCCCTGTTCCCATTCACCCTCAACCCTTTTCATTTCTTATGACATGTGCAGGATTATGTGCCAATGGAGCAGACATTTTGCAATAAAATGTATTTTCATCAGAAAATGCTGATTCACTAAAAGCAAAATGTTACATGGAAACATATTGCTTTTGATAAGCTTCTGAGAAAATACACATAGGGTCTGCTGATTGTTTCTGATTTTCCATTCAGCTTGCTTGTTTTCCTAATTTTTGAAGAAAAGTTTATTTCATTTTGAAACTAAAAAAAAATAAATCCATCCACGTTTACTTTCTTCCAGCTTTTTCTCCAGAATTTCTTGCAAAATCACTTTCTTTTTTCAAAACTGTTTTGTTCATGAGCACCAAGCACAGTAAACCCATTAACAATTCTCAATATGAGAACCCAAATTGAGTGACCAGATAATTCTAAAAGCTAAGAGCTGCTACAAGCTGAAAGAAAAGAGGTGAATCCATCAAACAAATATCTTTCTGAATTACCACTATGGCAAATTCTGGCAGGGGCTGCTTTCTTTCATGGTTACTTAATCATGAGGAAAAAAAACCCCACATGTCCTGAAGATAATAGTTCACCCTTGGAAGACATTTCATGACCTCCTGCAAATCTTATTTTCCTGAGGGTAATCAGAGACTCAAAAATCAAAAAGACCTGGTGCTCAAATTGTTTAGATCATCCTTTTCTCTTCTCCCTGTGACTGTGCTTCCCCAGGAGCCATGTGAGCTCCTTGCTAGTTGTGATCTTTGGGGCAATCAAAGAAGCCATTTCATGTTCCTTGTCAGTCATTGGGCCTCCTGATCTCTTATCAATTACCTGTCAAAAGAGGTGGGTGTTCTTCTTCATTAACACATTGCAGTGTGGTAATTAACAACCAGATAGCAAAGGGCTTAGAAAGTGGCCTCTCTTGACCACTTGTTCAATAAATATTGACATAAGCACCAGTAAAAGTATGTCATATGGGTCTTTGCTAAAAACAACAAGCAAGGAAAGAGTAGGAAAGCAAACAAAGTGTATCATGACTTGTTTTTTGAAGAAACCTCCACCAGATTTTAGCAGCAAATGGGAGCAATTTGGGCGTTATTCAAGCCCAAGTTGCCTTGTTTTTTGTTTCTCTCCTGACTGAAGATGTGTCCCCCTCCCCCTGCTTTTTGGGTGGGGGGCAGAAAGGGGAGGTTACCTTCCCGTTGAAATAAACCAGCAAGAACTTTGTCAAGGAATGAACTCTTACTGTAACCCACACCTCATTTGTCACCCTGATGGGCTGAGGAAAAGTGACATTTACAAACTGAGAATGAAAGTACATCCATTTCACCAGTCTGACACCCTGATATAATAACTATTTACCTTGAGAAAGAGGGACTGAGATTTCCGATTCTTGTGAATCTTCTCACTTTGGCACTTATTTTCTCACTCTGTCAAACAGCCCCAGATTAATGGAACAATTTGTTCAACAAATCATATTAGCAGAAAGCGCACAGGGTAAAGAGAAGGAGGCGGGGGAGCAGGAAATTTTTACTCATTCATAGCAGTGGTATCTCTGCAAATAAAAATGTAGTTATGCCTGACATTTACAGAGGTACAATGTGAAAGGGAAAAAGTGTAATGACTTTGGGCAGTTGAGAGATCACTTTGCAAGAACAGTAGTGCTCAAAAGGGAATAAGATAAAGTTACACATAACATCTAGATTGAGCTTCTTTCTGGAACATATTTGTCAAACACAGCAGGATCCGTCTGTGTTTAAAAAAGAGTTTTCCATTAAAATTAAGCACCGTGTTCTTTTCCTAACTATAAAGAAATGCTCCCTTACAATCTGCTTTTCAGAAATGTTAGGTAAAGAATTAAAGTAAGTTGGAGCCATAGGGTGAATGCTATGAATCCTTCTGGATGGATTGATAATGTCTAAGGGACTGATATAAACCCTGCCTAAGCCAGCAGAAGATTTTCCATTGCCTTCACAGGATGAATTGGGCACAGAACAATCAGAAACCCAACTATTCTTCTGCATTTACTCCTTATTTACACTTTATAACCAGACAAACAAGGTTCCTTCTATTTCCCTATACACAGATAGCTCCTGCCATGGAGTCAAGAGAATGCAAGAATGCAAGAATAGTTTTTCCAGCTTTACAGAGGCCCAGGTATAAGTATAATCAATTCTAGAAAATTATTATTTACATTGGGTAAATGTTTTGGTTAGGAATTGCAAACAAGTTACGACTGTATTGATGAGTAATTCACTGGGCAGCAAACCATACTTTTTCCTTTCAGCTCTTTAACCCAGAGCTCCTTGCAAAACTGTGTGTTGGTATTTATAGCATATACAGAACAGATTATCTTTAAAAAGTGTTTCTTTTTAAGTCTGAGCAGCCTGTTTCTGCTAGCCATGAAAATATAGAGAGCAATGCAGCATCATCCCCCTGCATGCACACTCACACACTTATAAACACATTTTAAGAGGATACTCTAAGTTTTCCATCACATTAATTTATTTCTGTTAGCTTGGTACAGCAGCACTGTACCCTGTTCTCCAATGAAAATTGACGCTCCCTTGTTCCACGTTTCTTTATGCCATGACCTTGAGTGTCAAGAGAAAATATTGCTTTGCATCCTTGTGTTGCTTGAGTCCTGCTTCTCTCTTTATAGCTTATTACTTGGCATACTTCAGAGCCTATGTACTGCAATGAGATATGCACTGTACACCAGGTAACACTTGGAATACTTCAGGCTATAGAGATAAGAAGAGCTGACTCTGTTGTGCACATAATATTTTGCCCCAAATTCAGGAATTTAAAGGAATGGTTCAAAGGTTTCAGGTGGCAAATTGTTAGTTGCTTAATAAAAGTAATCAGCCTTCTACATGACTGAAAAAAAAAAAAAAACAAACAAAAAGCTGAACACACAAAATCATTACTTATTAATTCAACTGGGTTTTATACCGGTGACAGTGAATGAGATGCATGCACAATTTGGTAAGGATCTAGGCAAGGGGAGTCTGGCACAATTAATGCAGTTGGGATTTCCAGCAGCACCACAGAGAGCAGAATCCATCCTCTTCAAAATACAGTGCAGGTAAGGGTCACCGGTGACATTTCCTGAGCAAGCACAGCAAAAGAACTAAAACTAACCTGATTTTAAGTGGCTCAACCTCTTCAACCTATTTCAGTAAATGGAGAGCTTCTGAGAAAACCTTGCCCCAGTCCACCCACCCCACACTGAACAAGCCCCAGACATTAGGTAGGCTGGTCCCTCTGCTGACCTTTCTCCTCCCTTTTCCCACTCACACATGGTTTTACTCTTCATTGATTTTGTGAATTCCTGAAGCGCCCTGTTCTTGATGGCCCTGAGGACAAAAACGTTGCTGTCCACTACGGCTGGAACAGTGACCAAGGGTGAAGGTAGCAGAGACTTGGCTGCTCTTCCGTGGCCATCTCCAACCTAAGACACACATGAGTAACAACATTATTAGTTCAGAACAAAAGATGCCTTGTACACTTTAAGGTTTACACCTCACTGATCCTTCTGGATACTTCCCTGTTCCATGGAAAGTAGATTACAGCACAAGGACTCGGCTGCAAGGAGAACTTGGCATGTGCCATGCTCAGATGGCAGGTTCTCCTGCCAGTCTGCAACCCCCAAGGTAAACAGAGATCAGTCCCAGCCTGGAAGGAGGAGTTTCTGGGTATTTTGTTGGTTTTTGTTTTATTTTGTTTTGTTTTTTCATGACAATCTCTTCTTTCATTTTAGTACGCTACCACAAGGGGGAAAATAAAATCTGGTTTTGTATCTTGAGCATTCCAAAAAATACTGGATTTTTTGGTCAAATTTGAAATTTTGTGGATGGAGCCTGTGAACAGTTTTGTTATATAGATACAGAGTCAATCTTCTGGTGCAAGCCTGTCTTCCTTACAGAAGCATAAAACAAAGAGAAAGGAGGTGCCAAGGTGGCTATAGTGGAAATATGCTACAGGGAGGCTAAAACTAAAACAAAAATAAAAAACAAAACAGCCCTCCCTCTCCAGAGAATCTGAAAAGAAAGAAACACAAAGCACTGATTGTTGGTCTGTCCTTCCCAAAACATCTCTGTTTGCCAACATATTAATATTCCAGAAGCAAATGCTCTCATCTTTTCCCAGCTGGGGATTCTCCATCTCTCCAGGCCTGTTCACTCCCATTAAGTCACAGATGTAAAGATGGACTAGAGATGTTCGACACATTTTTCTAATTTTCTAGAAATTACTAACAAGCACAAGGACCCTATTTCAGAAATGGGCTTCACAGCAGAGGTCAGTTTGAAGGTGTATTAACAGTCAGGGATTCTCCAAGAGATTGTGTCCTGAATGTAAAAGAAAAAAAAATTAAAAATTGAATCTGAAAAACTAAAATCCACAAGCTATGTGTGTGTGTAGCACTTTCTTTGTGAAGAGTAAATCATGTATTTTAATTTTGACCTCTTTGAATATTTCACATTTTCATTGTCATGGCAACTGCTGTTTTTCCTTTAGAAATATCAGCAATTCAAACTGTAATTCCCTTCCTCTTTCTGGTTTCTCCATATCCCTGGATTATTTGTCCCAAAAGAACTCCAGTAAATTGTCTGTGATCCAACTGTAACAATGAGCTGTGACAGTGGGTAAATGGGCACAAATGCCTAACGGGGTACTAGAGTAACTCTCCAAGTCAGAGATAGATTTTGGCAGGAGCCAGGACTTCTCCAGGTGCAATCACAGCTGTTTGAGTTGGATTTTCTGTGTAAGCAACAGCACAGCCCAATTCTTTGCTTTTTGTGTGAACCCCAGTGCCAAGGCCATATATATATATATATATAAAATAATCCTCAAAACATTAAACACCAGGAAAAGAAATTAAACCACTGTCCTATATTAAATACCATATTAAATCCTAAGTTCATAATTAGGCCTTATGGGGCTTAATCTTCATGGGCTGTTGCTGAAGGAGCACTCAGGTCCATCAGCAGAAGTTGTGCTAATCAGACCTTTCTCTGGAATTGTATTTTACAGAGCATGGGGGCTAAATGCTCACAAATCACTCATGAGCATTTGGAGGGCAACTTTAACTCCCAAATAGAAATATTAGTCCTTGTGTGACGTGAGATGGTCTTGGTCATGTGGGAGTGCAATATCCTGAAAGCGGAACTCTGCCCAGAGCGGCAAACTTACTTGTGTATAGCCAAGAGGAGAATTTTGTAAACTGAAAAGTAGAACCTTTAAAAGTGAATCTCTTGCAGTGAAAAATGTAGCAGATTAATAAGAAATATGAGTAGCATTTTGCTTCTTTGGTGACTCCTTATTCATAGTAATCCTTTAGATATGGAGCAAACAGTTCTATGAGTACAGGATTTAATAAAGCCTAATGAAGATTTTTAGTGGAGACGTGTCTCATAGCTGGGTTCACTCTGTTTCTTTAAGGTGAAAACACTGACAGCAGCTATTTCTCCAGGAAGCTTTTCCTGGTCTAGGGACATTCATAATGCCTCTCTCCTGTGTAAATTATCTGATGTCTAATGGTGACAGACGCGTACACACATACACAGACTGTGATTGCATAAGCCTGGATTCCTGAGTAAACCATGCTGAAAGAATCCATCAAGAATGCTAATCAGAATTGGAGACCTTCAAATACCATATGAAGCAACACAGCTACTGCTTGTCATGCAAAGTTGCAAAACATCTATACATAGGTCCCATATAGGTGTGCATGTAGAGGTTATAGATAGATGTGCGTATATTTGTGTATGTATCTATATCTGCAGAGTTTCCATGTGCTAGAACCTCCCTTCTTCAGGCAACACATTATTGGTTTTGTTGCCTGTGCAACTGTGAATGAGTATTAATTTGAGATGACTCAGTTTGCTGCATGATTCATCCCAAATGTGAAAGGGGGGCAGACTGAGTGGAATCTCATTTCCCCATAACAGTCTGGGGCAAATGGGCCCTGGACACCCACGTATTTAGAAATCTTACATACCTGTGAAACTTTTATTTTTTTCACCCCTCTGATGAATAAGGAGACGCCAGTGTGAGTTTTATACACTCTGCTCATCAGGCCAATGTATAGAAACTCGCTGAGCTGAGACATAAATATGGTCTAATCATCAAATGTGGATTCAGGTCTCCCCTGCTGAGCAGGTAACAGTCTAAAGTGTTTAAACTGATACCTGCCCAGCATGTGGTATCTTAATCAGCATCACATTCCTGCACTTCCTCCCTCAATTTGGTCTACAGAGACAATGACCTCAGGAAGACAATTTTATTTTAGTGTTCAAATTTGTCTATATGAATATATTTTTAACTCATGCACTGCCTGGTGGATGAGCTTTGTGTCATCTGTGCAAAAGAAAACGTCACTCATATGTAGGGAATTATAAAGAGGTCATCAGATGGAAGGTAGAAAAGTGAAAACCCTAATGAGCAGTTTAAGAGATCTTATTTTTTTTCAATTTTACAATTTAGACCAAAATCAGAAGTTGGGCTGACATGGAACAAGTTCCAGACAGGGGCAGCTCATCCCTGAAGATGCCATCTCCCCAACCCTCACACAGTGTCTGGGGTCTCCCAACACCTGCCATCATCCTTCTTTCTGGGCAGCTCCAGCCACAAGGGAAAATTTGTTTTTTTTACTTCTGTTCAACTCCTTCTGGGCACAGATAGTGTGTGTATGAACTTTAAAAGAAATCAGTGCAGTGGTTGCTTTTTGAATTCCAGCCCTGTTTATTGTGATTAGGGACACATTTCCTTCGAGGAGGCCTGGTTTCATATTGCCCAGAGGGAGGGACCAAACTCCCTGAAAACCACAGAATTCATATCTGTCTGAAACAACCCATTTACATCCCAGTTTTTAGACCGGCTGGCAGATTGGGAAGGGATGTGAAAGCTTCGACACCTGACTCCAACCTTGAACATCCTTCACCCACACCTCTCCTGGGAGGCTGGCGGTTCCAGCATATTCCCTTGCTCCTGTCCAGCGAGCTGCTTGGTGCTGCCCTTCCCTCAAACCATGGCTGGAGACACCCAGTGTCCCCTTTCAGGACAGGGTGTCCTTAGGAGCATGGAAATTCATCTGCTGCTCTTCAACTCTGCTGCTGCTGGAGGCTCTCAGCTCCTCAAATGGTTCCTCTGCTTTGTTCCTGGAAAGGTTTTGCGTGCTGCAGGATTTGAGGGCATTTGTGAGTGGAATAAGCACAGAGCAGGATGGGGTAGTGGTTATGGTGTCCTTGCTCTGTTTCCAGGTTCTTTTGGTCTCCCTGGATTTCTGACTGGTGGGGTTCTCCTCTGAACATACTCTTCCAGGTAGGAGAGGACCTGGAAGATCATGGCGAGGCTCCCAGGCGCCTTGGCCTTATTTTCCACTTTCACCGCGGCCGACCAGCTGGTGCTGCAGCAGCAGCAGGAGCAGCGCTTATCTCCAGCTCCCAGCACTTCCCCCGGCGTGCGTGTGGGAGCCGGCGTGCCACGGCCTTGCCTCGGCAGGGGGAGAAGCGCGGCCGGGCCAACAGGAAGGCTCCCTCGCCGTGCGCCGCATGGCCGGGCCTGCAATCGGGCGGCTGCAGGGATTTCCCGTCCCTTCCGCCCGGGCGGCTGCAAGGCCGCGCCATCTCTTCCTGCGAGGCCGGCGGAGCGTCGGCAGCACCCGCTGGGCCTCAGGAAGCCGCCGGCCATGAGCGAGCGGCGGCGGGTGGGCAGGCGGGGGCGAGGGGGTGACACTGGCCAAAACTCGTTTGTTTGGTGGCCGCCAGGCCGACACGCGCTGGCTGGGCCGGAGGAAAACAAAAGCGGGATGTCTGCTTCAAAAAAGGCAGGAAATGGAGCAGCACGGGGGGACGGAGAGACCTATTGGGACTGGGCTGGGGCTTCTCTCTTAACCTATTGTTTCATTATATATTAAAAAAAAAAAAAAAAAAAGAAAAAAGAGAGAGAAAAAAAAGGAAAATAAATTGAACACATCCTGTGACCTCTTATCAAGCTATCAGGAAGAAAAACAAACAGCTCATTCATCTAAAGGCTCTGGGTGTTTTTGATGTGACTGCTGGACTTGTTAAATCTGTCAGGCCAGGCAGGCATAGAGGGGTCGGGACCGGCACTGTCCCTTTGCTTTTTATGACTTTTGGGCCAGGCAGGAGCTGTTTGTTTGCCAGGGTTTCTATAAACAGCATTAGGCATTTCCCAGCTGGCTCTGGCCCCCAGGGCCTCTGCTCCCTGTGTGCAGGAAGTCTTTCATTCCCCTCTTATCTGCAAACCAGACGATTTTGATGGCTGATGGTTCTGCTTCATGTCCCCTCCCTTTTTTCTGGCCATGCACCTATAATTTTCCACTTCTCTTCTTCCAAAGAATGTGACATTTGAGGGATTTGAGCCACTGCTTTATTTAGCTCTCAGCCATGATATTATTATTCTTTTTAATTATTCTTTTATGACTTCTGTACTCATGAAGAAGTGGCCTTATGCTCTAAAGTGCTTCAAATCTGACCAAGCAAAACCTCAGTGAGTCCTGGTTCACAAAACATCCACATAAACTTGTTTACATCGTGCCTATAAAAAAGCTGTATTCACTTCTGAGATCTTTGGCTAAGGTGTTAGATTTTTAAAACCAGGGAGGGTCATCAGGTCACTTATGCTAAGCGGCTTTATAATTCCAGTCTTAGTATTTCACTCATTTCCCACTGTAGTGGGGCTAATAAATCATTTTGTGCTAAATGGTATCTTTCAGAAAGGCATCCACTCCTGATTTGAAGTCTTCAAGAAGTGGAGAACCCATGACCTCCACTAGGAACCTGGGTTATACAACTTAAGCAAAAGAAAAAAAACTTAAAATATCTTTTGAGTAGAAACTAGAGTGCTGTTCTGACCCATGGTGCAATGCTGTGAACAGGGTCTTTTCCAGCCTGAGAAGAAGAGCATAGTTAAGTGAATAACTTGAAGGACATATTAAGGAGTGATAATATCTGATTCAACCAACTTAAGCCTAAAGAATTCTCAACAATTTTACTCCTTGGCCTGCTCCAGATGGGTGGTAGGAATTTGGGCTGTGCTGACTTGGTCCAACACCAGAAAATCCTACAACCATAATATCTCCATACCATAGCCAGTCCACTGAATAATTGAAACATCAGCAGGTGCCTGCAAAAAATGACACAAGTGTAGACAGACTCTCTTGATACCAACAGAGATTTAAAATTTTCAGCAGAGACAATGATTCCTACAGCAAATTTAAATAAAACTTACAAATACATAACTGAAAAGTGGACCATGGCACAGTTCAGATCATTCCTTTCGGTGCATCACTGGTAGTGGTGTTTCATTTTCTAGAAAGCAGGACATGGTAAAGTGCAATGATATATCATTGTGAAACACTGTTTGGAAGCTCACTTGACCTTTCAATCTTGGTACTTTCCATATTAATCCCATGCTGCATGAATTATAAGAGGGAAGATAAATATTTAGTTTCTTACTGTTCTGAACAAAGTCCCACAATGTTTTCTTTGCTGGCTGGAGCAATTCAGAGCAACCAGGAAGGAGGCAGGCAGCCTGGTCGTCTTCCCAGGATACTGGTAACACAGACTGCACATCTAATTGCAAAAACAGAGAGTAAGGAATGGAATTGCAGGCAGGTTTTTTGCAGATTTTCAGAGAGACATAAATACAAGAGAGTGGAGGAAGAAAAGGAAGTAGAAGACTAAGGAAAACTACTTTATTCAATTCACTGACACTGTGGTACCTAAATTTGCTGTTGATTTATGGAAAAGCTTTCAAAGCCCCCTCCCTCAAATTAATATTCAGTACAAATTACTCTCAGAGGCTTTGAACATTTCCCCACCAAGCACTTCAGGAAAGAAAAACCAAAAGATCCTTCCAAATCAAAACATACAGCTCAGAATCTGATTTTTCTTTTTTGTCTGATTTATCAGCCTAAATTAGGACTGTTTGGTATGAAAATTTTGCCCAGAGGATTTAGATACATGTAAGCAATTTTTCTCTTATTCCCACCACAGTGTTGGAGTCAAAAGCATTTAAAAAACTTTAAAGTTGCCCAGTAGGTCTAATGGTTAACTCAAACCAATTACCCTGAGTAACATCAGTGCTTTCTTCAACTAATTTATCCTTGGCTATCTTCAGTGAGCTAAATCTGTGTACTCAAGTCTCTTGCAAGTTCCCATGAAGTTTAGCTCCAGTTTTTGGCTTTAGCAGAAGCAGATACTGCACAGTGCAGGGATTGTGAGTTAAATCACTATTGCAGATGATTGTAGATCTACAAGGGAAGAGGTCAAGGGTGGATCTTTATATATAATGTTGATATCACTTGTGAAACTGGAGGGACAAGTTAAAGCAGAAGTGAGAAAGTTGGGAGACAGCTGATTAAAAACTGATAACTTGTATTTCTAAGAAGTTTGAAACGGTTCAATTGTCTCTAGTTTTTTTTGTTGTTTTTTTCTTTTTTTTTTTTGCTCTTGCTGGCAACTCGACCAGCTGATGTCATCAGCGTCTTAGTTTCCAGATTGTTAAAAAATTGACACACATTCAAATACACAATCAATTTTTGTATGGAGCAGATTTGGAATTTGTAAGGTGTGTTCAGCTGAGTTTCTTGGCCTCTTGTAAACTGTTCA
This sequence comes from Agelaius tricolor, assembly GCF_023055355.1. Lineage (NCBI taxonomy): Eukaryota > Metazoa > Chordata > Aves > Passeriformes > Icteridae > Agelaius > Agelaius tricolor. The sequence continues at coordinate 5,369,523 of NW_027269276.1, read as the reverse complement.
TTTTACTAAAGCCACCATATACTGATGGTCCTGTGGCAAAAAGGACTTCCAGAGCCTTTAGAGGGAGTCCTATACAAAGAGTAAGTGTGAAACTCTGAAGTCTATCTTATCCCCTCATCGAGTGTTAATGGGATTTGTATTGATTCATTGATGGGAGATTACACTCCTTAGTGCCTTTGTCATTAATACTTATTGGTAAAATGTACAACATGTGGAAGGTCAATATCTCATCCATATCCTTTCTTTTTTTTCTAATTTGGTTTCTAGTAGTTGGAAAAGGGGCTCTGAGATAACAGCCAAGTGCAACAGGGGTTATTAAAGAGGCCCCAGCTACCAGCAGCCAAGAGGAAATCTTCAAACACTGATTTTCACAAACAGATTGACTTCACTTCTCCCCATACATACAGTACCAGAATGATTAAAAAAAAGTTAGACAAATATTTATACATATGGCTAATGAGAACACCTGGCATAGCAGGCAAACAAGCTAATGGGGAAGAGATGGAATGGATGTGGATCTCACGGTGTGTGTTGCATCCCAAGCAGCTTGTTTTCTCCACTGATGTCTCCTTCAAAGAGCCTTTTGCTCCAGACAATGAACGTGCTGGAGCTGCTGCCCTTGAAAGCAGTTGGGTTCCCACTCTACCTCAGGGCAAAAGCAAAAGCCACCCCCCTTTGGAGGAGGGCTGGTTAAAAGCTCCAGGTGCCAGTGCCTTTGCTGGGATTTTGAGTAGGCTGGTGATGGCATTTGGACAGAGACATTTGTCTCCTAGGACCTGGGCTGGCACCACCAATTTATCTCATGCTGACCACAAAACAACCATCACCTGATAAAGACTTTCATTTATTGCCAGTGACTGGTGGACCTCTGGAGGTTTGCTTGGGACAAATACCAATTCAGCTGCCAAACCTTATCTGAACTATCTGAACCTCTGGTGTCTAAAAGAATTGGGCTGGAAATCTCATCAGATAAGGATTTACTCTGTGATTGACTCTAGTTATTGCTTCCAGATGGGTTAGAATTACTGACATAACTGCCCCTTTTGCTTGGTATTTGGTGTATCCAGTTCTGGCTCAGAACATGGGAAAAAAGTATAATTGACCAAAAATATATGTATCTTTTATATTGGGTTAATTTTGATTGTTCTTCATTTTTAAAGTTTTTATCCTTCAGTCTCCATTTCCTTATTGTTCCTGAACTGTAGAGAAATCAGAACTTTTTCAGCAGAGAGCCCACTGATTTCAGTGAAATCTTTTAATATTGGCCTGCCTTGTTTTGGTAAGTCATAATAAAAGCAGATAATCATGAAGACTGGGAGATGGTTATATCACCTCCTTTAGAAGAGATTCTGAATGAAAAGCCAGTATATATACAGATAACTGAACTGCCTCCCTGTACTTCTTTTTTATTTTTCTTCTTACATAAAGAAGTCAGATAAATAAAGTATTCTGTCAAGAGAAAGTCACAATTCCGTTTCTAAATAAATATTTCCTTTGCTTATTTACATTTTTACAGTGTACTCACAATTTTAAGTGCAATGTTTCATTCAATCAACAAGTCTTCCCCCCTCTCCCCACCCCCTTACTAATTTCTTGGTTTTCAGACATTCTGAGAAATTTTAATTTTTTACTGGTGTTGATTGACAACAGTTCCCACCTCCCTGGCCAGACTTTTTCTGAACAAGATGAAAGCTGAAAATTACTTTGTTTTATGGAATAAATCAAAGGCTACTGTAGCAGTAAAGAAGCAACCAGAAAGACAATATCATTGGGATGAGGAGGGAAAAGCCCTGCACTGAAAACTGGCCAGGAATCTGTGAGAATTAAAAACTTGAACTTTACATGAGAAGTGCAGGGATCCAGACAGGAACAGAGGTTGTTCAGATGGATTTTTAGCATCAAGCCATTGCTTGTTAGGGCCTGGCAGATGCCCCAGAGGGATTGGGATGAAAAGGGAACAGAAGTTGGTAGGTTTGGAGGAGCAAAGTGCATCTTGCAAATGAGAAGACAAATTTCCCTTACTGTAACTCTGCGACATGTCCACAAACACCATGAGATTTTGGTGGTGCAGCCTCTTCATGCAGGATCATCTAGTGATTAGGAAGGGAGGAATTCCCAAATGACTACAGGTCAATGGTCCCTCTAGTTCTCTAGTCTGTCTCTGACAGTGCCAATTTTGAAAGATGAACTGTGGAGAAGTTTCCCAAGGGAAGCAGTGGAAGTCCCACGTCAGGGGACTTTTACATCTAGACCAGACAAAACACTAGAAAATGTACTGTAGCCCTAGCGAGCAATTCTGCATCAGCAGGGAGATGGGCTGAATGATCTAATATGGCTCTTCCATCTGCAATTCCTGTGAGTCTATGAATCACATTTCTGTGTGGCAATGCAGCCGAGTAAATACAGTGCAGAGCAATAGCAGCAGCTATCTTGGTATCTCTGTAACAGTAACATGAGTAAATTAGGCAGACAAATTCCAAAAAGGGATATATTTGAGTCTCCAGTTCTAAATCCATCTGTTCAAACTGCCTATAGCACAGTATGCAACTGCTAATTCCTAAGTGGTTCAGGCTGGATAACAAGATATTTTGTGTCAGGTATGCTATTAGCAAAGAACTAACCCATTACTCGTTCCTGTTTTGTTGTACAGAGGTAGTGTTCCCTAACCAGGCACATTTTTGGATAAATACAAAGACTGGCCCAGCTATCTATAGCCTCTGTGAATTTTAACTTTAACCATATGGAAGGATCTTGCAAAAGTAGACTATAAAATTTGAAAATATGTCAGTTTAAGATGCAAAGTGTCTTCTGACTGGGAAAGCAAGGGTGGAAGGATTGAAACATCTTATTACCAGACAAATGTGCTCAAGCTTTATCCTGGTCCTGTGCCTAGATGATCCAGACAGAACTGAATTCACGGACAGTTGGGTGGGTGTCAAAGCTGCCCATATGTCAGACTAAGCAAACATTTCTTTTGTACACGCTACCCAGTCCAGTGGGTCAACTAGGCTTAGAAAAACCTCTAACTTCGTTGATTGATTTGGGAAAGGGAAGTATCAAACATATCAAACTCCACTGTCAGCAGTAATCACCACTGAACAGGATTATGTGGAACAAATTTTCAAGATACTTCTGTGGAAATAAGGGCTGTATACAGAGATGTTACACAGATGTTACACAGTTGACAAAAAAGTCCAGTGTTTCATTGCTTACTTCACAGGAGAAATTTCTCTAGCAGCCAGGAAGATACTTTTTCCATAAATCAACAGGAAAGGAAGTGTTTATGACTTTTCTTTTTCTTTTTACTGAGGTTGCAAAATCCTGCAATTCCAACCACCAAAGGCTTATGTTTCTCATCACTGCTCAACCCACCCCCTCACAGCCATGACCTTCCCACAGCCTTCCTTAACTATCTTCATTAAGTGTTACTCCATTTTCTGGGATTGTAGCATGATGTTTCTGCCACACCTGTGGGATCATATTTGATGACTTGTGATCCTAAAAAGTCTTTTCCCCTTAACTGGCTTCTGAGAGTGCAAGAAGGTCACCACCTCCTGAGCATCACTTTTAATGGGGGAGGCTGCAGCACCTACAGCACATCCAAACCAAGAGGCTGGACATGTATATGGGAAATAATTTTAGACCAAATACATACATTTATTTGTGTGTGACTAGCTCCACCACCTCATGAGATATCCAGGTATTTAGTTGTCAACAGGCCTCCTAGAGTACCCTGACTATTCATGAAGACACTGAAGAATTCAGTTTCATGACATCCAGACCTGGTGATTTATTCATTCTGAACTGCAGCATCATTTCTTCGCTATTCTTCATTCATTTTTCCCACATTTAAAAAGTTTCATTCACCCAGTCATAAATAAGTGAGTAAATAAATAAATAAAAAATTCCACACCTTTGTGAAGAATGAAATTGAACTGTTTATAAATAAACCATAAGCTGAAATGCGTTTGCATAAACTGTTTGATAAACACTTAGGAAAAGAGAAATTGGGGGAAAAATCCATCTTTGTATTTTTCACTGGGAAAATGAAGACTGTTTTCAGGTAGGAGAAATATTTTCACTTTTTTCCTCTATTTTTGAACTGGCTCAGTATAAAATCCATTGCCAGAAAATGTTGAAATTGGTAACACATTGAATGTAATAGTTAAAAAGTTCTTCCCCTAGTACTTAAAAAAGGCTTGGACTTGTTTATTACTGTTAAAGGAGAATGTCTTGTTTGTAGCTGTCTTAAGGTTTGGCACCTGATCTGGACAAATCAGCCAAATCCCCTTGACAGTCAGAGGAAAGAAACAGGCTCCTTTCCAGCCCAGCCCAAGAAAGACATCTGCAGTAGGTGTATGAAGAGCTATGAAGAGACAACCTGGACAAGTAGCTTTGACATCTGAATTTTGGCTGGTTAAAGCTGGATTAGATGAATTCCCCCATAAGGTCCTCTCAAGCTAAGAGAACATTTGTTTCCCATGCTATTTACAGATGTTACCCAATGGCCAAAGGTCCTATAGGCATCAGATGAACTACATCAGTATAAACCCAGTAATTACAAAATGCAGAAACTTTGACATAGCTGTAGAATGAATGCCAGCATTTAATTATTAGATGTCTACATTTACATTATAACTTTTTTGCACCTGGATTTACAGGAAAGGAACCTAAAATTACAACAAGCAAACTGCTTATATAACTTCAATGCAAAATAGACTGCAACTAAACTCAGGAAGGATTATTATTACCTGTAGGTTTCTGGATTAAGTAAGGCATTCACTGAGAGGTTTGTACTACAATATAGCCCCCAAACTTAAATGTTGTGACATTAGCAAGTAGCTTATAATTAAAGTATGTTGCCATTTCACCAGGCTTTCATTTATAGGATAAAGTGCAAATTCTATTCTCTGTGAACTTTAGATACATCCAACTTTTTTCTTTGTTCTTTTCTTTAAAGCTTTGCAACAAATGCATCTCCATATGCTTATATTAGTTAATCTAGTATTAAACATATTGGCTGCGCAAAATGTTGGCATGCATTAATAAATGTTTTCATTTTTTTATTCTTTTTTTTTTCCCCCCCCTTACTTTAAATTCTTCCTTTGACTACACAAGCAACAGCTGTCTAGCTTCCTGTTCAGTACTGGATCTAATGCCTCTACAGAAATCTAGGTCAAAACACTTGGAATGCATGAATATCAAACAGAGTTTTCAAAACAGCAAATGAATACATCTTTAACTGGTGACATTTTCCTGTAGCATATGGCTGCAAGCTCAGGGGACTGCATGCTTTTTTGATGAATATGTTCCGTCAAAAACTAAGGAATGGCAGTGGGCTTATATCACCTTCTGTTTTGCCTTATGAAATGATAATACAAACTCATAAATGGATACTACTATCACAAGACTCCTGCCTTTTGTCCAATCCCAAAGTAGTACAAGGCCTACTGGTTAAGAGCCTCACTCTTTGGTCATGTTAAAGTGTGAAAGATAACTGTCAAAGATGCATTTTTGTAAAGCACTTGCCCATGTCACGGAGGGCATAAGATTACCTGCATTTCCATACCAGTGGAAAACAGCAACATACGGTACCAGGAAAGAGGCACACATTAATTCTAGAATTCCACTAAGACATTAAACCCTGCATATCATTTCTGCAAAAGAATGGCACACTAGAACAAAGGTAATATTAATATAGTTTAGCTTGACACCACAAATATGCAGGGAAAGTTGTACATTTTCAATGATAGAAATAAGAGAATAAAGAAATAAACTAAAATTAAAGTGCTGGCATCTCAATAAACCCCATATCAACATAAAAGTGCCAGTCCAAAGAAAGCTGCTCTAACGAGCTTGTCTGCTCCTCTCTGAGAAGAAAGCATGGGTTTGGCAGCAACACCAGGGACTGTTGAATAATTAACCAACTACCAATTCTGACCAGTAGGAAACGATGGAGTAATTATTTCTGGTCATCTATTTATCTTAAACAGCAAAAAAATATTCCTGTCTAATACCTCCTTAGGCTGATGAAACACATAGAAAATCACCTAAATACTCTGGAACATTCTATAAAACCCGGGATTGGAAATGCTATCTCAGCTGGAAGCACCCTGGCTCCCTTGTGAGATTTGCAGGGGGTTGTGCAGGGTTTTAGAACAGGAGTGTGGCCAAGGTGTCTGCAGGTTCTGACCTCCAATACCCTGTGAGATGTAGTGGGGCAAACAAATACTGAATTCAGGTTCTGTTCTAAGCAGCCAACAGTTTTTTTCTGGGTTGACACTCATGGAACAAATGTGAGAATTGAACCCATCTAGATAAGCTGTGACCATATAAAATTGTTTTCATAGAAAAGATTTTAAACAACTGTGATATAAAGGCTGTGCAATGCTGAGTACCAGGGCTTCTCCTGTATTTTGAAGTTTCTTTTCAGTTATGTAGACTCCCCCCACTTTTTGCCCTTCCTCATCTCCCAAGTGCCATATTAAAACAATCCAGGATCTAAATTTCACTGTTCCTCTCTGATATTTCAATAGTTTCACACCACCTTGCTGGCTCAGCTTGTAGCTCCAGGCAGAGACTGAGGAAATAGAGTCTGAGAGGGAAAAAAAAAATCTGAATTCAGTCAATTTTGAGGGATTTTTAACATTTTGTAAACAAAGCCAGTTCATTAAAAGATGGATGGATGAACAAAGGAAGTGATCAAATAAAGAATGATTATCATTAGCCTCCTATGCATTCCTCACAGTTTATAGAAAGTACATCTGTTTTCAAAGCTATTTAGGATAGGTGCTTTATATGTATTTTACAAAAAGAAAAAAAAAGTAATCAGTTAAATAAAAATGAAAAATATAAATCCTTTTGAAACAAATTCTTTTATTTCCCTGCATTTTTTCTACTATTTCTAGATGCAGCTTTGGAAACACAGTCTTTTTTTCTTCCCTTTGTCTCCCTGGCTGTCTTTTATATATCTTATTGTCACTTAGCTGAAACTTTAGTACATTTAACCCTACAAAGGGAACAGCATGTGTTTAACCTTCATACTTTGAGCAAGTGTATTTCTTATAAACATCCCTATCAGCATAATATTTATAGTAGGGCTAAACTGATTAAACTTTGGATGTAGTCACTGGTGACCCCTTCTTTATGTTACCCAGTGGTCCACTTAATATCTTCTCCCTGGTTGAGAAATATTAACATTTCATCCCATGTTATACATTTGAATGACTCTTTGTTTTTTCAGCAAAATAAAAATTAAGAGCATTTTCATAATGCCTTTTTGAGAAGTTGGATGGCATATTTTTAAAATATTCTTTCCATTTATGAAACTTTAAATTTTTATTGTTGTAATAGTTTAACTTAGGTACATTTTTTTCTCTCAGGAAAGTAGTTGAATTTCAATTCACTTGATGTTGGGTAAATGAACCAGAGTGCCTGGTTGGTACAGGACATGAAGTAACAAATTAAATTATTTCATTTTGAAGATGAAGAGATAGTTTCTCTGAAATCAACAGAAAAAAATAGTACAATTTAGTTGTACTTTCTTTAGTTCTAAAATTCATCTGTTTACATTAAAAAGAAGGGTTTGTGTCAATCCAGTTATGGGAAGGAGAAAGCCAGCAGAGCTACACAGCCAGCTGAGCAGGGACAGTAATGTTTGAGTTGTGAAAGCAAAGCTCATTTATGTGCTAAGCTTATTTTATTTTTCTTAAATCAACATTAAGAAGGAAAAGTTGAGATATTAATTACCCGTTTACTGCCAATGTAGCGGAAAATGTAATTTATAGACCACTTGCAAAAAAAGTGCTTGCTTAATTTAAGAACTCAAATTATTCAAATAACATTTTGAATTTGATTATTCGTATAATTGAAATGTTGCTCTCGCCGCCTGAATTGCTTCTCTGAGTTACAACCTGAGCAACAGTTAACTAAGATCACACTCACTGTGGAGACTGGCACCAATGTGAGCAGGAAAGGGAGGGAGACTAAGCCAATGTACAGCACTTACCTGGAGAAATTTATGGGCCAAGCATCAAGATTTAATTGGAATTTGACATTTTCATAGGCTCTCTACACACAAAGTTGTTGTCCTGCCCTTCATTTTCCCATATGGACTATACCAAATTAATTTGGTCCCACAAATCTGCATGCCTGAAATGAGTGATGTGCAGAAGGTAAATTGTCCATGTCTGAACTGTCTGTGCCTTCAGTCAGGCATTGACCATTGTGTTGTGACCAAGGTACAACCATGTTTACATTCTGCTTCACCAAGCCAGGAATTTTGGAACTGGTATAGATGTTGAAACTGAAGTTTGTCCAGCCCTTCTCTAAGAGCCTCCTGAAATCTCAGTATATTGTCACTGAATACAGTCTATGGAGCATTACCACTGAAAGCAGGCATCTGCAGTGCTCAAATTCTGACACTGATAATATGAAATGTACTTCCCTTCTCTGCAATGCCAACAAAAACAGGGCAGAATCAATACACCCAGATACAGGCAGATATTGACGAAAATCTTCATTTCGCTTAGGAAAGATACCTTTGAACTCGAAGATATCTACCTGTATCTAATTTCCCAAATAAGTGTTTCCTATCCCTAGTAAGAGGGAGAAAGAGATTAAATAGGATGAAAGACAAATGGAACATTCCACACTTGGCATCTAAAACACTCATGGATATAAACCTTTGAAGCATAGAGCACACGAGGCTTTAGTGAAACTGGAGAAGACCTACTTTGTATTTCAAAAATGGATTAAGATATTTAAACAATCCTGCATCCATACAGAAAGGGTCTCAACTGGCCTAGTGCAAGTTTGATTTCAATGCACCTGGACTTTCTTAGCAAGAATACCTCAGCTTTTTCAGGATTTAGAAAACTGATTCAAACAGATCTAACACTAATTTTTAAATTCTCTTCAGCAAATGCATGTCAATTACTTTTTACTTAATATATAAAGGGTATTATATTTATTTATTAGTTATAGATTAGATATAATCATTAGCATTAATTTATTATTCTTGGCACAATTTCTATTATTTTATCCTCCCTCCCCTCTCTACCTGGCTGTTAGTGAAGCCAAGGGATCCTCAGAAGAATCTGGAGCAGAAGCTCATGTTAGGAACTACAGGAGAAAAACATTAAGATTTTCTTCCTAACAAAGAAATAAGCTGAGAAAAGGACAAAATTTCATAACGGAAGATATGTCCACAAAATTTTCTCAATTCCCATGTGTTTGACTTGGGCAAGCAATACAAACCCTTTCAATCTCTCAGAATGACTGAAACTTTTCTTGCTGAAAAGTAGAAATGATAAAAATTAATATTAAAACCTGAAGTTTACTCAGAAATGATTAAGAAGTGTTTATGAGGAAGTAAAAGTAAAGTATTGTAAAAAAAAGGTGCCTCACATCTTTAGGTATAGGTATTTTTGCTTCTTTTCTATATGACTAGAAATTCTCAGGAAAACATTAGTCCATTGTGAAAAATTTTTGGCCCCTGAGTTGTTATTTCAAATCTAATGACATCCTGCTAAATCAAACAAATCAAAACAGACCCCGAACTGTGGGATTTTCAAAGGAAATGTGACGATTCATGTCACATTGAGTTTAAATACCTAACTTCATCAGACTCTAAAAATCCTATCCATAGTCAAAGACTTGGTGTATAACAAGTTGGAAGGATTTTAAATGACAGATGAGCTTTGAGAATTATGGATGAAATTAAGTAGAGGCTTTTTTTTTTCCCAAATTCTCAATGTCTCCAACAACTATGCTTCGTACTTTGCTGCCGAGAATATGAAACACTTGGACAGCCAATGGCATGATGTTTTCTGGGGTTTTTTTTTCACACCCTTCTTTCCCAGCTTGTCTTTTCTTGTCTAGTCTTTTCTTTTCTAAACAAGTCTAATTCACTCTTCACATTTCAGCTTCCCCATCCTCCAATCTTTATTATTCTTTCCTTCTAGTCAGCCTGCCTTTCAGCTAAGAAAAAGAGGGGTTAATAAAGCCATGATTAAGCTGTAAAAGGCTGACATTTAGATATCAACTATGAATCAACAGCTGAAGTATTAGTGAAATGATTTTGTAACTTTTTTTTTTTCTCTAACACAGGCACCCTGTGCTGCAGCTCTTCTCTTATGTTCCACTTTTCCAAGGTGCAAAGGGACAAATCACAAGTTGTGTCACTCCATCCACGGCCTTGCCCCGCTGTATGCTTGCCTGCCAAGTCTTGATGATAAAAAATCAGAATCTTTTTTTGCCCCTGAGAAACCAAAGGTGGAGTTATTAAACCCATCAGAGCAGCTTATCTCAGGAACATTTTAGCCTGGCTCACAGGCAGCCAACGGAGGCGTGAGCCAAACTAGACAGAGAGAGACGGAGGAGAGGAGAGAGGCAGCACAGAGACCCCATTAGTGATTCCCCCGCTGCAGTCTGAGTGGCAGCTGGGAACAAGGCACTAACTGTTTGCCCGTTGCCCATTCTTGTGTTATTGGGTAAAATAAAAGTTCTTTTCTCTGAGAATCTTTGTACAATAAAACAACTCTCAGTCATTCGCGAGTCAGGGGAGAGGAGAAAAGGGCCTCAGTGTAAAGTGCTCCAAACTGGCACATTGTTTCCAGTCATTTTCTCACTATTCACATATAAGGGGAAAGAAGAGGGAAAAAAAAAAAAGGGCAGAGGGATGAGAAAGGAGGAGGAGGAGGGAGGAGGGGCGGCTCAGGGTATCTTTTGACAGAAATGTCAGATGCGCGGGGCTGCCGGGGGAGGAGAGGGTGAAGTGTGTGTCTAAGGAGGGCAAGTTTTGCCTGAAAGTCTCCAGATGAACTCCTGGCCACACACTTCCCCCAGCCCTGACTCTTTGCCCATCACCTTTTTCTCTCCTTGGCTAAGATGGGATAGAAACCAGCTTCTCTGAGACCTAGAGGTCGGAGCGCTCCAAATGCTGCTCTGCAGATAAAGGACAAGATGGGCACTTCTCTCCCTCCCCTTGCTGCATTTCTCATGGTTTTCCTAATAACAGACACACTTAGCAATTTAATTAGCAGAAACTCTACAGAGCTGAAGGTCTGGCTCCTGCACATGACATCTTCTATTTCCAGGGATCAACAGCATAATAAATAGCCACATAAAGGTTTTTAATGAAATCTTTTATTCAAGAGTCTGCATGAACTTGGCTCATATTAGGTGTTTCCACAATAATAATAATTAAAACTCCAAAGAGCCACATGACACTTGTCAAATGCACAAAGTAGGGCACAATAACTCCCTAAACCACAATATCAAAACTTTAGCACTTGGATGAACCTGCACCTGGAAGTCCTGACTGAAGGTTCTCTGCTCAGAAGTTACATACTGAGTTCTGAAATTTGGAGAAAAGCATTTCCCCCAGCCCAAATTCAAGACTCTTCAAATAATTGTGAAGTAACAACACAAGTGAATACAGGATTAGTGGCACTAAAACAAAGTTTCCTTCATGGTTCCTTTAAAGTAGGAAAGCCATCCTGAACAATTTAGGTGTGAATCTAAAAGCAAGGAGAACTTAAAGGACTGATAAAGAAGTGGTAGGTAAGAGTAATGCAGGTCAGCATGACACATGGAAAATCATGGCACAGTATTAGTTTGATGACCAATTTATTCTCATGCCAAGTCCTGCATGTAGATCCAGTCTGAACAGAGAGGCTGCTGAATTTCTTGAACATGCCCACATCAAGCCAGCCCTTGGTCTGTGGGGTTTGTACCAGGGGGAGGTTGCACATTCCCAAAACCTTCCACTCAGAAATCCCATATGTGATTATACACATGATGGAGTCCTCAGTGAATGTCCCATGCCCAGAGTGTCACTGTGTAACTAAAGTTACCATGGGATTTTAATTCAGTAGAGGGAGCTGTGGGTGAGACTGATGCAGTTCCAGCCCAGGGAAGATTGATTGTGTTCATTCAGCCCCCACAGCCTGAAAATGCTCCCTATTTATTTTATTCAAGTTCTTGTTACAACACATCCCTGAGTTGCCAAGACTTTTTTTTTTTCCCCACTAACAAAAGTCCTTTCCTTTTCCCTTGTTCACTTCTGTGTACAATCAATCCCAAGAGCACTCTGGTATTTCACTCTGTTTTTGCCCCCTTAGTGCCAAGTCTGTTTCATAATGGCTACATGTATTACACCAGAGAAAGCTCAATATTTTTGAGAACTCATAGAGACTTGGCTGCCACTTGTTTTGCATTTAAACATGATACTGATCTGGATCAGATACATCCCAACCTTTGGGATAGCCAGGACCTATCATCTGAGCAATTCAATCTAGGTTATCTCCAATACCCTTGGCAAGCTTTTTTTTAAAGTAGACTAGAGTTAAAAACAACATTTACTGTGATTTTGCATAATGATTACAATTATTTCATAGCTTTGTGGCTGCCAGTGAAGCCCTACATAATGCTAGAGAGATAGTTCTATCACTTTAACTGTCATCCAGTAAAAATAAAAAATTATTGGCCAAAGACTAAAGGATAAAGTAAGTTCAAGTACTGGAGCAGAAGTTTGTGAGCCAGAACTGATCCAGCAGAAGCTAGAAGTACATTTGCACATAAGCTAGTAAATTATGTATTTGTCCTCTTAGTAAGTGTAAAAAATGCCAGTCCACCCAGCAAGGAGAGTGTATTACAAGTCAGGTGCTGTTTCCGTAAAAGCACCTCAGGAGCCCCTGTCTTTCCTACCTGTCTGTGGAATTGGTAAGGTTTATTTGAACAGAAGCTGCAGACTGTATTAGGCTAGGGCTTTTGTAATTTACCTCCCAACTCTCTGCTCAGAAATAAAAAAGTCTATTTCTCTTCATGGGCTCTAATCTTCTGAAAATAGCTGTTTTTCTGATTTCAAAATTGGGCTGAATAAATAACATTGTCATTAATGAGCTTCATAAAGCTGTTGTATGAACTGAACTAAATCAGAAAATAAAAAATGGCATGGGTGCAACAGTTTATTTGCATTACTTTTCCACTCGTTTCCATTTTTCCTTTCTCCTTACTTCACATCTATCAAGACTGATAGACAACACAAACACACTAACTTTCTCTGTGGGTTCAAGACAGTGATAACAGTTGTCAACAAAAAATTGCAGAGTAATGGTACATGTAAGGACACCCTGTCAACTGATACTACTTTTTGTCACGTTCAGATTTGGAAAAAAATGCTTTGACACTGAATTTCCTTGGTAATGTTCCTGCGCTGCTCCTAACCTCTACCATACATTAGAAGTGAGCTCTGGAGCAGTGGAAGCAGTGGCAGTAGAGAGAACATCATGCTCCAAGTCTGCAGCTGGAGGTGGATCTACTTCTCTGTAGAGAAGTAAAACAGATCAATCACACTTTCAGAAAGTTTCATATAAAGCTGCCTGTGGAGCAGAAACACTCATTGACAGCTCATCCTTGTTTAGTGTCTGATGAAAAAGATTTTCAGTGTATTTGAAATGGCTTTGTCCCATTAGCCCAGTGAACAACCACTTGCTTATGTGAGTTATGAGAAACCTTTATGTTCATAAACAGTGGATTTAGATGCAGTGGATGAACATCCACAGGGACTTATTCAGTCCAATTTTAGGCCACCAAAATTATCACCACTGTCATTACTTGTTGTTGTTATACTACTATTATTATTATTATTATTATTATTATTATTATTATTATTATATTTTATTTTGGGCTGCTCTATCATGTTGTCAAAAGGCTTTAAAGCAAGATAAATAGCAAATTTAAAAACACTTTGAAATTAGCATGCAGCTATTAGAAAATCTGTAAAACCTTGTGGTCCTGTTAATGCAATGTTTTGTGGAAAATGTCTTAAAACTGTTTTTTTTTTTTTTGCAAGATATCATGATGAGCACACAGGAAGTTCAAAACAGTGAAAGCATGGAGAATGAAGGAAAAAATATATGTGGTCATTGGGCTGAGACACTAAAAGACTTTCCAGTGTTTAATTTGTACCTGGTTCATACATATATTCAGCTGTACATCAGCATGACCTTCAGATATTGTCTTATTATAATTACTGTTTAAGCATTCACTTTGTAATTTGAACCTGTAAAAAACTCCTTTTCCTGGCAATTTGGGGTGTAGAGAGAGTGAAATCCACTGGAGATGTGGAGTCTGTGACTAGGAACTCCTGACTGCTGTCCCTGCGGCTGATTTGGAAATCACTGTTTTATCTTGCTCAGTAATAATCGCCCTCATCCAGCAAAAATAGTGGCTGTGCCTTTTACTCCCATTATTTTATGCAGCAAGTACATTGCAAGAAGGTACAGATGATATACAATTTGTTGTGATTTTTTCTTTGCTGTCCCATCTTCCAACTAGTTAAAATTCAAAGGCCACAAATAAAATATGATGGAAATACCAAATTCATCTTTTCAGTGTGAATTGCAGCAGGCAGAATTTTCCAAAGGCCTTTGGATTCCAGCACAACTTCATGATTTCAGAGGCTTATAAATGACAGTAGCATTTTAACCTTAAAATGTGTCATGAAAATGAAACTGCAGAATTTTCTCTGCAATTCTGACTTCAGAACATATGCTATATGGAATAACCTTCCAGCTCTAACTTCTTTGCTTTTAACAGCTGCAATCAGAGCCATGACTGAGGGAAGAAAATGTATCAGTGCACCCTTGAGCAGAAAGCTGAGGACCTTCATTGGAGTTCCCAATGAAAATATATGTCTAAAAGCAAATAGAATATTTTATGCTATACCTAAATTAATTTTTATTAACGTGATATTCACATAAAAAGAATATTTATGATTGTGATCATCAAAGTGGTTCAACCCTGTCTCCTTATAGGTCTCCAAGAAGATTTTCAAATTAGTTCCAAATTAGTTCCATGGCATCTGAATGATTCTCTAAACTCCAACTTTCAAGTGACTTTCATGAATATCACTACAAATGTAAGGATGCTGATGCTCTTTTGTCTAAACTTGACATCTGGACCCAAAAGGACTCATTTAACTGAATGAAATGAAGAATCACTTTGCTGAAAAACGGCTTTTGAAGGATCATCCTTTACCACCACTTATCCTTAAAGAAAAATAAGTGTACACAAGCACACATCGATGCAGCTCCCCAAATCTCTGAATAAACTCCTAACTCTCTGTGTACAGTGTTATTTGGCAGAGCTATAGGGCTGCATAATTACCCCAACTCCCGCATCAGGCAGGGAAAGTTGGTGACATGTTGAGTGAAATGCTACACTGTGTTAATAACGGTTTTGAAAGAAATCAGAAAAGTTAATCATGTGTGGACACAAGGTTAAGAAGCAATGTAACAGACTATTAAGTTTAATATAGATATGTGATATAAGCATATGCAGACAGCCATTAGCATAAATTCATGTTACAGAAGAGCAGTGCAGCATCGTGCGCGATGGATTTATTGCGCACGCGGTGTGCGGGGCGGGCACCAGAACGAGGGAGAAATGGGCCAACAAATTCACAGGCAGGTCTTGAGTCAGATTGGCAGAACCAGGGCAAATGCAACCAGTCTGCTTTTCAGTGGTGATGTTGTCTCAGAGTGACTATCTATCACACAACAGTCAAATCACTTGGCTGCTGTTTTCTGTGGGTTTGAACATGAAGACGTCAAAGTCTGGAGTGCACATGAGGTCCTCTGCTTTGCATTCTTACTGTGTGATGAGGACAGCTCCCACAGATCAATTTCTGCTCCCTGGCTCTGTAATGGATATACTGACAAATTCTGCAAAAGCGAAAAGTCTGATGCTGCTCACCAAGAATAAGAATTTCAGGAGCCTCCTTATATTTGTCCCATTTACCTGATTTCAGGATCCCTCATTCATACTGTATTGATTTTACCCAGTTACCAACAGAGACGAGTGAAGAATCTGTAACAAGTTCTGAGAATTTGCCTCCTTTTTTTCTTCATAGAATGTTAAAAATGTTCATTACACAAATCCACTGAAGAATTCCCCGTTTGCTAACTGCCTGCACTGCTATTTGACATTATCTAAATATATGTGGTTAAAACTGGCTCCTGCTAACTATTCTTTCTTGAAAAAAATTGATCACAGGCACATTTCTTGAAGATGACTAAAAAAAAAATTTCAAAATAATTTAGAGCTAAATTGGCCAAAATGATTTGTGTCATATCTGAAGAGACTGCAAGATGGAATAGTGAGAACTTCTAAAATTTGTTTATAACAATCAGCATTTTTCCTCTTCCTCTCTGGTTAGTGCAAAACAGAGTAATTGGGAAGAGGTCACAACTGGACTTTTGACAACATTTATAACATGTATAAATTGCACTGAACCACTTGTCCTTCATAATCCCAGAAAGAGCTTTTACACTCAAGATGTTTCCTGCATTCTATGTTCCTCCTAGCAATAAAAGCCCGCAACAAAACAGTGGTAGGGCCTGATTCAATTTAATAGTGGTCTCCTCACAATACCTACAACTGTTTAATGTTATGAATCCTTAGAGTTATGCTACTCTTTCATCAACAAAAGGAAGGGTTACAACCTTCCCCATGTACAATGTTTTTATTGTATTTTGCCTTTGGGAATTGCCAGCCCAGTCTAATCTCTATCTAATGGTGTGTGAGGGAGAAAGGGTCCCATCAGCTCAAAAAGTCATTGATATTCAGGTGAGATCCAAGCTGTTTTCCAAAGTTTGATCATTCCTTCATCTTCAAGGGCTGTTTGGCATCTTATCACTCATATGTCAAGTCAGGTCTAAAGGTGATTGTGCTTTATGAACTTCATTGTGGGTCCTGAATTTTGCTCAGCATATTTGGAAAATTCTCCAGATTTCAGATTTTTAGCTGTCCTTAACATGGAGGAATTTGCAATTTGTTTTAACAAATTACTCAGTTAAGATATTTTTCATTACTCCTGTAACCCCGGTGCCAAAGACTGAACACCTCAAAATTATCAGTAGAGCATCTTATTAGGACTACCCCAAGAGGCAAATCTGAGTACAGGAGCCAATTTAGTGCTGAAATATGAGCTTCCACTATGGAAGACAAGTGTTTGGCAGGAGAATATGGTTTTCATGGATGTAAAGTTGTCTGTAATGATTTTATGAAGTATGGACTTTCCTGCATAAAAGGTTATTATGGATCCTAATGAGCTTTCCTATCATTCCTAAAGATGATAACAACAAAACACTGGGCTACTGAAATCAGTTATCTCATGGACGAGGTTAGCATACAGCAGAAAGAGGCTTCCCATTTTTGAGGGGAAGGAGAGGAGAAGGAATGGAAATATGTACATTCTCAGCCATTTGTTCTAGACATCTTGACAAACAAGGAGAAAAAGGGTTGAGAGTAAATGCAACATTCACACTGGAACCAAATGCAGTATATCTACAGACTGATTTATATAGTGCAGATACTTTATGGAAAATTTTAATGCTGAATTCTAGCTATGGTATTTAGAATATAGCATTTTCTTGCTACCACTCTACTATATCATGAACATCTCCATTTCCCTCTACCACGCCAATCAATATTTCAGTAAGAAAAGAAGGTAGATGATAAAACAAGGAAGATTTCCAGTGAAGTTCAAATGTAGGTTTCATAGGAAGAAAGCTCCAGAACTGTCCTGGCCTTTGAGTGGCTGAAGAACTGAGCTAACTGCTCTGTATTCCCAGCCTGGCTCCTTCCTCCCCACCTTAAATAAAAAGCCCTCCCATCATGCTTATTAACATTCCAGTTCATCAAAGCAATTGTTAAATAAAAAAATCAGAAAAAATAAAAAAAAAAAAGGAAAAGAAAAAAGTTATTTCAGCGCCGACGGAAATTATTCCAACATTACATTTCAATAAAATCCCCCCTCCCCTGGTCCCTGTGTGTATAAGCAATCAATGGGTTAAGTTTAGATCACTAGCGTATGTTCCATGACCCCAGAATGCTTCATCAAATGTACTCATTACCAACTGAGCAAGTGAATGAGTAGTTGTGAGCCGCAGTTTAAGCGCTGATGGGATTGTGTGTGAGCCCCAACGTGGCCGAGGTATTTAAATTTTGATTTTTGTAATGGGCTTTGACATGTTTCATTTCCTCCGAGGGAGCACTCAAGACCTCTGAAAGTAAATGTTGCTAAAAAGTCATCAAGGCAGAATATTAAAATGCCATCAAATGAAAATTTCACTAATGCAATCCGGCTAGGCCTTCAGGTACCCGAGCGAAAAGGGGAGTGTCAAAGGTCCCGCTTCTTTTAGTGAAACATTATTTGTTCCTCTTCACTGACTGTTTCTCCAAAATAAATTATTTAAAGTCTTATTTCTTTTTTCTCCTGGGCCTTTTAAAGTTCAACTACGCTGAGAGGAAATGTGGGGAGGGCTGCCGGGGGAAGGAGGTGTCATATGTGGAAATTTAACAAATTGCTGTGCATGCATCACGCGCTGGGAAGATTGGTTTACACTCTCTGGATGTCTGGAGCCTCGATACGGGCAGGGGACAGGCACTGACACGCTCTGGTACAGGACTTCAAACAAGCACAAGGGCAGAGACCCACACAGGATCACAGCTCAAGGACAGGGTTCAGCCTAGAAGATATTAAGCACATTCCCCAGGAAATAGGAGGGATTGGAGAGCTGGCGAGCTCACCCAGCACCTTCCAGGGTTCCTCTCCTCCCCTGGAGACAAGATGGAGGTTGTAAATTTCTCAGACCCGTTCCCCATTGAAATGGTAAAGCAAGAAGCATTCAGAGAAGAGTAATGAGGTGGTAGGAAAGCAATGTGGTGGTGGGTGTAGGGATCTTTCTTTTCAGTGGAAGACAGAGCAAAGGCGAAAGGGCATTGTGCTCAGGATAAAAGAACTGGAGACTCTGGTTTCACTTCCACTTGTTTTATGCCTGTGTAAATCTGCAAAACTCTGGCCATTCCTCCCGACTTACAACACTGGGCAAGACTTAAGCCCCTTGTTCCCAGCAATCTGGAGGGAAATCAAAAAAGAGAAATAACAAGACATTATTTAAAGGAGCGTCATTCTGCTAAGCTTCATTCAGAATTTACAAGAAGGATGAAACAGAGGCACTCTGACCTCATGCAGAATCCCTTCCTGGCTGACTCCACCAAGGATATTGGAACAATGAACTCAACCAGTGGAACAGGGAAGAGGAGAACTGCACCATCAGGCCAACCACTGATTGACCGAGTATAGGCAGGAGGCTTGCTACGGTCAAACTTCATAAAGCTGATTAACACATCTCTGCCTGATACAGACACCACTGGGAAGAGGGCAGGCAGCAACTGTCAGGGGGACAAGCAACTATTAAAAGATAGTTGAAAAACAAGAGTTTCCAAATGATTCGTAACTACCCTTTGTAACCTTCTCAGGGATGTTTTTTTCGAGTGAAGGGAGCGAGTGGAGTTGTTTTTCCCTTCTCTCAGCCATTTGTGTATCACTCTTGACTTGATGTAAATTCTGTACAATGTAGTTAATAAAAGTAAGTGAAAAGATATCTGAAGCAATCTCCCCAGTGGCTCCCCAAGTCCAGGGGAAAAAAAAAAATCCTCTCTGCACACCCACAAAGTAAGCAATCTCATTTCAAAACCCATTCTACCAGTTCCTGACATTGTCTGATTTCACATTAGCACAACGGATGGAAATGGCATTCAAGCTAATTATCTACAGGAGACTGAGCAAGAGGTTGAGGTGAGCTCCAAAAATTAAATAGGAAAAAGAAAAGAAACTAGAAAAACACAAAAAGCATTCCCCCAAAAGGCCCTGTAAAATCCTTTCAAAAATATTTCATGGCAGAAAACAGAGGGCATGTTTTTTGGGAAATCCCTTGAAAACGAAGCCCTGTCTGAATGCCCAAGGAGAGAATTGGGCTCTTTGTCACCAGGGGAGTTTTGGAATTTACAAAGCATACACAAATACTTCCCACTTTTGGGGGGGGATTTTGAAAACACCTGATTTGTGAGCCATCTGCCAAAGTTGTGGCTCAGATGTGTTTCATCTCAATTGGGATTAGGGTGAGTGATCCAAAAATGTGCGTCTCAATCTAAATGTTGCGGGTCACGTCCCACGACATTGGTACCTTGTCTCTGCTGGTATTCAGTATGCAAATGGGATGCAGCATGAAGTGATCCAACAGCAAGATGTGATTGGGAGGCAAAAGATAGGACAGCATGTTGGGGAAAGGGAGAGAAGTATAGCAGGATGCAGAAAAATGGAAATGAGATATTGGGGTAAAGCTGTTACAAGGAATTGAAGGTTGCAGCGCTTGTGATTGGGAGAGCTGCTGGGAGAGCATGGCTGGAAAATTATACAGAGACTGGAGGGGACAACATCACATCTGAGGTGGGACCTCAGGGACAGAAACATGAAGTCAATGGGAATATTTTTCTGAAAAGAGAATAGATCTCAGATTGGGAGAAAAAAGGGCTATTTCCAAATAATGCTACTTCTTTTTCTACTTGCAAGGGGTTTTGTTTGCTTGTTTTCAGAGTTTCAACTAAACTTGAAATACTAGAATTGCATTAAAACAAATATAGCCCCCCCTTAGGGCACCCAAGGTTGCTCAGAACCCAATATATATTTTCTTTCAGGTCACTTTTAATTTCAATATATTTTGACATTTAAATTGAGAGCTCAAGATCTGATATGCAAAACCAAAGACTGGAAGAACAACAGAAATTACAGAAAAGATAATACTCAATTTCCTCACACTTGGCAGTCATTTTCAGCAATAGTTACAGCTAGACAAATATTTTGGTTGTAAAAGCTTCTTTCAAAATGCCTTTTTGGTTTAAGAGCAAAGAAAAGAAAAAGTCAGACTGACCAAATTGTTTCTTTTGAAGAAGTCTAAGAAAAACTGCAACGTTTTGTTAATTTTCTTTTTCAACTTGAATCGCTCTGTTCTCAGTACACTTTAAGTTAATTAAAATTAAGACTTCCCAAGAATAAAATATTTCACTGTGGATTGTTTTTTTCTTCAACTCACTGAGGCATTCAGGACATTAACAAAGGCTCTTTTTCAGCTGGACTTTAAACAGTCTATTTACAAAAAAAAAAAAAAATCACAAACAAGCTGAAAAATCAATTATTCACACAAATCTAGTATTGACCTTCTCTATAAATTACTCAGCCATCCAGTTCTGCCCACAAATTCATATGTAAGTCACAGTGATACCAAAGGAAATTGTGAATATGAATCTGACTGTGACTAGGCTGTTTAGCAAATCTTACGAGAAAACATATACTCAAAAAATAATCTAGCAAAGAAAACATGAGAACTAGCAAAACAAGTTACATTTTCATTGCTTTTGAAGACAATTTTTGAAATTTCCGAAGAGTTCATTGGCAGTGAACAAGAAACCCCAAATTCTCTTCTGCTTCGCAGATAACTCTTCTTTATGGTTTGTATTTTAGGATTAGATTGAAGGACTGCGAGCCTCTGCTCTCTGCTGGTTTCTGGTGTGATTTTTAATATGCCCAGAAAACAACAGGGAGACATCTGGAAGCACGATAGGATGAAGAAGCCTCGGAACAGGACAGGCAGCCTGCAGGTGAATTTTAACCTAGCTGATCCAAGCAGACATTTGACCTTTGCTAAAGCCTGGTGGTTCCCATCTTCAGAGTTTCAGTGTCACACCACATTCACTGGGATGATGGCAGAAGAGCCATGAGGGGTGCTCAAACTTCATCCATTCCTGTGGCCCAATTCCGTGCTTTAAATTCCACATATACTTGGAATTGCTTTGAATCTGAAACAGTTGGAAACCATTTGGGACTTTAAAGAGAATCTCTGTTTCAAAAGCAATCAAAACTTGTTGTTCTTGCTGTTGTTTTCTATTTGTGAGGTTCTTTCTTCGTGGCAAATGGCACAGAAAAGAAGCAAACCCTTCTAGAGACACCCTTTTGGAGGGAAGATACTCAGTTGTCAAGGGGAGCATTTGACAAACTCCTTCTATAGCAGAAAATCCTCTGTCCCTTTTTTGTCTAACTTGGCATAATGAAGGTGTGATGCTTACAGAATGCACTGTGTTTACTTAAGTTTCTCTTCCAAAAACTCAATCAGTAGTGCAGCCTCACCATCTTATTCTGTAATTAGCAATTACAGCCTGGCTGCCTTGATATTTTCATGCGTGTTACTCTTTTTCCTGCACAGGCAGTGCCAAGCAGGGCAGCAGCATGTCTGCATCAAGGAACAGGGTCAGCAGTTTGTGTTTAAGCCACTGACTCCACACATGAACTTCCCTCACATTTTTTGCCTTTCTTTGACCTTCATGTATCTAACTGGAAAATGACTTTTTGAAGAAAGAAGTGCTATTCATTGTAGAAGATTCCTGAACAGCAACAACAACCGAAGAAGGGTTAAAAGGGCCTTCCAAATTTTCCATTGGGAGTATTGACCTAAATCTTGGAATCATGAAAGCTTGATTTTTCCCCCCCTCCTCTGGTTGGATCTCTGAATTTCATAGCAGAGTCTTACTGCAGTTATGTGCCTCCATGCAGTTTGGGAAGCTGCTTCTGACTGACAGCTCCTGAAAGGCCCATAAGAAACACCATGTTGATTGCCTCAAAACAAAAGCTTTAGAGTCTCTTCTGATGAGCCTGCCTCCTCCACTTAATATCTGAGATCTGCTGAGGTGGGTTCTGGAAAGAAAATTATTCAGGAAGCACTAACAATGCACTTTAATTTTCGTCTGGACCTACTTGCTGCTGAAACACTCCCAGTTTGCTTCTGAGAAAACTACTTTCTGATTAATATTATTTTAAAAGTTAGTGCTTTGTCCAGGAGAAAAATGAAGACAATTAGTTCTGTCTAATAATGAGAAAAATACTCAGCATATTATTTGTACAAATCACGTTATGGCAAACTCAGGTTTTTGTAGGTAAAGGGCCTTATTACATTCATCCTGCAAAAGCATTCTGCTTTCAAAAGCAAAAAAAAAAAAAAAAAACAAACCCCAAAACAAACCCCAAACCTGCAGCTGTTGTAAACCTTCATGTTTGGTAAAAAAGGAAATCCCAAATAAGCACATAGCTCTGATTACATAGACCTGTAGTTTCCAGAGTTCCCTTGTATTTATAATCTTTCAAGGGAGAAAAAAAGGAAAAGATGCAGAAGTTTTGGGTATTAGGGAAAGGTGAATAAAGCCATGGTAAAATGTATAGCTGCTGTGAAAATAATAAAACAACATTTGGAATAAACCTGTAAGGTAGTGGTACCAATATACTGTATGAATAAGCAGTTTATCATCGCTTTGTCTGCAAAGTTATACAAAACAGAAATTCACAGAAATGCCAGAAAAATAAAAAGCAGTAGTGAAATTATTTCTTAAAATCATACTTGAAAACTAGGAGGATCCTTTAGCACTGGGAGATGGTGAGTCAGAGAGAAGACGATTGGAAGAGTTTGGCAAAATAATGAACAGCTAAGAGAAGTTAAATCAAGGAATGATTTATCACTCTTCCTATAACCCAAGAACAATGGAGTGCATTTAAATTTGAGAAAGTAAACAGTTTCCTTGGTGTTGCTTTTTTACCCAGTGACTTATTAACCTATGAGATTCATTACCACAAAGCCTCTCTGGAGTCCAAAGCAAGATTGAAAAAGCCATTTGACATTTATTTTGATAATGACAAAAACTACTGTTCATTTTGAACATCTTCAGCACACTTTTTCCAAGGGGTTGGGATAAACCCTCGGGCTCCCTGGCAGAAATCTAAACTCTAATTATTGAGGGTCAGGAAGAAACTTCTTCTCCTGGCAGGTCATCCCAGAGTTGCCCACTAGAGGGTCTCCAGGGTGTTCCTTGAAGGCATCTGGTCTTGGTCATCATTAATAGCAAAGAGAGGCCTTATCCAGGATAATCATTCCCATTTTCCCATGTGTTGGTGTATTCCCGTATGCAAACCCTCTGCAAATGTCTGTGTCTTGCAGAACACCCCTTTCACTGGAGAGCTTCCCCACAGGAAAAAGGGAAGCCTGCTTGTCCCTCTGCCTGGTTTTACCTCCCCAGTCCTCCAGGCTCAGATCAGAACAAAGAGCTGTGGGGGAGCAAGGGGAAGACGTAAACCAGGAGTAACAATCCTGCATCCCTTTGCAGAGATTTTAATGGTATATGTGTGGAAAAGTAATAAATGGGACATAGCCCATTAGGCAAGAACAAATTCTCTTCCCATAATTTTATCTTTGTTTAATTGAATATTTAATTAGTATAAATACCAAACTAATTTTTTTTTTTTTTTTTACGTGTTCAGTACATTTAGCAAGAAGTGTTGATCCCGGTCTGCGTCTTGAGAGGCATTTATGCAGACACGGACAGCAGCCATGCCCTTCTTGTCCCCTTCTGTGTGCTAATAGAAGTGAGCGGGTCATTTGGCATTAGCAAAGGAGTAACTTAGCATTTGCACTGAGCTGAATCTTGCCAGACTGTGTGCATATTGGAGCCAGTAGACAGCGGCTCCTTTCACGTTGATGAATGGCTTTTTTCAAGCGTTCTGCTCCCTAGTTATGAGAAGGGTGACCCGGTCAGGAGACGACTTTATGAAGCTATAAAAAATGTATGTCACTTCGGACTCTCTAATGTCACAGGGAAAAAAAAAAAAGGGAGAGAGAGGGAGAGAGAGAAGAGAGAGAGAGAGGGAGGGTAAAAAAAAAAAATCCTGTGCACAAAAAAATAGCAGGGTAATAAGCCTGTTTTCAATGCTCTAAATAGCTTTCTGTCTACAGCCCCTGTGTATCCCTGTGAGCTGGGGCTGCCGCTTGCTTCAACAAAGCAGCGAGGGTTTTGTGTGTGTTTAAAAAGGTTGATTCTCTTTGCCTTCCTATCACAGTAAATGCTTATCATGATGACAACAAGGCATTGGGAACTCAGGTCGGGTGGCTGTTATGTCGGCTGCTGCGAAAAAGCTATAATGCACTTTAAAAAAAAATAAAAATGTAATCCACTCAAGGTGCCTCTGACTTAAGTATGCAGAACAGCTCGAGAGAAAGGCACCATAAAAGCAAAGTAGCTTTGAAAGGGCCCTTTCATCTAGTATTTTATAAAGTATTTTCTCTGTGTCACAAAGAATAAAAAGTAAAGGGTTGCCAGGTATGTTTGCCCCCATGCCTTTGGTTAATACTCTGGAGTTTAAAGATACCGCCATGTAGATTTTAAGAGATGACCCTCTGTAGATCCATAATTTAGCATGCATTGAATTTCCCTATTTCTTTTTAGGCTTTGATATGCATATTTCATTGCATTAGATGCTTCCCCCTCCCTCATGTCCCCCTCCACCCACCTCCCAGAGATGTAGCACATTTTATAACTGATGTTAAAATGTTAATTTGCACAAGGTAAGTGGCCCGGAGGACTGAGGGCAGAGGCCTTTTCTTTATTAGGATTTCAATTAGTCACGGGCCAAGTTGGGAACGCCCAAGTTCTGGGTTTGAACACCGCCCTTGCCAAAGCTGAGATGCAAAAGCTCCTGAACTCCTAGACCCAACCACTAGTCTGCTTTCCTGTTTTTCCTGGTGAGATTTCCAGTTCTCACCCCGCCCGCCACTGGAACAACTTGCATCACAGCAGAAACAGAACTAAGCTGTGAGTCGAGTGCCAGGCTGAGATAAATCATGGACATGTCTTTGTAGAGACTTGGAAACCTCTGTGGTTTTTTGACAAGCAAAAATTGGCCTGGGAGGAACACAAATCAGCAGGATTCAATAACAGCAACATGCAAGTCAGTGCAAATGGGCGGAGGTGACACAGAAATGGAACTTGCACCTTTCTGGGATTCTGTGGGGGCACAAAATGGATGTAGCTTTAATTCATTTAGAAGCCCCTGGAGACTGAACTGAGTCCTAATGAAAGTTCCCACCAAAGTTAATGGACCTGATTCTCTTCTCATTGCAGGGCGTAATTTTAATTAAGTCAATCGAGTTACACTAGCATTAAAGTGGTGGATGTGAGGGGACTAGCAGGTCTTGGGAGAGTTGAGCCTCCTAATGACAGGACTAAAATGGAACCCTGGAAATTCCAAACACACTTGCACGGAAATAAATTCAGCGTAATTACATCAAAACACATCCAGCAAGCAGTGGCCTGAATTCTGAGGGAATGTTCCATGCTCGTCACTGTGTAATCCCACTCTCTTACTCATGGAAGCAAGATTAGGATTTTGCTTTCAGGGGTTGGAGAGCAGAAGGAAATACAAATCCAGAGAAAGAAACGCTTTGATTATATTTTCATTGGTCTTGACTTTTACCAGTATATACTGAAATCAATAGCAGAGCTCTTGCTTCTTCCTCACTGAAGGAGACAGACCCTAAACAATAAAGGAAATGGAAGCAAAACACAATCTCTGCTTCCAAAAGCTTCTTATCTATGGAAATGCCTTACAAAGCATGGGATGGAGGGGGAGCTTACACTGACCTCTAAGAAGGGGTAACAGCTTGTGACAGTGCTGGCTGTCATCACCACAGCATCCTGCCTTAAGCCTAGTGGCACTTTTCATGCCATGAAAGAAGGAAAACCATCACCTGGCATTAACTCAGTGGCCCCCTTCTGATCCAGCTGGAGAGCAGGTGACCCCAAATCACCAGTGTCTGAGATGGAGATAGTGCAGCAAATCCCAAGAGAGCTATTTAAAGCCACACTCCTTCTTTTTTTTTTCTCCCATACTTTCATCCACTGAAAATATTTAAGCTTGGTAATGCATAAAATATATATTTTTGCAGGAAAAAAGATTTCCCTCCATTTAAGAATTTATTAACAATTTACATAATTGCTTAAGTAATCTGCATAATTGACAGAAAGTTTAATTTGACCCTAGTTCAAATGCAACACTTATGGTTTTAAATTGAAATGGGTATAATTCATTTATGAGAGTAATTAAGCCATAGTGTCTAACAAATACAATGTATGCTGCCTGAGGCCTTCAAGGCCAGAACATACTATTAGGATGTTTTATTTAAATATGTCAAATCTGTTCATCTCCAAAGCTGCCTGTGTTAAAATATATCAAATGTCTTACTTGACCTTTAAGGTGCCCTACTGAAAACAGGGCATTAAAAAAAAATTAAAAATAAAAAAAAAATCACAGGCTTTCCTGTGTGCCTAAGGAAAGACAGCAGTGGTGGAAGGGAGACCAGAGGAGGAGTGCTCTGACTGAGATTATGCTGCCCTACCAGAACTATACAATTTAAGGAACTGCGCGTGCCTTCATTAAGTGAAATTCACTGCTGTGGGCAAAGCCAGCACCAGGCTATTTCCAGCATTGTGAACCATCCAAATAGACCTGAGTGCTGCAGAAATCCTTGTGTTTGCCCTCTGCAGAGACAACCAGGCAATCCCTGGGAATCCCTTGGCTGAGAGCATCCAGCTTCTGCTACCATGAGCCAGGAGAGGGAAGGCCACCCCCAGATGCCAGAGCTAGACAGTGATCTCCTCCCAAATTACCCTCCTTGAGGATGGCTGCTCAAAGCTACAGCTGTGAGGACAAGGTCCCCCAGTCCTTCCTCAGTCTGCCCAATAATTTCCTTCAGTTTTATTCCCCTTGAAATTTTGGCTGCCAAGGTCCCAGACTGTCCCTATATTTGGGTATTCAGAGTCTGATCAGCCCATTTTGTCTTCAGGATTAGTAAATAAAAGGCTGCTTAATATGGTTTCTGAAAAGCAGGTTCTAAATCTGTGGATGTGTAACACATTTTTAAATCAAGTCTTCTTCTCTAGGGCCGTGGTCAGAAGAGTTGAGATTTGTCTTGAGGAAACCTGTTAGCTGGAAGAATTTTTATTTTTGTTGTGGAATATGTTATCTCTGCCATGTTGCTATGCTGAGATCCCCTTCTGGGCCTGTAATTTCCCAGGGTTTAGGACTCAGGCTGTGAACCCACGCCTGATTTCATCTGATTCCCCATGTTGGACAGCTTGACTGACTCATCCTCCAAATGCAGTTCCAGACTTGCTGGTGTACAGCAAAACCTCAGCTCCTCAGTCTTTTCAACAAGTTGCCAGTTAGGTACTAAAATGCTGATCATTCTTTCCTGAAAGGACACTCACTGTCATCAGGTAGAAAAATTCATGGCTATGTGGTACATGCTATAACTTCTAATCCTTCTGTAGTCAAAAGAAATGGAATATGAAACAAGACTTTGCTTTTTTTTTTCCTCAAGAGGCATGTTCCTAGTGTATTCCAAGGCAGACCTACTCACTTTTCTAATTAAGATATGATGTGATATACATAGGAGGGAGAGATGAGATGCAGGATGAATGTATGCCAAGTAGCGATCTCAATTACCAGCCATGTAGATTAAAACTGTCTGATATCAAGGAATTTATTAAATGCCTTCCATAAGCTACAAGAATATGCAGAAGAGCAGTTTTGCCCACTCTTGTAGCTGTGTCACTAGTTTGATGATGGATGGGGTTTTTATCCTAAGGAACAGCTTCAGAGAATGAGGAGCTTGAAAAAAAGGAGCTTGAAAAAAAAATTCTGCTTTCATTAAAAAAAAATGGAAGAGATGATCAAATCACAACAGTTCAACAAGTCAGCATGAGCCAGCTAAGCTGCAGCAACCATTCCTGGGCATGCTTTTATCTCAAAGGAAAGGCCAGTTTACAGGGCAAGGCTCAGCCTGCCATGAGAGAGGGCAAAGTGATGTGTGTAATTTTGCATTTGCCCCAGGCATAGGAATGCACTTGCAGCAAATCACTGCAGCTCAGCTGGCACATGGTAACTGTTCCCTGGCAGCAGGTAGGAAAACATGCATTTGAGCTTGTTCATAGTGATGGATAATTGGAAACACCACCCTAATTAATCCTAAATAAATATGGCCCATTAATGGAAGCACATGCTGATTGATTGATTTTCTTAATTTAGATTAAGAACTAAACAGCTAGATATCTTTTCCCACCCCAAAAATGCAACCTATGGTTTCAGAATTATTTTCTAGGAAATCAATATTAGGACTAGGAAGAAGAAATGCCCAGTTAGTTGATGAGCCTGAGTGACCATGCATTGTTCCAAATTGTCAGGAGTTTTACAGTCCTGACTGACAGAGCCAAGGAAATGTTTACAGGGACCTCAGAGAACAGAGGCAAGACCCAGATTTTGGAGAAAAAAAAATCAACACCTCTTCAAATGTTTTTTTTTGCATCATTGGATTATCTTCAGCTGCATTGGTCCAGGATGAATGGGTTAAGAATGCTAGAGCCAGCATCATGTAAGGGAGAGAGTACATTGTGGTTTTAAGGAAAGGTTACATTTAAATGTCAAAAAGTGTTTCTGGCATTGTGTTCCAAAGTAACAAGTGGGATTATTAACTTTTCTTAAAAAAAAGGATTACATTCTTTTGCTAGTGTCCAATGCCACCTGAGAGGAGGTTTTCCTCTTGTCTGGGAACTGTCCAGGTGAGATTTAGAAGGAGCATCTTCAGAATGGGAGAGGAGGGTGATTTTGTGTTGGGGCTGTTCCGAGGTGATTCCCATCACAACCCCAGGATCAGCCCAGTGAGGCTGCCTGGAACATCTGCAAGGCAACCTGACCTCAGCCCAAAAACCTGGCCACTGTGCAGATCTCTCCAAACAAGTTTGATTCCAGAACATCTGCCCGGAATCAAGCACCACCAGTGAATTACTGATCATCATTGCTGATCTAATAATAATCTCATAAATAATACATCGCCCTCAGCTCCAGGCAGCCAAGGCTGCAGCATGAAGTACTACTCACCCTGAGGCACAGATTCTTCTGAAGGGCCTCAGTTGAGCTTGTACCATCAGTTAAAAGGGAATGGGCTTCACAGCGTTTAATTGCCTGATTTGGAGTTTCTAGGGAGGCATCTAGATAGTAGTTGGACAGTAGGTAGCACAGAGTGATTTTATATCTGTACTAGATAGGCTATTTCTATAATAAAAAATATATTTCAACTGATTAATAAAATATCATATATAATTATTGTATGGAAAATAAAATATTTCTTGGCTTAAATAAAAAATCCCCAGAAGCAATTTCATATAGTGTGAAAGTTTAACAAAGTTTCTATTTGTAAACCTCCAGTTCTGCTTTAGTAAGAAGAGAAAGGCAGTGATTAAATCAATCAATTGATCATCATTCAGCCCATTTCTTTCTGAACATCCTTGCCTAATTCAGCAATCTGTGTTTACCATTTTAGCCTACTCAGAAGCAGTGTGGGAGCAAATCTGTATGTGGAATTATACTCTGTAGCCCTATGTAATTAACTTTCCATCCTGCTATTCTTCATCACAGAATCATGGAATCATTAAGATTGGAAAAGACCACGCTAAACATAATTTTTTTTAAGAAAAGAACTAATATAAACTAAAATAAACTAAGCACAGGTTCCAATGTGAACATAGGTTGGACCTTCACCAGCAAGTCACCAAGGAGCATTGCAGCTCTCTTAAGGAATATCCAGGCAAAATCTGCCTTGTTTTCCAAACCCTGCCAGTTCAAAGAAAGTGGTGATTAGTTTTGAAAACTTATCCAGACCGGTCTGACATAACCCTGAAATATCTTTAATGTATCTCCTACCTCAGTTGAAATGTGAACAAAGGGCTTCACACCAAAGTTTGGAATCATTGTGTAAGAAGTAATCTTTAACTATTTTTCAAAAGCCAACTACATTTAATGACTGAGAGGTAGATTCTCCTACCAGAAAAGACTTGCCAGAGTTCTTGGAGTGCTTGGACAATGCTCTCAGGCACATGGTGTGATTCATGGGGCCAGGAGTTGGACTTTGATGATCCTTCCAACTCAGGATATCCTATGATTCTACCCCGTTTTCCATGGTGAATTACTCCAGAAGAAATGCACTGAAATTGTTAAGGCTTCCAAGGATCAGATGTGATGTGGTAGGAAAAGCAGTGGACAAACTGACAGGAGAGAGGGAAGGGACGGGTCCTAGGAAAACTGCACTGACTAAAGTAAAATATCAGGAACAAATCCCACAACCTGAAGTTTTACCCACCTACATTATTTTCCTTCTTTCATTCCATGTTTTTCTGATATTCTTTGCTCAGGCCCTGGTGCATTATTGCGTATTCCCACAAATAATTGTAAGGGCAGCTGACATCATTTAGGGCATCAAAAAAACCTACTAGGGCACTTAGATGTGCAGGTGACCTTAAATACACCCACTGAGAGCACAGAAGTGGAAAGAGGGCTTTGAAGACTGGCCTCTAGTGTTTAAGTGCAGGTGATTCTGTATCGTTTCATTTGAAGTGGTTCTAGCTGGGCTTGGAATTTGTGTCCCTGCTCCATCAGAATGGCCTGGAGTTTCTTAATTACCAAACAAATGGAGAGTAGCTGCTTGATTTTGACAGCTCCTTTGTGTATCATTCTTCACAGAACATGAATGATTAATGGAATTTTCCCAACACAGTCAAAGTTGTTTACTGATGGAATTAAAGCTGAAATTGGCAGTGCTCTTTAGGGAGGACTTTTTCTATAATGTCACCAGACCTGCCAAGCTCTCCTAAAAAATAGGAACAATTAGTGATGGGTCAGAAGGATTCTGGGTATTAAAAGGTTTGGTTCTCTCCAGTGAAAGAGAAAAGGGGGGTGGATGGGTGAAAAAGAAAAGAGGATAAATGAAAAAAACTAAAGCCTGTTATTGATTATTTCCTTCAGGGAGTAATATCCTTGGACCCAAGTCCTATTTTTGAATTAAAAGGGAAAAAATGTTAGATTTCAGTATCTGAAGATGTGAAATACAGAGAAGAAAATGGATAAAGGAAGCCAATGGTCAAATTTTTATGGTTAAGCACTTCTCATAGGATAAACAAACATGAAAACTACTTGGCCTCAGTGACTGTAGACTTCACATCGTCAACACAAGGTGACACTTTATGTGTCAGTGTCAAATGTGTTGAGGCAGTAAATGTCAAGGGGTGGAAGAACAGCACAACTGCACATCTGGAACAGCTGTATTTAGAACATGGCACTTGTGGTTATGCTGCCACTTCGAGCCTTAGAAACGCCTGGAGGAGCAGCTGTCTGGTGCAGAAGGCAACCATTGCTGGAGGACATGGAGTATCTTGTGCATTTTCTCTTGTAGGAAGTCACAGGGCTCTAGGATGGCCATGGAAATGTACCAGTAGAGCCTCTGGGAATGGGAATGTGCAGGTGAAGAAGATAGGTAAGATTGTGGGGTTACTGACATGTTTTGAGAGCATGAAAGGAAGCTGACTGGAGTGAATCGGGCAAAACTCCTGACTAAATAATTTGGAATTATTCTGAATTTATCCATGATTACTGTTTTTCCCCACGTATTTCCAACATTTGCCTTCTTGTCCCCTTGCATTGCCAGATTCTACAGGCAGAAAAATTTGTGGGAGTAATATCCTCCCATCAGCAGTGGTTCATCTGGGACACACTTACAAAGTTCATAATAAAGGCAAGCCCTACAGAGCGTGCTCAATGTTTAAAGTGTTTTATGAACAACTTCACACCAACCCCAGGAGATAGTTAGATAAGCATGTGATTTATTTTTATTCCCATTTTCCAGATGGAGAAAAAATAGTGGAGTGACCTTCTAAAGGCCGCAGAAGGAGTTGAAACAGAGATGAGATCAAGGAGTTCCTGACTACCCTGTGTGTGGGGAAAACATCAGATTCTTCTGCATCTCTCTTCTGCATCTATTGCACTGACAAAGGCCTTTCACCACACTCACGTGAACATGTCCACAAGATGGATTTTTATGACTGTAGTGGAATCTGGTAGAGGGCCAGGACGTTTTGGTTTTTAGCTATCCTGTATAATACTTGCCTGATGTGCTTCTCTCTCTCCTGCCTCTAAGCATTTTTCAATAAATAGGCAAAATTATCCAGGAGCAAGGCTGCAAGGGCCAGCAGGGAGCCAGTGAAGTCACGTCTCCCGTACTTGTAAGGTTAGCAGCAAGTAAATATAACACAGCCCTGCCCTTCCTCTTCTAATGAAAGTGGCTCACCACCAGGTAGGTGATCAGCTGCCAAAGGAGATTAATCTCCCTTTTTAGCATGTGTTTTGGGGTTGGAAGGGATATCAGTTGCTTTAGTATGTTTTTAACATCATCTAAAGCGTAGCCAAGGGTTATAATCAGACCCTTGGGAGAGCAAAGGTACAATAGATAGCTAAGTGGCTCTAATCCACAGCAGCATGATTATCTATTGATAACTGCCTCCTCCCCTTTAGCTGTCCCACTGATGCAGAGTTTGGTTAATAAAAACAAATGAATTCAGCATGCCATGGTCAGTAAAGAACATGCATTGGGGGTGTGCGGGCGGGGGAAGGTTAACTGTTCTCTTTGTTTGCTTTTCTTTTAATGCAAAACCCAACTGGCTTGGTGATGTCCAGATATGCACAAGCACCCATGCCAGATATTCACTTGCACAGGCTGGAGTAATCCAAGTACAAAAGGGAAGACTGGGGTGGAGGAAGGGGAAGTGGCTGGGGCCAAGTGATGGGAGCCAATTCTTGCTGTGATGTACTCCTGCTGCCTTTGTGATCTTGGGCAAGACTCTTGGATTAAATTTAATAGCTGGGGCTGGATCCAGTGACTGATTTTAATTAGAAAGCAAAAGGGCCCTTTCACCTTCCGCTACTAAATTTGACCTGAAGTTAGTTATCCATAGTTAATTCTGTACTGTTGCGCCCTAAAGTCGGGCTTCAGGACCAATGAAAATGTAGCTTCTACTGATCTTTGTAGGATATTTAGCTTGATAATACCAGTCATGATTTCCCCACATATAATTTTCACACATATTTTTCATTTTCTGTGGGAAAGGAACAGCAGAAGCCCCTTTCTTCCATATTCCCCTGGCAAATTTATGAGGAAATATACAATTTTGGA
Organism: Agelaius tricolor; assembly: GCF_023055355.1. Classification (NCBI taxonomy): domain Eukaryota; kingdom Metazoa; phylum Chordata; class Aves; order Passeriformes; family Icteridae; genus Agelaius; species Agelaius tricolor. The sequence goes on along the minus strand of NW_027269276.1, from coordinate 5,335,741 downwards.
GGTTTTTAAGAATTACTTTTAAGAAAACAGTAAAACTTAGTGTTGGAAACACTTTCTGAAAAATCTAGAACTGAGTCTCCTCAAGCATAGATCATGGATTGTGGGTGTTGTGCCCAAGCCTGGTCAGAGTCACCATGGGGCTATTCAGAGTTATTTGCATTGCACCATAATAATGTCACAAGGAAAGTTCAGCACAGCAAGATGGTACCAATCCAAACCATGTATGTACCACACTGTCCATTGGCTTTTACCATTCCGTCACTGGGAATTAAACTCTGAGGGTTAAATGCTGAGGAAAATGAATGCTTTTCCATATTTGAAAAGCATCTGCAGAAGGTAGAAAGTCTTAGAAAATAAAAAAAGAAAAAAAAAATAAAATTCCCCAAATAAAAAAATTCAACCCCCAGCTTATTTGTTCATCTATCATATTTTCCAGGCAACTGGTCTCTTGAGAAACCTTGAAACAAATAGCCAGAAGTGAGTGGTGGGGAGAGGAAAGATATATATGAATTCTTTCAAGCAAGGCATGTCATGGAGCTACCTAGATTTTCTATGGAATGTAACTTTCATGTATTTTCCTGATGCTAGCAAGGGTGGGGTGCTGGTTTGACAGTAAATCAGTGTACCTAATTACAGGGACACTACTAGAAGAAATCAAAATTCCTCAAACGAATGGTTTGCCCAGCCACTGCAAGTGTCCTTGAAGTTCAAGCGCTTTTATAACATTCATTTGATCATAAGACTGCCTGGTCTTGTGCTATTTTAAGCATTTCAGAGACAGATAAACATCTGCTACAGTAAAAAAAAAAAAATTAAAAAATCAATTGATCACATGCCCAGGCAATGCTTACCATGGTCTGTACTTATTTTGGCTAAAGACATACAGAGGAGTTTTCAAAATAATGCCCTGGAGGGAATAAATTAGCAAGGTAGTTGAAACAGCAACCACAACACCCTACCTTAATGGAGCCATTAAAAAAAAAAAATCCAAATAATTTAATCCCTAACAAAGGAGGGCCTGTCAGGTCAGTAACCCAGATCTGAGGTAGTGGTGTCATGTAACAATACTGCTTGACTTGGTGTTCATTTCCAACACAAAGTTCAGCCTAACAGCAGCTGTCAAATACCTGTGGTTAATCCCCCCGTAGCTGCTTTGGTACAATTTTGGTGGTGTAATACACAGGATCACCCGACCCCAACAAGGGCACCACACTGTTAACACTTTGCCCTTGGGAGGCACTTGAGTGGGTTGGAGCAGTTAGAAAATTCCCCTCGGGTGTTTAGGAGAAGGACCTGCTCAGGCTCCTGACTGCATCTCCACTGTACTTCGTGCCACAGTAGTGCTGAAATGTGTTTTTCAAAGTCATTAAAGCCTGGCATTTCAGAGCTGGGCTCCAGGGAAAATGTCCCTGGCTCTCTGCGCCTTTCCTCCTCTGTTTTGAAACATCGATGCTAAGCTTCAGTGCACCTTCCTGCTGGATTTTCAAACAGCTCGGTGTTTTACAGGCTTCAGGATATTATAAATATTGGTGCTGTTCAAGCTCTTTTCTTGCTTGGTTTGTGCAACATCCTGTGTGTAGTAGGATGGAAATTTTTACATTCTGTTGAGCTCCACCTTTTCTTCCTTCATCATCTGTACCTGCACAGGCTTTCTCTTAACTCATACCTGAATAATTCCCCTGGAATCTTTTTGATGAGCTCTTCCAAATATCTTGAATTCAGGCTGGGAAATGAATAGAAGGCAGGGATGAGAAATGTCCTCTCTCATCATGGCACTGCTCATGTCCTGAGTCTATGCCTCCTTTTGGAGAGAAACTCAGATAAAGCTGAAGGATGTGGCCAACAGCCTCTGCATGTCTGGACAATCTCTGCATAGTTCTCACTATCCAAACAGGCGAGTCAGAGACATTGGAAAAAAAGATCTTGGGGTGAGCTTCTAGTTCCTTTCAGTAGCTCTTCAAGTCTCACCTTACCCTCAGTCTTCCATCTCTTTGGATGGTACTTTGGATTGGGAACCTTAATTAATGGAAATTTTCAGGATTGTTCTTGCCACAGGGGATACCCCATATGGGCAAAACACCAGAAGATGAAGTGCTTCCTAATACCATTTCATATCAATTTATCTGGGAATCACTGGCAGTCACTTTTTCAACTATGAGCAGATTTATTTTGCACCCCAGGAAAACTAAAATTCTTTCACTTTGGAGATGTGTTTGCTACCTAAATCTACTATTCTAGTTCTTTAGTGTTCTCACATTGGACTAATAATAAATAAATAGATAATTATAATTTTTACTATTATTATCAATAATAATAGTAGTAATGATAATAATATTAATTAGTAAGTAACAACCATTTTAAAAAATCCAACATTTTCTTTAAGGCACAACTCTGTTCCACATGACTGGCTGTAACAGACTCAAGTTCTTTGAAAGTAATGGAATTACACTGCCAGCACAGCTCACTGGTCTCCCTCATTTTTTGAAAATTCACCTCTTTTAATGTATTGGCCATACTGAAGCTCAGAATCTCTTGCTAAACTGTGGGAACTCAGGATTGCAACCCAGCAGTCCCAAATCTAAGCTATGCCCTGAAAGGACCCAATACTGAAATTGGCATCATGGGGCCAAGGATCTGGTCTGGACTGCATGATCTGAGGCTTTTCTTGGAAGTGAAGTGGGAGGTGACATGACTAAGATCAGAGGGAAATGTTTCCTACAGTTTTGGTGGACAACATCCACCTGTATCCTCATCTCAGTGTTGCAGCAACTCATGAGTTCTCATGGAATGATTTATTGATCAATTGAATGTACAGGATTGTCCCTGCTTGTATGGATTTTAAGCACTCACAGAAAGCAGAAGGACCCTGTTAAATCAGCTATTCCACCTTCCTGGATCAGAGTCCGGAGTATTTATATCACAAAGTTCACAACCAGATACCAGTAGATGTTGATAACATTACATATTCACTGGAAACAATGCATCACCTGTACCTGCTGATAAACATCAATATTTTCTCCTCAAAACATCTTAAAATTATCAGCCAGGCTTTTCAAGTACAAACTCCAGTGCCTCACACACACATGGGGGATGATTTCCAGAGCATTTGAATTTTTAACAGGGACACAGCTCTAACATCGATTCCCCAGGCACAGAGGAATGAGAAATTCATTAGCCAGGCTGGGGACATTCCCCCATCACAGCATGCACGCCCTGGGAAAGGAGTCACATTTAGCACACTACAGTTTACCTGCATGATTAACCAGCGACGCTGTTTTTGGATGTCTAATCAGATTATATTGGGTTTATGTACAATTTCCTAAGCAGGCCGACTGATAGATTGATCAAGGGTAGATGGGATCTGACAGCAGAATATTATGGCAGAATTCTTCCAGTGATGGATGAGCCCACCTTGACACAAACTCCAAAGCTTTGCCTCTCAGTAATAAATCTCAGCATGAAGTCATCTGTCTCTGACCTGAAGCTCGAAATCAACGACTCAGGATACTGAAGTTTCATCGTCTTTATGAACATTTAAGTTGGCTCAATGGCATAAATACACACCTCCTGCATTCAATCTCTTTAATAGTGGCAGCCCTTATAATGTTGTTTTTATTTTTTTTTTTTTTCTGTTTTATAAAAGTTAGCGACTCACAACTGATTTTTTCACCAGCCAAGGAGATCGCTGCTAATAGATTACATTCTGCATGATGCTTAATGAGCCATGATTGGGAAAGGAGATGGGAAATGGCACTTTGGATTGATTTAGCAAGGATTCAGTGGATGCAATGCCACGACTCCACAAGTAGCAGCAGGTTTTACGTGGTGCCATGAAATTATATAACAGGCACCTCAGCTAATACCTTCAAAACACCTTGCTGGCTTGAGAGCCAGCATTTTCAAAAGCTAGTTCAAGTCAGATTCTGAAAAATATGCTTGGTTAACCAGAGGGCTTTTTCAAGCAATGTTGTGATTAACTTTCAGTAGGAAATGAACAAACAACAAAAAAGGAATTTTTCCCCAAGCCCACCTGAAAAATCCTCTGTGTGATCTGGAACTCTAAAAGTGGAGATAACTTCTACATTGCACATAAACTGCATTATGCTCAGAATATATGATGGTGCAATATGGTGCTCACACCACCAAGAACAATAATCTCATTTGCCTAGGACTTAATCCTAGGCCACATACGAGACTGTAGCCCTATTTTTTCATGGGATTTAAGCACCTAATTTTTATCAATTTCAGCAAGAGGTCAAGGTTTAGTTTCTTTTTGAGTGTCTGGATGCTCAAGTTCTCAGATCATGTTTGCATGCACTCTCAGTGTAAAATTGTGAGGGTGTGTAACAGAAGTCCTCCAAGCCCCCTGTGCCTGGCTGACATCCTGGGTACCCACAGCAGCTCTCTGAATTAATTCAGTAATGCCTTCAAGTGACCTACTGCAGGCATTCTCATCTGACAGAGTCAGGAAATGGGGTAGCTAATAGACCATTTTGGAGTGTTGTAAGATCACGGCAATCCCATATTTTTAGAGGTTAATATAATGCTAATTGGGCCTTGGGTGAAGAGTTCATAAGACAGATGAACCCACATTAGTTTTGAGAATTTGAGCAGCCAGATTCTTAATCCATATTCACTACTGCTTGGGAGTGGTTTTGCTCTTTAACTAAGAAGGAAAAAAAATATCAGGAGATTTCTGTAATTGTCAGCTTTTCCTGACTAACCTTCTTGACTGCATCTTCTGCGTTCATGATGGCTGATAACATACCAAAGTCATGGCCAATGAGAAAAGTCAACTTGTAGGACCAAATTCACCTCCTGACTGACTCTGGCAGACCTAACTGCACTCTGAGATTTTATTCCTGCTAATATCAAAGTCCAGAAACTGACAAAGCTGTATTATTGTCAACCCCTGTAGTGAGGCTGGGAAAGTAGGAATAACAGTTAAGTTAGACCTGCGTGAATAATTCATAGGGAATAATTTATTTGATGAATTGACCTCCTTTTTTTTTTTTTTTTATCTGTTCATGGCCCTGTCCACAAGCAGCCTCTGATTTTCTCTCTTCTGTTGTTACTCAAATTGAAAATATCTCCTGAATAATTTCTGAGGATAATTCTTGTTCTGCAAATTTGTCCCTGAGCAGTTCATTGTGAACATTTGCTATCTGAAATCCCAGTGCTAGCTAGACACACAGATCTCATGGTGTTATTTCTGTTCCTTGCATAAAGGGCACATACATTCAAAACAGTGTCTTTTCCACTCTGCCTATTGGTAGTTCTGAGTCTTTTAATGTAGTGTTCAGCTCTGCAAGGTGTGTATTTGATTTTAAGGTCCAATTTTTGATTTGTGTGAGATAAATAATATGTAAAACGAGAGGAAACCGCTTTTTCTTTAGGGATTTTCCTACAAACCTGCAGGTGCCTCCCAGTCAAATCCTCTAGCTGCTCAATGAGAGGACAAGAAAATCACAAAGGGGAACAAATTTAGGTATAAAGCACAAATCTTAGTGCTTACATCACCCTCCATGAGATTCCCATGAGCAGGAACCATCCTGACCCAGATCCTGCCTCACAAACCCAGGGACAACGTGCACAGGGGATGCAGCACAATCCACAGGACACGTAGAGGACAAGGCAAGCAGCCCTGGCTGTCCTCCACAGCTCTGGAGGGGCACAAAACCACCTTCACACCTTCCATCCTGCTTTCCACAGGCTTTGGTGCTGAGCAGCTTCTCAATTCCCTTTGCAGCAGGGTCTCTTGTTTACTCACTGCGCTCATAAGGCTGCACATTGACTTTCAGAACCAGGAGGGGGAGGAAAAATGGGAGCAAGACAGAGTTAAAAGTTTCAGCCATAAAAGCTTTTGACACATCTTTCTGTCTCTTTCTGTCCAAGTAATCAATCTTCTAAGTTTCCAGGAGCGGCTGAGATTTTTAAAAACAGCTGTAATCTGCGGTCATTGATGGTGGAGTGGATTGTTTGCCAAACTATTACCATAACTGTCAACCAAAATCAGAAAAATAATCTCATTGTGCTGGACAGATGCCTTTCCTGCATTATTGATATAGTCACTCCAGAGTAATCGAGAAATATAAAGCATTGTTCTATTTACAAAAGGAGATTGGCCAAGTCCTTGAGAGTGAGCAGGAGGGACAGGCACTTAAAGGAAGTGAGATATAGTCAACTCAGTAAAAGTTATGTGTCAGGGTCATGTGGCCTCCATAGTCAGCAGTAGAATCTCAGTTTTCAATAGCTTTTCCTCTCCTTTCTCACTTTCAGATTTAGCTCCAGAGTTTAATCTCTGACTAAATGAGCTTTCCAGGGTTTTAATGCAGCACCATGGAATCTACCCAGCTTTTTCCCCTTTCCACCTTCCCTCTGGCTGCCAGCACAACAACCCCAAATACATCTCCGGGACTGCTGCATTTCCAAAATTGACAAAAAACACTGCACGTTCCCCATGCTGCTCTTGGGAGCGAGGATAAATCAGGTCAGCTCTGCACATTATAATACAATACAAGAGAATTTTGTCTGCTTGCCACCGAGATGTCTCTGAAAGCACTTTGCAAGGCAGTGCACTAAATATGAGCGTCGCAGCAAATCTTCAGGCAGATGGAGCAGCCAGCCTGCATTTAGCCATAGCGCCCACAGAGTCTTTTGCTGTTACAAATGTTTGTATATAGAGAGGGGCCCAATTTTGCATTGGAATCTGCTACAGTGAACCCATAACCCCGAGTTCCCCATTTATAGCACAAATGAATAAATATCTATACAGTCAGAGGACTGGAGGTGGGACTGGAGCTTCTATTTTCATTTGAACTCCATGCAGGGGTCAGGCACAGTGAGAGTCCCGTGATCAGCTGAGGACAGGCTCTGGGAGATATGTGGTCTCCTGCCCTTTTTTCCTTTTATTTTTTTAAATTTTAAAATTGCCTCACATTTCACTGCAGGAAAAAGTTTATTTTTTCATCAGCATTTTGAAAACATTTGATTTTTTTTTTTGGGGGGGGGAGCAGGAATCATCTATCTATTATAGATGTAGTCCTCCATTTAACTTGAAAAGAGAAATTAGCTTTTACAAAATGAGAGCAGTTTTTAGCTTATTCTTGTTCAAAAGCAGATATATGAGCTGCTAGCCTCATTTTGGTAGCAACAAAAGAACTTTTCGGCAGCTTAATGCTTTGAGGCAACACATGGCTTTTTTCTTTCTTTCTTGCAACAAAAACATACAGATGCAATCTTTGTCTCAGTAGAAAAAAGATGGAAATAAAAATAATTTCATCAAATTTGGTGTAATGAGAATTATTGTCATACTATAAAAATAATTTAAATAACAACAACAACAAAATTGCTTTTACCCCAGTTTTACTGAAACGCCTACAAAAGAGCCATTCTAGGGAAGCAAATGGATGCTCTGGTCTGAAGTGTGAAAATCAACAATACACAGAAAAAAGCAGGGCTAATTGAAGGACTAATTCATGCTGGGTGACCACCAGCCAAACAATAGCTCCAACTCACCATGCTGACAAAAACATTTGTAGCTCTCAAATAAGAAAAAAAAAAAATTTGTGAGGAAAATGCCTGACTGTCTTCGTGCAGAAGGACGAACAGCCTGTGGTCAGGAAACAAATGCATAAAGTGTCCTTGACACCACGTTTGTGGTGACTCTCTTGCTCTGGAGTTGTTGTACTCTGGTTAGAGAGATGTTCTGAATTCATCAACACGTGTTGTGGACAAGAGGTTTGGCCCAACCCCTCACACATCACACCCCTAACTCCTCTAACTCACACCCATCTCCAGCACGCCCGAGCACACACCAAGCCCCACAGTGGTTTTAATTGAAAAGCATAAATTTGGCCTGCTAAATCTATTAACGATTTGTTTTAATTAGGAACCCAGCTGCTTCCTGAGATTCTGCAGTCTGGGTTTCAGAACTTTAACCACACTGAAAATGAGTCTCAAGTGAGCTGCTTCAAGTCTTTCAGCTCAGCGTTTTTACAGACTTGTTGGAAGGGAGATGTTTGGAAAAGTTTCCACAGTGTGCCCATCGCCCCTCCTCTCGTCCTCAGATGATGATGATACTGACTCAGGGAGGGTAAAACTGGACCTCCTTCTATCCAAGTGCTTCTGAAAGCCAGATTAAGTTTGCCTTTCTTTATAGAGAGCAGTTAACATCCACTGCCCATCGTAAGTGGAGTTTCCAGAGAGACAAATATGGGACCAAATTAAAACATCTTTAAGATCTATGGACCCTATATAGGGACTTGGTGAAGCCAGGCAAGACGTTGTCTTTTCTTGGAACATTTAACAGATCACACACTAGTGAATTTCTGGGCACTGGGGCACCCATTCCTGCTAGGTTTGCATTGCCACTACTGCCCAAAGGAAAAGCACTGGCTTTTGGCTGATCCTTTTGTGGACCTGTGATGATTTCCAAAGCCTTTTTAAGTCAGTAGTTAAGATACTTTTCCAGCTTCTCCTTTCCTTCCTGGGGCTGTGAGCCTGTGCCAAGAGGGAGACATTTGTGCACTTGTAGGCAAAGATCAATGGGAAAATGAAGAGGAATTGGTTTTTTGAGCATTTACAACTCTAGAAGGCATCGACCTTTCCCTGAAATTACCTGACAGAAACACACATGTGTGACAGTGCATGGTCACAAGGACCCAGGCAGAACACACACAGCTAAAAATGCAGCAAATACTATTTCATTTTTTATTAATGATTCACTGTTCATATTTCTACCCTTGCTCCATGATCCAGCCACTGTACAGGTGGAAATGACAGTCATGAAGTTCAGTGAGATCTGTACATAACCCCTTCACCCTTCACCATTTTCTCTTGGCTTTTCTGCCTTACTTTCCTTCAGCTTTTTCCTTCTTTCATGTGAAACTATCTTTTACAATGGTTTTGGATTTTTTTTCTATCTAGCTAATGCCAGTTTCAGAGGTGGGTATCCACATAACTACCCGAGACTCCAGCCCATGAAAATGCTCTAAGAGAAGAAAGGAAAGCAAAGTAAAGTGAGGTAAAAATCCATGTCATCAGGACACCAGAGCTCTGACTTCAACAGTGTTCACCACTCCTCCTAGACTAATGTTGGCTTTGCTCATTTTGGATGCCCAGGATGATTTTCTCAATATCTATGAGTAGAGAGGAATTAGACTTCTAATTGTCTTTTTCCATCCAGCCAAGAGGTGAAAGCTGGCATAGGTTATCTTTCTCTTCAGCTTTGATTCAGCCACTCAGAGAAACTTTTCAAATAGCTCAACTCTTGACCACATTAGTTTATTTTATCAATCAAGCTTTGATTCACTGATAATAAACACATCAGTATAATTCTTGGAAGTGTTCATGAATAATAAACAGAAAACGAAGCTCACGCTAAAACTGGTCAGACAATGGGATTATGTTTTTTTCTACCAAAAAAAAAAACCCTGTTGATAAAATATAAAAACCAGGCTTGAAATGTTTTCATGTGTGCCATTTAACGTTTCCTCTAACTAATGAGATTTCCATCTCCTTCCAACAGGAGGGCACCTCTCAGAGTCTGAAGTTCCCCCATATAACAAGGCCATGCAGACCCAAAGCAGACGGTCGATCCTTGGACTTCTCAGAGTTCCCTTAACCAGACCTACAGACACAAATTTAAAGTTTCTCAGTCCCATTTTTTCATTATTCTTGCGTGTCCTGTATTTTCATCTCCTTCTGACATCATGATATTCTATGAAATTCAGACTGCATTAAAGGTCTCTGGTCTGTACACAGGAAAATGGAAATTTGAAATCTAAACATTAAATGAGGAGCCCACCAGTAATCCTCCTATGCTAAGAATTTAACTACTTTTTTTTTTAATTATGCAACCTCATTATATTTAAACCAATCTTATGCTTTGAGGTGGAAGGATATGCTTTTGATTTTTATATAATTCAGTATATATTTTATATAAATCTGAATGTTGCATTTATCTTAAAGATATAACTCAATTTTCTCAAGTCCAGCCTAAAATTTTCAAATTGCAGGTGATTTTTTAAATTTTTATTTTCATTTGACATTTCAAATTCTATATCAAATAGCAGGAAAAAGTCCAGCAGGGATACTGTTATCTGCTCTTCCTTTCCAATTGAGTTGGATCTTGGGTTCCAACAGAAGCCAAGCTATGAGTTACCACATTGACAATTAAATTCAAAGCTCACACAGATTTTCTTGTGCAGGGAAGGAAAGGGTTTGTACAGAGAAATTTTTCCCAGTTTTCCCTAGTGGGAAGTTTCCTACTGTCTTGGGACTTTGTGGACACATCCTTTGCATAGACAAAACCATAAATCAATATCTGTGGGTGCTTAACTTACAAAAACCTGCTGATTTTAGAGTGCTACAAGGGAGAACCCTCATCCCATTTCTTCCCATGCAGCTGAGTGATTCCTTCTCACTAACATCTTCCTTGTCCCTTCTCCCAAGGGGCTTCTCAGTCCTCTTAAGTCTTTTTTGGCTCGTTCACTGAATCTTCAGTCTGCTCACTCAGGATTAAGGACACTCAGCTTAGGTATGTTCCTCCACTGTGTGCTTTGGTTCCAGGGTTGACTCATAACAGAAGAGTCCTTAAGCCTTAAAAAGCAGATTGAAAACTCAGTAAAAAAGCTGAAGAAGAGAAACTTAAGATAAGAATTCCAAATCTCCCACCACAGGGGCATGAAAAGCACTTTATATAATATATTGTTGCAAAGAGTTTTTTAGTGACTTTGTAATGATTTATAGGTTACCTTTTGTATTTTTTATTATTTTTACTCCTCCCACAACCCTTGCAAGTCAAAGATGGGTTTATTGTGTACCCATTTGTCCACATTTAGCTCAATAATTTTCTCATTTAAATACTGAGAAGCAGTATGTAGAATTGCTTGTTTCTCTCAAAAAGAACAAATGCCAAAGAACTTTAAGTAATTTCTTTTTTAAAAATGTGTTTCTGCAACCTAGCAATATAAACGTTCTGGAGGTATATTGGATACAAACTTACATAATCTTGGGTATATTTAAAAGTTTCCATGGAAACCATTTCTTTGTCAAAAGAACAACATTGCTCTGGGCTATTTGTAACCCACACCTAGCACTGTCCAGCTCAGTATGGAGACCAGGAGGTGACTCTGATGGCAGTAACGGAGTGGTCTTGGCTGGTTTTAGATTCTTAGCCAGAGCAGAAGGTGCTAAGCAACATTTCTGCACTATCCATACATGAAAACAGCAACAGTGAGAGAGTTGAGGCAATCTGACCCCTGGGAACCACCAAACGCAAAGACACCTGCCTTCCCTAGCAGGGGCCCTTCTGGTTGTGTTAAGTGCTTCTGGAAGAGGGAATGAGAGTGCAAGGTCTCAGCTCTCCTCAAGCAAGGATATTTTTTCTGCATGCTGCAGGTTTTCCCTCCAGAATAAGCTGCTCTTCTAATGAGCTCTGTTTTGACAGCAGCATTGCAGCTTGCCAGGAGCTGCTCCCAGTGCAGCATGTCTGTCTGTGCATCTGCAAAGGCGTCTGCAAGGTTGCAGCCCTGATTCCCACACTGTTCCTCGTGCCCTCTTTTATCCATTTTTTAAAGACAGAATGGGAGGGGGGAAAGGAAAGGGCAAACGAGTCCAGAGTGACCTTCCTCCTGCCTCCGGAAACACTCCAGCTGGCAGGGGCAGTGAGGTGGACCTGGGTTTCCAGCTGTCAGCAGCTGGGAGTCAACAGCAGCCCATCTTATCCACTTCAGAAATGAGCCCTGGCTGATTGGACAAATATTTCCTATTTACCAGCTTCTCCCCCCTCCTGGATAATTCTAGGGTTAATCCACCACACCACCTCCTCAGCCCAGCCCCGTGATATTGACACTTAAGAAACACAGAGCTGTTTATATTTCATTGGAGAGCTCATACTATCAATTTTCACATTAGTGAGTCCAGCTATTGCTCTCTTCTATCGGGATCTATTGAGTGGTGGCAGTAGAGATATCCGCTGTAGTGAAGGAAAAAAAAATACTTAGCTGTCTGATGAAATGTTTTAAATGCATAGGGTTCACCTTGGGGTTGGCTGCTGCTCAGATTTTATCCATTAATAACACGCAGGGCTGCCACACTACTCTCCAGGGCTGATAGGAAAAATAGTACCACTTACAGATCCCCTGGTTTGCCTCAGGGAGAGTGCACCAAATGCAGCACATATCATACATTTCGGGGCTGAAATTTACTCCACAAGAAGAAGAAAAAAAACAATAAACAACCCCCCCCTGCCCCCCATCCCCAAACATTCTCTGTATTAAAAAACAAAACCCAACCCTATTCCTGACACACAGACAAAGAAAAGTTGCCATGTAGGCCAGTAGTTGCAGACCTCAAGTGTTTTACTTATGCTATGAAACGCCTCTGGGCAAAACAGGGGCAAGATTTCAGTGTAAACGGCCTTTTTTAGCTTACTGCTCTGCAGGTTGACATTTCACCCAGCAGGGAGAAGAATCTGAATTGTTACAAGGAACCAGGCAGTAAAGAGTAGGCTCTTGGTAAGTCATCATCTTTCCAGCAAGAAAGCCTCATTTATTTATATTTTCTCTTTTTTTTTTTTTTTTTCCTACCCCTGAAACAATTCACAGGAAAATGATCATCAGAATAAGAATTGTTAACTGATTAGATTATTGTCGGCATTCGGTACAAGAACATCACCAGGCGCTCAAGGGTAAGTATTATTTTCATCTACTGATGAGGCTAAGAAAGGATTGTGCACCCAATTCCCTGTGCATTAATGATCTGAAGATATTTGGGTTGGGTTGCATTGTTTTCCCCTCTCTTTCAAAGTGAGCCACAGAGCTCTGCTGCCAGGAAGTGTTATTTAAGAATATGAGCTTCTTTTGTAAAGGGAAGGGCATAATTAGATGTTAAGAGCTGATTATTGCATTGTTCTCCACAGAGATTTCCAAAAGGAACAGCACTTGAAGAAAGAAAGGAAAGTATGCATTGTGCTTGGAAAGTGAGAGATATCTGCCTTAAACATTCTCTGTCTCCATATCTGAAAACTTTACAAAAGATGAGATGGCAGGCAACCTCCAATTGCACATTGCCTGCCAGGAGCCCACTGACCGAATGTACCTGCTGTGAGACTAGGGCTCCCACCAAAAAACCAGAAAAATCCCCCATCTCCTCCAGCAGGAATCACTTGGAACAGAAAACCATGATTTTTTTTTTTTTTTTTTTTAATAAGGACTTGAAACAAGCTGAACTTGTGCCTACACACTGCTGTTTCCTGCTACTCCAGCCCCAGGGAGCTGACACACCTCATGCTTCCTCCTCTAGGCACTCAGAGGAGCTAGATGTTTCTATCAGGCAAGCCTCAAAAGGAACCTTGGTAAGAAATAAACCCTCCTGAGCAGATGAGGACTCATCCAACTCACCCAGACTCTAAGGAGCTAAATGTAGGACAGACCATGGGCACTTATCCATGGTGCACACAGAGAGGAGGCAGGCTTCAGGCTGATAGCCACTAAGAACCTCCCTACTCCATGCCATACTACACAGAATAGATGTTCTCTAGGTGCCATCCCCCCAAAAAGTGTTAAAAATCAAGCAGACTAACCTCATGCATTTCTCTGGAGGCTCCTGGCACAGTGTCTGGCACATTGGTCAGGGGGAGCAGCCAACACAGGCCTTTAGCTGCTGCCTGAGCTCCATTTGGTTGTCAGCAGTGGCAGCTGGAGGGGATGTCCACCTGACTTGAGCATTCACTTAATTATTCTTCTCAAAGTGAGGAAGGACTGCTTCAGATTTGCTTAACACCTCCTGAAGCCAGAGGGACATCACCTTCTCCAAGCTGCCTCTTTCTGCTGCTGCTTTTTCTTCCGCAGCCTTCATTATGTATCATGAATATATGGAGCTCTTCTAAAACACACCTTAAAGCTCAGGTTCCTACCAGGAAAACCCCAGCAGATCCTCAACCCCTCTTTCCCCTCCACTCCTGGAGTTTCCAGAAGTTCAGATCAGCTGTGAAATGCTGCAGTTTTAAACAACTGGACTTCTTTCTAGCAGTTCCCAAGGAATTTTCCCTCTCTTTCTAGGAGAAAAAATAGGACTTGGTGCTGCAGCCTACTCACAGTGTCCTCACTATTTTTCAAGGTTGCTTCAGGTATTTCATTATTAATGTCTTTAAGGCCCATTTTAAAGCTCATTTAGATAACATTTTCCAACTACTCTTACCAGAAGTTTGCTCTGAAACCTATTGGATGTCATACAAAAAAAGTTCTAATCCTCAAAATATCATTTATATGAAACAGAAATGTAAACCATACCCTGTACTACCTAAAGATTTGCATCTAATCTACATATACAAGCACAGAGGAAAGGTGTAAGAGCACCTCAGCCTTTCTGATCTCAGGTAAAAGGATTCTCCTAGCCCAGGCATGCTTTTATTTCCCTTTTTTTGGTATGGGTTTGATTTATTTTTTTTTTGCTCTCCATTGGATGACAGATTCACTTGGATTAAAAAAAAAAAAAAAAAAACTCCCTACATACAAGAAATAAACCAGTTTCACATTTTACCATACTTTGTCAAAAAAGGGCTTCTTCATGACAAGGCAAAGTTCTTGGGACCAAAGCCTGAGCTGAAGCCACCACAGCTTTGGAGACAGGTGTCGCAGTCCTTTTTTCAAATCTGCAATAACAGCCTTTAGCTGTATCACAATTAACACACTCTGTGTGCCAAACTGTAACGAACTTGCCTGTTCTCTCTGGACCTGCTTGCAGTCTGAGGTGAGAACTAATGAATTGTCGGGGCCACAGGAGGAGGACAAGGACGGGGAAGCAGAGGGGAAGGAATAAGAGTACAAACATCTGCGTGTAGAGGACAAAGCTCTTCACAGTCTCCCAGGTTATGCAGCCACTTTGTAAGTATTTGGCAGCTGAGCCATCCCTTTCCTTGCAATCACTCTGTTTGCTTAGGAGCAAACCCAAATTCAGTTTGCACCGGAGTTTGTTTGAACACATCCCTTCGCTCCATTGTTGTGATTCGGGATTTTTTTTTTCTTTTTTTTCCCTTCTATGCATCTTCATCCTTCATGGTTGATTTGGATTATGATGTAAACTAAGCGAACATGACACAGCTGCTCTCTCCAATAACTAAGGAGATGCCGGCTGCCACTCACCCCGGCACTTTGGTGCTTCACAGCAGGGCTGGTGGGCTGATGGGGGCCCTCTCTTTTGGCATCTGTCTGTGCCATCCTCGTGCCGTTTGCTGAAACAAAACCAGTGATGTTAGCAGCATATGGGCAGCCAGAACAGGGGTCATTTCCCTTATTTGCCAGCAAAGTAAAGGACAAGGCCCAGTGGAATGGGGATATACGGAAGAGAGCTGGCAGCATGGTGGCAGACGAGGAGACCACAGGCAGGAAGGATCCCAGGAGTCACCTCTGCCCATGCGTCCCTTTCCCGTGACATGTGGAGTCTCTGAGCTTTGCATGGACTGTTTGATGCTAAGCTCTGTGAGTTTTGATCAGCTGAGCTGACTCTGGCAAACCAAACTCATCTGGCTGAGGTGGACACCCCACCTCAGATACAAAGCCTGACTCCAAACCTCGCTGAAAGCTGAGAGAGATTTTGCTGACAATCAAATTCGTGTAACAGCTAACAGAAAATAAATCACTTCCATCTGCATGCTCTTGGACTAATAAAGGCTTGGTCTGAAACTGGAGGAGCCAAGAACCTGTCAGGGATCCAATCTAATTGTATATCTAACCTGATCAGAAGTAAGAATAATTGGAAACCTCTCAACTAGATTGTTCTTCTTAACTTACCGGGACAAGCCACACACCAACAGCTTGCACAATCTGACTTCTGCAAACAAAAGCAGTCTAGATAATTTTGGAGAAGACACTGAGCATTCAAACTTCCAGGTTACCTGTCTCTGTTTGCTGCCAGGAAAAAAAAATTAGGCATTTTTTCCTTCAGAGCAGTACCTCTAGGCACAAGGTTACAGCACTGGGCATGTTTTAACATATAGGCTGTGCTGAAACAGAGAACTTGAGGAAGATGCTTAGCAAAGAAAAATAGCTCTGAATAGAATGATGTCTGCAGAAACCAGGGATGACAAATCTACTGCAATATGAAAATATATGTATATGGCATTGTGAATTTAAACGGCGCCCTGCATAGCAGACATAGCTCAGATATTTATTAAGATTCCTTTTTGTTAGAAATCCCCCTTTTTGTTAGAAATTTTTGCCTGCGAAATTTAACTCACTTGTCTGTGCTCTCATAATATGCAAGTATTCTTCAAAATTGCTACCTCTCTTTCTATGTCTATAGCAATGCTTACCTAAGTCTCCATCCTCTTTCAAAGTATCACTTATAGTATCTGAGAACCTATATATTTTTATAAAACCCTTCATTTTGGGAGTTCACTATTTGCTCAAATTGTCTGGGAATTATAGGCTCAGAGGGTGTTATTTCTATCTGATAATTTTACAAAAATCTTTACATTTAAAAAAATATGTTGGGTTTTTGTGTGATTATTATAAAAAAATAATGTTAAAATTTGAGAAAAATGTGATTTCATATCTTGCTCAAATTTAAATAAATATCATTCCCAAAAAAATATTATCAGACTTTTTAGTGTTTTGTCAATTATATCAGGGATATACATTAAAATGCATGTTTCAATCCATGACCATGTGGCTCTACCTCTTGATTGAGTAAAATGTTTACCAAAAACCTTGAGTGTTTTAAAAAAATGAGCAGAGTTGTATCTATGTATGAAAAGTAAAAATGTTGTAAATAAGGGAGTTGGCTTTTTTTTTTCTCTCACAGTTTCAAGCTCCACTTTCTAACTTAAATGCATAAAGATTTTTTTTTTGTCAGCTTCAGTGCAGAGAAACATTAAAATTCATCTCACCCCAAACCTTTGTCGGGAAAAAAAGATGTTAAATATCAGCAAATGGATCTGATAAGCTGCAGACTATTTCTGCTGTCAGAGAATGACTGTAGGACAAAAACACATGTTCAGGATTTGACATCCCTTGGCATCTTGTAAATAGCCTGCATGAATCCACACCTAAAAACTGCCAACACAAGCAAAATTGTGCCCAAGTTTCTTGTAAGTTAAGCAAGCAAAGCAGAGACATGAAACGTGGTTGGATTGAATATAGAAACCTAAAGACCCCCAAAACTGACCTTGAGATCATTTTAGCGAAAGATCTTCTCTGCACTTTTGCAGCGCCAGCCTGATTTTCCCTGTA
The DNA here is from genome assembly GCF_023055355.1 of Agelaius tricolor. Lineage (NCBI taxonomy): Eukaryota > Metazoa > Chordata > Aves > Passeriformes > Icteridae > Agelaius > Agelaius tricolor. The sequence continues at coordinate 5,318,504 of NW_027269276.1, read as the reverse complement.
TAAAGAGCTCTGTGTGTGTGTGGATGGGTGAATGTGCAGGACTGCGTGATAAACACGTTATTAGGGAAAAAAACCAACAACTTTCCATAGAAGAATGATAAGAAAAAAGAACTGCTGAGTAATACAAAATAAACCCTTCCTTTTTTTTTTTCTTTTTCTTTTTTTTTTTTTTTTTTTTTTTTTAAGGATTCATTCCTTAGGAGAAATGAGAAGTAATCCCTTGGCCTGGTTTTCTTCCACTTCAATTCCACCCCCTGACCAAAAGCAAAGCTTTTTTTCTGATTTGTGATTCAAAGGACATCTCTTCCCTGTCTGGGTGGCAAATTGTTTTCTCCTTTTTCTGTACAAAAACAACAACAACAACAACAAAGAAAAGGTTAAGAAGAAGGAAAGGAGGGATATTTAAAAAGATGAGGAGGAAATCTGTTTCAAGAACCAATTTCTTCTGATACAACATGAATGTTTGTGCCACAGATGCAAGAAGAGATTACTTCCCTTCTTTTCCCCAGTCCCTTTATTTTTCAATCTCTCAATTCTTTTCAGAGATGTTGGTCTTCCTTTCTTGGATTCAGGTTTGCCCACTGCCAGCAGGATATGTCAAAGCTTCTGGACTGAATGGAGAAATCTCTTTTTCCTGAAAACCTGGGGATTGTCTCAGCATTGGAGGGATAGATTATTCAGGGGGCTATCACAGAATTAGTGGTTTCTGCTGGAAAGGAAATCCACACTGTGGTGGGAGATTCCACAGCCATGATTATCCCAGTCACCTAAATGGGAGCACATTCCAAACTTTCCCTGGGTGAATACAATCTTTGGGTCTCCTCTATAAATAAAGATTGACGTCTGTGTGGTCCATGATGGCTCTAATTCAGAGTTCAGGGCCAAAAAGGATGGTCCTACACTTGGTTTGGCTGGGACCATGGTGCAAACACACATGGGCACTTTTTCCAACCTGAAAAGTGAGAAGGGAAGTGGGATGGGGTCTGTGGAGCTGAGAAAGGTTATGGAGCAGTCAAATGCTGTGTGCCAGGACATGGTTGGGCTGGGATCCGGAAAGTGATTCTCTCCAAAGGACATGGAACAGCTGGCAGCATGCCTCCTCCCCTCCTCTTCCTCTGAAGCACCCCTGGAGTCAGGATGCTGGCCATAATGACTCAGTAGTCTGCTTGGCTGTGGCAGATCTTGTATTTCTGGAGAGAATCAATATAAACACTTTCTTTTGTATTTCCTTATTTTTTTTTTCCCTTACCCATTGTAGTGCCTCTTATTTCACTGTCTGCTGCCTGTCCCCAGCACCAAAGGAAACTGTGATCCCTAATTCCCAGCCTGCTATAAAACCGCTCAGTGTGAAACGTAATATGCAAAGAAAAAAAAAATTTTTTTTTCTTTTTTTTTTCTTTTTTTTTTTTTCCCCTCCTTTTTGGCAGGCTCTGGAAAAGGCCTGTTTCCTGGCAGGAGAAAAAGCCAGCCTTGGCTTCAAGCAGCCACTGACAATTCCCAGCATATGGTAAGAGAGGGAGCTTCCGCCTACCCCATCAGGTAAGTGCCATCTTCCTCACGGCAGCAATGATCGATGTCATGCCTGGAGAGCGCTGGCTGCTGGGAGAGGAGCCAAGCAGCCAACTGGCCACTACAAGGGAACAGGTCAGGCTGGACAAGGCCTCTGGGTGAGGAAAGCATGCTAGCATAAGCATGCAACCAGGAAACGTGGTGTCCTAGTGCACCGTCATCTGCCTCGCGTTTTTGGCTCTGCGGCCGAGTTCGAAAGGCTTAATTTGCTCACGCTCACACTTGGGTTTTAGGGCTTTCCAAAGGTGGATTGGAGCTTTTTTGCAAATGCCTTTCAGCATCATTTGTGTGCTACTCCCTTCCCTTCCCTTCCCTTCCCTTCCCTTCCCTTCCCTTCCCTTCCCTTCCCTTCCCTTCCCTTCCCTTCCCTTCCCTTCCCTTCCCTTCCCTTCCCTTCCCTTCCCTTCCCTTCCCTTCCCTTCCCTTCCCTTCCCTTCCCTTCCCTTCCCTTCCCTTCCCTTCCCTTCCCTTCCCTTCCCTTCCCTTCCCTTCCCTTCCCTTCCCTTCCCTTCCCTTCCCTTCCCTTCCCTTCCCTTCCCTTCCCTTCCCTTCCCTTCCCTTCCCTTCCCTTCCCTTCCCTTCCCTTCCCTTCCCTTCCCTTCCCTTCCCTTCCCTTCCCTTCCCTTCCCTTCCCTTCCCTTCCCTTCCCTTCCCTTCCCTTCCCTTCCCTTCCCTTCCCTTCCCTTCCCTTCCCTTCCCTTCCCTTCCCTTCCCTTCCCTTCCCTTCCCTTCCCTTCCCTTCCCTTCCCTTCCCTTCCCTTCCCTTCCCTTCCCTTCCCTTCCCTTCCCTTCCCTTCCCTTCCCTTCCCTTCCCTTCCCTTCCCTTCCCTTCCCTTCCCTTCCCTTCCCTTCCCTTCCCTTCCCTTTCCCTTCCCTTTCCCTTCCCTTCCCTTCCCTTCCCTTCCCTTCCCTTCCCTTCCCTTCCCTTCCCTTCCCTTCCCTTCCCTTCCCTTCCCTTCCCTTCCCTTCCCTTCCCTTCCCTTCCCTTCCCTTCCCTTCCCTTCCCTTCCCTTCCCTTCCCTTCCCTTCCCTTCCCTTCCCTTCCCTTCCCTTCCCTTCCCTTCCCTTCCCTTCCCTTCCCTTCCCTTCCCTTCCCTTCCCTTCCCTTCCCTTCCCTTCCCTTCCCTTCCCTTCCCTTCCCTTCCCTTCCCTTCCCTTCCCTCTTCCACTGTCAATTCTTGCCGTTCTCATAATGAGCTTTTCCTTGTTGGTTAGAAGAAGACCTGATCCCACATCCTTTCCAGCTCAGCTCATTGAGTCCATATTATTTTGAAGCAGTCTCCCAAAGTACAAAGAGCCAAGGAAGTTTCCTTAAATTAGCCCAAATTTTGCCCTGTTTAGTCCTGGGCAATGATTCAGCCCCACTTTGCCTCAGGATCTCCTCCAACCCCATCTTGCACCATGCTCTTCAGTATCACAGGAGGGTTTGGAAGCATCAGAGCTGCAGAGGGATGACTGTGCATGGCTGCACCATGCCTGGAAGGGGGACAAAGCCCTGTGTCATGATCCCATCCTCCCCACAGGGCCCATGGCACAAGGGACAGGGTGAAGACTGGGCTCCAGGCCCCCTTTTCCATGGTATTTCCATGGGATGGTCTCTGCAAGGCAGGTCTGCTCCCCGGGCTCCCAGTGCAGATAAGCATCTTCAAAGCCCCACCGGGCCATTAAGACCAGTTCCTCAGCTGTAAATCAAAGCAGCTCCATAACACTTTTTTCCTCTCACCTGAGCCCTGACCTGGAGGGACCACATCTTGTGGAGAGAGGGTAATTCATTCTCCATGCTCACTCAATCCATAGACCCTTGGCCAAGGATGCTGATTATTGCTAACCAGGGTGCTGTTTTTTATCGTCCTGGCAGGGCTGAGAGAGCCCTAACTCATTTCACATTGAGCTCTGAATAGCCACTGCCTGGTAGGAAGTTTTGGTGAGGACCAAACTGAGCTGCTCTCCATTTATCCTATGGAAGACTGTGCACTTTGCAGCTCATTCTCCAACACAGAAATAAACTGTCAGTGGCTTCTCTTCTGGCACAGATTGATCTAATACAACTGCCTCAGCGCACACTGCTTGTGCAGACAGTTCCAGTGCACATTACTGTCATTTCTGATGTCCTAAAAGCTGCTGCCTTCTCCCTCCCATGCTCTTAAATGCCTTAAATGCTCTTAGAAAGTGTGGTGACACTTTTACGGGTGATGGGGCAAGGGTCACAAGCTGAAACTTTGCATGCCAAGAGATGCAAACAACAGATTCCCATCTCTAGGAGGGAAGCAGGATCTGATTTCCTTTGTCAGTAGGTTCATTCTTTGTGCCACATAATTATAGATAAACAAAAAGAAACATACAACATGCCTTAAATTAAATTCAGAGTTCTCTGATTGCCACATTAATGGGAGAAAGGTTATCCCAAGCAAGTGCATCTCTGACTGCTGTAGGAAATCAAGCTGTGATGGAAAGTGTAAAGCAGGGGGTTACTTTCTAGAATCTATTGTAAAAATCTGTGCTAAGCCGTAGCTTTGCCAGTCAATGCCTGAATGTAATCAGTGACCAAAAGTGCTACAGGACAGTAAACGAGGAGTGGAACCAAGTCCATAAGTTTATTCACCTGAACTGTCAGGCAGGAATGGGTGCTGATCAGCAAAACAACAAATGCAACTCATTTTCAGATGTCTGTGTTCATGGTGAACTAATTTTGTGCCCTTGCACTGGAAATATATGGGTGCTCATGCTGCAGAGGTACTTTAAAATGTTGATAAAAAGGCAGAATACTAAAGTAAATGCTACAGGTAGACCACTGCTTCAATCCCAAAATTCTGGGTAAAATGTCTGTCCTAGAAAAGCTACCATATAATATTACAGTTTTCTTTTAATATTTTAAGTGGGTTTCAATTTTTAATTATGAGGTCTTTCCCTTTTATATAATTTGTTTGTTTTATTCTATGATACACAAATCAAAATGTTATATAGCATGGCAAGCAGCATATACTTTGATCCAGAAAAATAGAAAATCTGTTACAATTTTATAGTGTTATAATCATCCTTTTGGTTTTGAAGTAAACTAAATAAGATAAATATTTCCAGAATTACATTTTTAATGTACTGCTAACACTATTGGCACAACATGAAACATTTACCATTAAACTGAAAAATAAAAGGTCAGTATTTAAAACAAGCAAATTCCATCCCATCATGTTTCTACACAAAATATCCACTTAGCCTAATTAACTACAGCTCCTGAGCATCAGTGAATGGATTTTCACATTTAACAAGTTCCATGGAGTTCGGCAAGAATGATTATTTCTTTTGAATAGTCATGCTTAAAGAATACTGCTGCCCATCATACGGGATTCATTACTGCTCAGTTTCAAGAGTCTGTCATCCACAGAGGGAGCAGGAATGATTCCATATGACTTAGGTGACAAATCATAAAACATAAAAAATGAATAGCTAACAGCTGTCTGGACTTTTCCTGCTGCAAACAGTTTCCTTCAAGTTGATATTTCCTCATGCTCCTAATTTTCCAAAGAAGACAATCCAGATGTTCCAGCTGCACAGTGCAGGTATCTCCAATGCAACCAGCATCTACAGAGAGATCAGCAAAGGGCTTCTCTGTTTTTCTCTTCTTCCCCTTGTCTATTCTTTTCTTTTTTTTTTTTTCTTCCTCAGTTTTTTTATTTCTCCTCAGCAAGAGTAAAACTTGAGCATGGCCAGGTGTTTTCACTTCAGAGGCTCCAATGGCAACAACAACTCCAGTGCTTTGGAAGCTAACAAATTTGTTGTGTCACAATTGATAATCAACTCTAGTAAAAGAATGTCCAAATCAATTGAGCTTTAGCAAGGGCAAACTGACTGGACACAGCCAGACTCCCAGCAAAAGTAGGCCAAGCTTGATAAATTTGCCCTTATTATAGCTATTGATGTTTAAATTTCTTCAGGGATGTTGTTACATGGGTGCCTAGTGGTGACAGAGGTACGATGACCTCCTTCGATCCTTAATCTACACCTGTTAGTTGGCTCCCTAGTTGCTTGTGAGTATACTCAAGCTTAAAGGTTAACAAAAGAAAAACAGGCCAAGTTTACGCGACTGCAGCAACGGATCAATGCAGAGTAAATAACCTTCTCTGTCTTATTTCCCCAAGCATTATTGATCCGAGTTCTTTGTTCTTTGTCATGTTTCTGTCTTCTAATCCCGGGGGACGCTAAACGATCGGCTCATATTGGACATGTTAACTGGCACATTATGACAGCTACCATTTTGTCACTCAATGTGGTGCTATATATAAAGAACCCTTGGTTCAGGGGTTTCTGAGCTGCTCTCTCCAAAACAAGCCTCCCATACCTGCTTTTTACTTTTGGCTTCCTTTGTCTGCTCACCCCTGCCCCTTAGGTATTTTATCTAGACGTCTGCCATGGCAGTAACATTTTTTTTTTTCTTTTATTATTATTATTAATTGCACTCCTAAAATTTCCCCATCCTTAAAGATGGACAATAACCCAACAGTTAAAAATAATAGACACTTTTGCAGCATTCAGTGCACGGCAGGAGTTTCAGGCAGCAGCAAGTGCTGGTATCAATTCTGACCTGTCGGGGCTTGTTGTTTTTTTATTTAGGAACAGGAGCCCTTTCCTTTCATTATCAAGGTTACATTTAAAGGATATTGTGCTTTCCTAAGTGTTCTCAATGGATTTCTATGGGATATTACAGATATCACTCTATCCACACTGAACCCGGCCTCTGTCTTTCAGCCGAGTGGATGCTCCAAGTACCTTAACGGCTCTATAAACTTGCAGATTTGTGGTGGAAGTCTGTGTTCACTGGGAGACTATTGGATTTCTAACAAAATTAATTGGATTTCCTTCTTTCTGAATGCTCCCTCTACATGCCTATCTCTGAATAAAGACTTGCCAGTACTAACTCCCAGAATTATACAGAAGAAAAAAGGGGGAAAAAAAAAGACGTGAACTTGGAAGGCATGGCAACCTACTATTGCTTATTTAGCCTTCCTCACACTTTATCTAGGACACAGAAAAAGCCTATTCTAAAAGAAAAAGCTTTTCCCTTCTCTGCCAAAAAACTCCAAGCAAGGGATCCAATCACTGGAGGAAGTGTTGCGTGCCTTTCTGTCACGGCGAGGGAGAGTCCATTGGCTGAATAGTGTCATATGGATTTAGGACTCCAAAATTCATAAGGCATTTCTGGGTCTGTCTGGTACTTAATGGACAGCGTGATATAGATAGAGGGAGTAGGACTACATTTTAAACCCAAAAAGAGAATTGATAGTCAGGAGGTAAATTCCTGCCTGCTTCCCCATGTATAGCATTCCACTGTATTAGCCATCACTAATCACCGTGCAAATATGCTCTGTCCAGTGGACAATAATAGCATTATGACTTTCCTGCCACACAATCTTATCTTTCCCTAAGTCACAGCTGAGTCAATCTGTGCTTTGAACAGGTATTTTTGCTAATGCAAAGGAATCCAGGGGAAAAAAAGCCCTTGTATATTTCAATTGAATTTCAAGTTCCTTCACGTCTCCATAGCTGATAATTAAACCAACTGACCTGCTTCTGCAGCGAAGCCTGCAGGAAATTAAGCAGATAATACTCTTTAGGTAGATAGGCTTTGGGGGATAGTTTATTAGAAAAAAAAAAAAAGGAAGAGCCCCCAGCCAAAAAAATAACATTGAACTGTGAGTCTCGGAGCAGCCTCATCACTTGGCTATGGGGATCTCCCCCTTTTTTACACTGACAGCAGGGTTTGGAGAAATTTTAGCAGGAACTCTGGAAAGGAGAACCAAAAAAAGACATGTGAAGAATTTATCCCTGCTAGGCTCAGTCATTCATACCTAAAAACCCATCTCAAATATTTAGTAGATTATTCCAATATTAATCTTTCACAGATGGCATGTTCCTGTTTCTTTGTTTCTTTTTATTTTTTTTTTTTTTTAATTCAAAACACTAAAATATGCTAAAGCCACAACTGGAACCTGGTTCACTGTCTATCTACAGAAACTTATTATTTGATTTGAAATGGTTTTGTTTTCTTTTGACATGCTGGAAAGATATCCTTAAAAGACATTTTCATCTCCATAAAACATTTGTGTTTTTTGGACTTGCTGAAAAACTGAAAAATCCAGGGGTCAACCAGATTTAACAGTTAATTTATTCATTATTTGTCTTTCCAGCTGCAATTACTTTGGGGCAAACCCAACATATGCTAATGTTTTTATAGTATGCCTAAAATGTCATAATAAATTCAAATTATTAATAAAACTGACATGTAAAAGTGTGAGATACCTTGTATGTGGGCAATATGTGTTATTCTAGTTGAATATTTTGCTCCATATTTCCAATCACCATGAGGATCTTTTTCAAATATGAGAAGATTTATGTCATTGTTGTCATTAAAGGGTTGGCTGGCTGCAGAAAGGACACATATACATAGTCCATATATCCACCAGAAATTTAGCATTCACTAGAATAAAGAAATTCTGCTCCTAAGCAAGGTACATAAGGTTTTTCTTTTTCATAAAAGTACATTGTGCTGTCCTGCAGGTGTCAAACAGTATCTCTGGTTTTCATTCCTATAATACTGTTTAAAGGGTTTGAATTTTTCTATTTATTATGTAGCAAGTTCACCTCTACTGCTCAGTAGGATGTTCTGCAAACTGATCTCAGTGTTAGGGTGACATCACTATGTTAAAAATAAACCACGGTGGCATATCTGTGATAAAAAATAATATTATTATTCAAATAAAATTATATATCAACTGTGCAAAGCTTCCAATGTGTTTGAAGTGTATATTTAAAGGAGACAGCCCAAGCTCTCTGTTGTGAGAGAAAAGTTATATTTTATTATAATATTTTTATGTGGCTATAAAATGTGATGAAAAAAACCTTTCTCAAATGATGTCCTGTTTATTTATTAATTTGGCTTTTTCAGCTGTCAGCAATAGAATCCCCTTAGACATGGAAGGAGTTCAGCTTTCCTGATCCTGAACTCAGTCTCCTTTGAGAGGAAAAATGCAAGTGAGGGACTATCCCAATATTGAGAATTTCAGGTCTTTTGCGCCTTTGGGTGCCAGATCCACTCCTGGAGGTGGGAGCAGACTCTGAGGAGCAGACTAACACTGGCTTTTATAAAGATGTTCAGGGGGAGTTTTTGTTTTGATTTCTTGTGTTGATCTCTCAGTCTGGCCTTTGTCCCTGCAAAGTGCACTCTTATCCTCCAAACAGGGAGCAGCAGCCAATTCTGCATTTTCATACAATTTGTGCTTTGACAGGGCAGCAGTCATATTCTCAGAAATCATCAGGGAATAGGACTGAGCAGCCTGCATTCTCCCCTCCAAGGGGCCAAGTCACACAAACTGTGAGAATTCTCACAAAGCTGGTTAGCAGATTGAGGTTAAGTGCTCAACTGATTAAAATCTGGTGGGGGGGGGAACAGATATGTTGGTTCCTAAATCATACAAGAAGGTTCAGGGTGTTGTGTTTGGGTATTTTTTTTAATTTCTTGAGAACAGCTGAGAGGATTCTTGGTTTCCTTCAGGCTGTGGTTTCCTTCAGGAAGCACTGAGGAGTTCAGCTGACCTTGCAAAGGTTGGTTTCAGTGTTTTCCACGGGCAAGTGGGTCACTGGGTAAAGGACTAGAGAGACAGATGTGTCAGAAGCTCTTAAACTTGTCAGAAAAGATTCTTTGCTTCTTCCTGTAGGAGAAAACTCTGTTCAGTATTGTATAAGGTACTTCTGATCTTCCTTATGGAATAATGAGACTCTGTCACAGCCCTCAGCTGGGGTAAACTGATGTTAATTCCATCAAATTTCATGTACTGAGGCTGACTTGCTCTAGCTGGGAAACTAGTCCAGGGTCAGAGGTATGTATACTAAAAAAAAAATTTTGTTCTAAAGTGTGTATGCATGTGTAGGCTCATGTACAGCTTGGCTGATTTGAGATCTTGGAGAATTTTTAACATTATTAGTAATATTCCTCCTTTCCCCTCTTTTCAAAAAGGACATTTCCATAAATAAAGCTTTTAGACTGCTCAGCAGATTTACCTCCTGCCCTCTCAGGCACACCCTAACCTCTTCTAATAATACAAATGTTATCTTAGTCTAAAAAGTTATTTTTGTCCTTGATGTGCATTTTGTACTCCTGTCAAGGGCCAGAAAAGAAAGAAATCAGGGGCAGTGTGAGGAAGGGTCAAACTGAGCATGAAAAGATTCCTCTGCCTTCATGTAATGTACAAATCAGGATTGTTAGAGCAAACAGCCACCAACGAGCCACATTATTCATAACACTTCACAGTTTTCTCATGGAAGCCGACAAATGTGCATTGCCTGAACATATTTTGTTAATTCGTTGGGTTTTTGCTATGAATACAGCTGAATAATTTCAGAGCATTTTCCTGACAGTAATGAGTGGTGCTTTGTACCTTCTCTGGGATGCACATTACTACTGTTTTGCTCATTTTATGGATGGGAAATCTGAGGCATAAAAAAGAACAGGTCAAGTGCAGGATTATGGAATGAAAAGGAGCCCTGACAATTTTAATTACTACCTAATATTCTAGAAAAACTCTAAAATACCTAATTATTCTGGGTCGTCAGCTATTGGAAGCATAATATTTTAGAGAAGAGTTAATAAATTTAATTAAAAGATGGCTAAGTATTTATTGAAAGCATGATATTTTGGGGAAGAGTTATTAGATTTGACTAAAACATGGCAAAGTATTTTTGTATTGCTTAATGAATCTTTAGATGCTAGAAACCTTTGGACCATTTGTTTGATCTTCATATTTAAACATGATTTTAACAGTAACAGTTCACCCATGGCACTAAGAGACATCAGTTGCAGAAAAACACACTAATACGGACCAGAGCTGAATTAAACTGTGTTGATGGAGATAACCAGTTGCATATGTTTTTAGTTAGCAGGAGCCAAATCAGATAACCACCATACAGAAACACTGGGCCTGATGGACATTTTTTAAAATATTTTTCTGAGAAAAGACTGGATTGCAGCCTGAATCCTGGTTACTACGTTCGTCCGTTTGTACTCAGCAATCAGGAAAATGAAATTCTGGATAAAGTGAAAAGATGACTGGAGAGGAAGGAAGAGCAAAGTATGTGAAGGGCAAAGACATAAACATTGGTGCTGTTCTCTTCATGTTACTAGACAAGGACCTTCTATTGATTTCTCCGGGCATGCTTGCACTTCCTTCCTTCAGTGACTAATGATACGCCCTTTGGGTTATGATGACACTGCATTTCATAGGCCTGCAGGTCGAATTCCTGATGTGTTCTCTGCCTGGCTCTTACTTTAAGTCATTGTTCTGCTCCAGGCCAGGCTCTTCTTAAACGTGAGGCAAATAAGAAAGGGAGATAATTTACGTCGTGCGTTGCAGGTTGGAGAATAAACTCAACACTTCAAGTAGGTTCAAACATAGCTGGATATTGTCTGAAGCCTCATTTCCAGTCCGTGGCATAGCATCGAGTCTGGTGTCTTTAATGTTTTTCTCACAACAGTTTCCAGAACTCTGTTTCCTTCTGCAGGAGCCCCAAAGTGCATATGTGTTAGGCACACATTTCCTCGCCCACCTCTGCGTTGGAACACAGATTTGTTTTAACTTTGATTAACAATCCTCCACAGAAATTTAAAGAAAGAAGTGACTGATTCTTCTCTCACTTTCAGTAAATTAGGAATAATTCCCCTCTCCCTCCCACCCCTAGGCCATGGAGTTAACATAAATAATGTGAAACTGGTGAAGGTGACAGAAGAGTTAGGCTAAAAATGAAGAAACCTACTGCCTTCAACACTGAGAATATGGGGTGCAAATTATATCTCGGCCTATTTAATTGCCAGGCAAAATGTGGGACAAGAACTCTTGGGGGCTCCCAGTCACCAGCAATATGAAGGATTTGATATAAGTAGCCCGTAATAGCTGCTCTGGACAACCTTCTTCTCATGTTTAAGAAGCAAAAACAGCAGGAGGTTTTCAGAAGCGTGAAGAAGTAAGCATCTGACGTTCACTTACTTTTAACAAAAGTTTGTCCTGTGGCAACCCTGAGTGCCTTTGAACATATCAACCTATATTCCACCAGCAAACCAGCTTTTGTGCGATGAATTACCCAAGCTCCCCCAGTAACCACCTGGAAGACCAGTAACCACCAATGAGATTCAAATTAATGGCACGTAACCTTGAAATGACTGATTTAACATAAAGGTTGTTTTTTTGTTTTTGTTTTTGTTTTTTTTTTTTCCACAATACTCAACACTGTTTCTACTGCCTGGAAGAATACTTTTGTGAAGCCAGAGATCCCATCATTTAATGTGCAAAATTTAGGTTGTCAATCAGGATGCCTAAATAGCTCATGTTTGTAACAAAATGTAGCTATCAGGCTTCTTCTTGAGTGTTTCATGATATAAATGGGAATTACTGATCCAGAGACTGAGTTTACAGCTCTGATCTGAAATTTCCAGTCTCTTAAGAGAATACTCTGACTTGAGAAAAAACTTAGAGGGCATAAAAATACATTCCTAATAGTCTAAAAACACCACTGATATTAAGAAGCCTCCAGACTTTTTTCCACAATTTCCTATTCCTATAGAACACTTGGTACAGAGAATAGTTTAAATAAATGCAGACACACTGTCCCTGTCTCGCCTTCATTTGGTGCTAAATTCTCCAGAGAGGAGAGAACTATTTCTCAGCTGAAGTCTGGGGAGCTGCCTTTGGTTCAACATTTTCTTCTTGAGCTGCACAGTGTTTATGTGCTCTTCTGCCAGGTGTTGATAGGAGAGGTTGATCCTTAGGGCTTTATTATGTTTAATCATAGCTCTGGTCACTACTTAGGGTGGTTCGTGTTCCTTCTCCCTTTCCCCATCTGCCCAAACTCATCAGCCAGGGCAGCATGGGGTAAAAAAGGCTGCAGACCACGAGCTGTGGTCCCATTGCTCACCTTGGCAGTGTGATGAAGCATCAATTTGTTTGGACACCACAGATTTTGGTCTCAGGGCAGATAGACCAACAAGGACGGGGATGGAAATGGAGCAGGGGAACTTTCCAAACACTCCTGTGGCTGCTGACTGGGGGGATGACAGAGACTGGGAAAGCAGAACAATCCTCCATGTCAAATTTCAGTATATTCTTTGAAATCTAATGAAGACATGGGGTCAAGCTTAGGCAGGAATCCCACCCATAACATGTGAGCCCCTCAAAATTACCTGCCACAGGCCAGTGAAATGAAGACACACAAATCTGAAGGCAATTTCTTACTCTGTTGTTCCTGGAACTGTTTTTCCTGCTTCATTCCTCTTCCTTTTGCTGCCACCATTAGGAGGTGCTGGCTGGATGCTTTCAGAGTTGTGTTCCACATTCCACCAGCTGATAGAGAAATATATTCACATACAGGGAATTCCTGAGCCGACTGCTAGTTATAGAAATATTATTCAAGAGCCAAAATTATGTGATCCTTCTTGGAACAAAAAGACCATGAAAATCAGCAAGAATTTTCCTCCATTGAGGATCTGGAAATCTATGCCATCTCTTAATATCCAGCAGACTTCTCGAGTTTCTGGTGTGATTTTTTTAAGTGAAACATATGATAGAAATGGAAAGCTTAATCAAGTTTCCTGAGCCTACTAATTACTCATTCTTTGGGTTTATTTTCTTCCATGCTTTGCCTGACAATTGAACGTGGCAGAGACGTAAATCTGAGAGGTTTGTTTTGCTTTCAACTAGCTCTTAAAACACCTTTTCTATATACACACAGAGATTAAAATAAGAAAGAAAGGATGTCAGCTGTATGATAACAATGAGGAATGGCTGGACAGAGGATTGGACTCCTTAAAATGAGTATGTTTACCATCCCACGATTGATGAATTACCAGGGATTTTAATTGTAAAGCTCTGGCTGCTATTGCCATATTTCACAGACTAGGATCAGCAGCTATTTCATCTACCTGTAATTTTATTTCTTTACCAAGTGCCTGATCATGAGAAACAATAACTGTCAGCAGTGTAAATTCCCACAGGACTTTGAAGATTTACTCTGACTAACTACAGATCCATCCAATATCTCTCAAGATCAGTCTCTACCTGTCCCAGACTGAGATGTAATGTGGCTGTAGACTGTAACTGTTTACAGAAGTGGGAGCCTTCAATAGGTCAGTGTATGAAATCATTCCTATTCCTCCACAGTAGTTTGTAAAGTTTCCAAAGAGCTTTTCAGGCTTTCTGGATGAAAACCACTATATAAATGCAAGATGCCATTATTATTTATTGTTTCAGTTTGACAGAAAGATGGAGGGTTTCATTTTGACTTTATATTTCCACTTCGCCTTTGTTTCATAACTTTCTGACATGCAGAATTTTCCTTTGAAGTCCTTGCAAGCCTCACAACCTCCTTGTTAAGGCAGAGAGGTTGGGAATGCTGCAGCCACAAATAAGAATTAAATTAGAGCAATTTGTAATTATTTTTTATGTTCTTATGACATATTAGAGATCATACTAAAGGCCCCAATTTTCAGGGTCCTGTATCAGAGACTAGCTGGCTCAGGATTTTCCAAAAATGAGCAAGAAATTCACTTGTGGTCAGGTCTGAAAGGCCCATACAAGAAGGGTTTTTTTTTTAATGGCCTTACATTCCTACTAACCTTGGTCCTTAGAAATAACATCTTATATTGCTGTGAAAAAGAGTTTCTTGGCTTGTCTTTAATAGCAGTTAATTTTTTTTTTACAGCTGTATAGAGGGTAAATGATGGGAAATCCAAATAGCAGGAATTACCTGCTGTTAATTGGAATACTACAGAATTTAGCCACAGTTTGCATGTATCTGAAAAGTGAGAAATCCACCTCATTTTTGTCCCTCACACAAATACTTTTCTTTAATTCATACCCTAGTATTTTGTGGTGACAAACCTTATTGTATAATTATGATGTGAATATTATTTCTCCTTAAACATTTAATTTCATAAGTTCTAATAAGGTAAATGTTATTTGCTTCTACCTTGAGCAATCCACAGCTTTGCTGACCACAGGAAAAAGCTGCTGTTCAGTGTGGCTATTCTGCTTGAGCCAGCTGGAGTCTCAATCCAGTGTCATTTTAAAGAACCTTTAGAACAGTGGATGAGAGACTCAGCTCTCATCCCATTACCAGCTTTATTTAATCTAAAATGCCTCTGAGAGAGAGAGACTCCCTTATCTCTGAGTTGTGCAAACACGCCGCTGCACACTGATACAAGATCTGTTGTGAACCGTGCAGGAGAGCTGGTGCTGAGTGGAATCCTAAGTATGTGAACCCAGCAGGTAAAACAGGGCTGGAGGGGAAGGGCTGAGGTCTGTGGCTGTGTCCCAGATCCTGGAGGTGTTTCTGCAGTGCACAGAAATGAGAGGAGCAGAGATCCAGTTTGATGGATACCATCATTGTGTTACTGACACTAATATCTTTAGCATAGCACAAAAAGAAATTAAAGGAGGCGTGTGCTGTCTAACATATTATGGTGCTCTGTAATCCCCCAAGTGCTGAAATACTCATGTAGACATTTTTTGGTGTTGTTGTTTTAGTCATAATTGCTCCAGTGTCAAATGAGATTGTAATGAGAAGTGGAGCTGTTACAGAAAGTTCACTGTTCTGGAACTTCTGTGAGATGGTGTCAAATAACAACTTTTTTTCCCCATGTTTTTCCCACTTTTGCAGCTGCCTCTTCATTCCCTGGTTTGGAGACTGACTCAGAAAATAAGACATTAAGCTTTAAAGCTAGCTGAAAAATAAAGGGTGGAGATGTGAAAAATGTCAGGGACTTGGCATTCTTCTTTTCATTAGCTTTCAAACTTTTACAACATTCCTTAATAGTCTTGTTTAATACTGGTTGTTCCAGCCACTTTTAGAAGATTTTTTGGAAGACATGAGGCCTAGATATGCAAACAAGAAGCCTGATGACTTGAGGCACAGACCAACCAAAAATTAATTCCAGATGTTCCGTATGCATCTGATAAGGCAGAAGCTGGTGTTTCATTAGAGTTTTTTGTAACAATCATGCACAACATATAGGTTGAGATTATCTAACTTGCAGACTGAACTTGTATGAACAAAATCATAGGGATAAGAATATTTTGGACCCATTTATCATCACATTTGTGTGCCAGTGTTTGCAATGTGTGATTAATGTGGACTGTAGGGCCCCATTCCCTTCAAAACCACACTGAGTTGGTTTCAGCTGATGACCATTCATAGTTATTATTTTATTTTTATATCTCCACTCATCCTTGCAGATCCAAACAGGAATAACTTCAGCTCACAGGCGTTAACTAGTACTGCCTGTCTGCTAGATCTACTCTATGATCTGCAAAGAACATTTAATGTTAGAATTGGCCTTTTCTGCTACTGACTTATATTTTTTGCTTGACTTCACCCTGAGCAGAATAGGAGCTCCTGAGTTCTTGCACAGAGCAATAAAATGTCTAACTCTTGCTCACTTTTGAATACTTAAATGAAACACCTGAGTTTGGAGACCTGGCTGTAGGACAGAGGGACAGTGCCAGGGAGAAAACCATCTCTAAAGATCATTGTGGGAATTTAATTTAATATCTGGATGTGTTGTTCTTTCTCTGTCAGCCCAGAGGACCCAGGGCTAGCAGATTCCCATCCACTTCAGCCCAACTGCCTCAGGTTACATTAAATGAATCCAGACCTCAGATGAGCTGTCTCAAGAAGAGAAAAAAAATTAAAAAAAAATAAAAAAAAAAGAAAAAAAGAATCAAAATCAAATCCATACACTAATATATCAGTAAAGCAGCAAAGAAATGAAGGGAGAAAAAAGGGATAAAAGTACCTGTAGGATGAGAAGTGCAGCTCACCGAGAATTTCCATCCTCCAACTGCTCCCTCTGCTGCCTGCAAGGCAGTGAGAGGGCAGCCAGGAAGAGACGTGGTCTCCGTGTGGCTGCCCAGGTGGGCTCTGCATCCTTCTTCCTCTCCCTGCTCCCAGCATTAGAGATTCCGACAGTTCCTAGATAAAGTTAAAGACTCATGTAGTGATCTCCACACTAATTGGACTGTAATGTATAGCCTCGGTCAAGCAAATCTCTCCCAGCACTCCTCTCCACAGACGGCAATCAAGCCATTTACAGAAGATGCATCGGCTGCTGGGACCCTGGAGTAACCTTAAACTGCACTGGCCTTTTAGCAGAAAACACAATTAATTTTGATACTGAAGGGCAATTAGGACTGGGGTTAAAATAAAAAATCTTCTGAACAGAGAATGTCAAAGAGTGGGAAGGAAACTCTTTCCCTGCACGCAGTGTGTTGAAGGTCTGTGAGCACAGCAACTGTCAGCTCACAGTAATTCAGGTCACTTTAGAAACCCCCTGTTTCCTTAGAAGAAATGTAAATTCAGATTAATAAGCACCATGCTCAAACCCCACTAAGACTGATTGCCACTTTTTTTCAGTCTTTGCTGCCAGAGTGAGCACAGCTTCTTCTCGTTCTTGCTGGGGAAACCTGCTTTACATCCCAGAATGTAGTGAAATGACCAAATGCATTTATTTTGTACTGTTTCATTTCCAAAGGAAAATGCTCTCCCAGCTGACACTCTGCAAATCTCAACTCAGAGCAAATCATGTCAGCAACTCTGTAAACTTCTTTTTAGAAGCACAGAAGATGTTTACAGTAATACATACCTACATGCACCAACGTGCCCTGGCATATGTGAAAGGCAGCCAGAATTTTGGCCTCACCTGTGCAAAAGGCTTAAGTCCATATGACTCTCCATAACTTTACTGTGAAGGTGGTGAGGCCCTGGCACAGTTTTCCCAGAGAGGCTGTGATGCCCCAACCCTGGCAGTGTTCAAGGTCAGGTTGGATGAAGCATTGAGCAACCTGGTCTAGTGGAAGATGTCCCTGCCCACAGCAGGGGGCTGGAACTAATTGATCCTTCAGGCCCTTTCCAACCCAAACCATTCTATGAACTCAATAAAATGCACCAGCTTCACTGGTTGTGGATTTTCTTCATTTTTTTCCTCCCCAGGATGATCAGCTGAGCACTCAGCTGAAGTCCTTGAGGGTTACTGGCACAACTCAAGGACCAGAAAAGCCATTCAAGCACAGAGAGGAAGACAATGTTCATTGTGAAATTTTAATTCTTCATCTTTTAAAGGACAAGGGGTAAAAGATGAATGCTCAGAAATCATATGTGAAATCCTGATCCAGGAACATATAATGGGCAAATGGAATATCTCCATGTATGCCTACAGAAAGTGTCTGGAAATAGGTGGAGGAGGACTCTTCATGCAATAACAAAAAATGGAGATGCTATTTCCCTTGATGCTGTCAAAACCACTGATTTTTCTTTGTATTTGCAGGTTTTCTTTTCCAGTTACAGAGCTCTCCGCTCTCCAGTGAGTTGATTTCACATCTGAGACTTGCTCAGCCATCCCAGAAGTTTGAACGAGGGAAACCACAAACTAATGTTAGATTTACAGAGTGGGTAGGTTTTTTTTCATTTAAAAACAGCATCCTGGGGGAATCTCTCAGTGGCAAAAATGGCATGAGAAGCACTAGAGTGAGTAGAGCAATGGAGTTCACAGGGTTAAATCTATTGTTTTCAGGGATTGATTTGGTCTCTTTTCTGTCAACCAGTTTAAGTTCCAGGACCCCCTTCCCGTGAACTGTAAGGAAGGGTGAGGAGCCCAGAGTAAACTCATTTGGGCCTTTTAATTACAACATGATTCATATTTGTGTGCAGCCTCTGTTAGGGGTTATGCACAGCCCGCTGCCAGAACCCATGTCACCCTCAATCCTGTGCCAAAGGGTGGACAAGATAACTTAATAGCTCTTCTTCATTTGGAATTTCTCTGATTATAGGCTAGGTCACCTTGTCCAGTGAGAGAGGCAGAGCATTTAAATCTTCAGCCCAAACTCAAGCTTCAATGTACACAAGTTTCACAGGAGCTGGGCTTAACATTTCTTCTCTTGTTGTCTTGCAATTTCTTGAGGTGTCTCTTCATGAGGGTGAGGCAAGGGCTCCAAGGGTAACAAAAATAACAATAATCCACCATGTTCCTTCCACGGACATGAAAGTAAAAATTCTCACCAAGTGCTTTGCATGAGGGACAGGTTTAGTGTCTGAAAAGATGTGACTGTGTGTTGTGACCAGACTTAAGAAGGGTTCCCAAGTGCACATAGATGAGGGATAGGAGGGCAGAGCATATCCCATCCACTCCTGCAGAGACTGATCTGCATCAAATCATGCAGTCAAACTACTTGATTGCTGATTCAGTTCCAGTTGAAGTGAACACTGAAAACTGGAAAGGATAAGAAACATGAGGTTTAATTTATTATTATTATTGTCTTCTTGGGTATATTATAATTTCCTTTTCTAGAATTCTGTGCAATTTCTAAACATAGAATCACAAATGTTAGTCTGGATGAAAGAGAAAACAAACTTCTACATTTGAAAACAGTTAGCATCAAGTTTTACAAAGGTAGTAACAAATTCTGATGACATGAATGCCCTTGCATTTTTATACCGTGAAGCATGTGAGCATCTGAAGTATTATTTAAATGTTGTGGGTTTTTTTTGTTTTCCTGTTTGTTTTCACAATCCTTCCCATCGTGATCCCTAGCTGTTCTAGTTGCTAGTACAGGCATCATCATGTAGTTACATGCCAAAATTGACCAAAAAAAATTTGCAAAACATTCCTGGATTTTTGAAGTTCAAACTGAATCAATGTAGCTTAAAAAAAAAAAAAAAAGATGATAAAAAAATTATATATTGGCATTTTTTGCACACACAAATAAAATCACCATGTACTTTTACACTGCAAAAATTCAGTTGTGATTTTTGCACTAATTTCATTAATAAACAATACATCTATCATGATTTTCATCCAAAGAAGGGAAATCACCTAAAAGCTCTATTTAATTAACCTTTACAGCCCCCTTGTGAGCTTGGCATTATTATCTCCATTTCACAAATGGGCACATTGAAACACAATGAGCTTAAGTGACTTCTTTACAAGTAAAACTACATAGCAGGTCAATGGCAGAGCTTGAAATAGATCCCAAATCTCTTGGGCCCCAGTCCTGTGTTTTAAGTGCTACACACCTGGCCTTCTTAAAATGGGTGGTGTTTGAGATCATTATTTTTTGTTTTATTGAACACAAAGTGCTCACATTTGGGATAAAACTCTGGAAAGCATCTAAGAAATGCTGTGCAGTTTGAGCATCTAAAAGAGCGTCTAAGAAAGAGAAACAAGCTCTTTCATTTTGTTTAAGGGCTGTACACAAATGTCTCTGGTGGAAAATAAGGAGTCTTTAAGAATGATGTGTGACTTCTAGTGATGGAGCCTGGGTTAGCAAGGGTATTTATTTTTCCCTTCATTAAGAAACAACTTATCATTCCAGTAAAGGAGCTGTTAATGAGTTTGTTCACACTCGCTGAGAAATGACTGCAGGATACTCCTCAGAGAACTTACTCTGAATGCATACATAAACCAGCCAGAGCTCTAGGTACAACCAACAACCTGCGGAGGGAGAGGAAGTGCTTTTGGATTTCTGCCTTTCCGTCTGTTTGCTTCTTTGTTTGTTTTTCCTCCCCCTCCAGTGCTGTTGCACAGATCCGTGAGGAAACCGGCAGATTTGGAGCAGGCAGGTTGCGGTCTGCGTTCCTGGACTGCCACCAGATCTGTGCAAGGGGCACGGTGACAGTGTGACACTGCCAGTCAGTGGCACGGGGAGGAAGGCAGGAGGATGTGCTCAGTCTGCAGCTCACCCAGGAAGCCAAGATCTGCTGCCCAAATCATCAGGAGAGGGAGATGCCCACGGGTCTCTTTGCACTGTGGCTCTTCCTCCGTGGCATGGGCTGGCTGTAGTCAGCAGCTCTGAGCAGCACCCTGCTCACCCTGAGGAGGCCACTCAGCTCCTGTCCCAGCAGCACACATGAGGGTACATCCTCCCCTCAGCAGAGGAGGATGAGGCTGGCACTAATGTTTTCTCCTGCCTCTGCTTTCACCATGGCCTCACGCTCCTGGCTTGGAGTATGTGCACTCCTGTACATGGCAAATTTTGGGATTCCCAAGAACTGGGAAACATTCCTCTGGCAGGATTTCAGACACCCTTTTGATGTTACAGGCTTCCAGTGTGGGTTAATCGGACTGCACAATGCTATCAGAGAATTACTGAGCAGACAAGGCAGCTTGCCCAGAGAATTACTTGAGCAGTCCAGAGATGATTGTCAGACTGCTCCTTGTGTCTTCAGACTGTTTCCAACAAACCTGGATGTCTGTGTCTGGGCTATATATATATATAAGTGTATATATATAATCTCACCATCCACCTATTGTCCTCCTGTTCTCTTTTGTCAGCTGTTTTGAGAAGTATTTCCGACTTGGCATGAATAATTGTTGGGTTTCTTGTTTGTTTGACAAAATATGGATAACAAATGGCAGCATTTGCTCTTCAGACTCCAGTTCTACCCCGAGAAGACCCACCCTGACCTCCAAAACGAAATCAGTAACTTCACTCTTCTTCATTTCCTCATCCTGTGTCTAAACCCAGGGGAAGTGGGTTGAGACCTTTTGCACATAATCTGACACACGGCACGCAGGGCCGGAAGGCAGAAAATCATTTCAACAAAAGGCCAGAGCTCTGGGTTAGGTAAATTCAGGAAGGGGAGAGATAGGAAATGGCAGTAATGTCGCCAGTAGACCAAGAGGATCCTGGCACCAGCTGGGGTGTGAAATATGAGGTTGTGTCTAACAAGGACTGAATAAAAAAAGTTCAGCTCACTTTGAAACATATGACACCGAAGACATTTACAAAAACAGCTTTGGAGAGGAGGTGGGAAGACATTTATTTTCTTCAGGGAAACTGCCCTCAAAGAAAAGAATCGTGATTGATATCCAAGGCTAGGACTGCAGGGGACTCACCCAGCCATGTGGTATAATCCCAGTATGATTTCCCTACTTGAATCTCACCCTTTTGGCCAGTCAAAGGCCCTATACAAGTCACCCAGTGTTGCAAATGTGTGTATGTGCAAATGCTTGGCTCACAGCCCTACGTACACACAGTGAGGTTTCACTCATGCTGTCTTTACAGAGATCACTCTTACCTGTTACTGGAAGAACTCAGTTCTACACGGTTTTTGAGTACTTCCAGGAATGGTGAGTCCACCACTTCCCTGAACAGCCTGTTCCAATGCTTGGCTGCCCTTTCAGTGAAGAAAGTTTTCCTAATATCCAATCTAAACGTCCCCCAATGCACTTTGAGGCTGTTTCCTTTTGTCCTGTCACTTTTTACCTGGGAAAAAAGACTGACCCCCACCTGTCTACAACTTCCTGAGCTGGAAATAGCACAACAATATCCTTTACTAACTACTTTGGCAGCTCCTTGACTGAATCAGGAAGTTCAGAGGTAGACTGAAAGGAAGGGGAAAAAAATGCAAAAAAAAAGCAGAAAAAACCCTAACACACACACACACACACACACCCCGAAAAAACTTGAACCCAGATAACTTGATATTTTTTTTCCTGAAACTTTAAAACTTGCTTGATATGAGCTTGATTTGTTTTGTCAGTAAGGGGTTAAAGTTCTCACTTGCAAACAAGTAGGTGGATGTTCTATTACAGGCAATGACAGTTTTGTTATTAACACCAATGAAAACAGGATCCAGCTCTTCATCACCCATCTACCTCCCAGTAAACCCACATATCCTGAGAGAATAGAAGTTCCTTTTGACTTTTACATGTTTTGCTACACTGTCCTTGGACCCCATCTGTGTCCTCTACCTGAATTAAAATGAACCCTCCTTTCTTTATCCTCCCCCTGACTTCATTCCCACTGACCCTCTATTCAGCTGATCTCATTTAAGACTGAGTATATTTTATTTCTTTTACGACTTTGTCTTCTGCAAGAAACTCCCAGTCCTTCCAACCTCATGCCACGTGTGACATTCTGTCCCCATCAAAAATCAGATCATTCCTTCAAAATAAGAAGTGGCACCAGGTCAAAGTCCTGAAGATGAAAGGAAGGGTTAAGTTTACTTTCAATATTGGAGGAGGGTTCGGAAATAAATGTTGAGGTTAAAAAGTCCAGATGGTAATTCAACTGTATCCCTGCTATAAACATGATTTGATTTATGGGAACCACTAATGGTATCTCAGTTTAGATCTGGATGGCTTTGCTTTCTCTCATCTGTAGCTTGAAATTCATCGGATTTTTTTTCACTCCCACCATGAATCTTTCACTACAAAGAGTTACTCCTATCAAGAATTTGGGAGTTCTTTAAAACCCAGCAATTGATAAACGTTAACAATCCTAATCCATGCAAATTGCCGTCTGAAACCTTTATTTATAACACCAAGCGGATGTGCTTATTCAAAGCAGTCTAAAAGAGCTTTGACAAGTTCAGTCCTACAGAACTGTATCTCCTATTGCTGTTTTCTCTCTGCTGTCCTTCGGGGATCAAACTGAATCAGTTTTCACTTTTTTTCTGACGTTGCGATTATTAGGTTTCTCAGTTTTGTCAGAAAAATCCATCAGAAATGTTTATCTCATGGGGCAAATAGCAATGGAACAGCATGTTTATCACTTCGAGGGCCATAATCTACAGGCAGCAATGGCCCCAATCTGGTTTGTTTTAAAACACAGAGGCTGAAAAAGAAAAATGCCCACGTCTGAAATGTGTGATGGAGATGTGCAGAACTGCATTAGCCCTGACACCCATTTCTTTATGTCTCTATATTTCGGCTGTCAGTCATTACATATATGTTGCCTGAAATCCTTACAGTTTACTACTTCCAGCCTTGAAAAAGCTGAACAGTTGGCCTCAACTGTTAACACCTAAGAAAGGTAGCTTTTCATGGTGGACTTTGCAGAAATCTGTGCTCCCAAAGGAGTTACTCTAAACTGTGGGCTCCTGGAGGAGGTAAAAATCAGGTTTAGGATATGGGATATGAGTGCTTTGAAAACAGTCATCACGGATGGTCTCTCTATGACCACATTCGTGTTATGTCTGGGTACCCAGTCTGTGTTTAAGACACCTAAACTGTAGATAAATATCCATTTTTAAGGCTATCCAAACAAGCAGAATAATAAGTAGATCAATGTTTACAAGACACATTTTTTTCCTTTATGCATGCCATGGAGAAATAACACAGAGCACAGCACAGAGTGAAAAATGAAGAGTGTCTTAGGAATACCCCAGCCTCATTTGTTGGGTCAGCGCATAATGAAAGAGTAACCAGGTATTCAGGATCTGAGTTTTACAAGGATTTATAGATGCATTGATTGGTTTTGAATTGCTTGTGTCTCCAAAGACTTGCAATGTGCTTCCACCAAACCACCAGCGTTACTCCTAAACTCCTCAGGCTGACGGAATGTGAGAGGGAAGGAGAGCAAATAAACCACATAGCAACTAATTCCCTCTTGTGATATTTAGTGGTACAAAAGAGATGAGGTCACCACAGGCAAGGTGGGAAAGGGGAAGAGAAAGGAGAAGG
Source organism: Agelaius tricolor (assembly GCF_023055355.1). Taxonomy (NCBI): domain Eukaryota; kingdom Metazoa; phylum Chordata; class Aves; order Passeriformes; family Icteridae; genus Agelaius; species Agelaius tricolor. Next base: position 5,294,440 of record NW_027269276.1, on the reverse strand, counting down.
GAAAGGGGAAGAGAAAGAAGAAGGGAAAGGGAAAGGGAAAGGGAAAGGGAAAGGGAAAGGGAAAGGGAAAGGGAAAGGGAAAGGGAAAGAAACTATATTATCTTTAAGATCCTTTCCAACCCAAGCAATTCTATGACTCTGTGAAAATAACTGTAAGAGATCAGGGACAGACATAGACATTTCAGCCAAGTTATTCTTATAGAAACCTCTCTTTAACAGATTGGAAGGAAACCAACACATAAACTGGAGTTTTCAGGCAATCCAAGCCTGCTGATTTTCAAGACTTGTAGTCCAAATTTGCGTGGTGGTTCTCTGTAGAAGTCGGCTCTTATCTCCAGCTGTGGCACTGATTTGCTGTGTGGTATTGAGTAAATCATCCTGTTTCATTACAGACTTGGTCTGCACACAGCCTCCCGCCAAAATAATAAAAGGTGAGAAGTCAAAGTCAATTTCATTAAGCTGGGACAAGTCAATATTTGGATGCTCTGTACTGGGAATGGGAGTGGTTCAAAGTTAGCACCTGGAGGGTAGTTTTAAATGGACAAAATAAAAGCCATAAAAATAGGAAAATTGATTTTGGGAACTTAAATCAATGTGTGTGCCTGCTACAATTTACACACCTGGCTAAAATACTATAAGATATATGCTTGCAATCACTAAATATTGCTATTATTACATGACTGTTGCAAAAACCACTGGCTATCCACTGAAGGTAAGTGCTGAGATGTCTGGTCTGAGATTAAGTAACACAAAGGCCCTGGCTGCACTTAAAACCATCCTGGTTTTGCACGGCTCCATGTAGCTCTGTGTAGCTTTGTGTAGCAATCTTGTCTTAGTGTAGCTGAAAACTGTTCTTCATTGACTTGTTCTGAACTGGAATGAGCCTGCTTTAACATGCCCTAGGACATCCATTGTGCTTTTGTACTGGTAGATCTAAACTGGTATCAAATTAACACTTTCATTTAAATCAGTGCAACTCAATGTGTGATCACCAACAGAACCAATTCAGTGAGTGTTGTCTTTAAATGAGCATTTCAAATCTCTTTGGCTGCAACCTGAAGTGCCTACAGGAGCCATCAGGATCAGCTCTTTCCATACATATCAGCTATATTTTCCATGATACGTGCAGAGTATTTGCAGAAATAAATGGGAAGATGTTTTTCCCATATGTGCATGAACTCTGAACTCCAAGAGTTCAAGTGGGTTCAGTTGTTCTCCTCAAACTGTCATTCTAGTCCTAATTAGTACATGGTGCCGTGAGCAATTTAAATGGAATATATTAATAGAGGAGAATTCAGGGGAGGAAAAAAGAAGCCCTCCCCCATACCCCTGCCTGCAAAAACTCTTAAATACACAGGGGATTTCTTAAGGGTGCCTCACACCCTTGCCACCTCCCCCTTTCCCTTAACAATAAAGATTGAGGGTGGGAGACGGAGAAGGTCCGGATGCTGTCTGCCAGGGAGGGTTTCCCACAGGAGGAGATAGCTGGAGACTCCCACTGCTTCCAAGGAGTCGTGGGGGATGGGGGGGGATGCTGAAACTGAGCCATGATGGTTCAGGGAAATGCTGTTTTATTTAAACCCTCAAATGGCTTGACATGCCCCTGGTACTTTCGCTGCCTAATTATAAATGAAAGGAAAACGGCAAGAGAATCCCCTCCTGTTGACCATCTCCCTCTTAACAAGGCACATGTCTCAGCCTCTACCTTTTTAGCTCTGTCCTTGCTTTTATCCTTCTGCAATTTAATCCTAACTCAATTATATTATTACAGCATGTCACTTTGAGTCACTTTCCCCCTTATTGGCATATGGCTCTTTTCAGTTTCACTGCTAATTCTTTTCCAGTGGACTTGTTTAAAACGTACTCATTTTCTGCTTAGACTCTGTGTTATTCACGCATCACATTTCTGCAATGCCTGGCTAACTTCCTCAGGAGGAGAAGGGGAGCCGGGGATATTCGCTCTCTGCATATATTTGCTGGAGTTTCCATCCCGAATTGTCAAAACACAAACTAGATGGCAGGAAAGGTGAGCAGCATGCCCCGTCTGTCAGAAATGTGGAGAGGAGGCTGCCCTCCACTGGGTCTATTCCAAAGCCCTGGGCTGGAGTGATGAGGAGAGCTGGTGAATACTGAAAACTGTTTTCTGTCTCTATTGTGTTTTTATTTTTTTCATTTTTTTCCCTCCCCCTTTTAATTTTCAAATGCTTTCGCTGACTCCTTGTGCTTCTTTTGACTTTCCTCCTTGTGTCATCCACAGCACAGGCTCTTCCTAGCAAGATGGTCCTGGCTTCTTGGGGAATATTCCAACTGCCCATCCATTCAAGTTGTCTTCAGATTTTGATATGGGCTACTTGACTGATAGCTCATTAACAAATGGATCTAGGAAGTCCCAACTGGAGGTATTTACAAGTAAAGAAAAAAAATAGAAAGTAATTCTGTGGTTCTTCACAAGCAGAGAAAGAGGATAGTTTTGAAAATATACACATTTCCCCCCCCCCTCCTTCAGCTAGTAAGAGGAGATGGTAACTGCTGAGACAACCACAATGCTGCCAAGTCCTAAATGTCACTTTCCTAAAAGAAAAAAATCCCTTTTAGGCTTTCATAGAATCCCAGAACAGCTTGGTTTGGAAGGGACCTTAGAGATCATCTCATTCAAACTCTCAAACCAGGTCAGGAACACCTTCCACTAGACAAGGCACTGTCTTCCTTAAGCTTATTTACAAATGAAATTGTACTACAATAAAGAGATACTAGAGAATTTAGCTTCTTCTGGTGTAAAATACCCATGTTTCCTTTCCATTTGCATGCATATTCTTATTCAGGATTGCCTTTTACTGACTGAATTTGTAGGTGGAATAAGCTAACTAAGGGAAAAGCTTGTTGGTAAACATCCAAAGAGATGAGCCCAGAGAGGAATTTCCTGTTTGGGAAAAAAAAAAGAAAAAATACTCTAAACAGTAAAAAAAAGGTCTAAACATTACAAAAAAACTCTTGAAGAAAAAAACAAACAAACAAAATTAATGAAAAATTAAAGCCAGGCCTCCTTTTTCTGAAATCACACTTACATGAAGGCAGAGAAACACAAGCAAACCAGGCAGGATAAAATCCCTTTATTGCAGAGGCAAAGACAAAATTAAAATCAGTTTGTTCAGAGACGATACTGTCAGATAAGAAGAACAAAACCTTCTGTCTCAAGGTGACCTACAGTTTGCCCAACATCTTTCTTGACTTCAGCAACTTCACTGAGTCAAGGGACTGCATCCCTGATTTTTCCCACTTCTCCACATGTAGCTCTGGAAATGAGTGACTTGAATTCAAAGGTCAAGATCTGTTTTCACAGGCAAAATACATATCTCTGTGCTGACTTTTGCAGTTAGATAACTTGCACACTTCAATGCTGAGATAAGGACCAGGTAGGCTGTTTACAAATTCAGGTTGTTGTAAGTTGATAGTGGAGTGCCTCCTACACCTGATATGAAAGGAGGTATAGAAAATTACACATGGGGCTGTGGTACTAACAGCTATACAAGCAAAGCAAGGGTATCAGTGGGGTTGATTACAGGTCTTCTCTCTGAGTTAAATCAAATGTAATAATTATGGAAATCCTGTGAGTTGCTGCTTTTCATTCCAAGATGAAATCACGTGAAAGATGCTCACGATTTCTGATAACAGGTTCTTAAGCCTCAGGTAGTCAAACACAAAGACACTGCTCTCTTTATGCTTTAAGTGTTCTTTTCCTTCTGTTAGTACAGTTTAAACTTGGTAGCTACATTGCTGAGCCCTGTAATGACTCTGAGGTTACAACTAGCAGTTAAAATAACACGGTGTTATTATATCAAAACTCATGTCCACTTTATAGCTGTCCTGAGTGTCCTCTATTTTCAGACTTCATCTGGGATAAGAGGCAGCTAATTCTCCATCCTCTTGCAGGCCACTGGGTCAGGTTGGCCCTTACCATCATATGAATTTCCCTGAGTCCCTCAGTCTACTTGTCTGTCAGGGATAAAATTTAGACTATTTATCCTAGCTCCTCCAGCTCAGCTTCATGTAGAATAACTTCCCTCCACAATAGATTGTAGTCCATGAACCATAAAACTTCCTTAGAAGTTATATTTGCTGATAAATTGTTAGAGGCACCAGGGGAAAGAAAGAATCTTGATAGATTTGGGAGGAAAATGTAAATACCCTTCTTTTTAAAAGAAATGTAAATATAGGACAACTGTTATTTTTTTGTTCTGTATATTTGGTGGGTTTTTTTTGGGTTTTTTCCCTTTTTTTTTTAACAGAGGTGAAAATTATTACCTGACCTCTTACGCCACAGTATCTTTTGTGTTGTCCAACACACTTTATGAAGAGCCTTCTTTGAATCAGGTAGTTCTTAATGATTGCTGAGCAAATAAATAGGAAAAAACAACAGCCCTGGAAAGCAATTTATGGAAAGAAAGCATGAAGAGGAGGTGAAACCTAAAAAAAGTTACATCTGAAATGAATTTTGAAGGAACATATGCTCTCATGCAGCAGATTTTTCAACCTCATAGGAAATATGGTGCTGAAATGAGAATAGGTTGATGAAAGGATGGATTTGTTTTTGATGCAATTTCCTGTACATTTACATGGGAGTATTTCCCCCCTGTGAAAGTCTTTGACTTAATGCTTGTAGAGGTGTGGGAGCCAGGACACCTACATTCCCTTCCTGGTTTGGAAAGGATTCACATTTATCCTGATGACTCTGTTTATCTTCCTGCGCCTCTGATGTTTGTGGTAGGCACAATAATGGCCATCTTTGCCTTAACAAGCCTGTGCTATGGCTCATCAGATGAGGATATTGTGATAAAATCCCTGAATTAATGCTAAGAGTGGTTATTATTTTGCAAGATGGATAGCCCACAAAATGCCACTTTGCTATTTCTAGTGACTGGCACTTGTTTAGCAACACAGAGCACAATTTAGAGGAGGCTTTCCAATTCCTACTGGATGGGATCAATTTGACAGAAGCATCAGTATCAGGAGATCCTCTGCTAGGAAAAGAACTATCGCTCTCCACTGTCTTTGCCATTTACAGGAAGGATTGGTGCCAGCAATTTGACTTTCATCAGCAATAAAACAGAGAAGAAAAAAAAAATTTAAAAAGAGTCGCAAATGATTCTATAATGTCCTTGAAATTAAATTAAAAATAGCCATCACTGCCAAAACTCAGAAAAAGGACTCACAGCTTTTTTACAGTGCCTACTACAATGTGGATTTATGATTGCCGGAATACTGCTTACTGTATAACAAGTGTAGTATTAAGTGCCATATTGGACTACCATATGGCTACTAACCTCAGAGGTTGGTAGCAACTATCAGTGTAGAAATTAGTGTGCAGAATGAGCCTGAGGATAAAACCAGTTATCACTCAAGCATGCTATATAATTGGCTGTAGCAAGAAACTAAAAAATGTCTCGGAAACCAGATGGATTTGAAATGTTCCATTATTCATAAACACTTTTTTTTTTCTTTCTGCAGCAATACTTGTTCCTTTCCCAAATATTCTGTTGTTAAAAAGAATAATTACCATGCAGAAGCAAAAAGTAAGGAGGATAAAAGTCCTTGCTGCTGGGAGGGGGTGGCATGTGTCTCATGTCTGCATCTTGGCCCAGGCAGCCCCTGTGCCCACAGTGCCTGGGCTGGGGGCAGCTTCTTTGTGCCAATTTCTGCAGGGACTTTGCTCTCCTCCTCCCGTGGAGAGCAGCACTGGTGAGGGTGGTGTGGGTTTGCGTGGTGATGTTATTAACAGCCCTTCACAGCTGTGGAGACTCATCCCTTCTGCAGTGTTTCCCTCCTTTTTGATCACACAGATGACAACCATTGTAATCTCCCTGACAGGAACTGCCTCCCCGGAGGACACCACGTCCCCCCACGCACAAACGCTCCCTTCCTCTCCCTCTGTTTCATCCCACTCCTCCCACCTCGTGCCTTTTCCCACTCCTTCCCCAGCTGGACCCACAGCTGAAGCAGGAAAAGAAAAGAAGGAAAATAATAATGAAAAGGACGCCTTTTGTGTGTGTATGTGGACAGGAAAGGGCAATGAACTTTCCCTGTAATATCAAGTGGGGACTGAAAACACAACTTCAATATGCAGGAAAGGGACACGGCGTAATCCACCCAAATTCAGATCAGGGCAGGAGAATCTCCATGTGGGATGAAGAACAATCCCTCCCTCTCTTGCCCCACAGCCAGCCTCTTGTAAATGTCTTTTCCTCACTGGAATAATAAAAAAGACAGTCCAATTCTTATTTGTATGAAATAGAGGACACACGGGGACCTCCTCTTCCCATTGCCCAGTTAGCTTTCAGCATTCCTCTGATTTAATTCTAATAATCCAGCTATGTTTGGAAGGCCAATTCCAGCTGAAGAAGGAAGCCAACCCACAGTTTCATCTAACAAAGCAGGCTCAGTGTAGTAGAAAAAAAAAGCTCTCTTGGTGTGGCCTTTCTCTGAGCTGTATGGTAAGATCAAAGACTGAAAATAGGTATGCTCCTAGCATTTGATTTATGGCACACATTGGTTTGTGGTAAAGTGGAAAATCAAATTTTCTTTTTTTGAAGGATGTGAAATTTATTTCCATGGATCCTCAATAAAACCTTAATGTTGGATATTTGCCACGTTTGGGTTTTGGTTGGATTTTGGGGTTTTTTGTTATGGTAGTATGGGAAAATACACTCAGTTTCAAGTGAAAGCTATTGAGAAAATGAAAATATTTCTTATCTTCTCAGATTTGAAAATTGTGCAATCAAAATCATGTTATAAAATGTAAGAGAAAAGTTTAAAAACCAATGACACTTTCAAAGAAGCCACTAACTTCCAAATATTCCATTCTGGAAAGAATATCACAACACTGTTAGACTTACTGAAATAAGAACCATTTCCTCTTCCAAAGGCATTCAATTCCAATTTACAAAACTACAATTACCCAAATATTTTTTCCATCTATTGAGGAAAGAAGGAAGGAAACCATCCTCATGCAGTGATTTGTGTTTCCTGGTCAATGGACCCACAGAGCACTGGTGTAACTGCTGAGTAAGAGAGAGTTAGATTTATTCAGTTTACTACCTTGACCCACTGTAGGTTATGTTACTGAGTCAATACTGATACACGTTTTGGCCTGGTAACATATTGAATGCTCCACTTGGAAAAGAATTATGCTGATGAATTTGTGGCTATGTAAAATAAAGTATCTGCAAGGGCTGGCTAGACTTGGAAAGGGGGAAACTTACTCTGGGAGGGTGATGATTGGAAGTGTGACAGCTGAGTTACCTGCTGCTTGTGCATACATCCTACCTTCAGGTATGTACATTGACAAAGAACAGTGAACAGCTGAATTTTTTCACAAAACTAATTTCTGGAGGTGCAATACCTCAATCGGAAGCAATGTTATGCTCAGAATCAAAGCATGGATGTCCCCTTTGGCTTATACCAGTTTTATTCCCTAGTGAATAATTTATTTTCTCTGCTTCCCTAAACAACATTTTGGTACAGCTCACCTGAAATGAATACAATTTCCTTATATATTCCACTTGTTCACTGCCAAGAGCCCATTGCCTTTTGTTGCTTAAAGCTGGTTATGATTCACACTCATTTTTCATTATTAAAATGTTAAGACACAAAGATCAAGATACTAAGACAAAAAATTAATTAAAGAGAGATTTGGAGGATGAATGAATGAACGGGTGCTAAAAAGTAAGTTCTATGACCTGTGCTGTTACAAAACTGTGGGATGTCATGGGGCTGTGGAAGTTTGCTTGTGTGTCTGTGTAGATCTGTTTTCTGTTCACTGTCATTAAATGTGTTCAGCCAAATAATGCATCAAAAAAAACCAAAGACAAACCTTGCGGTGTTAGGCCTTGCACAACCAAAGCAATATCTATCCATCTATTAAATCTCTAGATAGTGTTTTAGACTGAAGTTATGGTGTTGCACATACAGGACGTTTATTTTATGCATTGCCAGCAATACCACTGTAGCGTAAAACACTTATTTTATGGTGTACTGGGTTTGGTGGAAAGTTGCATGAATCTACTAATTCCAGGTCAGCAAGAGAGTTTAAAAGCTTCCATGATCAGCCTATGTCTGACCTGAAATATGCTTTTGTCAAGACAGGCTATCTAGAAAATTTAAAAGAGAGAGAAATGTGTCCAGGAAGCATCAAAAATTTGTGGGCAAAACAGTGGGTTGGAATGAAACCCCTCTAACAGGCACAGTCCTCCCAATTTCAGACATTTCACACACTGGTTTTCAAGAATAAAGGTGCCTCTGGCCTTGGTATGGAAGGATCTTGCTTTCAAATTTACCACAAAGAAATATAATTTCATATTAAACTATTTATTTTGGCGTTACTACCTCTTTTAATGATTTTGCTTCTTAGAACCACTGTGAGATACTATTAGCAGAAATTTTTAAGAGAAACAGCAGAGCTGAGGGCAGAAGATTCTGGTCAATCCATTGTTTATAGAATATTAACCACCTCATGCATGAAAAAAACCTGGTATGTTTGTTGACTAACAAAACAGGAGAGTAATTTTCCTGTTCACTTATGAATGCTGGGAAATTTAATCAAAAATTTAATCTGATTAAAGAACGTGATAAAGAAAGAGGAAAATATCAGTAGACAGGAATCTTCATCTCTGGATGTGATGAGGAGTGCCAATAACCGCATTAAATGCCTGAGTCTGGCATCCCAAAACATGAGTGTGTTCAGGAGAGAATGAGCCAAGCCAACCTCTGTGGTGCGTGAAGGTGAAGGAGATGCCTAGGAGGTGAGGGTGAACAGATGGGAGAGAGAGAGCTTAGAGTCTGAGCAATAACTCTGTTGTTTAGATCCACTTCTTTCCTGGCTCTCCTGGAGCCCTTGCTCGCACGGAAGCGCCGCCTGGCCTGTCCCCTGAAATGTCATGGCTGCTGGCAAAGCCTGCCCACTCTTCTGTGGATGGGCAGCACACAAAAAGGGATGGAAAATGAAGAGCTCTCCAAGCCTGAGCACAGACCATGACCTGGCAACCCCTATGTGGAGCAAGGAGAGGAGCTGTGGTCTGTTAGCTTCTTCCTGAGTGACGCATTCTTCGTGTCCACTCTTCCAAAATACACTAAGCTGAGAAATTTAAATTGTCTGTCTATGGCTTCATGGATCCGTGGGTTAGAAGGGTCAGCTTGAGACTTCGGCACTGGATAAATATGTTGATATCAATTTCTTTTTGAGATAAAATTTTGTGGTGGGTTTTGTTTTTCCTCTTAACAGATACCATAGCACCATGGATAAAATATTTCATCATTTAGAAAATCATGCATCAAAACCAGGATATTCAAATATTTGCTATAAGACATGACAGATATAAGTGTCTCAAAATTAGTCTTGCATTCTTGATCTCAAGGAAAGGAAAAATTGAGTCCATTTGCCCTGTGAAGATCAAAGAGTCAGGATTCAAGCACAGATCCCAAGGGCACATCTCAAACCTGCCTCATGGCATGATGATTTTCAGGTGTACATGAGTCCTGATGGATATTTGTGCAATCTGCATTTAAAATCTTGATGTCTGATCAAATCCCATATACTGGTCCATATGCACAAACGTTATTCCCTTCTCTTCTCATCTGGGAGTTCACAATCTGTCATGATAGAAGGTTTCTTGTACCTTTGGATGCATGGTCAGACTGTCTTTTTAATGTAATATTCACCAGCTTATAGACCACTGTGGAAAGAAGGGAATAAATGTGGATTTATGGCATAAAGGGGAGGAAAAAAAAGGAAGGGAAAAAGAAAGAAAGAAAAAAAAAAGAAAGAATGGCATTCGGAAAAAAAGGACAACCCTGTCAAAACATGACAGCTGATCCACTGCCTGTTTTATGCTATTCATAGAAAATGCCAAATTCTGCAAATAGTAACCACATGTACATCGGCTTCGCAGACTCAATGTTCTGCTGCAAAATGAGACGTTCTGTATTTTAGTGTGTCATCAAAGGCAGTGAAAATATCACTCCAGCCTCCTAGGCTTAACCCTCTGGTCTCTCAACTGTTAAAAGTTTAATTCGATGGCGGTGGGAGCGAGCAGCAACACATCCAGCTTTGTGAGCGGTGCTAACGGAGCTGCCTAATGTATGCCAGTTGCACATAAAGTCAATTAACAAATCTGTTACCGCGCCATTTTTATTCATAGCCATGAGACCATTAAAGCGACAAGACTGCATCTGACGTTTATGATCTTGTTCGCATTGCCAGGGGAAGGAGGGGTGGGGGTGGAAACAACTTTGTGGCTCTGTAGCATGAGAGAAATAGCACCATTCAGAGACATAAGGGCTCTTGAGCAAACGCCGGAGCTTCTGAAGTCTTTTTCTCATCTCAGTCCCGTCCCTCGCCTGTGTCCCCCCCACTTTTTCCCAGTCCCTCCTCCCCTTAGCCCCTTGCTTGTGCCTTTCAGGTTTCATTTCAATGCAGAAAGATTGGCTCTTTAGTTCAAAACTATAAGGTAATTGTCCTTTTTTGTGGCTGGCTGATATTCCCTTTCACAAACATTTAAAAGAGTACTTATGCTGAATTGAATATGGAATGGGAACAGCTCCTGACGCTTTTGTGTGCAATGGGGATGGCTTTGCAAGGCAAGGCTTGGGCTTCAGTTGGCTGTGTCCTTCTCCAGGAATGTTTCCAAGATCTTCTAAGTGACCACGAGCTCTGAATAGAGTGTCCTGTTTAATCATCTCCTCCTCAACAAACAGCCTGTGCAACAGCTACAGTAAATTGCTTTCAGCCTGGAGGAGCCAAATCTTGGGAGCTACACCATTTCTGCCTTGGATTTTCCAAAATTTTCCAAACTGTGCTGGACTGTGTGCTCTTCTTTCATTTTTTTTTTTTTTTCTGAGTGCCAGGAGTGTGAAGATGAGGAAAAGAAGCTGTCAGTAGAGCACTCTGACACATCAGTGTCCACACTTAGCTAAACTGTTAGAACACTTCCAGTATAATCTACATTCCCTGCTAACAAAAGTAATTTCTACATATGTCTCCTGAGCTTCACTTGGTCCTTTTTCAACAGTGGTAAAGGAAAGAAGATTTAGAAATGCTAGGGACAAATTATTTGGAGGAAAATACTTGAAGTCATGAAGTGTCTTTCCTTTAAACCCAGACTCATACTGGTAAGAATATAAATGGCTGGAATAAGAGGGTTAATGGCCATTTTAGTGGGTAAGCAGGTAGGTAAATAGTTAAGTAAGGAGACCAACAGGTTTTATGGCTGAGTGAACTGATTATGATACAGAACTGATAAACTCTGAAATTGTTTCTAGTGTGCAGACAGGAAGGTTGGAGGCCAGCTGTCTTGAGAATCTCAGATCACAATATTTGTCTGCTGCAGAGTGCCAAAATTCAGTGGCTGACATCCTGGCTCCATTAAAGTTGCTGGGTAAAACTCCAGCAGATGTTTTACCATTAACTTTAGCTGGATCCGTTTCACCAAATAGCTGCAGGGGCTGTGTGAGATGGCAGGATTCTCTCCAAGATTGTAGCAGTGGGAGACATCCTTGTGAATGTTTCACAGCGCTGGACCTCCGGAGGAATTTGTCTCTTGGGGACGCTTGTTTGGGAAGAAGCAGGAAAGAGTGCTATTGGGGAGGAATATTGCATTTTGGTTCCTGCAAAGCAAAAAAGACTAAAGCAAGCATGAGGAAAAATCAGTTGCATGTTCAGCTAAGGCAAGGCAGCTGGGATGGCCAAGGTGGCAAAGGCTCATATTACAAGAAATAACTCTCATGTGCCATCAAAGCCTTCCAGTCAGATCAGAGATGTGTTTGGTTTGAATCTCAATTTTTTTTAAATTTTTATTCTGAGAACAACACAATCTAAAATCATCAATAAAATTCCTCCAAGTCCACAGGCAAAGGAGTAGCAGCAGGAGGAGCATTTATAATAGCTCAATATTAATTTCTTTAGGCATTTGTATTGCAATAGATGTGAAGACACTTTTGCTAAAGACAGAGGGGCTGCCACTCTTCTCACCACAGAGCTTTCACTTGACCCTTTTGAACCACAGCTTTGAAAGTTCTCCATTTAACAGCAGTTGAGGAAAATAACAGGTCAAATATTCACACATATGCTATGGGGATTTTTTTTTTACTTTTTTATTTTCTAAAGTAAAAAGTAATGAAGGAAAAGCTGAAACACTGACATAGTCTCACTACTCCAGTTTTTACCCTGGAGTGGTATCTTTCTCCAAAGGAGACCCATTGAAGCCACTGGATGCAGATATGGCTAAAACCTGCTTTCATGAAGGATTATCTTAGTTTGTGAGGGTGGTAAAGTGGATCCTGAGTGTCAGATCTAGCACTTCTTTTGTTGATGGAAGCCTTTCCACTCATGCTGTGTGTCAAGATTTTTTCCCTAAGGATAAACACATTATCCTGCAGTCCCAATGGAAGAACCCAGACTTCAGCTGCCCACTGCTGCTTTCCTCACCAGAGATCAATAAGGTTGACCTCGGCCACAGGACTTTAGAAACTTAAACAAAGTTCTTATGTTGTGGCTACCTGATCCCATGAAAAAGGCCTTCTGAGGACCTAGTCTTTAACATTTGTCAAGCTTTCCATGGCTACCCAACAGAAGATAATAATAAAATTCCAGTGAAAGCCAAGAGAGGCAAGAAAGGAGCTACAACTAAACTTTTTTAACCACTGATGCCATTAGAAGTGGAAATATCTGCAGACAATCTGCTAAGAGCATTTTCCAGGAGCCAGGCATCCCTCTGCACGACTCAGAGCTGCAGCGTCATGTCGTGGGGGGAATGGGTGCTCTGGAAATCAGCCTCGAGCATCTGAGGGAGAATAAATCATAGCCCAGCGAGAGCAGGGAGCCTATGCCAACATTCCTGCACAGAGAAATGGGCAGCAGGCGAGATCCTGCAGCTGGTGTACGCTGAGTACAGAACACCAAGGCCTTGAACTTTTTCCCCCTCCTGGGTCTCTTCCTGCACTCCCCCTCCCTTCTTGCCATCTCCCCCTTGAGCACCCGGGAGAGGAAGCAAAATTTATATTGCTCTGCCCTTAAAATGCTGACTTTCCATGTTTACAGGGATTGTTTACACAGAAAATTAATCAGTTACGGTTTTAAATTTTAATTAAAGAATGCTTTCCACTGTTATTGCAAAACAGACAAAAGCCCATAAAATGTATATTTGACTGCCGCGCTGTGTTGTCTTTGGATCGGCAAGCAGCCTTGAGATCAATCATGCGTGGTATTTTTTGAACTTTTTTTTTTCCTAAACACAACACTCTTCACACAAGTTGCACTATTTTTTTTTAAGAAATGCCCTTCAAAATAAAAGCCAGACAGAACAACAATATAGAATTTTTCTTCATGCCTTTCTTTTTAAGACCAAAAATGAAATCCTTAGTCTCAAGCTGACCGTGGGATATTTTATCCATTAAAAAACCACAAACAGAATCACAGCTTCCATAGTAAAGGCCTCAGACTTGCTTACTTCAAAGTCAATAACAAAACTCCCACAAACTTTGATTCAAGTGTTTATTACATGCTGTTTGTTCCCACAGCTGCAGTTCCTGGTTTGAAAATAAAGTGTGGCAGTTTTTTTCCCCAGATCCCATGGCCATTAATAGAAGTTCAAGATCACTTCAGGGTTACCCATTCAACCCCTCTTTCCTAAAATGCTTATCCATGATGTGTAGATGTCTTCTGAAAGTTTGTGGAAGAGCATGACTCTAAGAAACTGAACTTAGCCCCAAAATGTTACAGTTATGATGAAAAGCTACGATTAGGTCTGCTATGCTGTGCCCTCTTGGCAATACAGTTCAGCATTTTCTATTCTCTTGAACCAAAGTAAGTTCTGATGAATAGATCATCAATGTGACTGCCACTGGCTTAAATAAAAGAAACTCCTGTTTCTCTTAGCAATATTTTATTAGTCTAAGTTAAAGTAAATTTTTTTCTGAGTTTTCCTTTTTCTAGTTTATCCAATTACCCATGAAAATCTGAGAATACCCTAGCAAAATGAAGTTTTATTACATCAACATGAATGCTTGGTAGTCCAAACCTCAACAGAGGCAAATGAACAAATAGAAATCACTTTGAAAGCCACTTTGCTACCCACTGGTCATGGTGGGGATCTCATTATGTCACACAAGAGATGCCCCATGACACAGACCTTTCCTGCTCACTGTGACACAATGAGAAGACACTCCCATAACTCCACGTGGAAGATGACGTATGCATTATCATGGTATCTAATTTATTTCCAAAGATAAGAACACCCACAGGTTGGGCAGTGACATGAGCATCTGACCACCAAACGTCAAGCAATGCTGCAGGATGACTGTTGCACACTGACAGGAAGCACAGGAGAAAAAGGAGAGAAAAAGCACTCTATAGGCAGCCCAAAGGAAACAAGAAAACATGTTAAAATGATAAGTTAAGGTAAGTGATCAATGAGAAGCCTCTCTTTACAATGATTCTTTAGCAGAAATCACTGAGTTTCTACAATACACATAGTTTTAAGGACATGGAGGAAATAAGAAATTTTTGCCCAGATGTTTTATCTGTTGCAACAATCGAGGTGACAAATCATTGAGAAGTTCAACCGTGTTCTAGCACTGACAAGCAGGCAAACATCTATGAATATTTTATCTGACCTATATCCAAATTATTATAGCAGCTTTGGTCCATGAAACTCCTCTGGAAACATTGCCAGAAAGATAACAAGTACTGGAATGAAGGTCACAGCAAGAACAGAACTTTGAAGGAAGGTGTTTGGACAAGAATAGAAACATCTGTTAGTAGAGATGCCCTAGAACGGTCACTGCAATGTATGGGGTATCAGCTTTCAGCCTGCAGCCTCTGAATGACAGATTCATGGAAGTTAACAGCAAAAAGACCTTTGCAGTTCTCTCCTCTGCTAGCCTGCATGCCAGAGGTCATAAAATTTCCTTGAATTCTTTCCTTGCCTCAAGTCCAATAGCTGAGGCTAAATTAGGGTTAACATGAAAGGGGAATGGGAGAGAGATTATTTTAATCTGAAAACTTCATTTAGTAATAGGCAATTAAAGCTATAACCAGAGTAAAAGTGATTATTCCACTTTAAATTTTAACTTCATTGCAAAAGCCTATAGACATATATACTTTCATACCATATACGTGTGTGTATATATATACACACATACACGTATCGCGTTTCTGGTCTAAATTTGTCTATCTTCACTCTCCAGCCAAAGTAGCAGTATTCAGTACTTGACAAAGTACTTACACCCACTCACTTTTGACTGAGATCAAGTCAATGCTTTATCTTGTCTCCAGCAGCTCCTTCAGAGGCTCTGTCTCAAAAATGTTTTTCAATCCTCTGTTTATTCATGGGCCATTTTCTAATCCACCGTCACCCCTCATTTTTTTTTCAGCACTTTCGGGGTGCATCTATGCTCCTGGTTTTGCTCAGATCAGGAAAATATTTCCAAAGGAAATCTCATGATTATCCTCACTCATGGTGCTTTGGTTTTCACTGTCAGCTATCTTGGGTGGCCCCAAATGGAATTATCTTTTTGGATGAAAAACCAGTGCCCCAGCCCCAGAGAGCCCCAGCTGTTGAGGGGACATTGGGTGCTCTGCATTCATTTTTCACTGTACAGATCCTGCACAGATCCTCTCTGATTGCTGTGAACTAGTTCTTAATGCAGACACAACCTCAGCTGTGGATGCCAAAATCTGGATGTGATATTTCAGGAGTGGCAGCACAAGTGCCAAAGAGAGAGCTATTATAAACATGCTTCTACTCTATACTCCTTAATCTAGAGGTACACGAGTCTTTACAATCATAACCAATGAAGGAGGCAATGCCACATGGGAAGAAAATATGTATATAAACAGCTCCCTGCTACTGAAAATTATAAGGAGTACTGAGTTTGTATGAACAGAGACCTTCTGTTAGGCAGTTTCAAGTGGGAAGAAGATTCCTAAAATGGGAAATACTGCATCATCCCCAATGACTTTTTTTTCTTTTATTCTTTTCAAAACCTTGTGCTCTTAGGTGGACCCTGGCTTGTTGAAAAGGTAAAATATTTGCTCTTCAGTTGTGTTTTTATAAGCTCCTGCTACTGAAAACTAGCCAATGAATTATTTCACTTCATGTGTAACGAAGTCACCTTTGGGATTCCAGGAGACCTAGGTTAACTTTCCTTGGAAATGTTTATTACTGGACACTTACAGGTGTATCTGATCCTCAATTAATACATGAAATATTGTCTGTTTCTTTTCTTAAATGTCTTCTAAGGCATTTCATGGACATATAAAATCTTTGGCTATTATTTTGAGGAGTACCCATGACAGCAATTGAACTCACTCACTAACTGCATTTTTGTGCTAATTAAATATTCCAAACTTCTATCAAGATTATTGTCACCTATTTAATGGTTCATTGAGTTTATGGGTCATGCAAGTCTCTCTTTTATATTTTCACCAGGATAGTTATGGCAACTATTCTAGTAATGACAAATTAGGGAACATGCAGAGGAGATGAAAGAACCTCAGTGCAGTAGGCCCTGTTTTTTTTCCCAACTTATGCCACTTTTATGATGTTGTAATGGGGTTGACATTGATGGAAATATTCTTTATTTTCCCTGGTGTCAGTGAGTGATAACTAGTCCTGATTAGTTGATATTGAAATATGGTAAACATGGCACTCCATATATTTGACCATTTTCACCTTTTAATCCCTCTCCAAGAATCTGTAGTAAAGGTCTCATCTTTGGACAGGGATAGGAAGAGTGGAATCATATTGTCCTTAATTTTATCAGTGAGAGTTTCCATCTTTTGGACTATTTACCTGCTGGTCAGCAGGACAAGTCATTCTGACAATTTGCAGTCAGAGAAGAGAGTAAATGCAATCTGCAGGCACAACTATGCAGTGGAATATTTAAGATCAGATGTAAAAGTATCATTACTAGAGAAGGGAATGGCTGTTTGGAAAGACTTTTAGAGAAGTCTTGCCTTCACAAGACATCTTTGAACCAAACTGAAAATAGAGTGCAACTTAAGGACTTTCATAAATTAATTATTTTTGTTTCAGTACCAATAGGGCTCTGCTCAGATAAGTCTATTTGTGAAATGTTCTATAATAAAACTGTTCTTTTTGCTCTTTCTTCATGAGAGAAAATGCACCATTACTGCTAATAGCAATGCAGTTTGATATAATGAATAATAAGTAAAACAGTGTGCTTATATTGTACCTCTCACCTCCAGGTGCAGGATACAGAATTTACAGAAGAGCCTACATGATTTAGGGTCAAAAATCTAATTGACTGACAAGCCCCTGCCTCACTTCAGGGCTAATGAATGTTGTATTGTGACTGTTTTTCTTAAAAAGTAACATTGAACTGCTTTCTATTCATAATAAATTAACACATTTTAGAGACTTCTTAATATTTTCCTCCACAAAGCCATGATTTTTGTCTGAACAGACCTGCAAGCACCTGTTGTAGCCAGTTTTAAAAACAAGGTCTTCTAGCTTTCAGTTAATACCTCATAGAAATAGCAATGTGATTTCAGTGGCACTGATCTGATTTCCTCTAGTGCAAGACATTCACGTTTTCTCTAAGTATCCCATGCATAATTCATGTGGGGGCTCATATTTGATTATTTATAGACCTTTCTATGACACCCCCTCAGTGAATATTTGCACATCTCCAAGATAGCAGCGTGAAATTTTCTCCTGAAGAAAATTTCCAGCTAAAGACTTAACACCACTTCACTTTGCCTTAGGTCTCAAAACAGCTCTAAGTACAACATAAGTGTCATACACATTTCATGTCAGTGCTCTGCACAGGAAAGTGTTTCCATCCTGAGCTCCCTCATTCCTCAAGAAGAACCAGTCCCCACACATTTGTGTGTGTGTGTGTCTGTGTGTGGAGAAGGTGAGTCAGCTCCTCAGAAGTCATGGGGACAGTTTGTGGGAGTCAGGAAGGGAATCCAGTCCTTCCAGTTCTCCAGCTCTTCATGGCCAGAGCTTTCTTTCATCCATGATTAGAAATATAAAATCCTTCTGCCCAGTTATTGGATTCTCCATAGCAAGAGCATAGAAAGGAGAACTGAAAAGATACGTAACCCTGTGTCAGCCAGGAATAACTAGGCCTATATCCTACAGAAAAATATTTGTCCAGATGTTTCCAAAAAGCTTAGAATCTTCACAGCAATTAGCTCTGGTTTCTGAAATATCTTAATAATAATAAACTTTTTTCCCCAACCTGAATCCTCGATAGAACAATTCAAGCCTATTACTTCGTTTTCAAAGTCTAGTGAAAACAAAATGAGCCCTTTATTGCTTGTCTCTCTCCAATTGTTCTTATGTATTGGAAGACCATATTCAGGCCATATTTAGGTCACTTCTTCTCTAGACTGAACCATCCCAGACCTTTAAATCCATTCTTGCTCCAAGATCCACTCAAAGGTGATCATCTCCTCCAAGAAAGGAGCTGTTCCCCATCAGGTAGGATAAAGAACACAGGCTTGTGGATGGTTGAGTGCCTTTCCTAGACACTGCTTTTGCATTTTCCTCATCTTATGATCACAGAAGGGAGCAGCAGAAGTCTGTCTGTCTTGCAGCTTCATACAGGATCCATATGTCTGGTGCTCAGCATGCAGTTCTGTCTCTCCATGGAATGTCAGCTCTTCCCTGAGCTCCCTGCCCTGCATGTCTCTTGCTTCCCATCTTCCCGTGCACCATTTCCCTCCTGTAACATTTTGATGAAAGACTTTAGAAGACAATACGTATGATAAATGTATATATGTGTGGGATTTTTTAAAGAGAAAGTCATAGCTACTGATGGAAATACTCTCAAAAGCCACAATGTAGAGAGTGGTGGTGTGAGCCTGAGTTTTGTTCTTGTTCACAGGGATTTTATTCGCATATTTTACTGTCAGTTTCTTGACATTTTTGTCAGCTTGGATCCGGAGGCCATAGTTGCCGCCAGCAGGTCCTACCACATTTTTATTCTCCATTGTATTTGCAGGGAATAAATAAAAACAGAACAAGAGTGAAAGCAAGAGAGAGACATGGCGAGAAAGAGTCAGAGGTTACTGGAAGAACTGCTTTATGCATTTTTTCCCTGCTAAAGAACATCCACCCAACAAAAAAAGGCCAAATGACCACGGAGCATTTTGCACTGAGAAATTTCTTTCCTCAGTTACTCAATGCAGACTTCAGGCAATGTGGTTAATATGTTTGCATAAGAAATTGCTCATTCCCTCTGACTCTTTGTCTGTCTTTTCCCTTTCTTTTTTTTTCCTTACTTTTTTCCCCCTTTTTTAAAAAATTTTCTTTCCTGTGTGTTTCTGGGCTGCTGTGAGATTTCCCTTACAATACATCTATTGTTTCCCAGTCACATCACCACTGGCTGTAATCAACTCTGATTTCTTTTTTCTTTTTATTTCTTGCTATAACCATGAGATTTACACATGAAACATATAAACATAATCTACCCTAGGGTTATAAACAAGTTGACTATGGAAGTGTTTATTCCTCAAGGTTTTAGATGTTGTGAACAAGAAGGAAGAACAAAGACCTTATTTTCACTTCTGAACTTATAAATTAATGTTTGATTCCCTATGCTTGGTTTCTGTTTCATCAAATGTCTGAACTGTAGTGTCTGGAATTGACACCATTTGTGTCTTTCCTGCATATGAGTCATAAAAAGACAGAAAAGCAATACCTCAGGTGTGTCAAATGTTCAATGCAGCCTCAGACAAGTGGAAGTTTCAGTCTCTTTGGATGCCACAGCATCCAGGCTGATTTGATGCCTCTCTTTGCTGATGTTTGGTATAGCTTTAAATCAGTGTCTTCACCATCAGCTTTTGAAAAGCTGGTACAAACTTGTCTCCAGCCTATTCAGTCTTCTTCTGTGCCATCATTTTACCCCTGTGCACTATCTCTGGCATGAAAGGAAAAATAAATTTAAAAATGAAACAACCATAGGGATAAAATAATCTTCTATCTGTGGGCTCTTCCAGGATGCAATACAGAGCCCATTAGTTATAAGAACGAACATTCCACCTTTGCCTGACTTTGGATAATGCTCCATGGTCTCAGACTCAACTTTCAGACTTCCCAATAGCTGTGTCAACTATTGCAGTAGTTCCTGGCATCCACTTACCCACTAACAATTACATCAACACCATCCACTTCTTTTCACGTATGCAACTCTAATAGCAGCCACAATGGTGTTCAGTCTCTTATGAAGTAGATCAGATCTTAAAATGGTGGCAGGGAGGTTGAAAGGCTCTTTAGTCATCAAGCTACTCAAGCAGGTGCTTTCTGAAGTAGAAAGAAAAAAGTCAAGTATTAAAAGTCAGTTGTGGAGTAAGTGCTGCATCTCTTACTTCAGACAAAGGGAGTTTTGTAGAGTCCCATCATCTACACAAGTGAATTGGGAATTGGATATTAAAGACGAAAAACAAAGAGATATCTGTCCTGTAGCTTGGGGCACCGATCAAAACACAGCGTGGGAGGGCAGCTGAGAGGTTAACCCTTCCTGTAGCCTTCAAACTGCACTAAAAATGGCCTTTGTATGACAGAGAATAAGCTTTACAAACCCCAAACTCATGGGCCATTGTAGTAGTGAAAAGATACCCATTGAAATGGGAAATGGATCATGTTTTTGTTTCTTGCATATAAAATTGTTTTCTGAGACTTTCAAATGACCTTCCCATGGATGCTGAACTTTCCATCATTTACCAACATTCAAATGTACAAATGGTTGCCCAAAGGGACGACCACACATGGCAAAATAGATTTCATCCATTAATTCCCTTCTCACTGAAACATTGAGAAAGTAGCCAGATAATGTGGGTGAACATCAGATACACTTGGAATGTTGTGAAGGCCTGAAAATTTTGAAATTGAAATAGGGTATATTTAGATTGTATATAAGGGGGAAATTCTTTACTGTGAGGATGGTGAGGTGCTGGCACAGGCTGCCCAGAGAAACTGTGGAGGCCCCATCCCTGGAAATGTTCAAGGCCAGGTTGGACAGGGCTTGGAACAACCTGATGTAGTAGAAGTTGTTTCTGCCCATAAGCAGGGCTGGGAACAAGATGGTCTTTAAAGTCCTTTCTAACCCAAACCATTCTATGATTCTCTGAATTGGCCTTTCAATGCATTGACATCAAAATAAAAACCAAGTCTTTAATCTTATGAAATTCAGATACCTCATTTAATATAATAACTACTTGCAGCTTCATATTAGAACAGTAATTAGAGCAGACCCTGCAAAATGGCTCCAGGATAGACCTGGGAGAGGACCCTGTACATTTCCTTTGGCTAAATTTAACTCTAATTCATAGGTC
The DNA here is from genome assembly GCF_023055355.1 of Agelaius tricolor. Classification (NCBI taxonomy): domain Eukaryota; kingdom Metazoa; phylum Chordata; class Aves; order Passeriformes; family Icteridae; genus Agelaius; species Agelaius tricolor. Next base: position 5,273,085 of record NW_027269276.1, on the reverse strand, counting down.
TAGATGCTCTTCAGTTTTCAGCTGAGTGCCATATACTGCACAGTATCAGGCCTTGGCTGACATGGAGGAAAAAAGATGTGATAGGCTCAGATAAGCTTAAAATTCAAGGTAAATCTTTCTGAGCCAACACAGGTAATTTCTTATTTTTTATTGTTCCATTGTGATTCTTTCTTTGTATATCTTTCCTTCTGTTCAGTTCTTTATTGCTGCTTTCCTACGTAGGCCACAGAAAACTGTCTTCAAGGTAATTTCTATACATTAATTTGTAGCAATGCTTTTGATTTGAAATCTGGTCTTGTATGAAGACATCACCAGGCTTGCAAGTACTAGAAAATTAGCTCAGAATTTCCTTTACTTGTGGTTAAATACAGGTGCAAATCTCCAAACTATGCACTGAGAGACCAATTACATCATGGTAGTGCTCCCAGCATCCTCACTTTGCCTCCAGGTCCTTATAAATATAAATGTAGATGCAAGTCCAGGTAAGCACTGCTCTGACAGCCCCCTGGAAGCAGCTCTCCATTGTCATCAGTGCACCACCTGTGGAATTCCTGTGATTTTGGAGTGGCAGAATGCTCAGGGGTCACTGTCAGTGTGTGGTCAGCTTTGGTGGAGATGGGGACAAGAGGGTGCATTGTGCAGCTGGCTGATCTCCCCACTATTTCATGTCTGTGCTGAACAATATAATAAAAGTTTGCAGATGAAAATACTAAGCTGGCTGGAAGGCAATAATTCATGTTGCGTTTTATGACACTGGCCATTTAAGAGCTGTAGGAGTGTTTGAAAAAGCACAGCCCGTTTTCTAGCCAGGGTCCAGCTCCAGCTCTACATCAGCAGTGTTTTCCATACAGAAGAAGATTTTTATTCCCAAGTCTGATAACTTGCCACTGCTGTCTGGGAGGGTTTTGTCTACCTTGGGAAGCAATGATGTGCAAAACGAGATGCCCAGAGGAGTGATGTAACTGCCTCATATTGTGTGTGATTTCTGCCTACTGCAAAAAAAAAGGAGAAAAAGTACACACACATATATATACATAAAGTATTTAGTTTATGAAAGGGTGAATTCATAAGCAGCTGCATCTGGGATGGAGTAAGATCTATCCTCCACTAAGTTAATAATAATAAGACCCAGAAGTAACAAGTGGGGTGGTCATAAAGGGGTTTATATAAACATTTCATATGCAACTAAAATGTGGCACAACGCATTATGTAATTTTATTTGTATAAGTTTGTTTTAATTTCTTTACCAGGTCTTTTGATTAAAGGGATTCCCCTCTAAGATGGGAGCTGTTTAAACCTGTTGTTCTTTGGGAAACACAGTGATAGGCAAGTGTTTGCCTGGCTTTGCTGGTGTGTGTAGCAACAGGCATTTTGTGCTTAACACAAGCTCCAGTTCTGCAGAAAAAGCAGAGTTTGGTGAATCAGTGTGGAGATCACCTTAGAGCCATAAAACCACATTCCTGAATACACCTGCAGGGCCACAGACCATTACAGGATGTTGAGCAACACTGTTTGTATGTTTCTGCCTGATCCAACACTGTGGACTATGTCAGTGAAAAGAGAGTCCAGATCTCTTAAGGAGTAAAAATTCAATGCAAACATGTCCTCACTCTATTGGTGAAACCCAGTAAAACTGACCTTGCAAGAAGTTGATATTGCAAGGGAAAGGATTTGGTTACTTCTTGAGCAAGGGTATAAAACTTGACGGGAATATTTGGTGCTTTCCTCCTAAAAGCTTGCTTGGGATTTAGGAATCAGGTCATTTCCTATGGTACAAGCTCAAAAACAATCTCTTTATGACTGTTTGCTTTCTAAGAGCTCCAAACACACACATCTATATAGTTACAACATATAAAACACTGTATTCAGAGAGATAAGAATCCCATGGTGATTAGCATGTAGGGGATATGCAGGAGCAAAGGGCAACACATCTGAAAATGTAGGAGTGTGGTTTGTTGGGATTGCAAGAATCTGTAGTGGAATACAAACAAAATTAATAATTTAAATAATAAAGGGGGAAAAGGCACTTTCCCACAAAAATCAGACACATGCCAGTGGTACTCTCCCAACCTAACTGAGAGGAAAAGCCCTCTTGGCTAATTCATTGCAAAGCTAATGAAAACCAGACAGGAGATTGAAACCAAAAAAGCTTTATGTTACAGGGAAAACAAAGCTTTCCAATGGAAATTATTCATTATAAAGAACTGGTTCACTGAAATTAACAAAAAAATATGTGAGAGAAACACCATACTGAATGTGTTTTTCGTGATAACAATCTTACATTTATATATAGCACATTTCAGCCAGATGGACTCCAAAGTGCCTCACAAGCTTTGGTACTTACACAAACGAAATGTAAAGAATCACTTTTATTCCTGTCCATTGAAATGTATCTTGGCTGGATGAATCACTTCAATTGCATAAAAATGCATTGTGTCACGCAATAGTTTGTTATATAAGTAGGCAGACAAGTTGACAGAACTTAACTGTCCAGATTTTTCCTTAGCCAGGGCCAGTTTAAAGGGTTAAAACCTCATGGGAAAAAAATAAAATATATACAACATGGAATTAATGCCTAAAGTAGCCAGAGCTGATTTTCTTAAGATGGTGTTGTCCCAAGCAAACATGGAGCGATTGTCTCATTAACTGCCCAATGGGAAGAGCGCCTGTTCCAGTCATCAATCATAATGCAGCACTTCAGGTTTTCATTAGGGATCTCCAAAATTGCATCGTGTGCAACGTATGCGTGTAGCCACTGAAGGCATCCTGGCTGCAGTTGCTGTATGTTTAGGGAAAGCCACTCTCTGCTCTTGTCAAACTCCTCTGACAGCCTCGACACCTGAAGCACGGGGCGGTGCGGGGAGAAGCTTTCACACGGTGACCGGGAGCTCCATCTTGCAGATTTGCTTCCCCTCCCATTCCTTTATGAAAATGGATTGTCAGAGCAGCTGGTGAGACAGAAGTGTCTGCCTGTATCTCAGTGTGGCTGGTACTGTGATCCACCACCAGTACATGCTGAACCAGGCTCCAAACGGGGAGGGGGAAGGGGGCAGTTTCATTTGCTGCCAAATCCCTTAAGCAGTTGCTTGTTTTGTCTCTCTGTCTGAGCAGATTTTTCTTTGCTTTTCTTCTTACTCCACCTGCAACATTTTCCCCCCACTCTGTTTTTCTCATGGAAGGGGAGGGAGACAGGCAGACTCTTATAGAGTGGTTTTATTTTTATTTATTTATTATTTTGGGTGCAGAAGATGCCTGCCAAGAGGAAGCCTGCAGTTACTGAGCTGCGCAGGAGGGCGGAGAGGTTGGCTGCTCTCGGCGGTTCCTGGCGCTCGCAGGCTGATTGGAAACACCATGCGTGACAGTGCACAAAAAAGACGCTCGACAGATCGCCAAATTTCACAGCCCCACCTCGGTACCTCCAGAGGAGCAAGGAACACACCCTGCTGAGGAGCTCCTCGCTCATCAGGCTGCTCCATTTCTAGCAGATGTTCCCCAGCCCATCCATACACTTGTGCTGCTTTGTGTGCGTGAGCTGCTTCAGGAAAGGTCAGGCAGTGCTGGACCAAGGACTGCTGGAGCCACTGAGCCTTCTCCCACCAATGGAGCATCCCCAGGGAAGCAGTGCCATGCTCCCCAACCCAAAGACCTGCAAGGGAACCTCAGCCCAAGACAGAAGTTCCCCCCTCTCTCTGCAATCTCAGTATTAACAAGAGCTGTGAGGATAAATATCTTTCATTTGCTTTCACAAAACAGGACTGGGGCATTGCCATGTTGATGCAAAACACAACCATCAGAGCACACATGGCCCAGACCAAGTCCTCCATGACTTGAGCTGACAAGGTTTATGGCACAGATAAGGCCTGCCTTGGTGTGCTGTGAGGGGCTAAAGTTCTGTTGCTATGTCATATGGTAAAGCTAATAACCATGGTAATAAAAGAGTAAAGCAGGAGAGAAGAAAAAACACATAAAGGATTTTTCCCTCATTGACATGTAAACAAATTCATTGTTGTTCATGTTTTCAGTGAAAAGAATGGCTTTCTATTGGGAAACAAACCCAGAATGATTGAAAACTGCCAAAGCAGAGAAGTTTTCAGCCAGATCTATTATTTTTATATACTCACACACCTGTAGGCATGCACAGAATACAATACATTTTAAAAGAGAATTCCACATGGAGAAGTTATTATTAAATCATTTCCCAGTCAATCATCTTCGTTCCAAACTTAGAGACTTAGTTTATCTGATGTTCTGAGTAGCAGATGAAAGCTTTTGGTCTTCCAGTGTTTCCAATGCATCATCCCTAACACTCCTGAAAGAAATCAATAGTGGTAAAAAAAAAAAATAAAAAAGTGAAAAATAGAGAATTTTCCTGGTATGGAGAGAATTAATAAATTCACTTTGCGAGATAAATGGGATGAAAAGGATAATACAGTGTTTCCAATCCATGAGGGTCTTGTACCAATTTAAATCATACAAAGTAGGATGCACTGGCACAAAGAGTACTGATATTAACACTTTAATGGACTTATGTAGTGTTTTTGCTCATTTGCTAAGAATTACAGTTGGGAAGTGCCACTGATCGGTGTGGTCTGAGTCTGCAGGAGGGTACATGTGGTCATGAAAGTACATTTAGATTTGTAAACTCTAAATGTGTGTTGTGTGGATGATCATTTTAATTTGAAGGAAGATATCACAAGGCAGATGGGAGATAAACTGGCTTTATGTCTTGGATCTCCATGACTCACAAGCATCTCTCTGGTTAAATATGTTTTGTTGATTGTGCTGGTGAGAGAATGTGGCTATAAATCGACCGCACCAAATTCCATCTGTTTAAAATTAACTTTTGAAATGGGCTTTACCTGAGCAACCAGGTAAAGCTTTCTTTTGATATTCCTGCACTGGAGGGTAACTGCTCAATTACATATTAGCTGTCTCCCAGGAACCCCTGCCTAAGCTCCCAAACATGTTTTCTGGTATCCATGGTCTGCATGAATTTTATACATCTCCTTCTCTGGGACTCTATAAGTCAGCCATAAAAGTTTGTGATGGGGTGGAACATAGTGATGTCCACAATCTCAGTCTGGAAAAATGGTTTATATAAAGTGTCATTAAAATGGATTTGGCCATTTTTTATTTTTATTTTTCAGCAGCAAAAAGGAAAAGGGAGAAGGAAGAGAGAAAACATTTAATCCTGGCTATCTTTTTTTTTTTTTTTTCATTTTTTTACTTCTATGATCCATAAAAGGAAAGGGAAAGATCTGATTTCTTTAACTGTGCATGACTCTAGAAGCGAAGGGGGGCTAAGCCCCTTTGGAAAGAGCTGAACTGCTGGTGTATTCATATTATTAATGGCTTTTGGTAATGATTTTACTGCACAAATTGTTATGAGACTGTTACAATGCAAATGGGATACCAGTGAGATTTTCTATCTGAAGACCCCAACCACAGACCACTGATATCACTGGAAATTCTCCTATTTAATAGATTTTGGATCACTCTCTATGCTCATAACAATGAAGACTACTTATTACTTAGTAGCATTCATTTTGTAGGACTAGAGTAGATACTGATGTTGAAAAAGCCTTTTTTTTCCCCTGTAACACTGTCTCCTCAAGAATTGCTGCCGAACGTCCTTGAAGACATAATAGCTTCATAAACCCAGGTATGATTTTTCACAGGTAGTTCACAGGGCTGTCAGTTCCTGTGCTTTTTAATTCATAGTTTGAGGAGTCTGCCTAAAAGCCCATGCACCAGGATGCATGTGATGACAGGAACCCCCCATAAAAGTCTCCAGACATTTCAGCCGAGGACAAAGGCTTGCAGGGATGACCTGGGGACATGCTGAAGGCTGGGGAAAAAAGAGAAAGGAAAAGCAGCAGGCAAATAAAAAGAATATATTACATTTATTGTGGGTTTTTGCTGGAGAAAGGAGTACCTGTGAGTAATCCATACTCAGAATCATAGAGGATTTTAGAGGAGCCAAATTCTTAGACTGCAGACACTTTGGGCCAGGCTTAGAACAACCCTGCCATCCTGTAAGGGGCACCTGGGAGTTTCCTCAGGGCTACTTACACTGCACATCCAATTGTTCACCACTGCAGTCACTGCATTGAGTGAGGTCATTAAAGCTGAATTCACTCCCGAGGCACATCTGAGACAGTGCTTGAAAGTCTCCAGAGCTTGACCTGCTGCAAAAACCTGGAGCAGCTCACCCATCCCAGAGTCGATCCCTGTAAAATCCCTGAGATTTAGCAACAGCTTTGTGAAAGCAGAGGAAGGAAGCAAATGGCTCTGCAGGTCACAAACTCTCTCCTTTTTCAACCAGATAAAACAAAGGTGCTTTCACAAATGAAGGGTCCAGTTTGTGTAGGCTCACACCTAAACACACGTACAGTTATCCCAGTTTTCCTGGCATGCCACATCTTTGCAGAGGTATGGGATAAGTTGGCAGCAAGCCCCACAGCACAGGGCAGTCACTCCAGTGCTCATGCTTCAAAAGAGCTTGAAAGAGTTAAAGCCAATAATGTGCTCAGGAATGGCTTGTTTGCAGCATGGGCTGATATTTTTTTTTGTCAGCCTTGTGACCTGCAGGCACACACCTGGACCCAGGGTCAAGTTACAGGCAGGATCCCTGGCCCAGGGTCAGGACCTGGCTGATGATAAGAGAGGGAGGCCCTCCTTTGGCAAAAGCCATCACTTAAAGAAACAAGAGAATATTAAGGAATATTAGATGTCGCTCCATCTTCCTTTAGGGTTCATTTCCCTTCCTTTAATTATCACAAAAGGTAAACACTAAATATTCCAGGGAGTCACGGTCAGGGGAAACTCCATGAACTGCACATTCATTATGGCCTGGCTGTGAAAGCACCAGGAAAAAAAGAGAAGTTGGTGGGCTGCCCTTATTAAACTTCACTTAGCTACTGTTAATTATGAACCTAGATTGAGACTGAACAGCTCTAGATTGAACATTTCAGCTCTCCCCTACTGAAGCATCATTTAAAAACTGTAAGAAAATGTCAGTGAGAAGAGACCATCTGTTTTCTGAGTGGAAGCCCACAGAAGGAAGAAAGAAAGGAAAAAAGAAGAAACAATGCATGTATAAACCTTCAGCTAATGCTTATCTTCGGAGGGAATTGGAGAGGATTTAGGGATATTTATGCAAATCATAAATGATAGCTATAAGCTATATATACTTTTAGCAATACTATTTTACTTATTTCACAGGCAGGTAAAGCAAATTACACAAAAAATTATATACCTTAATTGTAATCATCAAACAATCAGATATTGAATACTGATGCTCCTTCTTATGTTCCAACCACTAAACAAAACTGCCAGAGATGTTCCAAAGTGCTTAATAAATTGTGCCCAGGGGGTTATTTTCCTATGACTGAAATGCAGCTGGACTGAAAGGCTGCTGTCACTCTGCACAGACTTAGCTCTGTAAAATGGGGTGTTGCCAAAGGAACTCATAGGGGAAATTTTCGGTACAGTTGGCAAGGTGTGATTACAGGCTCTGGATTAGTGCCAGGATCTAATGCAGACCTAACACCCTCCTTCCTGGAAAAAGTGTGGGCTCTTTAATAGCCCTTGGTTTTATGTTTCACCTGCACATAAATGAGTGGCACCAATGGGAGGTGGAGGCAGCCACAGTGCTGTGAGCACCATTAAATCTTCCTCAGAGCTGAAGCGTTTCGTAGTGATCAGTATTAGCCATTGACCTGATTTGTCAGCCTATCAAACGGGAACCACGTTCCTGGAATTACCCTTCTCTCTTCATTCCCCGAAAATATTTCATGGCAAAGATCAGTCTCTACCACACTGGTGCAAGTGGAGAAATCCACACTGGGCATTGGGCTTTGTCTTTAGTTTGTGTGGGATTGTTTTGGTTTTTTTTGTTTTTTTTTTTTTTTTTTAAATTTTTTTGGTCATTGGGTGTGTCTTGGACAGCTGAGGTTCCGAAAGTTCACCTTCTTAGAAGGCATGAGATGTGATATTATCTAGTTAAAAATGTCTACTTTGGAAAGGCAATATGACTTTAAATCTCTCTTGGCCCTTTGTAATAAATGTTACTGTTTAAGCAAGCAATGTCTTTCCATTAAAACTATAAACTTCTCTAGAATAATTAAGACTGATTTAAAGTAAAATTAAATTTGACATGTGGCAGGTGAAGCAGTGCTATTAATTTCGACTGCATATTTGGCAACAATATTGAGGGAAAATGGGGGCATGGGTAAAAAGGGCAGAGCTGTAAGTCCTTTCAGGCTCTTGGTCAAGTTGAGGGTGGAGAATGAAGCATATTTCAACTCTTTGTGGCCTGTCATTTTCCTTAGAAGTATCAGACAAGAGCTTGTGTCTATTCTTGACTATTATCTGCAATATACTGCATCCAACAAAAAAGGGGAAGAGTGGAAATTAATATTTCAAAAGTTGTCCCTCCTTTGGCCTCTTAATTTTCACCCTTTATTTATAGCTTCAGTATATTTTTTTTCTTATTAATTATATAATTTCTAAGCTGCTCACCTTTAAAATTCATGTGTAAGGAACTTATCTGGACCTTGACGTTATTTGAGAGGAGGCATTTTTCTTATTCTGGTTTTGGATGTAGGCAACAGTGACAAACCCCTTCTAAACTGTCTGTGGCAATGAAATTGCATGCTAAGGGCCATTCTAGGTTCCAGTCCACTTTCAGGCTGATTTCTGATTTCATATAAAACTCCAGCTGAAACCTAAACCCGAGTAAGACCAGCCTGATCCAGTGCCCAGATCTAGTGGAGACTAGTTTGGGTGTGAGCCTACATTGCATCCTCCACTGAGATTATCAAAAAGGTCTCGTTATTATAGTCATCAACCATCTCATTTCCTGCCAAGGAATATTGGCGTGAACCCTCTCCAGAGTCCATCAGTGCCCTTGATCCTGAGAAATTACTGTTGAGAAATAGAAATAATTATGTTCTCCTCCTCCAACCCAGATGTGGTATCCATATCTTGACAGCTCTTCCTGTCCAACGTCAGCCAAGGGAGTGAAACACAAGTACCCAGGGAAGGATTTCCTTTTTTGAAATCAATAAATTCTAATTGCCAATCATGCAAATAAATATGCCTTGCTGGAGCAATGCTATAGTCCACCAGGACCAAATGGCAATAACTCATTGAGGAAACTTCATCCCCTGATTGCAGATTGAAGTGAATGAAAATGTCTTTTAGGGGACCCTGCCACCCTGGTTCTGATGACTGAATTCTAATTACATACATATTACTTTTACTTTGCTTATTAATGGCAAACATATCAACCTTTCTACCGGAAAGTGAACTAAAAATCCAATTTGACTAAAGAATTGCAAATGCCTCGTGTAAAAGACTGCACACAAAACAAACCAGATGTTCCAAGCTGCATTGAGAGAGCTTTACAGAGCAGCTGGGAAATTTTTTTTTTCATCAGCCATTGGTAAAAGATATACATTGCCAGCAAGCAAACTGCTTCCATTTTTAATACTCATATAATTGGTTTACTCCTGTAACCAATGCAATATTAAGTCAAAAGGGAGGGGTGAAAGAAAACAATGATACTGGTCAAAGTTTAGAAAGGTCATGGGGTTTGTGGATGGAGAGGAGAGTGGAGGAGGATAGAGGTTATTTTTCCCCATATGCTTTCTTATTTACTGCAAGGTTGTGAAATTTGGAAAAAAATACTAATAAAATTTATTGCCAGGGGTTGTAAGAAGATCATACCTTGGTTCTATTTTCAGCTCCAAACAGATTATAGGACAATGGAGCATAAATGGAAATTAAAACAGATTTAGAACAGACGTTAGGAAGCACTTTTTCACATCGAGGATAATAAATGTGTGGAATGGCCTATCAGGCAAGGTTGTAAAGGCAAAGACACTGGGATCATTCACGCAACAACTTGGGAAATAGCACACTAAAATGGAATGAGTCTGGATGGTGAGGCGGCCTCTGTTTAGATTTCTGGGATGCTTCAAGACTGCAGGTTCCCTTCCTTTCCTTTCCTTTCCAAATGATAATTTAATCTATGATTTGTTGTTTTTTCAGGCAGGTTTGTCAATTGCTTTTCCCATAAGGTGGAAGATCCCTCTTAATTCCCATGTCACCTGCCTTGGTCACTTATGATGGGGAGGGAGTGCAAGAGAAGAGAACTCATTTTGGGAAGCCAGTCCTGAGTATTCTTGTATTTATGTCAAGATACTCCAGCAATCCTTTCATTTAATGAAGAACTTATGGGGAAGATGCATAATCCCCAAGCACTTACATTGTTTCCAGCACAGCCTTTCCAACGTGCACAAATCTCTACTGTACTCATCCATACCTAAACCACATCAATTTAGGCTAAAAGGATGGAGTCTCTTGCTTGAGTGCCTCATTTCAAAGTTTATCCCCACTTTATCTCACTATTCATGCTCTCCACAAGAGTTTCGGAGTAAAAGTGTGGATCTAGTGGGAAGGAGAAGAGAGATACTGAGTCACAGATCAATCACTTAGTGTTCATGTTCTCCTTTTCCCTCTTTGGGCCACCTGCATCTGTAGCTGGCCCATTTTCCAAGCACACAAGGCAGAGTAGCCAACACTAAACTTTACAAGGTTCACCTGCCTAAATGCAAGCAAACCCTGCTGCACCTAAACACAAGAATAGTTCTGTTTCTCCAAGATGTCCTTGAATGTTCCTAAAGCTAAGACTCTCTGCCTTTCTCAGACCCAAGATTTGGCCAAGAGTCAACAGAGTTCAAAAGCTTTGAGGCGCTCATCTAAGCCTGTGATGGTGAAGCCTTTGAAGATTGTGTGTGCAGAGAAGTGAATTCAGGAGCTTAAAAATTGACTAATATCTATCTAAATTACCTAATTTCTTGTCATTTTCCAGAAATGAATGGGCCCATCACTTGGCTTGTTCTGCAGTCCTCTCAATCTGGGCAGTAAATGGAACTTAAACAAAATTACAGCTCATAAATACAAACACTGCAGGCCTCCATATCCTGCATAAACCTGCTGAGCCTTTGGGGCACTTGCCTAGGCTGAAGGTGTGGGAAGCCAAGGTAAGGGGGCACTGAAAACTTTGGAAAGTTCACCAAATCTGGCCATGACAGAGAGCAGCGGTCAGGATCTGGCTTGAAAAACCTCACATTGAATGCTGTGACAGGTCAGTGTAGATGCAATCTCTGTGTGAATACCAGTGTTCTCCAGCAGCATTACAACAGCAGTTGGTTTCAACTTCCTTGGTCAGTGTTCTTAAGCAGAATTAAGATATTTCCGCAGGGATGCACCCAGAGAGCGAGGCCTCAAAAGACAGCACAAGGAAGTTACCAAACATGAAGTGACAACCCAGAGATCCATAGCCTGGGACACTCATGTCCATTATTGTCTGCATGCACTCTAATAGTATATCCTAGCCAAGGATTTCCACATGCTTTGAAACATAAATTATCTTGACAAAGCTTCTCTGAAGGAGATAAAACTTACAGGAGAAGAAGGTCAGAGCCAGAGAGACTGAGGGATTTGCTCAGGGTCACAGGACTGGTGAGTCAGTCGGTTGTGGAGCAATTATAGAACTCGTCCTCTGCAGCCTGTGCACTAAACATCCTCATCACACATAAGGTATGAAAAAAAATGCATTACTTCCCCACTGCATGCACTGCAGTGTAATCATATGTGTGATATTATTTTATTTGTTTAGGATAGGATATCGCATGAATCTGACTGAAGAAATCACACCTCTGTGGAAGAACTTGAAAAAATATATTTTGGCAGCTTCTCCATTCAAATCAGCAAGGACACCACAAGAAATACATAAAGGTATGAGCTTTCAGTGATGAAGGTAATCAAAGTGGAAAGTGTCTCTGCCCATGGCATGGGGGTTGAAATTAGATGATCTTTAAGGTTCCTTCCTACCCAAATCATCCTACAATTCTATGAAAGGTCTATAAGATAAAAACAGAGAGAAGAGGGTCAAATTATAACTCAGCTGTCCTGGAAATATGACACTACCAAACTTTATTCAAAGGCACAGAGTGTGTTTATTGGGGATTTATGACAACATTGGAATCAGGAACAATTGTATTGATCACACCAGAACCAGAAAAATTGTATTGTTGTATTGATGACAGTTTTAAGAGATGGAGGCTGGCTTACCTAATACCTGTATCTTGCTGGGAAAAGCTGTCTCTGATAAATCAAATCTTAGTGTACATGCCTTTTGCTGGCTTGATCAATAAAGTATTTACATGCACCAGTAAAACGCAAGGTTTTTTAGTCTCAAAATAATAACTTGTTTTAGATCCAGGACTGGGATTCCAGAAAGTGGCAAATCACTGTATCCTGTGTCACTATTATGCTGCAAGAGGTTACCTGAAGGGTAATCCCAGCAAACGCTTTCCTTATAAGTTTCTCATTTTAGGCAGCATGGAGAACTGTAACCAGCCAACATCCACCCCTCTCCAACAGCCATCCTGCAATATCTACAGGGACTCACCAGCATGGCAGAAGTGCCCGTGCCAAACTCTTTTTGATCTGAGGGGCCAGGAGCAGCATTCAAACTGCCCAGCTACTGAACAGAGACTGATCAAAATGCACAGTCAGTTGTCAGGGATGGTGATGACCCTTGTGCTGAAGGGACGTTTGGCCTGAACGGGCATAACAAAGTGGGATGCTCGGGGCTGGTTACCAACCTGACTCCTCATGCCATGGCAGCAACAGCACAAAACGTCCTCTTTTTTTAAGAAACGAGGCCTAAAATAATCCCACATGTGTTTCTTGTTTTCAACCCCCACCCCTTAAAGCCAGATTTATTTATTTTTTCAATAAAGCCATCCCCCGGGTTTAATAGTAGCTATTCTAGAGTCTGAAGTTAGATTAATCACATCCCACTAGCAGCATTTTAGCTGAATGCAAGGGAGGCCTTTTTTGCAGAGCATCTCCTGAGCTGAGCCCAGCTCCCCCTGTGTCATTAGAGTGGGGCTGGTGCCCCGTGTTTACGGCAGAGGAATGTCGATGAGGGGCTGGAAGTCCTCATTGTCAGCCTGCCACTGACTCTCTGTGTGACTTTGGAATTAAACACAATTTCCCCATGGCTCGCTGTGTCCCTTTTTGTCAAAGCTGAGCCACACTGACAGAGGGTGATGTGTGGGGGAGGTTTACACTACCACTGCAATTTCATGTGCTATCTGTATCCTGTGGACAAATAAATACATTCACTTCTAAGGACAGTCAGTCCACGCCATCCATCATCACTATAGACACATAGAGGGGAAAAAGGATTGTGAAATATGCCCAGAATTTGAGCTGGTTTTGATACCAGTGGATGAGATGCCATTTTTTGGTATAAAAGAGCTGAATGAAAGGCTTGAAACAGTGTATAATAATTATGAGAGTAACAAACAGGGTTTCTCTTTCAAGACCATTTACACATTTACTATGTTATCATTTCTAATTCATATTAATCAGAGGGTTCATGAACTCGTAACTGAGAGCCATTTGCAGCATAAATAACTTTATCTGGCTACTAAAAATACACATATTTAATATGAAACAATAGGGTTAAATATAAGCAATATGTTTAGGTAATTAACCTGCTGTTTCCACAGATTAATTTACTCTATACAGGTGGCAAAACAGCACCTATCACTGTGGCATGAAAACACTGTTCAGAATTTAGAAGGCCAAAGAAGGAAATGAAGCTCAATAAATCGTGTTTCTTTCTCTGCCTGGTAGGTAGTTATTAAAAAGGAATAACCTCTGGATAATTGCACTGCAATAGCATGGTAACTACTGCATATTTACAGTCAATCTCTAATAACAGATAACTCACATAGTTTTTTCCTCCCAGTGATTTGCCAAGTGGAAGCAAACCCAATTTGAATCCTGCTTTTGCAGCTCGGTGCAGTCTCTTTGCCCCGTTATTACTCTGCTGCTAACAGTGGCCTCGGACTGTCAATATCTTCCCTGCCACGGTTTACACTGGTAGTTGTTATTATATCAGACCATGAAAATTGATGGTGATAACACACTCTCTAGGAAAGCTCTATACATGTCAGTTATTCAAAATATGTCTCGTTAAATAAATATTTACAAGACTTTCGTTATTTAGCTTATAAACTGTTTGGACTGAGGCAGCTTTGGAGCAGTTGAAGAGCGTTCCAAAGAGTTACTGCAGATTAATCCATGTAAACCACACCAGTGTGCTAAAAATTGCTATGGTGGTTTCTAACTGCCAAGTCTATATCCTTCCAGTCTAAGAAATACAGGACGTATTTTCCTTTGTAATAAAATCTCTCGATAAAAGCAATAAAAAAATACTAGTCCAGAACATGTGATTATCCTGGGGGGGTGAAGGGGAATCATACCCATGGGATGACAGGGAAGTTGGCTTATACTTGCAGCTGGGAGAATGGATAAGGGTTTGGATTATCTGAGCTGCAGAAATAGGCAGAACCCTAAAATGGAAAGAGGGAAGAGGAAAGCTATTCAGTTAATAGTTTAGTAATAATAGCTATTCTGTTAATAGCATAGTAATAATTCCTCAATAATCAGCCATTCCCGAAGCAGGCTTAATTTTGTCCTGGAGAAAGCCAAAGGACACAACAAAGCAAAAGCAGGCAGGAAAAAAGGGAGCCAGTCCTGTTTCTGAGCTTCAGATGTCTCTGCCTTTCCAAGACCCCCAGATCAGTGCTGTACAAGGATTTTGAAATAAACAAACTAATGAGGCTACATCAGGCAATAATGATGAGGCTCTGGGAGGGCAGGCGCTTTTCACTCCTAAAGATTTCTGCTCAGCAAGCCAAGGTTCCTGGCATAAAACCCAGAGAGCAGGAATGTTTTCTGTGCTTGCAGGGTCAGGCTTGTGAGTGTGTGTGTGAGAGAGTCTCTAGGTTTCACACTGTGCCTCAAGCAGAGTCATCCAAGAAACGGCACCGCTTTCTGCTGTGCTGGATGGCTTTGGGATGCTGGTTTTCCACGAGAGGGAGCAACTCACCAGCACAAAAACCCCCTTTTCCCAGACCAACCACCAAATTCGCTTGGAGCTCTCAATTTACTCAGCTGACGGCAACCTTGATTTTTATCAGTTCTACTAGATTTGAGAATCATATACCATTACTGATTTTTCATGCCTAAAGTCACACTGGCTGCGTGTGTATTTATGCATATCAGGGGAGAGTTAAAATGGACATCACTCATTTAGAGAAGTGATCCTTTCACTGAAAGGGAAACATTCATGTTTCCAGCTTTGCAACATCTGTTGGGCTAATTATTAGGATGCAAAAATGATGGATTTACCAAAGCAATCAACTGAAGGCTTATTCTGTTGGTGCTGAGTGAGGGGGCCTCAGCCCATGGGGGAATTGAAGCCAGGAGGGAGGTAATTCTAGATTTGCCTGAAGTGTGCTACCCATGGAAGGTACTGGCTGCTATTCAAGCTATTCAAGCCTGCAGCCCCTTTTCCTCCCTAACAGGAGACATGGGAAGCAAAAACAGCTGTCAAAAGGGGTTCAATGTTATTGATAAGCCCTTTGTGTCAACTGAAGCCCCTCCACTGGAAAGTCCAAACAAAACAGCTCAAAATCTGCGTATCAGTGGAAAAACATGTTGGGCTGCATGTGGAATAAAGCAACAAGAAGAAAGTGAGAGTGTAACAGTCACAGTTGATTTTTACAAACGACTGTGCAATCCACTAAGGAAATCCCCAGAGGGACTTGAAGTTGTAGTCCTGATCCCTTCCCTTGCCCATGCCCCCCCTTCCCTTTTCCAGCAGCCACTGCAGCTCCTCTCCTGTGTACAACTCAGCCCTGCCAGAGCTGCCTTTTCCAGCATTTCCCCTGTTGTTTCTGTCCTGGCATCAGGAAAGATATTTTGCTCCCTTCTTTCAGACAGTTGCACTTTGAGCATGCATGTTGAACTGCTGGAAAATGGGGAGCAGTTTTTTCCCCACTGCCCATTTCCCATTGACAGGGCACTGAATGCAGATGCAGTAAGATTTGTTTCCAAGTTTTGATTCTTTTAAAGAGTTTCATTCCCCTTCTTGGCCTGATAGGCTCAGGCTTGGGAGTCACAGCTAAGCCCTATGCTGGATTCCAGAAACCTGGTTTGCTTTTGTACCTCTGTGCTTTGTATTTCATCAGGGAGATGATTACCTTGGTCCTCCTGTGGCTTCCTGTTGTCTTGCCTCCAAGGCAGGAAAGGGTTGAAGTGACACAGAGACAAATAAAAGTTGACCAAATTTGTGATGCTGGCTTCTTTGTTATAGGAAAAAATGGACCAGTGAGCTTGGGACTTCATGTAGAGGATATATCCAGGACAGATGGATTTGGTGCAGGCTTCTACAAATCAAATCTTTCTCCCCAGAATCACTGGAATCTGTGCTGATTTGAAAAAAGTAACTTTCCTCTGCAAGTAACATACATTTTCATATAATCTCAACCTGACCCAATCTATAGTCAATCCAAATGTAAAATATACATAAGAAAGTGTATTAGAACATTTGCTTCCTATTGGAAAGAAGAATAGCTCTGTTTCTTCCCAAGAAAAACTGGAAATGTGAAACTCTTGGTCCTATTCGCACATGACATTTTCTCCAACTGTTGCTTTCAGGGAAGCAGTGTTATGATGTTTAAACCAATAGCCAAACTACGTGCTAATTTGAAATTTATTTTACATCCTTTGGACTTAATAGCTACCTTTCAGCATCTGTAATTCCAGGCTGGAAAGTCCTAACAGGCATCTGGGGACAATCCCAGCCCCGTGTGCGTGTCTGTGCATCAGGGGTCACGAGGCATGTCCAATACATTAAGACCATGACGGTTACAGCCCAGCTATGTAGGCTTGAATCCAGTTCAAGCTACAACAGCAGCAGTTCTGGAAGTCTGGAGTTTAATCACTGGTGTGTCAGCCAGGATGGCAGATGTCACCTTGCCAGCAGTGGAAATCATGTGTCCCTTTATTCTGTTGCTTATTTTTATCCTTCCTTCAGCATTGCAGTATATGGCAGCGCAGTACATTTGCAGTGCAAATTCTGGTCTGTGGTGAGCAGACTGATGCAATCCAAACACATTTGACACCTTTTATACTGCGCAGTGTCAAGTCCCAATGAGATTTGTCACATGCAAAGTAATTTATGAATCGTCCTTTTTACTTTATGTAGCAAGAACCATTCACAGAGTCATGTTATGCTGTGAGCTTAACTGGGCTCCCTCAGCAGAGGATCAGGACCTAAAATAAGTGCTGGAAATGTTTGGCCTTCAGCTTGTGTTGAGATGAAATGGCTCAACCAGGAATTGATTCTGAGAGTACAAATCCCCTTTCCAAAACAGAGACCTCCAAAGAAGGGCACAAAGAAGAAACTGTGCATGTGGTTGAAACTGCTCTTGTTGCCTGATTCACCATCATTCACACCAATGACTGCTACAAGATACCATCACAGGGAACTATATTTGGCTCCCATGTCAGTGAAGTCATCCTGCTGATTTTAGGGAGAAAAGAGTGGAAAGCTGAGGGGAATATATTTTAAAAAGATATGCAGTGTCAAAAAAACCACCAATACATTCTGTAAATATAAGGAGTCAACTGCTGAAATATTTGCAACAACCACAGCTCGGTTTTCCTCACCAGGAAGATGTACACCCCACTGTCAGCAACAAAACAAGTTTCAGGGCAAGCTCTAAAGTCTTCAAGACCTCATCACTTGCCCTTGGAGACCAGTAAGTGCAGTTTGCCCCTTTCACACACAGTGCAAACCTGTGACAGGTTCACAGCCACAGAGGAGGTCAATACTAGATCTGATATGGACCATTCCTAAAGTATTTAAGTCCTTTAGGTCTTACAAGAGCCTCCTGTCATAGTTCCTTGACCACGCGTCCAACCTCTCAAATTAAATTTTCTACATTAAAGAGCCCAGCACTTCTATTCATCATAGGTGAAGCTGATTCTGTATCTCTTCAAAAGCAGCCACAACAGCTGTTCCAACGAGAAGGAAAAAATTGGCTGTGCTTTATCTTAGGAAATATGAAGGTCATCTGGGAAAAGCCTGAGTTTGCCCTCAGGAAGAAGCCACCTTCACAAATCTGGCCAGACACATGTGAGATGCTGATAGAAGGAAAGAATTTATTTTGCTTTTTCTCACTCCAGTTTCTACCTACTCCAAGCTCCGCCAGTGCCCTGCTCCCAGCCCAAGTTTACAGCCAATAGTAACCAATACTGAAATGGCTGCATAGATTAGGCTGATGATTCACCTCAGGAAAAAGCACAGCCCTAAAAAATGCCTAAAAGTAACTAATGATGACCTGTTTTCACAGGTGGACTTGCCCCCTTTTTGTAGTTTCCAACTATCTCTACCTGACACAAGATAGTGGACACATGATCTTAGTGGTGGAGCTCTTCTTAGACTATCAAGAATTCTATGGAGAAGAAGTGGCCTTGTTTATGCTCTAAAGCTGCAAAATTCATCTAGGAAAAAACCAAATGCAATGGAAGATATTCTGGGTCAGTTGTGGTGCCAAGTAAATAATACCTTTGGGGGTTTTTTTTGGTTTTTTTTGCTTTTCTCACTTTCTCTCCAGTGAAATGTAGCACATGCTTTGGCTCCATATCATGCACTGGGTGAAAGTGCTCTATCAGAGCTTTCTGAATTCAGAAATAAAAGTGCTTAAATCAATAATGATAATAATAACTCAAATGCACTGTTATTCAATAATGTTATCTAGCTCAGAGAGAATAGGGCCCTGCATTCCTGGTTAAGCACAAAGGAAGGCCTGGTTGTGTGTATGCAGCTATGGGTACCTGACACTATCCCAGAAATACAAGAAAAAACTCATTCAGAAGTTATATCCTAAGTTAAATCTGCATATTTGTGATATGTAATGTGTATGTGTGTATGCCTAGTCAGGAAAAGCTGATCTATGATGCCTAATTTAGAAAAAAATAAAAGCAAAATATGACCTTGAGTGTATGGAAATCAGCTGTTTCTAATGTTTGGGGATGTTCCTACTTATAGAAAAGGGAAAAAAAAAAAGACTAACAGAACATGCTAACAGCTGACATTACCTAAAGGTTGAAATTATTAAACTGACAAAGGAATGGGTAGTTAACGCAAAGGTCAGAATAATGTATTTAACGTAATTAATCTCCCCATGTCTTGATAGAGCCAGGGCAGGGGCCCTAAATCAATGTTATGTTTGAGGTGTGATGTAACACAAAGGTACAAAAAGTTAAGGATGGAATGTCAGCCTTAACTTTAAACATCCTTTTATTTGTCAGACTGCATAACATAACACGAACTTTACTTAAACGTTGTATTTGGTGTGTTACACGAAACCGCGGTGTGTGAAAGGAGGAAACAGAGTTGCATTCAATCAGCCACACAAAGACGACTTTCTTGCAGTCTTTGAAAGGGCTTTTGGACACAGCTTTGTTAAATACCACTAGCAAGGATTCAAGATTGGTCCACCTGTATTAGTTAGTTCCCCACGCCCAGACCCCTCTGCTGCCAGCCCGCTTCAATTTCGGGTACAAATCGATTTCCTCAGTTGTGGCTTCAAACTCGTACAAATCTCTCAGCCTGTGGAAGCTGTTTGTGGCAATAATTTTTAATAAAGTTCCCTTTTCACGCAGTCTAGGAAGAAGGAAAGGACAGGTCCCAGCAGCCCTTTTCACAGCCTCATTTGCATATTGGGTTAGGCTACTTAATAGTCTCATTAGCACCATCTGTTGGGAACCCGCTAATAATGCACTGCACCAGGTAACTGGAGACATGAAAAATCACAGGGACACACCAGTGACTCGTTCCCAGGTCAGTTGTGGCTCAGGGAGCACTGGTTTGACTGTGCAGTGGCCTTGCAGCTCCATGACCAGTTACAACTCAGTGCACTTTACTAATTCTGTGCTCACCAAGGCAGGCAAAGCGGCCACAGAACTTTGATTCAACAAATTCACGGCAAGCAGAAAACTGCTCCGTTCCTTGCAGGAGCTGCCCAGCACCTCACAACATGGATTCTGGATGAACATTCCTAGATCAGGAAGGTGTTAAATGAAACCCCATGACATGTAGTAGCTTCCCAAAGCTGGTGTTTCCCCACACCAGACATGTGGGCCTCTTCTGAAGCTGTTACCTCGCACACACACAGGTGTTAGAACCTGGTTTAGCAAACTGGAAGGGCAAAAGAGCTGGGTTTTTTTCTTTCAGTCAGTAAAACCAAGCATCTCTTACAATAACAGCAAAAATACAAGCTGGGAGACCTCTGAAAAGGTTGACATTGCCAAATTATTATTGGAGTCCAAATTGAATGTCACTGCTTGGTTTGTTTTTACAGTTGGCCAACCCCAGGATTGCCATTTAAATACCAAAGGCAAGGCTGGCTCCTCAGCCTGATGTAAATGAGGAGCTTTACCTCCTGACAGCCAAGGCAGCAGGAATGCCCTGGGCACAGCAGACTCACGGTGTCTGTGGAGATCACCTGGGTGGTTTTGCTCCTCATCCTTCCACTTCCAGCTCTCTCCAAACCCTACACCATGTCCAATTCCATATCCTGCAGTGTTAAGTTACACAGGACAATCACTGAAAATATTTCACATTCATTCTTTCAATACAGGTGGTTATGCCATTAAATGGAAATTAATACAAATTAATATGAAGCAGATGAATTCCTTCCTTTTCACTCTGGATTCTTTACTTTCTAGCCAGCCCTGTTCTCTCCCCTCAAACCTCCTGGATTCCTATTATTTTTAGATATTGTGCTATTAGGCAAATTTGGAATCCAAAACCTACCCCTGGAGTATTTATTTTTCTGGATCAGTTTCATTTTCCACTAAATAATATACCAGCCTTATTTCTGCTTGTACAACTGGCCTGAGCTAAGGTGTGTCAGGAGTGGAAGCCTGAACTTCAGCTTCCAATGCTGGATTTAAGTCACACATATTATTGCCTAATTTTTTTTTTTTTCTTTTACTTTTTGTCTTTTTTCTTTTGGCAAAATGTTTAGTGGTTTCTAAATTAATCTGAGCATGATGTTCAGTTCCAGGGCCCATTGTTGACTTCTTTCCCAGCCTCTCTTTTTCTGGAATTCTCCTTTTTAGGCGAGAACAGCTGTGCTCTTATATCTCTGCAATGTGGCCGTGTTACAAAGGTGAATACTTGTGCATTTGTTCCATCACTTTCTGTTTAATTCAAAACTAATTGCTGATACATTTTTTTGGAGGGCTTCTGGGGCTTAGAAATTATGGGATGAGGTTAGCACAGTAGTTCTGTTTTGTTCACAAAAGAATGTAGAATGGATTTGTTTAAAAAGTTATCTGAATTACTCACAGAAGGTTCGGTACAGGCTATTTAAGGCCTCCATCCTTTAATAGGATTCATTTGCATTATGGAAAAGCACTAAACTGTTCTGATCTAAATTGATGCCCCTCTCTTCATATCAGTGTGCAAAACCACAAAAAGATATTCGCTTCCATGCAGCTTTTTTTGGGATAAATATGTGACAGAGGCAGAAGGGGCTGAGTTTTACAGAGGGGTGAAACAGCTGGGGCAGGAAGTTAATGGAAGTTGTGCTGCTGGCTGGTTTGTGGCACTGTCCTTGGATTAGCTGGGATCAGAGGAAAATGTTCTGTGCACAGTGGTACCTTTGTGTTGATTTCTGGGAGAGGGAAACAAGGCACCATAATCCCTCACCTGCCCTGCAAGTGATGAGGTCTTTATTGGAGAAAACTGTCTTGATTGTCCAAAGCCAGCAAACCAATCTAAAGATACTCAGGGTTATGGCCAGAGCTCCATGGTCCACAGCTGTCGTTTCTTTGTATTCAAAGAAATGTGAAGCAAAATAGATTTGCATGAGGAACACATGTGTATGTGAATTACAGGTCCTTTTACTGCTGAGTGGAAAACTTGAAAATTCCAGGCAAATTCCATTCTGGCTCAGGAAAACAGGAAAACATTCAGATAAACCTGAATCATTGATCAGAAGCATTTTAGGAAGAGAAAGGCAAAAGGAGAGTAGATGGAAAAGGACTTAGATAAACTTCTCAACTTTTTTCCTCATCTGTCTCCCCACACATGCATATGCATGACCTTTTTTCCCATAAGCATGGGAAAAATGGACAGAGATTTAAATATGCCAACTCTAGATATACAAAACTACTTTAACATTTTTAATTCCCTCTTTCCCATTTTTTCTCAGCCAAAATAATTTATGAAATATGCCCTGAACTTGCTTCTAGCATCAGGGTCCCTGGACCTTAATTAGCCATGCACCTATTACCCACTGAAAACTCCTTGCCCTGCTTGATGTTCACTGGGTAATTCCAAGCCTACTTCCACAGAAAAGGAAGGATTCTGAAATTAATTTTTGTTCTCTTCATGGAACGAAACATATTTTTTTTACATTTAGTGTGCTTTACTGCTTAATAACATATTTATAAGAGCTCCCCTACCTGTCTTTTTCTGGAATTATAAAACACACATACCCACCTGCAGTCTGCAATACCAGTATTTACAAGCTTATATAGGGATTGCAATATTTTCCCTACAAGTTTGTTCTGTATTTTTCATTTCCAGCTGTTAATGGCTCATAGAAAGTAGAAGATCTAGAGGTAAAGGTGTGACTTAACCACTTACTATAAAACTCTGAAAGTCCCCACTGTACTTTAATGTAAAGGAAATTCACCTTTCCCCAGGCACTATCGTTTATTATATCTGCATATTATATATCTGCATATATCTGCATATTATATCTGGTGGATCTGTTCAGGTGACAAAACAAAGTTAGTGGCATTGTTAGAAACTGCTGGAATCAAATGCTGCCTGTTACCTATCAATGTAATACACCCTCACTACAAAATTTGAATTTGAACAATATGTTTTCTGCCCTTTTCTTTTTTTCTTAGCTTTAGGAAAATGTCCATTTAAACTAATTATTTAATATTAAATGAATAAAGACTGACAAAAAGGATAGTGGAGAGGGAAGAATAGGCAGATGTTTCCCCAGAAATGAAAGTTGATAGGATGGATTTCCCACTGGAAAATTTTAAATTTAAAATGGCCAGCTTATTAGCAAAATACAGGGTAAAGATCAATCTATTCTGTCAATATGGGGTAGACCAGCAGTTTTATTTCTGATTTCTAGCATACTTATGTTGATGAACTTCAGCTGGGAAATTTCATTGAATTTTCTGTTGAAATATAAAAAAGGTATAACTTAGCCTAAAAATCTTCCCATGATGGCATTATCAGAGAAAGCTCTTGAGCAAACTGGGTTTGTCCTATGTCATGCAGCAGCCATTCCTTTCCCTGCAATGTTTGTCAGGCAGGAACAGGCTCTGCCACATCCCAGCTCTGAGCAGTGCCCTGGTCCTGCTGAGTCCGTCCATGAGATTCTTCAACAATCTCCATTTCACTCTGATGTGGAATGGGAGCTCCTCTTTTCATCACAAATGTAACTGCCTGAAAGGAATATTATCTCCAATACTGCTCTGTTTGGGAAATATTGCCCTGAATAAAATGAGTCAGTCCAGTATTATGAAAGAAAGCCTGACTGAACTGTATAATTTAAGGTCATAAAATTTTCAGGAGAACCATTGCTAGACATTTAAGCAAAACATTTAAACACTTCAACTTCACTGTATCCTTCATATTCCTAGAATGAATATTTTCCTTGAACAACAGAGGAATCTCATTATGAGAAATTTCTCATTAAAAAAAAAAACAACAATCCTCCTAATTCCCATTACAATTTAAGTCTCTATGTGTGTTTTAATGGTGATGCATATATATATATGTATGTGTGTATATATATATATATATATGTATGTGTATATATATATACATATGTATATAGTGAAGTATAAGGACAAATACCAGCTGATAAAATAATGATTGCAAGATAGGATGAACCTGTTCTACTGCAGATTAAAAAAAACCCCAAGATTGTGCTCTCATTTCTGCAGGTGTACATCCCTGGGAGCTCAGCTGGCTTCCAGGAGAGTAGAGCCCCCAATTCTCTCGGTATTTTATGTGTTCTACTTTCACTGGTCCTTCATAATTCGTATTAGAACAGGTCATAATCATCCCCTTCTAGTGCTTCAATGTTTTGATGTGTTTCATGTGATTTATGATGTCGGGGTTTTTTCGTCTTTCTTATGTCTCAATAGTTTCTAGTTTAGTAGGTGGCATTTTTGCTGCCCTTTTAGGATGATCACATTTCTGCATTAATTACTAATAAATTTTCCTGTTTTCTTGATCATATTTTCAACCTTTATTTCTCATGTTAGGGGACAGGACGTAGCAGACTTCACAATTTTTTTTTCTTTCTGCATGTATAATATAATATTTACATATTATTTAGTCCAGCTGAATCTCCAACAGAATTCTGACCTTCAAAATGCAGTCATAGATTTCTTCCAGGTCATGGCAACATCATTTGGGGTTTTTTTCAGATCCATGACATTTTTTAGCAGCTGAAGAAAAACTGTTTCTGCTTATCACATTTTTCCCTATTATTTTTTTTCCTTTTAATACTGGAATTTCTTACAAGCTGGATTGGATCTGAACTAAGTTTTCTGGTTTTTTGGGGTTTTTTTGAATATGCTTTTGCACATTAAAATCAATGTATTGCACCTTTTTTCATCCACTTAAAAAGTCCAGTGCTTGCTGATAGCCTCAGGTCTATAAAAATGGAATGTCCTTTCTGATAAGGTTAATTAACAGCTCTGCTTGAGTGGCTTAATTGAGTATAAATTTCCTATTATTCTTACACAGCTCCAAAGGCTTCAATTTCTTTTTCTTTTTATTTCTTTTTTTTTTTTTTTTTCTGGGGGGAGGATTGTCTCACATTTTTGTCTTTTCTTTTTCTTTTTGTCCTTTCCAATTCATTTGAAGTCTGACTTAAGTAATAGGGCAACAGCTCAAACTCCCTCCAGCATGGATCCCACAGAACAGCTTCCCACTGATACCATAAAGGATAAATCCACATTTTCAGTCTGAACTCCCAAAAAATAAATCCAGCTGTTTCCTGATCAAAAATACACAATTTGGCTCATTGCAATGGTACTGCATTTGGACCAATACTGGACCTACAGACCGGTAATTCTTTTTGTTGACCATCATGGTCATAATGACATTTATGTGAAAAGAGCTTGATGAGTCCACATCTAGTAGGTTCAAATGTCAGTTTGACTTCTTCAGATTCTCATGAAACTCAGCAGTTTGGCTTCTGATAGTATGGCTCAAAACACTGGCTGCTGGCATAACAGGGGGGTTTCATTCCTTTTTTTAACATAATCACAGAAACAGAATGGTTTGGGTTGGAAGGGCCCTTAAAGATTTCCTGGCTCCAATTCCTCTGCCATGGGCAGGGACAACTTCCACTGGAGCAGGGAAAACATAAATATTATTAATAATAATGCTAAATGGACAGTGGAATGATATATTCCTCCTTTCCCTTCTAAAACATAATTAAATCCTGCAGAAGTAGAAAGACAGGTAAATCAGTGGCTCACTCAGGTTTGATTCACATCCAAACGCTTTGACCGAGTCCCAAGCTGAGCCAAAGGTGACCTTGTGGATGACCATCATCATTTCAGAGGGAGAGGATCTGAGACAGAAGGATCCCACTGCTCCTGTAGGGCTGCTTCTTCAAACAAACTTCAACATCCACTGTCCAAAGAGACAGAAATGTAATCATCCATGCAGTCTGGGAATAACCCTCAAAATGCCTGTTCATGCAGCCAAGGATTTTAAGCCCATGTACTTGATTGTAGCTATCTCAACTTCCACTGATCCCTTTGAGCTCTGATGACCTTAGCAGGGTTACAGGGAAGCAAATGGCAGCTCAAAGAATTGACTTTCAGGTTAACAGTTTTAATTCTGAGCCATCCTTTTTCTTTATCCCTTTCCCCACAATGTGTAGAAGCAAGCTCTAGTCTAAGGCAGGATCAGACACAGTCACTCCCCTAAAGCTGTTTTCTCCATGCATGTACCAGACTAAAGAAAAATGCACCCAACTGGTACAGAAGCAGCATTTTTCTTCAGGGTTTCTTGGTGCAAGTATCAGGTACAAGAATGAAGCTGAAACAGTTTTCACATGTCACCCGACTCAGAGATGAAAGCGCATCCTTATCAATATGCACAGTTTGGGTGTATTTTATTTTTCATGATGTGGCAGTGTAAACAAAAAACCCACAAACATGCACCAGTAATGTCAATTGGAACATTTGTATTCACTGATTTTCATAACTGACTTCCTTTCAGGAGGCATTTGTATTAATATATGTTTGATGTTTAGCAAATCTTCCTCTCTGTTCTTCTGATGAAATATTAAATCTGGGTCCTTTTGAAGATATTTTAGCTGCAGCCTAGTATCTGGCATTCTTTGCAAGCATTTCCAGCCCTAAGCATAACATATAGATAATATCTGTTCTGCAGTTGCTCCAGGAAAAGAGGTAGCAAAGCTCTCTTCTACTCCACGAGAGCAGGACCTGGCTCTTACATGTATTCAGCATATACCCTCTTCTGCATCTCTCAGTTCTTCTCAAAAGATTTGAGTTATATTCTACAAACCCACAGAGGCATTTAACCCATGAGGGAATAGTTCCACTGCAAACACTGGAATTCTTTGCCTGGGTTGCATGTATAACACAAAGATTTTTATTTACGTTTTCATTTGATCCTGAAGATACACCAGTTTGCACCGGGAACAGAGCTAATAGAGTTTTGTTTTAATTCAACTGCCTTATTTCAGGTCACACAATTGGAGAGTCCAATCCTATGGAAAGAACCAGCATATAAAGTTGGAAGGAGTTCTGCCACTGCCATGAACCATGGGAACTATGAGAAAAGAAACAAAACAAAACAAAAAGAAGTGCTGAAAACAAATTGAGTTGGTCCATAGAATCAGCCCTGAAGACCTGGCTTCTACCTTGATGTGGAGTAAAATCCACTGAGCAGAATGCCATAAGATCAGCCAGGAAAGAATAATCATGACTTGTGTCAGCAGCAAATTTCATCAGGCACGACATTCTAGCAAAGGGTTGAGTGGATTTAGGTCATGCCTCTTACCCAAACTTTCCAAATTAGTAACCATAGGGATTTAGTTTATTTCCTTGTTGTTTTGCATTGCTGACAATTTGCACTTCATTTTCTGAACAAATCTATAGCTTGACCAGAGTCCCATCTTTAGCTTATTATAGAAAGAGGGCTGTGTAATTCAAAAGAGAAAATGAAGTTGAAAAGGCAGACCAGAGAGGCTGCCCTGCACACACAAACATTTTCCACTCCTGAACAGCAGCTCTCAATCCTGGTGGCCTGGCTTCAGCTATGCCAAATATTAAACCACACTTGTTAGCTAACTGACTGGAGATTCGTCTCCTTAGCATCTTTCTCGCCCTCTTTTTTTTTTTTTTTTTTTTTTTTAATTGTTGTTACTCTGCTTTGCCTGAAAGCTGCAGCATCTCACTGTTTATTATTCCCACTTCAGTCAAACCCTGTCCAAAATTAACACGTTGCGTTCTGCAGCTGCTTTCCAGATCCAGTTATGCCAAAATGCAAGGAAATGTAAAATAAACACATGGAAGTTCTTTCAATTAGCACAGAATTTGATCCTGCAAAAGAAATTAAGCAGATAGGCAGTTTTACCCTGATGAGTAAGCCCAACCGAACATTTATGAAGTTAATCATCTGTTTAAAGTGAGTGCAGGATCAGGTCCGAGGCGAAAATGAAAAAGCTGCAGTAACAAGTGTATTTATGTTCTGTATTCCTTCTGGACTTTTAGTAAGATCAAAGAGCTCTCTGAAAGGCAGAAAAGCAAATAGGTTGCAGATGAACGAACAAAAAAAAAGTTTCTAAGCAATTACTGATTTAAAGCATCATTTTTCTTTAAAACTGCTAGTTCATGGCTGGCACAAACAAATAACTGCATAAAACTCAACTTTCCCTCCTAATTCCCCAAAATTCGTAATAAAAATGAATCAGTAATTGAAAGTCAATGGGAGTTAGGCACCTTTTGTGCCTTTGAAAATCTCCCCCAAAGCCTTTTCATCTATGCCTTGCTGTTCTCTGCCTGGTTTTTATGAGGGTTTATTAAGAAGTAGCCATTTGAGACTCCAAACACAAAGCAAAAAAAGAAAAAAAAAAAAAAAGGAAAAGAAAAGGCAAAAGTCAATAAAACCAGAAAACTAGTTGGTCTGATCAGTGTCAAATTACATTGTTTTCAACTTGAATTAACTGTAGCCATCAATAAAACTATAGAAATGGGGAAGTTGATGTTATAAATTAATGATTATTTGCCATGAGCTTTAACAGGGCTGTGTGTACCACATTTTATTGTGATGGTTTATTCTTATTTGGTACAACAGTAATTGGGTCTTAAACATGATAAAGCATCCTAAAGGCTGCATTGGAAGCAGAGCTGTCTGCAGCAGGTTTTTAACTCTAGTTAAATAAGGTTAATCAAAGCTAATGAATCTGTTTTATCCCCATTGCCACAAGTATATAAAAAAAAATGTATCGCCAGGTGAAGGAGCTAAAATATGAATTGTTCAACTGTGAACATACATTTTCAGTACGGCAATTCTGCCAGGTCCTTGTTATAGATTGGGTATCTTAATAGTTTATTGTGCTTCTACTTTTGCCACTGGAAGAGGAGGGGAGAGGGCAGAGAAATAGGGAGAACTGCAGCCTTCATTGGTAGAATTGCAAGGCTGCTGCCATTCCACCCTGTCAAGAAGCTTAAGGCAAAAAAGTCTGGCCCTTAGTGATGCTCAGTCCTGCCAGGAGGGGAGGAATTTTCCTGGGTGCCCTCCATGCCCTCTTTGCCAAGGTGCAAATGCTGCTGCTTGAACTTTGAAGCCAATAGGAAAAGAGACAGAGCCCAGACCCTGCCCTTGCTCCTCCTGAGATTCCTTTGCAGAAATAGATGAGGAGAGAAGCTCTGAGCACAGACACTTGGTCTGGCACTGGGGCATCAGGTGGTGGAAGCAGGAATCATTTACCCTGCCTCTGGAATCCTGCAATCTCTGCAACTGCAATCCATGCTTTTTTGGTTTTCCGCAGGTTTCTTTTTTTCCTCCTTTGGATGAATTTTCACCTCAGACTGGGACAAATGGTCAGAGCTGTTCAGCAAAGTCAGGCGTGCTGGGTGTCTAGTGAAGGCTAATGGAAAGGAAAAATACCAAAACAAAACCAATTTAAAAAAAGGCAGATTCCTCCATTCTGATTGCCCCTGGCCAGTATCTTCCCAGTTTAAGGATCTGTGTGTGGGGGAGAAGTTAGAAAAGGGCGGCTGATATAAAGGAAGGCAGAGCCTGCTGGAAACACTGAGGGAGGGGAGGCCCAAGGACTAATTGCAGCCTTGATGAGGGAGAGGTCCAGCACAGGTTTTGGCACAACACCCCTCTGACCAGCCCCCCCTCACTCTGACAAGCTACAGCACCTCATCTCCCCCATGCTTGATTTCAAGGGAGAAAAAAAAAAAAGAGGGAGGAAAAAAACCAAAACAAAACCAAAACTAGTTGCAAAATTCAGGGCCTGTTAGGCTTCAGCTAATTAGAAAAAATGGGTTTCTTCCCCCACCCCGTCCTGCTCCCCCTCTTCCCTTTCTTTCTTCAGCACCTTTTCTTTCAAACATTTAGTCTCAGGAGGGGGAATCCAGCCTCTTGGCTGGGCTGTTTTCAAAACACGCCTTTGAATGCTTCTCCCTAATTCACCTCTTTTGTTTTTCCGCTTTTGTGTTTGCCAGTTTGACCATATAACATTATACATCTGGTGTATAGCTTGTTGGGGGCTTTCTTTCTCCCAGGGATCCTATGCATTCCCTATAGGACCCTCCTGGGCTTCCATTGGAGCTATCGTGTAACATAAAGGGGGCTAAAGCAGGGCCAAGGGGATGAAAGCGGGGAGGAGGCGAGCGAGGGGGGCACGGCCAGTGAAGAGCGCGCCCGGCACACACGCACACACACAAAATAAAATAAGGTGGGGGCCGGGGCTGGGGTGGGGAGAGGCATAAAAAAAAAAAAAAAAAAAGAAAAAAAAAGGAGCTGAAAAGAATTCTTTTGCTCTTTCCTTTTCTTCTGGCGCTGTTTCGGCCGGACCCTGCGTCAGGCAGGCATTGGCCCTCTGTGGGAAAGTGAGGCGGCCACAGAATAGATAACTCATTTGAATTCCAGTGACATATTCGTAAATAAAGCAAAAGTGGCGAAGGGGAGAGGGGCTGGAGCCGGGGGATGGAGGGAGGGAGGGATGGGGAGCTGGAGGCTGTGGCTGGAGAGAGGCAAAGCTGCCCCAGAGTCCATGGCTGGGACCCCTCTCCCATCGTCTCTCATCCCCCGAGCCCGAGATCAGCAGTCCCAGCTCAAGCCTGGCCTTTCCCCATCCCATCTCTTTCTGCTGAGAAAACAAGAGTTGGCTGAGCGAGTTGGATTCTTGCTGGTTTTGGCGGCATCCTCTATCGCAGCCGCTGCAGCTGCTTGTGTTTATTGTTGTGGCTGATGCTCCTCATGGAGATGGTCATGGTGGGGTGCAGGAGCACGTCCAGCCACCCTCCACTGCACCAGCCTGTCCCCTCCTAGGCAGGGATGGCAGAAGGGGGGGCATGGCACACCTCCAGCATGCCCAGATTGTCACCTCAGGAGCTCACTGCCATCCCTGTGCCCATTTTAGAGATGGGGAAACTGAGGATTGAATAGCTCAGCCACAGTCCTGCCCCAGAGATGCTGTGTCAAGCTCCAAGTGATAGGCAGGGCTTCCTCCCAGCAAGCTGTCTATCTCTTCTTAAAATAAATCAATAAATAAATAATGAGAAAATACAAACTTTTGGGCCAAAGGAACTTAAAATCTGGGGTGCAGCTCAGCTTTCCTCTGTGCCCTCTTTAAACACTTGCCTTTGATCCTGGTGGAAAGTGGGGTATTTTGTGTTTAAATCTGAAGTGTATGCAGTCCTTACACACTTTTTATTTATTATATATATATATATATATCAGATGGTCGCGATTTATAGGGCATTTTAGAATTCAATTGCATACATAATTGCCTATAATAAATTTATAGGCAGCTGGACAGGTGCAACCAGTCATACTGTAAACAATAATTGTATATATAAATATATACATGCACACTTGTAAATATGCATGTGTGCACATACATACATATATAAAGGTAAATTATGGACCAAGCATGTTTTTCTCATCTTATGCACAATGGATATTGTGACTTGTGCAAGAAGTTTCAGGTGGCATTTATTTTCCTGTGCATTGAACAGGCATACACAGGACAGAAGCATATGTTAACCTCCACATCCACACTGAGATTCCTCCAAAAAATCCTAGTTAGGTAATCAAATATAAAAGTTCCAGATATGCAATTAAAACCAATTTTTTTTTTGGCCCAGTTTCTTTTTTTTTCCCCCTCTTCTTTTAAAATAATTTTAGACAATGAAAAAGTCACCATGACATAAAGCATCTGTAAACTGCACAGAGACTGCATAGGTTACAGAAATTACAGTGGGGACAGCTTTCTGCCAAAATGAAGTCTGCTTCTGTCACATCACTGTGTGAAACCACAACACTCCGAAATGGAAATTAGCAGAGATTTACAGAGATTCCCCTAAGCCAGCATCATTGATGTTCGTAAGGGTAGGATTTGGCCCCGAGTGAAAACTCTGATTTATTGAGTCATTGTGACTGAGCAACTTGCAAGCAACTGAAAAACGTTTCCCTTTAGGGACCACGAACCTGGGCCTCCTTTCTCCTTCCACCTCTGCATTAACTACAGTCTCAAAGACCTTTTTCCCTTCTCTAAAATTTTGTGAGCGTGCCAGACTGAATACAGCCCATCCAAGCAAGCCTCTGGCAGCCTCAGGAGAGGGCTCCTGTCCCTCCTGCCTGGGCAGAGGCAGCAGCTCCTCTCTCGGGGCCCAGGGCTCCCCTCGGCAGGAGATCCACAGCCTCCACCTCCTCCAAACATTTGCAGCTCCTGGGAGCAGCAGCAGCAGGTGAGAACATGGTGGCTGCTTAGAAAAATAGCACTTTGCCAATTGAACAACACCCTTTAAAATTTCAGCTATTAACAAGTCTTTACAGAAACAGGAACTGCCAGTAACAAACTTGATTTCTAATGTCCCCTAGGTAATAATAACTCTCTAATTTGACTGTGTCCCAACTGGCCTTGTGCTGCAGTTATTGCTTGAAGGGGTTGGAAGGGATTTTTTTTGTGTGTGCTGCTGCCTTTTATTTTTCTTATTAGTATTTTTTCTTCTTTTTTCCCCTTTTTTTTTTTAAGTTGTGTTTTGTTTTGCAGCAAAGCAATCTCTTTTAAAAAACAAATTTAAGAGAAGGTAGGGAGGGAGGGAATGGAGAGCAGCAGGGAGGGGGACACACATGCAGAAATTTAATGTGAGAGCTGCTCCTCAGAATGAAGATGTTGGGTTTGGCATGAAGATTGCAATCAGCTGGTTGCTTTGACACTGCTCGAGCCTTTCAGTGACTAAGACAAGCCTGAAGGATTAGGATGTCAAGCCTGTCCTGTCATCTTCAGGGAGCGGGGGAATGGAAGGAGTTGCCTTTTTTGGTTACGTCTTCACAAGGCCCAGAGGACAGAAACCTTGCTGGTTAATTAAGGCCAACCTCAGCCCATCACTGATCAACAAAGTCCTGCTTTTTGAGACAAGCAGTGCAGGGGGCTCCACGGATAATCGCCCTGTGCGCGGAGGAATTTCTCTCCAGAGCCTTTTTCCTGCCCAATGGACGGCTGTACGCTCTGGGAAAGTCAGTGGCCTCCTCCCAGGCAGCTGTCAGGCAAAGCAAAAGGACCTGGAATGAGATGACTTAAGCAAACCATATTTAGCAGGCTAAAGGTAACACCAGGCACTGTTGGAGTTTCTCCGGCACTGTTGGAGCTGACGGGAAATATCGATGCTTATCAAGCAACAGTTCTGCTGGTGGAAGATGTGGCTTTTTTGGGTGTCTTTTCTTCTCTGATTATACTGTGTTCCCAAGTGCCAGGTAAAGCCTAATCAGACAGTGGCAACAGGATCCCTGTGCTTTGGTTGTGTTTTGGAGATGCTCTGACGCATCGGGAGTTTGAAAATTAAGAACTGCCGTATCACCTGATGTAAATAATGTTGACCAGGCTTTGGGAAAGTCAGTGGCCTCCTCCCAGGCAGCTGTCAGGCAAAGCAAAAGGAATTTTTGTAAGCAAAAGGCTTATTTGTATGAAAAAAAATAAAAAAAAAATAAAGCCAGTCACCCATGCTGCAAACTGACTATAAGGAAATCCAAGAGTAGAGCGTGCAACCCTTGCCCACAGACAACCGATGTCCATGTGATGTGTCCACATGGAATCATTTTCATTTCCCAAATGAATGACCTTTGTCAGGAGGATATAACACAATTTCTCAGAGAATAGGCTCATATGCAAAAAAACTTTTCCTGAGTGGGAATGCAAATACTGGGACAAGAGTGAACTTTACATAAACAACAAGAGCAAAACTTTGCTCCTCTGAACAGGCAGGAAAAAGAAGGCAGTGGTAGAAAATGAGATTCACTGGAGTAATTTGTATGAATATTCAGTGAGTCTTCCCAGATACAGATTTCTTCCAGCTTCCTTCATAGTAAACTTAATATCTAAATATTCCAGTGCTGCCAATTCCTAAAATAGCTCCTGGAGTCCCAGCTCCTGGAATCGTGTGATTATGTGGGAGATTAGCTTCCATTTATTAAAAAATGTTTTAAAAATCTCTACATCTTACAAATCCATGGAAAAGATGGGAAGATGGTTTCCAAGGGTTCAAAATGCAAAATGTAGATTAAAAGAAATTCAGTGCCTCCAGCCTCATAAAAATAATGTAATATTCAAAACTTTACTACTCAAGTGTTACAACACAGCTCAGAAGGTGGCATCATACAACATATGGAAACTTTTCCATCTTATTTATTCTAAGACTTTAATTTGACAGCAGAAGGGCCACTGTAGTGTATCTCACCTTTGATTGTACTGGAGAAAAAAATAACCCTACAAAAAACCCCTTCTCACCCTTCCTATTTCTTCTTGTTACCATTACACACTACACCCAAAGTAATCCCTAGAAACAATCAAAAATGGAAGTGGTATTTTTTTGCAAACACCCTGTTACAACAAACATACTTTTTCTTCAATTTCTGTTGCTCTTATTTCTATATGCTAGATCTCACTGTGTCACAAAAAAAAAAGCAAAATCTGTAGCCTCACAATAAATGAGGTGAGCTACAGAAGCCTCCTGTTCAGGGAGGGAAATCGCTCCCAGTTAAACAAAGAAATTTAGGGTCTTCTGCTTTTCATGAAAATACCATACATATGGCCTTTGAAATTTGTCACTGAAGAGTGTTTAACTCTACAGGAAAATTCAGCACTTTATAGCATTTCAGCTGCAAGACTCATGCTTTTTTTTTTTTCTCTCTCTCTCTCTCCTTTTTTTTGGCCTGCAGCCCAATGTGAATGTATGATCACTAGCACAATAGTTAAACATCTGAGTCGTTTTGAAGTGCCTTCAACATTGCAGTGATGTGATAGGTTTTTTTTTTTTTTCTTTTCCCTTCAACTAGGCAATTTATGGAAGAAAATCCAGTCTCCCCCCTAGTGGTGGCAAGAAAAATCCAGCAGGAGCTGCCTGATCGATCCCTAAAAAGCTGCTGTACTGTAAGTGTAGTGCCTGGAGGTACCTGCTTCTGCAACCATTCCTGGTCATTGCAAAGGGTTGGAAGATTTGTGGTACCTTTTTTAAAAATGTGTGAATAAGTTATTTCAATAAATTTCTCAGGAAGAAAGGTAATAGGTAAATAAAAAAGAAAAAAAAAAGAAAAAAAAAACAAATAAAAACAAAACACTGTATGAATAAATGAAATAAAATAGCCCGTAAACTAAGAAAGAAAGCAAAATATTGATAAAAGGGAATAAAGCTCAAGCCACTATGCACAGACTAGGCTGTGATGAGACCCTCAGCCCCCACATAACAAATGGTTTCTGACTGCAGCCATTCACATGTGGATTTTCAGATGGTGAAGGGCTCAGGGTGCAAGGAGCCATCCTGCATGTCAGCCTAGTCCGTACATATTTCTGCTGCAAATGGATGATGGGCAGTGTGTTTCCTTGGGACTGCAACACCTCTGGAATGAGACAAAGATCAGATGCATTTCAGGCAGTAAATGACAGAACCACCCTGAAAACACAAACCACCCAGGAGCTGAGAAGCAAACCTTTGGCACAATGAGTCAGGCAAAGGGCTTTCACAAAGGCACCTGGCTTTTGGGTGGGTGTCTTGACCCCTGGCAACTCCCTCACCTCAGCTCTCATCTCTCCTTCCCTGTTTGCTCATTAAAAACCTCTAAAAGCCACATGATCCTTCCCAGCCCAGAACAGGAAAACGCTGGAATTGCTAACATTTTCATGGGCTGAGAAAGATATTTCCCATTGAACTCCACCCAGATGTGCAGCCCTTTGCTCTGCAGGGCTGACTAAAGCTTAGTGAAGCCACAAGGAAGGATCCCACAGGCGGTAAAGGGCTTTGCCCTCCCCAAAATGTGGCACCATTTTTGTTTATCATTGGCTGCATCCTTTTGCAATTATCTTTGTGAGAGGCGTAACCTATACCCCAGGGGGCAGGGAGGAAAAGCCAGGCATTCCTCGAGCAGCAGGACCTGATGAAGCCTTGCCTCGGGGACATTCCTCTGTCCTGATTCCCTGGTGTCTAATAGAGGTTGTGCTCTCAACCATCTCCTCCTTTCCTCTGCCTGGTGGATTATCCTGTCAATGGTTGTGGCACTGGACAAGCTCCGAGGCCACTACTACCCTCTGCCAGATAGAACTGAAGGCAGACAGAGGGTTCAGAAATGATTGGAGAGGTTTAAAATAGAGAACAACAATGAAAACACCCAAAATATTATGGCCATATAGATGCTTTTTCCTGGGAAGTGATGCTCAGGAAAGCAGAATGATTTTTGTCTGAAGCTGTGGTCTGAATTTTTAATTCTGTTGCTGTTGTTCTAGCTTTTCAGCACCTAGAAAAAGCTGGTGGAAGGATGCATACATGTACCAAACCCTGGTCTTCAGCTGCTGGGTGAAATGTCCCTGTCCCCTCACACTGGGGAAAAGGGACCACATCTTCTATCCTTGGTGAGGCAAACCCGAGTGGGCAAAGCTGCCCCTGACTGTCCTCATGCTGCAGGAGATGGAGCAGATGAAAAAGAGCCTCCTTCAGCTCTTAGGATAACACCAAACTTTCCTGCTTTGTGAAGTTCAGTCCTGCTGCTACCAGCTGGACTGTGCTACCGTGCTGCTTCTCTGTCCAGATTGAAAACATGCTTGCAGGAAAGGCTGCAGTAAACACGAGGCCATATGCAGAGTGTCAGCTCATTCCTCTGTCGTCGTGGTTCTGATATTTGGAGGCAACTGGAGCCGAGTTGGAGCCCTTCAAAATCCACCTGCCTCAGTGCCATAAGATGTGAGGAGAAATGTGAAGTTTTCCTTCTGCTCAGCTTTGATATCCAATATTTGCATTTGATAATGCAGTATATGCATTTTTTTAAGTCCTGCTGGTGTGGCATGGAAGACTTGATGGAGTCATTTTTCCTCAGGAATTTCTGCCTGGATTCAAGGCTCACTGGGTGCCATCAACACTTCATGAAACTTTCAGCTTCCCTTATCTTTTTATATACATCAAAAACTATTCCATATATATCTATACACACACACATTACAGTCCAGATCCAAAGGTAGGCCAGCAATAAATACAACTATATTTTTTAAAAAACATATTTTATATGCGTATGTATAAATATATATACACACACATATACATATATATACTTCAGATCAAAAAGGTATGAGCTAGTAATAAATACTGCTATATTTTTCAAAGAAGGTATATTAAATTGATTTGATTACAATAGAGCTGACACATACTGTGCAAAAGAAACAAGCACTGGGAAAATTCATTTACTGGCTATTATAAATGAATTTCCCCGCCTGTTGTTCTTTTTGTGCAGTATGTGTCAGCTCTATGGTAATCAAATCAATTTAAAATATCATCTTTAAAAAACATATAGCGTACATAAGACTTATGTTCTCCATAAGACAAGAGAAATACCCCAGCCTTAATCAGAGTTCTTCCTTCTTTGTCCAACTGCTCTGTCTCACAAAAATACCTGACTAGTTTCAAGGTTGGGATGGACTCATAATGCTGGCATTAGAGCCAAAGGGGAGGTGTGGACTTTTTCATCCATATTCCGTTCCAGAGGTGTTTTCTCCCATAGGTGCTTCAGTGTGACATTACATTTGCCACCTCACAGAGCTGGACACAGGGGATGGAGCTAAATGACACCAGAAAGCTCAGCCACAGCCTGACTGGCAGCAGCCTGGAGAGCAGTGGATCCCTGCAAAGCCTTGATCCGCACTCCCTGCTAATGGAGGCAGACAAAGCAACTTCTGGCCCACAATATTAGGTGGCCTGCAGCTCATATTGTTCCCTTTCCCACAGACCCAGGTCTGTGTTAGTTATTCAGAGGAGCTCACGGGTGACCTGTGGAATCTGCACAATAATTTCCTCCCACGTCTCCCCCAGGCTGGTGCAAAGTAGGGTTAATATTTCAGTAACCCTCCTTGGACTGCAGTTGAATATACAGCATATTAATCCTAGATGTTATCACTTCTTCCTCCTCGTTAATCTCTTATCTTCTTCCTTTCTTTTTTCTGGTCTTTGTCTTTTCAGAAGATTTTATAGTTTGTTTGAGGCTTTTAAGTCTGCTTAGTATGTCATGAGTCATCCAAAGGAGTGTTTCTAGCAATACATTTCACATGTTAAATATAACCAGAAGGGATTATCTGGTGATTAAAGAATAAAAAGTCTGGCTCCTTTTCTTAGCACTATCATTAGACTAATTGTCTGTGATCTCAGGCAGGTCATTTCACCTCCCTGCTTTAGTTTTTCCTCCTTTAAAATGGCAACAAACCCATACACAGCATTTTTGTCATATTTAATCTGTTCAGGTTTAGCTTTTCAAGACAGAAGCTTTGGGTTTATTTGGGGTTTTTTTTTCAGTCTTCTGAGAGACATTTTAATGTAGTTATGGGAAAGTAGGGAGGAGTTTTATACTTTTTGTTTGTTTGTTTAGTTGGTTGGTATTATGAGAATCCAGCCTGGAATCAGCTACAGAAAGGAGCAAATGAGATGAATATACCTATCCTGCAGTCCAGTTCCACAAATAGCCTAACAAAATCCAAAACTAACTACCAAGATTCTTCAAATGCCCATTTCTACCAAACAGAAATGCGAAGGGCAAATGTCTTTGTTCCTTGCCATGAGGTTTCAGTATAGCTTGTGTGTTACCATGTAATGAAAGAATTCCTGAAAATAATGCCTCAGAATAGCCACTCATATTCCCGTGGCATGGATAATCAAGATAATACTGTTGCAAGAGATGATTAACCACTGTAAATCTTTTTGGCAACCCTTTCTCAGCAACCCCTTTCTGATATATATGTTTGGTGAAAAATGACACCATGGACAGTCCTCCTGTCCATCTAATCAATTAGATCAGGAGAGAGGCGTTTTTATTTACTCTGTTGCCCATTGTTTCATGGCTGGAATCTGATGCCAGAGTTTTCATGGTTTAAAAACACTCGTCTTATAACTTCCTGCGTCTCAGCCATATTCCCAGTTTTTTTTCCCCTCTATGCATTGTTCTCTAGGTAGACAGCATTCCCTTTGCCTACATCCTTCACCTGATTAACTACCTCCATCTGCTGCAGATCCCTGTTATTAGCCATGTGTCTTTCCCTTCTTTTTTTCACCCTTTGGGCAGACGATTTCCGATTTCCATGTATAGGACAACATATGTTCCTTAGCTTTGCTACCTCTTGTCAGCCATGGTCACTGCCAAGAATGCCTGATGTGCCCTTCTCCAACTTCTTCATTGCTTATTCAGCCTACAGAGATACTGTGCCAGAGCTGGATATAAGACTGTTAACATGTGTTTACAGGGCCATTAAAGAGCCATTCCACACTGTTATAAACCCCCAGTGTATTTGACCTGGAAAAAGTGACTGCCATGCATTTAGCTATTTCCAGCTGAATGAAGCTTTATCTCAATGACCAAGAAAACAAAGAGGGGATGGGAGAAATGGGGAGTGAGGCAGGGAAGAGGAACACACACGCATGCACACAGGCACTCACCCCTCTATTTGTACCGTTTAACTGCAGAGGAAGAAATGCAGAAAACACCTCTCAAGTCAGGAGAATACTCCAGCCAGCCAGGGTGTTATAAATTAGAGCCTGTCAGTATTACAATGTATATTAATAGTCACACCTCTTTTTAATGAGTTTGGCATTGGCAGCTGAGAGGAAATACAAGTCATCATGGCTCTGCTCATGCACACCCCGACAAAGGAATCCGTAATAAATCTTCCTAGAACAGCACTCA
Source organism: Agelaius tricolor (assembly GCF_023055355.1). NCBI lineage: Eukaryota > Metazoa > Chordata > Aves > Passeriformes > Icteridae > Agelaius > Agelaius tricolor. Next base: position 5,233,655 of record NW_027269276.1, on the reverse strand, counting down.
CCATAAATATGTATCACATAAGGCATCTGTTTTACATTCTGCATATAAATCAGCATAGCGCTGAATAGCAATGAATCAGCTTCTCAATGCCTGATTTGATAACAAATCGACTTGGATCTTAGGAGAGAGAATTTACAGCCCTCACCCTGAAGACAGATAGTCAATACTTAAGACGAGTGCCAAGTTAACTTCTCTTCAGCAAGCAAGTTTACACAATGAGATGCTTTGGCGTTGCTGGGGGAGGGGAAGGGTGTGAGCAAGGGGGTGAGAGCAAGATATTTTTGAAGGTTTTTTAATTAGTGCTTGAAGGACACTGCAGGCTCCGTGTCTGCGCTTTAGCCGCTGCTTTGTTCCATGCTCTGCCCTCCGAGTCCTGCAGGTACCACTTCTGCTCCACGAAGCTGAGCTCCTCGGAGTTCAGCAGCCACCATGGGATGGAAAATCCAGAGGACAGGAAGAGGCATCCCTCACCTGCCTGCTGTTGCCTGGCAGGGCTCTCCAGAGCCGGTGAGGAAGCGAGGATCTGACCCCTTTCCTTAGAGTCATTGATAATAACTTCCTGGAAAGGCCTTTTATTCCAGGTCTGCAAACCAGCCCTGAGTATTTATGGCGCATTTCCAGTATTGCTTTGCTGATGGGATCAGGTCACAGGGGGAGAAAAGGAATAACTGAGGGGTTTTATTTTTTCCTTTTCAAAGTAATGGCTCTCATGGAAATGTCCCCAGTCACAGGAATAAACATTTCACGATCCTATTCGTAGTAAGCTGCAATGTCTGCAGTCAGCTGAAGAGGACTTTAGTCAGCTCCACTATTTTTCAAAGCTGGCTGAAATTCCTCAACAGAAATATTTTCTCAGCAAAATGTAGGTTTTCCAGGAAAGAAAAAAAATCAACCTTCTTACATCTTTTTGTGGGAAAATGTCAAAACTGGATGAAAATTTCTAATTTTCTGATGGGAAAATTCAAAAGGAAATGTTTTATTTTCAACTGACATTTTGACATTTCTACTTTTGGAAGTGTTGAAAAATCTCTAAAATGTCGACATTTTGAAATGTCCGAAATGTCGACATTTTGAAAAGAAGCATTATGTTTTCTTATTTGACATTTCCAGGCAAAGAGTTTAGTTTTGATTGAAAATGTCAAAAACATTCGTATCCTGGCTACATTTTCTTCCTCAAAGACTTTTTTTTCCTTCATATTTCAACTTTTCATCCCATTTTAGAATAAAAACAAACATCCTGACTTCCCATTGAATTGAGATTGCATTTTTCAAACAAATGGTCATATGTACTCTGTAATCAGCTCTCTGCTGGCAGGATTGCTTAGCTACAAGGCTGGCCTATCTTTTGGGGATTTTTTTTGAGGGCAGTGGGTGAGGGGGAATGAGCCTGCATTAGATGCATTTCACTTGTCTTCTCTGTACAATTATATTTCAATTACATTATGCTTCCTACACGATTATTGAGCTCAACAAGCAATCATTTGTCTGATTGCCCAGAGAAATCATGGAAAATAAGGTGGGGAAGGACCTCCAGAGGTCATCTTGCACATCCCTCTGCCTAAAGAACAATCAAGTGCATTTATATAATTCCTTACACATTCTTGTCCAATCCATTCTTAAAGACCTTCATCAATGGAGACTCCACTATCTCTCCAGGAAATTTATTCTGTTTCTTTACTGTTCTTACTGTAAGAATTCTTTTCTGGTGTAAATTCAATCTTCATACCATACACCATGTTCTTTTGTCTATAGAGCTGTCTTGTTTGAAGACACTTTCTCCAGAAAAGGGCTTCTTCCAATGCTTTCTCATGAGCTTTTGCTGCTTTTCACCCAGTATTATTTATTTTTCCTCATGGCACAGCCATACCTATTTACTAAAGTAATCTTTTTTTCTATCCTTGGGTCAAAGTGTGTGGAACCATTTGCTTTCAGAATCAGATTACTGCATCAAATGAGCTATTAGTCTCTTCCAGACCTTCCACTAGTTGACAGCATTCAGTGGTGATTAGTCCTATCTGGCTGGTAACAGCAGGATCCTACTCAGGCCTCAGTAGGAGCAGAAAATGCTCAGAAGTGTAAATCACAGATTGGGACACTTTGGATGTGTGACCCAGAATGTCCCTTTGACCTCTACATATGCAACTGGCAAGATCATAAGCTGGAGTTAATGTCTATTTGAGCACAACAGAGTTATCCACAGGACAGGGACAACCTAGTAACCAGGAATAGTGGAGGAAGAGGAGTGCTTGTGGGACAGCCTCCATGGCACAGCAGATTTTCCACTGTGCAAAATCCCATGTACAGTAACAGCTATATCTGACCTTCTCTGGGGCTGGGACCTGCAATGCTGCAGGAAGAGCTGCAAACATGAAATGAAGGACCAGTGCCCCTCCCTGACCTGCCCCAGGCATGCCCCAGCAGCTGCTGGAAGGGGTAGGATCTCCCAGGTGGGTACTGAGCTAGCACAGCTGTCCTGCTTGGACTTTTCTCCTCATTATTGTGATTCCTGGATGTATCCCTTCTGTCCCTGTGACCCAGCACAGGAGGAGTGTATAAAGCACTTGGACAGCAGCTACCTGTACATCTGAAGGCACTTTTGAGACTGTAAAATATCTATGGGAAAAGCAGGAAGAAGATTGCACAGAGATCCAAGGCAGAGTTTCTTAATATATCACTATTATTGTCTGCCAAAGCTGGGGTGCCTCTGTTCAAGCCCAAAGATATCATTTGTTACCTCTTGAAGAAAAAAAATATAAAAAAATTATAATTATGAGTATTGCAGTAGACAAATGGAACACCAAACTTTAAAACAGAGTAAAAAAAAATTCTCAACAACAATAATAATAATAATGGTCAATCATAAACTGATATAGTGCCGGCTTTCCCTCCCTTTTCGCCACCTTACAGGATATCCCGTCTAGCAGCAGGAACAAAACGTGGAAATGAATCAGTCAACAGAGCATTTTCTCCCATTAAAGCTGTTGGCAATTTTGACCCGTGCAGGGGAAGTTGCACATTAAGATGGATATTCCTAATCTGTAGGGACAACTGTCCTCACTGTGGGATGTAGCCTTTTTTTTTTCCTCTCTCTTTTTTTTCCTTTTTTTTTTTGCCAAAGGATGTCATAGGTGAATGCATTTCTGCTGTGCACAGTGCGAACACACACACAGCAGAAAGGCCTGAAAATTGTTAACCCCTTCTTATTTTAGCTGGATATGGTCTTTTCATTTCTCTTTTCCCTTCTGTTTTTTGTTTTTTTTTTCATTCAGCATGCAACAATCTACCACTTCTCTGGCCTACTACTATTTACTTTAATAATGCACAGTAAAGCTATTATTTTCCAGCCTTGGGAAACTTTGGCTTTTATTTTCTCTTATAATCCCATCACTGATAACCAGTGACAGCAGAAGAATATTAAGGTGCTGGAAGAGATTCACTTTCCTTTTTAACATTCACAGGCCTTCTACATGTGCAAGGTGGGAGAAAGTGAGTTTTGTACCTAAAAAAGGACCAGGAGTCAGAATTGAAGTTTTTCTTTCCTGATTCAGTAGTGACTGGAAATAGAGACAGTTCATCACTCGCATTTGTGCCTCAATTTCTTTATATCACCCCTATAAGTGCTATCAAGTAAAATGGTCATGTTGTATCATCCAAACACCCAAGAGGAAAAAAAAAACAACAAAACAAGACAAAACCATGATCCCTGTTTGTGAATAAAAACAGTTTTGTTGTCTGGGGACTAAAACAATGAGAAATTCAGAGGTTTCCCTATGGTCATATGTGATCTGTGGAAGAGCAAGGTCCTGAGACCAGCACTGCCTGGTATCCCACTTACATTTTATACCCTGGTTGATTTTTCATTACAGCAGTAGTTACCTCCTAATCTAATGACAGTTACTCCACTCACCAGGGGCGTGTAAAGACCAATTCATTCCAGATTGGAAAGTTCTTTGAGAAACCCTGAATGGAAGGTGCTATAGAAGTGCAATGTGTTATTAATAATCTCTCCTATCTGCATAAATCTCCATTGAATCCTCCCGGTATCATTAAAAGTAAAATAATCCCTCAGCACAGCTGAAGAGCTCAAACCTTCTTTTCCCTTTGTAGGTGTCTGGCTGTTTGCTAAATGGAAAAAAAAAGGCCACACAAAACGCTGACATCTTTTTGTGACCTTTGCAGAGCTACGTAGAGCTAATGAGTTTGTTTTCACTTTTGTAGATGAAATTTCCAGGGGCGGAGGGAATCCGGGGTGGTGCTGGGAAACCACGGCGCGGCTCCCCGGGAACTTGGCTGAGACCACCATACTTGTTTCATGTGTGGCCTCCCTTTTTGCCTCATTGGACCAGAATTATTTAATGAGCCCTCTGAGAAACCCAGCTCTGGTCCCTTAAGATGGAAAAGGATCGTGTGGAGCTCTGCTACCAAGGCCACACAATTTTCAGGCTCCCTTCTTTGCAAGAGGCTGCAACAGCTCCTTCCCTTTCTGCAGCTGATGGTGAAAGTGGGGAGAAAGAGAACAATAACAAAACAAAATTGCTTCCCGCAGCTGAGAAAATCACCCTCCCTTTATTATTTTTTTTCCCCTTTAGGAAAGAAATAAATAAAAGGGAAAGAACCCAAATGGGATCTCTCCCTCTTCAAACATACAAATGATCTTATGTTAGCAGTTGGGATTAAACATCTGTCTGGTGGTTATGTGATCATAACAGATGCTGTGTGCAAACGTTTCCTGCTAGCTTTGTTTTGGTTAATATTGTTTGTGTAGCACATTGGGTTATATTCAGCTGAAGGGATACAGAGTCTGTTTTTCTTCCCCCCCAAACTTCTGCTGAACTTCAAGCAGCTTCATCATCTTTTTAAAAAGAAACTGGAGGCGGGGGTGGAGGGGAAGAGGGTCATTGACTGATGTCATGTGGAAAGTGATGTCACACAGCACTGATGAAATGGCAATCCACCCGGGTTTTGAGCTGCTTTGATGTTATGTTAGGCCTTTTTCCTCTCTGTTAGGTTGCCCTTGGGTCCACTTGGCCATGCAGCTGGAAATAAATACAGGGATATTGTAATGAGTTTTGCTGTGCAACTGGAGGACCCCGGAGCTCAGCTGCTCAGGATTTCCATTGTTCTTTCTGAGAAGCCGTGTTTCCAAATGGAGCCACATGGATGCTGACACTGCAGTCCTTGAAGGCATTAAGGCTTCTCCTTTCTCCAGGGTGTTTTTATACTCCTTCTCCATTTGGGGAAACTGAGGCACTGAGTGGTGTCCTGGTCAGTGAGAACATCTGCAGCAGAACTAGGAGCTGCAAGCTTCTCATCCCTTGCCTTAACCTCAGTTCCATTAAGTCTTACAGGTAGGTGTGAGGCTCTCCCAATTGTTTCTTCCTGGCTGAGGAACAGACACTGTATTTCCACCCTTTTGCCTTATTACTTTCCTACAGTGGCATCCAGCTGAGCAATCCTCCTCTCTGAAAAGTTCCCTCTGCCATTTTGACCACAGCTGTGGCTCAGCACAAAGACCCCCCTACTGCAGAGCAATGCACCTCACTGCTCAGGTGCCACACACAGCAGCACCCACCCTCAGCCCATGAAAAAAGCAGTCTCAGGAGGTCTTTATACCTCAGCCAAAAAGGATAACTATTCATTCATGTCATTGGGAATAAATGTCCCTTTTCCCCCCACCATCATAACCTTGCAAAGCCCTGCTGAAACAATCAGCCTGGGTAGGAGAATTCAATATTGAAGGACAGAGATTGTGGGATCTCTTGCTGATATGTGAGGAGAAAGAACCCAGATTACAGGGACTACTTCATCCTGCAAGAGGATGGTGACAGGTAGAACAGATGAGTGGATATTCCAACCTGCTCAGCCTGCCATCTATTCCTTGAGCTCTGTCCTTTTCCCAACTGTTTCACTTTGTCGTCTCTAAATGTCCGGTTATGGTTCTTTCTGTGTTAACATTTGCCAATCATTTCCAGACAAGGAAAAAAAGAGATTTAAATGATTCATGTTAAATAACTTCTGGGCAGCCGTTTGCAGCAGTGAGGGACTTGGGGTCTTTTCACTATAATTACTTTGAAATGTGACTTCCTTTTCCTGGAAAGGAGGGCTGGTCCAGTGAATGAAATACCCAGCTGGAGGCTGTAAAAGTTTTTGTTCAGTGACTGTTTCAACCACAAACCATTCCATATAAAATCAAGAAATTTATTTTAATTCCCTTGTGCCTCAGTTTCCCCAGCCCTAATTGTTCATGATTGCCTTTTTTAATAAATAGTTTTGATGAAACAAAATTCCTCGGTGGAAATTGTTCATTTAAACTTCCTTCTTTCACCCCTTTGGAGCACTCATGCACTGCTACTATACTTCATGTGTTTTTTAGGAGAAGTGATTTAATTAATCTCAATGAGTTACTCAAACATGGTGGTGACTGGGATCACATGAGGGGAAGGTAGCTCTATTTCAATGAAGTTGTTGTCTTCCTAAAAATATTAGAACTAGTTTTGTTCATGGGCAAGGCAGCAGCCTTCCATGGACTAAATTTAGGAGTGCAAAGATTTTCAGACAAGAGGAGACAAAGACTCCCATAGCCACCTTTTAGTACTAAATAAGAGGATAAACTGTATGAATGCTACATTTATGAGCTCCAGCTTATCTCATGTGTGATGGGAGTCAGTTGGAAATTAAAATTCATCCAACTGACTGTGACCACACACATAGTCCATTGGAAAGGAAAAGTTTGTTTGTGCAATTGTGTTTCCATCTCCAAAACAGCCCTAGCCTTGCTGGGCGGCCAAGGTCAAGAGTATCCACAGGCGTCTCCTTCTGGTCAGTGGAGAAGGAGATGGGGGCTCTCAGGGATCTCCCACATTGCTGAATTTCCCTCCCCACTTCCAGCACTATGTAACTGAAATAAGGAGGCACAGGACTGGGGCTGGGCTGTGTTTTTATGGGCATTGGAGACTGTGTTGGGGAGGAACAGAGAAAACGCCTTGGCAGAGCAGCATGAGGGGGAAATTTCCCCTCCAGGAATCAGGACTGTGGCTCTGTGACCAACCAGTGACCCCCTGTATCCAGAGCGGTGCCTGACCAGTGTTAAATCTACTGAGAAATAGCTTTAGCTAAGTCACCTGCAACAACATGCTGGCCAGGATACCCTCACAACTGGCTATTTATCGTGTCACCAAGCATATAAAATTATTCCACATGTTGGCATCCACTAATTCAATAATCTAGTAATATAAATTTAGATAATAGACATTAATACCACATTTCAAAATACACCCACAGCATTTATTTCTCTCTCTCTCTCTCTCAAGAAAGAAAAAAAAAAAAGAAGCACACATTGAGAGGGCTCTCCTGATGAAATAATAAAACCCATTCTCATCTAGAAAAAAGAATCATTAGAGGAGGATGGTAATTTACTTTATATGACCTTCAATTGATTATTCTGGGCCTGCTACACAAATATCACAGGAGCTATTGATCGTAAAACCTACCAAATAGATCTCTAATAGCTTTTACTGAGGAAAAATAATTATGCCAGCGCTGTGGTCAAACACACATAAACCAATGTGGAGGTATTAATGTATAGTATTATTACCCATCTGTCTGAGAAGTATGGGGAAGATGCTTCGCAGTAACATGCTCTAAGCACCATGAAGGCTCAATATCTGGCTAACAATTACAGCCAGTTATACTGAAAAATTGATTACTGTAAGTAAAAGCTAAGACTGGAAAGCAGAGGCTGGAGCTTGCTTAATAAAAGTAGAATAATAACAACCATCATCCTAATTGTGGAGGAGTTCTGCCGTCGTATATGCTTGGAGCTGGAAATTGAATTCTCCTCTGGTGCCTGCGGCAGGGCATCATTTCAGAAGCAAAGGTGTCCACCTTGGCTGGCCTCGAGATGGGGGATCAATGCCTGTGAAAGGCCAGGCTGTCTCAGTCAGGAACAGAATACTGTGAAGGGAAAAGAGCACAAAGAGCCAGAAACTCACCACCCCTGCCCCCAAACCCCACCCCAGGAGCCGCACCTTTGGGGAAGTTTGGTGGTCTGGCAGGGAGGGGTGTTGGGGTGGGTGCAGATTGTGACGAGCCTTGTTGCTGCTGTTACTTCTAAAGGAATTGATTCCCTCGTGGGAATCTGGCAGCAGTTTTGCAACTGATTTCATTGGCAGAAGGATCAAAACCTAAATGCTGTCTCCGTGCCATGATGAAAACTTTAGATTTTCTCTCTCTCTCTTTCACCATATGCATGGATTTTAAGGCATGTCAACTTAAAAATTAGATTGATTTTATATAAATCTTATTAAAATGTAAGTAAAGTTATTGTAACTCAAGGGAATTAGGAGGAAAAGTGTGTTTTGCTCTATTTTTTGAAGTTTTGTTCCCTTGAGTTTTGGATCGCTCAATCTACTCTTTCTGTTACAGCAACTTAGTTCCACTTTCCCCTACTTCTCTGGGACTCATTCCTCAGCATTGGGAAATTAAAGGAAAAAACTGACAAAACCACCACAGAACTTTTTTTTTCTTGATAGGGTAATTAAAATGCAAATTTTTGAATAAGGCTTTATGATTTGGTGTTTTATGTACAGTGCTTTTAATGTATTAAAAATTACCCAATTTCAAGTTGGCAATGTCCCTCAGAAATTACTATTAAATAATATTCTGAGGTAAAGCCTGAAAGACAATTTATAATCAGACCACTAATGCAATTGATCAAATATTTATTTATCTGGAAAACAAGTGATAATTAGTAGAAGGTTAGCATAGAAAGCCCATCCCCTTTTTTAATAAAGAAATGCCTGTGCAATCAAAAATGTGGAATTTAGCAGGGATGCTAAACTCAAGGGATCCATACTAAAGGAGAAAAAAATGCTAATTGAAAGAAGTGCTGAGAGAGTCAGAGGAATGTTCCTCATTCCCAATTTTGTTTGAAAAGCAGACAGATTGCACAGTATCATCCTCCAAGCAAGGCTCTGAGACTGAACTGGGGACCAGAGTTCACCAGTGCCTCATCCCGCGCCAGCAGTGACATCACAAAGGCAGAGCCAAGGCTCGCAAGGGCTCTCCCAGCCCTTCAGAAACAATATGGTTCAAATGTTAATTTCTCTTCCTTTTGGTTTGTACCAGTTTGTGCTGTTAACAAAGTAACACTCAAAGGCTGGAGTCACTACTATCTTTGTGAATGATTTATGATTTGCACTCTAGAGATAAGCAATTTCCATGCCAAAAAAGGGCTTTTTTTTTTCTCCTCTTTTTTCTTTTTTTTTTTCCTTAGAAGCAGACTGTCACTGCTATGGGGCAGGGGGGAAGAAAATCATTAGCAAGACCTCTGTTGCTTGTTGGGGCTGTTTCCCTTTGGCATTTTCCAGGGAGCAGGTGATGGAGGGTTGATGGGCCCAGCTCCCTGGATTTACATCAATAATGATTTTGGGCCAGAGTAGAGAGTCCTGGAGAGCAGTGCCTGGACCTCCTTTGACCTTGAAACTGCTATTGATTTAAAATCAATAAGATAGCTTAGGTAAGCTGGTGCTCACCAAAAGGAGTAGGTCCTCTGCAGGGACACAAATGTCACCATTTCATGCAGACAAAGAATCATTCCAGCTTTTCCCAATCTCCCCCCTCCTCAAAAGCCTGTTTTTGTCAAGTTTTCTGTACACTGCCCAATTTCTGCCTAAAAGAACAGCCATTTCTTGGGTATGATTAGAGATAAGGAATACAGTCAGCTGCCTTTCCTGGAAAGGAAGGTGCAGAACAATGTGGTTTATCTGTACTTAAGACATACTTTTCTACTATCTCCAAGATGTTTTCTTGGTTTTGGGCTATTTTTGTCCCAAAGCATACAACAGCAATGGAGCTAGAAGTCTCTGTTGCACTTCAAGATCATCTGTATTCTTTCTCCAAGATACTTGGACAGGTTTTAAAACTATTAAATTATTCAGGGTATGAATATTAAAGGTACGTATATTTCAAGTTTTGTTGGGAACTAATTATAGTCAACTGACATCATATATCACAGTCACTGACTTTTTTGCTTCAAAATGCCATGAACAATTGAAATATACCTTGTAACAAATACACCTCTAGTATCATAATTAATTTTTTTAAAAAAGAATTCATTTGCAATTTGCATATGAAAAAAATGGCATGTTTTGCCACTGTATTAATTAAAAACAGCTACGAGTGTTCAAAACTTCAATTCAGCTCCAAACACAACTAAGTCCTGTCCTGGCACATCCTAATCTGCATAACATTTAATGACGAATTCACAGATGCTCTTAGTACAATGCAGCTGAAGGGCAAGCCTCACCAGGAGATGGAAACAAACCCCAACAATTCCTAAAAAAAAAAAAATTAAAAAAAAAGAATACCTGTCATGTTTAGAAATAAAATAAACAGAGTCTTCAGGAAAGCCTGACTAAGAAGTTACACTTCTGGAGAATTAATATTCCAGATGTCTTTAACAATTGACTTTTGCTACTTTTATTGAGCTATTTTCAATGGTTCCCATAATTTACAAAGAGGAACAAGACACCTTTGGTTACAAATTTATGGGCTTAACTCTGAGCTCAGTGTGTCCATGGGTGTCTTTCCACTGACTTCCCTGTCTCCCTGAGCACAGGTGTGGCTGCTACAGGGAAAAACACCTGGTCAGGGATGGTGTCCTGCCACACATGGTCTAAATGGACAGACACTAAAAGCAAATGGCAGCATTTAAGTGAGATGGGAATTTAAGCCCAGAGATTGAGAAAAAGGGATGATACAAATAAGTGCAGCAGGGATGACAGGGAAGAAGGCAGGTATTAGGTAGGGCAAGAAAACAAGAGGACACAGGTAGTGAGTGCTTTAATGGCCATGTGCCTATGGCAGGAGGGAAGGTCCTTGGATAAAGGCTCTCACATAGCTGCCAGTCACACCATTTTAGCTGTTAGGTACAATTAACCAGGTCAGTCCCTGATAATTATTTTGTCACAAAAACATCTTGCTGGCTCTCAGATGGTTTTGGTTTATAAAAGGCAGCACATGCCGACCAAGGCAAATTCAGTTCTCAAACGGAGAACTATCACAAAATCACCCAGTATTTTCTACAATAGGGGCTGGATTTCAGCTCTGGATTTCCACACTCCCAACCTCAGAAACAACAACAGAGAGAGAAAAACCTCGACCTCCCAAACCCACAAAAGCAATACCTGTCTGTTCCTGACTTTAATACGTTCGGCTGATCACAAGGACACCGCTAACGGTGTTATTCTTACTCAGCAACGAGAGCGGGAGAGGAAGAGAGCACACCGGTGCCAGGTCAGGGTGCAAGGCTGTCCTGCCAGCCCACGTCCCACCTGCCCTGGCTGATTGGTAATGCTGGCTGTCGGAGCCGCGGCGCGCACGGCGGGAGGATTTGGGGATGATTAATTGCGCTGTCTTCCGAGCGGAGAGTCCGGAGCAGCGGGGTTCTTCGTGTATGTAAATACACGTGGGCTCGGCGCTGCACCGGCACCGGCTGCAAGGAATAAAAGGACTCAACAAAAGGACTCGACTCCGAATGTTTAGATGTCGAAGATTAGTTTCTATTATGTCCCAGTGGGAGAAAAAGGATATGTCATATGGGAAACTGCATAGGCTTCATGTTGCAGAGCGGGGAGAGAACCCGCTTGGCCGGCGTGGCTCGGCTTGTGCTGCCACTGCAGTCGGCTCACAGACCCTCAAAAAGCCCAGGTGCTTCCACTGGTTATAAAATATAACTCTGCCAATCTGTGAGTTAAACTGTGATTGCTGCTGCATATAAAAAAAATAAGTAAAAAGAAATAAATAAACCCTTCAGAATTCAATCGCCCACTTAAATAGCCGGTTTCTGTTTTTCTTATTTATATCTTGCTCCGATGTGCTCAGCTGTTGTTATATTGTATGGCATTAAAATCATAGTAAGAATTTTATTTTGTGTAAAAACATCAGCTCAGAAACCACCATGCAAGGAAGTGTCCTTTAAATGGCAAACAGCAAATATAAGAGAAGTTTGGGGGTTTTGGTGAATGAAACACTCCCCTAGCATTCCTCTTCCCCACAAAGATTGCGATTTTTCCTATCTTTTTTCTACATATTAATTTTTGTACTCATTTTTGCATCATAAAACATTTCTTAGATGGGAGTAAATCTTCCTTAATATTTTCCTAACTTCTGTGTGTTTAAAAATCACCTGCAATTTGCTAGATGAAATATTTTCTGTGGCACTGTGACAAAGGAGGGAGACCAGATGTTTTCAGAAAATTCATTTTTTAAACTCTTTGGTTTTTGGTGTGTGGTTGTTTTTTCTTTCTCTTTGCACACTTGTAGAACAAGCTGTAAAAACAATACTTGAAGAATGAGCTGATTTTACAAAAATAGAGAGTCAAAGAATTTGAAATAGGAAAGATTTTATTTTGGATATCCTTTCACCAGACGAGATTATTATTTATAGGCTACATTATATATCTTGCTTGGTAATCAGCAGTAATGTATGTCTAGCAATAGTAGAAAAATGAATTTCAGTAGTATCTTGTAATTTAGAAAAAATAAATTATGAAACACTTAAGAAAAAATGAAATAAAACTAGTGATGAATCTGCAGCCTCAGAAAATCAGATAAACAAAATGTTCCAGTTGGTTATTGCCACAGTCAATAGCAGTACATGAAATTGTATTACAGGCTGTGAAATGAAATAATCCCACTCTGTGACAAGCTTGACAGAATTTGCCTGAAACTCCTCAGCCTTTTAGCAGACTTTGATCCCTCCGGGGACTGGGGTTTGGGGTTTGTGCTGAGTCACAGAGGCAGGAGATTCGACACCTAAGCCAGAGATAACGGAGAGGTGGTGCCTGAACCCAGAGGATCAAGGGAGTGGACTGAGACATTCAAAGCTGAAACTTAATTACAGTAGAGGTTAGAGGAATGCTTGCTCTGAACCTGCCATTGTTTTATTGTTAATGTCTGCTTTAATACCTCCAAATTTCAGTCAGGGCAAAGTTGGGTCACTAACATCTGAATGATATTACTTGAGGAGTATAGGGTTAAAAACTACAAAGTCACTACAAGGATAGGCAATTTTAAATTTATTTTTTCCCTAAAACAGCCTTTCTCTCTAGATTAAAAATTTGCATTGCTTTTCTAAGCCACCAAGTATCATTTAAAAATGTATTCATGTTTTCTTGCACCTTTTTGCAAGCGCTCCAGCACCCAGTAAATAAAAGTAGCAGCCTGTGTCCCTTTTAGCAAAAGCCATATATCTGCTCAGACTTGTAATTTGCTCCGTTTATATCCTTTGCCCTTGAACTCTGGTTATTAACGCAATGTTTCTCCAAATGATGCCATATAACTCTGCTCCAAGCACATTCCTACTGACACCACGCAAACAACAAAGCCAGCTGAAAAGGGGGAAAAAAAAGAAAGGAAGGTGAATTGCATGTGATGGAGAACATTACTCAGAATGATATAAGTTACAGAGTCTCTCATGTTACTGGGGTAGAACGTGGGTTAGAGACCTCGCCTGCCTGTGACCAGCACTTCCCCAAAAATCTTCTAACTGGCCTTCAGCAGCCACTTATCTGTATTCAGAGATAACCTCTTTATGCTGAGCAGAGATCCTGCTAAGAGGCTGTGTTGTGCAGGAGAGAGACAGACTGACACGCTGGTAAAAACTCCCACCTCACCATATCGGGATTATAGATCAGGATAAAGACCTTGCAACACGCTGCTGAAAGCAGAAACAAACCAGAGGACAGAAAAATAAAATAAAAATGGGTATCAACAAGTGGCCGGTATAAAACATTCTTCCAAGAAGAAATTAAGTATCTCTGGCAATATTTCCTCTGTCAAAAAGCAGCGTAGAAATCTGAGGCACAATTATCGTTGTTCAAAATACTTTGTCTTAAGTGTTATCAGGCAGTGAAAGAAATGCTCCCTGTCCCAGTGCTTCCCTATTCATCTTCATAAAGGAAGGATTCTGCTGAAATACAGATCTTTAGATGCACTGCATCTACTTTCCTACTTTCCTACTCCGTTTCATTAAATAATAAGCTACTGTGGCACCATCTAAATATTGACTGACTTTTATTGGTCCTTCCATATCTGTTTGGCGAGCTGACAGTGAGGCCTTAGGCAGAGAGCTTGGGCTTACTTTGGTGCCAAGGAGTTCTTTAAGAGCATGGACAAATCATTATCCCTTAATGTGATTCCATTTCTCTTCTTACCTTGTCTGATCTGTTTAGATTGCAAGGTCTTCTCAACAACAAATGTAGTGCTGCGTCTTTGTAGGACTTTGGCTGGGATCTGAAGGTCCTGCCAGTGCAAAGAGCTGAAGGGCATCTCCAGGTTAAGAAAATGTGTGGGAAAATAAAAGGTACAACCTACCTTGTTGACACCAAAGATTTCAAAAAGAGGTTTAAAAGGAGCCAATTCCCTGTGGGTTTTGAAAACGCAGGAAATTGTAGGATCATAGAATGTTTTAGGTTGGAAGGGACCTTAAAGATCAGGTAGCTCTAACCCCTCTGCCATGCACAGGGACAACTTTCTGCAAATCTTGCAAGGAAGGTCATGCTTGTGAAAATCCCAGCTTCATTTTTTAGGATTGCTTTTGTGATCAGTCTCAGGTAAGCCTTTAATCTGCTGAACACCCTGTAAGAACACATGCCTGGCCATTCTCTGCTTCCTGTTCTTGTGGCCATTTGGCACAACTTCTAAGATCACAGATTGCATAGTGTGGCTTCCATGAGATACTCCTTTTCCAGCTGAAAAACAGACCATTGTTCTGGGTAGGTTTGGTATTTTTGGTTGTTTCTTTTTTTGAGGAGGAGAGGTTCAGTAAGAAATCTCTGATCCCATTGCTGGGCTACCCAGCAGAAATCCCACTGGATTTCTCAGAATTTGCTGTGGTTTACAAGAGTTTCCTGGTGCCACAGCTTTAACAGTATAGAGAGATTGATCACTGAAGCATGAGAAGCAAAAATCAGAGCAGAGCAAATACCAGAGGAGACAAAATGTTCAAGCAAAGCCCTGTGAAGATTTATTCAGTTTTAAATACATTTGCTTTAAATGTATTTTCTCCCCCTCTTCTTCCAGGAACCAAGTCCACTGTCAGGAATACTCATACACCAGCATGGGAATTTTACTTTGTTCTTTTAGTTACCTTAAAGAGAAGAGTGGAGAAGGTTCCCAGAAAACTAATTCTGACATAATAAATATTTGAATTGGAAACTAAATTCTCAGAGAGACTTCAGCAGTTAAAGAGCAGCAACCTGACCAACTGGTACCTTTTCTCAGAATTAACCAATTCAAGGCTGAACTAATTTCTGCTACTGATTCAGCTACAGAATAATGGTGTGTTTTAAATATTTAATGCCATAACTATTAAATTAATATTTAATATAATAATTATTTTGGAAACTATCTATGTATACAAGCCATTTCTTGCAGTTGACTCTTTTGAAAGTTTGTAAATAACTTTTTAAACTAATTGTTGCTAACATAAAGCAGTATTAGAGTTGCTATAACAGCAGGAAAAGCACATTTCTATGTTGCTGTTCTGCCTGGCTCTTGCCATTCCTCTTCTTTGCAGCCATTTCCCTTTTCCTTGATAGCATTGGCTTGACTCAGGGCCTTCGTTTTTAGGAAAACAGTAAAATTCAATTTTGCCTGTATTTCTGAGGAGCTGTGAGCCAGATCATACTGTTTCTTTTTGCATTTGGATGAATTTTCCATTTTGAGCTCTCTGCGTGTGAGAGAAGAAAGTGGAAGCAGATAGCTCAGCACAGTTATGATCTAAAAAAGAAATCATCAGATTTTAGACCAAGCTGGTAAGCCTGACAAAAGCTCAGTGCAGTATATTTCCATGTTAGCCAGGTCAATACAAGATGACAGATTGAAATACTGTACGTGACTCACAGAAGACATTTTTGGGTAAACTGTTATCCTTGGATGAAATTAAATTAAAAGACACCTCACACCGGGTCATATATATTTTTTTTTTCTTCTTTTCTTCCTTTCTTTTCTTTTGGTTCCTTTTTTAAACTAGATTGTTATCTCATTTTCAGAAGACTATCACTTTTATCCTGACTTGTCAAACAGCTATTACCATCAAGATGATGAGCTTGATATGCTGCAAGTACTGATTAAGGGGATAGTGCAATTGCTCTTGCTCTACCTTGAAGGAGTAATTTTCCTGTCTGTCTAGTAAGTGGAGTAAAAAAAGCCAGATTTCTCCTTATCTGTGGAAGAAGGAGGTTGTCTCATCTGTCTCTGAGCTCTCGTGAGCAGTCAGGTCTGGTCAATACCTGGCTTCCATTCCTTCTCCAATGGGATGCAGATGTTCAAGCTTCAAATGCTGCAAGCAAGTGGTAGGTAGCAGATTGAAGGAGTGACAGTCCTTAGAATCACTGAATTGCACCTAAAGTGCAATTTTAATGGCTTTGTGTGGTAGGAGTAGATAACTTTTGACCATGAGGTAAACCAGCTTGTAGGTGCTAACGACCTGTGGAACTTTTTTGCAAGATAAAGACCTGGAGGGAAAAACCTGTTCCCTGACCAAAATTCTCCCTGCTGATCGCCATCAGACACACCACATTTCAGACCTGGGCCTGGCTTATTGTGAAGTGTTTCTGTCCTTAACCACACAGTTGCTGTATTTCACCCCAAAATGCCAACATTTCTGTGATGGCAGAGATGATTCCTTTGGAGTAGAGGCAACTCCAGCTCAGGCAAAACTCATGAGGATTTGAATCATAGGGAGCTGCATCTGTTGGTGTATTTGGACAGAACATTATGCTTTCTTTTTGGATGAATAAAGATTACTGTAATTCTGTCTAAAATAATTGAGAGCAAAATGGCAAAGTATGCTGGTGAGCATTGGTCAAAGCAGATCACACATCTTGGCAAAGGTCCTGAAAAAAACCACATATTTATATGTATGCATAATATACATACATCTAAATATACATATGCTTCTCCCTCTTTCTCTCCATGCCTTTATTTCTTTCTCTCCCTCCACATATGTGTGCATTTGTACATATATATATTTATGTTCTGCAGATTTGACAACCTTATAAGTTTTTTTGGAATTTTTACTGCCTGATATTTAGAAATACAGCTAAAGCTACAAAACACATGAAAATCTTAGCATAAGCTAAAAGACAAAAACACCTCATTGCACAAGTTTTGTCACCTCAGGGAGACGGGAGCTACCAGCCGATTGCCAATTTTCCAGCTTGGGCAAAATATCCAGAAGGAATGTCAGAGCTTATTAAAACTGCTTTGGCTGCAGTGGTTATGTGGAACTGCAGATGGAACATCTCTCCCCCAGCTGCCTGTTCCTCCTGGTCACCAGTGACTTTGTGCTGGGAATTTGTCTCGTTTCACCAGAACCGCGGCTGGCTGGTGCCAATTGCCTGCATGAAAGCAGGGCAGGGAGGCTCACAACATTTCGGGGTGTGTGTGTGTAAGTTTGTGGAGGATGGAAAAGAGGGTGAAGAAGACTGTCAAGTCTTCAGTGAATGTTGGTTTTGAATTCTTCTGTCGATCCCCCAGCCAAGGGAGTTTATCTTCTGCATAATCCAACCCAGATTCACCTACAGATGCCTGTGAGTGCCGTCTCTGTGTTTTACCATCAATAAAACGAAGGCCCAGCCCATTTTGCCTGTCAGGGAAGAGTTCCAAGACAGTGTCATCTGGAAATAAAGGAACTGCAGAAAGATGGCTGTAAAATCCCTAAAGAAAGGCAGAACTATCACCTATAAAATAAATTATCTGAGAAACTAGATTTTTTTTCTTTTTTTTTTTTTTTTAACATTCTAAAGGATGCACTAAGAGCCCTCAATTGTGGAATATCTATCTCAACGTGGTAAATAGATGCGTTAGACACAGAGTGACATATGGGCAGATAAATACAGCCATAACTGGTAGGCAAAGTAAGTGCACGCGGCATGTGTCAGTATTGTCTGGTAATTCAGAGCTGTCATAAAACTGTCCCACTTATGATGTTACAGCATTTTTAAGAAACATGAATTTGCAATTTAAACTCTGCTAAATGAAGGCAGGAAGTTACAGGTTACAGAGCTGCATGCAAACGGGAACCAAGAGGGTTTTTTTCTCAAATCTGTCTCTGCAGGTACAAGCTGTGAGGATGTTCTGAATACTTCAGTGTTGCCAGGGACATTATGTGTGTGGGGGTGATCAGCCTGGAAAGCAAATAAGAGCATTCTTAATCTAATAAATGTTGGGAAACTAATAAATGTTTGGGAAACATAATCCTAGTTCTGCTAGCAGGAATTTTGACGTAAATAAAATTCTTATTATTAAAACTTGGATAGTCACCATCCTTCTAAATCCCTGGGAAATGTTCTTTCTCCTTTCTTCACTTCTTTCCTTTTTCTTCATTTGAGTAACGTGTGCCCTTAAAGACATGACTAAGTGGGTATTTTTGTTGTTTTGGATTTGTTGGTTTTGGGTAGGGTTTTTTTTTACCTCTGCAGAAGTTTCTTTGGCAAAATGTTTTAAAAATGTCTTTGGTTCCAGAGCCAGGCTGCAGAGTAAGTCTGCTAGCTTTATCTCATATACTGTCTCCCCGGGAGTCTGAACTAAATGCATAATTTAAAGAGCCCTTAATCTGCAATGTCATTCCCATTTGGTCGGAGGCAGCCTTCACTTTATGATGTTAACTTTCTCAGCAAAGGGCAATGGCAGTTTTTCCGAGGATGCACTTAGAGGCAGCATCTCATGTAAACCGTTTATTCAAGGTGTCCTGACATCCCAGTATAACACTGGGTGACAATGGATAACCTTCATCAAGTTCTCCCATGGGAGAGAGGCATTCATGGCACTGAAAGTGCTGCACAAAGCCAAGGGTAATATATAAAGGGCTGTTGAGGATAGGAGGAGGAAAATGGCAAACAGAGACTTAAGCCACATTATATTTCATTCTGCATGTTTTATGTCATCCAGGTGAGCATCACTTCTGCTGGAGGTAGATCCTGGAGTCAGGTCCCAGTGATAGCTGGCATAACCTGGCCATGTCTTGCAGCCTGCTGGCCCTGCCTGAGAAGAGCTGGACCAGTCACACAGCCTGCTGCTCTCTTATTAACATGCACTGTGTGTTGATTTCAGCCCCGAGTTCTCTTTGTAATTTAAGGGGTGCAAACCGACCTTTAAATGGGGAGGGCTGTTTCCTTTTTAATTAAATCTCCAGCCAAGCAATTTGCCTTTCCCATCCTATTGAGTTTTTCATCAATTGTTTTTCTTCCCCTTGTGCTTTAGCAAACCACAAGTGCCTTATTACAGTAACTACCACAGTGGTCCTGTGCTCTCTCACCCTCAAGGTTGCTTTTAAAGTGCAAACACACTTCCAAAGATATGCAACAAGCTGATACCCCAGGACACATTAAGGACTACTTTGTTTTATTTTAGTTACAGTATGATAACAGACAATTAGGAATATTGAGATGTAAGAGTTGGAATGGTGTTATGTGTGATAGACACAAGTGTAAAAAACTTTGTGCATATCCCTGGTCAAACCATTTTTTCATCTTTCTCAGTCCTTATTCTTAATATGCCAATCACCAGATACATCTTAATGGAAACCAGCTTGAGCAGCTGTTATCCTTTAGAAACACCAATACAGCAAATGCCCAGAAGCTGGCAAGGGAGAGAAAAGTCCTTTCTCTGCAGGGTCCACTTCTCACCCTTCAGCTGCATCCATGCCTGGGCTTTATGACAGCTCATTGTGCAGCAGAACTGACCAAACTTCTTGTGGATGATTGATTGTGATCTTTGTGATCTCCAACTCATATTGAAATTCCTTCCAGAGCCAGGGCAGCACTGAGCAAAGGGGATGATGAGAAGCACTTGATCCCCTCACATTTTCTGATGTCTTATAATGTATGAACTCGGGCTCAGTCTTTTTGCAGAGTCAGGATCTGTAGGGTCTCCATCCTTTACCCAACTGCTCAGCTCCATGCAACTCCTAGGAACCTAATTTCTCATGAGCTGTAGCCTAAAAATGAACCTCACATCATATATATTAGTACCTACATGTCAGTTGTAATACACATAGACAGAGAACAGCCAGTTTGTCTCAGGTGAGTCTCAAATTCAAAAATATTTTATTCCTGATTAACACTGATCTGCTGAGGCAAGTTAGAGATACCTCTTAACTTTATCTCATATCTTTATGATTCTTTCTCCTACTGCATTGTCTCCTAAATCCATTTAGATTGTAAATTGAATTTTGTAAGAAGATTCCTTGACAATGTGACTTCATGATGACAGTTAAATATGGCCATTCCTACTGGAGCTTTTCTAGGGAACAGGAGTAGGCATAGGAGACTGGGTGCATATTTCTGTTGGGCATTTCTGTGTTACAGAGCCAGGGAAGTTTGAGGGTACTCATGTGCAGATGCACCCCCTGTCCTCATGAGCTGTGGGTGCCAGGGTCTTGGGCAGGTCAGCATCCAGGACAGACTCTCACAGGAGATGAACTTGGTTGGAAAGCCTACTCTTTTTATATTTTTATTTTTTTAATAAAACCTTTTTTTTCTGGTTTTGCCCTCTTCCTTGGCTCAGCTTTAGCCTTTGGAGGGCGACAGGTCCTGCTGGAGCTCCTGCCTGCTGCCCCCCCCACGCTGGCAGCCACTAGATGGGGAGCTCGGCTAATGGGTCCAGCCCTGCTCAGAGCCTGGTCACCATCTGGCAGACAAAAATCAGAGGGAGGGGACTCCTTTGCAGCAACAAAGTAGGCCGCCCCGACTTCAAATTGAGGATAAGAACAAGTGATGGAGTCTCCGGCCACAGCTTGAAAGCAACCCATCAATGTCATCTTGAGTTAAGTACCTGATGCTGGCACTTTGCTGCAGTTCTTGGGGGGATAAGGGCTCTGACAGGGTCATTGTTTCAAGTGGAGTTCAGTCTTTTGTTTGCCATAAACGAAGAAGACAGGAAGTCAGCTGTGAGGTTTAGGAATAATATTTAGATAATTGTGAGATATCTCATCTTAAAGTTCAAACTGATTGAACCTGAGCTGAGTTTTGAGTCAAACTTTGTTTACAGGCCCATCATCTTTGTGGCTGACACTTGAAAAGAGGAAGAGAGAGAGAGAAAGAGAGAGAGAGGCGACGTGGAGGGAAGAGTGAAAGAGAATGAGCCAGGACTTACGGTTTCTTTCTGACCTTGGCAAGAGGGAAAAATCCATACAGAAAGCAAAACAATAAATAATAATAAATAATAACACCAACAGCGATGCCAACACTCCAGGAGCCGGAAAATAAAAATAACACTCCATTGTGCCCACATTCTTAATAACTCTGCATCTGACTATCTAAATCCAGTCTCCTGCAAAAATCAGCCAGGAAGATGCTTGCACCAAACACAGCATGAGCCTTGCATTTAATCGGTTACTGTAATAAACATATAAAAAAAGATTTTTTTTCCATGAGAGGACAGAGCAGTGGCTACATAAAAGGACATCAAATGACACATCCTCCATCTCCCAGCAAATAAAAAAGCCATCAGCTCATAACAAGGCGGTGATAAAAGGTGCTGAGGCCAGTAAGATTAAGACTTTGTAATAAGGTTCGGGCGCCAAAACTGACAGCCATTTTCTTTTATATTTATCATGTCTTCACATTGGGGTGAGAAGCCAGGAGTCTGTCCCATTGCTGGCTAGAATTTATAGCAGCTCCATTATTAGGAGATTGCACTGAAATGGGGCAGAGGTATGGTTTTCTGAGAACGCTACAATAGCCTCCTACATTATACACTTGACAGGTTTGTCAGCGCTTAGTAACAAGCCTTGTAAAGTACTTTAATATCATTAGCACTATTTTCTTAATGTGTCTGCTCTCCTAGCAGCCTGAAAATATCATATATCATGGTCCAGAGGAAGGCATGCATAGCTATCTCTCTCATTCTCCCTCTCTTTCTTTTTTTTTTTTTACCTTCCCCCTGAAATTTGATTTTATTGCCACACATTTGGTTGACGTTTTAATCAAAATAATGTAGCCATTTTCCTTTATTGATTAACAAGTAAATATGTATAAATATGTAGTTAGGGGTGGGCAACCCTTTTAGAGGATATTGCAAACAACATAATTAATGGCTTCCTCATCTAATTGCAGTGCACGTGTTACATCTCCCCATTGTTTTTTTCTGGTATTCTTTTTTTCTTCTCTGCCCCTCCAACAGGAGAGGTCTGTTGCCAGAACGTCTGTGGGTTTGATACAAAGGGGAAGGGGCCACGAGCGGGAAAGAAAAACAAACCAAACCCAAGCTCTTGGTCACTTTTCTGAAAATATTTGTGATATCTCTGCTGTTTCAAGCGACTGTACTCCCTGTCACCCCAAAATTCATCATGCTCAGCAGGTAATGGTGGCCTAATGCTTGTATGCTAACTTTAATTTCTTTTAAATACCCAAGACATGCCTGTGTGCATTTATTTATTTAGAGTGTTTCCTTGAGCCCATCAAGATATGAGTTAAAGCATTATTTGCAATGCAGGGTGTCACAAGGCAGGGGGTTGCCCTCTGCAGACAGGGCTGCAGGTCAGACTACCTCTGAAAGAGCCACATCTTGCCTAATGGATATCTCCTGTGCTAATGTCAAGAGATGTGAAGTCCATGTCCTACCACAACAATGCAAGAATTGTTTATAATTGCATTTGAAAATAAACATTTATTAAGTGCTCTACAAATGCATGACATTATAAGCAGGGCTTGGATCTCATTTGGGAACAGGATATGCTTCTTAAATAGGAGTTGTGTTTATTCCTGACGTTGTAAATATTCTCATGTATGACCTTAATCATAAAAATTCCAGCATTGTAAACAACTGCACTAAATCTATACAAAAAAATGGGCTCAAGCAAAGAAAACAAATATGTAAATGAACCTCATCAAAGGGAGTTTTATTATCTTAAGTATGACCTCAGTCAAATGGCTTATATCTTGGAAGATTGTTAAAGTCAAGTACACAATATACTTCCGTACTGATGCTGGGACTAAAACATCAGGGACTTTTCACCCATATTTGACTGACTTAACTGTAAAGCTTCAAAAACCAAATATTCTCCAAGCATTGTGTGCTCTTGGCTTCGCTGATCTCAAGAATGAAGGGGCAGGAAAAAGTCGGGGAGGGAAGAATGGAAGGGAAGATGTGTTATGGCCTGAGAGTACTCACCAGTGGGTCACTGGAATGTCCCCAGCCAGCTTGGACACCTGTCACAGGGCAGCTGGGGACACTGACCCCACAGTGGAGGGTCACCCTCACGTGTAGGGATGCCCACACCATGGACCATGTGTTGGGAAGATGGGCAGAGCTACAAGCAAGCTGATAGCTTGAGAACAGGAATAATCAGTGTTTTAGGGAGGCAGAAGGACAGGGCAAAGAGCAATTCTGGGCATGTTCCTGTCCATACAGCCATACAGATTTAAAGTGGAGCTACTCCTGATTGCTCTGGTGAAAACAGAGGAAAAGCACTGCACAACCCAGCTTTGCCTCCTTGGAAGCACTTCTCATGGCTAAGCAACTAAATGAATCCATGAAGCAACTCCTTTTACCTGAGCTCCTCCTGGAGTTGGACAGCAACGTCTGGCACAGGGTGGGATTGTTGGAGTGTCCCTGTTCAGGTCCAGGAGCTGGAATTCAGTGATCCTAATGGCTCTTGTCCAGCTCAGGATATTCCATGATTCCATGGTTATATGAAGGGCTGCAAGATGCAGCTGTATCTTCTAGGCTCTGTTTAGGGATCCACCAACAGTTGATTTCAGGAAATGCGTGCATGAAATTGTCTGACCAGATTCCTTTATAGATTTTCCTCAGTAATAACGGTTGTGCTTTATAAATACATCATTTCAAAATCTGGACAAAGTTAGCACCAAATGTACCTAGATGAAAGGCAAACTTTTAATGGATACTTCCAAATAAAACCTGAAATACAATTATCTAAAACATTACCTGCAGCAATAATAAAATCTAGAAAGTTAATGTAATAATTTCTGTATACTTATTTTAATAGTTATATTTATTTTAATAGTTATATTTATTTTAAGATGTATATTTATAGGGTTAATCTTTATTTTATCAATATTCATATTTATAAAATAAGAGTACTTATAATCATATTTATATTTTATATTTTACATTTAGTAATATTTATATTTTTAACAATATAATTTTTAAAATACCTCCAGAATATGGTTTGAAATATTTCAACTAGCTCGGCATAATGACTAACATCACTTTCTGGCTATAACTGTCTGTTATACAGAGTACAAAATAAAACTTTTCTCCTAATATTTTGGACATCTAAAAAATTTTCAGCTTGCCTCATTTCATGGTGTTTTCCACCACAACCATTTGACTGGCATGTTTTATAAATCATTAAGGAAAGGCTCAAAATAAATTAATCTCATATGGAAGGATTTGTACTATCTCTATTACCTATTGCACACTAAAAGGAGGTGCAATAAGCTAAGCAGCAGATATATACACAGCTACACTGTCTCTGGCACATGCCATATGTTTCATATTACTAGCAATGGGCGAGGAGTCTACTTGAACTGAAATTGTTGAGACTTTTTCTAAGATCTTCATGGGAATTACATCTTCCAGTTTCTCAGAGCTGCATAATGGCAGGGAATATAGAATGAAACTCCAAAGAATCAATCACATGCATTTCAACACGCTCATCGCCGAATAAACACGGGCTGATTCACATAACTCAGCTCGTATTTTTTCCGAGAGCTAATATAAATCCAGATTAATGCTCAAATATGATGTGTAATATCTCTATCCACAGGAATAAAATGTAAGCCAAATGGGATGACAGTGTCCTTTTAAGTGCTAACCAGACATGCTTTGTGAATGGCTGCCATGCATTCTGTCTGCATGGAAAATGCCCATCACGGCGAGTACCCCGCAGTTGTAATTAGTGAAGATGCAGAATGTTATCGAATATCACAACATTTTGACTGTCAGATTGCTCTAGCCGAGGAAAGTTACTCTGTAAAATGAGAGGCTGATGTTGCAGTTGTATTGACTTTTGTGTCATGTTTGTTTCAGTTTACTAGTCAAAACAACTTTCAGAGCTCTTCCTTGTCCAGAAGGTTCAGGCTGCCTTATGAAAATGAAGCTGTCTTGTTTTCTGCTTCATAAATCATTGTCAAGCTGAGCCAGATAACAGAAACAAGTTCAGATTCCAAAATGATTATTCTTAGAGATGATGTATTAAGTATACAGAATACAACTTGATTTTCATAAGCCATGTTGACTTAGCAGAACTGAGGCTAGAGGGGAAAAAAATTAATGAGTAATTGGAGGTGTGAGAGCCTGCAAAAATCCCAGGAGAGAGGGTACAGAGTGGGTGGGGCAAATTCCCTTTCTGAGAAGCTCTTGAAGTAATTTCAAAGCTGCCATTTTCCCCTCATCTCTGCCCTTGTGCTATTTCACTGTTACAGATAACCCATTTGGAGCATCCTGTAGACCTATTTTCCTGCACCCACTAATGTGGTTTTATAACCTTTGCTGGGCTTTGTGTCCAGGCTCTGGCTTAAGAGTCTATCAGAAACTATTCCCTTCATGAGCACCAGTGAAGGGAGCCCATGGCACTGGGAATTTCCCTCCCCTTCACTTCTCTCCCTCCTGCATATCATGCACATTTCTTGATGACTCTGCAATCCTTTCCTAGCTCTCTGGGTCCTTTTTTTATAATACAGAAAAATAGAAATTACATGAATGATCCCTCTGTCACTGGGTTAGAAGAGTCACAAGAAAAATAATATCCTGTAGGTAAGGTCAGTTCTTGAAATACAATTGCAAGATGTGGCTCCACATGGGAAAATATGAGCAGGACAATGGCCAAGTCTCTTGTTCCTCTATAGGAATTCTTTCAGACAAAAGGAGTGAGTAGGACGGATAAATTGGGGTGATAACAGCAACTTGAAAGTGAAAAGAAGGATCTCACTTACTGTAACTTTTTATTTATATGATATTATCATACGATATGGGAAAAGTCTGTGGATATGAACTGTGAAGCAGAGTCTAAGGCTGTCAGGCTCTGAAGAGGATGGAATTTAAGACAGCAGCACTTGTACACTTGGGTGTGAGACTTGTAAAAGAAACACAGGTAGCTGGACTTGCTTTCACACTGACACATGGGTTTTACGGTTTTTTACTGGTTTTCCTTTTACCCACCTGCAAAGCAAACACCACGGAATTAGACCCTGGAACACAACAATCCCCATGCAGATCCAAACACCTAAGGCCCCTCACCAAAGTCTGGGGCTGGTGATGAAGGACTTGGACCAAGGTCCACCACGTGCTGGATGACCTGCACAGCCTGAGACTGTCTTTCTTGTCAGAAACATGTGTCCTGTCTCTGGCTGCATCACCTCCCCAGAAGTTCTCTTTAACACTAAACATGGTAAAAGAAAAAACAAACATAGGAAATTTCAGCTGTGGCTGTGAAAAGAAATCATGCTCAGGGCTCCCCTCAAACATGTTTCTTCATTCTTTTAACGGAGAAAAGGAAATTAAAATCAAACAAACCTGTGTTTAAGGAATGTGAAGGCTGTGAAACAAACCAACAAAAGCCAGGAAATGTTCAAGTTAAGGCTGTGACACTCTGTCCTTCATTCAAGCTGTTCTGACTTATTTTTTCTAAACAGAGGGAGTTGAGATCAGCATGTCACCCTCAGATTTGAATTTCCTGTTGTGAACTGGTATGTGCCTGTGCCTTATTAATGTTATTAGATATTGTTTATTGCATTTGTGAATGTGATGCAAGTGCACACATCTAAATTTAAATACACCCACATCCCTATGCATTGTATCAGTGCAAAGCACTGTAACTATCAGAGCTTTTTGCAAGTGCTAAAATTTGTCTCCTTAACAACAATCAGCCCAGAAAGTGTCTGTACTTTAACGAGCCGATAGCCACCTTGGAAAGTCGCGCTTGTCACCACAGTGCACACAAAAGCCTCTGGAAATGTCATAGTGGCTGTAGGGATAGAGATCAAATCCACACGCTTCAAAGTCACTCAAGCAAGAGGAGACTCTTTAATTTGGGCAGTGCTGAGCTCCAGAATCCTGGACACGGGCTTGTGTTCCCACTCAGCAGAGGGCAGCAGTAGGTGAAGGTGGGGGGGGTGTTCCTGTGTTCCCAGCAAGTGTCCATCAGAAAAATCAGATTTTTCCTGGATATGACAAAAAACAACAGACAAAAACCCCCAAGCTAAGCAACTTGGCAGCCATGCAGATGAGTACATGAGTGAATAGATGGTTCCCATGCAGCTCAGGAACTGTTGGTACCATCCCCACACTCCCACCACATCTGGGATTTCACAAGGCACTGGGAGCTCAGTGGGAAGTGGGTGTGTGGATCATATGCTATTCTTCCTCCGGACACATGAGGGAATTGGCGCAAGTCAGAGGCAGGATACCAGAGCAGATAGACCAAATGTCTGGGCCACTATTGTGAGAATAATGTCAATTTAATGTTAGTCTATCATCACCTATTTTGAACTAACCTTTGTCACTGGTTCACTTCTGATCTCGTTTGGAGTCTGAGCACTCCAGCACTGCAGCAGCCAGCACTGGCTTCCCCCAGAACAGCTTTAGCACTGTGAACAATAGATTTTAACCTTTGCCACTTTCATTTTTTTTGGTTTTATTATCAGTCTGTGCTTCCACTACAAACTAAGCGCACAGGGCTTTGAGCTAATTACATTCTGTACATCTGAGCCAACTCTCAGTGCTTCATGCTGACACTCGGATACATCTGGGCCTGATAACAATTACAAATACTCTGGGCATACTTTAAAAAAGAGCTTATGTTACAATGTGAAACAGCATGTTTTACAGTGCTCATAATGGTCAGATAAATACAATAGCTTCAAATTCCCTTTCCTAGGCTTAAAAAAAAAAAAGCCTTGCAATATTTCATTTAGATCAGGAACCCATAAGGAAAGAACCCTTCCCCTTTTCTCCTTAGGCGAGACAGAGCAAAATACTTGAACCTAAGAACAGGCCAAAATTTTTGTCACAGGCAGGGAAAAGAAATAGTGAGGAGAGGATGGTGCTGGCGAGTTTCTGGTTCAGTGACAGCAGATAGCAGGGCCTGGGTTCACCCCAGCTGAAGAGACCCTGAGGGATGGTTCATGCCTTTTGAGCATCCCTCTCATTCTCTCCATTGACTGCAGAGGAAGAAGGGAGTGATTTGGTTCTTAACTTCAGTGTTTCAGGTACCTGAAATTAAGCAGGATGACCCAGGCCTTGAATTCCTTGCTGTGTAAATGTCTGCAGAGGTAGAGATGGGGAGATGGCAACACCTGCCTCCACAGCTCTCCCCTCTTGCCCTTCTTTCCCCTTCAGCCCCACCTGAGGGACCCACTCTGGGAAGCAGAAAGGAGCACTACTGAAGCTGTCTTGTGTTGCAGTCTTAGTGCTGTGACCCCAGCAAGGATAAAACAAGCCCAATATGCTCTAAACCATCTCTGTCAGATAACTAGAAATCCTTTTTTACTCGTGGAAATGAATCACATGAGAAAGGCACATGTACTGCATTCACTCTTCTAGTGAAGAAGAAGAAACCCATTTCAGGGCAACCTGATGGCAGCTTTGCATGTCTCCAGGGAGACACAGGAACACCACCTCCTCT
Organism: Agelaius tricolor; assembly: GCF_023055355.1. Lineage (NCBI taxonomy): Eukaryota > Metazoa > Chordata > Aves > Passeriformes > Icteridae > Agelaius > Agelaius tricolor. The sequence continues at coordinate 5,204,995 of NW_027269276.1, read as the reverse complement.
TAGAAGTCACTCTAGGAGCTGTTAGCAGCAGAATTGGAGCTGAGAACTATTATAAAGGTATTTCACAGTGTTTTCTTCAAGACTTGGGGAGGGAAGGGCTATGAGAATCTGGGATTTACGTAGCCCAGACTGGGGAAAAGCTTTAAAAAATTCATCCTTGGAAGAACCAAACCCAATAACCCTGTAAGGAGAAGAAAGAATGATTAAAACTTCTTTAGTGACTGTCTCATGGGAGTGATACAAAACACTCAGCATGCTTTGCCAGTTTGCTTTTCTAAAAGAATTGTTAATGCTTTGGAATGATGGACAGAGAAGAATTAAAAGAAAAACAACTCCCCAGGCCAGGTTTTTGCATAGGGCTGTAGCAATTGTCAGTCACAAAGAGCTCCCAAGCAAGCCCTTATGATAACACACAGAGTATATCAGCCATCATCTGTCTTTTCTCAGTAAACAGTTGTATAGTAATAAAACAGAGTGATACAGCTGACTCTAACCTGGCAAATTTCCCTGCACCTAGTGTTTACATCTCTTTAAGTGTATCTTTGTCATATGGTTACAAGGCTATTTCATGCTCTCAAGTTTAATTCTTTGTAAATATAGCTCTCTTTGTGCGTGTGAGGCGCATGTGTTAATAAATGTTCCGTTTGCAGCCGTTCCTCTTGCTCAAATGGAAAATTAAGAGTCCTTGATTGAGCGGCTTCAGAGATTGCTGGAAGTCTCCGTTCCCATCTCGGCGGAGTTGTGATGATTGCTCGGGAAGTTTCACACTTTCAAATATTTGTGTGAAGGCTAAATCCTGCCTTCTGCTAAGTTGTGGGGAGCCACTTTTTTTTTTCCTCCTTATTTTTTTTTCCCCCTTTTTTTTTTTTTTTTCCTGCTAAAAAATAGGTTTTTCTGGAAACCCGCTCCCCGCGTTCTCAAGGGTTATAAAAATGGGAATCATTTTTATTGGCAATCCACTGGAATAGTGCTGAGACAAATGGAAACTTGAAGATAAGGATCCTCGGAGGTGAAAACATACAGCTGTTGGGAATTGCGAAAGAATCTGGCCAATAAAGGAAGTCACTATTTTTCCAGGCCTGAAGTGAGTTATAGGCCGAGACGGGTGTTGTATATTTATGTAAGGCTGCAGCGGGGAGCTCGAGCGACCGTATATTGCTGAAAGAGCATCATTCACATTCAACCTGAGACAAAAGGTGGAAATGAAGTAACATCCTGACCGAAGAAGGGCTCATGACAGAATAATAACATTTGGGAGAGGGGGGCCGGCACGGCTGCCTGTGGGTAGAGCTCCAGGCGAGGAAATGGCAGAGGTGCCTTGTCAGCCTTCAAAAAACACACACACAAGGCACATGCACGTGGCCTGGCCAGTGTCCTTGGGAAGGGGCATTTTTCTTCCATAAAGACTCTGACATTTAATGGATGGACATGGATGGGTGTGCTATGACAGCTTGGCTTGAGGGACGTGTTTACCCAGATGCCTTTTCTGTCTTGTTGTATCAATAGTGACCCCAATTAAAAAACAACAAAGCGCTTGAAGGGATGAAGCTTTTGGAACTTCTCGGTCTTTTTATATAAAAAAAAAAAAAATTCCCAACTTTTCTTGCTCACTCCCCTTTCATTATTTTGGCAATATTTGGTTTCAAGCTGGCACCATCAAAACCATGAGGAGCAAAGAGACAAGAGTCCCTCACCATATGTAATCAGGTATTGTCATAAATAGATGTACAAATATAACACAAAGACAAATAATCTACATTTTCATGTAGGTAGAAAAAACTAAGGAGCATGAAGGGGTAATGGGCTTTTTTACATTTTAACACAGATTTGATGGTTCAAACTGGGAGGGAAATTGCATCCTAACACAAAATGCAATGACACAGACACAGACATAACCATGATTTTGCATGAACAGTACCTTTTCTTTCCAAAAATATTTGCATAAGTGTCATGATTCCTCTTAAACACTATATTCATCATTTTGGTTCAAACTGTAAAATTTAGTTTAGGCATAAACCTTCTAAAGATTTTGAGGGAACAGAACTGGCTTTTTTGGTGATCTGAAATGCTGACTTCTTTCTTTAAAGGTATAGTGTGGCTTAGAAATCAGACCCTGAACCTACTTTAATGTGATTTTGGAAATTCTGAAATTATGATGGATGTTGAAGACACAAGGCTTCAGCCAGGGCTGGTTTTACTGACAGGATAATTTACACCAACTTGCAGACCAGAACTTCTGTGGCCTAGGTGTAGCTGTCTATACGTTAGGTGTTTAATTTGGAACAAGCTGGACAACTGGACAACAATCACAGACATATCATCCATCCCTACATCAGCCTGGGTGTGAGAAGGACCCCCTTCCACCACGGCAGGATCCCTCTCTGCAGTCACTGAAGTTTTGCATTTTGCCTGCACTTTTTAGAAACCTTCGCTCCAACTGATTTTTTTTTTTTTTTTTGCTGTACTTAAAGAGATAAAGCATCAAAACTAACAAAGAAATAGATCCATTTAAACTGAAAGATTTTACATCCTCAACAACTGGTCCAATGCTGTCTCATCTATTAAATCCTAGGGTGTTTTGGAGAATACATTCTCCACTTGTGCCCTGAATCTCAGTGCAGGTGTTTTTCTCACCCACAGGATAGACAAAGTCTATTTGGAGCTCTTATAAAATACCTAGTGACTATTTTCTTTTTTTTAATAAGCATCCAGAAGGCTTTGAGTCACATCAAAACAAAAAAAGGCTGTCATTCTCAGACAAATGTCCAACTTGCTCTGCCCTGTGGAATTTGGACCCAGCTTAAAGCTCCACTAGCAAAGAAGACACTAAACTGAAAAAAGTACACCTGGGCTTGGAAGAACATCTTCCAAAGTCATTAAACTTCTGAATAATACTATAATAACTGATGTGAAAATGAGAGTGTCTTTTTTCTGTATTTTAATTATTCCTAAGTGATACTCATAAAAATATATTAGCTTCTAAGGAAACTGCTGGAGAATATAATAGGGATGGAACTGCTGGCTTCCACAGGATTTTAAAGTACTTTTCCAGAAGTACACCTGAACAACTTCAGAGAATGAATGTTTAAGGAACTTGTAGAATTCTCCATTTTGGATTAAAATAGTGTACCCTATTTCACAGAGTTCAATATTACCTACAGAAAAGGCAATTCCTTACTCCTAAACCTAAAGGAATTTTAGATAACTGAGGAAGCACCCAAAAGGCTGAAATACATTGTTCCATAGTTCAAATTAAGCTAATGCATCACAAGCTCTTCAAATTTTTATTATTATTTATTATCATTATTAATAATAATTTTTTTACTAATACTATAAAACATTCATTGACGTCAATCAAATTCAGTTTAGGCACTCATAGATGCAGAATGAAAATACTCGTATGGGCTCTATAATGCAAAAACTTAATAATAATGAGGGGAAAAAAACCCTACTCTGTGTTGTGATTTATCCATTTAAATGCTTGAACTTAAAAATAAGATCCCCCAATCACATGCAGGTAGCCCACACAGCCTTCTTGTTAAAATGCCCTTCCATTTAAACATAGATTTTAACCTTTTCACCTTCGCCGCTTACATTTTTCTTTCGTTTTGTTCAAAGCATTTAGGTAAATTAGGATGAGGTCCCTCCATAAAAATGCAAGGGGATCAGTGAAACTTTCATCTCTAATTTATTCATGAAGGAGAGAGGTCTTTTCTGGTCATGCTGTGCATCATCCTGTCAGAATGACTTTCCTTCTTCTTGAGAAGGGATAAAGGGAGATAGAAAAATCAGGGGTTTGGTCTTTCCTACTAATAATCACTGGAAGAGAGAAAACTGTGCAGTGCTTTATTCAGTGGTTATTGTACTGGAGCTGAATTTAATATTACATATTACAAGGCCAAGTTTCAATATTAAGGGGACTGAAGTTACTAATGAGTGAAAACATAAATTATTTATGTAAGATAACTAGATCATCTTTTCATATGAAGTTCACACATAACTTTAAAAATGTGAATTGGTGGGCTCTCCTACCAACTGGAGCAGGTAGGACAGACAGCTTTCTGCCTGGATACAGCAGAAGGATCTGTGTGCTTGAGGAGAGGGTTGCAGGCACAGCACACCCTGCTTGTCTCTATTAGCACAAACCCTGCCAACTCTAAACTGTGCACAAAAATACTACTGATTCCAGTTCTGGAAATGCAACTACAGCTGAGTAAAGTTTTAATGATAATTATAATAAAAAATTATTTCATATTAGTCATAAACTTGTTTTTTTGCTAGTATTCCCCATCCTTTTCCAAAATCTTCAGATTTCAGATTGATTTCTTTCACTTATTGTTGTTATAACAACATCCCATTTTCTATTTCAATCTGTCGGAGGGGCAAAAAGATTTTTTAATAAAAATGGCCTTTATCCCAGCTGGTGAATCAACTCTTCTGCGTTCCCCCAGCTTACAAAAATTATCATCTTTTATACATGCTTTAAAAAGAAAAGGGTGGGGGCTAGGAAAGCAAAGCAGGATCTGGTATTAGTCCTTTTAGTCGTCAGGAAATTACAAAATGTACACTTGCGGAGTAAGCAATTTTCGCAGTCTGCTGGCACATCCATCTTTTTAATGAGCCTTGTTTATAACCTGACGCTATGTTTCTAGTCACCTACCCTGTTTACATCTTTGGCCCCTTTAATTAAGAGAAGAACCAGTTAAAAGAAAGTAAGAAGAAATATTAATATGATCTGATTAATTCAGCTAGCGGGAGGTTATGGGGTACCAAGGTTATTATAACCTATAAAGGCAACATGAGCAAAGCTGTGTTCATTTGTAATTTTATTAGGCAGAGCAAATTAGTGAGCCCACATGGCAATGACAAAAGACCCCTTCCTATTCTCTCTTACCCCCCACCGAAAGGGCCAGGCGCCTAAAGTTAGGCTCCATATTAGGCAAATGAGAGCTGATAAATCTCAGCCAACAACTAATGAGAATCTCCAGAGTTGGAGCTGTGCTAATTTGAAAACATTAGCTGGGATCTCTTTTTCTTTTTTTGGTGCATGTACAAAGTCCAACTAACGCAGCCCCGCTCTTGTCATGGGGGTCAGTGGGGTGAAGATGGTGATGCAGGAAGGGGAGAGGAATCTGCAAGGGGTTAAAGATAAAACATGGAGAAAACATAGGAGGGGGCTAAGAGGAAACGCTGATAATACGTAGATCATTAGGGAGAGCATATATCATTGATAATACAAGGGGGATATAATTACATATAATTACATGACACTTGTTCAGGAGCCCCTCCCAGCTCCTCAGATAAGAAAATCCAGATATTTTCCTTGCAGGGTCTACGCAGCAGCATTGACATCATGGCAACATCAAGCTGGTTTTGAGGCTTTGCAGTGCTGCATCTCTCACAATGTTACTTCAACAAACTCAGGTAAATATTCTGATGAAAAATAGAGGTGGATGGCAGCCCTGGTGCAACAAACAAAAATTACTGCCCGATAAAGTGGTTAATCACAGCCCTGTCCTGTCCAGAATTAGAATGTCTTGGTGGCATGCAGATAAGAAAACCAAAAAAAGTTCTCCAGTTCCTGAGAAGAAAGCCTTGACCTAGCAAAATGCCCTTTTTCCAGTGACAGAAGTTTTCTCACAGCACTTCTGAAATTTTTATCCATAAGAGACCGCTGCATGTTGCACATAACAGAGGAACAGCCCCAACTCCCTGCATGCAGGTGGAGAAAATGAGCTACTTCAAGATTAGAGAAAAGAATAACAAGCATTATGCTGCGTTCATATTTGGGTTTTGTTTTCACCATTTTTGCTGAAAAGGAGACTGAAATCTCGTAAGTCCTGAGGCTGAGCTGTCACAAAACTATTTTAGACTGTGGTCTCGTGCTTCAGACACTGACTATGACTCTCACCTATTGCTGTGTCTTTGTTACCTCTTTTAATTCCACTGATATTCCAAAATTTCTTTTTTTGGGGGGAAAAAGAAGAGGTGCTATTCCAAATTTTTAAATTCCTCAGTGAATGAAAGTATAGTTGAAGGACTTAAAAGAAATAAAAATGAAGAAATGAGAAATGTAAAAACTACTAAAGAATTACACTTTAAAACAGCAGGGTCTTTTAAGACAGAGACCATCTTACTGAAAAATCAATTTTAAGGACATTATATTTCACACTTCATTGTTATCTCAGTTAAGGTAGAAAGCTTAATAATACTGAAAACTATTTTTATATGTGTCTAAATCATCTAGCCCTCTTTTTTGGTTTCATTTCCTCATCTAACCCTCAAATGTTTTGATTAACACACACAATGCTACACTCCAGCAAGACATCCATTGTGGGACTGAAATTCTCACAGCATTGTTGTCCCTTTCTCCTGCATGTACAGTTAAGTTGCTCTTTTCACTCCTGTGACAAATTTCATTGACTGTGGTAGTCCCAATTTTATTGAAATGTATTAAAGTAAAAAATTTCATTACCAAACCATAGCTACTGGCAGAGAAGTTAAAAGTATTTTAGTTTATCTGGGTTTAATCTTTTTTTTTTTTTTTTTTTCACACATGACCTTGAATTTTGATAGGTGTTGCCTCCAAGACTTCTGCTAAGCCACAGTCCATGGCTTTAAGATACTACTAAGGATGGTGACTGGCAGGTTCAAATCTCTCTTTCACAGTAGTACCTGTAAAAGTCAAAATGCCCCAAGAATTCAAAGATAGATTTATTGTTCAATTTATATACTCTTAGGCACATTTTAGCAAGTATTATTAGGTGCTGTGCTTTATCAAGCACTTATGTTACTGGTAAGTTGAATTATCCCAATGGCTTCCTGGTGAGGAGCAAAGTACTGATTTGGGTCTTGCAAAATAACATCAAAAAAAAAAAAAAAAAAAAAAGCATTGCCTCAAACCAAATCAAAACTTTTCTCTGGAAAAGCAGCATCACTGTGAGTCCCAGCTTTCTGGAGATAAGGTTTGAAAACCACTATGTTCATTTGTTATTTTGTCTCCTGTTTCTCCACACCAGCAAAATCTGGGTAAGACTAGAAAACATCAACATGCCAAAATGAAAAATACAATTTAAAACAATCTGACACCTCAGTGCTGGGCCCCATGCCATTTTAGCACAAGCTGGGACGTATACTTGAAAATGCAGAAGAAAATTACTTCTTGGGATATCTTCAATTCCTATTTTGCACTTGCAAGATGAAAGACAGGACTTTTTAAAGGAGTCTAAACAATTTCAGGCTCCAGATTTTGGCAGCTTTCAGTGGACCCAGCTTTTCAGATAGGGATGCCAGCTGTCAGCCCCAATGTAAGGCTATTCTCTGGTTGTGTAAACCCCCCATCCACCTACTCTCACTTGCCTCCCTTCCTTCTCCTTGCCACAGGGTGGTGAGACTGAAAACATGTGAAGGTGGATCTACACTGGGCTATCCCTCAGTGCAATGAGAGCAATTTAATGGTGCTTTGTGCTGTCATATCTCTGCCCAGCTCTCAATCTTCTAGGTTGTCACCTTCTGTTGATAACACAGTTTGTTTTCCTTAGAAGAGGACTCTCCATGTTCCCCTTCTTTTCAACCACCTGGGACAAGAAATCTGACAGAGTAATCCAAGATCAGCTTAATATTAAGGAATATAAACACAGGACCAAAAGCCAGGGAGAATGATGAAATGATGCCTCTCAAAGAAAAATTATTCCTCTCTCATTCTTCTTCACTAGGTCTCAAAGTGGACTGATGAAATATAATCTGAACTGCATGAAAGTCTCTGTGATGTGTGAACTTTCGTATGGAAATAGGTTTGTGGCTATTCATTACCTGTTTATATTTGCAAGGTTAAAAAGTTTAATTGATCGTTCAATAAATTATCACTTTACAGATCAGGTTAGGCTCTTAAACAAACCACGAATCACCATGTTAACATGCAGATATAAATGAGTCTTTCTCAACAGGATAAACACTGTCCCCCATGTACGGTAGGTGTGGCAATTAGATTATTGATTTTAGGTAAATGTCTTGTTAATTATGCAGGAGGCTCCACTACTCGTGTTAATTAACTTACTGCTCCTTTGAATCAATACACTGTGGCCTCAGGAGGAAAAGCTTTCTCCCCCTGGACTTTGGGGCAAAAAAAAAAGAGAAAAGTTTTGTTCATCTCCTTTCCTCTTTTTCTTTCTGAAACTTTGACTTCTCAATTTAAGTGAGAGGAAAAAAATTAAATGGGGAGTGAGAAAGTGTTGAGAGCAAGCCTGGTTCTTCAACCAATAGAAATGAAATCCACACCCTTCTCAATGACAAATGAAAATAATGTTCATCCTATAAGGACTTCACATCAAACTTCCCCTGTTTTTTCAGTCTCGTATCTTTATTTCCCACTGAAGTTACACATTGCCACTTTCTTCCTTTCTCTGCATCTAGTCTTTGCTTTATGGGCAAGAGTTATAATTATCTACACCCACTTTTACACAACTATCCCCAGAGTTGGCTGTACTTTCAAAAAAGTAGTTCTTTAAATAAATTTTCAAGTTCAGACCTGACTATCTTAAATATACCTTAAACATTCAACACAGGCTAAGGTCAAATTACAGACACTCTCAAGAAGGGAAAGTCAGGTTCATCTAATGGAGGTCTACTTTATAGACTTATGTAAAAGAGATTTTTTCCATTTTTGTTTTTGCTGTTTGCTTGGTTTTTAATAAGCTACTTTGATCCCATATTATCTAATAAAGATCTTAAGCCAGAAAATCCCATATAAACCTCTCCCAAAAATTTTAATGCCACCATTGGAATTTCTCAGCTCAGAGGAACACACATTTTGTCCAGATTAACACTCAGGGATAGAAAGATAACTATAAGTATGAATTTTCACATGTTCACTCTCCAAATCTGTATCAAAGCTCCTTGGAAACAGGTGGATCTGCATGTCTGGGCAAAAGGTCAGTCATTTCCTTTGTATCTGCAATAAATGAAATAAACTGAAAGCTGTTTCCTACTTGGCCTTTGGTTGTTTTCATAATTTCTCCTTTTCCCTTGCTGAAGTTGCAGCTCAAATCCTGGTTTTTTATTTTTTTGGGGGGGTTCCCCCCTCCCCCAGTGTACTTTGTTTGTGCTTTCTTTGGTGAAGAGTAGAGATGAATGATGAATACCATAACCCTGAAGATACTTGAACATAACTTATTCATATCAGCAGGCTTGATACAGTCAACAGAGCTTTTACACGAGCAAAGTTCCTCACATGACTTAAGTGCTTGCAGGATCAGGACCTTAATCTTGTGTTTTATGCTATTCGTTGACCTTGGTCATGTACACGTTTATTACTGGTATGAAAAAGTACAAGGTAGAGTGAGTGACATTCCTGATGCAGGGAGAGATTTAACAGGGGTAAAAGAAATGTGAGTGGTTTTTAAAATGTTCTAAAAATAACCTGAAAATATCTTGGTAAAAGTTTGAGACTAGCTTGCATTGATGTTTACACAAAGCCTGTTATACATAATTTTCCGAAGCTGTTTTCAATCATGCAAATGATTTTTTCCTTTGCAATATGCTAATGCAATCTGATTTATTTCAGTTGTAAAAGTTAATTACAATGTGTTTGTGAGTCCCTAAAGATGATGTATTAAATGTTTATAACCAGGATTATTAAAATGTCCTGTCTCGATTACAGTGCTTCTCTTTCAAACACTAGAACTAATTGTAGCCTTAAATCACAACAACCTCACCGTTAAAATTAACACAAGGGCAACATTGCATAATTTTAATTAATTTTAATTTGGCCAAAGCAAATTAATTTTTGTTTTCTAGAAGGACAGCTAAACTCTTTTCCAGCCAGATTTTGTTAGACATGGAGTTTGTAAACTTCCTTTTTTCAACATTTGTGTCTCTTTAATGATTCCATGGCTGCAGATATACACTTTAAATGTCATTTGTTTTCTCATGCTCATTCTATTTTCATTGAAATTACTATATTTATGTCTGAAGTACTTATTACTGGGCACCTAAAAGAAGAGAAGGAAATAATGGTGTAATATCCAGTATTTCACTGACTGATTGTGCCTGTGCAAAGTAAATCATTCTGTAAAGAAAAATAACTCAGAACCCCTTGGACCTTCAGTTTTTCCCTACTGAACATCCCTTAAACAGCTCTTGGTGTAAAAAATGTCCTTACAAAAGAAACCCCAAAAGCCTCAAAGATATTTTATTTGCACACTCACACTCTCTTTGCTTTTGTTTTGCATTAAGGATTTTTGCAGGAAAAATGGGTTTCTTCTTCTTCTTTTTATGCTCAGGTGGCACAAGTTGTCTTGCTTATGAGTTCCTCTACTGAAGCCTGAAGCCTTCATGTTGTGCAATGTCACAGCTGGCTGATGGTGTAGCACAGCACAGAGCACATTCTTTGAGGTGAGTTTGGGATTAAAAATGAGAGAAAATGAAGCCAGTAATATCCTTATCCTTTTTACCATTACCATTTTTATAAACATAACCAAAACTGTCAGACTCACATCTAGGGGTCGTTCTGATGCAGCATTTGCAAAAGCCCTATTTCTCTCATGAAAAACCAAAACCCTGTAATGGTGAGTGTGGGATTTGGCTGTACACGAGTAATTTGTTGCCAGGGAAAGAAAGCAAAGTTTCAATTGAGGGAGTTTCCAGAGCTTTTCTTCCAGAGGGAGCTGTGGTTTGCCTCTCCCACCCACAGAAGCAGCTGTGGGAGCAAGGGATGGGTAAGGAAGGGCTTGCCCTTCCTTATGTGCTGGAACAAGAACAAGCTCACTGCCTTGCATGAATAGAAAGGAATCACTTGTCCCTGTGCTGCACTTAGCAAAGACCAAATGTCCATGTGTTCCATGACAGACAGGAACAGCACTGACAGAAGAATGGCCACACTGAAGCAAAACAGAATTCAATCCAGACCAGGATCCTGTCTCCATCTCTGGCAAAAGCAGTTTCTTAGCCAAAAGTATAAAAACAGGTCAAGCATATCACACCACCCACCCATAACTCATGATTTCTAAGCATTTGTTAAGATGAATTTGACCAGACCTCCTTGGACACATAAAAACATCCACAACATCCACGCAGTTCAGCTCAGTGTTAATTATCAAAAGCTGTTCAACATAGTTTATTCCTAATTTTCCAAACACTTTGAAACAATTACACCAATAGATAAGGTTTATTCTCTAGCTTTTACTTAGGGAGAAGCTGAGGTAGGACAAGTCTGAGTTCTCTGTCACCATCTTCAGGGAACCACACCATGCAAAATCTTTCACCCAGCTAGTGGCCAGACTTCAGATTTTGAGCAGTCCACAGATGTTTGCAGTGGCTGAATTCCTCTTTCACACCTTGCTGGAGAAAAATTACATCTGTGTAAGCCCTTAGCCATAATCTTGTGTTGTTTTAGTTTGTCTCTGGATAAAGGAACCAAGCTTAAGTGCACATTGATTATCAGACTGAAGTTGATGAGGCCTCAGATGCTCACATCTCTTTCCATAAAGACCTGATGAACCTGATGCTCAAAAGAGGGAAAAAACAGGGACCTGGGGTGGACTCGTCCCACCTACATGAAAACCATTTAGTTATGCATGCCAGATGATTCAGTCCTGATACAAGTCCCAGTACTGCAGGTGCCTTGAAGTTGAAAGCTTACCTGAATTACCAATATTTTTATCATGGGTAAGACAGAGACTTAAATCTTTCTCTGCTTCCCAGCTGTGTACATGAATATAGGCCTTCTGCAATGCAGCAGCAGTGTTTTAGTCACATTAGCCACCTTTTGGCTCTGAGGGACATGTCACCTGAATGTCCTAATCAGCTGTTTTCCCCTGAAGCCTGTATCCCCTGTGTCCCTAGCCCTCATGCTCAGACTCTTCCTGGAAAAGAAAACTTCAAGAAGGATGCAGCTGCACTTGGTTCAGGAACCCATTGATGGAGGTATAAATCTTAGCATGGACAAACATGTCAAATAGTGAAACTGCTGTCTTTGAACACTGCTGGTCTGCAGCCTGCCATCTTCACCCTTCTGGTGGACAAATGGCTGCTGTAACCTCACAATTCAGAGAGGAACACAGGGCAAGGTGATCTATCTCCTCAGATGATCATCTCCCCACTTGCAAGAACATTTGCTTTACGTTTGATTTACATGATACTAGCCATCTTTAGAATCCTGCTAATTTCCAAGGACATTTCTCAACACAGACATGAACTCCTCAAATAAAACCAGTCTGTGACTGGGTAGGAGCCCTCTGCATGGCAGCTGAAAGGAGCAGTGGTTACAGACTGGGCTGGACAGCGCTCACTGAAGAAAAAGCACGTGAGGTTTGCGTGGGTCTAAATGTTCAAACTGTACTCAGACAGACTAGAGGTGAGAATCACCACAATGGGAAAATCACAGAATCACCTCAATCATTCTCTGATTCTGTGGTTTTTCTATTGTGGTGATATTTCCTACTGATATAGTAGAAAATAGCCTTTCAATTAATTTTTCTCCCATGACTTCCTTCAGTAGGTTGCAGATGAAGCATGGACAGAAGGGACCAAAGACCCAGATAATAAAGTGATTCTCATGTCTTGGATAAAGATCAACCCAAGCATCTCAAAAACAGATTTTCAGAGCTGCTGAATGGCTATGGATATCACAGATAGGTACTCAGCAGCACTCAAAACAGGACTTTGCTCTTTGGATAGTGTTTCAGCCCACAGGCTGTCTTTCACAGTGTAGCAGACATGGATTTTTTTTTTTCTTTTTTTTTTCTTTTTTTTTTCTTTTTTTTTTTTTTTTGCTTTAAAGACAAGAAGCCGAAGGAGAGTCATGACTGAATTTCCTTCTTTCACCCTTTATAACTGAAAATACTCAGGCAAATAGGAGGTCCTTTGCTGGCTGGACATTTTCCAAAATCCAAAAAATATAGTAAAAGCTTACACAGAGTTTACACAGATTTACCCAACCAGACTTAATCCTGAGCCTTGTCTTTCTGCACTGTTTTACCATGTGCTGCAAAAGCAGTGTCAGACTGTCCCCAGCAATATTGAGTGACACTCATCCCATCCAAACAGCTCTTCACCTTCTCCTTCAGTGGAGATTCAGCAGCTGAAGGCGCTGAGACCACAGTGAACTTCTCTCACCCACAGTGTTAATGACTGAAAGTCAGCATCAAAGTAAGAAGCATAAATAGGAATTCTTTAATTATAATGAGTGGCACATTAACCTCAGCATGAATCTGTCATGACTTTTCAAAATGGCACACATGTGGTTCTGTGCTTGAGCTAATGCCCTGGGCTTTTCACTTGTTCACTTTAGATCTGTGTTTGCTTTTCTGACTAGAATGGCTCTCATCCAGACTTCAATCATGGGGGGATGCCTCTGTGTCCAGCAATACAGGAGAACCCTGAGAAATATTGACAGTAAAGAAATTTGCTCTCTGCTGGCTGTTGTCTCTCTTGTTCTGGGCATAAATAAACTTGTTAACTCCCAAGAAATGGGATTAGGCATTTATCACTACAGTTTCATCCACATACCAGAGGCCAGATTCTCTGTAAGTCATCAAAGCTGAAGTCCATGAAATGATGCCAATCGTTACCAGCTGAGACCCTGGCCAAAAGACTGTGAAAAACCACAAATATATTGCTTTCCATGAAACAGAAAACACAAATGTTATGTTGTGACGGAAGTGGTTTCATAAAGCATGCTGCCATTAATGGATCTTAGATATACTAAAAATATGGTTGCTGTTTAAAATACATGGTAAAGCAACCAGTTTATGAACAAACCCCAACAATACCTGCTGTGCTGCTTTTCCAGGTGCCAAAGGCACAGTGATAAACATTGCCATCTGTGAGAACTGCAGACCTGTCCTCAGACCCTGGAAGTCTGGATATACTTTGATAGTCTTCCAAGCTCAGGCATGCTTCTCCATGCTGGCTGTGAGCATAGCATGTCATCCTATGTCAGAGCCACACAGAAATGAGTTATGGTGGGATTATGTGAAGTAAAGCTAAGGGTCAGATAACTTCTCACACCCCCCTGTAGAGAGCTGACAGAGACAGAAAAAATCCCCCATCTTGCCATCTGGGTTTCACTAAGTTCTTAACAACTTTGGAAAGTCCTGTGGTGTTTTCACAAGTCAGACATCATAACCACCAGAATGGCCCAAATGCCCTATGGCAAGGGCTTTGATTGACCCACTGTTTGTGGGGGTTTTTGTCTGTTGTCCAAATATCTCTAAGTTTTCCTTCATGTGCCTGAATATTTTGCCCACAGCTGTGAGCAAGGAAATTGTTTGATGCTGTGCTGACCACGGTTTCTCTCTCCTATGAGTAAAACTTTTATGTGCACAACCCCTTCACACTCTGCTGTGGCAGGGCTGTGATTCAGCTCGGGGTCTCAGCCTTATCAAGAGCAATTCACTTAGCCCAGCACTCTGACTTTTGGTTATCTGGCTGTTCCACTGCTCCTCTAGTTTACAGCATCATCAACCTGTGGGGAAGGGGTGAGCCTACCCCTCACCAGAAATACAGAATACAATAAGAGTAAAAGTGTTACAATGAGACTGCTCTCCACCTGCAGACAGACACAGCTGACTCAGCCAAGCAGATTCCTCAGGTCCAGGACTTCATGGTTCTCCAACTGTTTATTTTCCATAGCCCAATACCTACATGCCATGCTGCTACGCATCTCCAAGGCAATGATGAGCTGGGTGTGTTTATCCTGATTTCTTCTCACTCATCCTGACCAGAAGTAAACAAGACTTTAAAAAACAAATTGTCTCCTTCCTGCATTTATCTCCAGGATTCCACTCAGTGAACAGTACTGGAGCTTTATTCAATATATCAGTGCACCTCACACATCAGTATTTATCATTACTCTTTTAATGATGGACAGGTAAGAAAATTGGCTCACCTTAAATTAAGAGCTGTTCTAAATTAAACACAGTGGATGGGTTAGAGGAAAAGACCAAATCTTCTGGAAAATATTAAAAGGTGTTTTTTTCCTATGCCTATTTTTGTTTTGTTGCTGGTTGTAAATTATTGCATGGATGTGCACTTCCTAATGATGGCCACAGACAGTAAGGGGAAATTCCATACAGTCAGGGGAAGAAAATATAATAAATTTCACTATATTTTCAGCACAAATTAATCAAGAGAAAGACCTACAGTTCATTAGAATCTCTGTTTTCACATTTTCAGCTCCTTGTCAAGTTTCTAGGTTATATGTAGACCAGAATGGAAAGCCCGGATTTTAAAATAACCCTAGAACTGAAATACTGAAGAGCCCCAAAATTCAGGATCAACCCCACTTGGGGTAAATCCATAGAAGCTTTCACTAAAAGTTAACAGTCCTCATGTTTTTCTACGAGCCAAGCCTCAGAGGTTTTTCCCCAGCTGCTGTCTCAGTCTGGTGCTACTTCTGGCCAGAAAATAGATCCAGAAATTTTATGTGTTGGGGTATCATCAGCAGAGAAAATCATGTCACCTATAGGGATCTTGAATCAATTTGCACTTCTGCCCTGATTTCTTGAATGCAAAAGATTTCTAGGAAAAATCTTCACTGCTTCAAAAAGTAAAACTGCATCAAAAATGAGAAAGAAAACACAATAACAACCCTAAACAGAAACAATTGGGCTACACCTTCATTATAGCTCCCAGATCTCTCAGAATCTGATTTCAGATCCTCTTTTTCATGCTCAAAGTTGGGTTTGACCAAAACTCAAGGTGTTGTTCAGGCAGCAAACCCCAGCCCTACTTTGGAGCAAATACACATAAGGCCCATCCCTACGAGATTTCTGTTGGGTTTTCCTTTGGCCACAAAATGGTTTCTTTCTGCACTCAGTGGGCAATGAACCTTTCAACATTTACCTCCATGGCTGCAACAGCTTCATTTATCTTCATCTTTGAAAGCAACTCTATAATTATATCTTGCATTGTTCTCTGCAAGTCGCTCGCCAGTTAAGAAAAATATGTAATCAGCTGCCTTCCTTTCTAGGCAAAGGTACGTGTGACCAGTGAGACCTTTCCAAACTAGGACTGTAAAAGGAGTTAGATGTTAGATAAGGACTATTCTCCAAAAGAGAAATACATGCAAAAAAGAGAAGATAGACATCTTGCCAGAGAGTAGCATTTCTAGATAAACACTTCTGGTTATAGATGATTTCAGATCACGTATCTGTTTTCCTGTGTTCCTTTGATTATTACCGCTTGTCACTGACACTAAAATTGGAATTTGTGGCTGACCCTCATTCCCTATTGGCAAATGACCCTGAAAGGGTTATCAAGGCCTTATACCCAGTTTTTTCCTCTTCCCGTGGCTTTAATTGTACTGGCAATCTCATACAGCTTGTGAATTGTGAGAAGAGAGGGAGGGGGGAAAATTGCAGAAGAAGTTGGGTTGAAAACCATGGAATTATGTCATAAACACAAAGTTTCTCATAGGAAAGTCTCTGTCTCAACTATGCAGGACAGGGCAGGGGGTGGGAAAGAGGAGGGAATGCTTCAGGAAACACAGAAAGAAATAGACCTCTCCTCTTGTCTCTCACGTTTTGCAGAGTAAATGCTTGGCATTAAAGAAGCCATGGGCTCCCTTGTCAGGATGAATCATCCCCTTGGAATCCAGGCAGAGCATAGGATGAAGAGGCGGTATATTGCAAAATGCCAAATGCATGTGTTGGAATCACAGCCCGCTGCTTCCAGCACAGCCCTGCAAACTCAGCCCTGCTCACTCCCGTTCCCATTTCTGGTTTGTGTCTTGTCACTTAAAACATAAACAAAGCCGAGGAGCTCATGGAGAGAAATGAGGGGGTGGAGGAATGAGGTGGAGAGGGGATGAGACAAGGTTTGCAGTGAGACCCAGCTCTTCCTTTCGCTGCCCACAAGAATGAGAACATTCCTCTTGCTCAGCCTGGTGTGTGGACCCCATCCACAAATCCCCTTAATACCATAAACCTGGTGCTGGTATTCTGGTATTAACACAGCACCCCTGGAATTCTCCTGGACACTTTTCCCAGTGGTTTTTTTCCCATGTTTTTCCCATATTTGGGTTGTGGTTTATTGCTCTGTCAATATTGGGCTCTCTCAGAACAAGTCAGCACTTCAGGAACACATGGAGCAAAGACAGCGACTCCCAGTGAGTGCAGCCCAACTACGAAGGTACCACAATGAAACAGGGTATAAGTAACATTTGTCATGAATTAATTCACTTCAGTGCTGAGCTACAAAAGCATCTAGGCCAGAGACACGTATCAAAAGGATTGTGTTTATTTACGCCACGCCATTTCCTTTGAAGTAGAAAATAGTGGTAATAATGACAGAGAGTTACAGGTGAAATAGAATACACATGAAAAGCTTTTGAAGTGTTCCCTCTTAAAATTTTACATTTGTATTTCCCCTTTTTTTTTGAGTACCTTGTTGTGGGATTGCCTTGCTGACATCAATGTACAAAATGTAATGCAGCAGGACACAGTGGTACTCCAGGGAAACTGCAGAAAAGGGTCCATTTCCATGGTTCCCACTGTTCCAATAAATAAAACTATTTTATTCCCACCACCTCCTCTTTCCCACATATCTCTGACAGTTGGCAATAATAGAGTTGCTGAATTCATATGGAAAGAAGGAAATGAAATATTAAAATAACAAGACAAAGATAAGATTTGCATTTGTACTTATACCATTGGCTTTCAAGAGAGTTTCCCCTATTAATATTAGATTTTGACAGAGGGAAGGGGAGGCCAAGTTTCTGTGCATTTCAAGTGCTGACCATCATCCTGCTGTCATTAGCAGCATGTTTCTGAGCTAAGTGATAGTTCAGCAGTAACAGCTTAACTCAGATTGGGCAGATACACACAGCTCCATCTCTGTTGAACAAACCAGGCTGCACGACGTGGAGTTTATGCCAGATTTACACTGGATGTGTCTAGACAGACAATATCTGATCTGGCTTAAAGGTAAGAGTGGCATGAACAGACAGTATCTGTGCTGGCAGAATGCCTGGCAGGACAGAGTTAAGCTGTGACACCTTTTTTTAACAAACTTAAGTCAGTAAGGGAAAAATTTAGTAAGAGGAATATTTAATATTATATAGTCACACAGCTTTTCATGTGGTGCTGGGGGTCTTAATGCTGGACTATCACTGAAATACAGCTGTAGCCTTTTTTTTAACCACTGAGCTGTGAGTTCTGCATCTTCTTTGTGTTTGCTTCAGTGTCAGCATAGCTCTTAAATGAGGTTTGGAGCTCATAGAGTCCATGCAAGGATTTCTTACAACAGGGTGCAGCTCTTTCTGAGGACATACCCAAGCAGTTTGTATAGAAAAGCATTTAAAATGTTGACCATATTTGGCTCTGCATTGAATGTTCTCACTGATTCTACCAGTCTTCTCATAAAATAAAGCTTTCACATGTCTTCTGATCTCTGGTTTACAGCATCTTTAAAACTCCATTGATTTTTTTGACTGCCAAATACACTTTCCAAAAGTAACATCTCCCTTACTTGACAGTATTAAGGGGTTTGACCACACAACTCTTTTGTGCCCCCATGGTGCATTTGCAGGCTGTTTTCCAACTAAACCTTGCTTTCCACAGGTCCTTTGGTAAGCTTCGGAGGACTGCCACAAATATATTAGGAGAGTCCTGATTCCCATCTCAGCTGCAAAAAATGTGCAAGACATACCCTGAACAAGTCCAGCCACCGGATGGGAGGACTCAACTAATTGGTGGAGTTGGCTCAAGCACTTGGCCACCAGCTGGCTGATACAGCAGCCTCCAGCCCCAGGGAGTCAAATGTTCCACCCAGAGTCAAAGCTGGGACTCTTTAGTGGCAGAACAGAGCAATAACCTCTCATACCACATGTCTCAGGCCATTTTAAAATTATTATTATTATTAATTTTGATATATAAAAATAGCATAAACCCTCTCTCCAAAATTTAATTTGCATTTTAAAAAGCAGAAAAGAAAAGAATGAAAGCATATGGTATCAATCATATTTTACAATACTTGTAACTGCAGTTCGGAAACATGTGTTTCCTAACTGCTCATTCAGCAGTATCTGCATAATTTTTTTTGAGCAAAAAACAACCTTCTAAACAAAGCATTTAAACTAACCAGCATTGCATGATATTGTACTTAGCTGAAATGAACCATTTTATTTGGGTGTAAGCTGAATAGAACCAGTGGTTACTGTTGCTCTGTTACCATTCCAGAAAACTACTTTCAACTTAAATTAGATTCAGGAAGAAAGGAAGAAAAATACAATTTCTTCAAGTATCACTGCAATTGGTACTCCTGTAATGGCAGCTCCTCAAAGTGTGGTGTATCTTGTTCATGCTGTTGCCAAAGGCTCTGCCTTAATGGAACAAAGCAATGGCTCATCAAAACAGCTTCCCTGTCTCAGCAGTGGTCTCTCAACTGATGCTTCAAAAAACCCACAGGATCTGCCTCATTCATTTCACCAATTGTTGCTGAAAAGGAAAGTACTTCATCTCTCTGTGATCCTCTAATTCTGATGGTGATCTCCTGCGATCATTAATTAATATTTGGATCATCTTTCTGTTATCATTAAACATGGCCTAAAAAGTAGGGTCATATATGAGGGCCTTGGGATGCCCAGCAAATAAACTTTATTAATTCAACTCATATATGTAATAACCCTTCAGAGATCTATTACACATCATCATGGAGGAATAACAAGAATTGTTTCTAGCCACCTCTGCCTCAAACCAAATGCAACACTTTTTTTCTCAGCTCAGATCAGTACCTAATATCCCCACCCTCCACCCACCACATTCCAATATCACCATCTTGTCAAAGCCCATTTTCTCTGCTGAAAGCCACTGGGTGATTTTGAGCAGATAAATGCACCACCTTCAAAATTCAACTCTATCACATTTTGTTTGTTTGCCTGTCTCACTGCTATGCTCTGTGCACCTTCTTGCAAGAGAGTGATAATATAGTTATTGCCAGAAAAAAATGGATGGACATCCCTCTTCCTCTCTCAGTCACACTGACATCCATTCATTTTACACTGAAATAACTCCATTGACTTTATTGTACTTGTTCTGACTTGGTATTGGTACAAGCCAAGAGAAGGACAAGGTTCTATTTTTATTTTTCATTTCCTATGTGCAGCTGATGTCTGAGACCCTGCAGCACACCAGCCTTCACTGAGAAACTTGATAAAAATCCACCATTCTCTCTGAAGATAAAACAAGGGTTTATCAGCAAGAAATTAGCAAAGCAATCAACATGCAAGAGGATCCTCATTTAATAAGTGCTAACTTTTATTTTCCTAATAGGCATTAAAAACAATAACACCACGTCCATGATACAATTTGATTAAATTGGCTGCGATGGCTTTGGGAGCAGTAATATGATTAAATGTCTAACACAGAACATGTACTTGGTGGCTGATCGGCAGAGTGCCTGGCTTTTATTCCACACACACTGCAGTTCTTGGTGCTGATGGCATTAACCATTTCCTATTCAAGCCTGATAGAAAATCCAAGTGTTTTCCAACAGGAAAGCCTGTGGGACACTCTGGGGCATCATTATCGAGCAAGGAGCTGGAAATAATTTCTAAATATTTTTTCTCCACCTCCTCTTTATATCTGACCTCCAGCTCTTTGGTCATTACTTGACCTGTGAGAGGAAGATTTTTTCCTACCATCTATTTTGAAACACAACCATCAAAGTAATGACCTTGACACAACCCCCAGTCTGACCTGCACCAGCTCAGGGTCTCTGTCTTCTTCATGCACATAACACAAGCATGAATATTCCTTCCACCTTTAGGAAGTTACCATGTCTCCCATGGCCAGACTGTGCAATTACTCCTTTCTGACCTGTTTCATGGCCAAAATAACTGAATGACATTTAACGCCTAAAACAAGAGTGTTTTCTCTGTGTGGAAAACAAGAGAGTTTTCTCTGTGTGAAATGTTTTGTAAGTGACATAAATATGACTCCCTCATGCAACTAAGTGCTAATAAATCTGCTAATTTTAAGATTTTTTTTGAAATGATAAGAAATTGCAAAGAAATCCTGGTGTCTGATGCACTGGAATCAGTAGCTTCTATAAACCCAGACCAAGATCCACTGCAGTTCAGTTTGGTTTCAGGGGGTTTTTCCAAGATCCCAATAACACAGCTTCACAATATTACAAAAAATAAACTATACAAACCTCTCAGCATCATGCTTTTTACAATGAGAGCAGTTTATATACCCCTTCACACTGGCCAACAGGTGAGACATTGTAAGAAATTCTTCTTTGTCATCTCAGTGACCTACACTAAAGGCCCCTGACACCAGGACACAGAGAAATAAAACAATCAAGCTCAAGAGACAAACTAGCTGAACAAATTGTTGTTCCTCCATTTCCCCAGTATATTCTGCAGGCTGGTTAAAACAAACACAAAAAAGCACAGGTGGACTTGTTAACATATTTGTACTGGATAGACTGGAACAAAGTGTCTCCAGTGCTTCAGAACAGAACATTCCAGGTGCACAGCATCATCCAGCTAAACACAGAGGTCAGCATTAAGACAAAAGGAAACAATAATTTCAGCTTCTTTTATCAAATCCCACATTATGCACTTGTTGTTCCAAACACACAGAAGACCTCACTGCTTATTGTATTTCTGAGAGGTTTCAGCTGCATGCAGACAGGTGTTATTGTTATTGTGTAAGGAGATGCCTCTTCACACAGCATTTGATGGGGACAATTAAAGAGGGAAAGGGGGGAAGCCTCATGTCCAGCATTTTTTAACAGTTATGGAGAGAAGCCAGAGCAAAGCCAAGCTCAGGTCCTGAGTTCAGTACCTACATTTCTAATTCAGGAAAATCATCTGTCCTCTTGTCTTCCCTGGCCAAGACGACTGCCTAATAGAAAACCAGGAAAGTTAAGCTACTTTGGGATTTAAATAATTAACAATGCAGCAGAAGAACAAACCTTTTTTTTTTTTAATTAATCAAGTTCTATAAAATTTGATAATCTAACAGAGTCTGGAGTACTGATGATGATGTAATGACATATCCTGAGAGAAAATCCTATATATTTTCCTTCTCTTTTTCTCTAAATCAGTAATTACTAACATAATGCTAAATAAGAAAAGACTTGGTCTCCAGTCATGGAGCCTTTGATGTAACGCACGGCTTTTTTGTTCTAATTCCCTATAGATAAAATAGCCACAGATTACTCCTTTGTACCCTAACAGCTTTCTCACCAGGCCTTCCCGCAGCACAACTTCTTGTTCAGTCAGGCTGGCAATATCTGTAGTGACTTACACTGCTTATTTTTTGTTTTCATGCCTGCAAAAGTTCACACAGCCAGGGGAAGGCTCATTTCTGAAGAGGAATAATGCACTGAGAAGCCTCCTGGACCTTGTTCATGGTCCTTTCCAGGAGAACTAATTGCCAAAACTAATTAAGACTGAAACTGATGGGGTTCTCTCCCACATAGACTTTACAGGATTAGGAACAATACCAGTTAGCTGTAAACACGGTCTCTTAAAAAAACTACAGATTCTCTTTGCTGAAGGCTTAGAGTGGGCGGGGATCAGAAGCTTTTTGATATGTAAGTATACCCAGCAGTAATAAAAGTCTTACACCAGGTTAACTACACAATTTGCTAATAACATTTGCTGACACAATCCATGAAAATCACTCTGGCAGCCTGATTTCTGGCAAGTGTACAAAGGTTTTTATTGAACACATGCTGCCTATGAAACATGGTCTATGAAAACATGGCCCCCCTATTCGCAAACGGGCAGCTGAGTAACATGTGAATAAATACCTGCTCTCCATTCCTCCTGGCTCAGAGCAGGCAGGAAACCTCCAATTCTTTTTTTGCACACATTTTGGAGGGAAAACAGGAAAAGTTTCTGAACTAACTTTGGTTTTGGAGAGCAGAATGTCCCTACAGTATGGCCCATAGCTTTCCTCACCAGCGAGTGTCACTCAAGGCAGGCATCCCACGTAAAAGGAATTGCTATTTTCACACTGTTTCAAGCTGAAATGTGGTCTGCTTGTGTTCTTCCACTCTAAGTGGAGCTTTACAGAATTCAGTGACGGATATTATAAGCCCAAGTTTTTCAGGGACACAAGTCTGTCTTAGCCTCCCAGGGAATTGCATGCAAGAATCTCAAGGAAGCCTTTTGCCCCCAAGTTTGGCCCTGGCTGCACAGGAGGAAGTCCCAGGGAATATGTATGACTAGGCACATAAAATGCAGCTCCAGACTGACCTAGCCCTTTATATATAAAGCATCAATTCCAAAGGCAGACACAGAAGCACTGCCAGTCACTGGTGGCATTTCAGCATCACCTTGCACTTACTGGTAAATCAAGGGCACAGGCAGTGTTCCCAATATAAACTTGATTCTTTCTTCACCATCAGCATGTCTGAAACATCCTATGAAATGGGACTATATGAAATTTGCCTTATTGGTCATATGCTCAAAGGCTGCTGCTACAGGTAAAGGGATGGAATTTTTCCCCATGCTTGAGCTGAATGGCCATCACACTTTCGGGGCAACAATTGAGACCAGTCAATAATACAGCCATTTTTTCTTTCACTATTGACAAATTTACTTTTATGTCATGTTGATATGTCAATAGCATCTATTTATTTGTCATCTCTCTTGCAGCATTCTTCAAAATTGTGAAGAAATAGGAAAAGTCCTCAAAATCCCTCAGTAACTGGATGCCAATATAGTGTCTGATAATTCGTAGTTGTTGCTTAAGGTTCTTCCATTTTTGTTCATATAGAAAAAATTACACAATTGTATCCTAGAAGTAAATTTTTTGGGTTTCTTTTATTTTAGTCTTAAAATTAGATTTTTTTATTCGTACACACAAATATAGAGAAGCAAAAACTTCTGAAATAAAAAAAAATAGGGAAAAGGGAGGGAAAATAGAGGAAGAAGCATTGGCTTCACCACAATTTTTAATAGAATAATAGAAATTTCTTAGAATATCTGCTAATGACAGATCTTATCTGCCCATTTTGGTTTTCCATCCATGCACTTCAATCCAAGTACAAACATATTTGGGAGAAGAATTCACAAAATGCATTGTGCAAGCCTGTCCACAAATCTGGGTCATGTTGTGAGAAAGCCTTTGCCTAATTTATAGCTTTGAGAAGAAATTGTGCAAAAAACTTGTGGTTGGTCTGACTGCTGGAAGATTTTGTCAAAACCAAAAAAACCTGATTCAAAAGGATACTTCATAGATTCATATAAAGAAAAATCTTCTTATAGGTGTGGTGGGTGCTCATCTGCTCTCTCCTTGATGTCTCAAGGATTATATACTAGGAGGAAGGGATACTTCTGCATGGAGCAACTGCCTGGTTTTAAGCAACCATTCTTGCACAGCAGTTGACATATTTTCAAAGGTGAAAGTATATTTTTTGGGGTATTTTTATGCCAGGGAGGAGCCTTCTACTTAGAGACTATTAGCATTGTATTAAATTTTTGGCTTTGGAGAAGACGCCTGTCAAGTTTAACAATGAGAACCGTAAACTTCTCCTTCTGAGGAGATGTGTGATGCTCAGGCAGCATTGCAGGCATTGTTTCCCATCTTCCCTGGAGCTGTTTCCTTATTTTAGTGTGGTTCAGGCCCAAATCCAGTACTTTTGGAGTGGCTGGCCTGTGCCAATGTAGTAGTCTGAGTTAATGGCTTCGTATTGCTACCATTGTCTCAGTGGTCAGAGTCCTCCACTTTGGCCCAGTTGGGGTCGCTTCTCTTACACTTCAGGTCATTAACTGTACAACTTTGATATGTGCAAAATCACACACACATGGTAAGTAGGAGGGTTTCCTTTACTGATTTAGAGTAGCAATGAAGAAAAAAAACCCAACACAAAATTGCAGAATTAATGCCACCATATCTTAATCTTTCCAGTCATTATGTCCACAAGTGTGAAACAGTCTGCGGGATGCCAGATTCTTCCTCTACAAGAAATGCTGAATTCTGATAACCATTGAGTGATCCCTCATTTCTTCAATGTGCAAAGCTGTGAAACCCCAAGGGTTATTTTTTTCCCTTTCATTTCTCTGCTGACAAGTGGCATGGGAAGTGTAGAAAGAGTTTAAAAATTTAGCTTTGAGAAAACATATTCCCAATGGGACCTACTTTATACACTGATTTCAATGGAAAACTATTTTCCTAAAGGGTTTTTTTTTCATCCCCTTTTCCAGCTTGCTTCATGAAACCAAATGTTTTACATAATATTGGAAATCAACCCCCACCCCTCACTTACTCCCTCCCCTCCCTCTGTCTGTCTCTCTGTGGAATAGGCAAATCAATGGAGAAGTGTTCAAGCTTTTGTTAAAATGAAAGAATGGAAAATTAAAGGAGGTTGTTCAGAGTAACAGTCACATAAAAATGTACAGCCTGTGGTTCTTGACTCTCTTTGACTGTGGAACTGTTGCTCGTTTCTCTCCAGCTGCCTGTGATAAAGGTGCATATGCGGTCTGTATATAATTATATGAGGGTGTGCAGGCAAACCTCTGCACAGCCAGGGTGATGTGAGCTTTCTCTGTACACTCATTATGTTCCTGGACTTTCAGATTTTTGTAGACAAAATAAGATTTCTTTCATTAAAATGGGATTTATTTGTGGTTCAATAGCCCGAGGCTGTAGAAAAACAGGGCATTTCACCATTGTGTCATCGAACACTGAACTCTTGCCTTTTAATTATATGGGTTTCTGACACCCAACCAGACTTCTCTTTTTTTTTTTCCTCCTCCCTTCAAGGGAGATGACGCAATTGTGACATAGCCAGGCCTCAAATAAGAAATTCCTAACCCAGATGGACACAGTATAAACATTCAGATGCAGAGACACTCAGTTTTGTATTGCAGCAGGACCTGGTTGATTTGAACCACACTTTTCAGAGGGCTCTGCTTGCCCCCAAATGAGAAATTATTGATCCAAAAGGAGCAACATAAGGATTCTGTCATGCAGGGATAGCTATGTGAAGTTTTTTCCCAGGCAGATGGACCAATTGAATAGTCAGTGCTTCCCTGGTGAAAAATGAAACTAGAGCAGGTTTTTCAGGGTTTTTTTCCTGGTTCATGTGAATTCTTACCAGTGGTATCTGAATATGAGGTATTTCTTATCCTGATGTGAAGAAACTAAAATGTTCTTAATTATGCCTAGTTAATCTGACCTGAAGAACAGGTAAATGTAAAGATATACAATCCAGCTTCACATAGATCAAGGAAATCTTCAACCTGAAAATGAAAAGCGCTCAACTGTCCTGATTCCTATGAAAATTCAGTTTTGTTGCAGCTTTTTAACACCTCTGAGTCTCAGGCCATCTGGATTCCTTCACATGTGTGATCCAGGCTTCCCAAAGGTCAAAAAAGTCTGGTAGTGTAGATCTAACACTCACATCTGCAGGTCAAAAAGTCAGAGTCAACCCTGAAAACTCATGAAGATCATTGAAGCCTGCCTGGTCCAGAGGCTGACACCTTCAGTATATATATTTCACAGAACAGTGAAAAAGCAGAATTTACAGTTAAGAAAGGATCAGTGTGAAACTATGAGGTGAACATGTAGGAAATGCATACATATATATATATATATATATATATTTATATGTTTTATATATTTATATATATATATATTTGTATTTTTAAAATTTTCTTTTCTGATTCAAGATACCCATTCTGGGAGAAGAAATGCGGAAATAAAGAAAAAGTCCTTAAATGTTAATACCTCACTACTATTCTGCTGGTAAAAAAGTCATTTCACTGACATTACGTTTGCAATGAAATTTATAAAATTATATGCAGTAGAACATCAACTTTTTCAGGCACAATTTCACAATAGTTTTCTGATTCAAAAGGCTCTAGAAAAAAGATAAGCTGTTTGAGTCTTCTTCTATTCAGATCCATAACTTAAAGGACCATGCCATCCTCATGGAAAGACAAAGAAGATATCAGCTGTACATTGTTGCATTCACAGTAATATTTTTTACTATGATATTATATCACATTGGGCAAAATTATCTGAAAGGATCTTAGGGAGAATTCAAATATAAAGAATTCTTACCACCAGAGTAGGTAAGTATTTAATCCAATTGAATGTCAAGACTGAACACCTAGTATTCAGTTTCCAGGCTTTCTTCACATGCCACTATTATCACTCATCAATTAGATGAATTAAATTTTTGCAACCAAGAGAAAGCCTTGCATCTCCCTTGGACCTGATTCAATGTCTCCCATGAGATCAGGAAGGCTTTTTTCAAGCTTTACCATTTTCTCAAAATAGTCCTGCAAACACAAACTCGGTAGGAACCCGATCAGTTAAATGGAACCACCATTTGAAAGAATGGCTAAAACTTTTTGATATGATCCAAAGGATGATAAAGAATTTCCCCTTGGATACAAAACCTAAGGACTGTACAGCCAGGGAAGGTCCATGTACCATCTCCTGTGGTCAGTGAGGTAGATCTTCACAAAAGCTTTCCCAGCCACATGACACCTGCTGCAACAAGGCATTAATGATGAATACTCAGGAATTCACCACAGTGTCTCCTGATGTGTTATGTACTGTCTGATCTCTATGCTTTCCTAAAATCATTGATGTCATTTTGGCAATGTAAAGAGTCACAAGGAAAGAGAACAAGAATCTGACAGTGCTTCTCTCTCAGGCTTGTCTACCCATAATCTGTGGGATGGAAGCTCAACACAAAGCACACTATGAAAACTGGTCACAGCTCCTTGCACTGAGTGTGTTTTGAATGGAGTTGAAAGCCAATAAGAGGGTTTGTGCATTTTCAGTTGGCTTAAAGGCATTACACAAGGCCAGCCAAAGTTTGGGGTAAGAGGGCAGGAGGCAACCTAACCAGTTCTACACAGGAAGAGTTAAAAAAACTACTGTGCCCCCACCAGACTCCTTGTCCTTTGCATCATTTTTTCTCTAGCATGTTCTCCATGTCTTTGGAAAATATAAAGAGCAGCAATTGAGTTAAACCTTGGCTGAATTATCCCTTTCATAAGGCTGTGTCTTCAGGTTTTTTAAAGTAAAGGTTTCCTTTATTAATTTTGCCCAGCCAGCATTCACTTAGCATTTGCTTTGAGGGATAATTGACAGGTTGAGGCGACACTCGCCAGAATGAGAGCCATAAATCAGAAATAATTTCCAAAATTGGCTGAGAGGCTGATATGTTGAATAGTCAAATACAGGTAAAAATCTCTCTATTACGCCTGACAGGAGCAGCAAATGTCAAGAAAGTGCTCCTTAATGCACCAGATTCGATTAATTTTGTGGTTCCTTCTTTGGGTGATTTTGTCTTTGGAATGCCACTGTGCTCTGAGAATGCTACCAGACTGTTCTTCGGAAAGGGGGAGTTTCTATTTTCCTCTTAAATGAGGAGTAATCAAAATTGCTGCATAAAAAAAGATTTTTAATTTTGTTATGCCTTTAAAGTCCCTTTCATAGTCCCAGCCGTGAAGTGAAAAACAAACAAAAAAACCTTAAAAATCCTTCACCCCCAGAAGATTAAATACATGAGGAAGTGAGGAAATGGCAATTGCTTGCTCATGTAGGACAACTTGGTGCCCACTTTTGAAGGCCATGATAAAATCCTTTCAGTTGAATGGCATGGGATGGTTATAAAGGAAGGAGAACGGCCTGGTATAAAATCAGCTTTCAATAGTTGGGTTCACTCTGTGCTTTTCTCTCAAGGCTATCAAAACATTTTGCCAAGAGCGGTGCGGTTAGTAATGGATAACTCTTACAAGGAAATAGGTAACTATGATCTTATTTGGTAAATAGAGAATTCTGTTGGTGGTAATGTAAAGACAGTGATTAGACTCTAACTCCCATATCCTGAGTCCACAAAGCCAGGCTTTCAAGTTTCATGCTTTTCCCAACCAGACAGCAAAGGTCAAAATAATGAGATTTATGAAAATGAAAGCAATTTTGGTTGGTTTATCCAAATCTTTTTCATGACCTTCTGCTAAATAAAAGGTGTGCTTCCTCCAGGCCTTCTGAATGCAGGCACACACATAAAAAACATATATACTGCAAAAATGGCCAAAATTCAGTCCCAGAATAAAACTGTGAAAATTCACAGTTTCTTCCTCTGAGCAATTATTTCAGTTTTCGCCAACAGGAATGGTGAGATTTTAGCATCAGGTTTTTTTGTTTGCAACATAAATACTTGTAAAGCAAAAAACTGGTAGCTTTGCAAACTCTAGATGTATTTAAGGATCTTCTGTGAAATATGATGGATGAGGGGGAAGAAAAGAACAGCTCTTGTCATGGGAAGCCAGAAAGGGAAAAGTTCTCTGAGTACCCCGAGACTCAAGACCTTGAGAGATAACAAGGTTGGGGTCATGGTACAGATGGATTGGAGCCGATAGCGATGACTGAAATGCACAGAGAAGTGTGGGCTGTAATCAGACTGACAGATCACAGTATTTCCCACTACTCCAAATTTACTTCTTCCCTAAAGTCATAAGCAGGTCAGCTTCTCCATTCCTCTGCCTCAGATTTTATATTTGTGTATAACTCGCTTGTACCGGAGTTAAAGATGAAGTTCAAAGCTGGGCTCCACCCAAGCTTGATTACAAAATCTCTCCCCATAAAACAACCTGTGCATCCGTTCTGTATTTTTGGAGGCTGGAAAGCAGACTGGCTGCTTCCTCAAGACAGCACATTTACACCCACTGCAAGGGACCTAAGATGCTGTGTAGGGACATCTCTTTTTATTTACCTCAAATCCTGCTGGAGAGACCATCTTCCAGGAGGACAAAGGGAATATGGGTTGTTTAATCCAGCAAAATCCTGTCTGAGAAGGGGTATAATCACTCTATAAAAGCACCAAGAAGAAACTCATGTGAGCACAGAGAGTTCTATAACCAGAGACAGCGCTGAACCAGTAACAAAAGCCTGTAGAGTAACCTTGTCTACCCTTAGGCTGGAAATTATAGGAAATTTCTTGGAACAGATTTCCAGTAAGGGAGTAGAGGAGAAAACTACTAAATCAGCTACAAAACCCCCCAAACCTGATAACTCCATGAATTTTTTATTATTCATGAATGTTGTCTGTAGTGGCTGTGAGTTGGACTTGACCCAAAACACCCTTTTTACAATCACATGCTGCTGGTGTAGAAAAGAGGGAAAAAAGTATCTAGTACAATCACTTAATTTATTTATGTTAGGAAAGTGATGACACTTGTTAGTCACAACTGCTTTCTTTAGACTTGGAGAAGCTATTTCAGCATCTCAACTTGAGGCAGAAGCGCAGGGAAGAGAATGGTTGGATCTGTACAAGGCAAGTTGAGGGCAGTGGAGACACTTCAAAAGCCTTACGCTTATTAATATTTTATTTAATTTTATTTATATTGTTGCATTTTATTTTATATTAACATACAAGTAGAAGCAGCTACATATTTATCTTGGAATTTGATTCTCTCATCTCTACTTGTATGTAGCAACCCCTTCTTGAAGACCTCATCACAGTGAGGACCGTGACTGAAGGCTACATCAAATCTGGGACTAATAAAACTAGACTAAGGCTGGGATCAGAAGTAGGCTCACCTAGGAGTACATTTCCTATCACAGGCACCTATGGTTTGATGGGCCACATACATTGAACGTAGCTCAGAGCCAGCAAAACTCTCAAGGCTTGAGATCTTACTATCCTCTCCTAACAAAAATTTCTCAGATGTGGGAAAAGACTTATAGGAAAACTCCTCACCCTAGGGAAGGTTTTCCCCTCATTCCTTCTCAAATGAGAGGAGTATCTAATAATACAGTAGCCATAACCATTTGAGTTTGGCCTGCTCCAGTTTGAACACCCACAGTGTATATTTCTAAACCATTTGCCCTTCCCTAATTCTTACAAACCACTTTACAACTCAAGTCTAATCAATAACAACTGTGTGAAACAGCACTCAGACAGTAAAGAAGTTGGAATTCCCCTTAATAGCCCTTTAAAGGAGTTTTAATTAATTCCATGTGCTTCTGTAGGATTATTAACTTTACAGTACAACTCCATGTGAAAGCTTTAAGACATTTCACTTATGTCTGCAGGATGTTATGTTAAAAAAACTAGTTTTCATCTCTTGTCACTGCTCCCTATTAGCTTCTTGAGTAATCTTAAAATCCCACTCCTCCTTGCTTTGCCACTTTAACTAGCCATCTCTGCAGTTTCTCCCTTTGGCCCCTCTTACATTCCTTCTTCTAGAGCTTCATCCAGCTCCTAGTAAAGGAAGATTTTCACAGATGGTAATGGGAGCTTGGCAGGATCATTCCCTTCATTTTCCTTACTACTCAAAGAAGCCATTTCGATAATCCCATGCAAAAAATCCATTGCACAGCTCCAGTTGGAAGCCAAAAACTCTTAACTTTTACTCAGATGCCTGATTTTTTCACTTTTTTCAGTTGCCCATGGGTATTTCTTTTCTTTCACCATCTCCAGGCTCCTCCCAACTCTTGCTCCTCTTTTCACTCCTTCTGTTCTCCTTAGCCTTTGTTTCCATTCGTTCCATTTCCTAATCCAAGACCTCTTTCCAGGATTTCCTAGTTCCTGACTTCCTGCACCTTTTCCCCTTGTGCCACTGATCCTTGCCTTCTTCCAGTTCTTAGTACCACTGAGCCATTCATCTCATTTCCATTAATCACATCAGACTTGTGCTAATTATTGTTCAGCCGAGATCTGAAATAGCACCAGCAATGAAAGAGAACAAGAAAGAGACAAGAGGAGGAAAGATTTGCTTTTTTCCCACCATCATATTTACAGCCAGTGACTTTTCCTAATGAGCTTAGGAAAGGAAGGGAGGTGATGTGAGAGCAGGAAAGCCTGAGCCAGTGTGCAGTTAGGGGCTAGAGTTCATGAGCTGTCCTGAGCATGTTTTATCAGGTCACTGACTCAGACGCACCATAGGGCAATTTCTCTTTCTCAGCATTAACCCTCAACTCCGAGTCTCTGCTGGAAGGGCCTCCCCCTTCACAAACACTCCAGGATAAGATGATAAGAAGATTACAAGTAAAGCCTCTCTTTAGCAATTCCACATCTCCTGTCAGACACAGCAAGTTAAATTACAGTGCAGGCTGCAAATGCATTGATCATCCACTCAGCTCCTACAACCCAGGGGTGAAAAGATCCATGCCGAGGATAAGTGAAGTAATCTCAGGAAAGTTTATTTTAGCTGGGAGGGGTTAAACAAGTTCAATGAGGCAAGGCTTTGGGAGGGCGCTGGAGCCAAGTTCAGCAGTGTCTTGTTTGTTCAGGTAGGGGCTGCAGGCTGTACACTCCACAGCTGTTCAGGTCCTCTCCAGAGCACACAGATTGTGCCAGGAGAGCAGCACTGCCTCACCAACAGCATGGGGAAGGGCTCCAGCCATTCCAAGAAAAGCCTCCACACCTTTGCCACAAGCAGACACCCATCAATACACTGACTACCTCTTCATTGTAGTTACTTTATGCTGCTGAAACAGAATAGATATTTTTTCTAGAGAATTCACAAGAATTCCCCTTTTTAAGCAGGTGGCAATAGTATTCATCTTATCTATAAAATCTATACAGTGTTTTATGACAGAGGAAATAAACCTTCCTAAGCAGTTTTGACAGAGAAGGCAAGATTGTCCATTTTAAAGATAAAAAAAAAGAGATTATAAATCATTAGGAGTGCTTATGAATTCTATTCATGACTGTCTTCTTTATTAAAAAGACCCATTGTAAAATGGAAAGTTCAGAAGGCTTGGTGGTGAGCGAAAATGAATTATAATGACATCACTGGGTCATGAACTAGGCCCACTGGCTACTTTCCAGAATAAAATTGACTGGAAAGATCAGATGAGCCCATTTGTACTGAGAGACATCTGGGTGGCAGCCAGAGAATCTGGGTTCAAGCTCCCTATTTACAGAACACGCTTCCCTTTCCCCTTTCATTACGAGGAGTAATCTGGATTTCCCAGGCATGATGTGTGGGATAGTGATGTCACTCCATTGAGATTCCAGCAGGATTTTCCCTAGAAAAGTTCCTCATAGTCCTCACTCGGTGAAGGACCCTGTGAAGAACACAAATGTCTCAACTTCCAGCTGACATGTACAGTATGTTCTCGTGCACCTTCAAATATGCACAATTCACCAGAATTTTCTGTTGCTTTTTCATTGTCATCTCTTTCCCAGATAATAAACAGTGTCTGAGTCCCAAGCAAAGCTCATTTCTGCTAAGAGGTCAGTTGTAAGCTTTTGAGGGCATTTGCTGCATAAATGAGGGGATACCATTTTCCCTTTTTGTCTTAACTTTTCCAGGGGTCTTTCTAAATGCAAAATGACATCTCATTTGAAGCTTTCCAGTGTCGTCTTCATCTTTCCTATTCTACAGTTTATACATCTTTGATATTGCTTGGGACTTCAAGGAAGCTTTTAACTAATGCTGTAATACCTATTATCTGAAAAATTTAGGTGCACATACACTTGCCAAAGAGCAAAAATGCAGATCAATTGGATGTCAGCAGTCAAATAAAGTGGAATAGTGTATTTTCTGGGGAAGAAAAGAAGTCTAACCATCTGACCTTAGCACTGGCACCATCTCAATATTAATATATTTTATGCATGCATGTGATAACGTTATACCTTCCTTATGGTCCTGCAGGGAAGTTTCCCTTCTCCCTGCTGAGGATTATTACCTATTCAGAGGCGGTTATGATTATAGATACTTACTAAGACAAGAATAATTGACCATAAAAACCCTTTTATATTCCCACAATTATTTTTGCATTGACTAAAAGTGTCGAGAAAATCTGATTTTATTAACAGGCCCCTAATTTTGCTTTCGTTGAACTTTTGAGTGGCTCTCATTCCCCACCCAAAGTATGTTTTCACTTTGAGGCATTTGTCAATGCTGAGAAAGAACAATTTGCCATAAGATTCCTACTGGGAACACATGGATCGAATATCAAAGTAAATATGATATATCTACAGGAGAAGGAGCAGGTTTGGGAAAGTTTTGAGAGCGTGTGTACATGGAGGAGCGTCAAAAGACATTTCTGTGTAGATTCCAGCAGTCATAAACAAGTCCATGTACAACCAAGAGTCTGACAGAGATTGAGATGGAGCCAAAAAAGCATTTAATGACAGTTTTGGGAGAACTGAAAGTCCAGTTCTGCTCACAAATGTGACACTCAGGTAATTCTTTAGTAAAAATTTGAGTCCTAGAATCCTATGAGGTTACCTGAGAAGATGAATTAGCTGAAATGACATAACCAGAGCCCATCCAGGAGATACAGGGAGTTAATAATATAGATGAGAAGAGTGACATCAGAGTGACAGATTCTCAAGCACAGCTCTGTTAACTGTAGGTGAATGAACAGCTTTCTTCTAGCAGGTCTTTACTTCAAAAAAAAAAAGCAAAAAGAAAACCCCAAACAAAACACATTCTCATTGCTTTCAACCAGACATGGCAAAACAGAAACCCAGAAACTCTGGATCCTATCCTGGCTTGAGGGAATGGGCTGGCATTCAGAGTAAAAGAAGAATGGACAGGCCCTCATTTTGCAATTATTATTACAATAAAAACTTTTTCTTCATGTCAGCCGAACGTTTTCTGAAATCCAAATTTCCAAGAATGGGGTTTTTAAAGGCACTCACAAATCTCTAAAAAAGTATGGTTCACTTAGGTGCTTTCAAAAATCCAACCCAAACAAGTTTACGGGCCTTTTTCTGAAAATGTCTTCTCTATGCACTGATTTGACTGTGGCCCAAAGCTCGTTAGATTAGGGCCCTTAAAAATTCATCAGTACCCAGCTCCAGGCTGGAACTGGATAAATAAGAGGCTTATTCTCTGTAAAGCACTGTGAAGGCTCTGAGAGCAATCTGCATAAGCATTTCCATGTGTGACATGGCACCATGAAGGAAGCATGACTTTCTCCTGATCCAGACCTGAGCTCTGTTCCAGGTGCATCTCTCCATCTGATGCCTACTGAGTTCACTGTAGAAGCTATTCCATATTTTGTCGCTCTTTCCACCTGAAAAAGGGACTTCAGGACTTGGCCTGATGTCAACAACAAGGTTAACTGGAAATGTTTCAATAAAATATGCTATTTCTAAGCTAAAAATTATTTGTGGAAATATTTCGGCTTCAACAGAATTTTTATTTATAGGACTTCTAAGAGGAGTGTGGCAAATGTCTCTGCCTTGAAA
Source organism: Agelaius tricolor (assembly GCF_023055355.1). Lineage (NCBI taxonomy): Eukaryota > Metazoa > Chordata > Aves > Passeriformes > Icteridae > Agelaius > Agelaius tricolor. The sequence goes on along the minus strand of NW_027269276.1, from coordinate 5,169,859 downwards.
TTTGGTTTACTTTCCACTTTGAGTTTTCAGTGTCACCCAGGCCAAACTCCTTTACTATGTCTATACTTCATCAGTTCTTTCCTTCCAAATTTACTATCCTCAAAGACAAAGCATTCACATTTTTTAAGTCTTGGATATTTTTTGAGTCATTAAGGAATGCAGTTGTAAGGGCAGGATGCTCTGTGGCCCAGCACATGGCTGAAAACTGACTTCCAGCTGCTGTGCTTGTTCAGTATGAAAGGGCTCATACCCCCTCTAAAGAACATCCCTGATTCTTCCTGAGGCTCAGCTTGAATATTTGCCAATATTCTGGAAAACCAGGCAGGTCTTCAAGTTACCCTTGGATGGGTCCTTGAGATAAAGAACAGGTGTACCCCGGTCCTTTGCAAAACAGAGATAAATATCCTTTCCATTTCCAAGAAATATTGCTCTCATTTAAGAAAATGCAGTTGCCAAAATCACCACAAAAAGGAACTGCTGCCTTCTCCCATGTAGGGACATATTGTGGGTTAATCTTGAGAGTTGCTGTCCTATGGGATTTTATTTCCCTGAAAAATTTGTAAAGCTAATTTGAAATATTTTCATCTTCAAGAGAAAAAAAAAAGTAACAGAAGAATTCCTTCCTATTAGATTATATCCATGAATGAAAGTTTAATTGTTTAGTTTAAAACTGTTTAAGGAAACCTGCACATGAATAGGAAGTCAGGCTTTTAAGAAAGGCAGTCATAAATATAAACAAAAACGTGATGCCAAACAGCAATTAGTGCTTTGTTCCTTTTCTGAATGACAGCATGCCTTAAACTCATTTATTTCCAGTTCTGACTTGCTGCAATGTGTAAAAATACTACTACAAATACCCTAAATAAGCTTTGTCCTTTTCTCTTGGGGTTCTCTGGCTTTTGCTGACTTTCTATGCAACATTTCCCCTTTATTGTGCAAGATACAAAGGTCTCCACCTCTTCTTTTTAAAAAAAACCTTTCTTTTGAATGGCAATTATACATAACTGACTTACCTGGAAATGTTTCACAGATACAGACAGAGATTGTGCTCACCAGTGGGAGTGCTAACAAACTGACTGCCAGGATTTTAAATGCTGTGGCATGTAGAGTCAGCACAGATCTAGATGGTTCTAATTGCTAGCAGTTGTTGAGGGACTGTCAGAACCATTTATTCTTACCACTGATGGTAAATTTTCGGGGAAATGTCACTCTGGACAAGAAGGTAGATTTTTCAAAGGCACAAATGGTAGTCAGGCATCTCACTGCCATTTTCTGCTTTGAAAACCCTGCCCAGCTCCTCAGACAAGTTGCCTGGCAAGCAGATGTGTAAGGATGGATTGGACATTTAGGTATCAACACCATCTTTGAACTCCTTGGATGAGGAGTCTGCCAACATTTTTTTTGGCCTTTCCTCTAACACTTCATGTCTTCTAAGATGAAACACTAGCAAGTTCTTTAAGCCCATGTTATTTTAAATACAGGCCAAGACCTTTAACGAATTTGCTTAGTGGTGGCAGAGGAGAAAGAAAGATTTGGTCCTAAGTGTTGTTCAATAGCATGTCTTGGTTTTCTCTGGATGGTAGCCAGGACTGATATTTAAGAGGTGTTTTGCTGATGGACTATACTACCTCAGTGACAATAAACGAGTAGCAAAATCCCCAGCAGCATATCCATCTAGCTAAAATCTAAGAATAGATTCATAAAATCAGAGAAAATTCACAGAAGAGCCTGCAAGGATTTAACTCACCATTATCAAAAGAGAAAGGAATATAATCCTCTTCTAGAGCACTGGTTCTCACACTTTGGGGGCAAACAGAGCATTGTCAGCACTCCAAATTTGTCATGAACCACCAAGCACAATTAATCAAATGTTTAATTGAAAAAACATTGAAAAGATAATAGAACTTTGACCACAAGGGTAATAGGACTTTGAAGACAACCTGCCAGAACCTCAGAGACCACTGATTGCCCTCAGACTAAAATCTGAAAGGTGTTTTTTATGAAGTTACTCAAATTATCTGCACAGCACCCTAAATTAAAAATGTTAAGAATTAGTGAAATAAGAGTAAAAAACTCTCATTGACTGTTTAATTTATAGAGTTTTGGATGTCTTAGCTTTAAAAGTGTGCATGTAGTAAGGAAAAGTCTTTCCTATATATTTTCTCAGCAGAAGCCCAGAATTGGCAGTGGGAGTTTTCTTTTTCTTTTAGATAGTAATATCTAAAAGATATTAAAAAAAGAAAAAAAAAAAGAGAGGAAAAAAAAGAAAGAAAAAAAAAGAGAGAAACTATCCAAATAGTTGTGAATTAATGGTACAGTACTAGAGGTATGACATGCAGATCAACCTTTTAGGAAACTGTTCAGGATAGAAAAATTAAATTCAGTCATAGTTTTATGTCATTCACTATATTTTTTTGAATTTTAAAGACTAAGTAACTAAGATCTTGAAAAAAAAAGCACTAAATTTTCTTCAGATCTAAGAAACACATTTCTTCTAGAACATAAACATTTGAGTTGTTAATGTTAATTTCAGAGTATATGATAGAAGTCTTGCTAATCACTGATGAGGTTTCTGAGGTCACAAAGAAAACTTTCCCAGTTTACTGCAAACTCAAATGACTACCCATGAAATAAAATGATTAAAATAATTTCTGTGTTTCTGTTTAAAACAAAGGTCCCAAACAAAATTATTGAAAACTTGATGGGGAAAGAGTCAGTCTTAGATCTAGGAAGACAGAGAGAATCCAGATGCATCTTTAAAGTATTGACAGGGAGTTTTCATCAGGTGTTTTTGACCATGGCATAGATCTGAGGGTCTGAAGAAAGTTCTGAGAGCATCCTCTGAATGAGCATCTGCAAAGTCTATAGCACCCAAGGTCCAAAATTCCATTGGCCCCAACTAAGCAAGATTCCCTGTATTATCAATGGGTGAGATCCATAACACCTTCTGAAGGTTAACAAATAAACAAATAATTAAATACTATGGAAGTATAAAGGTATAAAAATCAATGAAAATTTGAAAGTGCAGAAAGTTTTCTGTTGGAACTTTCAAGTTTATATTTTAACTGGAACTCACAATCCTGGGCTTTGAAAGAGACCTTAATTTTTGCCAACCATAACCTTCTAATGTGATACAGAATTTCAGCATTGAGACAAAAAAAAAATGAGGAAAGCTTAACCTACAATTACTCATCTAATAAAATTCAGAGCCTTATTCTTAAGCAGCTGAGATAACCAAATTTTATCTGCAATAAGCATCTGAACTTCTGGGACGACCTCCAAACCTTTTATGATATGTCTAAAATACACCCTTTTTAACAGTCCATATGCTCCTTGCCAGTCTTCTACCTCCAAATACAGGCACCATGCAGCCAACTCTTAATGTATGTGAAATCCCCTGGTAGACACTCTTATTCAGAAATAAAGTGTCCTTGATCTACTGTAGCTTTACTCTCCCAGTTCAGTCCCTCAAATGTGAAAGTTCACCAGATTTTGTAAGTGTAACAGAGCAATAACTTATGTTCTGATTTCTGCACTATTTCTCCATTTTTTTTTTAACTCCCTTAAGTGTCCCCATAAAGAAAAAGCTCTTGGGTGGAAGAGGGACTCACAGTGCCCTGAACTGTAGGAGCAGGGCAGCAAGAGACCTTTTGCCTCTGTCTCTGCCCTCTTATGTTTTATATGCTGCTCCACTCCCCTTCATGTAATTAATCTGACAAGTTTTTGAACAGCTGTCTAACTTTTTCCCTGAGTCTTGGGTAGAAAATTTTTATCTTCGCTAAGAACAGCATGGAAAACTTCTCCAAGTCAGTTAACAGTTTGTCTCACTGCGGGTTTTTAAAGTCTGAGTACAGATTTACAACATGTTTTATGTATATTTTTTTAGTCCCAAGGTCCCCTTCTCTTCACAGATACATACACAACGTGTCATGTAGAAAATATAAATTGTTGATTGTACAGGCACTTTCCTCCTTTTTAAACCTTTCCAAAGGTCTTTTTGTTAAATACACCCAGACACCGTTTGACAGATGAGGGGCTAATTGCTCTGTGAATTACCTCTATCGATTCCTGTTTCATGTTGAGCCAAACAAACAAAAGATATTAATGCTTCGAAAAAAATGAATGATGACCTTTCTCTGCAAACACAGCTTGCGGCCTCTGATTATTGGTGATTCCAAAGAGCAGCGGTCAATCGCAATAGCTGTAACGCTATGATCACTATAATAAGCTTGCCTGACCTTCTCTGCCATGTTAAGTGGTTTAAATTTATTTGCCCAACAACACTGGAGCTTTCATTTAAAGTCACAGAACATTCAATTCTATCTAAAGATCCAGGCTATTTTTTTTTCTTAAAAGCTATACTTCTTAAAAAAAAAAAAATCCAAAACAAGGTGTGCCTCACTTGGCAGTGTTAATAACACTGGATAAAAGGCATAGCCAAGGAGTTATTTTAACCTGGATAATCAAGAGTCCTTGTTGTGGCTCTTACAGTGTAGCTTTTTCTTGAGCATTTTGCCTTCCCACTGCTCCACCATCTAAGTGGAATTTATTTTTCACTCACTCTTCAACAGAGTTGCTGTTGGACACTATCTTTGCAGTTATCCCAGCTGGACTAAAAGAAAATCATTATCATTGAATGCAAATGTGGTCCTAAAATCCAGTCCCTGTAAACAAGATTTCCAGGGAAGTGGTCAATAGCAGAATTTGTCTACAAGCAAAACTCCTGCAAGCCCTTCATCAATGTTCTCTCTTCATTCTACCTACTCGGAGTTAGTGTGAGAAAAAAAGATAGAAATCAGGGTGAGGCAAACCACAGATGAAGGACTTATCTTTTTTGCTAGAAGCAGTCTGCAAATTTGCTGGAATGTTCTTTATCTTGAGATTACCACCTCCCTCCTTGGTTTACTATGGACAAGAAATATGTACAAGACAATCCTTTGTCTTATGTCTGTGATAATTATGACACTGTGTCCATAAACTGGGAATAATAATCCTTAGCCCCTCTTCAAAGTGCTTTTCTAAGTGTTGGACACAGCAACCTCAGTAAAGTCCTTGGGAATTCAACATTCATTTTGCTCACTGTTATAAGCCACTGTAGTCTGGTATCAAATGAAGGCTGAAATTCAGTAACAGGAAAATATGGCCTAAACTTCTTAGAGACAAAGATACAGTATCAGAAACGATCCTGGGGCAAAACCAAAGCCAGTAGAAAGCTGTTCACTTCTCTCAGCCTCATTTTTAAAATTCTATTCATCTTTCCCCCTGCAAAGGAGCAAAACCACTATGGTTTGGGAAACTCCCTCTTCTTCCACACATACCAAGTACCAGCCTGGGGTCAGGGCTCACCCTCCTGGTTCCCCTCCCTGAGTGCTCACATGCCCAGAGCCCATTTGGGTGGTGCCGTGTGGATTCAACACCACCCTCGTGAGCCCCACTCCCAGCCTGATCTTTAATCCCCCTCTCTAATCACCCAAAATATGAGTGAGCCTGGGGAGAACAGACAAACAGCCATCAGGGTGGCTCTGCTAGGAATCCAAGGCAGGATGGAGAGGAGAAATGAAGCTTGGATGGTGGCATCTTTAAAGGCAGATTTGAGTGGTGATGTAGACATGCTTAGCTTGAGGAAATCTTGGCAGTGCAATAAAGCTAAGTCAAGTGCAGGACAGTAATTCCTGCCAAAAAAAGTGGTGAATCAGGTAGTCAAACCATAGGCAAGAGTACAGGAAAGAGAAATGTGGGGAAAGTACCCTAAAATTTTCTCGGTGGATATATTGGCACAGAGTATGGCTGCAGAGGATGTTTTTGTCTGTGAAAGAAACTTCTTCCCTAAATGAATTTATTATCAAAATGCCCCTGAGGCTAGAATTTAATTTCAAATAGAGCTTAAGTAATCAGACATCTATGTCTTGGAGCTGTGGAAGGCTGAGGCCTGTTGCGCTCTGAGAGATAGATAAATCTTTAACATCAAAAATTAAAGTTCTGAGAAAAGGGTGTTTCAGGCTTAACAAAATGTTGATGCATTTATATATCCATACCAGTCAAGGAAGGAACAGTCCTTTAAACCTTTATGTGCAAAATAGATTTGAGTCAGGAGGATGGTGTAAAGGATGGCATTTCAGTGGACAGACCAAGGAAGAAGTTGTCCTTTTTTCCCAGATATGAAGTCACATCTTCATGCAGATACTGGCCAGTGTGACCATCATAGAGAAGGAAAATCATTTATTTGGAAATTGTAGTGTAGGATGCAACACAGCTGTGCATCAATAGATCACTGTGAAGCTTAACTCTAAACAAAAATCTCTCTTTAAAAATGGTAAACTGAGTCAGAAACTTGGAGAGAGGCACACAAGCAAGCAAGCAAGAAAATGAAGAAATTTGTACATCAGATCCCAAAGTTTCACTTGCAGGGTTCAAAAGCACAATTGAGAAAAGGAACTTTAATTCTTCCTGCTGCATCATTTTGCACATTTTAAACCAAATATATTGAGCAAGCAGGTAGGTATTCACAAACCTTGAAATAAAGAGGCATCTGGCAAAGGACTGAACAGGTGTTGAAAATATGTTCACACAGTTGTCAGGGTTTTTGATACACCGATACTGTGGAGACACTGTGGGGTGGATTTTTTTTTTTTTTTTTTTTTTGTTTGTTTGTGGTGGTTGTTTTTTTTCAGTGAAGATACTTTCAGCATTTTTTGATGGACTGCTGAGTGCAGAGAAGGTGAGGAAGGAGAGAAGTCCTGGGAAGAGGAAATTATTTTAAAATGCAGCCTTCCCACAGGCCAAAACACATTTGATTAAGGATCAAAAGTATGTTATCTACTAAAATCTTTTTCATTTGCATAAGGTGTTTGTACTCTCAGGCCAGTCTGTTACTCCCAGTGTTGTTTCTTCCTACAACCAGAATTTTTTTTTTTCTCAAAAATGCCAAGAAGGCCCAAAAATACAGGAGGGGGGCTGTTCCTGCTCCTAAGAAACTGATCCAGAGCTTCCAAGTAATTTTAACTTATTTCCATGCAGTTGCTCCAGCCCCTTATAACTTGCCTTCCAGTGCATTCTCTAGAGGAGTAAACTGGACTTTGAAAACATAGAAGGAATTAATATTAAAACCTCTGATAAACATTTTAACCAGCTAGAGGTCCTTTGAAGGGTATTTCTGACCCCAAAAAGTAGATATAATATGAGCTTTCCCTGAGCCTACCAGCCCCTTGGTTTTCAAATAGAATTGCTGTGTTTAGGTAGAGCACAAAATATTTTGGCCTGCAGGGTGGTTTTTGTAGCTCCACCAGTGCATCAGGCACTGGGACTGGTTTCTCACCAGCGTAGCTGATCTGAAACACCATTCCACACCAGCTGGGGATCTGCTCCTTAAGAACAAAGGAAACAAATTACAGCGAGTCCCTAAGGACAGAGAGCTGGCATTTCCTCCCACTTGTGCCTCCACCAAGTCAAAAATAGCTTCGGTTTGGGAGACATCGCACACAGATGAGGATTCAAACTGTTCTCAAATTGAGGATGTTGCTCTGCCTCTGCTTCTCTGAGAACAACAGTGGGCCACATTTCTGGCTCCAATAGGCTGGATGTGATAATATATGGATCTCCAAGTACTTTGGATTTTATAGGACACCTCCCAGTGGAATGTCTGCAGTTGTTAGCTCAAGGGATGAAAATTTTGTGAAGCTGTATTCCCACAACCAGATGGGATACAGGACTTTCTCCCTCAGCTGAGAACCTTGCATTTCAAATCCTGTCTAGGTAAATTACCTTTCCAGGGCTGGGTATTTCCTTTTTGGATATTCCTTGGAAGTAACCATCAGGGAATTAACTAACTTCTTAATGGCTTGGTCAGACAAGAAGGAAGGAAACTTGCACTGGTCCAGTGGGAGGCACCACTTCAGGCATCAGCATCCTGCAATTCTTCCAAGTCGGTGAATCATAGCAGTTTAACTCTCTTTCAAGGGCAAACTTCTTCCTTTCAGATAGGCCCAAGGTAGCAAAGGCAGGGCCTAAAATAGTTCCAGCCAACATTTGGCTTTGAAAACAATTTCAAAGAGAGTCACTGATGACTGCTAGGAAGAAGTCTAGCCTTGATCTAGAAGAACTGGTCAAATATCTCTTTGAGTCTAAAGTCTGGAAAACAAGGACCAATTCAAACAATGAAACTCATTCATTAGGTTTATTTAGTATCTCCATGTAGCATTCCAAGGGAACTCACAAGTAACAAGGCTTGCCCTTTCTTGTGCTTGCTGGAGATTAGAAATAATCAGATACCTGCCTAATTCCCTTATATTATACTTTAGTATATTACATTGCATTAGAATTAAAAACAGCTACAGACCTTGCTACAAAAAAGTTCAAGGTAGCACCTTCATCTCTTGACTATAAACAGGACCATGGCTCCAGGAGCTATTGTGTGCTTTTCTTTACAAAACACTGCATCACCTCCTCAATCAGTTGGGTTTACGTTTACATTTCTCTGCAGGTTCAATTCCCAGTTCAAAGCTGGGCATCTCCAGGTCAACTACAGCCTGCAGACTTTTTGAGAGGATAATTTCTGGTGGCTAGACATCCACAATAAGTTAGGGCATCGTTTGCATCAGGACCTGGGTGTTGTGTAATAAATGAAGAAAATAGCTGAGTAAATGCTCCAATGCTTCCTCAAGCTACTCAAAGGAGGGTTGAATATGATAATGGGTCAAACAGGTTTCTGTAGATAATAACTCATATCTAATGAGGGAAATTTTCACAAAAAAAGCTCAGGTGATGGGAGCTTCAGGTTGCAATTCAGATGCCAGAACTAGAAAAAGTGTCCATTTGGTCTGACCTGCTCATAAAAGGATACTTTTGAGTCTAACCCTGGTGTGTCTTAGTATGGTGATGACAAGCTGGAGTCAAAGAAACAAATGGGAATAGTGTTTTGCACTGCCCTTACACAGAAATTTCGCAGGCTTTTATCAAAATCATAACAACATTTCACTTAAGATGGAATCCAGATTCATCTCTTCTTGAGCAGTTACATCCTCTGGTAAAGCTCTGTAAAAGGTTTTCCTTCCTTCCCTAGACTCCAGTAATGGTGATAATTGATTAATTGATTCAAGATAAAAAATCTGGGTTGTATTCCTGGCAGAAGTCACTGTGAACCAAAACCCTCCTTATACAAAAAGATGTTTAAAAATGAATTACGGGAAAAGATCAGGAATTACTGCTCTCTTTCTTAAAAAAAAAATAATATTGGGTTAAAACTCAGATGTTTGAAACAATTTCCTTGAAGATGTTTTAGGTAATGTCAGTTAATAAAATCAAAAGGGTTTTAAGAGTCAAATATACTTTCTTACATTTATGTGATTTGTATAACCTTTTGCACCTTAGTCCATCTCAGCAGTAAAAGAGATTTTGCTACAAAACTGAACTGACCAGCAGCCAAACACTGCCCCACTGTTTATCAGGCTGCAAGAGTAAGAGGCAAGTTATGCTTTAAAAGAAAATACAAAAATGGTTGACATTAGAAACATTTTCTATACCAATGTTCATATGAAATTGAAATAAATATTCAAGATAAATGGTTAACCTTCACATATATGGCCCATGCAAGAATTAAAATTTGTTCTATATGAGCAGAAAGAGATTTTTCATTCTCTTTAAATAATTGTTTAAAAAGTATTCCAGTCCAAATTATGAACGTCAAGCCTACAAAATGTTATTTTTAAACATCAAGCTGTTTTCTTTTACTTAGAGAGAAGCCAAGGAATAAATTGCTAAATATAGTTTATATGTTGGAAAAAGTGACACAACCTTCATTCTCTTGGTGCTGTAAAATATGTAACTTTAAATACAAATTTTACAGAACAGTATTTTGCTCAACAGAGATTTCATTTCACTGAGTGAATCACATTAATAACACTTAGCTTATATAGTGCTTTTCATCTGCAGATCTCCCAGCACTTTACAAAACGTAAATTCATTACCAATATTTTACAGAGATGCAATAAAGGGATTTGCTGAAGGTTACAGTGAGCTGTAACACAGCTGCTGAAGGAGCGAAGGCCCAAAATCTTGTTCCTTGCCCATTAGAAGGCAATGTCTTGTATATTAATTGGTTTTTTGTTCTTCTTTCAGATTGTGTCACTGGAATAATGCCCAGAGACTTTGTTGTGGTGAAACAAACCAAGTCAGGTACCCTGCAACATTTTGTGATCCAACTACTGCATTTCTTTGCCCTGTTTATCATTGTGGTGTCTGCATGGACAACTGAGAAAGCCACATCTGTACACAGAGCAGTCCCTGATGAAGGAACTTGAACAAAATCAGGGAAAAAAGAATGAGAGGTGTGACAGTGAGCCTTTGACAAATGGCCAACTGAGTTCATTATAACTGTGTTTTTTGTGGTTTTTTTAGTTTGTTTTTTTGTTTGGTTGGTTGGTTTTTTTGGCTTGTTTTTTTTTTTTTTTTGGTGGGTTACCTTGGGAATGAAAAGCTTGGTGGAAGGATGAAAGGAAGAGGAGATGACATTAGAGGGTGGATAAAGAATGGGTCCAAATAAACCAAAAACTACTATAGAGGAATATTCCAGAGTGGTACATTCAGCCATGGTGATGGCTTTCTTCAGGGACCTCACCATGGCTCTTCTTCCCTTCTGAAAAAGAGGCTGCCCCATCCTGAAATAGGAGAGGGAATGGGAGACGTTAGAAATGAAGACATGAAAGTAATTCCTGAGTGGAAATGCTCTGTAACCACTCTCTCCAACCTTTCCTCAGGCTGCAGCACCCACGTTTTTCACTTCCTTCTGGCTCTTAGTGGGCTCAGGGAGATAGCTTGGGGGATCCAAAATGTTTCCCAAAAGATGCTTATCTTCATCATTAAAATTATCTGCAATTGATAGGAATGTAAGTGGAGATAGCAAACAGCATCATCCCAAAGTTATCTGTACTCTGCAAAGCAACAATGTCTCCTGAACTTGTGCCTCAATATTTTCCATCAGAAACTTTTTTCCCCAAATATCTTTTACAAAATATTTGGGAAAAAAATAAAAGCCGCATATGGGTAGTAGATAATAAAGAATTCATGATCTTGGGTAGAAAACGAATTATTCTTCAGGTGGTTTTCCAAATCCTTAACTTCAAAGGTAAAAAAAAAGGGATTTTGTCCTTTCCAAACTCAAATGACAGAGATATAAATTTGGATGAAGCATTTCATTCAGGAGAGACACACTGGTTTTGTGTGGATGGAATTGGGAGCAGCATCTGAAGAACCGGCATGTCAGAGCTCACTTGCTCAATTTCTTCCCAGAATTCTTGAGGAGGAAAAAGAAAAGTTTTCTGTTACTTCATTTGCAGTCGTGCTTTTAGCAGTACAATAAAATCCTACATATCATACCCTTGACAGATGTGGAGTGGTGTGTCTCCACATAAATAGAATTAATTAGATCATTGATTCACAGCAGCTGAAAATCCAACCCTCTATTCTACAGCACGTCAATGTTATTACACAAACAATAAGATTTGCTTAACAAAAATATAACTCTGGTCTTTTCAGGTATCACTGATACTTGATTGTTTCGAGTATTGGCTTTCTGACAGGGTTTGGAATGAAGCCATTTTTATTAATTTAGTTATTTTTGCTGATATAAAAGGTCGTCTATCATGTTAATGATGTATCGGTCTGCGGTACCACCGAACAATAATTACAGAATGTTCCTAATAGTAAATCATTTGTCACAATCAGGGCTCACTACAACAACCTTTTGTTGAGCAATAGAATACATTAGGTGAATGGCAATACACCTTTATGCTTACCAATTAAAGGATCCCACACATACAGCATTTACATGAACTTTACAGTGAAGTATCATGAATTATGAACTGCTGCTCACCAAATCGTGCTAGGTATAGAACTCGCTGCTAATTTTTAACTTGTCAAATCATTTATATGTATCTTTTCAAGTATAATTGGAGCTGCAGACAGATTTCCCAGTCTGTCAATTCAGAAGTGTTTGGAAAATTTCAGAGGATCAGGGACTTTGAAAATAGACACAAATAAATATTTAAAAGACCAGCTAATCTATTCAGAATGCAAATATGTCCTGTCACTCTATTACTCCATTTAGATAGTAATAAAATCTCTTGTTTTATCCATTTGGTGGAAACTGTAAAAAGATTTTAGTTTAGAAAAGAGGATTCCAAGCTGTAATGACAGGTAGTACACGAATTACTGGCTGGTCAGCTATGAAGAACAATTTGATCACACCCTGCTGGAACATCGATTTTACTTCCAGCTGCTGAATGTCATTAACATATATTAATAAGCCAGAGGAGAAACTTTTAGTGCTTATTCTCACAGAGCTGCCACATGAAGTTGTACAACAGAGGTGTTTCATGAATTAGTCTGTCCTAAAATGGACAAATTATTCTGCCCTTAAACAATAAATAGATTTAATAATTTCTGGGTTTGGATATTCCCTCCACGTGGTTTTAAGGGTCCAGGCTGTGTTCAGGTTCAGTAATCCTGCCCTTCCCTTTACCTTGTAATACCCTGCAGAAGGGAGAGGCCATGGCTGTCACTGATGTTACGCCTATTACAAGCCATTAAATCCTCAGCCACATGAGCCCAGTAATGCCTAGACTGGATAAATTAAACAAACCTGAAAATAGATCTTTTTTTTCAGTGGTTCAGAGGTTTCTCACGCTGACTCTTGGATTGAGTCAGCATGGATTTGCCAGACCACCAAGAGAATGTCCTCTTCCCTTGCGAGGTCCTCATGTGCTTCAAATCATGATCATCTGCTGGATCCTTCTCCGTGCTGAACTGTTGAGCCTTCTGCCTCAGGAGGAATGAGGCACACAAAAATGAGAGAAAAAAAGCAGATGAGCTGCCAGAGCAGCGCTGTACTCCACCCATATGCCTCAATTATCTCTCCCAGGCCTCTGCAACACCACGCGCCACATCAGGAGCAGCAGAGGGACTACCAATGAGTAATTAAACCTCTTATTGCTTTGCATGGCTGAGTAGTTTTCATAACAGCACTGCACAAAACTTGAGATTCGCAGATTTTTATATAAGCTCCTCAACATTTCTACTTGCCTCTCTCTCCTTTTTTAATTTCAACCGTTAGAATAAACTTTATTGTGAACTGCTGGGAATAAGAGGATTTGAGCAGGCAAATGCTAAGATGATTGTTCATTAAACCCAATGACTTTGAAACTGCCTCTGTGTCAATTAAAATAAAAACTGTCAAATGCTCTAAAAGAGCAGCTTTGTATAATAGGAACTCTGTTGAGTTTATTGGCAAAGAAAGAGAGCCGTTCCATTAGGTTATGCAGAGGAAAATAATACACTGTGCTTAGGAATGGTGTCCCATTCTTGCCTGTTTCATCTTCAGTGAGGAAACCTGTACATAACATATGTATTAACATATAAATGCACACATACACACTTGCTGGACAGCTGGAGAAAGGAGTTTGGCCTTTTACTTTGTTTTTCCAGTGGATTTTTTTTTTCCCAAGCTAACAATTAGGATTAATTATCAACTTATAAACCACCGGGTTTTGTTTTGTTTTGTTTCTAACTGGATGCAGATTTAACACTTCATATAACTTAAAAATGCCATTTTGTTACAGTAGCCAACCAATCTGACAGGGGATCTTCACGCCTGTGTGTCAAGTGTCAAACATAAAATAGCTGTAAAATGGGACAATAAAAAGCATGTTACTGTAGGATTCTGACAGCCCCCGCACTTGGCAATTAGGGAGCCTTCATAACAATTAACAGAATTAAAATTAGATTGAAGAAGTAAGTGTGGGTGCGTAGGATGGACATGATGGAAGTCCCTTCCTTCTGCAGATGTCCTTCTTTCCCCATCTAATGGCAACATGTGCGTGCAGTGGCCATTTCTGGTCAAGGAGAAAACAAACATGAGGCAAAGTAACTGGGTCCTCTCGGAAGGAACAATGCTGGGTCCTCAAGAGAGCAATGAAGAGAAGGAGGGGGGGACATTAAAAAAAAAAGACTAAAAATTAGAAAATTCAAATGTCTCTCCCCCCACCCTCATGAACACCACCCACCCCTCACCATGTTCTGTCCAGAAGAAAAATCCCTCAGCCGCAATGGTTGTTTTTATTAAATTCTCCTCAATAAAAAGCTCAGGCAGGATTTATTAGGTACTCAGGGCGGACGTTTAGTATTTCGCCAGTTATTAAGTGAAAATCAATAGAAAGCAAAGAAAATGGAAGTCACTGCACTGTTAGCACGCTGTTGTCGCCCAGATATTATGTCGGCTGTCTTGTAGATTCATGACAGACGAAAGCGGCCGGGAGAGAACTCTTTCTGCTTACATTGCAGGAGCCAAAGTGGGGTTATTCATTAGATCAGGCAGCTGGCCAGATGGATTTCCAGTTCAGTTTTACCATTTATCTTAAAAACGCCTGTATCGAGTGAGAAAGAACACTGATATTATGTGATATCGATGGCAGCTTTATGTATCTAAATCAGGATTTATTGTTATTTTGTTCTGAAGACCTTTTTTTCTCAAGAAATACCATTTCACTGGAAGAAAATAATAGCTAAAACCTTGTCAAAGATAACCTTTCATGTTGTTCGTGCACCGCTGGTTGTAAAACAAATAGAACCCAGGGTATAAATAGGTTTAACCACATCCTTACAAATCATTCCCTTTAGGATTTTCCTTCTTTTTTCTTTTTTTTTTTTTAATGGTACAAACGTGGGGTTTGTTCATTAGTTGTTTTTCTTGCCAGTAATTTAACTATAAATAACGTCAGCATTTGTTTTAATTGCATTAAAAAGCTCTAGATGTTTAATGTCTCTGAAAGGCCAGAGCAGAAGGGGTTTTTCTTTTAAGTGGGCAAGTTTGGGGAGGAATTTTTTTTGAAGTTTTTTAATCTTTTGCTTTTTTTAAAGCCTCCCTCTCTGTTACCAAACTTTTCACCCAGATCATCACAACAGAAGCAACAACAGCTGTTCTACCATAAAAAAATGTGTTTTTAAGAGGCAGGACCAGATCTCTGAAAGAGATTAGCTCCTGCTCAAGCACTAGAGGAAAAGTGCGGCTTTTCAAAAGTTTTCAGCATTCAGCAAGTTCCATTTTCTCCAGATCTTTGAGTCTTTTTGAAGGACTGATTTATTTTTGCCCTAATCTGGAACAGAGTGCTGTTCCTCCTGAACTTCATCTCCCTTACAAATGCATGTTTGGAATGGTTGCAGCATGAGGGTCTTGTACCTTCCAAAAGCATCGATTGAGTGCTTGGTTTGAACCTCATATAAAGAGACACAAAATTCAGCACCCTTTGACAGTTCACTTGTTGATGGCACTAGGTCTGTTGAGCAGTGCATTCACACTATAGGTTGGTGATGGCCATTCCAGCATGGTTTATTGAATTTTTTGTTTGTTGGTTCTCAAGTAAAACTCAAAAATACTCAAAGCCCAAATACCTGAAAAGCCAAACCTATGGTAAAATAAAACCTGTGCTGCCAATCTCTAAATTATTTGGAAAACTGTTGTGAGAGTGGGATTGGTGCTATTTCAGATAAGAACAACAGCATTGGTTTATGGGGGTTTGGTTGGTCACAAATTAAATTGATAGAGACCCATTGGGACATAGGGAGAAGCCTTAGAGTTGCCACATCTCCATGACCAAGGCCCTCTTTATGCACACAGACATTTCAATCCCTTTCATTCCTCTTAACCATGCTGTTATTAAACATCTTGGCTCTTGATCAGACAGCCATTTCAACCCATCCAGATCCATGCCTGGCCATGGCAGCACCATCAAGGCTGTCCCAACCAGACTTTGCCCATATCAGGGTCTCTTTGGGAGACTAAAACATTTGTCATGACTCACACAGCAACTTCAAACACAGCCTTCATTCAGCCATCCTTCAAAGAGTGTGAAGTCTGCAGAGCACAGGAAAAAATAAAAAAGCCACTTTGAGTCAGGCAGATACATACAAGAGAACTTAGAAAGTTGTAAATAACATCACAACCCTGGCAGGAAGAAGCAGAGTGCATTGCTTTTACAGTTCTTTCCTCTTTTCCTTCTGAAAGTGTCAGCCCGTCAGCATTTCATTGACATGCTGGACAGTTTCCCCTAGCTCAGATGTTTTTCTAGGATCTCTGAATGTTTAGCTTGTCTTTGTACTCACTGTACCATGGGAAGAGGAAATTGTTGTGCCTAGGAAGGAGTTACACAGGTGTGCTCTTGCCCTAGTGATGGTTCAACTATTGCTATCCTGCAAAATCCTTTGATTTAGCACCAAATCCCAGGCAACCTCCACTGCAAATGCTTAGAGAGGCAGTGGCAAAAGCAGGAGATTTTTCTCAGCCACAAAGGTGTTCTTTCTTGTGTTCAGAAATCTTTAAACACAGTGTGGACACAGTTTATCTTCACTGTGCACATTAGTGTGTTCCTGCTAGAACATCTCTGAGTCACCCACAGGCAAACTGGACCTGGTGAAAATCAAGAGCTGTTGAAGGACACTGGGACCTTCTGTACTGGTGACCATTCACCAGTATTTTAAATATTTTAAAAATTATATTTCACCAGCAAACTAGGAGCCAGAGCATCCTCCCAGAGCATTTGTAAGATACAGGACTATTTGTAAGATACAAGCAAAGGACACATAACTGTGCTTTTTTTAAGCACTTATTTTATATATTTTGATAGAGATGCTGGATGAAATTCCTATTGATAAATAAACACAGCAGAAATGTGAATCTGGAGTTCCTAGGTCCCAGGTGAAAGCTGTGCAGCAGTTGCAGTGGTTTCAGTTTTATATAGCCATAGGCAGTGTTTCAATGCAACTCTGCAAAATATTCCTGTTTATTTGTTCTCATCATCACTCAAAATACATTTCTAGCTAGGAAAGTTTCACAAGCAATAAAACTAGCCAAGATTCCTCTCTCTAGATAATAAAGAAAGAGTCATGTCTAAAACTGTTTGGCTTAGCTTCTTTTTGAATTTGTGTCCCCCATATCATTCCAGAAGTTTAACAGAAGATATTAATTTCTCTATGATGGAAATGCCTTTTTCTCATTTTGACCAAAGTGACATGTAATGGTGAGCTACCTCCTGAGGGAGTTTTTAATTGTACTTATGTAATTATGTATCTTTCACCAAAACATTTCAACATTTGCAAAATAATACATTAATTGTTTAGTTCTGTTTTATTGAAAAAAAAAAAAAAACAAAAAACAATCAATTATATTTTTTTTCTTGGTATGCAGCTCCTGTGTCCTCTGGTGCTGGCAGTGGCAATTCTGTGACTGAGTACAGCAACCTGAACCATTTCTGCCCCAGAAAATTTTTTCCCAGATGTGTTTTTTCTGTAGTGGATTTCTGTTGCTTTTCTTTAAATTTGCTTTTAAAACGCAACTTCTGTAATGAAGCTAAGGAAAATAGAATGTATTCCCCTTAGTTCAAGGTAGAAAAGTCTTCCTCCTCTAGAAGACTATTACATGCATATTTTTCAGAAAAGACAACTTTTTAGTAGAAAATATGGAAAACATATTTTTTGCAGCATTTTGCAGCACTTTGTTGTTGTCTGATGTTGAAACCTCTGCAGGTCTCTCCAGTGCCCTCTCCACTGCCTCTCCATCTCCTTCTCTCCTCCCACGGGCACCTCTGTGGTTGGTGCAGACAGCCAGACTCACCCTATGAGCTCTACCAGGAGATCTCTGCAGTCTCTAAAGTGTTTTCCAGTTTTCCACATCAATCCCAAGGCAGAAACTCAAGCTTTCCTTCTCCCCTCTCCCTGCCTTGTCCAAGCCAGTTCACTAAGTAGTTTTCTCAGTGAGAACATTAAAAAAATACTAACACCTGATTTGATTAGATCAAAGCTTGCTTTTCTTTTTTTGAGAATTGTTAATAAAATCACACTTCTGAAAAAAAAAAACCTCAGGATGGAATGTAAATGCTGCACTAATTTAATTACACTTTGGCGCTGGGAGACACTAATGTAAATATTCTGGTGAGTAGGCCTAAGACACTTGAAGTAATTACTTAAAGGCTTCCTTTCAAAGAATCTCCCCCTTTTTATTAAATGCCTTTTAACATTAGCACTTTCTTCCTGACAAATTAAATGAAATTTCATTACTCTCCCTGACTTAATGGCATGAGGCTGCCTGCTGCAAGTGAGAGTTAACCCTCTCTGGATGGAAGACACAGAGTTTGAGTGCTCTGGTTGGCTCTTGGTGTCACCACATTGCCTGAGCATCCCCCTGGATCCCCATCATCATCCTCAAATGTGCCTCTAAGTTCTGCCTCGTACCCTCTGTCCCAGAGTATCCCATGTATCAGCTTATGGATATATCCAGCTCTTCATTTTCTCCAGGTTTAGGGGAGCACAGGTTGAAGTTGGGAGCTGATCCTAAAGGATCCTTAAGAGATATGCTCATAAAATTAAAATCCCTATGAGGAATTTCATAGAATTTGTAGAAATATAATAACAGATTCATGTTTATAATGACCATCAAACTGGGTAGGCTAATAATCCAGCATTTCATGACACTACAAAACTTCTAAAATATCACAATTCTGAGACCATGGGCACCTTTAATGCTGCATTCATGTACTCACAAAGAGAATTGAGAAAGAAGCTGTGTTGCTGATCAATACTTGTGTGAGCAGATTTACTTTTTGATCAAAGCCCACTTGACCAGTCCGTTTTGTAACTTCCCCCTCCCCATCGATTTCTCTTTAAATTAACTAGAAGTGGGGTCAGATTATCTCCTGTTTTATTTACATACCTACACAAAATCCACAGGTCCCAGCAGGCCAGTGTCCAGGCAAGGGAGCTGGTGACAAACTCTCTGTCATGCTGTTTATATACTGTCCCTGCAGCACTAGGAGCTGAGCAAAGCTTTTAAAATACCTGTGGGATCCAACACTCGTAGGCTGGCAAAGAAAGTGAAGAGGCACTGAAACAATAGCCCTCTGTCCATGCCATTCCAGGCAGGGAATCCCATCCTGTGGATCCCTCCTAAAATGTGACTCCCAGAGGTGGGCAGAGCCTGGCAGGGCAGGATGCTCCCAGCCCTCTGGAGGGTTTGATGTTGTGGGCTGCAGCAATTTCACCCCTCAGACAACTTCTGACCCTGCAAGGCTATCAGTGTGGTGCCTGTTATCCATGTGATTTTGGCCCTCTCTGTTTCTCCTTCCCTTCTCCTCTAATTGTGAGATTACTGGAGGGCCACTTCAGAGTCAGCCTCCCACCAGATGTGCCTCATGTTGACACAGAACCATAGCAAGGTTTGGGTTGGGAGGGACTGTAAAGATCATGCAGTTCCAATACCCCCACCATGGGCAGGAAATCTTCCACTTGACTTCTCCAGTGTACATTCCTGCTAACCCACTCTCTCCTGCATTATTGTCCCATAAATTAATTTCTCTGTGCACACAGCTACAATCAGAAATATTGCCCCTTTGCTGGGGCGTTCAGTTGTTGCCCCCAAATGGAGCTGATGGAGGTTAGATGATTCCAGTTGAACATTACAGCCACCTCTGGCCAGCATCTCTCTGTCAAGGTTCAGTCAGCAAACTCTTCATTTTACTCCAGCAGAGAATCTGGCCTTACACATAAATAGAAAAAAACTACTGAGCTGCTGTATCAAAATCAATCCTGTCCTGCGTCTTGGAGCTGCCAGAAACAGAGGAAATTTATGCTAGTTTTAATAATGGCTTTAAAAAGTTCTTTGATGAAAAATTACCTCTGGGTCTGCCTCTTTGGAGTGTGTTTCACCCATAGTACATGAGTTACCAGTGCCAATTTCCATCTTATCACAGATGTCCTTTCTCAGAGCTCAGAGTATTTGGGACTGAAAAACAAGGGCCTTGCAAACTCAAGTTCACATGGAACATTTTTTTTGGCAGGGTCCATAGGTCAGCCTATAAAGAAAGAAAATATCTCTGTTTTCTTCTGCAGAGTTATCAGATTTTGAAAAGAGAGCTTTCTCCTCTTGTGAGGTCCAGGTAAAAGTTCACCCATTCCCTGGCTGCTCGCTTCTGACAAACAAAAAATTAAGGACCTGAAAATAACTGTTTTATCTGAAAAAATGCTAAACATCCCAAAACAAACATTCAGCTGTGCTGCTGCCAAATTCCACAGTCAGAGAGCTGCAGGCTGAGACAGCTCTCCTCTCGCTGGGGAATAAGGGGTAAAGTTTGGCCAGCTGCCCCTTCCAGCCCTTCGGGGACCCACAATCCAATTGCAGTGTCTTAGCGGATGTGAATTTCAAGGTTACACCTGGGTGTTCAAGGGCAGGGCCAAGTGTAATCGGCACTTAGATCATAGATTAATCTTATTTGCCATCTATTAGGTTTGATTCCTGCTTCCCGCTCTCCCTCCCTAAAGCCAGGATTATTGTGATAGTTTAAGATAATGGATTCTAACGGAAGAAAGGTCACGCAGGCATTGAGATTTGGAACCTTAAGATAATATGATTAATCTAAAAGCTTCTTTCTAAAAGGGGAGGGTACACTCTCATACGTTTAATTGAGGGGAGAGAGCAAGAGAGAGGGAGGGAGGGATGGAATTAGCAACATGAAAGGAGGAGTGAAGGATCCTACTTTTGTCAACTGCAATTAATTAACATAGTGAGGAAACCATTCATTTTCAAGCTGATAAAACTGGTCTTTTTTTCTTTTAAATCCCTAAAATTGATGGTTATTCTATTTTTAGATTTTTTTTAATTGCAAGGCATTAATTGATAATAACATGCATATTGATTTTCAGGGATACATACATGACTGATATAAACTACCTGGGGTGCATGCAGATATGCGTGTAAAAATTCATGTGCTGAGGGATGGATTTTGCAGTATAAATGAGATATTCTAGTATCAGGTGCTTGGATTTTATAGGTACTGTAAGAAAACTCTACAATAAAGAAATGCATTGTAATAAGTTTATAGGGGTAGCC
The DNA here is from genome assembly GCF_023055355.1 of Agelaius tricolor. Classification (NCBI taxonomy): domain Eukaryota; kingdom Metazoa; phylum Chordata; class Aves; order Passeriformes; family Icteridae; genus Agelaius; species Agelaius tricolor. The sequence continues at coordinate 5,148,936 of NW_027269276.1, read as the reverse complement.
AAAATGTTCTGGGGACTGTGGAGAGAGACTTGCTGTCCCAAAGAACCAGCAATACTATATTGCTGCACAGTGTGACATAATAAAACCTATCCTTAGTTATTTATACTGCCTGAGATTATCAGATAAAGGAATTTTAGAACAAAGAAATAGTCCCTTTGTTATTAATGCTGTTTATTTACTTGGGTATTTGAATAACCAAACATAAAAAAAACAAAATCATGTCCTTATGTTCAGCAGATGTTGTTTCAATACCACAGGAATTTTTTTCAAAAATTTTTTGAAAAATGTCTGTCATATTTCTATTCCATTTTTAAATCATAAAAATATTTCCCTTAAGATTTATAAACAACTACTGAATATTAATAAACATGTTACAGGCCCAAATCAGGATTGCTATTAACAAGCATTTAGGTATGATGACCCTGCCCACCCACTGACTTAGAATAATAAAGTGGAAATACTTTTTAACTGACTCCTGGCTCTGAGATCTTTTGTCCCATCCTGGAAATGTTCAAGGCCAGGCTGGATGGACCTGAGCAGCCTGAGCTGGTGGGTTCACCCCTGCCTGTGGCACTGGTGGGGGCTGGAATTAGGTGGTGTCTAAGGTCCCCTCCAGGCCAAACCTTTCCATGGTTCTGGGATTCCGTGGTTCCATGGGTCAAATGCCGTCCTTTCCTCACTGGTGCTTTTTCCTCAGTCAAAAAAATGAAAGTGAGATACACACACAACCTGGTTCCCACTCCATAGGACTTTGTGCAGCCACTTAAAAATCACAGGCTTATGGAAAGGGTCACTGCTGTTGGGAGTGCTGTAGGGAAATGGGGTGTTTGCAATTCTTGTGTCTGGACTTACCAGTTCTGGGTTAATGGCTGGACTCACTCATTTTAGAGGTTTTTTCTAACTTAAACACTTCTCTACTGGGTGGATTTAGAAATCTTCACTGTTATGTTCCTTGGGGCTCAGAAGACCAACCCCATAACTCCAGCACCCTGAAGTGCACCCACATGCCCATGTGCACATCCCCAGAGCTCATTTCCAGGGTGCCCACCCTGCCTGGAGCAGAGCCAGGGTGCTGCCACAGTCCCTGTTAACATGGAATGCATGGAGCTTCTCCTTTTAATCCCCTCCCTTCATGACCAGCTTTGTCCCTTTCCACAAAACACCCTCCGAGCTCCTGCACAAAAAGGAGGGCAGGAGAATTTCCTTTCTCCCTGACCTTGCAGCCTGATGAAGAGCTACTGGTGAGATTATTCCTAGAAACTCAAGAACCAAACCAAGTGTTACTGCTGCCGTGGGTGAAGGGTAATGTAATTAGAACTTGAGCTACGACTGCTTAATCCAACCTGTAATAATAATATATGTCTATCATCATTCAGAGCTATTCTAAGACTCTGAGCAGTATTAAAAGCCATAGGAAATAATTAGTAGTGAAGAGGAATCATGAGTTGCAGGGTGCTGCATTCACACAAGAACCAGCTGCATATGGCTTTAAAAATGACTGTCTCCAACATATGCCATCCCTGCAAGAGCATCTATAGACAAGTTAATACAAGGAAATATAAAATCCCACGAATGGATTAAGCTATATATTAAGCTTTACAATTCTGTGGATAACTGAGGGAAGGACATTAAACTGAGGCTGGAGAGAGAGAGAGGATGGACCACTTAATATCTAACTGTGGGTATGCACAAGTGAAATGGTTGCTGCAGTTTTCGCACTGAGTTTGTGAAAGCGTAAGTTTTTACCAGGTAATGTTGCTCTCTAAAGTGTTTTAGAGTCTCATATGGAATAAGAAATACTGGTTTCCCAGGGAAAAGAGCAGTGAGATCAGACAAAGTTGCTGGGGGAGCACATCTGCAGCAGCTGGGGCTGAACAGGAGTAGGTAGAAGTAGGGGTCGGTCACAAGTGATGGATAGACCCACAGATCAGTCAAAAATTCACTGTCTACCTTTTCAAGGTGCCACATTAGCACACAGTTAATTGTCCATAAAACATTTGAGAGCCTCTGTGTTGTTCACTACAGCTCTAATTTGCCTCCACAGAATTGTCATATTTTTGAAGGTATTTTAGCCACACGGACATCACATTCCTTCGAAAGACTGCCTAATTCTGATGGCAGAAAAATAAATAATTAGGCCAATCCAAATTTTTAAAAAATTCTCTATGAAGTTGCAAAGCAGAAGAGGATATTTAAGACTGCCTGAAATTCATCAGGGACTGAAGGGCCTGATCTTCCAAAACTCCTTGGCCAGGGACACCAGACATTTAAACACACACATATCAAGTGCATAGACACTTCCACTGGCCTTGGTATAAAAGTAAAGATGTTTATGCCTCTTTTGCTCTGTCAGTGCCCAAAATTTGATGGCTCTGGGGAAAGCAATTTTCAGATATTTCTTTCAGAATCAGGCCTTGTATTCTTAGAGAAGGGTGTTTCCACAACTGGCTTTGAGCTTCGAGTTCAAGCAACCCCAACAGTTCAAAAGCAAATGCTAAAATGTCTGTTATTTTGCTTTTTCTCCCCCAGTTTTTGCAGGATTTGTGACCCACAGTGCTGCAAGTGGGGGACACTTTGTTAAAGAGCCATAAGCGGGATTTTGCTGTGACATTCAGCAAATTCCTCTCACTGTGAAACAACATTAGCAAATCTCCAGGCTGATGTTCTGTCTGTTGGTAGAGCAGAAACAAATATTTCCCATGCTGGGGTGCTCCAATATTGCCCAGAAACACATTGACACCAGTAAACAAGAGGTACTCCATCACTTCCACCCTCATACTACAACCATCACCCTCTGAAGCATGCAGACAGCTTCAAAGCTGATAACAAACCTAGGAAAGACTTCAAGATGGAAATTAGTGGAATAAATTAAACAGAAAAGGAAAGTCCCTCTGTTGCCTGGATCCTGGGGGATTGCACAGACATGTGAAAGCTCCCCATGGAAGGTTTATTTCCTACGGAACAGGGTTGCATCTGGAATTTTTGGTGCCCATTTCCCACAGATGAGTCCTAAAATCTGCCCCCACAGGACAAGTGCCTGAATGCTTTCAATCACCTCAGCAGATAACATTTTAGCAGAATATTTCCCCTCTCCTCCTTCATTCAGCTGCTGGGATGGGTATGTTTTTCACCTTCCTTGGAAGTAGTTGTCAGCTCTCTTGAGTCTCTCCAGAGGAAAAGCCTCTGACTAATATATGATGTGCTTATTCATCCCAGACGTAGGGCATATCATTCTCAAATGACTGACAAGCATTCTAAAATGAAGAGAGCTCGAAGTGTGCTCTAATAGTGATGGGAAGCATTTCTAGTCAAACATAAAGCAAATTAATGTGAGCCCCCACTGCACCTTTAATCTGGAAATGTCATAAAGTAATAAGCAGAGTGACCCTGGCAATGTCTAAGGTTGGATTTCAATAGATTTACATCTTAAAGGGCAACTACATATTTTTAAGTAGTAGGGCACCAAATTCAGAGCTTCTCTTTCACCAGTGCAAATCTGGAGGGACCCCACCAGTCTCAGGTACAACAGAGGTCAGTGGATGATCTTATTTTATAATTCTTCATTACAATAATACTCATTTCTATATCAGTGGGCAGCTCCCCCATCAAAAGAAAAAATCCTGGCCCCTCAATATCTCTCATTAACTTAACATTAACTGGCCCCTCAATATCTCTCAGAAGGGACAGACTCCAGTCTGCATGTCTCATTTCAAACTAGTTTCATCAGAAGTATATTTAATTAACACACTCTTTTGATTACCATTCAGACTGAAAAGCTGTTTTGAGCAGCTCCCAAAACAGAAGATTCAGTAATACAGCTAAAAAGCAGTAGACTACAGGTCACATCCCAGTGCAGAAGAAACAGTTTTCTTCCAGAAATGGAGTATCAATCCAGACCTGAGCCTTCTGTTGCTGTAGCAAATGCCATATTTTCTAGGTGAATAGATTAATAAACACACAAAATACTCAAAGCAATGACACCTGAGGAAGTTCTGTAAATTATTTCCTCCCTCTTTTCCACCAGTCTTATTTAGAGCCTTTTGTCTTCTCCTTAAGACCTTTTAGATGAAGGACACCAAGAAATCCATTTCCTAACTAGATACAATATTCTTCAGGAAAATTAGGAGACCCAAAGGAGTGAATATTGGTGATGAAGTGGCAGTGACTCCCATGAGTTCTGCAGTACCTGATGCCACAATGTGGAGGAGAAATGTGCTTACTGAGACATCCATATCTCTTTTCAGTGTTTGCAACTGTTATTTGCATTCTCTGCATGGCCTTTGCTGAGGTCAGCTCACAGCAGCTGGTGAAGAACTCTGGTCATGTTCCTGCTGGTGTCATACTGAGCCACCCCTGCCTATAGGACACGACTTTGGGAAAAATCTCTTCCAGCCACAGCTGGGCACATCTCTGAGTGAATGGATTGGTTTTCTCCTGACAGTCACCCAAGATGAATTAATATGGAAGCACTTGTGGCTTGGGAATCCAAAGCTGGAGGAGAAAATCAGGGAGTGAAGCAAAATGAGAGCATTGACACACAGTTCCATCTCCTGCAAAAGCAGAGCTCTGCTTGAAGAGGCAACACATGCTCAGGGGATGAAAACTCAGTAAGCATGAAAAAGTTAATACAATTCAACAATTTACAGCAAGATTTCATGTTAAAGACATCTATTTATTCCTGCACGAGGAAAAAAAAGCAAGATAGCTGCGTTTTTGCATTAATCCCCTACACTACCTGCCATTTTCTCTAAAACACCGGAAATTATCAAGAAAAGATTGATAAAAGAATGGGGGAGAGAGGCATCAGGTAGCAGGCATATCACTGTATTTGTGTGCTTTCACTCAATACAGGATTACATTTCAGCTTAAATCCTTCCAGGGGCTGGAAAAGAAAAGAAAAAAGAAAGAAGGAGGAAAAGAAAAGAAAAAAAGAAAGAAAAAGGAAAAGAAAATACATTTTGTGATGGGTTAACCCTAGATATTTGCCAAGTGTCCACCAAAGAAGCTCCTCAGACAGAGAGGGGAGAGAAAACGTAACAAAAGTCTCGTGGGTCGAGATAAGGACAGGGCACATCAACCAGGTAAGGTTTTGCTCCTTGAAATTCCAGTCACTGGTGTCACTCCACCGAGGAAACAGAAAGGCAGAGGTGTGCAAAAGCATGGGCTGTCCAACAGTCAGAGCAGGGAAGGGAAGAGAGAGCCTTTGGAGCAGCAGGCACAGAGTGGCCATGTAGCCCTGAGGCGGTGGCAAAGCGCCCGGCGCTCAGAAGCGTCAGGGATGGCTCCAATTTGAATTGCTGGGATCTGCAGGAGCCAGGCACCTCTTGAGGAGAGGTTCTGAAATGTTATGGTTTCCCCCAATGTAAAATGGGGTTAATCATACATCCCTAACTCACAGGGGTGTTGTGAAGATTGATCAGTTAATGTTTGTACAGAGCTTTGGAAATGTAAAGTGCTATATAAATGCTAAGGATTATTATGTTCCACTCTTTCTCTGCAGCTGAACCCTTTGGGGAAAAGGAAGAAAAATCTATTAAAAAGTGCTACTTGCATTTTACATCTCTGCTTCTTTTTCTCTTCCTTGATGCTTTTAATAACTTGGGGGGGATGATCTCTAAAAAGGGTTTGTGGGCTCATGTTCTGAATGCTCTGTCAGCCTCCCTCACCTTGTTTTCACTCATACATATTTAAGGTGGGATATGACATCCTTTAACATACACCTATACCCCACAGTCAGTGCTTGAGCTCAAACCACACTTTCTAGTGCAGGATATGTCCCTAATCCTTGCTCAGTTAGAACATGGTGGCACTGGCTGTGGGGCTCATGGACCAGATCTTCCACTTGGGCTTTGGCTTCCCCCAGGAATTGGCTGCTGGATGATGAGCCTGTTATGTGGTCTAGCTCATCCCTAACTGAACATTTAGGAACATATTTAGCCCTGTGAGAAGAGCTGTCTAGCTCTTGGTGACCGGTGTCTGTGAGCCCTAAGTGCAGGTTTCATGGGCAGCAACATCACTGGAAGTTACCCCATAAATGTAAAAGCATAAAAGAAATAGGGTGCGCAAATAAAATCCAGTCTGTCAAAATCAAGAGTGACTGTGGAGTTATTGGGGCAACATTTCTGTCTCTCCAGGCAGGAGGAAGTTGGGGCTGTTTAGTCTGGAGAAGAGAAGGTTGCATGGAGATCTCATAGCCACCTTCCAGTGTCTGAAAAGGACCTACAAGGAAGCCATGGAGAGATAAGACAATGAGGAATGGCTTCAAACAGAAAGAGAGAAGATTTAGATTATGTTTTAGGAAGAATTTTTCCCTGTGAGGGTACTGAGGCACTGGACCAAGTTGTGCAGAGAAACTGTGGATGCCCCATCCAGGGAAGCATCCAAGGCATGTTAACAAGGCTTTGAGCAACCTGGTCTAGTGGAAGATGTTCCTGCCCATGGCAGGGGGTTGGAACAGGGTGAACTTTAAGGCTCCATCCAACCCAAACCATTCTGTGATACTATTAGATAATACAATCCTACCTAAAGAAACTATACCTTGCTCTAGAGCTAAATCTCCTGCCTGACACATAAAACCTTTAAACCCCACAAGCACAGCATGTCTACAGGTGTGTGTGCATGGTTCACCCTGGGCATGCCCTACAGGAGGGCTGATGCCTTTTTGGACATAAACCACCCCAAAACTTCAGTATCTCATGCACAGTGAACTCTGTCCTGCACACCAACAGGCGCAGAGACCCTTGTCCTCTCTCTCAGCCTTCCCTAACATTTAGGATTTGCCCAGTAATACATTGAGACCAGTGGAAAGGTTCCTCTTGGTGCCTGGTCATGGTAATCCCTTTAGATGCAAAGCTGGTTAAGTTGCTTATGATCATAGATGGAAACAATGGCTAAACACAGGCAGGTGGCACTCACCAGCCCCGGTGCCATCCCCAGCAAACACACTCTGCCTCCTGGAAAGATGTGGAACAGTAAAAGCAAGACCCAGGATAAAGATTTGTAATCCAGAAAAGTGGGGAATTAAAGTTTCATTTGCTACAGTAATTCAATCAGAGGATTTGCAAGGATAAATTAATTAAAAGAAAGACAGAACAACACAAATGGTCTCAATTACACACTTTAGCCTATACCAATATTGTTACAACATTTTAATAAAAAAAAATGGATCCTTTTTTTTTTTAAGGAATACCCTTTCTCAACTAAAATCCTCTTCAAGTAAGAGCTTTATTATCTCCAATTTCTTGGCAGCCACTAGAGTAAAGGTCACTTAATAAAGTGCATTTATTCCTCATTGCAGGAAAACAATATGTCATCCCTGTGTTCATTATTTACCAAATTGTCTTCATTTTTTTCTTCACCTACTTGGCTTTGGGCTATAAAAATAAATAATATTGTAAAACTAAGCCAGGTATTTTTATAAAGGGCCAGAATTTGTCAAACATGCTCAGTTCCCAGAGTGCAAAGGAGAGTGGAAATCAGAGCAGTGGTGCTGAATGATTCATCCTCAGGAAAAGATATCCAGTTAGAAATGCAGACAGGGTGAGGGCTGAGTTTAAATAAGCTGAGAAAGAGTCATAAACTGTGAGTGTAATCACTGCTAATGGCTCAAAATGTATGACAAATAACAGCTGAAAAAAGTCATTTCAGGATTCTCTGATCCTGTGTTAACACTTGACCAAAGAAAAATTCAGATCTGAATTTTCTTTTTCTGAACAAGGGCCCAAATTATCATTTGACCTAATGAATGCTTGAAGAAAATAAAAATAAACATTTCAAATTTGATTACAGATTCCAGGATCTTTGAAGACGGTACCTGAGAGCACAAATAGTCAACAGGTTTTAGGGTGCAAACATGAAAAATATCACACATTGGAGGTTCATACATTCAAACACTCTGGTTCTTTTAACACTGTTTTCTTCCTCCAGCCTCTGACTTTCACCTGTGCACATCTCCAGCCCCAAGGTGAGTGAAATGGCACAAGGTAAAGCCAGAAGGAGTTTAAAATCTTTATGTTTCTCAACACCATTTTTTTTTCTTTTAACAACCATTTGAATTTTTATCCCTAGCATTTTTCAACCAGCTCCAGACAAAACTAATAGGATATGCGTCTACCACATCTGCGACTTTTTAATTTGTGTATGTTGCATCCTATTTCCCTGCTCTCCATCTGCTTGTTGTCTTTTTAAGCTAGGATGGTGCAGCAAGCCTTACACAGGAGGATGCTCAGGGCTGGAGTATGACTGCCCATATCCCCTTCCCAAATCACAGCCTTGCTCCCTGGAAAAGTGATGTGTCCCTCCATTCTTCTCACAGTGCCAAAATCCATGGGACTAAGGTTAGAGCTGGGGGGAGATTTTATGATGACAAGGCATTATTTCAGATGCATCAGCATCCCCATGTTGCTGATGTAAGTGCAATAAAATCACCTTACCTGGAGTGCCCATGAATTTCTGTCTTGATCTTAAACAATTTAACTGGCAAAACTTTGCTTGTGCCTACAGTGCATTCCCCCCTCCACAAGTTAGGGGAGCACCTAAAATGTAAAACTAAGCCTTTAGGGGGTTAATGTGCCAGCTGGAATAACTCCTTTGGTTGAAGTTTAGTAAATCCAGCCAGCAGACTGTCTGATTGCTAATAGGATTTCCAGTGTAATATCTCCTTGTAAACAAAAATACTGCACTTATCTGCTGGGCATCTCAGTTGCATGCGTGCGTGTGTGCAAATGCGTGGCCCTACGAATCTCTGTTCTGCATTTATTAAGCATCAGGAAGTAATCTCCTCATGGTGCAGCCAAATGTAAAACCAGAAAACCCTTTAAAGCAGCCTGTAGCATGCAAAGCAAATCCCTGTAAAAAGCAGGTCCTCGGTGGAAAATTTGCTAAGTTCTCCAGAAAGCATATAAAGATATTTAGCCTCTGTGGAACAGGGTTGTTTCTCTTTTGTGTTTCTTTTCCCTCCATCCACTGTTTCTTGTTTTCCCCCACATCCCTCAAATGCAGAGAATTTTGTCCCATCATTTGATATTCCTGCACTGCATCCCTGTAACACCAGCCTGGCCTTTTGAAGGGAAGTGTGCTCATTTTGTCACCTGCAAGCAGTCAGGATTATCAAATGCTTTTACAATTTGAATTAAGTCCCCTCTCATTCACCTCTTCCTGAGGCTCTACAGGCCCAGCTCCCTCAGCCTTTCCTCACAGGAGTGATTTTCCAGGCTCCTGACTGATTTAGTGGCTCTCCTGGACCTGGAGCTGCATGTCTCCTGGTACTGAGGAGCCCAGAACTGGAGACAGCACTGCAGGTGTGCCTCACCAGGCTGAGAATAGGGGCAGGATCACCTCCCTTGCCCTGCTGGCAGTGCATCCCAGGGTACCACTGGCCTTCCTGGCCACAGGGATACTCTGCTGGCTCATGGACAGTCTGTTGTCCAGCAGGTCAGCCCCCAGCCTCTACTGGTGCACACAAAAAGATATATTATCAGATAATAATTTTTAATTTGTCACTACATCTTAAGTTTATGCATTTGTCATAGTATGAAAAGTCTCTGTCTTAAGTTTCCTACAGGGATTGCCACATGTAAAACAATGACAGAAATAGAAAATTCATGTTATGGTACCAGTACTTGGTTGTGGTGTCACCTGAGCTGTCACTCAGCCCTCACAGGTTGAGCTTTCCTCTGCTTCTTCCCAAGGCTAGGACATGAAAAAGTAGCAGAAGCAGCCCATAGCCATGGTGGTTCTGTGGATGGGGAAGTCATGGGAAGAGCTGGTGCTTTAACCCAGACATTTCTCCCTCCACACGTCAAGGCCTCTTTGCTGAGGCAGCAAAAACTTTCCACCTGTAACTTCTAAGTAAAGCATTTGAGACTTAGGCACTAATATAAAGCCACCTAAATTCTGCACAAAACTGTAAAGCAGCCAGGATGCAACAAATGCCTCCTAAGTTATTGCTGGTATGAATTCAGATTTTTTTTTTTTTTTTTAGTCAATGGAAGTTGTCCAGCAAAGAGTATTTCAGGAGTGGGGAAGGCACAGGCAGGCAAGTACACTGAATTCCCCTTCTCCATGAAGAAGCACTTCCTAACTTTGCTGGAAACCTCACAGACAAAGCTGGCACCACTTTTTCTTGCTCACAGGGAGTGATCACAGGGGCTCTGCCTTGCATGTATGAGCACAAGAACTCACATTTTGACACCTGAATAGAGGCACAGACTGGATAGGCCAACTCAAACACCTGGCACGTTTCCTGGTTGCCAATTCATACTGCTTGAGATACCTATTATACAGAGAAAAGTAGTTCCCAATCTTAGCCTAGAAATCCACAGACTTCTTTTTTTTTAAATTAAAAGCAAATAAGACTCCTAAATTGCAACCCTCACTTATCAAATGGCTAATGTTATCTCATTCTGCAGTTTTAGCCAGCTCTCCCCAGTGGTCTGCCAAATAAATACCATTCTTTGTTTCATCCAGATTGATCTTCAAATCAGTCTGCCCTCCACCCAGCTTCTATCTTCTGAAGACACTAAATGTATCATTCTAGCACATTAGTGTAATTGCCTATAATAGAGATGTGCAGTTAGAGGTAATTTACATGCACATATGCCTAACAGTGCCCTCACATCCTCATTGAGCATAAGGGATGGCAGGTAGAACCTTGTGAATGAGTTAGATGAACACTTTCTCATTATTATTCTTTATATATTTCTTTTTTCTTTTTCTTCTTTTTTTTTTTTTTTTTTTTTTAAAGAAAAGGAACAAAAGGGCGAAAGTGACGTCAACAGCATCTCCATGTAGTTCTGTGAGGGGGCACATTTTGAAAACAATTCTTGCTAATAGCAGGAGCTTTGCTGACAAATCAGAGCAGTTGTGTACATTTACTCCATAGCTAGAATCCCACTAGGACAGAGCCTGTCCTTCATGGAAATCTGAAATGATGCGAGTAAAAGAAATACAAAAGCTTCAATAATTACTAAGCTGATTGTCATGTACTTGCTCCACAATTTCTTATCCAGAACACCAAAATTCAATATAATAAAAAACTTCATGTGATTTTCTGCATCAATATTTTCATAAAATCCTCACCAACACTGTCCTTGAGGTCCCTAAGGATAGCTGAATCTGAAAGACCTTTCATGAACTGAAGCTAAAGAAAATGTTTTGAGAATTTCTATTTTAATAGGAAAGAAAAAAAAAAAAGAAAAAAAACCTTCCACACCAATTTCCCATATAACTTTACCTTTATTTTTCCAATAAATTCCTATAATTGTGTCCCTTCCAATAGAAATGGCTTTTGCAAAAGATTGAAAAAAATCTTCCCTCTGGAAAACAGGAACAGGGACTCTTGCATGAGTTTATGGGAGCCATATATTCTCTGCAAATAAAGATTTCATTCCTAAAAGAAGCTGTTTGTTTTTTTTTTAAACAAGTAGAAACTGAACTTAAAAGAAAAAAAAAATGTTTAGGATTCAAATTTTATGTTTAGTAAATTATTGTACTATCCTTTAATATCCTTCTACTACTTTTGCATTTTCCACATGCAGAGTAATCCCCATTCCCACTTTGCCATGCAAACTTCTGTGGCACCCAGGCTCAGCTTCAACACACACATGACAACAGGGCATTTTGAGTTCTAGAAAAAGGTTACTTAGTGATTGAGTTGATATCCATGCACTGGATTTTAAACCTGGCCAGATTTTACTTTGAGTGCCATAGAGAGGATCTACCCCATTGAGTCATGAGGCTGAAAATAAAGCAAACCTAACATTTAAATTATGATTTCGCGCAGCTGAGATGTTTCTTTCATACCTCATTGAGTAATTTGCAATGTAAAACTGCTGCCATAGAAGATCCTCATTCAGTGGTTTTTATATGGATCTTGCTATTTAGGGAAAAGAAGCAGAAAGAACCAAAAGCTTGCTCTAGAGGAGGCGTAAATCAGACTATTTCTGCTGAGGACCCAGTCTGGAGTGTCAGAAGCTTTTCTAGTCAAGTTCTGAAAATGTAGTGTTTTCTTATGTGTCCAAAATGATCTCAAAACTTGTCTTACATATAATTTTTAAACAATCTTCCCACCAAAAGGACTTTTGTAGCTGGAACTCTTCACCCTCATATTGTGGAAAATCCCTTCTGCTGCATTAGTGGGGAGGAAATCTTTGCAAACCACCCTTTGGAGAGTTTCATACAGTCTATAACTCTGGAGGAGACAGATTTGAGTCCCCTTTCTCATCAGAGCATAAACCCAGGCCACGTGGAGAGCACTGCTGGGGAGTTTGAGCTCCCTTGTGAGCACCATGCCAGGCAGAGACCTCCTTGCTTGTTGTTGTTGCAAGAAATCTCATTTTTTTTATGTTCTCCATAGTGATGAGGCTCAGTGGGAGGCTTCAGGCTCAGTGTTGATGACTTTGGTGCCAACACACTTACACCCTGAGCCTGTTTCTTCAGCCTTCTGCTGCAGGGACTCTCTGTGGAGGAGAGACATGGGTGGGAGAGCCATGGCAGGAATGAGACCCTGACTTACCACAGAGAGACACAGATCCGTGTACATTGCAGAACAATAGATCATCTTTTACGGCACAGGTTTCTTTCCATAGACTGAAATGCTTATGTAAGTAATCATTGACTTTTAATCTGTATTAGTGGTATAAATGGATTGGGCAGAGGCAAGCAAATTTACACACGGTTGAAGAAGCTTCCTCAGGGACTTCCCTCTTCTTTGTTCACCGGTGTCAGGTACATTTTCTCTGCCTTTCTCTTGTAACTTTGTCTTTATTGATTTTATAATAAACCACATGTTTCAATGATCAGCAATTTTTCAGATACAATGATAATACTTTTGCTCTTATAGAATAATATTTTGCACTCCTGCCTTCTTCCATTCAAGTATCTCAAGCACTTTGCAAGCTTCACTTAATGCAGATCAATTACAGGCAGCACCTCTTTTAATAACTCTGCTTTTCCTTCAAGGGAATTGCATTTGGCAAACCTGAATCACGGCTCAGTGTTAACATAAACACACAAATAATCCAATACAAACATAAATGACTTCCCTCAATTACAAAAGGCAGCATGGCACGTGGCATTAACCACTAATCCAAGCTTCCTAAGGTTACTTTTTTTTTGGTTTCCCCAGAAATGAAAGTGTGTTCTGATTTTCCTCTTGTCATTTGTTGGGGTGGAGAAGTTGTCACTAGGAAGCCTGAAACTACTCCCATCTCTTCCCATCTCTTCCCATCTCAGCTGTCATCAAGTCCCTGGCAGATGAGGTGGTTGAAGCAGGATACCTCACCCTCTTCTTCCCCACACTTGGGGTTTTGAGATTAGGGAAAACCACCACTGTTCCACACATTATAAAACTTTTAGCAAGAGGCTAATGAAATGCAAAGCTTTCTATAAGGCCAACACTAGCCTTCCTATCAAATCATCTGAAATATTTATTTGCCCTCCTGAATAATTGATAGGGGCATCAGCTCTCCCGGTCAATTGATTTATTAAGGGACTGTTTGGAATTAAACAGCTTAAAGATATTAGATTTAGCAGCGACCTTGCTTGTTAGCATATTCATTTACCTACGGGAGCTCCCATTAGATATTGTTAATACATGACGTTCCCAGTCACGGCCTGGATCTCCTCAAATTGCATTAACACTGGGCTGTTTAGCCACAGAATAACAGGTTTGATTGAGTGCTTGGGCTTGGTGTAATTAGATTTTCCTAGAAAAGGGGGAACTATTTTAATGCCGTGTGCGTTAAACTAGATATGTCATCAGCATTACTGTAATTGGCAAACAGGAGCTTTGGAGACCTGGCTGTGTGTGAATGTTTGTGTTTATGGCTTGTCCTGCCATTGTCATAGGTGCCATATAACAGCCCTGCTTATTTTCCTGTGCATGACACTGACAGAAAGTAGCTGGCCTCTTTATTGTGCATCCTGTTTGAAATCAGTGGAATATTCTATACTGAATAATGGGATCAATTTATTGTTAGTTAAAACTGCCAATTATTTCTCGTGCTGAAAAGGTCATGAAACTGGTTAATCAATGATGAAAACATAGCATGTGTTGGTGTGTTTTCATTCTATGGGTTTGTTAAATATACAGGAATGTAGAATCACAGAACAGTTTGGGTTGGGAAGGACCTTAAAGATCATCTCATTCCACCCCCTGCCATAGGCAGGGACACCTTCCACTAGACCAGGTTCCTCAGAGACCCATCCAGCCTGGCCTTGAACACTGCCAGGGATGGGTCATCCACAGAGAAAGACAACATTCCCAATTTCCCTCATAAACTCTACCAAAACTTACCAGAGAACACATTTACACCCTTCGCCATCACTTTCAGCAGAGCACACTGTTCATTTCAATTATTCCAGCATGAAATGGAGTAACAGAGCAGGGAATTAGGCATTTTTAATTTTACACAGCTTCATTTTTAATTACACACACCTTGATATAATTGAAGGTGCACACAGGTAATCAAATGCTTGCTATCCATGTCTAACCACAAGAGTCCTTGAGGGTCAATACCTTTGGATATGTATGCATGAAATTGCCATTGGCTTTAAAAATCTGTCTGCCAAAACTCTGTTACAATTGTTACAGTGTACTGGACACTGAGTTAGCAGGAACACATGGTCAGAGCCCAGGGAAGAACTAGGAAAAAAATAAAATAATAGAACATGGAGGAGTTTCATAAATCTGAAGAAAGCACAAGTGTTCATTGTGACTTTGAAAGGCAAAACCAGAGAAAAATGGCTGGAAGATGTACTCAACTGCTCTGTAAATTTCAGTGAGTGCTCAGTGTGGTCAATGGCAGCATTGTCTCCACCACCAGTTTGATTATAAATTTTTAGGATGGCTCATGAAATCACAGTTGTTCACAGCCAATTCAGGAAGCTAACAACGAGCCTGTGTTTCAACAAGTTTGGAAGCCACTGATGCAATTACAGAGGGCAGGGAATGTATTTATTTATATGAGTAGATACACATACATATATTAGAGCAACTTGTTCAGCAGAAACGGGACTGAAGTTACTACAGGAGAGAAGTGCTGCGGAAGTAAGGAATGTGCTAGAGGCAGGAGGCTGGATGTAAAGCACTGTTGTCAATATGGGAGCTTCCATCACTTAAAAGAAGGAAGAGCAATGGGAAAAAGAAACAAAATCAGAAAAAAATATGGTTTAGCCTCCTTCTCCCTACAAAACATCTTGAAAGATATACCCTGATATTAAAAAGTCAGAAATACCATGTTTTCCTTAAGTCTGTGTTCTCTTTAGTGAACAGATTTGTTCTGCCAGTTCTTCAACAAGTGAGGAATCCACTCTTCCCTTGTTTTGGCTTTTTTTTTTTCTTTCCCTCTTCCAGTGGGACAGACATACTGGAAATGTTGCAAGATGGTTGGTTTTTTTAAAAAGCCAAATTATTCCACGTGCCAAAGTACCATACTTGGAAAAGAAGCAATTTCCAAGAAGGGTTGTGTGTACAGCCAAAGCAGTAAACAAAAAGGAACAACAAAAGTCATTTGTCCCTGAGCAGAGGCTAAGAGGATTTTAAGTTAGAGGAAAGGACTTGAAGCAATAAACTGGCAGGTGACTGGCAGAGACAGCTGCCTGAATATTTGAAACTAGGCTGAGTTTTGTAAAATGTATTTATTTTATTTGAGCTCAAACATGCCCTCATTAGTAATGTGATCCTGCTGCTGGACGCCAGGTCAGGACAAGGGTGCTCAGAGCCAGGGCTCCAGAGCTGGACTCCAGTCCCTCACAGGCAAACCAAGACTGGAGAAAGATGACTCTTGGTTACACAAACAAAATTACAAAACAGCTCTGATTTTCCCTAAAAGACGGGCACAAAACCAGAATAGAATGACCCACCCTCAGAGTTTGACTCGGGCCCAGAGATGTCAATAAGCGCATTTATTTTTGCAGGACTCATGCAAATTGTTGTTCTTGTGACACTGCATTTCCTGGCTCCAGCTGACCCTGGAGATTCTCAGCCCCTGTATTCCCTTTACAAGGCAAGTTTCTTGGCTCACAGGCTCACGGGTCATCAGCGTGCAGCTAAAGTTCACCAGAGTTTGCGATGCAAATTTTCCAAGTGGTAACAAAATGCAGCTTTTCAGTTTGAAAGCCTCTGGCAAATTTTTTGAGGGCAAAAAACTTGGATATTTCTAGAGTAAGACTGTTGGAAAAAAATTGAACAAAAAACCCCAAAAACACACAAATAAAAGTAAATAAATTTCTCTTCTTTCAGTACTGGAAATCCCAGGAGGATCAGTAAGGAAATCTAATCATAAATGCAAAGTACAACTGGCAACCTGACTCCCCCCTCTCACTCACAGATAAGCAAAACAAAATCACCACTGTGATTAACAAATAAGTAAGTAGATTTTATTTGCAGTACCTAATAATCTATCCTTTTTTTGTTTTTTAAATCAACAAATCCTCTGCTAGTTCACCTTAATTAATGGAAATAAAAGGTAAAATGGTTTCCAGAATCCGGAGTTCTCTGCAGAATAACACTTAGAAAGAGGCACATGTTCCCACACCATGGATCAAGCCTTTACATAATCCCTCTGCACCCAAAAAAGCCACCTTCCCTCAGTGACTACCACAGTGCCCAAGTAGTCCCACACTAATAATCAAATAGTCCCTCACCAGCAATCAATTCTGTTCAGTGGTAAAGAAATCCTTGCTGTAAATAAAAGTAGAATAAACTGGAACTAATGATTTATCCCATGTTTTCTGTGAATTGCTATTCCACTAGGCATGACATTGAACCAGGAAAAAAAAAGACAGAGTAGATGTTGAATATA
Organism: Agelaius tricolor; assembly: GCF_023055355.1. Lineage (NCBI taxonomy): Eukaryota > Metazoa > Chordata > Aves > Passeriformes > Icteridae > Agelaius > Agelaius tricolor. The sequence continues at coordinate 5,132,131 of NW_027269276.1, read as the reverse complement.
AACAGAGTAGAGTTTGCATTCCTGGGCTGATGTTTTATTTAAAAAGGCAATTCTGGTTGCCATTCTTTTTTTTAATATATATATAAGGAAGAAAATGAATATTTCCCGAGTATTGCATTTCCCTTTCATTCATCTCATGTGCAAGAAACTAGTCCCTAAAATAACTTGGAGCTTTTTTTTTTTTTTTTTTTCCCATTGCCTGAGCTAAAAAACGTGTATTCAACAACAGCAGAAAGCAGTGCCCAATCCTTAATCATTGCTTACTGATTTAAGTCAGTTTTATTAGCAGGCAGTCCTTTTCCAGAAAGCCATTTCCTTGGCAGGGAGTGTTTGTGGGGGCAGAGGGCCTGTCCCCCCGTGACTGTGCCCTCTGGGGCTGGGCAGCCCCGGGAGGCAGCGGGAGCTTGAGTGCCAGAGTTTTGTCTGACAATACTCATCTCTGCTAAGTGTGAATGAGTGTTAGGTATAAAGCAGGAGGCCGGACACAAAGGACCCAACAGGGCATAAAAACAATACATATTGCACACTGTGACTCCTCTGATGGGCAAGGCAGGGGTGGAGGGAGAGAGAAACAGAGAATTGCACTCTTTGCATTGAGGGATTTTCTTGGTTCTGGGCTTGTTTGCAATTGTTTGTGTGTCAGAGTAAAAATAATGGATTTGGGGAGAGCGACCTGTTAAAAACCTTGTTTTAGAGCAGCTCCCCCCCCCTCCCTTCCCTAGTTGCTATTTGTCACAGTCAACTACTGAAATCCTCTATTAATCGCTAAATCCAGATAATAGCGGAGGTGGGTTGGCTGACCTGTGAAATTAGGTCTGCATGTAAAAAGGAATTGAACTGTGCGAGCTTTGGAAATAACTCTGTCGGTATTTACACTAGCATTTGAACATCAAAGATCTCCCCTGGGCTCCTGTAGGTGCCTCTAATCCAAGTACCAATCAACCAGCTCAGCTTTTCCACCCAGCCAGCCCGGCTCGGAGACCCTCGGAGAGATATCCCAGCCAACCAAGAGGCAGGTGAGAAGCTTCTTGCTGGTTGTCAGCCCCCAGGTTTCCATGAGAAAGGGGCCCTGGGAAACATGCTAACAAAAGAGATGGAGAAAAAAAAAAATAAAAAAACCCAGCATTTTTATTTCACAGGAGAAACAGCCTACTCACCCCGCCAGCAAGCATGTGCACAAATTGTAATTACCATCTTAAAAAGAGGCCTTTAAATACAACAGGCTCAGCAGACTACGGGAAAGTAGAAATTTAAAGGAGGAGTAGAAATTATTTCCTCTGGTTATTACTAGCAATATTGCTATTGTTTTAAAGAAGGCTTCACCTCACAGTCCTGCAGGGCTCTGTCTCTATGGCCCTCAACTCTCTTGCTGTTTGTTTGGGCACAGCTGCTGCCTTTGCAGATGCAGAGCTCAGAGCACTGCTCTCACTTAAACAAAATTCCCACAAAGTGACTTGGCCACAGGGATATTATTCTTCCCGTTCTACAGATGAGTAAATGAGTATTCTTCTTCCCGTTCTACAGATGAGTAAAGAGAGGCCTCCAGCAAACATCCACCACCAGTTCCAGCTTCTCTTACTTCACAGAGACATAGAATGGATGGGACCTTAAATTTTATCTCTTTCCAATATCCTGCTCTGGGCAGGGACATTCCACTAGACCAGGTTGCTCCAAGCCCCATCCAGCCTGGCCTTTAACTCTTCCAGGGATGGGACACTCAAAGTTGCTCTGGGCAGCCTGTGTCAGTGCCTCAGCACCCTCAGAGTAAAAAAATTTTTCCCAATATCTAATCTAAACCTACTGTCTGTTTTAAGCCATTCCCCCTTGTCCTGTCCCTACATGCCCTTATAAAATTCTCTATACCTGTCCCTACATGCCCTTATAAAATTCTCTATACCTGTAGGCTTCCTTCAGGTACTTGAAGGCCACAGTTAGGTCATCCCAAGTCTCCCACATTTTCTGCAGGAGATGGCTCCTCTGAAGTCCTGATTTGGATGCATTTCTTCTCACTTGCTTCAGTTCAGTCCCAAGGCATCCATTCTATGCCATTTGACAATAGGTTTAAATTTAGACAAAAGTATTTTCAAGAGGAGCAGAGAACTGTATTCCCTCCCTATTAGCTCCAGCCTCTAAGGGTGTGGGAGAGGACTGGGAGAAGGGGAGGAATCATTTTCCACCATTTGCTAATAGGGTAGGTGAACTGCACAGCGTCAAGTGTGCTCCTCCTGAGATCCATTCTCAGACACATTAGCTATTTAGCTCAAGAAACCCAAGGTGAAGGTTGATCTAACATTTACCTTTGGATATCTTAAAGAAAACTTTCAAAAAAAAACCCATATTGGAAAGCAATCTAGAAAAACTCCACAATGGCCATATAAAAAAGTTGGCATGATTTTCCTGATATTTTAAAAAGTCGACATCATCATATAAGGCTGCAACAGAAATCTCTTACCTTTGGACTGCTCCACCACCACTTATTTTTTATGGGCCTTTACTAAATTTGCCCAGGGAAAAAGAAGAGATAGAGAAGAGATCACCTTTAAGGCTTTTCCTTTCTTTTCCTGTCTTTTTTTTTTTTTTCTCTTAAATGACAATAGAATTTTTTTTTTTCCTAAAGTTGTATTAGGGATTCACTTAAGCAGAAATGAACTGTAATATGCAAATAGTTCTAATTGGACTGCTAATAGAGCGTGTCTCTGTTGTTTTTTTGTAGGGAGTTTTATGCCTATGTAATCAGTGCAGACAGCCGTTAAGTAAATGAAGAGGCAACTAACAATGTCAGAAAAGAGACCGGGCGGTTCCAGCTGACACTACCCTAATCTTCCAGGACCCATTAAATGGCAGTTTCAACGCATTACCTACCATAACATCCTTGAATATCACTGATTTTATTTGCAGTATCAAACATTCCATTTCATGCCCCATTAACAGTAGGAGCCTGGGCTTTTTGACGCAGCTAAACATTTTACTAACTACCTGGACTAAGTAACCAATTAACTTTTGGAGACAATACGGCCAATTAAGCGCGAAAAGGTAAGGCTGTCATCCCCCACTAAAATTGAATTTCCTTTTCCTGATGGCACTTATTGTCGGTGTTCAATTGTTAATGGAGATTCGGTCCCTATTAAAAGGATGAAGCCGAAGGATAATGGGAAAGTTCAGAGGACTTGGTTCCTAAAGAGTAGGTCAGAAAACGTCCCAATTGGCCACTAATTCAGTCATCTTTTCTTCATGCCAGCTCTCTTACTGGAATAGGGTTGGCAATGTAGCTCTAATCTGACCCACCATGGTAACACGTTGTGCAATATGGCAGCCTCAGAGTCACGCACCCAGGGGTAGTTGGGGAACTTACAAATAATCAAAAGTACAAACAAACATAATGGTCGGGTTTTCAGTGCTGAAATATCATTCTTCTCACACACTGAGCTGTTCAGCACAGCTCTGAGCCTTGGAGAGAGCTCTGGAGCCCAGGGAACACGCGCTGTCGTGGTGCTCCTGCGAGCCTCCCTGGCTGCTGTCAGGAGCCCTGAAAGAGACAGACACTTGTGCAAGCCTAAAGTGCTCAGTTTCATAACCTACATGGATTTTTTTCATTCATTGCCATCAGGCTGAAGTCTTCTGCCTTGTCACCAATACATGAAGAAGCTGACACATTAGATGATCTCATAAATATGTTTTTCTTCCTCAGAGAAAGTAGCGATGTGCCCATATATACTGTATAAAGATAGAAAACTTTAGGGTTTAAACCTTCTAATTTTTTATGTATTTTTTAAAATTTTATACATCTGCTCTGAGTAGAAGCATCATCCCCTACTACTGAAAAATGTTTCCACCAAAAATCTTGGCATCAACAAGACAGTGGGTAAGCTAAACATCCCCTCAAAGACTTGTACTGCATGAGGTCTTTCATTACATATCTTAAAGCACTTCCCACACTACATTTTGTAAGGATAACTTTTTTATACGATTCAGGGTTTTTACCCTGAAATGAACTGAAGGAAGAAGCAAAAAAGTCAGTATCCAGAAACAAGAAATGGCACAAATACAGGAGTGGGTGTTTTTTACAAGCATGGAACAAAAACACATGGAAAACATAAGCAGTAGGTGGAAAGGCTTGCCATGGATCCACCCTAAAGCTGCTTTTTGTTCTCCAGCCAGACAAGGCCGTGTGCTTGGCTCTCTGTGTCAGGCAGAAGGTGTGTGCAGGTATTCCCCCATCCCAAAGAAGGCATCCTCTTTGATAAGGACAGCACGCATCCCTCCAAGGGCACCTGGTGTCCGGGAGAGTGGCAAGCCAAGCGTGGCTGAGCCACAACATTTTAGAGGCACATTTTTGTCAAACTCTGTGGAGCCCCTCTATCTCTACCTGCAGCAAAGATACCTGTTGAAAAGTACTGTTATCAAAACATAAGTATTATGCAACTATTATGAGGAGATTGAGAAGCAATGTATTTTTGACACTGAATAAATCCCAGTGCTGGTTTTGTGGCTTTCCAGACTTTGTGATCATTTCCATCACATAAGGCATAACCCACATTAAGATGCAGGCATAATCTGCCATAACATATTTAAGATTAGACCAGCCACCACATAGTTGTCTTAGACTGTTATTAATCTAATCTCTTAAATGCATAAAATATCAAAACAAGGAAGCAAGTGAACTGATTTCTGTCTTCTCTAACAGCAAAAATATGACTTTGGCTTTTCTCTGCAACGTTTTACACCATTGAGCAATTACTTGTGGGCAGAACCTCAGCACCCATATTGCTCCTTTTGGTTTTAGGGATTTTATTGGTTCATCAACTACACCTTCCAATTAAATCTGGTGTCATTAGGCTTCTGTGGGACCCTGGTTCACATCACACCATGGAGTCCTCATTACCTTTAGTGACTTACTAGCCCAGTTTGAAATATGTAGTACCCAGGTTAACATATGAAACAAGGTTTAAAAGAGTTATTGAAGTACCCCTGTGATCAGAAAGGTAATTAATAGTAGCTTCCATCTCCTTTTTGACCATAATTCATCTTCTACTCTATTCCTAGTTAGCTGTCTATTGCATCAAATCTGCCAAATAAATAAATGGAGTTTTTCTGCCTTGCACCTTGTCATTGACTACTGAAACGCCACAGAAAATTCAGCTTTTACTTTTACTGGAGTAAAAGTTTAAATCTCTTTTCTTCCTCTTTCATCCTGGCAGAGATCCCTGGTTGAATCAGACACAGCAATCCTTACACTTTAGCCTGAAAGATCCTTGAATTTGCGTTATGGTTCAGATATAAACTACCCCAACCCATTTCCTTTTTTAACTTTGGCTTGTGGGGTTTTTTTTAAGTAAATAGATTTTGGCATATTCTCAGCTCCAAAAATATAAAGATTTGTTGCTTAGTTATAAAAATGGAAACACATTAATTTTAATTTGAAGAAGAATGTTTCATGAAACTATTTAACTTAATATCAAGTTGTAATGACAAAAGTGAAGGGAAGAAAAAGCTCTTAAAATTAATCGTTTAAAAATATTTAAAACCCTCCCTCTCCACACCCTTGAAGATATATGGAGCTAAGTTAATGGCACAGCAGAGGGAAACTTTGCTCAATGGGAATTTTCCATTATTCTCAACAAAAAGCCCCGTGGGTTCTGACAGAAACCGTAGTTACGAAAAACATATGTCCCTAATAATAAATTAAATCTTTGGTAAAAGATCTAAATCGCTGTTGTGTGAGTGAGGACAGAAGTGGGCTGGGCAGCGAGGCTGGAGGCAGCTATGGCAGTGACAGGGGCACCCAGCCCCTCTGCTCCTCCAGCTCCACACACACTCAGGGCTGTGCTGCAGCCACCAGCTCCAGCAGCCCTCTGCAGCCCAGGGACACCAGGAGCCACCTCCTGAGCATGTACAGCTCAGACTCAGCCAGCACAAGATAGAATTTTCACATGGTATTGGCACACAAATTATCATGGGAAGCACCAAGCCCCCTCCTTTCTCTCCGAACAGCCCCACAGCTCAGGCTGCCACCCTCCTTGGGATCCAGGTCCCACAGACAAAATCTCCATCTACAAGAGCTGATTTTCCAGAGAAAACATGAACTTATTGAGCTAATCCTCATCCAGCTCCAACTGGGCTCCTGCAGAAACCCTTCTATCTTCCTTTCACTGTAACAGTCTTTGCTTCTAGCTCCCTGGACAGCAGCACTGCAAAAGCAAGTGAGGGGGAGAAAAATCTCCCACTTCCTTCAGCCCTCAGTATATCTCATCTGGTGTAATCAGAGTCACCTGTGAGCTGAGTTTCCCACACCTGCAAATTCCCCTAGGTTGGTGTAGTTTCTGTAATTAGTAAAATACACACATTTTTCACTCCTGCATTGTGAGGCTGCATCTTAGCAAGCATGAAGTGTGGGAAGAGACAGATTTCACATAGAAATGTGTTCTTTTCTTCCAGGCTTTTGGCACAAGGCATGTAGGGCCTCTGGAGGGTCTGGTTCCCTAAGCCAGAAACTCAGACTCCTATGGACAGTGCTGCTTTCTACATCAGTGCACTTGATAAATCCTGAGTTTGTTTCAAAGCTTCGTTGATAGAGAAACCAACTCTGTTCCTAAAAGATTGTGTTGTGGGAGGGTAAAGGGTGCACTTTATTCATCCTGTGCTTCTCCACAGGTTCCCAAAACTGACCAGGGCTTCACAAAGCAGCTTCCTCTATGAACTGAGAAAAGAAAATGTGCAAGGTTTGCAGCCTCTATAGATCTTTCCTAAACACCTTGCTTTTGTCTTTCAGTGCTGGATAATGTGTACCCCAGGTATGAAATTCTATACCAGTTGCAAAAGTACCACGCAAGAATTTTGTGAGGAGTTATTCTGGTTTACAGTGCAGATAAACACTGTTCCTTCCAATCACCCCAGCTGAGATTCTGGCCCTTCTCAGCACCAGTAGCTCTGTGTAGCCACATGAATCCTGCTTTGCAGAATCACAGCTTTTCTTTCTTTTTACCAATATTCCTCTCATTGTCTTTCCCTCCCTGCTTTCCTTGCGCTACTCTCAAACCAGATGTGGGCCTTATGCACCAGCACAACCTGAAATCCCACTAAGGGGATGTTCCCACTGGAAAATTCAAGGTACAAAATAGACCACCTTATGTGGGGCCAGAGGGTAACTTCTTGCCTGCCTGGTAATTATCAGAGGTGTAGGGTTGCATATATAATTATGGAGAGGTTGGAGCAGGCTGAGGCTGTAAATTCTCTGCTGTCTGCTCCAGGAGTTGAGTGCTGAAGCTGTTTGGGTACAAGTTCTTTGCCAGGTTAAAGTTGTTCCTTCTCATGACCTTGATGCAGAATATTTGTCTCTGGTAGTGAACATATCTCAGGCCTTCAAAATTCTCAACTGGAAAAATACGAGGGAAATTGGAGCTGGGACCCAATAAACACTACTGTCTTAAGATCAGAGAGGAGATGTTTGCCTGCACTCAGTTTCAACTCACTCATCACTTCTGAATGTCTGATTAATCCATATTTCCCCTACTGTTTTTGATATATGTTAATTTGCTGAAAGGTCTTCTATGTAGTTTGCAGACTTACACAACTCACAGAACTGGCAGAAACAAATATTTCATCAGTTCTGAATTACTTTCCTTTTGCATCTTTTCTTAAAAACAAACAGCTGGATTTTGACTGCAACCTGTTAGATATGAGGTTGGCTTTAATTCATTGTCAAAATCATACTTTTGATAGCCATAACCCAAATGAAAGGAGGAGAAAACACATAAGGAATTTACCATTTCTTAAAGCAATTTTATTCCACTACTTAAAATCATTACTAACTTCTGCAGCACCTAATGAATTGAAATTACTGTAGCTGTAGGGATCTGTGATGAAGAGATCTCTAACAGCTACCTGCAATTCAATCTGGAATTCAAGCTAAAAGATTCTTGAGCATTTTCCAAGGAATGAAAAATAAAGACCTTGTTGAATTTCATCACTCATCCACTTCTTTTTATCCTTCCTGTTGTTCTCCCTTGGGGGTTTGCTGGACATAACTCTTTGTAAGCTGCTGTGCACAAAGTACCTGCCTAATCACAACTTTGGCTTAGGAAGAAAGTTGAAATAATGTATACAAACCACTTGTTTTGTTATTCAAACTACAAAAAAGTATCACTAAAAATCCAAACTCCAACCCACTCTAAACTGTCCCTTGGCTGATGAGAATGGCTCATGTAATAGTTATAAAGATGATAAGCTCTCTGTGAGAGACACTCCCTGCTCATTCATATTTATGATAGCAAATTGTGATATCCCAGCCTGATTAATAAAGTTTGTGCTGCACTATTTTTTTTTTTTTTCAGAAAGGATTCCAGCAATTTTATCCAGCAAATGTCTGGGAATTGTTTTACCCATGGCAGAGACATGACTAATTCAGATACAGAACTCACCCAAATTTCATGGAACTAAAGAGTAAGAAAGGACGTGAAGGCGCAGGGGGAGACATAACTGAGTGGAAATATAGGAAAGTATAGGATAATCATGCAAACTACATCTGGTCAGAAGAAGGTTCTAATAAATCTTCTTAGTAATTTAAAAGGGACATAGCATGTTTATGAACTACAAACAATGGGAGTGATTCATTAATGCAGATTTCTACGATTAGGGTGCTCAGGGAATCACAGGCTATTAACGCCATATCCTGAAATTGTTATAAATTTTTTTTGTTCTTTGTGATTGCTAAAAGTTCCTGAATTTATTCAAAATTAGCTGGTGCTGCAGTCACTCTAACAGCACATCTTGTAAGTCACAGTGTTCCTTTGGGTCTGTCCCAGAGGATGAGGAGGAGAGGAGAAGGTGAACAGCAAAAATCCCAGCACACAATTATACAAGATGTTCAGACTTTCCTGGATTTTGTTATGAACCACCCATGAAACAAGGACTTGGGGACAGAGCTGTCTCATCAAAACTAACACTGCAGCCTGCAGAAAAGGTGTCACAGCTGTCCAGTCTGACTGAGGGGAGACCAATGCAATTATATCAAGGTATACTGAGGAACCCTCGGTGCTATAAATAATAATAAAGGGTAAATAATAAAAAAATAAAACAGAACCCCCAGAAGTGAGATGTTTTAAATGAAAGGTGATGCACTGTGAACCTAACACACTGGCCCTTTAGCCTTTCTGTTAAAAAGGTAATCTGATTGCCATTGATTTTTTTCACCTCTGTTACTAAGAAGGTGATGGAATGGTGTCCACGCAGATGTATTGAATCAGATACTAAACAGAGAGCAACATAAAGAACAATTATCAGCAGCCTTGCCTTCAGCTTGCTGATTATGACATTACTGAAAAGACAAGGTCTGGGTGACTTAAACCAAATGGAGAAAAAAAAACCTAGCTAAAGAGGAGAGGGAAGAAACTGATACACGTTTACCATCTGTCTGGGTACAGAGAGTTCTTTGCCTTTACCAAAAATATGTATTTCCCCTTTGCAGTGTGATAGGTGTCAGAGTGTGATCAAGCTAATTGGTTTGATCATGTTACAGAAAAAAAAAATAGCACAGAGGCAAAGGCCAACCTGTAGTTCATGTGTTTTATCCTACCTAGAAAATTCTGTATGGAGAATTTTATGTTCATGGTTCTGTCTGCCTGAGTATTACTGGGCTTAATTATTGCCTGCATGATCATCAGGCAGATTTTCCTAAGGGCCAGTAAATACAGAGGCTGTTGTAAGGCTCAGAGTAACTCAATAGGCCATTAATAGGTGTATATATAGCCACGTTTCAATGACGTACAGAGGCATGGTTGGCCAAATTCTCCCAGGGCACAAAATGAAAAAAACACCACGAGCCCACACAGCTCTTGATTTCAAAGCAGTTGGGCCAATTTTCACAGGGTGACAATCGGGACGGGATAATAGGAAGACGGGTGCTGTAAACTCTGACCTTATGGTATTAAATTTCAGTCTGCCCAAATGGCACAGGCTGTTCCACTTGCATTTCCAGCAGCACAGTTTTACCTGACCCAGGCTGTGTAAAGACTACAGCCAAGTAGCTCTGGTGCTTGGCTGCCTTTATGTACTAGCAAAAGTAATGACGCCTAGTATGTAGTATTATTATTTTATGACATCAGCATAGAATGACATTTCCTCAAGGGCAGCCCATATCCCTTGCCCTCCTCCATATTGGCAACCATCACTAATTGACTGTGAAAATGGAGAATTCAATGGTTTAAGGTGATCTCTTCTCTGAACTCCAAAACAGTTTGTGGATGGAAATCAGCTGAAGCAAAACATTGGTTCAATTACACTGTCAGGGGATATAGCTCCTGTACAACAAAGAGGTAAACACTTAATCCAGCAGCACGTATCACTGATATTATAGTTCTATTTCAGATGTGAGAATCATGTGAATCAATAAAAGCCAGCACTGACATGACCTAACTAAAATAAACCCTGATGAGCTTCTGTTGCTGTAAGGAATGAGTATTACATGTTTGGTCTGGATAACACCTCAGCACCCTTGCTGGGTTAGCAGCTCCCCTGTCCAGCTGAGGGTACCTTCCAAACTGTGTCACTCACTGAGAATAAGACTGACAATTTTATCCTTGAAGTTTAAAGGGCAAAATTGTGCTCTTCTTTCTTAGATGGTGCAAAATTTATTCACCTGATCCCCTTCATTGGTTTATTCAGGGCATAAAGCATTGGCTAATATGAATATGAAAGAGAAATTGCTTGAGTGTCTATGGGCCTGTGAGTGTGTATTTTTTACTGAGCAATAATTAATGACATCCTCCAAAGACAGCTTAAAGGACAGGTACATAAACTGTAGAAATCCAAATCAACATACCTTAAATAGGATCTGGTGGTGCCGAGACTGGTCTCACCAAACACTTATTATTGAAGAATATTTTTTTTTGCCTATAAGGGGAAGAGAGGGTGAATCAGATACGGATGAGGCCATTTAACAACAATTTACTATAGTATAAGCACACTATGGACTGCTTTTCTCCACAGATGAATAGTATCTAATAGAAAATTAGGTTGCACACTTTCACATCATTGAGGAAAAACTTTGGCATCTGTTAATGATCCTATGATCAATATGAATATCAATTTCAGCAATAATGAATTGATTAGTCATTTTTTCAGCCTAAACAAATTAAGCTTCTCAAATGTTTCTGCAGATAACCAAGAGCTCAGCATTTTAGCTTTATGATCATCCACCACAGAATTAATTGGACATTGGTCCTTAGGGTGAGAGTAGAAAAACATTAGTCAGGCATTTTTTTAACTGCTTTGTAGAGCAAAGATATACAGGCGAGTGGATGCCCACGTGTCAGCTTTTTTCCTACCTCCCACCTCAAACACCATCTCTTCCATTGAAAGTCCACCTTTGATACAACATTGTGAAGACCAAGGCTGCAGCCAATGTCCTACCTGAACATGGCAAAGGGCATAAAATCAGCAGCAGCAGCTGCAACCAGGAAGAAACAAAGAAAGGTTAAAAAAAAGCTTCTACCCTTTCCACCCATCATCAAAGATGATGTCACATTTAAATTAATCTGGAGACTTCAGAAAAGTACTGAAACTATCACATGTGCAAGTTGCTAAAATCTCAGACTGAACTTGAGCTTCTCCATATGTCACCTTAGTCACCACAGGGTGTGAGGCAAGGAAACAGCCACAGTTTGCTTGGTTGGCAAAAGCAAAAGCGAAGATTTTGCCAAGTGATGACTGTTTGAACATTGTTCAGTGAAATGGACTGTTTGCTTGGATGATGAGAATATTCAGAATTGGACTGCAAATCCAGGTCAGGTAATTCCCAGCAGTTCTGCAGTGAGAGGAACTTTGCCCAATAATACTGAGGGATCCAGCCTCATAAGATTTGGACTTCAAGAAAAGAACTGTACAGCAAATAACTGGAAAAATCATTGTCGTTTGCTGGTTCAAAGTTAAGACATAAACTTGGAGCTGAATTTACAGCTGAGAACTGTTTAGAAACTGAGAAAACAAGACTTTTACAAAGAAGTTTTTCTTAGGGCATTGATTAAACATTTTTCCTGATTTCTTCACTCCACTCCTAGCTCCTGGCTGTGACCAGAGGCATAATTACTGTAATTAAGACTGGTTATTGGATCCAACCCAAGATGTAAGAGGATATACCGTGTATAAATATATAGTTCTTCTTAATTGTCTTCTATTTAAGAATTTCAAGGTGATTTAAATTTAATCTCATAGCACTTTTGTGAAATGACTATTATAATTTTAGTTGGACAAATAAAGAAACTGAGGTAGAGACAAGATTTATGTATGGTCAGAGCAGATATATGAAATAAATCAGATCCTGGAAATGAGCTTCCTATCATATAGACTTGTCCTTGTTCTTTTTCCATTAGTATATCTATTTTCTCAAACTTTTCAGCTCATCACCAACAGATTAAAGTGATTTGGGGAATCATCCAAGTCTCTGGACGTGATTTCCAAGTAAAAGCAGAAACAATAAGTATAACAAAGCCAAACTTCTACCAACACTCAAGACCCAGCACTGGACTTCAGTGGAAAGAGGATGCTTGGAAGGAGGTGACTTTGGAAGAAATGTGGTTGAAAGATGAGGAAAATAAATAAAGTACCAGAATGGAAGGGAGAACCTGACCAGAGATAAATGATTCCTCTCCTGAGATGTGTTTTTGTTTTATCGCAATGACCTTTCAGAGGAAAGATGAAGCCAGCCCCAGGTAAAAAGAAATAGCCACATTTCATCTACAGTTAGCCTTTGTGACCTCTGAACTCTGCTTTTCTATCTGAACCTATTTCCATGCACCATTTCTCCTCACTGCAGATAAGAGACTTCCAACTGCCAGAAAGAAACTTAGAGCTTCCACACAAAGGTTAGCAAGCGAGCATGACTACTCTTTAATTTGGGAAATTATCCCCACCTTGATTTTTAATATATCTCCCCTCCTATATGCCACAGGAATCTGATAAGTGATGCAGGAGTGTTGGGGACATGGGGCATCTGTGGGTGTGGGCTGGCACAAGTGTGTGTGTGTGTGTGTGTGTGTTTGTAGAGCATATCTCATTATCGTATCATCACTTTTCAGCTATCTCTAACATGGGAGTCAAGGGGTTTGGGAGCACACACAAAAAAAGAGAGATTTCTAAGAGAGCAGGAGATTGGGCCGGGGTCATCCGAAAGGGTAATTATTGTTAAATGTCAGGTTAACTCTGAAGGCCTCAGCTCATCCAACTGAGAGCAGATTAGCCCAGATGGAGACATTTTCAACACGGTTCTGTCTGACCAATCAGCGACAGATGGGATTAACCAAATACCTTCTCTCATCTGCTTGCTCACAGAAAGGTCAGTTTCTGCTCATTGCTTCCCTTTTAGATGTGCCTTTTTTTCTTTTTTTTTTCTTTTTTTTTATTTGTGGCGGCTGTATGCAGGAAATCAAGGTCCTTTTATCAGAGAATTAAATATTCAACATCTAAACCCCTTTTTTTTTTGAGAATCAACTTCATTCACTTTCAAGAGCTCTTTTATCTTTTCTTTTCTTTCCTTTTTTTCCCTGTAATGCTGCATACAGATAGATAAAATATATATGTAGCTAACAGACCCCCAGCTTGTGCAAAGTGGTGTTGTTTCATGGACTTCACTGGAGGCATATTGATTTCTATCCATTGAGAATTTGGCCCAGTATTTCAGCATCATTGCATGGCTGCTACAGGACACAGATTATTTTTATTTGTTCTCTCCTTGATTTTCATTTCTTTCTGGAAAGAAATCTTCAGTAATTTTATTCTCATATTCATCTGTTTAAGAGCTACAGTTTATGTCTTCTATCTAAAGTGCGAAAAAAAACCCCCGACAACCCCACCAACAAGTTGAAACTAAACAAAACAAAGAATTCTTCCTCAATCCAACCCTGGAGTGCTTTAAAAACTAATCGTCTTTTATGTACAGCCTCTTTTCCCAGACAGCTTAAATAAGTGCAAACATAAAACTCAGGCATAAAATGAACAGAAACTGAAAAAAAGAAAAAATGCTCAGAACATTGTTCCCAATAATTTAACTTCAGTTCCCTAGAAAGTTCTTTCACGCCTTAATTATTCTGATTAAGAGGGAGATCCTTTTGGTCTCTTGTTAATTTTGTTTCTGGATTTCTGCTGTGGGTTGTAGACATAAATGGCAAGGGCCAAACTATCTGCAAATTTTATTGGCTAGTATTTTGCTTACACTGAAAGTCTGATGGTGCAAAGGGGTCTTTCCAAAGCATTTGCATCACATTTATTTTTCCTTTCTGTTTCTAGGACTCTGTAAAAAGGTGTTGGTGTGAAAGTGAAGTGTTGGGCTTTATAAGAACTGCCCTAGTGAGAGCCAGGTCCTGATCCCTGATGTGATCTCTAGTGAGATTTTTTTAAAGGGAAGCGATCCAACCCTGGAATAAAGGGAACATTTCTTCCTGAGGCAGAGATGTTTTCCACCACTGAAAGAATTCACTGGAGAAATGAAATGGAATTCTGGGCACCAAACAGATCTTAAAACAGGATGGAGAGCTGGAACTAGAGAATCTTAATGGTTCCCTCCAACCCAAGCCTTTCTGTGGTTCTAAGCCTTTTTATGATGAGCAGAACATGGGTTAACATTCAAAGAGAAGCTGGAAAAATCCTCACATTTAAGATATTTATAATGGAATTGTAGAAGGACCTGCAAGACACACAGAAACAACTGAATAAATGGACAGATCCAGAAAGTGGTTTATCAAGTCTTTTCCTTCTGTTGTTCCAAGGAGTATCCCTGCTCCTCTGGTCTGGAACTAAGTCTAGTTGAAACCAGAACCTTACATATGAAAATAATGAAATAAGATACCTGTTTTGGAACAACAGGAAAAATGCAGGGAAGTCTCAGGCAAACTGCAGCCTGACTGTGTACTCTTCAGAGATATTAAAAGCATGGATAAGATCTCAGTAGCTGTTATGGGTAATGTTTATGGACACAAACCCATCTAGAGGCACAAAGGTGTGGAAGCTCCAAAGGTTGCCTTCCTCATAAACTCCCAGAATGTGAGTCCAGCTACAGACAAAAATACCTGCTGTGAACACATGCCATGGTGGCCCTTCATCCCCAGTACCTCGGGGAGCAGAAAGGAGCTGTTCAAGAGGAATACAACATTAGTGGTTCAAATTTTTTTCCTTCTAATGTGCACGAGGTTGCACTCACCCATCCTAGCTCCTAAAAGGACTATTATTTCAATATTAATTGGAAGGGCTGAAGTCAATAAATCAAAATTGCCAAGCAGTTTAGCAATAGAACCAAGTTCTGATTTCCCTGATCTATTCCTTTTTGGCCTATGGGTATCATTGGTTCTCTGCCTGCCTCAGCACAGTGGTTCCCTTTGCAGCATATAACCTTCACTCAAGCAGGTAATATCATCAAAATCAATTACTATGTCAATTAAATAGCCCTGCCCATCGTCACCACAAATTAAATGGAACTACTATTCAAGTTGAAATCATTTATTCATTTAAATTATGTGTCCACTGCTGCTGTCTGTGCCAAGCTTTTGAGCTCTGCCATGAGTTTGTATCTAGAAGCGATTGGGCTTCCTACTTCTTCCTTAAATACAAGGGCTCTAACAGGCATCAATTATCTGTGAATAATGCCAAGTTTTTACTTCTCAGGCATTTCTACATATCAAACTTGAGTGTACTATAGTGACAAAAAACTGTTTCTAAGGTAAAAAAAAGATTTTACTCTTGATCGTTTTATGGGTAGGAAATGAAAAGCAAAGAGTGAAATTATTTGCCCAGTGGAAAATAGTAGGTCAATGACAGATTTGGGAGCAGAACCCAGGTGTCTGGAATTGTCGGCTACTTGCCTACCCATTGGACCACACTAATTCCCAAGAAGACCCTCAGCCTTGCTGTTTTGAAGCTCACTTTCCTACACAGCTGCTCTTGCACTTCATACACTGTGCTTCTAGGAAATTAACATATTTAACAACATGTCACATACAAAAAATAAATGTCTTTGATAATAATTTGAATCAGGCGTACAGGGAGTCCAAATTCTTTTTAGTATTCAGAGCAAAGCATCTTATCAGAGATCTACTTAAAATATGACATAGCTTCTTTATGTAATTGTATTAATTCAATAAACCACTGTTTCAATAGCGTGGATTTTTTTTTTTCCCCAGAATCCTGCCAGGAAAAAAAAAAAAAAGAGAAAGCTTTTAGTAAACTTGGGAAGAACCTATGCTAATCTGAATGTCAGACCCAATAATGCAAAGAACAAATCAGTTTATTCATTAATCAAGTAGACTAATACTTGAACCTGAATTCTAATTTACACATGCTTTTTGCTTTGTGTGCATAAAAATTTATATCTATCTATATATAGACATATAGATATATCTCAAGTCAAGCAGAGAAGATTCAGTGAGGTTAAGAAAACAAGATTCCACAGGAAACAGCTGAGCTCAATTCTGTTTCCCAAACCTCCCAAGTTGTAAAGTTGTTTAAGAAAATCGTATTAATTTACTGCAGAGCTAATTTAATAAATGAAAGTATTTGAGCAACTGACCTTCTTAGTACAAATATAAATCACAATGTTTGAATTCACATGGAGCAGGAACAGACTCCACCACAGAATATTTACAAAAGTGTAGGATGAACTTTGGGGTACAACATGCAACTGAACTCTGTCCCACCCTGTGCTGCACATCTTTTCTTAGCCAAGATTTACTTCTAGTCCAATTCACATGAGTCCATGAGTCTTGCCCAATGTTGTTTTGCCTGTTATTTCCAAGGAGAAGAAAAGTGCCTTTGTATTAACAGTCTGGTCAAAACACTGTTAAGAATTTGAGATCTCAAAGTAAAAATTGATGACCATCCCTGTAACTGAGGTAAAAGCCATGTAAAGAAAATGTGGACAATGCAGGCAGTTATTGTGTCTCTGCTGAAGCCAGGACAAAACCCAGGTAAGTTTATTCACATTTTAATTCACCACTACCACACTGATGCTACAGTGTGAGTGCAGATCATGATTCTCTACTCATTTTTAATTTTTTTAATAAATCTCCTGCTTAACTGCAGGCCTTGACATTGGGAATTAAGGATACGCCTTGAAAAGATCTTTGGAAACCCAGGAAATCATCTACACAAGGTCAAGCTTGGTTCTCTCAATCCATAAATAAAAATATTTTTGATCCAGGCTCTATTTACCCCCTAACGATCATATTGTATGAAAAAAATGAAGATAAAGGAAGTAGTTACTAAATGGGTATTATAATTTTTATCATTTTAAGCAAAGATTTAAATAATAAATTAGGATCTTGCTGTTCATGGAATTATATTAGAAATGCAGACTGATGAATCAGAAGGAACCATCTCTGATTTAAAAAGGAAAGTGTTTTCTGTGTGACAACCTTATTCCTTGGAGTGACTAGAAGAGGTATATCTTAGCCATCTAAACCAAAAGTCTCCCACTACTAAATAGTTAATATTTATAGGTAACTTTGCAATCATTACTATCAACAGACAAAAAGCTACAATAATCCGATTGCCATCACTTTAACCAAAGCCAGTGTCGTAAACCTTGTAATTTTCTGCTGTCATGCTCAGGCACTTTCAACACATTTAAATTAGAAAGGACTATGCTAATTTTGCTTCATAGCCAGGGTAATTGTTGTAAGACATAATTATCTTTTTTTTTTTTTTTTTTAAAGGATCGTTTTATTCTCCAGAGTTGTTTAAATTCAGTCTCAGTTACTGCTCGTCCTTTCATCCCTACACTGCATTCTGGCTCCCACCTCCATTAAATTATTCTTTTCATCTTCGTTAGCTGGAGACAACTTAACCCTCCTTTCTGATGGACATTTCAGGCCCTGGCATAACTCTATTAAAAGGAGGAAAGTATGCTAAGGACAAATTTAGCTCTTTGTTTCCTCCTGACCTTCCTGAGGAGTCATCAGAAGGTTTGACATGTTAAGTCATCTTTGATGCCAATTTAAAGTTATGGCCCAGCATACAGCCTTCTAGATTATTGATGCATCAGAGCTTTGTCCTTATATAAGCAATGAGTTTAAGTTGAATAATACTGAAATACAACCAAGCACAAAGAGACTATGTGGATTTTCCTCTTGAATAAAGTTCACCGGGTAGGGCGCTCACATAGCATATTTCCAAGACTTTTAAGTCAGGGTATTAATAAGAGTTTTGACTGCAATAGCAAGCAAGGGGCACAGAATGTAGGTCCAGCCAGCAGTTGGGTGACTCTGCTAATTGGCCAGGTCTGTTCTGTCAGCTGCTCCACCCATTGGCAGGTACAACATGTTGGAGTTGCCTTACAAAGCCCCTGCCTTGTGCTGCAGCCGAGAATATCCCATGGTGTGTCCTTACAGCAGGTAAATCGACTGCTCCCTCATTATCAGTGGTTGTTCCAGGGCACCTGGAGCCAGAGCTAAAGAAAACACTCCTGAATGAAAATACCAGTGATACTAGTTACTGATTAAATGCTGGGAAGTGAATGGAAGCATTGTTTGCAGTCCAGGTGGACTGACATTTGCACCATGACATCTTCTGATGCCAAGTGGAAGACCTGAGCAGAAAAAGGAGAAACATTTAGGCTTGATGCCAGCAGACCTTGGCAACTCATGCTCTTCAGAGCATGTCAGCAAGTCAGTTTCTGGGCATGTTAAAAGGTGTGCCTTGGTAATTGAGAATCTGATGCCTCATCAGAGCTTCAAATGTCTCCTCTGGGGTTGCTCGGAGGAGTTTCCAGTAGACAGTTTTTTCTTTCCTTTGAGTGTTTTTTCTCTGCTAGAAGTTCAATAGGATAGCGGAGGGGAAAGGGAAGAAATTTTAGTGATAAAGTTTCGGGTCTGTTATAGCAGTGCCTGTCACCACACATCAGCTGCCACAGACAGGACTCATTCAGGAACAAGTTCTCTGTGCTGTAGTGTTGGTCCAAAGGAATGAGGCACTGACGAGGCAGTGCTGTGACCTGACCAGAGGGTAAACCTCTTCTCCTTGTGTCCATACAACAACAAGTTGGTTTGTGCTATGGCAGAATATCTTCTTGCCCCACTCTTTAGCTGTACATGATCTGAATTCCAGCTGTTGGAATTTGACTGTCACCTCTGCTGTCCCCATGATAATCCCGCTGCTTCTTTTTCTTTTTCCGCTGTTCACCTTCTTATATCTTTTTTCTGGACAAAAAGAATAGGTCTCCACAGACTGGATTTTAGTGTAATTTTTTTTCTGTTTATGTCCCGATACTGTCTTTTTACATCTGAACAATTTCTAGTTAGCAAACAGGACTATCAGGTACCATATACCTCTTTGCTCTTCTGTCCTCTCCCCAAGGAAGGATATTTGTGTGGTGGAATGACATTGCTGGTTACAAACATCCTTTTACTGTCAAAGTAATCAATTCTGTTTGTATGGAATGAAATGCTAACTAAATAATCACCAACTCAATTGGTAATAGTCAAATCTGTTTGCATTATTCAAATGTACTGATATATAGCTAGTGAATGTCTCTGACAGATATAACAGAAATAATGCCATTAAGGATAAATCTGTTGCTTTCCCTAGAATCACTGGACTTTCACAAAAGCATTAAACTGAGATCTTAACTGTTCCTTTGCCATGTGCCAGCAGCCTTAGGGGTGTATCTGTGGCTGCAGTCAAGTGAAGCACATGGCCCGCCCCATGTTACTGAGCTGCTGATGAAGAAACCAGGATCCTCACTCCCTGCAGGTTGATTTCTTGTCCATGTTCACATGATCTTGAGATTCTGGAATGGGGAGAATCACAAAATAGAATAACAAAATAGAATACTCAGGATATTTGTCTATGCCAGCACTGGTGGAGGAAGAGAATGTTAATGAAGGAGAATGTTTCCAATTAGGAACCTCTAACAGTGTCCTGGGATGAATGAGGAGTGAAAATTGTCTCCCTGGAAGCCCTGAATTCAGATGCTTTGTTTATGCACACACACATGTGGATACACACTTGATTTCCAAATGCCACAAGTCATTTATATCACTGTTAATGACCCTGATGAGTTACGTGTGCTGTCACTGCTCCAGGCCCTGTGTTTCCATGCTCATGTGGCAGTAGGGGTTAATTCCATTCCTGCTGCAGTTGTCATGCTGGAAATGCCCAGGGTTAAGCAGAGATGACTGGGACCAGTGGAAGTGCTGAGTCTTGTAATGCTGTACCAATCATCAGATCTTGTAATGTGCTCAGTCACAACCCGTGCTTGGAATTGTTTCAGAGAGACAAACCCCAAATCAATGCCCAACACTTACTCTTTTGCTCAGCAGGAAAACTTGAGGTTATTGTGGTCTCTGGTGAACTTGGACTTCTCATGAGAAACACAGAAAAACTTTACAACAGCCGTAAAATATTCAATCAGATCATTTTTACAGTGGCCTGAGAACAGTCTCATAGCAACATTCCACTTCCAGAAGATCATGTTCTGGGGAAGAGAATAGGTTTTGTGGTTTATTTCCCCTTCATTCTACACTCAGATGCCCATGATAAGATAAGAATCATCACTGAGACAGAGAGATGGACAAGCTGTAAGTTATTGCAGAGATGTGTAACAAGAGACAGGCACAAATTTCTCCCATCTCAACTCCTTGTTTCCTCTCTTCGACCCCACCTTGATCCCTGGTGTTCTTTAATGTCAGGGCACCTGGGGAGGATCTGTTTATGGACATTCATCAAGCAGCAAATAAACCCTCATGTTATTTGTAAGCATGGCATTTTCAAGAGGTATCCTTGGTTGTTTAACAACATACAGTGTTTTTGTAACTGCAGAAAAGGTCCTATGGGCCATTAAGCAATCATTTATTGGTTAAATATCTCCATTCCCAGTAATGAATTGCTATTTTGCGAGAACAAACATTTCCTTTCTGTTTAATTTTCAGATTTTGAGGTCGCAATGGTGTGTGCTCTGGAGAGGGAATAAAGTCTGGGACCATGACGTTAATGCACTCCCAACTTTTTATTTCCTTCTCCAGCTGTGACTAGACCTCCAGTACATTAATTTCCCTGTTTTTCTTAAGCCTCCAGCCTCTCAAGGAGAGCTATGTATATCTTTACTACTCCTCTTGTCTGCCTATCTCACTCATCACTGAATATTTACCTGCAGTGAGATAAACATTGAATTCCTTTAATTGGGTGTTAGTAAGTTCTGCCCTTACAGATTTCTCAGTACAGGAGAGCAACCAGGTTGGTTTGCTATATTGTTTTAGTCTTCTGTTGTTTGGTTTGGTTCTATTTTAATTGAAGAATTGCAGTCCTGGATTAAGAATCTTGGAAAATTTATTTTGCTTTTTGTTCCACTACAGGGACTCATACAGATTTTGCAAAAGTCTCTTAAGAATAAATCATGTTTTCCAATGCAGGTTTTTGGTTTTTTCACTTTTCTGAAGATTGTGCTTTTGAGGATAAGGAACTGGTTTCTGTAGCCTCTATAATCCTTCTTTTTTCTTAGAAAACTCTGAATCTAGCCAGTGTCAGTGACTGATTTTTTTGACCCCAGTGAACTTCATGCCCTGCAGTTTTCCAGGAGCACCTCAGCCTGTTCCGCTGACTTGAGAAAATTATTTTTAGCCTCATGTTGTGAGTGGGAAATCTGAGATATGAAGATCTGAAGTGCTGGAGGCTGCATGGCTGAGCAGGGAACATGACTGAGCAGAAGCCAGATTCATGGACCAGTGTCTGACCCAACAGGGCAAGGATGAGCCCAAAGACCCAGCCTGAGACCTGGTTAAGGACAAAGTTCACAGCTTCCCCTTAACCCCCTGAAGTTGTGAGATTTTTTAAAATATTTGTATATAGATATGTGTTTTGGAATGACTGGGATCATTGTAAAGATTAAGAAAAATGTGGTCAAATGGGCAAAGCAGTTAGCTTTGATTCTATCCTTGGCTCTACCACTGAGTTTCTAGGATGGCCTCTGGCAAATCCTTTTGTCTTTTTTCTCCCTCAGACTGTTAATTTGCAGTCTCTATTCTTGCCTGAAGGCACAGTGGGGCAGTGACAGTCTCTGCAAAATGTTAGTCCAGTTCCTAACATGATGGCTTACTGCATAGAGCAAAAACCATGAGGCACAACCATAATATTATTTTTATTCTACTATTCATTACATTCAGTGTAAGTACCCTTGCAGCAGCCCTTCATTATTTTAATTTTTTTAAGAGAAAAATGATAAAACAATCCTGGATATTCACAGGCTTTGTGGGCATGTATATGTAATTTTATGGGCTGGAAGGAACTCTTAAGGCAGGTGTATGTTACATGGAGGTGAATATGACCCCACTTGTCCCTGCTGTTCAAGTCCATCTTATCTCAAGGGGAGAAAAGTGAGTCCAATTTGATACAATTCCTGCTAGAATCAGTGGATACAGACCAAGTTATACACCTCCAGTATCCAATTAGAGCAGCTGTAGTAATGATATGAACTTTAACCCTTGCCACATTAATGCTTGCAAAAAGTAGATTAAAACCGTTTTAGAAATGTTACCAATATAATTCCCACCTCTTCCCAGCATGTGATTCTGGAGCTTGGGCTCAAACATGGTGACTGGGAGCAGGACAGATCCCTGCCAGAGCTTGGGTGCAAGCACATTTGGGATGGGAATCATGGAGGCAATCAGCACAAAGAAAATATCTCCTAGTTTTCAGCTGCCAGCAGAGCCCCAGCACACTGGAAGAGGAAATAACAAAAATAGAACTTGCACCCAGATGAGCTCTTAATAAGTGCAAATCCAGAGTAAATAGACTGATGGAGCTGTGTAGAGGTGGCACTACCTGCACTCATTGGCTGTTTACTCAGAAGTTCTTTTGCTGTGCAAACGAGCATTGGGAAGGCCACCTATTGATTCGCTTTCTTCCCTCTGGACATTTACAATCTATCAAGCACAGAGAGCAAAACAGAGGGAATGAATCCTCACCGTGGCACAGCAGAAGTTGCTGAGAAGAGAGAAACTCTTCTTTCTGCCGTGCTCAGTCAGGGAGTTTCCCCTGCATTTGGGCAGCACATCTGAGTAAGTCCTCTCCTCCCCATTAAGTCATCGCAAGGGGCAAGAGCCCTGTTCCAGCCTCCCTGCTTGGATTTAACCTCAACGGGTTAACTTCATAAAACTGCAGCTCTTTATTCCAGCCTGTGATTTCCCATCATACTTTAGGACCAGCGAACCGTCCCTTCATTGATGGCACCTTTTGGCTTCACAATAGAAGCCAATTTGTTAGAATTCTTCACAGGTCAGGGGCTGCGTGAAGATGTGGAGGGCGCAGCAGTGGCCGCTGGAAAATTAAGTTGTATTCGCTTGGCAAATTATACGTCTGCTGCACTTTATGGGCCTTGATTTCCTTTCCCCTCTCTCTCCCTCTCCCTTCTCACACCCCCCTCCCTCCAGCCCCTCCCTCATCCTCTCTTTCTTTTTTTTTTTTAAATTGGAGAAGCGTGTATGTGAGCTATCGTCACATATCCAGTTAATGTAGGTTAATAGATTGATTCCAGTGACACGGATCATAATGAACAGTAAATTGTTTTATCTCTTAAGTCTTATTTGGTCAGCCAGGAAAACATATGAGGTAATATGGCTTGGACTAAATGGACCGTATAATAGATCTCCCTCTAAAGAATAAGGACAGGGGTGACAGCGCCTCTTATGATTAATGAAAATAATAATGGTCCTGAAATTGAAATTTTTCTAATTTTTTTTCCTTCTTCTCTCTGGGCTGCCACCAAAAACTTCAGCCAGCAGATGATTTGTGCACAATAACCACCTCTGACTTCTCCCTCAACTCCTACTACAAGTTAAGGGAGTGCAGGGGAGGGAGAGTTGAAGAGGGATGGATGGTTGCCTACACTTCTAAGAGCTTGGCTCAGCAGTAGAGTAGCACATAAACACAAACTGTTTGCTTTTAACCCTGGGTTCCAAGCAGATGCTTTCAGGTGCTTGCAGCTTGCCCAAATACGGAATTTCCAATTGTGTCTAAAGGAGTTCCATTATTTAAGTGCTTTGGAAATATCACAATAAAGCCTTAAACCTTCAGACACATCTGCTTGTTTATTTATGCAGGAACCCCTGCATTTATTGGTTATGTTGTGTGCAGCATTCAGAATGATTTGTCATTGTTAATGAATATTTACATTTGCTCAGTGTCAGTGCTTCTTGCTGTAACACATGTATAAGAAGGTTAATTCTGCAGCTGCAAAAATAGGTTGGGGCAGAATCAGGCCTTTTAAAGAGCAGGTAGGTGGTTGGGGTTTTTTCTTAGGGGTTTCACCAAAGTGCTTCCATTTGGCTCAAAAGAGCTTTCAAAAAAGACCTATGGACATTTATCTTGAACAGCATCAGATGACCTGGCAGACAACATGAGATCTTTGTCAAATAGAAAATATTTAACTGTTAATGAGGGTGGGGAGAAGAAATCCAAATGATCAGCAGGGTACATGTGTAAGTATCAAACACTGTAACCCAGCATGACCAGAGGGATCACTCCAGAGCACGGGAGATTTTGTGCACATGTGTGTGGGTGCTCCTCTGGGGTCCTCCAGTAAAGCCATAGGGGAACAGAAATATCACACTGAATATGAAAATAACCTTCAGTCCCTTCTTCAGGAGATTCATATAAAGTAAAACAAAAGCAAGGATCTAGAGAACTATCTCATGGAGCACCATCCTGCATGAAGATGGCAATGTAATCAGTGTACCTATGACCAAACCAGGATTTTTCACCCCCTCACTACTTTTTATGTTGCTTGTCTTTTTTCCTTCCTTTTTTGTTTTTTTCTACATTTAATTCCTTTTAAGACTGTAACAAACAACACTAAGTGCCTTGTCCTTTTATTCCTCTTTTATCTTTGTGCTTTACAGCTTCTGTGCTGTATCTGTTTTCATTCTTATAGGATCAATAAAAGGTTTGTCACTTTGCAAAGTTTTGGAAACCAGAAATTGCACTTGAGGAGTGGGATAATAGGGGTTGTTTCCTGATGCTTCTGCACAGTTGCATCCTTTTTTTAAAATTTTAATTATTTTTTTTCCATCTTCCAATATCTAATCTCAATATCTGCAGTCATGCTTTTGGGTTTTACACTGGCTGTCAGCAGGCAATCAGTTCAGGCATTCAACTTCTTTGGATTAACATCAAGCTCTGCAGTTTGGGTATATTAGCAGCAGGGTCAATCACAGCAGCAGGAAGCAGCCTGAGCAATAAAAAGAAAAAAATAAAAGGAAAAAAGGAAGACTAAAAGGAACCCTCTGAACTTCAATAGTCTGGAAAACCCAAACTGAGACTAAACTTCATAAATATCCCTAATCTCTGGTTTAGAAGCCAGGATTGTTTATGATTCATGGCATTTGATGACATTTAGCAGCATGCAACCCATTACAGCCCTTAAGTCATTACACAACACGGCAGAAAATGTCATCAGGTGCCACAACAACAAGGCAGGTTATTGGAGGGGCAGGGTTCAGTTCAGATTAGTTCAGACTTCTGACGGATGCTAGCCTAGCTCCAGACTGAACCCAAATTCTGCTTGTCAGGCTTATCTCTCTAACAGATCATCCTTGCTTCTCTTTATGTTGTACAACTTCCTCCCCCACGGCTCAAAATCCAAATTCCCAGCTTCTGGTGAAGCCCTGGCAAAAGTAATGCTCATTCTTATGCAGGGATTGCATTAATTACTTCTGTAAGAACAGCTGGGGTCAGTCTGGATCCTCTCTGAATATGCAGAGGGTTACTTAGATCTGGCACTATGTCTCAGTGATCTGCACCTCTAGACATATCTGCTGGTGTGAGAAGATTACAACTTGCAGTGATGAAATCAAAGTGTTAGGCATTGGTAAAGAAACCCCCAGGATTAGTGAGCTGCAGCAATGTGTGTGAATAATGTGCTTCACAGCCATGTTTCAGGGCACTACAATTAACCTTAATAAAGTTACCAGCATCTGGAAACAAATGGGGCATTAAAAATCTGTATGAAATATTTAGCTGGAGATCCTCCCTTAAGTGAGTGGAGATTGACACGCCACATTGTCCTAATCCCCTGCACCAGGGGAGAATTTCCTCCAAGATAAGGAGAGTTTACAGATGCCTAGCAATAAACAGCCATAGGTAGAAAAGGAAAGAATTTTTATGGTGCTGTGCTGGCTTTAAGAGCTGGATTCAGCAGAAGTCACCTGCATTTCTTAAATTTGAGCTTGTCTTCCAAAACTCAATCACTAACAAAGTCCACACCGCCAGGGGAGCTGAGAAGATCCCACATCTCCTTATGTACCTTCAGTGCCTAAACCCTACCAATCTACCCAACCTGGGCAGAAATTTCAGAAAAGAGCTGGGGGGCATTCTGAGGACCCTGCTTTTCAAACGTTGCTGATGTCATAATTTCCAATGTTAAAAACCTATGAAGCATCCACAGAAGGGCTGGAGAGTGAATATTAGGGGTAAAGTGGATGGTGACTAATGAATCTTTGCAGCCTTTGAGAAAACTTTGGCTGTTAGATGCCATTTTGTGTTTCCATCTGATTTATCTGAACCAATTTAGACTCCTAGTAACTAATTACAGCCTGGCTATCTTTTAGAAGCCTTTAAGTGGCCTAAAGTTACATAAAGAAAGATAAAAAGGGACCATGCATAATAAAAATATACATGCATCTCATACACCTGAATATACTTTCCATTAAATACTGAGGTGTGTTTATATGCACATATTTACATGTAACACAGAGTTGCATTATTTTGTCTCTTATGGAAGAAAAAAAAGAGATATTAAAAAATCCAATGACTGATTTTGCTTCTTGAACCAAGTCAAATATTTTCTTGTCAGTATGCTCATAACTTCAGACTGCAGAGGTCATGGCCTTGACTTTCTCCTTCAGATGGTTTGTGAGTGGAATGTCCTTGAGATTAAGGTTCCCTTTGTTTTCCTTGGGAGGGGCTTTGCTTACACTGGCAAGCAGCTGAGACTTGCCAAGGTCCTCCAGACTCTGTTTATTAGATTTTTATCTTCTTATCAGAGTCTTCCTCCTTAAATCATGTCAGCATTTTACCACTCTTCAGGGATTCCTGGTGTTTTATTGTCTCTGAACTGCTTGGGGGGTGGGGGTAAAGGAAGATATCCTAGCAAAAATAACATTTATATAATGGCAGTGATGGGAAAGATTCAACTGTCTCCTTAAGATTTTCGTCCCGACCAAAGTGACCAATAACTGGCCATCTACTCTGGATTTAATTAAATCTATATTTAAACAAACTCCCATTGATTTTGTTGAGAGTTTTGTGCCTGGGGAAGGAGTTTATAATTTGGTCTGGCATTCCTGCCCAACTCTGATATGAGAAAAAGCTAACTCAGTTGGTTACGGTCATTTTATTGTTTTTCTTGGCAAAGCAGAATTTCTTTTTGTTATTATTTTCACATTAAAAGGTGCATTGTGACTTAATAAGATTATACCAAAAAATATTCAATCTGCTGGTTCCTACTAAAATCAGCCAAATCTATTATTCAAAGTGGACACATGTAAGTCTATATATAGAGTTTAATGTGTGCATACAAATATATTCTCTAAAAGATACTCATCTCTATTTTATCTTAAATTAAAAATCTCAAAGAACTCTGTAAATCTTAATGTCTAGCTCCTCCCAGATCTACTCTGGAGTAAACCAATTATGAAAAATTCCTTTTCCCAAAGTCTGAGCCAGGGAGTGAATAAATCCTTATCATACACAAAACAAGTGTGTGGGACATCTCTAGCTTGAGTGCTTTATACTGTGCACAGGAATGTAAATGATCCATGATAAAGACACAGGCAGATCCCAGTTTGTGCCACATGTGCCTACAGATGAGCACAAGTGGAATCTCAAATGGTTTGAAAGCACACGAGCCTCTGGTGTGAAGGTGAAGGCTCACTTTGAGTTCTAAGATGCTGATGAAGAAGTTAATCCTTTTGAGAAGATGACCTGGAATTGAAAAACCAATGAGAAAATTCAGCCAGTGCTTCAAAATATACGAGCAGGTCCTCGTGCAGTGTAAAGCACTTATCATTGTTAAAGGTATCTGCCTGTTGGCATCCGTTAAAGATGTGCTCAATCTGGTCACACAGCAATAGCCATATTACACCCAGAGACAGACACACCAAATTTGTAC
The DNA here is from genome assembly GCF_023055355.1 of Agelaius tricolor. Lineage (NCBI taxonomy): Eukaryota > Metazoa > Chordata > Aves > Passeriformes > Icteridae > Agelaius > Agelaius tricolor. The sequence continues at coordinate 5,103,993 of NW_027269276.1, read as the reverse complement.
TAGTCCTTGGAATATATTCATCTTGGGATTGCTGTCACCCTCTGTCAGGGGAATGAATCAGTGGTACTGTTCATACTTTTCTGCTTTAGGTAACTACTCTTTTGATAATGAATCTTTAATGATAATTGCTCTTCTAAGGAGAGCGTTTTCCACCCTTGTTAAAGCAATACTTTCTTGTGGAAATGTGCTTAACATTATCTCTTCAAGACTGGTGCTCTTTTCCAATTGATAAAGATCTCCATGGACAGAGAGCTGAAAATTTTGGCAGTGTCTAAGACACAGAAGACAAAAAAGTTAATTGTGAAGAAAGATGTATGAGGTGTTATTTCTGATGCTCTCTACAACATGTGACAGTAATGTCTTTAATCCTAATGAACCTTACCTCAGCTAACATGCTATACTTTATAAAATGAGTGAGAAAATATCATTTTTTAACCTTATTCTTTTACACTGACATGGTAAAACTTCAAAATATTTCCTGTTTAGGGACAACCACAAACCATTCTATGGTTTGGCAACAGATGTCTTTACAAACTCAACACAGTTATGGCAACCTTACATGCAATTGCTTGAATTTTCCAGAGAATTTAGCATTTCTTCAGCATTAAGTCTTGGAGAAGTCCTTATGGCATCAAAACCCAGTGAAGCTATGGTTAAAACAAACCCAATTTTGCAAAGTGGTTTAGTCACTATAAGTCCTAGACATGCAACTCCACATGTTCATCCAGCCTTTCAGGAACACACTCATCCTTTCTGTGCTGTCTGGAGGAGTGACAAATGCCTGTCAGAGCTACATGAAGGAGGAACTCACATTTTTAAGGAAATAAATACGAATTGCAAACCAAAAAAACATCAGCAGAATGGCATTTTGTTATTCCTGGAACATAAAGGGTGGAAAGTTTGGGGCTGTGCAAGACTATAGGACTGGTGCTGCTTGTAAGTACCTGATTGCAATGTCTTCAGCTTTTTCCTTCAGCTAAAATGAGCTGTACTGAAAAAAAAACAAACTGTGTATGTGTGCCAGGGCCAGCCCTCAGCTCCAGATTTGATCCAGAACCAGCAGGAATGGGAAAGGAAATGAAGGAGTGTAACGGTGCATGTGGGCAGATCTCAGTGCAAGTGTGAGCATGAGAGGCTGCATCACAAATTCAGAAAACATGAAGCTACTGAGCTAATCTGGCAGCTGAAAAACATGTCAGGGCTGTTTTGGGATACATTTACTATAGAGAACTGAAATGATAGAGAGGAATTAATGTCCAGTGAGTTCCCTCCCCTGCCACTGCTTCAGGAGAAGGTGCCCTCTGCATAAGTCTGAGGAAATGTAAATATTTTACCAGCAAGTAGTTCCATGACAGTTAGAGCCATGTGCAGGAATGTTGCAGCATGTGCCTGAGATGTGACTCTTTCAGTGGAAGTCTATTTACAGGATGGAGCATGTGATTTTAATTGCAAGTATGTTCCTTCTTCCTTTTAAATTCCTCGTGTTTTCGCATATACCATTAAAAGATTGTCATACGAGCCTTCATTGCATTCTTTGGCATGTCTTCCAGAATGAGAGGAGAAAAGAATCCCTGTCAGTGCCAACAAAATCACATACCAAATATGAGAAACAGATAAGACAGCAGATTCAGCATGAAGCAGAGTGGGAGAAGTCAGATAAGAGGAGATCCAAACTCTTGGGCTTTCCATACCCTGCTCATTCTTTTACAGGGCTGATTTTATTCCCCCCATTTTCCCTATGATGATCTTCCTAATCTGACCTCATCTCCAAAAACTGGGAATTTGGCTTCAATACCTGGGAAAGGTCAGGAAAGGACCAAGAAGAGAATGAGGGATTCAGGAAGGGTCTTGTTGGCACACACATTTGAAAAGGAAAATATTTCTGGGGACTGTGGGCACTAAGCTCTTCATTTGGAAGTGCAGAGGGAACAGTAGTGAAGGTTTCAAGGCATTAGGCTTAATAACACTCAATAATTCAGGCCTTTGGATTTATTTGCACCATATAAGCAAACTTAAAATGATTTTTCTATTAAAAAATTGACTGTATTTTTAATGAGCTCACTGTATATTTCAGTGGGAAACATTCACTGTCTCCTTTTTCCTGCTGCAGGCTGGTGGTATTTTCCTGCTTCAGGCTAGATCTATCTTTAAAATAAGATACTCATGCTGGAACAAATAGAAAAAAAGATTAAAAAACAGGCAAACGAAGAATTACATAACTAAAATTTGGGTTTTGTCAGTAATTTATGGTAGTACTTGGTAGTTTTTCATTTCTTTCCCATTTTAATGTATTTTATTTCTCTAATCAGAATTGTTTCTGTTCTTGATTAATGTTTTAACAACATACTACTTAATTTTTGTAGGGCAAATTAAGTCAGAAACCTCAAGGAAAAATAAGGAATATGATATATGCTTCATAAGACATTAAAACCCCTCAAACAACCCTGACATTATAATTTCTTTGTGTTCAGTGTTTGTCCACATTTTTCTGAACTTCTGTCATCATAGTATCTTATTGGAAATAAGGAACATCAAAACTTAATCTAAGCCATAATGTCCTGGTATGGGATCAGATCCAAACTCCCCTAAAAGTTGAGAGGACTTTGGTGTTGGGACCTACAAAGCTCAGTTGTTGAGTATAGCCACAAAGTTACATTTTACTTTCAAAACCACACAAATTTTCTATTCAGGAGTGAGAAAGATAATCTCACAGATTGTTCTACTGAAATTACCAAAAAAATCCATTCCAAAAAAATTAGCATTATTTGACCCTGTGTGATGTGTAGAAGTATTATTTGAGGATTAGAGTCCATTCCATAATGAGTATGATCCTGTGGCTCTGACCAGTTTGAATTGTACTTTGTTGTTTTATTTCCACTGTACCTTTCCTGATAAAAGAATTTAAATTTTCAGACCTAACTGGGCGATAAGGGACAGATCAACCTAGCCAACATCAGCACAGCCTGCCCTTGGCAAAACTAAGAAAACTTTTCCAACTGGCAGGATAAATCTGAAGAATTTTCACATTTCCTTTTTCCCAGTCTTTTTTCCTTTGAGGTGATATAGGAAGAGTCTAGAGGTTTCCAGCCTGAAATACCTCCTCATTAGCAGTTTTATAAAGGAAAATCTTCATAAATATCAATAACTCCCCTTACTCATATTTTCTGTAATTGCTTTTATTTGTATTATTGAGGATGCTGAGTGTCACGGCACGAGGGGATGGGAGACCTCAGAGCTTTCAGGGAAATTACAAGAATGGGAAAAGCTGCTGCAGAGGCACTAAATTGTACTCTGGAAGTCACACATTGAGCATGTTCCTCCATGCACACCAGTAATGACAAGAGGTGTCTTCTTCAGCCGTGGTGAAGAGCCAGGAGCTTTCCCTGGGTTTGAAGTGGACCTTCATATTCTCCCTGTAATGCATCCCTGCTTTAAATGGCTCTTACTTCCAAAATCATGTGAGCTGAAAGTTCAGAAAGTGACATTCTCTGAGTGGTGGTAAATTGTTAGTGTGTTTGCTTAAACCTACTTGCTGGGATTAGCTCTGTCCCACTTTGTACGTTCTGGATTGAGGGTTAGACAAGGGTCAAGTAGGTGATTTCAACACTCTCTGATACAGGCTTACCCCCTCCAGTAAAAGGGAAGCTTTTCAACCAATCCAGTCTAATTCTTCCATCTCAAACTCTGCTTTGTTTTGCTTGTGTGTGTAAGGAGGTTTGAGGGCAAGAGGGCACAATTTTAAACCCCAATTCTCAATTCCATAACATCCATCATTATCTGTCTATGTGAGGCTATTATTGCCTTCCTCACAAAGCCCACTGTTCAAATACACCCAATTCTCCAGAAAAAGCCATGCTCAACTGGACTGTGCCCTTGCTGAAGCTGTTCTAACTCTCTCACTCATGTGCACTCTTATGGTTACAGGAAGGGAAAACACTCCTACCTTAGGCTGGGATTATCTAAATGGCCTCCAAAATTGAAAACATAGAACCCACAGAGACATCACAGGAAATAGACATGCAACATCTAAACTAAGTAAATTTGTCCAATTTTTTAAAGACCAAACCTCACCCTCACCAAAATTTTGATTTGGTGCCAGTGAAGAACGTTGGCCGTGAGCAATTGGAAGCTTTAAGGGATGGATAAACAAAGAGGTAGGCACAGACAAACACTAACTTTTCCTTCTCACTCATTTAAAAATCAGATATAAGTCTCACTATAAAGAAACTATGCAAAATGAGGAGGTTATAAAGAATTCATCATTATGGCCTTACATTTTATTAGATCATTTCTTTGGCCTGAAATTAGCAATGGATCATAGTGGGTCTTTTATAATATAAAAAAATTAGTTTTATTCAAGTGACAGAGGTAAAACTTGCAGTCCCAAGGAATATTTTCTTACTGAGGTTTTTCTTTAGGTATGCTGAGGAAAGTGACTGTAAAACTTATTTGTGCAGTCTACACAAAGCAAATTCTGCATGGATATGTTCAGGTTCACATCAGGCACCATTGAATTTCAGGCTGTGCTTTGAACCCCAATGCCAGCTCCTCACCCCAATTCCTCAGCACTGTTTCTCTCAGGGTTTCATTTATGTGCTGTTTCCTTTCAAACAGATTAAAATTTCCAGTTGGTGGGGAAAATATTAACCTTAAATTAATTTGTACTAAGGTTTAGCTTACTTTCTTTGCCTAAATAGAAAAAAAAAAAAAATTAAAAGGAGAAGGAAATGGAAAAGAGAATGAAAAAAAGGAAAAGAAACATGACCTTCCTAAGCCAGGGAGATCAAAAATACACAAGCCACCTCTTTGGAGGTCAAACTGAAAAGATTGACTGGTCCTCAGAGTAATGTGGTGGCCCCTCGACATTTATGGTAAGTAGTAGCTGAGGGAGAGAATTGAATTCTGACCTTCCTAATTCAGCAACAGAGGTAAGAAGTCATCTCCAGCACAGTGGAATTACAGAGCACATAAAGGAACTCCCCCTTCAACATTATTTATTTGGTGAACTCTCTCTGTATCCCAGAAAAGGCTACAGCATGCTTATTTTGCAAAGGGATCATGTTGTTTAGTTCCAAAGCAAGCACATTAGAAGAATTCCACATAGACTTCATAATAAATCCACCCAAGGCCCAGCACCCAGTTGCTGTTGTGTACAGGGCTTTTTATTTATTTAACCGCCTAAAAAAAAAATTGCACATATAATGAGAGAATGTCCTTCCCTTACGAGAGGAGAGTTCAATAGTTTAATTTTTGTTAACCAAAATCCCTTGTACTAAGGTAAATTACATTGCATTTTCTATTACTAGCTCTGTTAATTGTCAGGCAATAAGAGTTTATGCACTCATCCAAAGCAGCAGAGAATTTCCCATAATGTTACAAAATAAAACCTGACAAAGCACAATAATCTTTAGTTTATTGATGTGCTGCTAGGCTGTGGAAAGAATCAGATCTGTAATGTGCTTTTGGTTAGAAAATTGGGGCCTAGAAAGATATACTGGAAACAGCAGAGGAATGTCAGGTTCCAAAAATATATATACATATCCATGTGTGTGCATAAACTAGGGTGTTTTTTCTAAGGAAAATGATGATGAAAGACTTTAACATCAACAGTAAAGGTTCAAAGACTGAAAGAATAGCAAACAAAGAAAATAAAAAGTGTGTGAATGCAAACAGAACTTATTGGTTAGTAGCGTTTCGGGCAAAAAGGACTTAAAGACAATGTGAAAAAAAAGCAAGAACAATACCCAGTACTTTGGATAGGATGTTTTACTATGTTCAGGTTGGCCCAAACATATAGAGTGAGTAAATTTATCTCTAATAGTCCTGAAAGTACATCAATTTTACCTCTATGGACCCAAAACCTTCCTGACTTTAACTAAACAGCCTCCCTACAATGAAGGCTAGAAAAACTCTTGGGAAGGTTGGAAATATTATTTGACATCTGTATTTAAAATAAGTGGGGATTTGGGAAATTCAGCTTTTCGAGAAATGCTGAAAGAAAACCAAACCAAGAAATTAATGGACTTTAAATTCCAAGCCCATGTTTGACTTCAAAAGAACATGATTAGGGAAGGTTCTGACCTTCTTTAGTGACTTCTTTCAGGATATGGGATGGCAAAGTGCAGGCTGTTTCAGCACCCAAAGTCTGGGTCCATCATATTGACATTTTTTTCTAGTTTTGATAGAGAATATTAGAGAATATTTATGCTTAGGACAACAAAGCAGGGGTTTTTTTTCCATTTTCATAGGAGAGAATTAAAGGATATTTGATTTCTATATCTGCTATGGTTTGGTGGATAGCTGTGCATTAAGAGGAGGTTCTTAGCAATGCAGAAGAGGCTAAAATTTGGAGTTTTACTGTATACTTTCCACCAAGAACGAGCATGACTCTTGCCCTTTTACAGGCAATGATGGAGCATGATAATGTACATTTCTGCTTCTCAGAGCATTTATTTTAATTACAAGGGCTTATAAACAAATAGAGAGAGGGAAGAGAGGGAGGAAAAGGGGGGGAGGTGTCTATTGTCCTGATTTTGCATTTAGAAAGTAGAAGAGAAACACAGAGAGAGAGAGAGAGATCCTCTACCTTGCATAAAAGATGGCAAGGTGATAAATTAGTGCTCTCAACTGAAATTGATTACTTTGTGTTCCTATCCAGTTCATACAGCAGCAACACAGATGCTCTGAAACACAGTAATGACACATTGGAGAAAAACCAATCAGGTTGGTCTGGTGGAACATTTTTCCCTTTCTCTCCCACTGGCTCAAGGATAAAGCACCATGTGCCCTGCCTGCACAAGGGAAAGATAATACACCCAGCACCCCCAAAACTCCCACTTGGAAACTTTTCAGCCAGCCTAAGGACATTAAAACATAAAATGATGAAAATTGGTGATTTTTTTTTTCTCTTCTCTTCTCTGCCTGGATATAGCTCTAATACTCGAAGGCAGCTGCTTAGGTGGCAAAAGGTTGAAGTAAAATCTAGTCACCTTCAGGCAATTATACCTGACATAGTGCATAAAAAACAAGAAGCAGGGCATGATTTATCAGCCTTCCAGGATTCCAGATGATACAGTCAGATGCAATGAGTATCAGGTTTTAAAATAATCATTTGGACTTCTGTAATGGGTAATCTGCTTTGTAACTACTACTATTTCATCTTTACTAAGCTGGGAATTGACTGCTTTCATGGCATAAGGTTTATGACTACTAGGTTTTTCAATAAAAGACAGAATCCCGCTCACATGGCACAGGATTGTTTTTGGGGTAGGGAAAAAGAAAAAAAAGAAAAAGTGCTGAGCAATTTATTTCTTCTCATTTGTCAGATCTCCATGTACTGAATGTGTAAGGAGAGATGCCAACATGATGGACCATTCAAGAGCTGGAGGACATCAGAATATCACCCTAAATTTCTCCTTCCTATAACTAGACTTTAGAGCTAGGGAGAGAATGAAGGAAGGAAGAAGATGAGATTTAGTGTAATTATTCAAACTTATAAATGTTATGAATTTCCAGAGTTATCCCTCTGGTAGAAATGTTCTCTTTAGTGTCAACCTACTCTCTCTTTTCTTCATTTGGCTTTAATAAAGATGATCAAAGAAAGTCAAGAGCCTTTCCTGGAGAAAGTCAGCCAAAGGACTGAGTCCTCTTTACCCTCATACATTGCTGTATGTGCCGTGATGTCTCCCCATTTCTGCTGATTTAAATCAGCTCAGTCTTTGTCTCCAAACCTTTCATCCTGGCAAAGGAAGGACAGAAGGCCTCAGATACCTTTGATCACCTATGAAAAATGCCTTGTAGTCACCACAACTTGTCCAATCAAGTGGCCTCAAACCAAAGCTGTTCATAAACTTCAAGCAAAGGAGAATCAGAGTTGTCCTTTAAAAGGAAGTCTTTCATTTAGCAGTGACTGTATAATTTAGATGAATGGAGCAAGCCACATAAAATTACACGTACAAAAATTTAAGTAGACTCTTGTTGAGGTAGTTTTCTTACATTTCCCTATATTGTATAAAATAATAAATTATTTGAATAGTTCTATTATCTGTCCTTAACTGAAACGTACAGTGCCTGTCCTAGTTCCTCAAAAAGCTTGTTAATATGCAATCACCTAGTACAACTGCTAAGTTTTTAAAGGTCACCTATGTTTTATTCATAAAGGGTGGTTTTCTGGAGGGAAAAAGGTTACAGTGTCATGTAATATCATATTCTGATAGAGGCTCAGCTTCAAAAATGTATTTCCTAACAGTTTGTAGTGAAGAAAGGTACATTTGTTTGGGAGCTCTTAGTTTGACTGAGATCTGCCGTGTTCCACAAATTGTTTGCTGTGTGGGAACAGCACATCATTTCTCAGACATATTTAAAATATTTAGACATTACTGGTGTCTCTCTTGTTTGCTTTTTACCCCAGTTTCAGGACAAGAGTCATAATGGCCTGATTGCATTTGTTTATTTCCATTTAAAACACTATTTAAAATGATACCAGTGGGAAACTGTGAACAAATTTTGGGACTGGAATTCAGTATAATAACTGCAGTCTAGTGTAAAAAGCAGAAGCCCTGAAGTAATGGCTGACTGTTCAAGTTCTGACATCAAAGTCTTATCTCTGTGGCATTTGTCTCTGTGGTGAGGTTTCTTCTACCTGCTATTTATAATGGAATATAGGTTGTTCATAAGTACCTTTCACATCTTTCATAATGTATTGAGCATTTAACTTGCATTCAAGAATAAAATATCAAATCAATGCTACCTCCAACATATGTATTAAATGGCAACTGTTGTCTTTATTCTAGAAAACACAGTTCTGTCTCTCATAGCAAAGCAGAGCATTACTGTGGAGCCCAGAGCCAGGCTGTAAATTACCTTCCACCCTTCCCATGCTGCAGCAGGGTTTCCATCAGGACAAAGATCCCAGCCGCTGCACCAAGGCTACCTGGCACAAAGGACCAAAAGCAAATTTTGCAGAAATACTGATCCATAAGACAGAAACAAGTGTTATGGTTTCCACGAAGCAAACACTTCAATTTTCAGGGAGGAGTGTGATGGACATATATTTTATTTATTTGTCCAAGTGTCCCTTTTTTTGGTTAACCAGCTGATACATACTTTCCTCTGGGAAGGACTCACCAAAATGAATTAATGAATTTGGTTTTTATTGTAGATTTTTGTTTGCCACAAAATGGGTGGTAAGGCTGACTATTAAAAGCAGTTCATATAGGGAATGTGACCTGAGTGAGTTAATTGGCCTATTTTAATGAAAAGCTCCCGATATGAAATTTCCAGCACTACTGGCAAGGGTGCCAAATTCAGCGAGGTTATGAAAATAAATGTGAACCCTTCAAAACACTTGAAACACAGGCAATTGATGTAATAAAACCATTTTGCTTAGGACAGAGTAAGCTGACTGTTGTTATTCACTCTGTCTCCAGCTGAACTCAGAGCTAAAAGCCACTTTACTTGCTGATCTGGAGATCTGCTGTATTATTAGCATTTTATTCAATTTTGGGAAACGTGACATTGCATTTGTAAGTGGATGTTGAGGCTCGGCCCTTTTCAAATGGACGAGGTCTTTGGAGTTATTAAATTATTGAGGAAACAGTTTGTCCCAATTTTCAGACCTAACTTGGCTTACTAAACAAATTTCAATGTAAATAAGGTTCTAAATCTATGCATTCATTAGTACTGTTTAACAGCAATGACATTTCTTTGGCAAGAAAGCTTTCTTTGAGAGCCTATTTAGCCTCAGGTCACTTTAGCTGAGGCCCCAATGGCAAAGAGAAAGAAATTTTTAAAAGTGTTCATGTCAATAAAAGTTTTGTTTTCACTTTTTATTTAATGGCCCAGTACAAAACTTTAGTCTGGCAACTGATGGAAAGAAGAGGGCCAGAATAAAGAATGCATAAGGCAAAATTGTATGGAATTTGGGGTGATAAAAAAAAAAAAAAGCTGCTTTATTCTATATTTTTATTTCTCATACCAGAACATCATCTTAGCCGTGACAAAATTATGTCAGCTTGAAGGTACAGGCCAAGATGTGGTAGCTTTGATCAGAGTCACCCTGAGTGTACACACAGGGTGTGCACACAGCCAGACATGCTACCCTTGCAGGAGGGGGTTTGTTTGTGTGCTGTGATCCTTCTCACTCCCTGCCATCTGTCCCATGTCCAGAAAAGAGGAACTCATTAGAAATCAAGAGCTGCAGGGCTGCTGGTGGCCCCACCAGTGTCACAAAGCTGTGGGTACTGGGGGAGTGGGGTGGCCTCCAAAATACCCTTCAGACCACTGAAGGGTATTTTGGAAGGGGTAGAAAGTATTTTGGCTGATAAGACTGCAGGTGTAATCGTCTACACAGCAGATAATCTTCTCATGCTCCAGTGGAAGCGTGCAAACATCCAAGGATGTGATTTTGGAAATTTGCTGTGAGGTCTAAGAGCAATTCCCTATCTCAGAAAGTTCCCCCCACAGAAAACTCAATTATTCTAGGTTTCCAATGAGTGGGAGGATTTTATCCTATCATTTTCCTTCCAAAACTTCTGCAGGGTGTGTGGTCATTGCCACTGCCACTCTGTTGTGTGAAATGCCTTATGCACTTCACCCAACTTCTCTGCCTCTCCAGGTGACTGTAAAAGTTGAAACACTATTCAAATATCCAAATTGCAACTCCTTGACAAGGGTACCATAGATAAATAATCTGCTACATATTTCATAAATATACATAGGTATGAAGTTTTGGGTCACAGGAGAATGTCTTTCCAATGTGTGACCCGTCACTCCAAAATGCTGAACTTCTGTCTCTTTTACTCTAATACTTGTGTGATCTTTAATTTATTTTTCTTTAAAACTTTAGTTTTAAACTTTAAACTGCTGGAAAAGGGCTATTTGAACTCAGACAAGCAACGAGAGACTGGAGGCCAAGTCCAGACTGAAAATCAGGCACTCACACTCTATCCCTAAAAAACATGTCCGATTTGTATTTTCAGTGTATGTCTGGGTTCATAAATATCTTTGTGATTCTGGTCTCAAACAGTATTTTTTTTTTTTTGGTGCAATATATAAAAAAGAACCAAAAAAGCTGGATGGGGCTAGGGGTAATCAGGCCTGGTGGAAGGTGTCCCTGTCCATGGCAAAGGGGTTGGAACAAGATGATCCTTAAGGTCCCTTACAAAACAAACCATTGTATGATTTTATAAAGAACAAGAAAAATTATCTGATTTCACATTTATCAAGGTCAGACTAGCAAGCTAATTCCTGTACTAGTCTTCATTTTTGTTATTAGCTGTTTGAGAGGTATTATTGCTGAATATTAGGGCCCCTGAGACCCACAGACTACAGTCCAGCCCTGGGCTAATGTCTTTTACCTCTCACTAGTGAGAGCAAAAAATATTTCAACCATGAGCTGCTACCTCTTCCTTATGAAAGTTATTTTGTCCCTTTATCTTTTATTTTCTCTTCCTGATTGAGAAGCCAAGTGCAGAGCCCATGGTTGGCAAGCGATGAAGGGAAAAAAAGTAAAAATAATGGAAAGATCCCTCCAGGAATGTTTGCTTCACTATATTTTCTTTCCTATAACTAATTATTCTGGCTGGACAAAAAATAAAATAGAACACAATAAAGCACAATAAAATCCTGGATGTGCATTGGATTCCCGAGCTTGCTAGGAGCCAAAATTTTAGGTACATGAAGAGGAAGAAGAAATGATCCTCTTCATCACTCAGCCAAAACATCAACACCACACTTGCCAGTTATTCTCCACTGTGATTGTCTGATTGACGCAGGAACCCATAATTCCCATCCTGCTCAGAACGGAGCACACACACACACTTCAAACAAACTATTCCCTGGTGCTTGACTTTACCAGTGACTCAAAACAACAACTGTAAAACAGGGCAGTGGAATTTCCCCCTTAGGCACAGCTGTGCCCAGGGTTTTATGTTCCAGCCTCCAGTGGGACTGGCAGCGAGGGACAAGGGAGCACAATTCCCAAGTGGTACCGCAAGGCTACTACAGCTCCTCCAGCTTCCAACACCATTCCCTCCTCCCATCTTCCCGAGCTGCTCCTTGGCTACAGCAGTGGATGAAACCCTGGAAATGACTAAGAGCTTCATGGTTTTCCACAAATCCAAGATTTTTTTCCTCTGTCACTCCATCAGGATACTCTGCACTGTCTGTGTGACAGCAGTTTTCTTTTCTGTTGAAGGACATCAGATTTGTCCAGGTGAGGGAACTGCAGCAACCACAATTTGTGGATTGTACCTATTGCCTTCCATTTCAGGAGAAAGTCTAAGTCTTATAAAAGTAGTTTAATTTTTTTTTTTAATTATAGTAGTCCACAATTTTAAAAATTTTAACAGTGGAGAGAGATAAAGAGCAAAAATCCTTCCTCTCCTCTGTGAAACATGTGCCCAAATATCACAAGAAATGTACTTCAATTATATTCCTGACTTAAAAAACCATGGCCACAGGAGGGGAAAAGATGAGATTTCTCTGTAGAACTTTGACTTTAGCTTACCTCATGAATCTGAGCAAGTAACCTCTGTCTGATCACAGCCTTTGGATTTAACACAATATTTACCAGAAAATAAACACAGCTTGAGATTCAAGCATGGATAAATATTAGAAAATTTGAGCTAGAAATCCAAATATGAAAGTGGACCGGGGCTTATTTGCATGTTCCCACATTTCTGACTGTACTGAAAATTCTGCAATAGCAGTATTTCAGCTTTTCTCGTCTGACGGTAGAAAACTTAAATCTCTGAGAAATGCTTTTTTTAAGATGTGCTCCAGGTTTTTGTGGATGCTGAGATCAATAAGACCTGCTGTCCTTTAAATGAGCTGTCTGACTGCATCCTACAACACAGGGGCCACATGCAAGGCACAGCCACACAAACCACACTAAGTGCCTCCTGCCTGTCGCTCTGGACCTGTTTTCCAGAATAAAAGCATTCAGATAAAAATGGGTAAATACACAGATCTTTATCTCAAACAATTTGTGTCTGCTTTCTGCTCATTTTTACCTTAGGAATTTCAATGCTACAGCATAAAGGATTTTCTGTTCTCTATATACTATTAAAAAAAAAAACCCAAACCAAAAAAGAACCCAACCCAAATCTAAATCAGCCCATACTTTTTAAAAATGGGTTTCTGTAATGTGGCAGAAAACCATTGCAATGAAGATGCTCTTTTAAAATCCTTATTAATTATTATCATGATAGACATTTCCAAGGAATTTCAATTTCAGAAGCCTCTACGGTCAACTAATAACTTATTAAATATTACTCAGTCATTAAATATCTTCAGTTTAAAAATGAATATTTAGGGGATAGACATCTGGTAATATGTCTTAATCCTATTTTTAGATTAGATCCTCTTAAGAAATTCCCATATGCTTTTAGATAAAGCTTGAACCTGCTAATCTTTCTGAATATTCTCTGCCTGCTGCTATGTACACAAGAGTCCCTAAAAGCTGTACTTAGGGGTTGTGTTTAGGTTCAGATTTCACAAGGTAATTGCACTCCTTCATTTTCATGTGTTTTAGCACTAAAACCACAATGAAGGAGGAGGTGGAAGGAAAAATCAGGGGGAGTCCAACAGTAATGCTTGCCTATTAATGAAATTACCACAAATGGACTAAAAGTCAGAATCAAAAATAACCCTGACATTAATGGACTGCTTATTTGAACCAATTGGATAGGAAACTGCTCCATGTGTTGGGACTAACTAACAAATATGTGATTAAATTTAATTCCCAGCATTTAAAAAATGCTTGGAGTGATCTCTAATATAAACCAATGGTTGGTGGTGAGTGTCTTTAGCAATGTTCCAGGGTTTTAACAGCATTGCTTTATCTAAATATATTTCTTAGAGTCACAAACCCTAAAAGGTATAAAATAAAGTAGATTGAGATGGATTAGGTTAATTAATGGGTATGAACTGGCCTTTCACCTCAACAATTGTAGACAAGTTCAACCTAAGAGCTTAAATCAGAGTTTGCTGTTCTAAGCTCTAGTAGACATTAATTCACATCATATAATTTGGCAGAGTTGGCCCAGAAATGAACTTGCCATGGATTTGACCCTCCAAGTCAGAGATGGGGCAGCAAACAAAGGAAAAAAAAAAAGAGGGAGGAAAAAAAAAGGAAGAAAACCACAATGTCTCCCAGCTGCTCCCCTGACTTGTAGATAAAATCAGAGCATTTTTGAGGGTTTACACACATGGGCAGGGCATACTTTTTTGTGGAGATGAGCACTTGGGACCCAAACTGAAAAACAAAGCATTGAGGGGAGTCATGGGACATTGGGGAGTTTCAGCTGGAGACTGGATTTTAGTGCACTTTTGGGGAGACTGTGGCCAGTGTGTGCTTTGAGGTCAGACTGATGGATTTGGTGTGTGCACACAATTTCTGGGCATTTACAGCAACACAACAACACCTTTGCAAACCCACCCAGCCACACAGGAGTTAGAGCATCAGACCAATTTCTCTGCTCTTACTTGCATGTCTGCAGCCCTGCAGGGAGTCACACTCATAGAAAGGGACCATAAATAAATAAACTGCATTAATCTTTTTGTTTTGTTTTGTTTTTATTATCTACCTGGAATTCAGGCATGAAACCACAAGATCATTATTCACTGATAACTGCACAGGCAATAGAAAACTCTTCCAAGGATAAATCTCTTCCCTGAATAAAGCCAAGGCAGCTGTAATACGCATTTAATGGATTTATCAGTTTTACATTAAATGCCTTTTATTTGAAAGCACCAATTAATTTCATAGATGTTCCCTTTAGGTCTAGGCAAGGCAGTTCCTGGTGGTCTCCTGCCTTCTCCTGGGGAACACTGAGGGCTTGCAGGTGTCCTGAGCATCCACCACATTTATTTGGTTATGATAACACAGAGAGCACCACACCAGGAAAAGCAAATGTGGGAGCCCACATGTCTTTCTCATTCCTCCCTGGAGCCCCAGCTGAACTCCCAGGACAAAGACCAGCAGCAGGACCAAGCCCAGTGGGATGGGAGGAATCCAGGACCAGTGATGGTGGAGGACATATTTAAGGGAAGGCCTCTGTCAAAAACCAAGCCAGAAGAATGAGAATGAGCACTCCTCCAGGCCTGCAGGATGGCAACACTTATTAGCAAATATTTGCACATTTGACAGCAGGATTATTGTCTCACTGCTAATATGATTTTTTTTTCTTTTTCAGACCTGGTTGCTGGAATATATACCACAGCTTTTTTATGGTTTTAAAGGAAAAAAAAAGAAAACAAAAGGAATGTAGAGTTCTAAATATAGGTTTGTGCATTTGGAATTGTGTTCAGAGACCAGAAACCATCAATAGCCTCACAGCCTGACTGCTTTTAACTTTTGACATACTGTAGGCTCTGTATGCAGGCCAGCTGTAGAAAACACCCTCAATTTCTATGGATTTTGAATATGCAATAGCAACAAAAGGAAGGTATGTAAGAGACTGACAATGTCTGGGTAATTACTGCAGTTTAATCTGTCAAAAGGCACCGCTTTAATAAATTTTGTCAGAAAATAGGGCTGGGCAAGGAAGAAAAACATGGGAAAATTAGTTATTTCCTAGTCTTACTTTTCCATCTCATTCTGCAGACTAGTTTATGCATTAATAATGTACCAGAGTTCTTTCAGTGCTTTCAATGGACCTGCACCTTAGAAGGAATTTCAGTATGAAATTCTGTTGGCTTGCCATTCTTTAGCCAACTTAAATTCAGCCAACAATTGTTTTATAGTTCAGTTAATATTCTTCAGCTTTCTTGTTTTATTTACTATAGTTATGTACTTGTCTATTTTTGTTTGTGTCTCAGTTCCTCTTCTCTACACCTTTTCCACTCAAGATAGGGTTCAGAGATGCCTGTGAACCCCATGTTGTCCTAAAAATAAAGATTCCCCCAAAATCAATCTTTGCATGGGGAAGATGAAGTCTGCAAAAAGCAGAATAGGTTGTGGAGTTGGGAGACCAAATACACAGAGTTTTCATGCTGTCACCAACTCTGAATAACTGCATTCCCAGAAAGAAGACATTCCCCTGCCTCATTACACAGTGCTCCTGCTGATCAAAAGAAAGCCAGAGAGATATTATCGATGCATGAAGCCACTCTGCCCTTTTCCCTCCTCTTTTTTTTTTTATTAAACATGGCACTTTTCCAGTTTGCTGAAATTCTCTCCTTGACCTGGGTTACTATTCACTAGTTTTGCAAAAGCACAAGCTAAATTTGTGCTGCTAAGGTTTTGCATTCCTGGCCTCAGGACCAAAAAAAAAAAAAAAGTTAAAAAATCCAAGAACACCAACACTGGTGAACTATCAAAACCCAAAGTCAGCTCAGGTGAAGGCAGAAATCCAGGCCAAAGTCTTGTCCCATTGGAATCTACAGTATAATCAGAGTAGGAAGGTCCTAAAATACCAAGATCACTCCATTTTATACTCCAAGTGAGTGAGCAATTACAGAAAGATCCATAATTGCAATAACCAAACACAAATTTCTCACTGAAGCTTTTCACTGGGGGCCCTTGGCATTCAGTTGTGATTGCTCTAAGAAGTATTTCCCTGTGCAAAGTGAGATTCCTGTCTGGATGAGGTTTCATACTTGACATGCACTCTGGGATCTATTTACCACAGTGTGCTGTAGGCAAAGCTTCTCAAAGTTGCAACTGGGCTGAATTTTATATAAATACTGTATTTGGCATCTATAACAAATTTCACAAAGAATGAATAATCTATATGAGTGGGAATGAGTACTGGGAAAAACACTGGCTACTGATAAAGGGCTGCATGGCATGAAAAATCGGGTCATTGACTTCTGGCCTTTGACAGTCTTGAGGTTAGATCTGGCTTACATCACAAGTGAAATAATCACAGGGGTTTTACTTCAAAAATTAACACTCAGTTTGATTGGTTTTGACAGAAATAGCACACAGATGCCAAGGACCAAGTCAGACAGAACTGGGTTGTTTGGTGGTGCATCTGTTGATGCTTCATTTTTTCATTTGCCCTGAGCCAACAACAACAAAAAAAACCCAACCTAGTTCAGGTCTGTGACAAAAGAAAATATTGATAAAGATAAGATTTTTGACAGTCTCTGTAGTATATAGAAAGAAAATTGTAAATAAGTTAGTGGGACACAGCTGAGAAATATACCATTTTTACAAAAGAAAACAAAATTTACTTTCAGATTAGACCAGCCTAAAATCTGCCTGGTACAAGAGTCACCTAATCTCACTCTGACATTCTACAAGTTCGATATGATCTAGTGAAACTACAAACCTCAAAGTGCTGTTAAGAGCCAAACTTTCAATATTTGTGTGGTCTCAAAATCAGAAAATATCTCATTCATCAGTCAGAACACATCTCTTGTCATAAATCATGGGAGACATTGGATAAAAAAAGCAAGAGTTCTTGTGAGGATTTTAAACACATTCTCCTGCTTTTAGCCAGATCCAAATTGCCATCAGGATGAGAAGTTTTTCTCATGGTATTTCAGCCACCACGTCTGCTCCAAACAGGAAACACTGAAATGTGTACAAATAACTTCATAAAAAATAATTTGAGGCACCACAAATAAAGAGGAAAGCATTACACTAACTTTCTCATCCTTTTAAATGACTCCATGAGAATGAAGTACAAGGAGTTCCCACAGAAGAGCTCCCTGGTCCTTCTCATGGAAGTCCTCAAGCGTGACCCCATGGAAGGTTGAGGGCCCTGTTAATGCTGAAAGGAGGGATTCAAATCTCCCCTGCAGATTTAGTCACAAAGGCAGGGAGAATTCAGGTAAAATACTCTCAGGGCCTGAACTCCTGAGCCAAAGGAATATCCATTAGTTGGGGGAAGTCTGCAATGTAACTGCTCAGTGAAAAAAAAAAGTGGCTCTGGCCTCAGTTGTACTTTGAGAAAATCTGAAAGAGTTTACGAGACTGGCACTGGCTTCCTGAGGAGCTGGGAAAAGCAATCTGCTCATTCCCAGCAAGACTGAAACGTTTCATCCAAACAGCAAAAATACAGCCTGTTGCTGTAACTACCATACTTTTATTTTATTTAAATTCAAAATACTTTGCATTATGCCAGAACTAATAAAACTTTAGCAAATGTTTCACTGTAAGGCCTCAGAGATGGAACCAATTCTTTTTGGTTTTGATTTGTTTTATTGTTGGATCACTACTATAATAGGAGATCTCTCAATTGTTCCAAGAAAAGATCTGGATTTTTCAGGGTTTCTCACCAGACAGTAATTAGGGGCACAATGCCAAAAAGACCCCTAAGAACTCTCTCTTTATAGAAACCTGGCTATGACTTGAGTGATAATTTTTAGATGCAGAGGTGGTGATCAATTTATTGATTCTAATCAGGTTCATAGTGGGAATAATTATGGGGGGACTTTCCCTGGTGTGTTTTTGCTGATATGCTTCTCAAATCAATTCCAAAGAGTGCCCCTGAAATAGAGAAGTGAAAACTGAACTAACACATATCAATTTTCCCTTGTAGACATTGAATGAAAACACAAAAGCATTTGGCTGAAATGTGCTATGAGACCCTCAAAGCTTTCCAGAATATCCTGTGAGTCTGAATGGAGAGCTCCACTAAACAAAAAAAATAAACAAAATCAAAAATAGTTTCTCCTGTGCAAGACAAGGGAAATTGCTTTGATACCTAGGGATGCTAAGGCTGAACATATGGAGTTTGCACAGAAACCCTGGTTTTTCTGCAGGAGGTGGAGAAGAAGTCTTCAGGTCCTGATGGTGATGGCCGCATCCTCTTTTCTCCTGTGTCTGTGGATGTTTCACTTTTGCCCCAGAATTTGTGGTCCAGAGGTGGTCAGGAAAGCTCTGGAAACTATTCAGGTCTGTGGAATTGTCAATGTTCAACTATGCCCACCCTCCCTACCCAAATCAACACTGAATGGCAAACCCAGTTGGGAATGTTTAAGTCAAAAGACTCTTCCAACCAAATAATTTCCATTTTTTAAAGTGAAATTCTCCCAAGGAAAGTGTCCACTTGACCAACAAAGAAACCATAATCCACTGAGGAAATCCAGCCTAATGGAAGAGGGTTGTTAATGGCTCTTGTTAATGAGAATTATGTTTTGTGGACAGACTAAAAGGCTGCACATAAAATACTACACAAACACACCTAATTTCACTTGCAGGGAATGTGAGGTTGACAAAACCTTCCAAGAGGAAACCGGTCCAAAGCCAATGTGTTTTCTTTTGATTCTTCCAAAACCCAATGTTTTCTGGAAATCCCGACTAGAAAGAAATCACAGCTTTGCCTCTTCACACCCTTTTTGGATGGGAAAAAGTCAGAAACGTGGAAAAATCTTTACATCACATAACTCTAGCCATATGATTTAGGATTACATTATTATAATTAGGATAAAACAAACTTCAAAGTGTTTTATAAAGTACTTTGCTCATTCTGTTGTGTTGATTTTTTGCTTTTCAGGGAAACTGAGGCAGAGCCAGGAGAACAGATTTGAGTGGGAGAGATGCACTGTTGTGAATAGAGTGCAGGGCTCCCAGTTTCTGTTCAGTACTCAAAAAAAAGGGTTACAGCAGGGAGTATGATCCTACTGGAAACAACCACACTGCCTTTGCAGCTGTACTTGAAAAGGCAATCAAGAAAAACCAGGCACTTGTGCTCAAACTGATGGCACCCTTGTGCTCCATCCCATATGGCAACCAAAATTCAGTCACAGGCAGACTTCAGTTTGTCCTTTTCCCTGCACTTTACAAGGGCTTCCTGGTACTTTTACACTAATAAATAATCTGAAATAAATAATAGGCTATATTTATTTTTAGATAGTTTCAACTTCTTTGAGCAGGCAGAACCCATTTCTGTGGTGGGACATGGTGTGAGAGGGACTTCAGATGTTACTGCACTTTGGATTTCCTTTCTCCATAATAGATTTAGCTTAATTCGATACATAACAGGTCCCAAAAAGTAGTGATCATTTGGGGATGTTTTGAAATCATTGTACATTTAATACATCTACATGGCAGATATCTCTCCAAAATTTCTGCTTGCCCAAATATAAAGTTTTCTAAATGCTCAGAAAATTGGGAAATAGCTGCTCAACAGAGTTGTCCACCACCCAAAGTAGTAGGAGCAGCAGGTGTGATGGAGTTATATTTCATCAGCGTGACATAAAACATGGCTCACTGACTTTATTTTAAATACTGCTCTTTCTAAAGCTTTCCCTTATAAAACTACAGGCATGGAGCTGTCAACTGGGGGAAAAGGATACCTTTAAATCTAGCCTGGCATGCATGTGTATATTTATTTTTGTAAGTGAAATATAAACGGACATGCTGAGTTCCAAGTGCTTGATGGATAAAGGAATTAAATGATTTCATATATCTCCCTGTATAAATATACAAAAAACTTTCCCCGATGGGTCACAGAGGATTTCATGTGGATGTGAACTCTGTTTACTGTTAGTATTAGGGAAATAGTGGCTTTTTAACAAGTTACTCATGCCTGGAAAAAATCCCAGTATTGCAAGTTGTCCTAGATTCTCTGCCAATTGTCCGTGGGAATCGTCAGGATGGGAAAAGTTCAGATGTGTTTTAAAGAACCAGCTTAATGGAAAATGGGAAGGAGAAAAAAAAAGCTACTGTGTCAGTCTCCTGGGTAAGAAGAAGTAAAATGTGATTTGACTGGTTTATTTCTTCCTTTTTCTTCTTTTTTTTTTTTTTCCTTTCCTCAATGCTTTTGGATTTTATTCTCACCCATGCAAAGCGTTTTGTTCAGGTCATTTGCCCTCGTGAAGAATTGCTCCAGTTCCTGAGCAAAACCAGCCCCAGAGTCTCTCTCTCCATCGTCGGCGCGCAATTACGAACTCTTGGGGTTCATTCTTTCAGCCCCTCAGGGTGTGCAGTGCTGTGCAGATGCCCTGGGGAGCCCTGGGCTCTGCCTTCAGGGATTCTGCAATTCAGAAGTCGATCCCACGCGCTTTTCCTGCTGGTCCTTGCCCCACAGGAGAGGAGCTGCAGTGAGCCATGCGCTGGGGTGAAGGACAGCAGAGGCTGAGCACCATCACCTCCTGTGGGGCTCTTTGGGCAGAAAGAGCCAAAGCCTCCAAGATCCAAGCCCCCCAACCCTCCTACCAAAAAAAAAAAAAAAATCTGCAATAATCACTTGTTTCCTATTGCAACCAAGACTTTTAAAACTCGGGGCATTGATCCTGTCACTCTGGAGACCACCAAGTGACTAACAGTGCTGGAGCGAGAATCCCTCATGGATGTCACATTTCGAGAAGCATTAACCCACTGATTTAGCTTTAAATAGCAATGGTGTTACAGAACATGTCACTAATTATTTGCTTTCCAGCAACAGTGTGGTGCCTTCTGGTACGTGCACACACAAAAAGATGAAGGTTAAGTAGGGGGCTTTCTTCGCCTGCAAATAGACACATTGTGTCATCATGACACCCAATAAATCCACCCGCCATAGGGGGGAAGGACTGTGCTCTTCCACTTTAAATCCTCAGATTTTCTAAACCTGCTTTTTTTCCTTTTTTTTTTTTTTTTTTTTTTTTTTTGTCCCCAGCAGCTTGTGAAGATCCCCCAGCCTGAACTTCAAAAAGAGGAGGGGGCAAAAAAACAAATCTAGAACCTGTATCCAATCTCTGTGTCACACAACCAGATACAAAAACCCGATTTTGGAAACCAAAAGGAGCATCTAATATCATCTGGAAACAAGCTGTTAGTTTGGATACATTTTTAAGATACAGTGTGGGGGGAAAAATATGGATTTTGTTGCAGATCCAATATTTTTTTCTTCTCAAGACCTAGCCAAAAATTAGCTTCATTTAAAATAAGATTAGTCATTTATAGGAACTGGTCGTACAGTTTGGAATTTTTAAGGGAGTAGAGAAAGCAGCTTTTCAGTATCTTAAATATTTATATTTGAATAAAAATTATTGGATATATCTAGCAGCTACAGAACACGACATCATTATTTTTCTTACATAAAGTTTTGCTAAACAATAACATTGAATGTTCAAACCTCTCCCCACCACGTCATTCCCTCACACCCCATCAGTGGTGTTCCCAGATTTTGGGAGTTTTTATTGCCTTGGGTTTTTTCAAATCCCTTTTTGAATTTGCAATGGGAGATGCTGCCAGTCCCACTCAGCATATTTTCACATGTATAAAACTGAGCTGGTTTCTTTGGGGCTATTTTTGATTTATAGACTTAAGGGGGTGGGGGGAGTACTTAGATGACGCTGGAACCCAGAAAATATTCATTTCATTTGAGGGAAATTTTGTTATGATTACTGTTGTGATTACTATTACTATTAATAGAACAGGAAACTAATTCTTCATGTGAGATAAAGCCTGTTACCATTTTCACACAGATCCCAAATAAACAAAACCCTGCTGTCAAGCAGCCCCAGAGCTGGTGTCATTCACATTGCGCAGTTTTTATTCCCTTTTCTGGCCCCAGCTCCCAGGATCACCGTGTGATGTTTCTCCTCTGCACATGCCACTGAGGTGAATAAGATGCTGTTTATGACACTGCTCGAGAAGGGACATGACAGAGCAAGAACATGATGCAGCCGGGTTGTGCAACATCCTTTGGAAAGGGGCTGAGCAGGGCTGGGATTGCTACTGCTCCTCTGCAAAGGGATGGGCTGGCCAAAAACTCTGTGCTGACAGCACTCAGAGCATCCTCCTCTGAGCAGTGGTTCCAATTAAGCCAAATATGAAAATGTTTATTCCCTGGCTACAAACAGCAACAGGCTCAGATGTTCCCAGTGGCTGTCACACAGCAAAATCTTCCCCAAAAAAGGGGCTGTGGGTGCTGTGCTATCACTGCACCTATTCGTGCATCCTCCATGGCAGAATTCCTTCCCAGTCTGCAAATTCAGGGGTGCTTTTGCCAAAGCTCATTTCTGTTACTAAAAAATCAACATTAAAGAATAGAGCCAGGAAGATAAGATGGTGAGTGGTAAATCTCTCAGGAGTCAAAACCCTGAGAAGCAGGTTCCCGGTTAACTGAATAACTGAATAGCTCTTTTTCCACTGATTTTTTGATTATTATTTCAGCACTCCCAGATATCCCTATTGTTTGTTATTTTAATGCATTTGTGAAGAGGAGCAGAGCCACAGATGAATAGTTCTCAAATTCCAGGGAATTTCTGTGTCTTCCTTTCTATCTGGTTTTGGTATGGAACAGAAAAAGCTATTAGTCGGCAAAAAAACACACTTTCAGCAAGAAAATATGTGCAACTGGATAAAAAAAAAATACTGTGAAACATAAAAATATTTTCTTTGTATTTTGCTTTATCATTTTAAAGTTGTATTTCATGTGCACTGTGAAATTTTCAAACCTTTTTGTCTATAAAATGTGGACATTTTCTACCTGAGAACATCAAAATAGATTTTTTGGTTTTACACCCAAATAAGATGTTTAGACAAAAACACTTTCCCTTCCCTGCTAATCCTTTCCCACTAATAATTTGACAGCTTGGAACAAAGAAAAAATTGTTCAGTGAAAATTATTGCTGGACATTTTGAAGTCTTTTATCTGGATCAGGGACCTGCTGTGAGGGGCTCGAGTGTGAGAGTCTTGTCTTGAAAACAAAGCGACCTGTTCATCAGCTGGTGTTTATACAGAAAATTTTCAACCCAGGGGTCAAAATCAGAAGTACATTACAGTCAGCATTTGTTTACTGGCAGAAGATCAGTCTGTAAAATAGCGGCTGTGTAGATTTTTAACAGGTTCAACTATTCTCTTGACTTCTATCCAGACTAATAATGGGTGTTCAGGTTTCCAGCTGAGTGTTCAATGCTGGAAATATTTCTGCTCTTCAGCAGCACTGTCTTGCCTGCCCTGGCCAGAGAACAGCAGCTCCAAGACATCACTCCCAGGAGGAATTCCAGCTCAGGACACCTTCTGTCAACAAACACTAATTTCCAATGGCACCAAATTCGTAATCTTCCATCAAAATACCTTGCAATGGGAATATTCAAATACTTTCAACAGGGGAACCCAACCCCCTTTTCACTTTGCAGATGGCAGGAGTGTTCCCATCATAACCTGCCTAATAAAACCCCCTACCAAGGCTTTTTTGAGCCCTAAGATTAATATTGATATAATGTCTCTATATTTCTCCTTGGCACCTGTTGAATTGTTGTACTTGCCCATTAGCACTCCATTTAACATCAGAAGTCAGTTAATAAATTCTTCCTTCCTGCATAGGAAATTGACTAAAAGACACAAAATTAGCTTTTAAATTTTAAAGAATTAAGATCTCTACAACTCACTTTTTTCCCTTTATTACATTACCTTGAAAATGAGTATCAGGCTGCATTCTCAGCTCTGCTATAACCTGGAAAGATCCTTTTGCCTTTCAGCCCTTGCCTTTAATGGATGGTGCCATGAACAATGTGCATCTTTTCTCAGCCTTTGCCCTCGGGCAGTTCTCAGGAAAAAGCCCAGCTTGGCCAATTGTCCAAGCCCAAGGCCTGAGAGGTCAAAGAGTTCAAGCTTTTGTGCTGGGATACTCTTCTTGGATTTCTTTACAGTCTTTGTCTGGTAACAGATAAATAACTGTTGCTTTGGGGTTTTTTTGCTGGCCTCTGCAAACAAAATAGCATCAGCCTCCAAAATGGTAACAGAGCAGAGAGGCAGATTTTTACCTTTGTGGATGCTTTTTATCTTTATTTTCAGATTTTAAAAAAATTCAAATATTCATTAGAAATATCAGTTAGCTATTTTGGCATCTTTCTATCTAATTCCGCCTTTGCTTGTAAAACCTTTCTGAGATATGACTACACCACACATTCATTGCTATGTATGAGTTTCAGATCTGTTCCTCAGCCCTACCAGGAGATGCTCCATACTTTCAGCATCAACATCAGCCTCAAACTCCAAACAGAGATGAATCAAGCTTCAGGCTTGGTGCCCAAGCCACTTCCAACTTCACAACATGTGCCCATTCTGGTTTCCACTACAGAACAGTTATTTCAGAAATATTACTACTGTCAGTCGCCCTGTCTCTGATAAGATGTTACATATGCAAACTTCAAAATGCTTTAAAATGTAGCCACTTATATGAAAGGTTTAAAATGTAGATATTCAGTGTTTGGGTGGTACAAGGAGGCTCAGGAGAGGCTATAAATCCAACTTAACACAGAGTAATATGGACAGAGACATAAAATTACTGTTGATGGACATTGTTTCAATTTTATTCTTATCTTTTTTTTTTGTTTTAAATATCCACCTGCCTTGCTGATGTTGTCTCCTTTATCAAGAAGTTTTTGAGGATATAGGTGAATCACAATTGTCCTACTCTAGGCAAAAGCTCTGTTTAGCATTTAAACTATGAGCTCATGCTTCCTTTTAGTCCAGCCTAAGGCTTGGGTTAAGGGGGGAAGGTCTAGCAAACCCTCTTTACTCCACGGCCTTGTTGTTGAAATCATAGAAGTCCAGATCCAGGGTGCGGAAAGCCGTATTGTATAAACACCCTAATGCATGACACATGACTAAGTGATAAATCCTGACACGTTTACAAAACAAAATGAAAATCTTCATTTGTCTTTAGGAAAGGGAAGTGCTCCCACGTGTTTAGACATCTGCACACTCAACATGTGGCAATTACTGCGCTGAGGAATTGGAGCACTTAACTGCTGCGGCAAATTAAGGCTCTAGTGATCAGTACCTTCTCGACACCACAAACAAAGCAATTGGTGGTTTTAGGGCTATTCAAGTCGAGGGATGCTTCTGAATGGCTTAATCCCATCAATATAGATTTACCTCATGCCCAAGGAGTATCAGTTGTTTCCGTTTTGTTTCCGTTTCATTTGACTGTACATAACCGCCGTATCCTAAAGCAGTTTGTAAGCCCTACTTTTGTATGTTTGCTTAAGTACTGAAATTAAATACACATAATGAAGCCATCTGCAATGTGCAGAATTAATAACTGGCATACCATATTGCTCGGAGATTGTTGACTATACAAACACATAGTACACACACACACACACTGATCTCCCAAGAACTTGGCATTTCTCAAAACTTTGCAGTGTTTGTTTGATTGTATCCCAAAATTTTTAGTTCCCATGGGATTCTTATTTACTTACACTGGAAAACTCACCATTAAGTTTATCTCATAAAATAATCTTTTAGACTCTCTGCAAAAAGTCTTTTTAAAACAAAAACATTTAAATGCAATGTAATACACACATTAAATGATTTGTTTGGGAAAATGGTCAGATGTGGGTTGTGAAATGCAGAGTGTGATGTATTGCAGTGATGATTCCTTGTGTGTATCTGGATCTATCAGTCCCACACATTTGGTCCATCGAGAGCTGGGTTCTTCAATTGTTGCCAATGTTTGTTTTTGGGTGCACAGTGCTCAGTTGTGATGACCTGGTATTATCTCCCAGGATTTCTTGCAAAAGCAAAGAGAAGCTAAGAAGCAATCAACACTGGATTGTACCTGTCTTCTATACAAACATGTAAGGATCGGATTATTAATGCCTCCTCAGGCAAACCTATGTTTGTCTTTATTTCACAAGCAATTTTCATATCAGACTGAAAAATCAGAAGGAAAAGCTCTGCTGAGCCAAGGTTAAACTGAATTTAGCCTTTGAACTTTTACCAAGAATGCAAAATTAAGTTTAAATTCACTTTTATGGACTGACCTCTTTTGACAATTTATGGCGTGTATGCATGCACACACATGCACACGCAAACACAAATACACTTACATAATCCAATCAAAACATCCATTTAAATTACTGGGAATGGATTGCACATTCCCACATTTCCTTATAAACTGAATGTCACACAGTGATAGTGCTTTGGCTGCAATTGTATTATATCAGGTTTCTTTTCAGGTTACCAAACACCAGAGAAAATGCAGGGTCTTTCAGTATGTTTTCAGAGAATAGAAAGGAAAATTGGCCTAAAATTGACACTTGTTTATTTTTTCATGATTACTATTACAGTGGCAAAGGGGCAAGTGAAAGTGGGCCATATTATAATAGGAACTCTATGAACAGAAATTGACTCCATGCCCTGAAAAAACTCAGAATCTACAAGGATGTGATAAATAACTCCAATTAAATATGTCCATTCAGGTCCTTTGTTTTATGTGTTTGGTTGATTATTTGAATTCTTCTGAGTTAGTGGGGAGTTGTTTGTCAGTTTGGTTTTTTCAAGTTGAAAAATAACTTGTGAAAAAGATTACCTGGCTTTCCCAGGGATCTAAAAGACAAACAAACAAAACCCACCATTTTATCCTTGGAGCAAGAAAACTGCAAAGTAGAATAGGGAAATAAAGGAAAAAGCAAATTTCCAGGAAAAACCTGGAAAGTGTTGAAGTTCTTGTGAGAGGTAACAAACAATGCAGAAAATTGCAGCCATGTTTTTGAGTTTTCTTCAATTCTTCACTTGAGGATCTCAATTTCCTTTTGTTGATGTGAATTATCAAAAGCCCTGGGCATGCGCTGGGCACCTGTCGCATTATCAGATTGGCAGCACCATCTGACTCCATTAGAGGATGTCACTGACACCACTTCTCCCCCCAACCAGGAGGAGGTGTGCTGAGATCAGCATCAACCACCCAAAAAGGATCCTCAGCATCTTCCCCAGAGAATTCAATACCACTTTTGACGTGCAGGAGAAGCACAGCTCTTGACCATAGCAGGCCTGTCAAAACCTACTTTGTGTCAGAATGGCTGGGAAGGATTTTTGCTTCTCACAGTAAATGAGCCAAATTCTGAGATTTAATTTTTTAATATACATATATATACACATGTAAGGCTTTGGGGCTGTAACTACCAGCACAGAAACAAATCGCTCCTTGCAAATCTACTTAAGCCGTTGGCTGGGGAACAATTTCCTGTTTGTCACCGCTGATGATGCTCTCGGGCCTGAGAAAGGCCTCTTTGGGGCTGCTGAATTATTTGTGGTGGCAGGGCTGTGTCCCTGCTGGCACACGGGGCTGTTCCTGCCACAAACATCTGTGCTGGCCTCGCTCCTCTGCCGCTGCCCTTGTGCGCGTTAGCGCCGTGCCAAGGAGGCAGCGCCCGCCCAACGCGCGCTCAAGCAGAGCTCTTAAAGAGCAACCAGGAGCCCTTTGTGCAGGGGCTACAAAGGCTCCTTTTTATCTGGAGCCCTGCTCAGCACAACCAGCTCATTGCTGATGCTGCAGCAATTGCAGCCCTTCCTGCAGGCGTGGCGGCACCGGGCTGAGCGTGGCCCTGGTGGGGTGCGGAGAATGGGAGTGACACATCCTGTATATGACACAAGCAAAAGTCCTTGCAGGGCTCCATCAGAGGGGATGTCTGATGTACCCAACAGGCCAGGAAAGGGAAATCAAGAGGAGTCTCCATGCCCCAGGGTGCCCCTTGAGTGTTTCCCATATGGAAGTTTCATGATGATTTTTCTTTTGAATATGGGAGTAGTAAAACACTGGCACAAGTTGCCCAGAGAGGTGGCGGATGCCCCATCCCTGGAATCATTCAAGGCCAGCTTGAGGGGGTCCCAGCAACCTGCTCTAATAGAAGATATCCCTGCTCATTGGATAGATGACCTTTAAAGGACCTTCCAACCTAAACTCTTCTATGATTTTATAATTCTATGATGCCCCATGAAGAGAACTTTGGGATGCCCTCCTCGAAGGAGCACATTTTGGTGGAGCAGTTGCATTAAAAGCCACAGGAGGTCATTGATACGTATTATTTAGCACATTAGGGGATCCTGCACAGACTAACATGCAGAGATTCCTGTCTTTATCTGAAGTGAAGCATGGTGGGTAAGACTTTTCCAAAGGAAAAAAATGTAAGAGAGAGGACATATAAAATCAAACACCCAAACTAAGAAAGGAAAAAAAAAATCAGGGCCTTTAATCTTCCTGATATGGGCAGAGTATTGACAGAATTTCCCAGCAGTAGATCCTTCACATACATGTACAGCAGCAAGTGAATTGGGATGCACTTGCAGTACTGTGTGTTCATCATCTCTGCACTTTGGGTCCCCTGCCTCTCTCCTTGCTCTATTTTTCCATAGGGGAGAGATGGAAAATACCAAAGAACTTGCCCGGAGCATGGCTACAGGAAAATAAAACCTGCATCTGTAAAAATGTGCTCTGCTTTTTCACCTGAGGGTTGCATGGACAGGCAAAAAAACCACGTGCAAGTTGCACATTCATTACACTGTGCACAGAGCCACTGCAAGGATGAGCATGAATTGCAAGCCAAACAGGAAATAAGTGCTTGATTTTCGCCCATATTTGGGAGTTTCACTGAGTTTAAGAAGACCAAGCTGATAAAAGTTGTAGCAAAATCATTGATTTACTTAGGAAAAGGGGAGAATTACTTCCATCATCCTTTTGCTTGCTCCAGAATAAAACAAAGGTTTAACTAAACCAAGCAGCACTGATTTTAAAGCAATGTGAGGACAATCAGGCCCAATGGGTTTAAAATTTTCTATTAAAATGCTTACTTGCACTTCCTCAAATGCAGTGTTTTGACGCATGGGAATTAACCTCTTTAATGGGGCGTGCTTCCTTCTTGTTGATGTGGGAGCTGGGTATTGATGTGTGGGTAAAGATTATGTTCTTGCTTCCATGGGACTGGAGCTGAGTACAGTCTGGGGGGACTGCTGGGAGCTTTATGGCAAGCAAAGAAATTCCTCAACCACTCTTCACTATATTGAGGAAAACCCAATTAAATCTGACCAGGGACAGCTATAATTTGCTGTCCTGTTCTTTTGATATTATTACTGTGCTATATTTTTTCACTAACTTCCTCCACCTCCTGCCCTCGAGGGTAGCTTGTCTATATATTTCTGTTTTCTGCAGTTACACTGTGTATGGGACATTTTCTCACCCCTTCCTCCTGGAATAGCTGTGTATCTTGGACAAACAAAATTCTTAAAAAGTAAGAATATAATATAACCGTAACAATTTGCAAAGTTTTGAGGGTGTCAGTTTTCCACACAATTCACTGCAATTTGCCTTCAGTCAAATAGGAGTAAACTACAGGACTTAAGAGGGGTGCTAAAGGTCTCAGTCTTATTTGTGTACATCTGGAATAACTTCTGTAATTTCTCCCATGAAGGATCAGACTTACCATTTTCTGTAATGATTGAAAACAAATCTGGATGGCCAGACACACAACTTCAGATAAAATCATACATAAACCCTAAAGAAAACTGGATTGGCAGCTAAATTTTGTATGTGGTCTTTATCTCCATCTTGCCTCATGTTTTTGAACTTGTAGGAAATTGGTGACACTTGGAAGCAGATGTGAGTGGAGTGCTTTGGCCTTATTTGCAGTAATACGAAGGAAATGTGTGAAAAAGAGGACTAAAAATCTTCTCTAAGCAATCCCAAAATAAACCACTTGACTCTTCTGGAAAAAAAAAAAAATAGAGAGATACACGACAGATGTTGGCTACAATTTTAGTCACATCACTTAATGCAGCACCAGGACAGAGTCAGAAACTCTGAGTACAGGCAGAAGATCAGCAGAAAAGTGTGTAAGATGGCTCCATTACCAAAATGTTTGAAGACCCAGGACCATATTCCAGAGAACTTGTTCAACATCACAGTGAATGCCTTGTGGAAAAGTAGGATTTATTATTAACCCCCAGGTTTGCTCCGAAACCTTGGATTTATTCAACTGCAAAGCCAGGCTCCAGAAAGGGAGGTCCACCTGTAACAACATCAAGGAGGAAAAAGGGATTATTTGGCACCAATTTCTAAAAAGTACAAATAAAAGGCAGGAGATGTTTCTATCTTCAGTCTCACATTTTAATCCTTGCCTTTTTCTTGGATGTTTTAGCAAAATGGACTTCAACTCACAGGAAAAAAAATTGTTTTCTGTTGAAAGATATTTTCAGGTATGTGGATTGATGGTGACACTACAGCTGCCCTGGCACAGTCTCTTATGGCATTAAAAGCTTTTAGTCCACAATGGTAAGGGCAGTTGAGGTATCACATAAAGAGTTTGCTGAAGACCTTCACATGCTCTCTCAGGAAGAAAGCCAAAGGTCCTGTTTGCCTACAGTGGATCAATGAGAGGTTTGTACACTTAGGTTAAATCTATTACCCTGATAACTTTGCCAGACTTTGCATATCCCATATTAAATAGGACCCAGGGCCCAGAATTTAACTCACCCATAAAAAGATGCAAACAAGCAATAAAGCAATTTTGAGGGTAAGAGGAAGGAAAAAAAAGAGAGAGAGACAAAAAACAACAGCAAGCCTGCATATTTGATTATAATATCAGTTCAAAATAAAATTATTGCTTTCTTCCTTTACCTCAGAGAATCATGATATATTTATAGATGATGTCACAGTGAAGACTTTTACTGAGAGCAGCATTGCTTCAAAAAAAATTTCAGCCACGCTAATTCAGGTGATTGGAACAATAATAAAACATCCTCCCTTAAATATTACCAAGTTCTCATCACATACCCCAGGATTAAGCTGTGTGAATGGGCAACAGGAAAAACCCAGGAGTATCCAATTACAGGAAAGAGCTGCTCTTTATTTATTTAATTTCCCCCCTTCTCACTGTGGAAGAGGAAAAAAAAAAAAAAAAAGCCCTTGAAACCGACTCCAAGAACTGCCCCTGCTTGGGAGTTGGAACACAGGAGGAACAAGATAAATTCCTCAAAATTCTAATTGGGGAACAGTTGACTTAATTGGTGGCCATTTGGCAGACAATGGGAAAGGAGCCCTGGCTGGCGCTGATGGCACCCCAGGGGGATATAACCTTGCAACAGGCCAGAAAGCTCTCAGGGACAGATTGTTTCCAGAGAAGAAACCATGAGACCAAGGGTTGGATTAACCCTCCAACTGTCAAGCTTTATTAGGAGTAATCAGGCTAGATATAGCAAGGGTTAAACTCAGGAAACTGAACTGGCAATGATGACATATGTCTCTTTAAAAACAAGTAAAGCGAAGAGGGGATAGGGAGGGAAGGACTCAGGGAAGAAAATGCATCTGAATGAACCACGACACAATTGTTTCTGTTTCAGGTGGGGTATCTGCTGGCTCTTGGGTTTGCTCCCTTCACAGTGTCCCTACTCAGAGTTTCCAGGCCATGCTTCATTCCTGGGGGCTTCTTTTGCACAAGGTGGAGTTAGTACTGAAAGCAGCGTTACTGTCTTTGAGGGCCTGATCCTGCTCTGTGTGGAGAGCCAGAGCTTAAATCCAATAAATATTCAAATGCGGTGCACGAACAACTTCTAAAAGTAATTTTGTGCCTTACTCTCAGGATGTGCAGAATCACAGAGAGAGGCTCTGTCTATTAAAACAGCATATTAATCAAAAATTAAATCATCGCCCAAGATTTTGGAGTTAGCCACTCACAGGCAGCGAGAGAGGCACTTTTAAAAACTCAGAGCCAGACTCAGAGGCACTTTTAGAAACTCCACTGGGCACTCCTGTTCCTTACATGCCCCAAGTCAGAGCCTTTCCAGGCCAGTCCCTTCTGGCTGGGGTCTGGGTCAGATTTTGTGGGTGGAAAATACCAAGAGAATATCTGAGGTACCTGGGCTCTTTAGCAAACACATCAAGAACATCCCAACAGCTTGGCTCTCATCTTTTTCAATGCATAAAAAGCAGGGTATTTGTTACACATGTGTACAGCAGAAAAGAAGGAAAGGGGGGGTCTGTATATGTGTATATTATTTTCATGATTTAAAATAGAAACAATTAACCTCAGGGTCAGGCATTCCCAGGCAGTTAATGACCACCTGGATTAAAAGCCCTCAGCTTTGCCTCAGGCCCTCAACTCCTGCAGTCAGTCATTAACTGCTGGAGATTCCCCTCCTGTCAAAAATCATTGTTTAATTATAAAGATGGCACTGTACCCAAATTGTCGCTCTCTTTTGCCCCCGAATTTTGGAAAAAGTCAGAATTTGAATTCAGATCCAAGCATTGCTGTTCAGGGGCATCTCCACTTAATTATAAACCTATCAGTTAATTACTGGCTATAAATTTCTGACAACCAATTGGTTATTTGACAGCTTGCTCACAAGACAGCAGAGCCCATATTTTGGTCAGAACAGAGTGTCCATGGCAACCCACTGGCCAACTTGGGGAAAAGGTAATTACTGGAGTTATTTCTCCAGCTTCTTCATCAGAGTTGCTGCCAAATCTTGTTCAAAGTAAGCAACGTTGCCCTCCAGTTGGGAAGTTTCTTGACTGCTGGTGTGTCTGATTTAAAGATCCTCCATTCCCCTCAAATATTGCAACAGGTCATTGCTTCCAGGAATTTTTCCCTGATCTGAGCAGGTTCAGGATGCCAAGGGTAGGAAAGGGATCATTCTCCAGTCCCTTCTCCCACCAGACCTGGTGAGACGATGCTGCTCTGCAGCAAAAACAACAGCCTAATTAACTTTTTTCTCCATTGAGCATTTAAGAAAGAAAAGACCGAAGTAAAAATAAAATATTAAAAGGTACCTGGGCACACAAGGTATTTCACCTTTGTTAGAAACCAAGAGAGGAAAAGCTGGCTGAAAACCACTGCAGAGGGCTGACCTTTACAACGGAAGGTTGCAGAAATCCAATTTGATCTGTAGTCACCTGTCTGCCTAGGCCCCTTTTCTGAAATGTCAATCTTGTGGGGAAATTTGGTTATATAAAAGAAGAAATATCCTCGTAGGCAAAAAAAAAAAAAAAAAAAGGAAACTGCTCTTAAATATAGTCCTTTCAATTCATATTCATTTCCAGCTCGTGCAGCAAAGCAGGCCGCAAGTCTTCTCCATCTAGGAATTTTGAATAGAAGTTGCTCTCATGGATGTAGTCAGCAACTGTGTAGTTCAGTGGAGGTTTTTAATTTAGGACTGAGAGAGAAATTGCCAGCAACAGATGCAATGCAGCGTGCAACACGGAATTTAAAGGGGGGAAAACGTGTGAATAGCACCGGATATCATTTGGGGGGAAAAGCAAATAGTGTGTTTGATTCTCACTCTATTTCAGCAGTGTAATTGAGCAGACATATGCTCATAGAGGCACTGGGTACCAGAATAGTACCTCAGCACTCTGCAAGCACCAGAGGCTGAAACCCAAACTCACAAGCTGGGAATCCCTGTCCCAGTCTGAGTTGTCCTGAAAATCCCCCAGGGTCTCTGCTGAGCTTCATCCTGGGCCAGGAGAGACCACAGTGCCCAGTCTCTCTCTTCTGGCTGTTGCACTGCTCTGAACAAGTGCAGAAAAGATTCATACAACAGGAACAGGGTCCTGGGAGGATTGAGGTATCTGTTGGCTGCCCTGGCCTGGGTTATCTCACAGTACACCTATTCTTTGTCTTTCTAATTATTATTTAACTAATCAGCAAATTATTTGATCAGAAGAGTTTTGAATTAACCTCCTGAGGAGCCTGAATTTCCCCAGGGCTTTGCCCAAGTGCCAAAACCTGGCTGAAACCCTCAGCAGCCAGCAGCTAAAGTGGATCTAAAAACCCCAGGATTGCACCCAGACTGATGCATTGTCTTTGTTTTCCTCCTGCCTGACAGTCCAAGCAGAGCAGGGTCCCTGAGACTGAGTCCTTACAATTTGCATTCTCCATGTACAATCCTGCCTGGCATTTCGCATCTAATAACTGTGCCTTTTGTTTATCTATAATCCACCCCTGTCACTGTACACCTGTAGTGCACCTTTATCTCTAGGCCTCCTATCTCCAGTACAGAGACCATTCAGCCCTGGGGCTTGTCAGTTTTATGATTCATGGGTATATTGTACCTAAGATCCTACAAAGAAGGTCTTGAAGTAATTTACAAAAAAAAAAAAAAAAAAGGAAAGAAAACAGGTATTTCAGATGGCATGCTGTGTGAAAGAAATCCCTTATTGACTAGTCTAATCTTGTATAATGTAATCTAATAATAAAGCCTGTTCCCAGAGGTACTGCTCAATAGTTGTTATAGTGTTAAAACATGTTTTATGCTGTGTTCTGAAACATATTAAGTGTAACAAAATTGTCCAGCTACTTCTTACATACCAGCTACTAAATATGGCATGAATGCTGTCAATAAAGTAAGCAGTTACTATATTTTAGATTTCTCTGAGGCATAGGATTCAGTTATACTTTCAGTAATCAATTAATTGGCTGCTCATTACTGGCCCAGATTGCTTGCAGGCTTCCTGGCTGTGCTCCCTCTCTGTGCTGGGTGTGGGACTGCTCAGGGCATCCCACCTTGGGTCTGGGGGATTCCAGGGGACTGCCTGCTCCTATAGGTGCACATTGTCCCCTCTGAGGTGGGAGCAACCTCACAGCACTGCTGGGAGCCCCCTCACTGCAGGACTGGTAGAAAACACCCTGTGCACCTGGGAAAGGCAGAGCTGGGAGGCTTGAGTGCATAGATATTCCACAACATATTGGATGGGGTTGAATAGGACATTCAGTGCTTTACGTTCCCCTCATCCTCAACTTTTGTAGCAGCCTTGGCCTCTAGCTTCATACCAGGCTCTTGTCTTGGACCTAACAACACACAAATCTCCCGTTGGTGACTCCCTCCATGAAGAAGAGGAAGGAAAACTCTGTGTTCCCAACTCAAACTCTCGCCATAGTGAAGGGCACAGAGGTGCCACACAAAGAATTGGCCGACCAAAGGGATATCCAGCTGCAGGGCTGGGATGCACTGCCAGGATGGGAGCAATGCACAGCTGGAAAAAGAGAAGAAACTTCCTCAGCTGAGCTTGGTGCCGCTGGAAATGGCTGTGGAACAGCCCCCAGTCAGAGCTCCTCCTAAAAGTCCTAAAAAGTACCAAACAGCAGCAAATCAGCAGCACTGGCCTGCACAGGGAGGGGTCCTTGCACCCTCCCTGCACCCCAGCCCAGGCAGAAATTTCCAAGTGAGCTCAATAACAAAAGGATCTGTCTTTCCAAGATGCTTTTCAAATACAAACCCCATCCTCTCTCTCAGTACTCGAATTTTCTTTGAACAGCTGCTGTTTTTTTCAGTGTAGTCATAGATTAGAAATTATATGTCTGGGGTCTGTTCTGATTATTTTTTATTGGGTGTGTGAATCACACAGAGTTGTTTCTGTTCCTTGATTAACTCAGTGAGACTCTTAGAACCAAGTTTTTAATAATAAATGTTGTATTTACAAATTCACAATTTGCAAATACTCTCCAGGCTTCTGTTAAATTGCTGTTTTCATGGAAACTTCTCTTGGCAAACTGACTTGTATAAGTTTAGTTTGATTTGTAGGAAGCAGACACAAATTGGGAGTGAAGGCAAAAAAAGATAATGCTGTTGGGCTTTTCTCCCTTGAATGTAAATTCTTGGAAAATTTGTTGTTAGGCCTGTTGTAGGTGTCGGGAAGATTCAAAAATAATTTAATTTTTTTCATATAAAATGACAAATCTAATATATTTTGGCAATAGCAAAACCACTGGCAATAATATTGTACTACTGATAGTTTTTAATAGCAATAATTATTACAAATATTATTAATGATTTAGCTGACTGATCTTTATACACACATATATATATGTATATATATGTTGTATACACACTAGAATTAGCAAAAAAAAGACCAGAATTACATACTGGCATCTATATTTTCATGTAATCAACATAACAGCATGCATGGACTCTATGTGAAAAGGCATAAATGCTTTCCTGAAAATTACACCAGCATTTGCTTTGAAGTGCCAAGGTATGTATTGTTCCTTCCAGACCTGAATAGGAAAGTACAGTCCAGGAACAAATATGAATAATTGAAACAGATTCTCAGTGTACTCCATATATGCAGTTGCTATTAGCATAAGAGAAACATTGCCTTAAAATAGGTGATCTATCATGACACAATTAGCAATTATTTATCACAGTAACAATCCAAATTGTGTCCTCAATATGCTTCATTGTATATTTAAATTAAATACAGGCAGTCCGTGTAAAGTAGAAATCAATCAATATATTGTAATTAATATAATCATATCTCTCAAGAGGTCTAGCAGGTGTGTTAGACACAGACACAGATACATACGGTGTAGCTTCTTCATAGAACAGGACATTTGTGTGGTAGGAGAGCCTGAAATACAGGCAGTAAAAGCAGATATATTAAGCAATATTAAGCATAGGTACATCATTATGGCCCATGAAATCGTTTGCCTTCATGTAGTCCCTGCATCTTTTCAGAGTACAGTAGAATTATCACTCTAGGAAACATTACGTGTTGACATCCAATTGGTGCTTAACAATAAAACAATTGCCTTATTAAATCTAAATTAAATCCTGCTCAAGATAAATTTAATTTCAAGTGTGGCTTAAATGGCTCATGAGAGTGATGAATACTCAGAATGAAGCAAACTCAAATCATTTGTACTGCCTTACCTTTTCAGACAGAGAGCTGTTTATTTTTTTTTTGCATTATTATTTTAATTTACTGATATCCCCTCTGCTTGCATGGAGTTATTTGAACAACCAGAACTACAGAGCTGTCAGATGCTTTCTAATTCTAACCCGGAGCTGCTAACATTCCTCAGAAACTTTCACAGGCAGACAGAGTCATTAACATCATTTGACCATTTCATTTCAGGATTCATTTTACACAGCTGGAGTTGAGCTGTTCTGTGAATAAGACATGCCTATAATTGACAAAACACAGGACTAACCCTGAGCCAGAAAAAAAAAAAAAAAATATATATATATGTTACATCAGCTAAAGGTGCTTCTGCTTCTGGAGTTTCTTGCAACAGATTTTGTTTTCTGTGTGTTATTGTGGATTTGTTTGGTTTTTTCCTAAGAAAGAATGGCTGCAACATAATCCTCAACCAGTGTATAATTTAAATAATATCAAACAATAATCTAAAATTGATGCAGCTTTCTGTTGCCATAATAATAATTATTTAGATTATTCGAAAAAACTAACTTTTCTTTCTTAAGAAGAGAATTATAAAAGTATGGTCTGAATTTTATATTCCAGTGAATGGAACCCCTCAGCAGTCCAATTCCCTGAAAAATTTCCACATTGATTTGTAACCTTTGGGGGAAAAATTCTTAATTCTCCATGGTTTCTGATCACTTAGGCTTTTCTGGGCTTGGGTAACACAGCATGCCACATGTTTTCCTAACAAATTGCATTCGGACACTTTCCGACACTTTCATTATTTTAACTCAGGTAATAATTAGTCACTGTCAGAGCTAAGACTTAGGTTGTGCAAATCAGAATAAATTTACCTCGCTGTAGCAGCAGTCACAAATGAAGCAATAAATTAGAAATAGCAAATTGTTACGGACTTAAGAGATCACAACTCAGAATCGCTACCTGAAATCCAGGAAATGTTACAGCCCTGCCAAGATTTCCTTGAGAGCTTAATTTTTCCAGATAACTTCATGTTTTGAGAATGTTATTGCAAAAAGCCCTGGAGATATTATACTCATGACATTCCCTAAGAAAACACGGCGGGACTTTGCTATTCCAGAAAAGAGGAAAAAAAAGAAAAAAAAAAAAGAAAATGACCGAAGACTGTTTCTTATTAGTATGAAATTCATGTCTTTTGAAGGTCTTCAGGGTTCAGAGCCTCTCCCCCTCCACAGCTTCCCTCTCCCTTATCCTTACAGTTTGTATAGATTAAATGCATAGTGCAACCCCATGGGTTCTCTGTTGTAAAGCTATGTCTAATATGAGGCCACTAGACACTGTCACATAAAATCCATTAAAGTCCATCAGATGCACTGTCTTGGTAACATTCAGCTCATTGTCATTGGGCTGCTGCAATGAAGCATAGAGTGCCTGCTTTGAAACTTGATTAAAACAATTCATTAAAAGTAAGGCAACTAATCAGAACACAAGGGTTGTCTTCATGGGACTTGAAAAGTTCATTAGTGCCCCCACTATGAAAAGCAGGAGAGGGAAAAAGAAGGAGGCAGGAAAGAGAAAGAGAGAGGAGTCCTCCTCCCCTCCTCTTTGAGCTGTTATCTAGGGGCTGGGAGCCAGTATCCTTCCCCAGTGCTTTAATTGGTTTGATCTGATCCTCCAGAATCATCCCAAAGCCTCTGCTTGAAATTGTTGGTCATTACAGTTTGATATCTCTTTTTTTTTCATTTTTTTAAATAACTATAAAAAATCCATTCCTAGCAGAGTTATTCCCAATTTCACCTCTTGCCAAACCCAGAGATTTCATTATACAAATACCCTTCTGAATGAAAGCCCAAGAAACAGCATCTCAGTCTCTTTTACAGTGAGCACTCAGCTTGTTTGTATTCAAGATCTCCTCCAATTTAGTTTTTAGCCCCAAAAATAAAACCATTTAGAATTGAAAATTATTTTGAATCTGTTAAAACAATGCCAGTTTTAGAAACCAGAATTTAGGCTTTAGAATTCCTAAAAAAAAATGTTTAAATTCACCGTTTTCTTGACAAACAAATTTTTTAAAGATTCCTTAAAAATGAGGAAAAAAAAACCACCCTCATGCAAATGAGATATACATGGGGAGGGTGCTTGCTGGCATTCTATCACAATGTTTGAAGATGGAAGGGGCTGCTGCAGGTCTGGCACACTGTGTCAGCTGTTTGCAGAGGTGCACCTAATCCTAGCAGGTAAATAGCAGTAAATTCACAGAGACTGTTTCAGTGGTGTTAATGTTCTTGTGCATAGTAATAGCAGAGCAGCACTGCAGACACCCTTCAGGAGGGCCGTGATTTACGGGCCGTGGGAAAGGTCCATTCTCTTTGTTCAATATAGACCATAAACAAAATTCGTCCAAATGACTGTTATGAAAAGTAGCTCCACAATATTGCATGAATCTTTCCACATCCTAGGCCTTATCTAAAGTTTATGCCTGGAAGATGGACTACTTGCATTGCAGGAACTCTATAGATTATCTCCATTACCGATTAAAGAGAGTGTCTTCTCCCGTGCCTCCTGCCTACCCATTTGTTACCTCCTTAAATGAGTGAAGGGTCTTTTGATTAAAGGGTTCTTTGCTCAGGAAACCACCGTATTTGCAAACACAAATGCATATATACACTCTAATGAATAATGAAGGTTATTTATTGCTTGTGCTTGAAATAATGGTTGATTTTGGAGTGCCTTTCATAAAACCCGCATCAGAAAGTGTGTTACGTCCTGACATTTTCATTGCAGTTCAAGTAAAACAGTCCTCGGAAATTGTCTTGCTACCAAATTGCAATCATAAAGGCATGGCTTCAGACTCTCAGAATCACTTCAGATTGTGAACTTCTGGATAATATATAACATAAAGAGTTTAATTGAATCAGCCAGTTGGGTTTTTGCCCAGAAAAGTAGAAATTTAAATGCTGATGCAGCTTTAGCTTCCAATGACACCAGTCAGCACTCCTTAGATTGGATTGTAAATAATCTTATTTGAGGATATGCAGTATGATGGGGATATACTTGTCTGTAAACTTGCTAGCAAAAGTAATTAAATAATTCCATTGTGTACAAAGACATATGAAAAACCACTGACCCCAAAGAAAGATTCGATAAGTATTTACCAGCAGCTAGAAGAAAATACTGACTTTTTAGTAATTCTTGTCTTATTCTTGAGTTGCTAGGACAAAAGAAAACAAAAAGAAAATCAGGACACAGCAGCAGTGAAAAGTGTTTCTGCCCTATGATTGAAGACCTTCGTGGCAAATGCTGTTCAGTCCACATGGATGGTGATGTGAGTCCACCATCTGAATGCACACTTGGTTCACATCCCAGTGTTTCAAAGTTCACTTGGATTAGTGTCCTGAACATCTCAATGAGTCAGATTTTTCAATCTTCAGCTACAACTGACAGAAACAGAAATATAAATACAAAGTCTCCTACCTGACGTAACATAAAACATTGCGTTCAATTAAAGGGGGAAAAAAAAGGAATGTGGTCAGTGGTTTTTACTGAAAACAATAATTAGCCCCAGCTCCCAAATGTCTCAATTTTTTATTATTTTCCAGAAGTTTCACACTTGCTTAATAAGAAATGCTAAAAGTGAATTATAAGCTGCCCATCTAAACACTTGCAACACCTTTAATATTTCCTTTTGCTTTCTTTTTTCAGAGACAATGTGAAAATGAACTATTGAAAGCATTAAGTGTAAATAGAAGAGAGTGAAGCAAAAAGTTCAAAAAAGTAAGAGCATTTATTCTGTTTAAAAAGTACAAAGCTGCACAATTTCAGTGTTGTGGGGCTTTTACTATTTAAAATACAATTCTCTCTTTAAAATAGAGTTCTCTGATCTTCAGTGAGGTGCAACTATTCAATGCAAGAGGCACCTGAGCTGAAGAAGAGGAAAAACTGTTGCTTTAGGATGGGAGACGATGGTCCTCTACTGCAGCTTTTTGTGCAGGGAAGCTGAAGGATTTGTATGAACTAAGAATTAAGAATTCACATTTCAGATGTTCGTGCGTCTCTGCCCAAACTCCTCACAGAGCTGAAATGCTGCAGCTGCTGTCACCCGTTCTGCTTCATGCTGTGCCATCATTAGTCCATGCAACGTCAGCCACATGTGCCAGACTGGATCACTCATTTGGCTCCACTGGATCTCCAAGAGGAGAATTGGATAAAACCTCAGGCATTTCACAAAACAATGCACAGCTCCTCTAAGACACTGAATCTCTACCCCCCTAGCACCAGTACTTTGCTGCCAAAATTGTTGTTTACAGAAAAGTATTGACATCAGAGACTGTTGATCTGTAATTTCAAAGATCATGTTTCACACAGAAGTACAATAGTGGCAATTTTATGGATCTAGTCAAATTCCAGTTGGAGTCATCTTCCCTTCCTAGCGCAGTTATCCACAGTTGCTGTTACAAAACAGAAACGTCTTTCTACTTGGAAAATGGCTCCTTGTTGTAATAGCCAAGAATATGTCCTTGGGAGCATCCATTCTCTTTTCCTCGTCTTTATTTTCATTAAAAAAATAACAAAATAGCTGTTTTTTCCTACTCAAACTTTCTGTTTCTGCAAACTGTATGGAGAGCTCTCAAGATATCTCATCAAGCTTCATTTTCTAATACTTTGTTTTATTTCCCTGCACAGTCTTTCTGTTTCTTTTCTCTTTGCCTGTTTTTTTCATGACAATTAGCACAATGCCTACAAGACAATAATCTGTAACTGGTGAAAACCTCAACACAGTTGTTTCAATCCCACTAAAGATATGACCAACTGTGTCTTTTGCCAGAAACACTCAAGATGTCTCCAAAACATTATACTTGCTAAGTAAGATATGGATGCACCTTTTTTTCTTTTTTTTCCTTTTTTTTTTCTTTTTTTTTTTTTTTCTTCCCCCAGTTTTCAACTTATCAAAGGCATCTGAGGGCTGAAAAATGTGATACAATGTGGTTAGGTCACCTTGGTCACTGTGCAAGTTAGAAGGTACCTGGCCAAGGCCTTACTGCATTGTGGTCATTTTCTTAGTGGTCCAGATGAGGTAGGGGCCAGAAGTTTTGGTGAAAATGACACTGATTCTGTCCTTCTTTTTTGGTGCACAATTAGGAGTTCCTTCACCTGCCTCTATAATGCAACACTGACCCTCATTTTTCAACAGCTTTGTATCATAAGTAGCTCAGCGAGGATGGAGAGCCAGCAGCCCTCTTTCTCCCCAAAACTTATTAGCCACCAGACCTACTTCAGCTCCAAAAAATGTCAATATGTATCCAAAATCAACTTTGCAGATGGATTTTGCTTCCATTAAATTCCATGGTAAAAAAAAAAAAGCCATATATAGGGTTTAATTTAATTGTGGGCATACAGTACTTGCAAAAAAACAAATAGCTTCATATTTGGATTTATGGAATTATTTTACTGAAAGAGAATTACGTTACATATTTCAATCCCTGATGGCTACTAATGTTTTATTAAATACAGTGTAAATCCAGCTGCAACCATGCAATAAAACCTCCAAGGGGCAAAAAAAAGGAATGTTTTTATTTGATTTCTGCATGCAACCACTTGGTCTCCTGAATACTGCCCATATGCCACTGTGCTCTCCTTGACATTGATGTTTAATGGGGGCTCAGTGTGCTGAATCTCAGCCTCAATGTACAGAAGGAACGTGAAAACCTTATGCACCACCTCCAAAATTTCACATATATGACCCACTCACAAAACAAAACCTTGTGCTAAGCTGTTGTACAAAAGTATTTAATGTTGGATAATAAAATATGCAGAAATTCAGTTAGTACTAAGAGAAGTTTCATTTAATTACAGAACTTCAGGAAACAATGATGTGACTCTGAGGACAGTCACCCACAGTAATTAGCTTGAGAGTAAATCCATTTGTTTTCTGCATTTTTTTTCATCAGGACATGCATTTTCACTCTCATGTGCCCAGGGTTTGAAAGGTTTACATTACATAAAATTAGGACTATATAAACTATGAGCTTCATCTGTTTTCTAATATGATTGCCCCTTCCCTTCAGCAGAGTAGCCTAATTGATAGCCTCCATCGTATGCAATGCACGTCAATAAATACTGAACATGAATGTGAATCAATATTGTGTTAGTACTGGGATTAAGCAAGCTATTTTCTCTCTTTTTTTTTTCCCCCTTTTTCCAGAAGAGATGAATATAAGTAAATAAAATGACTGTTTGTCTGAAATTCTGCCTGGGGATTTAGTTTTGCATTTCACTGCAGGACCACAACACCAGAAGTCAACCTGGTCCCTGGTTCTTTGGTCCAATGTGAACAAAAGAAGCAAATACCTCAGCAGAGTGCTGGGAAGGACAGCTTTTTTTCCTTTTTCTCTGAAAACAGAAGTGCAGCTGTAGAGGCAAAGAGATTTGACTTCTGATATCTTTTTTTTTTTCCCTTTTTCAAGCCACAAATTAGAGGACAATTTATGAGAGCCCAGCCAAAAATTTATAGGCCCAATATTGACTGCTCTTGACCCTGTGTGCTATTTTGCAGTCTAAACAATGCCAAATCTCTGAGATGACCCAACACCATGCCAAAATCCATAGACACCTGATATATATTGCACAAATTTTTAAAGCATGGTAAAAGCACAACAGAGTGATAAATGAGCACAATATTTTAGATCAGTCCTTGCAAAATGCCGAGCCCAGAGTCGGCAAGACTCAAAAGTTTCGGGAAATGAGAGCTGGAAAAGGAGCTCTATAACATGTGAGCTGTTAGATAAAAGTGTGGATCTAAGCCCAGAACCACAAGATATTTTAAAAAATATCCGGGCAGGTCATTGTGCATAAAAGCTCAAGTGCTTCATCTGTGGAGGAGGCTACTTGCTAAAGTGCTTGACATTGCTCTCCCTGTCCTCAGGGGAATTGCCTCTGATTTCCAAGGGGTCAGAACTCGTTATCCCAATGGTGACAAGTTGGAGCAAAACCCCCCTGCATCCCCCTGTCCCCTCCACCGGCCCTGCTAAGCCTTCCTTGGCACTTATCACCTGCTTCGAGACAGAGGGCAATTGGGTTTGGGTTTGGTTTTCCAAAAATACCCAAGTGAAAATGAGTAGATATCAGGTATTTAACAGACGTAGGAATTTAAAGTAATTCTTTTTTTCCAGAAACATTGAACTATACAATCATCTCCAAAGATCTGGTCTTCAAAAGGGCTCAGCAGTGACGTAAATACAAAGGTTAATGGATAATTTTTCTAAATACTCTAAGGCAGCGACAATGTTTGGCTTTCTGGGAGCTAACTTTTGGATTTAATCTGTTCATCAGCAGTATATTTAGTTAGGAGGTAGAAACACTTCAATATAAATCCTTTTCATCCAAATTTTTTTACAGAAGTGAAATCTATGCCGCATCTGAAATAGCTGCCCTAAGCACAAGTCTTGGTAGATAAAAAATTCAGTAGGGCCTTTATAACTATTATTTTGTACAGAATGGTTTTATTAGAGAAGAGGCTGGGACGTGGATCCCCCATTTTGCTGCCCTAATTACACAGAATCTTTCCTGTACTTGGTTTTCCATTTCAGAGACATGAAGTAATTTTCATTCATTCCTAACTAGATGTACGCGTATTTCTGTACCAAAAGT
Organism: Agelaius tricolor; assembly: GCF_023055355.1. Taxonomy (NCBI): domain Eukaryota; kingdom Metazoa; phylum Chordata; class Aves; order Passeriformes; family Icteridae; genus Agelaius; species Agelaius tricolor. The sequence goes on along the minus strand of NW_027269276.1, from coordinate 5,059,056 downwards.
TAGCAAAAACTTTTTGATTCTCTTTATCTGAACATCTGTATGCTCATTTACACATGCAAATCTGAATTTTCCAAGGCTGTATTTTGTGTATTCACAAATGCATCGTGCACAGCAGGTAAAAAGTCATTGCAGCGACCTCTTAAAAATGTGCTGCATTTCCTGCAACTGAATTTATTTACCTTAATACATCGAAAGGGAAAAGTACCATATTTTAAAGATGTCTTTTGCAGATTATTTTTCCTGCAGCAGCAAACCATTTCTGCACAACTACTCACAGTAGATGAATTATCGTTTTCCTGCCTTGAATCTACAACAGTTAATTTAATCGGTGACTTGTGGAGAATGTATGGCTAAATCAAGCCTTCAGCTGAGGGCTCGGCTTAGTTTTCTGTGGCATCTTGTGTCACAATATGTCACATCAGTGTGGCTGCATGGGTGGATGGGTTACTCTTAAAGAAGGCATCAGTCTTAAATGGGTTTTTCTGAAAAGCCAAGAAACCAACCAAACAAAAAATGTTAATGAACTGGATCTCCATGTGTCAATCTGTTCTTATGGTTAATTACTGTACCAGCGGAGGAGTTTGGGGAGAAAAGGGGATGCAGATTTGCACTGCACAGTCATTTCACATGGATCTTTTGAATTCCAATCTGTGCTGACAGATCTCTTAATCTGGACTACTGTCCTAAAGTACCTGGTACATTACCAAGACCACAAATTCCAACTTTTTTTTTTTTTTTTTTTTTTAAATTTGCCTCCCACCCCTTTTCCCTTTGTTGCTATAGTAAAAATGTTTCTACTTTTCTACATCTGTCTGCTGTTGCCAACAAAACACTGGCGAACAGGAGGTGATCTTTCTGTTTTCGTTCCAGCAGCCTGGCCCTGAATGAGTTTAATCGGCTGAGAAACGCGACTGAAAAGGGCTTTGCTACCCTTTCTAACTCCACTGCGCTCAGGCTTTCTGTAGCCTAGAGAGTGACACCCTATGCCTTATTTCACTGTGGATTATTTAGAATGCTTCAATTGTGACTTGTCAATGTGGTCCGGGGTAGATCAAGGCAAAACCTCCGACAAGAAAACAGCAATGTGAATATGATGTGACTGACTGCCACACAATAGACTAATACCTCTTAATTTGGACTTTTAGCAATCGTTTACCATCCTTACGCACTTGAAGATTCCAAATCCACTCTTACAGAGAAGAAAAAAAGACTTTTTCTTCCCTCTCCCTCCTTCCCCCCTCCCCATAACTCGAGTGTATCGATCAATGTCTCTGTATGCATTTAATAGCTTTATGTCAAAGCACTTTACTCTTAAAAGCCCCTCTCACCAAGGCATAGTATTGAAATACTGTGCAGGTGTAATTAAATGAGCCAATTTTTTGGCCTGGACTGTAGCCCTGTTTTCTCTTTGGCATTAGAACTCTAAAACAAGGTTTGGTCATTTCTTATTTCTGTGCAGCACTGAATTTGGGTTTGTCTCTTTTTTTTTTTAATTAAAAAAATTAATTAAACTGAAATTAATTGGTTAAAGGTTAATAGATATAGAGATTGACATCCTTAGTAAAAGTACTCCACCTGAAATGACAGTACAGGAAACTTAATATATTACTAGCTAGTTATGCCTGTACTACACCCACGAGTACTATGGCCAGGGCACCACTGAATTCCAAGTATCCTGTGACTTTGCTGTGGAGACTGCTTCAAATTTATTCAGCTACTGCTGAATGCTGTGACTTTATTTACAATGTTCACTGAGAAATGGAGAGGAACCACTCATTTATTTCACACGGGAATTTTTCACACAACAGTTTTTTGCTCACTTCAAGATCAAGGGAAAGAGTTCAAAAATAGCATTTCAGAATACCAGCATGAATAAATTTCATACATCTCTTCAGATATTGTTTCTGTTCTTCATCAGGCACTTTTCACCAACACTTGTCTGCATGAAATTTTGCCCACAAAAAAAAACTGCAGGAGAGCCTTGTGGGCACTCGTGCACATATATTTTCACCAAAAGGGTTAGAAGGTCAGCAGAGAGTTCTTTGCAGTACGGGTGTCATCCAATGAAGCCAAATGAAACAGAGCTATGCATCTTAATCAGGCCTCGTGAATAGGAAATGCTCAAAGCAACAGTCATGGTGAATAGTCTGTGATTAGTCCACAAGCTGAAATCAGCCCCCAGAACCCACACACCAAATCATTTTGGATTGTGCACATATTTGTAAAAACACAAAATTTGTCATTACATAAGTCACAAGAAAAATAAAGGTATAAATTTCTCGGATGAATTGTTCAAAAAAGATAGAGTGCAGAGCTACAACCTGGGATGGTATTGAACTCAGTGACCTAGAGGTGAAGGGCTGAAGAGCCCATAACCAATCACCTTTGAATTTGGTGTCCAGGATTGTCTTTTTGAAAATTAAACAAAGACCCAACTGCAGTAATTGTGTCATCTTATGTACTTAAAGTAATTTCCCCAGCTCAGCTCAATATCTGTAGGAGCAAATGGAGAAATTGCCTGTTGTGCCACTTCTCCAAAGCTTTATATCTACTCAATTTTTTCCTCAGTGCTTTCCTACTGCTCTTCACAAAAACATTGCAAAGTTCCTCAGAAAAGGCAATAAAACCCACAGATGTCTGAGCCAACAGAAATAAACAAAAATAAGACTTTCACACAAATCCATAAAGGTGAGACAAAAAAAAAAACACTTTTGCATAGCTGTTTTCTTTAAGCATTACTCCATTTTTACTGGAGTTACTCAGAAAACACATTTATTTGTCAGGTCACTGTTCTAATAAAATTAATTTATATTCTTTATTTAAAAAAAACAGGAAAAAAATTGCTGTGATAGGTATCACTGGCTGCTTGAAGAAGAGTTTTCATTGATAGTTCTCAGGTCCAGTGTCTGCCTTGGAACCAAGCAGGCTTTTACAGCTCATGGAGAAAATCAGACTTGAAAGACCCCTGTTGGCCCAAACCCATAAGAGTACCCTGAGCTGCTCCCAGATGAAATGCTGTCAGCATTTCTACCCTCCCTGTAAGGGAAACACATGAGATGCCCCAAGGATCCCAAACCAAGGCAGCAGGGCTAGAGAAAGCACCTCCACTGATTCACAGACCCTGGTGCCTCCTACTGCACCCCAGCATTTTGGCTTTGAGTTCACTTCTATATGTGGCGTGTTCCCATCCCGGAGGAACAGACTAATAATGAAGGCCAAATTCTGCTAAAAACACCATTACCTTCTTGGAGCAGAACTGTTTCCTTCACTTTTAGTCTAGAAAACCTCAGGCCATCTCTACCTCAGCTGAACCATGTGCTCAGCCAGGGTAAGCCAGCGTGAACTCCACTGAACTTCGATGTTGTTGATTTACAACACCTAAAACACTGCCAGAAGGCATAATTAGGATAAGAGCAGCTTAAAAAATAAATTTCCCTCTTAGAGTCATAGAATCATAGAATGGGCTGGTTTAGAAGGGCCCTTAAAAATCTGACCTAAACCAGAACAGAACTAGCTTTAAAGTCTTCTGCAAGACTAAAAATAACCCTTCCAACTAATTATGCTTATGTTACCTCCTCCAGCAGCAACTATTTGGTTTCATCCTAATCTTCATACTTACCCATAATTACCATCTCCTTTGACATGACTAACTAAAAGTGGGTATTAATATGGATTTAATGTTGTTTCTGAAATTGGTGGGGGACCGAGGGTGCCAATGACCCTACTTTAACTTTGTACTAAAAATGTGTTGATCTGTGGGTTTTGGCTGCTGCTTGAATTTGACTTGAAGGTTGAAAGTAAACACATCACTCAAGCACATGGTGCATGAATTAAGGTCTTTCTGTCACCAGCCTCTGCTTTTTTTCCCTACTCTTGGGTCACGCACCCCAGAGTCCCCCCTCCTTTCCCCTTTCCTCTCATGGGACCCTGGGGAAATATTTCTCTTGACATGAACTCCTGCATGGCAACACCTGCATTTCTTTCAGAGCACATTTCCATGGGGGAAGGTTTGCTTTTTTCTTCCTTTTTTTTTCCCTCCCCAGAAACTTTTTCTCTAAGAATGAGCAGATTTCCCTAGCCACCCTACAGAGACCTGTTGCATTTCCAACAGTGGAAAGCACATTGCCTGAATTTGAATTCCCATACAGGAGATTACTTTCCAAAAATATGTGCTTTAAATGAACACAGTCTAGTTTTAAATTTTTGATAGTATGGATTATGATAGAATTGGACACATAGTAAAACCATAATAATAATAATAATAATAATAATGTAATGCATTCAACACACCTTAGACAAGATAACACGTACGAGGGTTTGCTGTGTCAGAAAACTCTGCCTTAGATCATGCCATTTTTGAGAGCAAAAATGGTCATTTGTTATAGTTGAAGTAGTTCCTTAACAAAAATAAAGCTATCCTGTAAAACAACTTTTCTCAACATAACTGTCTACACCAGGGCTTGTGCTGATATAAATGTGTTAGTCGAGGTGTCCAGGAGGGAAGATTGTTCTTTTTTTTATTTTTACACACTAACTGACATCTTTATTCTGGGGAACAAAATTAAGTGTAAACCAAGCATTACTGTCTACAGCATTTTCTTGAGGTCAGGGTTTCCAGGGAATAATAGAAGGAGAAAGCTTCCTAAAGACATATCTTTGTGGAGTAGGGATGGGGGTTCCAATTTACTAGTCTTCATCTTATTGAGGGCAATAATTTCCCTGAAGACTTTATTGGCAGGGCATCACTGCAGAAAACGTTTGCTGCCGGCAACCCTATTATTTTCCATGAGAAATACAGTCCCGTGAGAAAGCACGTTCTCACTCTATTTCTGTGGGAAACACCAGGAGAAGAAGAATTCCAAATCCCGCGAGACCGAGCAACTGGAAACAACACCAGAAGCCCTCTTGTTTGTGTAACTTATTGCAAAAATATCAAAGGAGCTGGGGGGAGGAGAAGGGGGAGAGGAAAGAACATGTTTTCATAAAATTTTCAGTTTGCAAGAGCTCTGTTTTTTAAAAAAAATGGATTTATATTTGACAGCCCAAAAATCCCAAGGATGTTCAGTCTATTTCAGTTGTCAATTTACGATCTTTAAAACATTTTTAAAATTGACTGAACCTTAACTACATCCTACCTCATCTTGTACTAGCCAAGTTTTACAGATGCCATCTTAAAAATCAATTCAAAGAACAGCCATAAACTTGAAAGCTTCCTATTTGAAGTGTATATGGCAGAATGCAATTTTGTTTAATTTTAATTGACAGAGATGTCAGCCTAAGAGAATATTTTAGAATATTAGTAGGAACAGTAAACTCATGCCTTGACACTTTTATGATATAATGGTATAATTCTCAGGAAAAAAATCACCACTGTCAGGATTTACACAAAAGAAGTACATGTTTTACTTTTTCCTCAGTAAAGGAGTGACAAATGTATTACTAATTACACAATTACTTTATTATGGAGAACCAGTAATAAAACCCTTGACGTACCCTCAGAAAATCTTAATTTCATTAAAAAAGACAGATTTTTTTATTTATTATTTTTTAAAATTAGTATTACACATTTTCCTGGGAGGTTTTAGCCTGTGGGATGTAGCTCAGTTCACTTGCTTCTGCATTTTACAATTCAAAAAGCATATTTGTGAGGCCTGTTTGTTCCTAAGGAGACAAATCCTCAGTGGTGTAAAACTGCTGTTGCTACCTGTTTGGGTAAGCTGAGAATTAAATTTGAAGTAATATAATCACTTACTACAAAAAGATCAAAACAAATGATTTCTCTTGGTTTTCTTGGAAACTGATTTTTATATGTCTATTTTTTGATATGATAAATCAACTTCACATCAAGAAATAAACGCATGACAACATAAACTACTGGTGTGTGAAGATCAGATGATACAGAACATAAATAGGAAACTTCCCTAAATGTGGAAGTGGCAAGATTCTGAATCTACTGGGAGTGGATGATGTCCTGCTCCAAACTATACTCACTGCATCCTTGAACTGCTGCTGTAAAGAAAATTCCCAGGCACCAAGGAGGATGAAAGTGATGCAAAGAGAAACTAAGGAACTTGGTGCTGCAGCACAATAAATATAAATGTTCCCTAACTCCTCGAGGCCTGATCTAGAAAACTACTTCAATATGCTGCTGACTTTCAGCACATGAGTAATCCCTTTGACTTTAAAGAATTAGTCATGTGCTTAAAGTTTAGTGCCCTGCTGGATTGGGCCCCAGCCTCCAAAACAAAGTATGGCTGCGATTCAGTGATTAATTATAGCCCTCAGATGGACAAGCCAGTTGGGTGAAACAAGAATTGGCCCAACCCTTTGCCCTTCTCCGAAAACAAATCTGAATAAAGGTCAAAAGAGTTTAGTTAAGGATGTACTTACCAAACTTTCCAACCTTTTGAGGATGCATCCACCACTAGCAAAGGCTCCGGCATTGTGTCCCTCCGGGAGTCCCATAGGCGTAGTCGGTTGTAAACTCATTTTCCTATATGGTCAGGCACGCGTGTGGGGGACAGGAATGAATGACAATGTGGAATGGCCAAAGCTGCTGTCCTGTGACCATGGAGCTTTTAATATGGAGGCAACGGAATCAGGATTAAGAATTGCAGCTGCTAAGATGCTAAACCCCACATACAGCTCCTATGGCTCAGATGTTATCAAGCGTAAAATCTTTTGAATAAAGCCTTACATGGGGGCACCATTGTAAACTGCTTTCCCAGTTAAAGCCTTGGCGTAGCAGTAAGAGGGAAAAGGTTGTATTTTGCCGTATTATTTTCAGTAATATGTCAAAGGCCAGTGAAATCAATTCCCATTAATTCTAAAGGACCTTCCATAGTAAAAATAATGCCCAGTAAAAGCACTATAATGAAAACACTGTTTAAACTATTCTGCTCCTCTAAGGATGGCCAGAAACTGATTTTCTTCCTTGAGATGATATTGTAAAAATTCCAGTGTTACTTTCTCGTATATAAGCTTAAGTCAGACAGGTTTCTGATGAATTGACTCTGAAGGAGTCAGTGTGATTTTGGAGTAGTTTTTGCTTTAGTCTCTGTTTACATTTGCTTATATCTAATCCAGATTTTCTCTCTTTGGTATTATGTCAATCTCTGTGTGACATGGCATCAAATTCTAATCCCAGCACTGCCACTAACTGGAGCCGTGGTTCTTGTCTTGGAAGTGACATGAGTGAAAAAAAGACAGTTAATATTGCAGCCTATTTAGGAAAGAAGTGGTGGAAGTTATAGTTATGTAGAAAAATGACACAAGATTTCTATATCCCACAGCCAAGTGGATTGGCAAATCCAGGTAAAGGCTCCACGTCATGGATTTTAAATCAATCTTTTTTGTTAAAATCCTTGTTCTAATGCTATCTGATGTGTGCCTTCCCAAAATCTCAGGATTGGGAGCATCAGGAGCTTTCAATTTAAAACATTTAAAACATTCCGATTTAAAACATTTCCACTGAAACAACGTCAGGTTCCTGCAACCCAAAAGCCATTTTCACACCAAGCCCTAAACTATCCCTTGAAATATATTAAATTGTCCCCAGAAAATCCAACATTCAGATCAAGTTTTCCAGGATTCTTGTACCACAAACAAAAGTTGTCTCCAGTAGAAAACTTCCTGTTGGTTTTCCTCACCAGGGCTGTGCTTATTACGCATGCTGGAAGGGAGCACCATGGGGAAACAACTAAACCAATTTCAAAGGTGAACAGTTACTCCCTGAAAAAAAAAAATGCTGGTCATTGACCCAACATTCAGATGACTGACCAGATTAACTACATACTTCATATTAATTTACAGCCTATGGTCACCCTCACTTATGTGTGTTTTTCCAATACACAAACCATGATAAAAAACTTCCTTCATACATATGACAATTGCATACCATATGTATCATGCAAATTCAAAGGACAGTACAGTCTTCTGTATTTTTCTCTTAAATATTCTTGTCCTTTTTGATGTTCAGCTTCCTGTATTTTACATATAGAATTTAACACCATGCACAAATAGTAAAAGTATTTTCAATTTAAACGGATTTATACAGTTTTGTTGACTGAGGAAAAACAACAACAACAACCAAACAAACAAACAAATCAAGGCCACAGGTTTCCAAGACTGAGATTGCAGTGTATAAAGCACCTCTGTGATGAGCAGCATAACAAAACCAGCAGTTTCTGCCTCCTTGAAAACTTGAACTAGGAGCAACCACATGGGTGGAAACACCATCAGCAAGGATATACATTATGGGAGATGAGAAATGGACTGGCAAGGGTAGCAGGAAGGCTGAAGATGAAGAGATTTAAGATACAAGAATAGGTAACAAGGAACAGATAGGATTATTCTTTATTTTTGTGACAGAGATGGGTGGGAAAATAAAAGTCCCCTCCATCAGAATTTCCCCTCCTCACTCACAACAGGCACTTGGCCCACGTGAAGGACTAACTGGCTGCTTGTAAACTGTCATGTTCTGATATTAAAGCCATTTTTAGCAGCAACTTGGCCAAGCAACGTGTGTGCATCTGCCACCCTGTAACACAGCCATGGCTTCCGTCATGCTTTGAAGAGAGCACCACACCTGGGTTGGCATCTCCCATGCCAGCTTTCAGCCCTCTGAGGCTTGCATCAAATTTAGGGGATTATCACAGTTTAAAATGCAGGCTTTGTAAACAGAGAGTAAAAACAGTCATCACTAAAGCAATAGAGTCATGCTTTGTGCAGCTGAAAAATAACAGTGGAAATGCTTGGTGGCACACCTTTTTTTTTCAGGAGCTATTTTTAAATGCATCTAGTATTTTTTTGGATAATATAAAGAGTTTCAGTTCATGTTCTTGACTAATAGGCTATATAACCTCAGGTGTAATCAAAAAATAGAGCTGATTTTTGTGATCCTTAAAGAGTTTCAAAGAACTACGTGAATGCCCTTTCCTTGATTGTCCAGAACTTCATATAGCTTACTAGATAGAGACCCTTGTTAAATTCAATGAAAATATTTCCATTGGCTTCAATGAAAGCTTCATTTAGCCTAAAAATAATCCATTATGTGAGGAAAATTTGCCCACTGAGTTCTGGCTAGATCTGATTTTAGAGGAGTTCAACTGGAAATCATCACTCATTCTTCTGGATGCTGTGAAGAAAAGGGCTTCTTTATTCCTCACCTCAGATTCATTAGGTTTAAGATCAACCATAGAACTTACCACATCTAACTAGCAACTATTAAGTAACCTTCTTTTTTTATTACTTTTGTCCTCTGCACTGCATAAAATCAGGGTCTTTGTGTTTGAGGATGCATTGGTTGTAGGTTTTTCTAACATCAGTATCTTACACTGCTTTATTGGCTCCACATTTTTTCATAAGATGCTGCCAGTGTGGATACATGACAGCCAAGCCCTTCCTAAGTCATATCAACATTACAATGTAATACAAAAGAAAAAAAAAAGGGGGCAAAACAACCCGCAGCATCTGACTTCTAGTAATATCTGGCATGATATTTTAAGGTAAGCAATAACAAGAATGTATCATATAAACATATAAAAGAACACAATTCTGAAATCTGTAAGAAAATCTGATTTGGCCACCAGCTTTTACACAGATTATCTGTTAGCTTCTATTTCTAACAAACCATGTTATGAGATCATGCTTCTCTGTCTCATTTATCAGCCAGTTTCAATTTTGATGACAGGAGGAGGAGGGAAAAAGTCTCAAAAGATAATAAAATCTCTCACAAGTCTCACAGATGCTGAAGTTCACAGAAATGAGGGTTGGTTAGCAGAAAGGGACTTGAATTGGAGCCCCCACTACAGAAAAGGGTGAAGTAATTTATGTGTGGTTCCAAAAAGGACAAAGCTGTGAAAATTTGGCTTTTGCTTCCAAGCAGCGTTTTGGGAGGCTCACATTATACAGAACAAACAAGCACAATATTGAGCGAATACACATGAACTGGGACAAATTTTTTTTGCCATGATGATCACATCACAGTGGATGTAGAGGCTTGCTTATGAAGGCAAAGTTTTGGGAATGGCCAAATGGTTTAGAAAGGCCAATTTGCTCTGAATTCCCACACCCCTCGAAATGTGAGATTCGCCGTTGCATAGAAAAACTGGAGTGGTTCATGGGTTTTGTTGCTTGGAGGCAAATCTCCCCACACAATGACCTTCAAAGTATATTTTTACACCCCCATGGGCTCTCAGATTCAAAGGCTCCTGCAATTATTGGTAGTCAAAAAGGATTTGCAATGGAACCAAGATTCAACCAGCTTTCTGCAACACTTGTTCATTCATATGACTGTACTCCACCAAATCCATCCCAAAGCCTAGAGAGAAACCCAAACCATGGTTTGGCACCTCCCTTCTAAAATAATACTGTTTTACCCACAGAAAAATTTCAAAATGGGGAAGCCATCCAATTTACCAAATGACCTAAGGTCTGTCTCTAGTCTTTGCAGTGGCTCTGGACTTAACTTCATTTCCCATGCCCTCATTTCCTCAGCAATAAGTTGTATAAACCTCCACCACAGATCAGTGCTAGATCTGAAAATGGAAGTCACTGCACAAAGCCCAGGTGTTATTAGTTGGGTTTTTTAATAGAATATGAAAAGTGGTCTGTAAACCCCAGCAAAAGGAAGCACATGGGAGAGCAGAAGAGTAAAAATAGATAAATTGGATCACTTAAGCAGTAGAAATAGAAAACCTTTCTTTCATTTTTATGTGATACAGAAGGTTCATTATGTGCTGTATCGACAATATAGTATTTTTCAGTGTCACCTGTTCATTAAAGAGTCATTTTAAAGGCAGTTGATGGATTCCAGTATCCCACAATTCATCTAATAAAACTATTCATTAGTTTGTATATTTTATCTCTTTTCCTGCTGTTCTAATAATCCTTAAATAAGATGTCCCAAAGGTACTGATTCTGATCTCACATCAGTGTGTATTAGTAAATCCATTAAAGTTAATAGGTTATTGTCCATTGATGTAAGAAAATCAAGGCTAATGAGGCTACTTGAGTATGCAAAAATTACAGGATGGGAACCTACTGTCATTAAATATTTTGGAAGCTTATGTGACTTTTCCAGATAGGACATAATTTTCCTTAACACAGCTTTCAATAGAGGTGCATTAGCCTCTAGTGGCAGTAGAGGTGATATATTGTATTGCTAATTTAAAGGATTATGCATGAAAAGTGAATATATTGCAATAATTATGAAGTCTTGTTTGACTTCACTTTTCCACAAGTGTACTTCGTCATGCTTTAAATACTTCGCGGATTTGAAAAGCACAATCAAGATGCTGTAAATTGGGCTGAAATAAAAAGCTTATTAGCACGTTCTTAGAGCAGATTTAGGTTTGGAACATTTTCTGTGTGACTGCCATCATTACTGCATTTATACCCAAGCAATGCCTCCACCTCTTTGATTGGGAGCATGTGTGAGCCTGTGTGTGCACGCACGTGCAGGAGGGGTCAGGACATTTATTAAAGCAGTCAATAAGGCAAGCACAGGACAGGCGTCTAACCCTGGAATATATTTATATTTATACTCATTTCTGATATGGAAACTAAAGAGGAAAAATCAATTGGAATCTACCGTTTCATTGTCCTTCACCTTGACTCTTTGGTTTAAAGTAAGCAGTTAAAGAATAAACATTGCTGGGGAGAAATAAATAAATAAATAGATGAAAAAGCCACTCTCTAACATTATTAGGACTTCCAAAGTAAATAAAAAGTGGTAGAGCTGAGAGCAAATTGCTGCAGTGGTGCTAGGGAGAATCCTGATTTTAGCACCGCTGTACCAAATTTGTCATTTAGGAAAGCTCTTGTTCCCTTTATTGAGTTCCACTGTAGCGAACAATTTCTGCCTGCATCCCTCGTGTGTCCTTTTGGTTTATTATCTTTCACTGTGAATTGAGCATCCACAATCAGTTTCACAGGAAGCCTAATTTCACACACTGCTTATACATATGATGAGGACTTCCCTCTCCCTTCCCCCCTCCCTCCCCATCCCTTCTCCCAATGTTCTTATCAAATGAAGAATTGTGGATAAGGGTTAGGTGCAGATAAACATGAGTGTAGCACTTCCAGAAAGGTCATGATCCCCCCATAAGGTGCTTCTTGTTATGCCTGACCTTCAGATTTTCATCATCAGCCCGCCTGACAACTTAATAATGCAGAGGTGCAGGATTCATTTCTCCCCTCTGAGAGCGCCAGTACGGGACGCCCTTTTCCCTGATTATTTCCCTGCACTCCCGGCTGCCCTTTATAAGCCAACCAGAACTCCATCAATCATGCTCTTCTCTCCTTTCCTCCTCAGCCCCCAGTCCTGAAAGCTCGAAAGCTGCAGTGTCCCCTTTTGTCTTGCGCTGCCACACAGCTAAAACAACAACAGAAAAGACTCAATGCCTGAAAACAGGCTGTGCAAAGGCAGCAATCCACCTTCCCATCTATAACCCAGAGCCCTCCAGCCTCCCTCCATGCTGATCCTGTTACCTTACAGAACAACTCCTCACGGGCTCTGTGAACTATCAATGGAGGGGAGAGATTTGAGTTGAAATTTGAAGTTTTGATCCCGTTTTATTTACTCATTTTTCCTCCTTCCCTTTTGTTTTCCCTTCCTATTCTTGAACTTATATTTCCTATAGTTTAATGATAATTAAATTAAATTAAAAAAAAAAACTTTCTGGAATTATTCACTCACTTTTTTTTTTTCCCTTCCAAAGATAAGGGAGAGGCAAAGACTTGATATTTTCATGGTGTTAAGCATGTTAGTTTATAGGAATGAAATAACAGAAAAGTTTGGAAGAAAGTCATTTTAGGACTAGGAGGATTTTGGTTCTGACCAGATTGTAAATACTACAACAAACTTATGTTACAAAATATGTATTCACTTTCCCCCCAGCCTTCCCAGTGCTTTTTCAGCCAATGATTCCTAGAGTGAAAACAGGATGATAACGCACCATGAGCATCTGGTGAGAGCAAAGTACAGTATGTTCCCTGACAGAGCAGGGATATGCCAAGGCCATCTCCTATTGCCTAAAGCAGCTGCCATTTGTACCTCCAAGAGGGGAAGTATCCCCTGGTAAGCTCCAGCTCAGCTGGGTATGAGAGCTACACCATACCCAGCAAGCAAACTCAGATCCTAGCCTGCCCAGTGGCAGCAGGATGCAAATCTGTGCCCAGCTGGATGGAGGAGTTAATGCTGCAGCCCAGCTCACCCATTAAGACACTGTGCTGGATCTGTAAGAATAAATAAATAAATAACAGAGCCCCATGAAGCACCGTAAAACCACTCGTTTGCCAAAGATCAGCATTGTGGCTGAAATTAAGTTTCCCTCACTCCTCCTGTGCCTGGATGCACTCACATAGTGCTGGTGCATGAGAAAGCCTAAACTCATGGCTGTGGGGTTTCTTAACTGAACCATCACCTCCCCATGGAAAGCAAAAACCTGCTTAAAGGCAGAGAAAACAGCCTCAGTGTTATTCAGTCCTCCAAACAGGTATTGTGGGACTAATTGGGAAGCCCCTGAATAATGTTTTGCCATCTGAATTATTTCATACATCATAGATCTGGAAAATCCCAACACAGATTTAGAGCCTGTAGTGAAATATGGAATTATATTTACTCATTGCGAAGGCTAAATATCTCTTCAGAGCCTTCTTTTTCTTAGTAAAAATAAGGAAAAAAATAAAAACTTCCTATGAAGATTTTCCTTCAAACTAATAACATGTCAAACACTGCAAACTAACATCAGCAGAGATCTGGAAAAACTAGCAACTGTTCAGGAGATTTGCTGAAAGAAAGAACAGGGAGTTCACCCTAAATCCCATTGAGTCAATTAGTGTTGCTTCTATCTCCAGTATTCTTTGGGCAAAATCCCAAAGGATCTTCTGGTTCATTTTCAGGCTTTTCTCCAGTTCAGTCAAGGGTGTAAAACAAGTCTAAGGAACATCTCAGAAAGAACAGAAAACATGTGTCAAAACTAATCGGCTGGGAAAAAAATCTCAACAAACAGACGAAAGAAGGAAGGAAGGAAGAAAGAAAGGATAGAAAGGATGAGGCACAGCAGAGAAAAGGGAATGAGAGACTGGAGAAGAAAAATAGATAAGTGATAATGATCTACAAGTGAGGGAGAACTTGTCAGAGGGAGAGAGGCAGGTTTGATCAGTGAAGGGAAGCACAAACAAATGAAACAGAAAAAACAGGAAGGAAAGTGAAGCAAACTTGTAGATACAGAGGAAAAGCAGCAGGAAACCTGCAGTGCCCAGTATCCTTTCTTGAACACTGGGTGCAGGAAGTCACACATCAAAAGGCCAGGCAAGAAATGGGGACCTGATAAGAGTGATAAAGATGCCCTTATCACCAGATCAAAGTGGTGGAGAGAGGAAAAGAAGGAAAGAGGGAGGGAGGAGATAGAAGGACAAAAATAAAAGGAATAAAGCAGAAGCTGATCTTAAAAGAGACTGGAGGTTTCGTGTTTGTTTTTTTAGTTTTCATCCCAAAATGTGTTATGCCTCCTGTTATGCCTGCCTATGTCTCCAAGTGGGGCGCATTCCCCCATATAATAATAAAACCACTCCCAAGCCAAACTCCATTTAAGCTTCACAACCTGCAGCAAATGCAAATCCTCTGCTTGGCACTTTTTCTTCATTTCAGTCTTCATCAGCTGCAGCAGCAGCAGTGCCAGTGGCTGTCCACAGCCCCTTGGCAAGGATTTCCTGGCAGTCCCTCACCTGGGGCGTCGACTGCTCTGCTGCCCTGCAGCCCCCAGGATGAGCACGAGGAGCTGCCACGGCCTCTGGGTGACACTTTTGTACAGCCCCACACAAATTAGGCACAAAAGGGCACCCAGGGTCAGGCTGTTCTCTGGGTTTGAGTTTCCCTCCATGAAACCCTGATTTTGTAAAGGAGGAGAGAGGTTGTTCTCTACTAACCTTTGCCAAGGGAAAATGAGGAATTGCTTGGATCCCGACCAGAGGGCCATGGCTACATCCAAGCCCTTGCAAACTGACTTGGCAAGAGAGGATTCTCTCGAGGAGTGAGGAAAACCAGAGAGATGTCAGTCAGGGAAGTAAACACCATATGCTTGTCTCCCAGCATCTGAGGGTTGTGAAGTGGACAGAGCAGAGAGGCTGGCAGAGCCGAGAAATAGGGCAGAGTAAATCAAGAGACATTCTCCTTCCTCTGCTTCCCAGAGGAGCTGCACAGACATGAGCAGTGAGTTCCTCCTAAATCCAGGGGCTCTTCAAAGCTGATTGGTGTTTTCCATACTGATTATTTACGCTAAGCCTTGATTGAATGAACTGTAGGTTACAGAGAGGTGACTTTTTTTTTTAAATGTATGAGATAAATCCTTCTTCGTGTAGAGGGCAAACAGCTAGTGAGAGAAAGGGAGAGACTTTAATATGGTCTACTTGGTTTTATATTTTTCTCCAGCTGTTTTTATTTTCTTTTCTCAATGTTGCAAAAGTTTGCAGGCAAAGGTAGTCCAATATCCCCAATTTTCATAGCAAAATGTTGTCATTTGACTCACGTGAGGGTAGCAAAGGTGGGAGGTGACTGCTCCTCTTCTACCTATTGCCTCCTTCAGTTTAAATTTGTATCAGGACCATGATTCCCTCTCTAGCCTTCTCTAGAAATGCTATTAAAAAGAGGGATCAGGCCGCAGAGACACCAGTGAGATTCCAGTCCATGAGAAAAATTCATTCCTCAGGTCCATTGGTAATTACCAATCAGCTTGCTATTGTTTTAAGAATTGGTTTTAAGCATTTTGAAAACATTTTGAAAACACAGTGCAAAGGTCAGAGCTATGGAAATAAAGAGTTGAGAAGGCAGCCTGCAGACACAAAGGTAGGCTGTTGATAAGACAGGTTGGTGAGGAAGGAAAAAAATTGCTCTAAGAAATGATTGAACTTCAGGTTAGAGCAAAAGCTTCTGCAACGTGTAATGTTGTATTAACTTATCCAAGACATATTTTGACAGCTCTAAGAGGAAATAGCTGAATTAGAAGTTTTACAAGTGTAATCTCTGACAGGTTTTACACCAAATATTTACTTTTTTATTCATCAGGTTAATAAACTCATAACCTTCTCTCGCACTGGTCATTTCCTGATGGGATCCAATTTTCTCCTATCTGGCAGCAACGTGCCCACGTGTTCAAAGCAAGTTTCAAATACAGGTTTGGCTTCAGAGCAGCCATTCAGCTCAGAGGAGGTGGGTCTGAAGCCACCAGCTCTGAGCCTTTTCAGCTCATCACATGATGGTCAACACAAATTTAAACATTCCAGGAGTGTCGTTCTGCTCGGCAAAGCTTTCTATTCCTCTTCTTAGCTTAGCCCAAGAGATTCCTGCCTTCTAGCTTACAATTAGGGAGCTTTTCTGGGCTCTGTTCTGTCTCAGTTCTAAGCTCTAGGAAACTGATACTGAAAGTAAAATATTCTTCCTTTTCCTCTGATTCTGTTCTTTTGTTTATCACATATGCAATGCACACAGCAAGTCCAACTATCATTAATGACTTAGAAATTACAGTCTAGGACATGAGTTTTATTTTGTGTGGCAAAGCGTGTTCTCTCAGCAACTACCATGAACAACCATTGAAAATCTCCTGATCCACTATAGTAAGAGGAATGGTGTCCATGAGTAAGTGGGTAGTAAGAAATTAGAGAGTATGCCAAATTGGAGAATCTTAAAAAAAAAAAAAATCTCACCTAAATTATCTGTACACCTAATGCTTATTTTGATAATGAAAAACATTGTCAAGGAAAGTTAAAAAAAAAAAAACCCAACAAAATTATTAAAAAAAAAAATCTGGGTTATATTCAGTAACACCCAGAAAACTTTTTTTCCTTTAAAAACACTAAAACTTCTAAAAAAACTTTCTTTTATATCAAGTCTAACTCAAAGGCTCTTCTTTACTGTGTTCTATTTTTGATTTATTTTCGAGTTAAAAATTGCTCCTGACCAAAGACATATGGAAAATCAATCTTTTGTCATTTTATTATTTTTATATTCTTTTTTAATGATATGGTATAAAAATCCAATTCTAATAAAGGACATATATAGCATAAATACACTAGGACACTTTTATATCCGTGGAAAAAATCCGCAGCCATTTAATACCCTGATATGATGGGTAAGAACTTAAAACAAAACTTCAGAGGAGCAACCTTATTATTAAATTAACAAAAATAAATATTAACTTCTGAAATATGTGATAGAAAACCTTTAATGCAAAACCCCCAAAGTATTTCTTCAAAGAGATCTATCAGTTCCTAACCCAACTCCATAGAAAATGGTAATTTTTACCTGCTAAATATTTTCCCAGGAATAATCATTGTATTTGGTAAAAAGCTGAACAAAAGACAATGTACAAAGTAAAATTTGTGTGGAAGGAGCATATCCTACATGAAACTGAAATATGAATTTCCATAGGACTCCTTTAAACCTTTCTGCTAAAGCCTTTCTTTTTCAATTCTTCCTAAAACACTTCATCCAATTTTGTCATGTCCCAGTTCAGTGATCAGTGCCACCACTATCAAAAATTTCTTTTTATTTTTTTTTCCCTGTTGGACTATTTTATGTCTCTGCCTTTTTTTTACCAATATATTCCAAGTTGTGTCTTTTTTGTAAACCAGCTATATGCTTGTTTAAAAGCAAAACTAGCAGAAAGCTATTTTTCTCTATGAATTATACATTATTATTATTTATTTTCTAATATTTCATATTAAAAACCCAGAAAACTAAAATTTTCAATACATTTTCCAGTCAGTTTTTAATTACTTCATTCTACCACTCCACTGCAAAGTCTTCCTAACACCTCCCAGCGTGATTGTTTCCTGCTAACAGAGACATTTTGCAGACAGATTGAGTGTCAATATTATTAGCAGCAAATTATTCACGTTGCGTGAATAGCCTTACAATCCTTATTTACTGTGAATATGCAGGAGCCTATTGTTTTTAAAATAAGTTTTACTAAGTTCTCAGGGCTACGATGGCATGTTCTGGGTGTTGTCAAGGCTTTAAGGGCAGCAGAGATGAAAATGTCATGTTTTGATTCAAGGGGTGACAGTGACACCAATGCCAAGTTTGTCCCTAAAATCCTAAAGACTGCAGAAAATGTGCAACAACCTTGTGTCTGTAATACCAGGTGCTTGTCTGCTTGTGTGGTACATAGATAAAGGTAGGGAATGAGTAGCTGTATCAACCAGTTTGCTGCTGAAATAGCCTTTCACTGTTTACTTTCCAGCTAAGTCAATTAGGCAAGGTGGTGCATCAACATGCAGTATGTGCTGATTTCAGATATATTGGCAGGGTTTTAAATAAACACCAATGAAGGGAGTATACATCTGTTAAAAAAAGGCAAGCTCTTAGGGAAATAAATACTAAAGATGGCATGCTACAATCTAAAAACACAGGAGTTGGAAGACTGTTTTGTTGTTGCGTGGGTATTTTTTTTCTGCAGATGACTTCATCTCCCAAATAAGTTGTTTTTTTGGTTTTTTTAAACAAGACTTTAAGCTTTCTCAGTTACAATGCTGTCTTGTTTGAACGCATGCATAAATAAATTTTGATCATCTGCTTCAAATCTAACTTTATGTGAAAAAAATCAAGAGGTAGTTGTGAGCTACCTAATTAAAACACTGAGACCAGCCCCACTAAGTGATTCCAGTTCTATGTCAACATTGTGCTGCTGTAAAAAAGAACCCAATTGTCCCAATTCAGGTAAAGGTTTGTATAATTTTGGAGACAGAATCTGTAAATACATTTTTGGAAGGAGATGCCCTGAGCAACAGGATTATGGAACCATAACCCTTAAACCTTGGCCTGAAAATAGATACAATAGATAGGGAATAGGATGAAATAGAAAGGGACAATTAAGTGTTCAAGGTCAGACAGCTTCATATGACACAATCAGGACTAAAGCCTGGAGATCCTAATCCTCAGATCAGTGCTCTTCTCACCAGATCTATAAATCAGTAATTATCCCAGTGTAACACATAAATAAGATTTTTGGTGCATTTGGCCCACAGGCTGATGCACACCTTTCTCTCCCATTCCTGTCTCATGAGTCAAAGCTCCATTCAATGGGTTCCCTCCTGCCATGCTACAAAGGGTTGAGAGATGCAGCCCACCAGAACAATGGCTTTTATGGAAGGCATTTCTCCTCCTCCTCATCCCCCCCCAGACTCTGCTTTATTCAGTTGACTTAAAAATTAACCATATGGTGCTGTTTGTAGGGTATAGATTCAAGTCTCAAGGAAGGGCATCATGTATTTAGCCTGGCTGGGCAAACATTTTCAGTATGGACATCACTCTCTACTTACTGTCATTAGTGGAGCATGAGCAGGAGAAGACTAGAAAACTTCTTGAACCATGTACCCACAAGTAAGGAAGCAAAATTCCCCTAAGATGTCTGATGACTGAAGCTTATAGAAAAAGCATGAGGAGCTGTGAGTGCATTGATTTGTTTCCAATGTGTTGCTCTACTTCAGCCCATTCACCATCACTTATTAATTTTAAAGTCACAGGGTCTGGGTGAACTGCAACATCCATGAGCCCCCATCTTGATTCAGAACATCTGTTTTATTCATGTTCATGCCATCCTATTATTTCCTTTATAGAAACATAGGAGGACATAGTTTTTATGCAGATAAAGGTTTGGGAGATAGATATTATGACCAGGGAAGTTATGTTATATTCCCACATAAGTAGTGTTGCATGGATTGAATATTTGATGTTCTTTCTTTGGCTGAAAAAATGTTATACTAATCCAAATCAAGACATGGGATCTAGGTTACTAATCATCTGCCAAATAACAATCCTGAGCACTAAATATATGAACAGTTTATAGGATGAAATGTCCTGCTGTACAATCATACAATCACTAAAAAAGAATAACTTTTTTTTAAATCTGCATGGAAGCAGAAAAAATATTCATCCCTATCATCACTGTAATATGAATGATTTCAGCAACTCAAATAAGCAACATTAAGAATCCTTTGCAATGTCACAGAAATCATAGAAATGGCAGTCAGAAATTTTCTGTACTCTTCTGACTCAAGAAAAGTCATGGTACCTCTAGATGACCCATGAGTTTGTCTGTCCATAAAATGTGTATTTTAAATAATATGAATCTAATCTCAAGGCTGTTCTCAGTCCAGCTAATTTTTGGGAAGTGTTCTCAGACCAATGGATGAAACTGCTATATTAGCTCAAACAATGATGATGATTATCTTTCAGGGATTTTTATCCTCAGTGAAAAGCAAAAGGAATTACTGGCCAATTTTGCCTAGTAAATGCTGAATACTTGGAACACTTCCCGTTCATACTCATTCTGTGGCTTTCCTGTGTCTGACTTATGTTTATCTTCATTAAGTGGAATAATGCAAGTCAAAATAGCTACAAGTAAACTGTCTGCTGGATAGGGAACAGTTGTTAGTTCATGGGAAATGGATCGTAAAAAATGTGCTACTCTGACTTCAGAAAAGAGCCCTAAATTGATCCATTTCCAGTTCAAAG
The DNA here is from genome assembly GCF_023055355.1 of Agelaius tricolor. Classification (NCBI taxonomy): domain Eukaryota; kingdom Metazoa; phylum Chordata; class Aves; order Passeriformes; family Icteridae; genus Agelaius; species Agelaius tricolor. The sequence goes on along the minus strand of NW_027269276.1, from coordinate 5,038,538 downwards.
CTCCTTAAAACATACTGAGCAATTTTCACCTGATATTTCATCACCATCACCGCATGTCTTTCTAGTTCAAGAGGGGATGGATTATGCTGGAAGTTTCTGTCTCTGCCAAAATTCAGCAGAAAGTTCTGATTCACATGGGGAGGCAGGGAGAGCATCTTCAATCCTGACTGAAAGGCTGCTTGAGCAAGCAATTGTCCTGGGTTCTTTGAACTTTGGAAGAGGTGGGGATGCAGTCATATAGAAGACGAACTACTTCCCTTGAAGGAGTACAGCACAGATCTGTGCAGATTGATGGAGTCATAAGTCACTGGGAGCTAACCTGGGTGCAGCCTTAGGTAAGGCTGAAAGCTAAAGTCATTCCAGGTGGGCTGGTGGAAGGAAAAAACAAATCCTAGACATTCACAGATGAGGTCGTAACTTCTGTTCCATTGCAGCCCACATATAAATATTTGAGATTTATATTTTAGAAGCTTTAAGCCTTTCTATAAAATGCATTTAACTTTGGGTTTTATTTTAAAATGCCTCCCGAGTCAGAGAGGTGCCACACTCTCTCAAGGATTTCAGGCAAATCTCTCTCGACCAATCCAAATCCATAAGCCAAACCATATGATTCCAAAATCCCTTCAATTGCCTCCTGGATCATATGTCCACATCTGGAAATGATGGATATTCTCTTCCCAGCTGCAGAAGAGGGAAATTCTGCATTAGGCTAAAAACACTGTGTAAATTGCAAAGGAGAAGGGTCAGCTTTCTAAAATTACAGTGGTCAAGGCAAGTCAAGCACTTTAATGGCAGGCTCAGGTCCAAGATCAAAATAATTTTACAAATCTCCAAGCAATTCTACCTAGAAACATGCAGAACTTTTTTGGTTGGTTTCATGGTGAAGAGAGCCAATGGACAACAAATTCTCAAAGCAAGAGACTAATCCCCCTTCATGAGGGACACAAAGCAGGTGCTCTCTGTAAGGATGAAACTGTGCCCCAAATTTGGTTGACATAAAGCAGGAGAGAACTTTCTGATGGGAAATGGTTGTAAATCACAGGAAGATAAATGGAAAAGAACAATTCAAAGCTGAAATCACAATTTTGAGCTCACCTTGCCGAAATCTCCTTGTCTAAATATTCTTAAAACATCAAATAATTTGTTGGTCAATAGCAGCAGAAAAAGAAACCTTTAACAAAGAAACAACTACAGAATTTAGATTTTGTATGACTGAATTTAAATTGCCCAGCTATTTTACTGTTTCTTAACTTCTTCTGTATAATTATCCCTGCTGAGATGTCTCATAGTCTCACTCTTCATTAAGTAATACACAAATAGAGAAGAATTCATTGGAAGATATATCATAGTATATTATTGTTAGGATAACACCACATAAATAATTAAGATGAAACAAACAGTCCACTTGTCTGTCTGTGCCTCTGAGTCATTACTTCACTAAGTCTTGTCTGGGAAAAGTTTATTATTTCCAAAACGAAGCCTCAGACCTTAGGTAGAACGAAAACATTCTCTAGAAAGGATCACACTACAGACAGCATTTCCCAGAGGAAAAAAAAATAGAGGGGTGGAATTTTCATGTGTTTTTATTTTTCTTATATTTCTCCATTCAGCTATCTAGGAAATGTATGAAAATGGTGAGGCAAAAGGAAAAATGAACAATGTGTTGTTTGAAAATCTCTGAAACTACAAGAGCTCAAAGCTGGGGTATGCAAATCAATATGAATTATTACTAAGGCAAAGAAAACTATGCTGAAGTTTGAGGACTGGTATAACTGCACATTCTTGTCAGATATCCATCTAAAAACTCTTGAGTGGGGAACAAACCTCACAAGATAGCTTTCTCACAATATTTCTAATAGCTTCTGTTTATAGAGAGGCTAGAGATAACAGGAAAACAGTACATATCCATGTTATTTTGACTCTTGCAGCTAAGTGCTGGCTGGAATACAGGGAACTAATTCCAGAGCTGACGTAAATAAGCTCCCTCAAAGACAGTGAGACAACACCGATTTACACAAAGCGTGGTTCAAGCCTGGGAAATTCAGATCCATGCAGAAGCTTAGATAAGATACATCTAGGCAAATATTTTAGGTATGTATACAAGTCTATATAAAACACTTTCTAAACCACTTTAATCTCAATCTACGTATATGAGCTGCTGAAAAAAAATAAGAAAAATCTGCTTTTGGGAACTGAGTTGGAAGGATGAGAGAAAGATCAGAGAAGATTATTTATTTCTGACCCACATATTTAGCCCCACAGTGAAGGAGGTTGCTCTCTCAGCACCATCTCTGGAAGAAGGAGAAAGGGAAAAGTCCTTCTACCAAAAGGCAGTCCAGAGATGCTCTGAGCTGCACTCTGGAGGATCTTTATCCCCTGTTTTTTCAACATGGCTCCTTAGGAATGACACTCACATAATTAAATACTCTTAAATAACAAGTTTCCCTAAAATTATGCCATTTGATAGCCTCAGAAAAATCAAAAGTATATGAAAAGGAGATGATCAGCTTAAGCATAAGACTAAACACTCCAGTATTTTAATTCCATTTTGAAGACCAGACATACTTCTTCTGCTCTAGTCAAAGGATAAAGTTGTTAGATTCAATTCCCCAGTCTTTAAAAGGAGAGTGGGCCTAGCTCCCAAAAAAACATGAAGGCTTCATTAGTATTTGGAAAGCTTGTCAAAGATGGATTCTTCTACATGTTTTACTTGTCCTGGTACCCCATCTTTCTTAACCTATTTCCCACGCTTCCTTCAAAGCAACATGAAACAAGAGCATTGTGATACTGTGCATTTTTCTTGGCAAAAAAAAAAATTAACCACAAAGTCCAGGGGTTTTTTTTAAACAATATTCACACAGGGCTCAAATTATGTGTATAAACATTGCTAATGTGTTTGCTATTAGTCTGTGTGACACCTTATTCCTTTAAGTTTGCATCTCTTGGCACAGGCTAGGAGAAGTCACTGCTCTCTGAGAGGGTTAGTTAAGATGTATCTTGCTGTTTCCCCCTATCTTTAGTATGCAGGGAGCGCAGAGATGGAGATAAAAGGAGAAATGTCTATCTTTGAGTCCTCTGCAATACAGAATAAGTTATCAACCTACTAACATGCATGTCTGAATAGACTCCTTTGGCAGTAGGGAGATTTTATCTGTCCTGACATGTGAATTCCTCCCTCATGTCAATCCATGAAAGTACTAAAGAATAAACTCTCTAGTAAAATGAATGTGGCATACCACTGGGACTTAGGGAGCACCATATTTTCCCCTAGTTACTTTTTTTTAAAATTTTCCAACTGAATCCTCGATATCCATATAAATTAGTCGCTCTGAAGGGCTACTTGAAAATCTATTGCTTTAATCTCACAGGCTTGGGGAGGGTGCTCTCCACGAAGGCTGGGGAGTTTGTTGTCTCTATTTTCCCTCTTCAGCCGAGCGATGTGCCATCGCATCCAGCCCCCGCGCAGAAGCGTTCGAGGAGCATTTGTGCTGGAAGCTTTGCAGCTGTGCAAGTTAAATGAGCAGGCACTCGGCTGCCCTCAGATCTGGTAGGCCCCAAGGTACAGATATGAGCAGTCAAAATGTCCTATTTAGCATCCTGAACTGCCCACCCATGCGCGAGGGAAGAGGAGGCAAGGTTTTGAATGAAGCTGAACGCAGCTGCAGTTATTACATCGCGGGGGCACGAGAGGGAAAGTCACATTGGTCTGTTTGCAGATGAATTGTCAATCTGGTTTCACAAATACTTGTTTCTGTGCTCATCACCAGTGCGAGGACTCTTCATTCACCAGTCTCTATAGCACCTCAAACAAGGCTGCCTGGCTGCTGAAATGGATCCTGTGCTCTTCATCTACGCCATAATTTCACATCAATAGCGGTCATACGAGGAGAATAATAATTATTTTTATACAGCAAAATGTAACTGAAATAGCAAAAAAGGCAATAAAAGAAGAGGTAAAGTAAAAATGATCCATCTTTTCTTCTTTTGTTCTCCAGTGTTTATCCCTAGATATTTATTATGTACTGCATAACAACATATTGGTTCTCACTTTATTCTGTTGAAGGAAAAACTTATACTTTGATTTATGTTTTGCCTGAGCTCTCATGTCTCAATTTAGGAATTTAAACACTAGACAATTCTTACTACTCTTTATTAACATTTTTTAATTAGTCTCTTTATAACCAGGCACACTGCAATCCATAATAGTCTTTTTCACTTTCCCTTAATTTATTTGCACTGCATACATTATTTTCACCTGTTCTTTCTGCGTAGTGCATCTGATCCAAGTTACAGTCCATGGACTGTTTCTCTTCCACTCTTATTCATATCCTGTACGTGTATAGCTAGAGTTCTGATTTCAAAACAAATGTAAAAACTCAAAGAAAATCCATCAGGTATTTAATGACCTGGATATAGAACTACAAAATAATCTCATGGATAATGGCAGCCTCTTCCTCTCTGTGACTTTCCAATGGATATTCAGCTATTTGGTAGAGACCTACACATTGAATTCATTAACAGAACAACAAATTCTAAAAATAATGCAACTCAAGACTACATAAACAAATATAGCAGCCTAATAATCATACATTCAACACAAAAATGAGGGAAGTTACTGGATTCAGATGAGAAGCATGCTGGATTAAAAAGGACCCTCAAGACCATGTCCATTCCCAATTGAACCAGGGATGGAAGGACCTGGAAAACAATCCTGATATGGCCAAAGGATGTTCTACCTCTGGCAGCACATTCTTCTGCTCTTAGCTCTCTAACAGGGGACTTTGAAGCTTTGCCACAAAAATAGATTGATAGCAACAGGTTGTAGTGGTACTTCCCTCATTACTTCATAAAAATCATTTGCACCCAGGATGACATTTTCAAACTTCTCTTTTCAAGTCTTTTCAGCTTATCTACGCTAAATCTTATTCAAAAACTTACAGAAGGGAAAAAAAAATAAAACACAATCCTCTTACTTTATGGATCAGAGGATTTCCCAATAGATTAAGACTTTTCCTTTCTAATATTGCAAATTTCTCATTTTGAGTGCAGAACTAGAAAAAAGAAAAGACTCAGGTGTCAGGTTTGGAGTCTGGAAAAGTGTTGGTGGAGTTTACCTTGGACCTGAATTTTAGTGAGGGAAATAATCATTCAATGGACAAATACTCATCTTCTAACTCTTTTCTTTACCCTGAGTACAAACTGGAAAAGTCGAAAGCCTGCAAATTTAAGTAACATTGGATGAAATGCTGGAATGAGTGTCAAAGGAGGAGAATCCCCCACTGGGTTAAATCCGGAGCAGAGAAAGCAAACAGCAGTAATCAGCTGTTTGATGTCTGTCTCTCTCTGGACACATATGCAGATCCACACACAAACTCAGCCAAAGTGCTTGATCCTGCCCGTTTCCACTCAAGAGGGTCTCCCAGAGCAAGCGAAAAATCATCGCTCAGGCATGTGCACACAGAAGCCAGTTTGGAAAACACAAGAAGCAGAGGAATTGCCATATTGAATCAGCCTATTGGTCCATCAAGTTTGGTATCATTGCCTCCAGCAGTGGCTAAACCCTGATCCTTCAGAGGAAGGCAACCCTCGAAATCCGCAGAGCACTTAGCTTGGGAAAAATATTCATCCTAACCCCTGCAGGCAGTAAATGTGTGTCCTATAGAGTGAGCTTGGGTTTTCCCTGTGCAGAGCTGCAACTGTAATTATGAGTTTGAAGCAGGACAGCCGAACACTGTTTGCAAACATTCATTCACATAAAAAGCCGCTAATTCACTTTGACATCATTTGTGACCCTTTTCCAGGAAGGTTCATTGGAGCAAGCAGTTTTGTTTATGGAAAGTAAAAGTTTGCTAACTACTCTGGAAGTGCTCCTCTGAAGGTTTGTTTCAGAAATGATGCACTCCAACTGTTCATTTATCTCCGTGTGACCCAGGGGGTGGGATCAGGGCTGGCAAATGGAAAATAGTCGAAGTGAGAGATAACAAAATGCACAACAGATAAAAACAGTGAATTCCTGAAGAGTTACTGCTTTTTTAAATAGAGGAAAACGCAGAGAACTACTTTTTCAAATAAACCATCCTATGACCCAAAGTCTCCTTGAGGGACAGCCTGACATTCCTGGAAAATCATCCAGAGTATTTAACCTGACTTCCTGTGTCAGCAAAATTCACAGGCTGGATGCATACTTCTGGGCTGAATCCAAAGTTAGCATAAAGCAGAGAGTCCTCGTCACCTGTTTCTAGATCAATTTAAATAAGCCATGTGCCACTGCTGAGTTAAACATTGAGGAGAAATACTTTCCTGTGTCCTTTCCTGTCCACTTACACTCACATATTTCATTGCCCCTGCTCCTTGTGTCAAATTTCCTTGTGCCAAAAGTCATCTGCAACAGAATCCTTCCACAAACCCCCAATTCCCTTCCTTTTTATGAATGAGGAGGTAGCAGGGAACCATGGATGGCTTTCACAAGAAAGTGGTGTCATATCTAGTTTAACAGCACATAAAGGTTATATCAAACTTGTCTTGTTCTTAACTAGAAGTGGGTATCAGGGATAGGACGCTGTGTGGATAGGGAAGGATGTAAGAACAAAGGATGGGCTCACAAAAAAGTTAGGTTAAGAATGACTGCTGTTATGTTTGTATTATAAAAGATATTAAAAACTATCTTAATAAGACTGTAAACTTTAAAACATGTCAGCTCAAGTAAACAATGACTTGGACAAAAAGGTTTATCCCAAAACATTTATCTACTCCAACAGGTTGTATCTTCATTTTTTAACACCATTTAGACTCCTAGTGTCCCTAGAATTGCAGCCCAAATACTCAATTTCACAACTAGCTTTGCTGAAATTTCTCAGGGAACTCGTCAATCTGATTGGCTTGAACTGGGAGATAGCAAGTCCAGGTTAACTTGATCAAAATGGAATAAAACATTGGCAGGTTGGTAACACTTACCTACCCACCTGGATTTGTGTAGAAAAAGGGTAAAAGCCTCATCCTGTTTCCCCTAGATCCCTCTCAGCCTGCCTTTCCTCTCTCACCTCTTTGGATCAACCTTTTTCATCAGGAATTGCCCAATGCAGGGAACAGAACTCAGTGCAATGTTCTTCTGTTAAATAAATTCCTATTGCAGTTATAATTTGTTTTGTAGCTTCTTTAAAAATAAAATTAAAAGCAAAAAGAGAAAAAATTTCTCCTGTTGGGATTTTTTTTTCTCCCCCTGCTCCCTATCTCCTCCCCAGGGCCTCAGCTTGTGCCTCTGTGTAAGTCCTGGGGTCCTGGGTGTCAAATGTCAGGCCTTGTACAGAGCTGTCAAAGAGGAGAATAGGCTGAGATGATTGATGACTGCAAAGCCTGAAATCCAAACCTCTGCTGCAAATGCTTCTTTTACAAAAAAGCTGGGGCAACCCACAGTGGCTATATTCAAGGTCAGCTCGCATACCATTACACCCACCGCTTTGGGCTTCTAACAAGCCAACGCATTCATGGAGGATTTCTCGTCTCTCTGTCCCTGTGTGCGTCTCTCTCTCTTTCTCTCCCTCCCCTTACTCTCCTGGCAACCCCCTGCCAAAATTTTCAAGCACTTAATCCCAATAAAAAAAGGCATGCCCTTTTTTTTTTTTTTTTTTTTTTCTCCTCCCCTCCCTCCCTTTCCTCCAGGCTGCTTTCGCTATGAGGAGCCACGGGCTGAAGCTTAATGCTGCACAAGTCAGATGACAAGATTATTAATGGGAGCAGGGGAATGTCATATCTGATTTCATGCATATTCATGAACAGATTCATACAGCTGGGACCATGCGCCATGAAGAGACAGAGCAAGAGAGAAACTTTTACACCCCCTCCTTGCCGTGAAGAATCTGATCCTGGAGATTAGAAGTCCTGCCTTGCAAAATTTAATTGTTCTCTTTATATGTTGATAATAAAGGGGAACTTGCTTGCATGATAATAATGACGTTGTGCCAAGTTGGTGCCAATATCTCTTTTCTTCCTGTCACTAAAGTAACTGCCCTGAAACTGATCTTGGCCTGGAGAATGCTTTCTACAGGAAAAAGGACATATGCTCTCACTAAAACCAGAATGATTTCCAAAAAAATCCCCACAAATGTTAAAAAAAAGGAACTAAAAATGGAAGAAAAAAGAAGGTTTTCAACTACCTCAGCATGCACACTAGGCAAAAGGGGAGATTCTGAGTGCAGGAGAAGTTTATTAGGGTTCTGATTTGTACTCAGAAAGTGCCTGCTTGAAAGAGGTGAGACATGAGGGTTAAAGTACTAATAGTATTTTACTCTGCAGCTTTAACTCTACAGCCATCTCCTTTTGCTTTTTCAATAGTGTCTTACAAAACACGAGGAATTTTATTCCCATTTTACACCTGGGTAAATCGAGGCATAAAGTTGTTATGGTTTATTGGCCCCATATCTGCCTTATCAGAAAGGATCCCATTAACTTAGCAGGATAGGACCTGTAGGCACTTGAGCTGAAGTCAGGAAGTGAATAGCAGAGCAGCAATGCAGCCATACCAGGTAGCTAATTCCATCTTCTGTTCTATGCTGAGGAATAACACACCTTCCTACAGGACACCAGAACAAATAGAAAAATGTAGGCGCTGTGACACTTAGCAAAAGATCTACAGTATTATTCCCTTTTAAAAATCCATCAGTACTACTGCTGAGGCTTTGTGAAAATTAAACTCTCTTATACCTGCCTGGCACACTATTTCTATGTAGAAGTCTATTTTTGCAGGCACTTAAAATATTCTGTTCAGCTCTACAGCAGCATCTATTTATGAAGAGACGGAGGCACCCCATTTCCTCAGACAGGTGAGGACCAAAATAAATAACAGAAACAGCATGTGCAACTGTGAAATCAATTTAGAATTTAATTGCTGAAAACCATCTGACAATAAACCATAACAGTGCATGAAATGGTCCTGTAATGGAAGTGGTGGCTATTCCTGGAGTCATTTAGAATTAGTTGTGGATAAAGCACAAGATTACAGTAGGAGACCAGACTAGATACTGGCCCTAGCAAATAGACAGATGACTTCTTTGCACCTTTAATTGCTATCATTCAAGACCAGCAGCATATTCTCTCATGAGGATGCCAAACAGCCCACGTGATCCAAATGCTCTTTGGTACAAGCTGATCTGAGTTGCCCGTAGGGCTATCACAACAGGCTTTCTGGCACAGAGTGACAGAATGGGAATGCCTGGGCAGATTCAGGCTTTCTGAAAAGCACTGGGTTTATTCTGGTTTGGGGAAAGGGGATGAAGATGGGGATTATTGTTATTTTCCCTAGATGGCTCATTTCATAACTGTACACAAATACATTCTCAGCTTTGCAGGCCTCATAGTGGGATATATATAGTGAGAGAGACAATCCATATCCACACAGCAGCAGAAAATAAAACCAGAAGTATCTCTGGTGCTGGGCTGTGGCTCCAGCAGGTACAGTTTAGCATGGGTTGGGAAAACTGGCCTCAATGTGCAGCTAATCAAGTTTCACAGCAAATGTAGGATAAAGCTTAAATACATCACAGGAGTCTGGCTCTGCCACTGGACTAGGAAATGACCTCCTGTGACTGTCTTGAGTTCCCCATCCCTCAGTTTCCCCATCTGCAAAAGAACAGCAACAACTACCTTCATTAAGTGCTTTCCAAGCATTTTATAAAAGGAAGATACTGCTCTTATCACTGTGCAGATGGCCACAACTGCCGTAATCAACTATCAGATGATAATGACAGTCTTAAGGATTCCTCTTCAGCCCATACTTAGCATATGGTTAAATATCAAACCATGTTTTAATTCCTATATTTGAGGATGTCACCTCCTATCTCTAAGCATTTCTCAAAAGTGGTTAATTTAAAGGGCTGGAAAAAAAAATGTCATTTTTCTCATTCAAACAAGCAAAAAAAAAAAAAGCCCACAACTGATAGAGATTAGAGCAGTGGGAAGAACATGACAGTGATATCAGAACAGAGGAAATAACATGTTAATGACATTCAATATTCTCCCCGTGTCAAGTCATCAGCATTTTTATTGCCACTTTTCCACTGAATACAGTATCAGAATTTATTGAGACAATCTGTCTCCATCACCTGTGATATAATATATTTTATTCAATAAGATTTGGAATAATATTTATCTTTCAACTCCAATGACTAGTTTTAAGGGCAATAACAGTTTTTTACACAACACTTACAAGTGTAGAGTTTGTAAGTTTTTATACAAGACCTAAGGGCTATAAAGACTTCTCACCAGGTAGAGAGCAGTGAAACCAGTTTTCTGATTGTTTGTCCTTTGCTGTGTCTCTCATTCATAAAATAGCTGGTGCCAAAAGACAAAACAAATGGTCTGAATGCAGCTCCTGTGAGCAGCTGTTATTGGAAACTGAGGCTAGAAGAAGCTGGTCCTCGTCATAAATTCAGGAACTCAGCAGCAGGGCCTGTGTTTGATCTCCAAGGAGGAAGAGGACAGCCAGGAAAAATGTCTCACACTATTACAGAAGGAAGGCAAGAGGAGGAGGAGCTGGAAGAGAGAAATGAAGGAGGTTCAGGGTTTATCACCTCTGGCATGGAGTTCATGTCTGCAGTTGAACCAAACCAAGCCAACTTTTCACCTGGCCCCTCTGTGTACCAGTAAGAGCACAGTTTTGCAAATGTAAATGCCATAATCACCACCTCTGCAATGGTTTGGGATCCTCCTGTCTCCTGAGGCAGCTGCATTTTGCAGCTACAGAGCACAGGGCCAGTGCCCCTGGCTGGGGGTGATGCCATGGAAGGGAAGCCTGGCTGTCTCTGCCATGTCCCACACCATCTTCCTTCCTCCAGGGCTTTTCCTACCAGCAATCTGGCCGCCTTGTTTTGATCCTCAGTCATCTTAGGGTCCCTACTCAACCACTCTGGCATTTAAAGTATCCCTTAAAGAGCTGCAATTCACTCCACAGTCAGCCCCCAGCAGCTGTAAGAACCAGCAAGGGAGCTGTGCTTGGATTCAGAACAACTCTCTCCATGTACCTGTGATACCACCAGTCTGGGGCACTTATCCCTAAAAAAGGAAAGAGGAAGGAGAGGAAGCAGATACACGTAGGGGGCTTGGGAAGGAGGGAGGGAGGAATTATTTTGTTTGTTTGGGTTTTTGTTTTATTTTGGTTTTGGGATGTTTTGGGGTTTTTTGGTGGGGAAAGAAAGAGCAGTAATGCAAGAAAGAAGATGGAAACCAACTTTGAAATACAGCCACAGCTGCTCCTGTTCTTGCTCTCCTTCCTTCCCTCAATCACTTTACAAGAGAAGGCAGTGTACTTCAAATCATTTCCTGCCTGCAGCATCCTGATAAAGGCAGACTTCCTGCTGCTTGCCCAGCGAGCTGGCACTCTGTCCTGTGCTTGTTCCCCTTGACATGTCCTAAGGCCTTCAATCAACCTGCTCTGCAGATCCTGCAGCTAGCTGTGATCAGGGACACCAGATGCTATCAAGGCCAAGAAGTAGCTTTGCTTGTGCCTACAACAGCATCCAAGGCAGCAACACCACTCTCTAAAACAGCAAATCCCTCCCAGTTCTACTTCCCTGCCCTCTTTTTCAAGCAGGTCCAGCTTGTCTGCCTGGCTGATGCTGCCTTCAGCAAGAATTTGCACTGCCTGGGCAGCCCTGGCTCATTCTTCTTGAGTGGTATTCCTGCTGCCTGCCAAAAAGAAAATTCACTTGGCTAGAAGTGAGGAGAATCACTCCCTCACTAGCCAGAGCTTTGGAAAGGGGATGAAGAGTTTTCTTGTTCCCTTTGTGCAACTCCCAGCTCATCAGGGACAGACTGACACAAGGAGCAATAGCCACAGCAACATCTTCCAAAGCTGAGGTTCTCAAAAGAGAGCAGGCAACAGCCTGACAGTGTCAGGCTAGGAAAGCAGTCAGGTTTTTATAGTCCAAGTGTCTGTGTCTCCACACACTGCTGCCAAATTAGGAGAATTTTGGAGTTGCATACCCACCTCTGGAAATGTAGAAATGCTGATCTGGCTTCTGCTAAGAGTACTCCTCAAAAAAACCTTACCTCCACAAGGTTTAATCACAGTTCAGTGGGTGTGGTGGCAATATGCCCAGCCATGGGCCCACCAGGGTCCCCCTCCCTCTGTGCTCCTTGCCCACGACCCCAAAGCAACAGGTGCAAGTGGGCCACATCTGCTTGGCAACAGGCAAATGTCATTTTCGAGCACATCATGTTAAGCCTTTGTCCCTGTGGTCACATCCATCTCAACCTACTGCCAGTTTATACCCTTTAACTAATCCCCTATTAAACAGCCAGTGGCAAATATAAACCTTGTTTTTGAAGTTGTCTTTCACGGGCTGATGGAAACGACATCGCCACAGTCGGCACCGGAGCCTGTTCCCCAGCCAAGCTCACTCCAGCTTCCCACAGATCACAGGGGTTTGGCATTTTCAGTGCTCCAGTGCTTGCATCCTGCTGTCTGCTCCCACCCAGGTGTCCGGGGTAGGGACCTGGTGGAGGGGCAAGCACAGAAAATTGGGGCTCTGTAGCTGGGACCCTCCTCCTGCATCCACAGCCACTGCCAAGGAGACAGGGCTGATGCTGCCAGAGGAGCTCACGAGTGCCCACAAAGGTGTGTTATCCCTCAGCCTCTCCCTCCCCTCTGCTCTCTCTCTCTCTCACACACTCCTCCTCTCTCCCCAGCAGTGTGGCTCCTTGCCAGCACATTGCACTGCCTCCGGGTATCTCTCACTCCTGTGCTTGGCTGACTCTTTACTCACCTGACCCCACTGGATGTTTCTGATTTCATTCCTGCCTTCCCTTTAGGCACAAAACTTGTCATTATTACGTTTTCTACTCCCTGCTGGGCTGTTGCTTTGCCTTCCTAATAATTCAGGATACTTTCAAGTAATTTGGGATGTTTAATTTGAATCTTTCTTCTCCCTCGGTTCAGAGGGAGTGAGCAGGTATGGAGAGGAAAGGAAGCTGTTACTTCCCTCTCTGCACATGTGCACACATGTCATATGCATGTTCTAATGATGGATGTAAGTAGTTTATATGCATGTAAATACATGGTTTGATCACTGTGAAGTTCTGGCCACTCCCTTCTTCTGTGTCACTAAGACATGTTGGTCTCCCATTGCTTCCTTTGCACAATTTTTCACCCCAGAAAGGAGGACAGTGAAGTTTTTTGTGACTAACTTGCAGAAAGTGCTTTCCTATATCTGCTGCCTCCCTCACAAACCTCAAACAGCATCAGCCTGGTCAAATCAAACAGGGAAACTTGGGGGAGGCGTAGTAAAAAAATCTGCTCCACTTATTTGGCATCCTACCTTCATTTACTGTGCACACGTTATCCCAGCTCACCTAAGAAATCTGGTGTGAGCCACATGGGCTGGATTTGGCCCATCATATTTATTCCAACAGAAGTACCCACAGAGTTTTATATGGTTTCAAATATTACAAAAGCATTAAAAGTAAAGCAAACAGGTGGACCCTTATTAAAAGCAAAAAAAGCTTTATAAGCATGTAATAGCAGACAATCTACATAGGAAATGTAAAACCTGCACGGGGAGGGGGCAAGCAAGCACTCATCAAATTTTCATGTACAACATAAGCTCCCAGTCTCATGCCTGATACATGAAATTTTGCACAAACATTTTTCCTCCTCTTCTACACCTTTTATGAGAATGAGAAATGGAAAACATTTGTATGTGGGCCAAAAAAGGCCCACAAAACAGTACACTGGATTTTGATCATTACTGAAAATCATCTGATGGGAGTATCTTCAGTGTTATAAAAAACTGAAGATACACAAAAATGTAATCTGGTTTCCTACAACAATTTTCCAGAGGCCAAACTAAAGAAATGCTGAATATTTTGCTGAAAATTGGTATTGTCCTGCACTCCAAGAAATCTTTGAACTTCCAGGTTCTACCTATGTAGAATCTGTATGCCTCATGTTTCTTACTGGATGATTTTGGGTTCTTCAGAAGAAAATCTGAAGCTGTACTCTGGCAATGATTTCTAGTAGACTTCAAGTTGGCCACCTACACAGACATCCAAGCTAAGCAAATTATTTGTGTTCTTGCAGTAGACCATAGACAAAAGTTGCCCCTTTGACAGCACAATTCTTGCCTGTAAGTTATCAGAACACGTATTTTTCCAGTCTGGTTTAATGGTCACTGGAGAAGTGGAGGTAAATGCATCCTGTGACAGATGTAATTAATTGTCCAGTCAAATGGCTTTTTCTTCTCTATGGTCCACAGAGAAAGACTCCAAAACTGCTAATCACTGAACTAGGAGACTAACTTAGAACAGGAAAAATTCAGAGAGGAAACCCACCAGGTAAGAAGAGCCTGAACAAAACCTCCAGGGATGAGCTTGGAGCAAACCTGTATTCCCTGTGTGCACCATAAACAGCAATGATGCCACCACCTGTGGACATTAACATTTCCCTGCTGCCTAATTTCCTGTTCTCTCTGAAGCAGGACTAATGACACCTTTCAGGTAGCCCTATGGCATGTGGTGCTGGAAATGGGTGATGTAACAGAGCCCTGTCAGTGCCAGCTGGCACAGGGACACCAAGAACATGTTAAATTTACTAATCCCTTTTCAAATGATGTAAATTGCTAAGTCAATTCTAATGCCAACCTGACTGCTTCTCTTCAACCAAAGAATTTAATACAGCAGAGGTCCCCTGAGAAGAAAAAATAGATTAACCACCCCTCTAAAACTTTGGTAGTTGGTTTTACATACTGTGAGCCTCAGGCTGCTACTTGAATTTCACTTCAAACGTTTACTGCAAAGTATCAGCTATTTTTTTCTTATCCGCCTGGTTACTCTTTAAAGGAGAAAATTTCATTAACAAACCATGGATATAAAATATGAAATCAGAGATCAGCTACTGCAGAGAAGAAGCCAAACATCACTAAAAAGGATTAGTTTCTTTCACTGTCTAGAAATTTCTCATGGAAGACCTTGGCTGCCCTTTTGATATTAAAACTTCCTAACAAGTATTACACAGGAGTTTTAAATTAGAACTTGCTGTCATTGGGACAGTTATAAACTCTCAAATATGTCCCTTTGCAAGTTGAGCTCCTTCAAAATGCATGTATTCACAGTGGAAATCACTGGGAAATGGGTGTGTGTTTGTGGAAATCTGCCAGTCGAACCCATTAATTACAGCAGGAGTTCTGCCAGCTGATTTATAAAATGAGCACCCAAGTTATTCCAATTAATTCCCATAATTCCACTCTGGATAGTGAACCACTAGTCAAAGCAAAATAAAGTTTGTTCCCAAGTGTGACCTAGGAAAACCAATTTTCTTTCCTACAGTGAATTCAGTAAAGTTCCTCTGGTTTGTGCTGGGGGAGAGGATCATTGCTTCCCAGGTTGCTTTCTAATTAATAATTATATATAGTGCAGTTGGGCAAGGTTACAGGCCCCCTCCAGTGCCAGTTGGCACAGAAGCACCGGGAACATTTGAAATTTATTAATCCCTCTTTTTTTTTTTTTTCCCAAGGATGCAAATTGCTTTCAAAAAAGAAAAAAAAAAAAAAAAAACAGAGAGCAGTGCTGTGAGTTTTAGGCACAACCATGAGTCAGGGGCAAAGGTACCTGCCTGCTCCTAAGAAATATTGTCATTTCCATTTTCATGGCTTTCTTTTGCCCTTTACCTTCTGATATTGGCCACATTCCCAGCCATCACCTGAAAGCCTAAACAGTGTTCCAGGAAGCTGTAATGTGCTTGTGTGTGTGTGTATAAAGGACTTTTGGCTCTCTTGAATGTCTGTATCAGGTCTAGGAATACATGAACTGTGACTAGCATACCAATCACTAGAGGTAATTGGAAACTCTATTTTCCATGGAAATTTAAAATTTGTATGTGAAAAGTCAGTTCATTTTGGTGTTTGAGCATTCTGTTTCAACAGGACATCAAGGTTTTCTGCAGAGTTAACATTTTATTTCAAAGGGGGAAAGGGGAAGAGTATATTGTTAACTCAGAAACACTTTCAGACTTTCAAGAGAAATTCCAAGCAGTCTGCTAATAACACTTCAGTGAGATCTGGCATAATTGAAAACTCCACTGGAGCCAATCAAGTTAAGCCAGTGTAAAAATGGAGTAAGCGAAAAGAAGCCAGTCACGTTAAAATGGAACAAATTTATAAAACCGCACTTCCTTTTCACCTGTTGTAGAGGGTCTTTCCCCTGCTTCCTGGGGAGTCAATCTAGTCTTCACTCAACTTCAATTCCATTTTCTACTTCTTAAGCCCATGAGCAATGTGGCACTCTCTGGCTTTGAATGCTTTATAAGAACAAGTAAAAAAATAGTACCAGGACAATGTTTTCCTTGAAAATATTTTTGTTCTAAACATACAGCTTCTGGTTTGGACTGTAAGGGATTGGCTTTCAATGTAGGAGAGTGGAGCCAAGCAGAACCTGACTGTACAACCTGCTATCCAAAAAAACTGTGGATTTTCCAGAGGAACTTATTACATCTGTTCTATATCATCATATATTGGGTTCTTCATGTCCATGATGTAATAGTCTCCCAAAGCCACAAGCAAGATGAAGTTTACTCAGGTCAATTGCAAATCTTCCCCTACTCCCAAATTTTTCCTTTGTTTGTTTTATTCCATTTCTGACAACAATAATCTCCTTTAATTGCCGGTTCTGCCAGTAGCACAATGGACCTTGCCTTCTGTTATCTGACCAGTAGAGCTCATAATTAGTGCTTAATTATAGTTTATAGAGCCACTTTGGTCTGATAGGAAAAATCTGCTTTGTTACAGTCAATGAAGTATTTAAAGCTACGTCCAGGGTTGGGATAGGTTTATTAAACACTTGGGTAAGCAATAATAAACCAACATTGACTGAGCAACTCAATAGCTTTCTTTTATGCATTGGTTTAAGGAAAAAAAAATTAAAAAAACAGATAGAATTAAAAATAACTTGGCATGGTGATGGAATGTCTCCGCTAAGAACACACGGCTGCCAGTGGGGTCTATCACATTGGATGTAACTCAATCTCAGCTCCAGAAAAGAGCACTTTGCAAAATATGTGGCAGCATCATTGCTATTATCTGCAAAGGAGGAGGGAGAAAGAATTCACTAAGGTCCTCCAGTCTGTTCAGAGCTAAATAAAGAATGATACTGCTGAGTATGGGTGTGTTTCTAGGGGAAGCTGCCAGAACTAATGAAAAAGCATGGAGTTGATTTTCTTTTTAATTTTGCTTCCCTGCTTTCCAAGTCATTCAGGGGAAAATTGCAGATTGTCCTGAAATCGTGACAATTTGGAGTTCTCAATAGCAAATTCTGATACGAACAGAAACACATTTTATCTGCCTGCAGGTGCCCTCACACCTATCAGCTCACTGAGACAATATTATTGCAGGCTTGGTTCCAGTAGGTCTGCCAGGCCACACAGACTGAAATGGAGAAAAGTGAAATAAAATAACAAATTTTGAGGAACAGATGAGGGAAAGGATTGTGCAACATCATTTCTTACTAGTTTTCATGGCAGGCAGTAGCCTGTCTAACCACATCATTCACCCTTCTATAACAACAATAAGATTAAGAGGTGCCTTTTAAAAGACACGATAACTTTTTTCAGCAAGTATGATTTTCTTAAGGGAAATTATTTTAATGAGCTGCATAGGAAATCAGTATATTCTTGGGGCGACGACAACTGTTGAGTGGGTTACATTTATGAAATAAAACCTACCAATTATTTCTATACCAAAGTTCTATAAGCTCCTCTCCTCATTCAGGTGTTTTTCACACTTCTTTCCTTTTCTCCTGAAAATGTGATGCACTTTTGCATTTCAAGATGAGATCCTCTTTTTCAGAGCGACGTGGGTTTTTTCAGCTCTTCTTGGAAGAGAGAGAAAAAGAAAGAAGAAAAAAAAAAACTTGCCAAAATGAAATCACCAAAACTTGGGGTTATTTTGGAGTTACAGCAGCATCCCTTCCTTGTTTAGCTGTGGACAGATGGAAAGCCACTGAAATGTGCATTTTCAGTCTATAGTAGGTTTATTCCTCTCATAAGTTTTATTTCTTTGTCAGGGAGGGCAATTTCATCATTCTTGAAATAAACAGCTAAACAGATGATTTATTCACCACACAGGGTAGGAAGGTGATTATATTTGACCTTTTATACACCTGGCTGTGGTTATTAAAACAGACTTGAATTACAACAGGATTGGACATCTCTTCAGGTTGCATCTCCCTGCTGCTATTGAGTTTTCTTCTGTCTCTTCCCACCTGATGAAGTCATATTGTTATCAGTGGTGTATATAACACTGTACCATGGTATCACCACATCTTGGGGAAATGGAATTTGCACAGGATGCCTGTGCTTAGCTCGCAGATGAATTTCTATTGTCCGTTATCGTTTATATCTAATATGAACCGTTCTACACAGCTCATCTCTAATCCCCATGCTTGTTAAGGAGCTTAAAGAGTAAAATCAGTTGATTTCAGGGCCTTTTGGAGTTCAAGGTCAAAGTGATTATTTCCTTTTTTTTTTAAAGGAATGGACTCATCACAGTCTCCAAAGTTCACTTCTTTCCTGGTTCCCTAATTAGAAGCCATACCAAGAGCATATCTGGAGGCTTTTATACATGAGATCAACCCCTTGCCCTGGGACCAATTATGGAAAAATAGCTTTACACATTTCACTGTTTGAATGCCCAATGATCACACATGGTGTCGTGTTCTGTAGTGAAACCACGATAAAAATCATGCCATTAGCAGTTTTGGTCCATGCCACTATTGTAGTTTAAAACAAACATATGCACACCACAGCATAAGCACATCAAGCAGCACTCACAAATACAGAGTCATGACAGACACTTCCATGTATGAAGTCACATTCATTGGAAACTTAGTGAAAGAAAATATTTCTAAATTAAAGTCAATAGCAGATTTTCCTCTCTCAAACACCTTGCATTTAGCAAAATGCAAGGAAGCCATACAAAGCAAATTAAAGTCTCTATTTTCAAGGAAAACCAGCTCTTTCCACAGAAAGCATATTTTTCCATTATTTTGTTTGTTTGTTTGTTTGCTTAGTTAAAACCTGATCATCCTCAGGTGTACATAAACACACATATATATATATATACACAAATCCCAAATTCATGCAGACTGCTAGTAGAAAGGCATGGTTAAATAAGTAAGAACTGGAATTACTGCACTGCAGTCCTTATGGCCTGGACATATATTTGCACATATCATGGGGGTAGGTAGAGATTTGCATACCATGTAGATATACAAAGACAATAAGCAGGTGAACCCACTGTCAGAACACCTTACATGTCTAAGGTAAAGTCTCCTGTAACCAGTAATTTCCTTTCAAATGTAAGCAGCATCTAAATTAATTAAAGCAAGGGTCAGAGATTGGGAAGGATTGTTCAGGATTCAGAAGAGAGCTTTACATTCCCCATTTTGAGAGCTAATAAAGCAACTAATGCAGAATTGTCCCTAAAATGCTCTTATTGCTCCCTCTGCCCATCAGTGCTCTGGTTCCCAGGTTGCTGCCAATGTAAGTCCTGGTTATTGGCTTTCTATTTGCCTCTGTAGCAATCCAGAGATATTTAAATGGAAGGCATGGGGTGATGCCTGAGCTGGTGAGAGGCAGAATTACCTCCTCTGGACTCAAGCCCATGTCCAAAGCAGATGGTACAGGAGAAACCTGGGGAGTCCTTTACTAAAGGGTTCTTCCATGCCATGAGCACTGGAAAACTTAGCAAGGCCTTGCTCTGTCTAGAAACATATTAGGAATTCAGAGCAGGCAGTATCAGCATTTATCAGACATTTAACTTTTAAGAAAGTGCTGCCAAAGCATGACTTCATGAGTGGTTCCATCCTCTTGAAATGCTGCTGAAAACCTGACGGAGACGGCTCTGTTACTTTCACCAGCTTCACTCAGTGTTTTACCACAGGAGAAAACACTTGACTTCTCCTTTTTCTTTCTTAAAGTCCATAATGAAGACCAAATACCACTTCTTCCATTAATTAGCATGGTTAGAGAGTCACAGACCCCCTTTGATCCTTTCAACTGGTGCTGATGCTCAGAGTCTCCTGCATCTAAGCCCCTAAGCCACTCGCAGTATCTGTCCTCCTCCTCCTCCTCTGCTGTGCCCAGCTCACAGAAAAGGGTTGATACCAGGTCAACAGGGTCAGGATCTGTTGTAATCCTGCAGGAGAGTTCGGGATGGAGTCTAAGTACATCAAGAAGAAAAAAAAAAAAAATGCTTAGATTACCTTTCACCCAGACCTTTTATTTCTGAAGCAATTTACCCTCAGGTTTCACAGATGCTCCCAAGGCAGGGCATCCTAAAGGAATATCAGCATTGTTAGACTTCACAAACATATTGTTTCCTTGGGATATTACTGAAAGAAATCCAACCTTGTAAAAGGAATTAAGTGGCACGTAAGTGGTTGAGGCCCTCTTCAGTGGTAAAAGTTTAGCAAGATAGAAATAAAAAAAATGTTCTGTGAGCAGTGGTACCAATGATTCCAAGTTTCCACAAGCACATCCTAGACTTTGTCTAAATCACACAATAATCCACCTCCAAACAGTCCAATCTGTATGTCTGCACTGCCTGACTTGTCCTTCCTTCCAGCATGAGAATTCTCCCCTCCACCAGCTGTAAGTTGTCCAAAAACATTTAGCAGCATAATGGTAATAAATATCTCCCCTCCTGTGCCAAATTTTGCTGAAACTAACCAGCAAGTTGGGAACTTATGGGGGAGAGGCTGGCAGATGGATGGACAGAATCAACGATACGTTACCAGATATTAACAGGTTCTTCCCCAATGCCACTTTAGCTTAATTGCTCATATCAGCACCTTCTCAACTAAACAGATGAGTTGCATCATGGCCAACAGATCATGAAATAGGACCCTTGTTGAGCCAATAAGGGGAAATGGGTAAAGGAGTTCATGACCTTCAATTTGAATCAATCCATACCAGCTTTTTAAATTCAAACAGTCATTAAAAGTAATTCCAAACAGATTTTATCTGCCATAATAGTGACTAGCGTGCCCAGAGATGGTATTTAAAGTACCCAGTCACTCAATTTCATAGTGTTTTATAAATCAGCATCAACACCGTGAATTATTTCTGAAAGCAAACTTGGCCTCTTGCAAATTCTGGGATCAATTCTAAAAACAAAGAAATGCTTCTACCCACTTACAACAGCCCAAGGAGCAAGGTTAACCTAAATGCCTGAAATATTTACTTTTATAAACCCCACGGAAAAGCAATTCAGTGAAATTCCAAAGGGAAAGAGGAAATGGCTATCAAACCACTGTCATTTCACCTTGGAATAAGGGATGCATGTCCTTGCCAGTCCATCAATGTAGGGGCAGAAGAAAAATATCTGTTCTCACCATGCCAGGAGCACACAGCAGGAGATGGGAATGTGAGAGATGCTGTGAAGAAAGCAATGGGGAGAAGAGGTCAGTCGGGACTGTTAAAGGCAAGAGTCCAGCCTAACAAGGCAATGAACATTCATCCAGCTCACACCAACAAAGACATACAAAGCTGAAATGTATTGACAAATCCCTCACCAAGCCAAAATGCAAGTTGCAACTTGAAAAATCTAAAGCATGCACACACTTGCAAAATAGACCCTACAGCACTTAATTCCAGCCCCACTCAGCCAACCCAGATACTGCTCCTTTGCATGAAGCACAGATAGCTTATTTCTAAGAACTCATCTCCCTGAGCAAAAATGCAGAGTTTCTTCCCAGCTCTATTAAGGAAACATGCCAGTTTCAGGCTTCCAACAGGGGAAGGGAATAATAAAAAAAAAAGAGTTTATAAATTATGAAAAGCAAGATGACAGTGTGTCCTTATAAATATGAAGATTACCTATGCTACCCTCATGAATCTGAAAAGTCACAGTTTTAAAAAAATTGTAAAAACTACAGATTCAGCAAACTGAAAAATAATGGGTGAGTTTTGCTGACCAGGGAATAGTCTGCAATTTAGTTCTTTTTTTTGTTTAACATTTACAGTATATTTCACCATCCATAATATTGTTATGTTTACAGGAAAAGCCCCATTTTCCACAGAAAGGTCCCACTATTGACAATATGAATATCACAGTAAAATACAGTCAGATACCTGAGAATATCCTCTGAATCTACTTACAGTCCCCTAGGAAAATCCTCTTATTTCTAAAAACAAAAATATTTGTTATGTCAGCCAGTATATATTGACACACAGATCTATATGAGTGCATGAGCCTGTATGAAAAAGGCCCAGGTACAGTTTCATGCTTACAGGGTTACTGTTTTCTAATAGGTCACCAAATCACTGTGTTAGAAATTCTATGGATAAATTATGGACTGATTGGTGTAAAAAAATCCGGAGACATGCAGAGAAAAGTGTGTTCTTTCTCCCATCTGATTCTGAATATGAAGCACATTTTACACTACAAGATACGCTGATTTCAGCTGAAGAATCCGGGCACTGCTGTTACTAATATTTATTCTTGTTCTAAGCCATAGCAAGAACTCACTTCATTTTCATATTCACTAAAATCACTGGAGCCTGATGTGTCCCATCCAATAAATGATTTGCAATTTCTAGAAGTTCCATAGCTCTAGACTGAAATGAAAACTTCAAGTCAGGAAAGTTTTCACAAATTTACAATGGATAAAATGCTCCATTACCAAAAGTCACTTTAAAACTTCAGCATCAATTAATTCTGGCAAATCTTGCAACAAAAAGAGTATGTACATTTTGATTAGGAGCAGAAACATTGATACAGGTCACTTAATGTTTTTAAAGCTTCCTCCCTTGCAATATTGAGGGGCTGAAAATTAAATTGAAGCTGGCCTTTGTAGCAACAGAGGATAGTCAGACTTCCCTGAAACTTCCCCTGATACATCTGCTGAACCCAGCTTTGGTTTACTTGGGAATTATTTTTTGAAACGCTCCAAGTTTTCTCTATTAGTGCTGTATAAATATCATCTCCAGTGGAGAACCTGGAGGGAGTTTGGGAGTATGACTTAATCTGAATAACTAACATGCATTCAGAAGTTTGGTTTGGAAAGTAACTGAGAATACTGAATAGCTTCAGCCAGCCCTTCACCTTTCTTTGATTACACAGCTTTGTACTTTGTGAAGAAGACAAGTTTTCTTCACCATAAAAACAATCTTTTCAATTTGAAAAGATGCCTGTCAAATCTGTGTTTGTCTTCAAAGTCCTGTTGAATTTTGGAAGTAAAGAAATAAAGAAGTGCTGTAAGAAAATAAAAAAAGGAGCAATTATTTTGAATTATTAAGCAAGGTTAAAATTTACATTTTCAATTTAGGAGATCAAGTATTTTCTCTCAGAAATATTTCCTATGGGAAAAATAAAATCACTTTTCCTTAAATAGATGCTCTCTATAGAAAAAGAAAAGAAAATCTACTTTGTTTCCCAAAGTTTGATTTTTCTGTCAGAATAGCTGAAATTAGACTTTCTGTTAGCCAACACTGAAAGTTTTTGTCTAGTTTAGATTAAAGCTTGTGAATTAATCCCACTTTGCAAGGAACTATAACTGAATTGCATTGGTGAAAAAAGGTTAAATGCATAAAAGACTATAAAAAAAGCTACATCCTAAGAAAATAATCCAGCTGGAATTAAACCTAAAGGATTTCATGTTCTCCTCCCAACACTTGGTAGAAATCTGTGAGATACCTGCAGGAAACCCACCTCAGATTACACCTACCAGCAAATGAGGCAGATAAAGGCAATAAACTCTCTTCAAGAGAAGGGGGAGATGCTTTAGAGCACAGATTTCAGTTTCATGGCCTGAGCACTGTCCAGGGGTGGACACCTTCATCCACCATGCCTGGCAAACATCCCAGAGTCCCTCAGCACCAAAATGCAGTGCTGTCATTTCATCTGAGCCTTCTCCTTAAGCTTTGCTTTCCCCCTTCTGCCTCAGATTTACACACTTGAGAGAGGTTTTGGTGTGTCATGTACAGTCTCACATGCAGTGATCAAGTACAGGTATCGGGACTGGATAAGTAAAGACTGATTTGCAGCCCAGTTCATCCTCAACAACTGGAGAATGAGCATGAGGCAGTTGTGAATCAGCGATGGTAGCACCTCATTATCCATTTGTAGGTAATTTGGTTTTGGTTTGTTATGAAGCACCCAACATCGAGCGTAGATTTTCATCATTAAATAAAACTCTTTTGCTTTGAACAACCTCCTCATTTATGTTCTCAATACAAGTTTTCCATAGCGTGTATTTCTCGAGACAAGAAATACATATTCTATATTTTATTGAGGCAAGTGCATCAATGAGTCCAGCTCTTACCAAAAAAAAGCATATAGGCATATTCCTTGCTTCTCAGGAAAATTTGGTGTCAGTTCTCCCCCAGCACAGTGTTTGGCTTCAGCCAGATCCAGGAGTGGATGCAGTGGCCAAACCGGGATGCTCGTGCCCTCCACCACTGCCTGCCTTGCAGCACCACACCAAAATCTGGGACCTCTCTCCCATTTTAGTGACTCTCTGAATCCTGGCTGTATCACAGCCTTGGTTTGCACTGTGTGAATCCAGAACAAATCCCTGGAGATCAGCAAATGGCTTCTAAAGGCAACTTGATCAGCCCGTTCAGTTTTGCCGCATTTGTCACTCGGCTCGGAAGGTGACGTGTTTAACGTGGCATGACAGAACGCAGCCACTGAGGTGGGGACAAAGGGGGTGATCCCAGGGAAAACTCCTGCCCTGCTACCAAAAACAACCCAGACTTTATTCCTTAACCTCCAGAAATTCAACAGGCTCTGACTGTAAGCTGGAGGAAAGGAGGAAATCAGGCTGCCAAAATTGATTTCATTCCAGGTGATACTTCTTATATACAACAATCTGTTCCTTTCAGGAGGACATAGATTAGGGAAGTATTTGGTCAAGGGGCAGTAGAGGGCACTCCAGGCCAGATCAGGTTAAGTTTTGGTCACTTTATCTCTTCTTGTTGACGTAAATGCTCGAGGCCATGGCCTGGGGTTTTCCTGCAGAAATGTGTTTACAAGCAGGTCAAGGACTTGCAGACAGATAACCATTAGCAAAACAACTTTTCTATTGACAAAAGAGCACAGAATAGCGTGTTGGCAGATGAATTCTCTTGTTTCATTAAATGAAATTCAAAAAAAAAGAGAGAAAAGAGAAGTTAAATCAAAGGCCTGCTGCCCATCTGATTCTCTCAACCAGTTTTCTCACTAGAATTTAAGAGTGCAACTTGTTCCCTGTCCACTTGCAAAATGACACTGAGGACTTAGGCCAAAGTGCTGTGTTCAGTAATAAATCGAGCTGGGATTTACTACTGGTCAGCAAGCGTGTGAGGCTTGTTAGCAGATTTGTTAACTCCAGTTCTGTTTTCAAATGAGAATTGCCTGCATGTCTGCAGCCCGGGGAAACAATTTGGGAATCTCACCTGGTTTCAGGTTTCCTTGCAAACCTCCCCACACCAGCAGCCCTGGTCCCATTCCTTGCCTCTCCCCTCTCCAGCCCCCAGCAGGTTCATCAAAAAGTTTTGCCAAAGTTCAGGAACTTTTTGAGCAAACCCAGTCGATTTATGGGTTTGTGGACAAAGCACAAGAGAGCTGCAGCTGCAGCTCAGGGGAACCCAGATGGGTCAGGCTGAGTTTTGCCCTTAGTGTCCTCTTAGAATTCCCAGCCTCAGAGCTCAGTCAGTGAATGCCTATATTTCCATAGGCCAAATGTAACCAACCAAGATTTATTAAGCCATATCTAGCCAAAAGCACACAAAAAGACAGGATTTTAAACAGCCATGAATCCAGCAAGCAAAAATTTTAACAAAAAGTAAAAAACTGCCACTCAAAACCCCGATGGTTGTTTGCTACCTGTCAGCCAGGGTTAGGATATAACCAGAGGAGGAAGTGGCTTCTCAGAAAGCCTTTTTCAGTCTTACTGGAGGAATTTGTGGTCTATCCTGTGTACAGTTTGTGGTATCTGAGTCACAATCTGACTCCAAGTCATGCTGGATTCTAAATGGCAAACACTGTCCCTCTGACGGAGGCCGTGCATTAGTCAGAAACCAAATGTGTGTGCACTTGGGAGAGCTGGGACATTTAATGCCCAAACAATAAAGCAAGCTAAACAAAATGAGCTAAGCCAAGTGGAATCAGCAGAAGAGGGTTCGTGTAACTCATCTGCCTGTACGAGCGGATTAAAATTCAGCCTGAGGTGTGAGCAACTTCATACACGAGCTGGGGGAAAAGGCTGGTGTGTGCCTTTGGGGGACAGACACCACCAGGGCTGCACACAAAATGCAGGAAAAGTGAAACTACCTTCCAGGGCATGCTGGAAACTGAAGGGAAAGTACACGTGCTGTAAACCTGAGCTCTTTTTGAAATAGCGACTCTCTGCTCGTTTTCCCTTTAGTTTCTCTTTTTCATCCCTCTCTCACTCACACACAACTCTGTGCCAGCAAAGGGTCAGGAGGCTCTTGAGAGCTTCTGCTTGTGAAAGCTGGACAAGGTTACATGTGCAGATTTAGCACCCAAATATCACTCCAAACTCCTGCCTTCGCCCTGGCCCTGCCTTTTAAAGCAACAGCCACTGTGAAAGAAGTTATTTTTTTAAGCAAGAGCTGCCTTGTGTTTGTTAATCAAGACACTAAGTGCTACTCCACCACTGCAGCATTCCTGCTGCCCCAATGCCACTCACTTGCCTCCAGTCCCATTAATACTATTAAAAACTCAAAAACTTTTTCTATTTTCTTCATTTAAATAATATTCCTCTATGAAGCGTAGCGATTAAAAATGCCTGTAAACTCTTCTATTAAAATGACATTTTAAAAGGCTTGATTTGAGCATGGCTATGTCACTTAAAGTGGAAAAGTTTCTGTGAGTTCCCTTCCAAGCTGTTAAAGATTAGCTTGATGTAGATAAGACTATTCCCCAAACTCATTATCTGTCTTCAAAATGCACCTTAAGGACTACTTAATAAAGTCAAGGTTACGTGAAGAGTATTTCAGTGAAAACCAGTGAATGACTATTAATAAATCTGCATTACAGATTGGTTGTTTTGTCTCTGTCTTTCATCTGAGCAATAGATGATCCTTCTGTTCTTTTTTTTTTTTTTAACAATAAGCATGTGTTGCCTCTTTCTACAGGTCACCAATGAATCAGAGGCAGCAGCAGTAGCAGAGAGCATTTCAGCATGTTTACAATTAATCAGATCTAAGAAATGTAAAATATTTAGCAGAAAAGGATCACATATCTCTGACCAGTGCAAATTAAATTATAAGGATTCTTGATTGGGCCAAGCCTACATTTAAAAAGATTGTATAACTGCATTTTTATTTCTCCAAAGTCATGTTTCCTATTTCTGTCAATGTTATGGTATGAAATGTTAATCCCATGAGCTCTGGTGCCAGCTAGCAGCGAGTCCATCCAGAAGGGAAGCACTACAACTCCTTGAAATAGGAAAACTATTTGGCAGGATTTCTTCCTCAGACCTCCCCATCTGTTGCCCATAGCAATGCAGAGCTGGTGTTTGAAGGGTTAGACTGGTGGTGTAGGGTCCTGCAGCACCCAGTGCCAAGGATTCTCACAAATCTCCATCCTCATCTCATTCTCACAGAGCAGATTGGGAAGTTTCTGGTGTCTAAGGGCTGGAATCTTCTCCCTGAGCTGGCCTCATGTCCTCACTCACACAGTGAGAGGCCTGTGCTGCCCTGGGCTCACATGGGGAGCTCCCTCCCTTCCCCTCTCCATGGGCAGGATCAAAATGTTCCAGGACACGCTCAGATGTCTCCCTAGGGATGACCAAGAGAGTAACACAAGAGAGAGGGAGGAAAACATATCACAGGCAAGCTTGCTGGAAATTTGGAGCAGAAATCTCAGGATGAATTCAGCCTGTCCTTTAGATATCTGAGTACCTCTAAGGTCTAAATATTTTTTTTTTATTTTTTAAACTATTTCTGGTTTCAGCTGAAAGCAGTCAACACAGAAGCTCACAATTCTGTATGCTTCAAAGGGAGCCCTGCAGATTTTGGCTGGATTGACTTGCTGGAAACTGTTGATTCACTCTACCTGGAACAGCTCCAAAATACAGTCAGTTACCTGTCATTCAACCATTTCAGAGGAATTTGCATAACACAGATGTTTCCATATTTGCCATGCTCTACCTTGCTCAGTAAAGATTAGCCTGATTCAAGGCCAGAAAAAAAAAAAAAACAAAAAAAAACAAATCTGTGTACATAATCACCAGCTGCCCCTTACCTTTAAGTAAGTCCATGAAGTCTGTGATTGTTAATTCTGGACCCTGTGTTTTTTAGATGGGTCTATGTTTTTGTCATATATTTATCTCATGTATTAAGTCCCTCAAAAACTTATGGTCAAATCCACAGGGATTTCTGCACACAACTGAAGTCCTACTCAAGCCCATGCTCTAGACTTGCCAGATGGAAAGCATCTCTTGTCCATGAGCCATGAAGTTTATTAGCATGATGTTGAACCTGAGCCTCACAGCAAGGTATTTTTCCTTGATTAGAGTAAAATTAAACCTATCCATACTGCCAGCAGAGACAAGCCCACCACAGCCTGCATGTGCAAGCATAAACAATGAGAGCAGCAGCCAATTACCTTGCAAAACCTTGGATCTGCTTTCAAACCACAACACAAATTTTAATGTTGTGTTTAAGTTCTTCACTTCAGGGGATTTACATATAAGTTTACATAAGTTATGGAAAATCTGGTAATTAGGAGACCTGCACCTTATGAATCTCCTTGTTCCACTCTACAGATGAAATCTGGTTCACCCTGTGTTTTATCTTTAGGAAATTATTACTCCATGAAACCAAAGAGGCTGCACAAAAACCATCTCAGCCCTTCTTGTGCTGCTCACTTCCACTCTTGGTTGAAACACAGAAGCAAGTCAGAGTGAGCAATGCCAGCACAGGTACTGGGACAAAAATTGCCCCCACAGAACTGATGGATCCAAGGGAAACATCATTTTGTCACCCACAAAAAGGCCTGGCAGGAGCCTGGGAGAGAACAAGCTGGAAGAAGGTGCAAACCTCCCAGAAGATCAGGAGCAGGACCTTGCAGAAATGCTGGGAGCTGTTGTCATTGCTGCCTGGGAGAAGAGCTGGGCCACACTGAATTATCCTGAAGGAGAACTCTTTCCATATTTTTTGCACAGATAACAGAAGATTTAAAACAGGTGAGTGGCATCATATAGCCTAAACCTTTTATTCTGTATTTCACATCTTCCTGGTTTATCTAAAACTCATGCTACATTGAGTGAATTAGGAGGTTGATTGAAAAGTACATTATATACTAGTTACCTGTGAGATGTGCACTTTAGAAGTGAAGGTTTAGGGGCAGAGGATAGGCATATAATAAAGAGTAGTGCACTTTGAAAGGTCTAGGCAGTGCTGCAAGAAATAGCATTACTTCACAGTTGTCAAGGCTCAGAAGTTTTATTACCAAGGAATTTCACTTTTGCCTCTTATTCTTAACACATTGACCAGTTCTGGGACTGAGAGGATTTGCTGATCTAATATAGATAGTGATTTCGTAGGTTTGTTCAGATTTATATAGACAGCACCCTGGGATCAGGAATTACATTTAAAATGTAATAAAATGTTCTTGTGCACTTTTACTCACAAATACTGTACTTAAAAAAGTAAACATCAAATAATCTCAGATATCTTTCAAGAAAATGTTGACATAGCTCCAAGAGCTCATACAGATGACTGAATAGTTTTCTGAGTAAACTTAATAAACTCATATTCTTATTCTTTCAGTGTACCATGAAGTATCACATCATGGAGAAGAGAGAAAACTAAGCCATATAATTTAGCAGAAATCTATTTTAAACACATATTTCAACATATGAAGGCAGAATATAGACATTTATGTAGGCATGTTTTTATACTACTTATAGTCTTAGTGTTTAAATAATGGCAGCATTTGAGCGTTTCGCCCACATAAAGAAATCAAGTTCCCATTGCAAAAATTTTGTCCCTGATCCTAAAGTGAGGCCTCAATCTTTTTCTACTCAGAAGCAATGTTACAATGATCTCAAGGGGCAGGATTTGACCCCTAATGTGTTCAGAAGGACTTTGTGTAAGTTAGGACTTTTAGCACAATTGCTCCTCTAAGTAGTCAAAATGATTCATCTACATTATCTGTCTTTATTAAACAGTCATTTACCCTGGTGAGTCCCACTCAAGGGAATCTTTATTATTCAGACAAGTCCTTACAGTCATAATGACACAAAATATATATAGGAATAGTTAATAATACTGTTATTCCTATGTCTGTGGATAAACATCAGCTGGTAATTTTATATCAACAATCCATCAGAGCAGAGACAAAAATCTACAGCTAACATGAGCAGGAAATCCATAATAACATGCCAGATATCTGGTGAATACTATTAAGCAAGAGAGACCACCATGAGGAAACAAATTTGGATTCTTAATGTATTTTGCATGAAAACAGTAAATGAAGGCTTTCTTACAAAATTTAACAAAACAGTTGCAACCCTTTCAGCCTATTGGAGTCCAAAGCTGGTGGCATGGCTGAAATTCTCAACCTAAAATCATTAAAGGATCAAATAGATATATATATATATATATATATATATATATATATATATATATATATATATATAAATATTCTCTATTCTGCAGGAGATGGATTTGTGAGAAGCTACCCAAATCACTGATGGTACAACTGTTTCTCCCTCCAAGAGAATGGAGGGAGTGCACATGGACAATGCAGCCCAATAACATCGGCAGGTCTCCAGTCAGAATCCAACATGAAGTCTGAAGAAAAGCCTCAGGGAGGCCTTCCTGCGTTTGGGAATACCTTCAACTCTTTGAAATTTCCATAACAATGCCAGGGCCTCCACATCTAAGTCAAGGGAAGGTGAAAGGGAGTTTCCAATGTAACATCAGATTGGAAGCCCTTCATAGGAATGGGTGAGTGTTTTCACCTCCAAGGCACTTGTTGTTTCAGATGTGTTGGATGCTGAGAAAGCTCTTGATCCTTCAACTCTAATTTGATGGAACAATATATATTTTTAGGATTTTTTTATCACTTTAATAAAGATTTGTTACAATCTCGAGGGACTGGACCACTGCATTTTGTGGGTTTTAATCTGCTGAAGGGCTGAAACCTCATCACTTCTAAGGTTTTGTCGAGTCATATGTTTCTATGAAACTTTTTTTAAGAAAAGGAAAAACTTATCATCCCTCATGGTCTGCTTTAGATAACAGAGGTCTCAGGACAGTCTCCAAAGGCACAAATCAAATCAGTGCTTCAAATCAGTGCAAAACACTTCATCTTGAATCTACATTTTGAACCTACAGCTGAAGCGTTCGTGTGAAATAAACCAAATTTTTCCCTCTCCATCTGTTTTTGGATGTTTTGTGCCAGCCCTGTGCGGTTCCTCGGGCCATGTGCAGGTGAATTAGAGCTGCAGGATGAACATGGCAAGACTTTATGGAGTATCCTGCTCTTTGATCTCCCTGGTTCCTGCCCAGAGATGAACACAGCAAGCTAAGCACAGCAATTAGCAGTAACAGCTATTAACAGGCTTCACAAAAGACACAAAAGGACACAAGTAGGTGGTTTACAGCTTGGCAGATAAAAACAAAGTGGGCACTTTCTTTTGCACACCACTCCTCCAGCAAGTTCAGGCTAAGGGACCAGAGGACTAACTGGCTAATAGTCGAGTTCTGGTAAATAGACCTCAAAAATATAAAATTTATTGTATCTGTGCATAGTCCCTGGAGCAGAGGAAATATATTTTGTTTACCCTTAACCAAGTCCTTTTGTGGGGACAAACCAAGGGAAAAACCAAGGTTTTTGGGACAGACCCAATATTTTTACAAAAAAGACAAAATATTATTGGTCTTTCTCTTGGGAAAGACCAATATTTTACTGCATTGCTTTCTGGGTTAAAACTAAAGATATCAGTGTGGATGTCACCATAAACACTTGGATTTCAGTGCATGAGAAAATTGAAAGGAAAATCAAACACTGACTGCCCTGTAGAAGCACAGCAGTTTCCATTGGCACTGCTGCCCAAGGAGAGGGTGCAAACAACAAAATTTTATTTTGTATTTCTGGCTAACAGTTCACAAGCCTGTCCTCTACCCCAACCACCTCTCTGCAAAGCCAAGGACAGAACCTGACCCAGCCTTCTGCCGTTGGTTCTGGGACTCAGACCTGGAGCAGAGGACTGAGTTAGGTCATGTTTCAGGGGGTTGCTCCCTGCAGATTGTTCTGTTACCTGGTCCAAGGTGTACCCCCATTTCACCCCTGCCTTCCCAAACACATCCCCCAGTGCCTGGGAAGCTGGGGCTGCAGGTGACACTTGTGTGCTGTGGTTGTGACAGATCACCCTGGCTTTTCCTGCTGTTTTAGCAGCAGAAGCAGCCTCCCTCCTGCCCCCCACGGGTCTGTAAATGATGTGGCCACATTTGCTTGTTGTTGTTTTGACAAACAACACACCCTGACTAGAGTACCCTCACCAGATGATAGATTCACAAACGTGGTCTAACAAAAACTCCTTTTTTCTATACAAATACCGTCCTGAGAGACATCTCATAATAGTATTGCATCAGGGATATCCCCAAAGCTGACAGATTTCTAAATACATATATTTATATTATACATATATATAGGGATAAGATGCTAGAAGGAAAAGAGGGGGGGGGGGGAAATAGAAAAGAAGAAGTCAGAGAGCATCTGAGGATTTTTAGCCATAAGCTATTTCTTAAATCAGGAAGCAAAACATGCATTAATCAGAACATTAGCTCCAGACAGTGCAACATCAAGAACATTGCTAATGTGCAGAAAGTCATGAATCTTTATAGACCTGCAAAACATTTATATAACTTCATCATCATTGGCTTTGATCAATCAAATAACGTGAGATGTGTAAAAATCTATAGAAAAACGAAAATAATAACGATAATATTTTTTTACTTTTTGTCGCTGTGCACTGTGTGTGAGGACATTTTGAAACAGATTAGAGATACACACATCTGATTCCTCCTTTCCACACACATCTGATTCCAGTGCAGGATCTTTAAAGAAGCCAAAAAGTTGTGCTGGAAAGCCTGGCTGATGCATGGACAATTCCTGCATACTGACCATGCTGGTTGATGCATCCTGAGGAAAGAGTGATCAAGAGCAAAGGTTTTGACCAGTAGAACAATCCCTACATGAATTTCTGGGGAAACCTCTGGGATTTTTTAGGCACTGAAGCACTCTGGGGTGTGGAAAAAATTCATTACCAATTTCTTTCTCACTCCAGGCTGTACAAAGAGTAAATCATTATCCAGCTTTGCTAAATGGTGAAAACAAGACATGAAACATGGTTAGGAGCACAATGAATTCAACTAGAAAAGGCTAAGATCCCTTTTCTGAGGACCAAAAATCTGTTGGTGCCACTTTTCACATGACAGTCAGACTACACATTTCCTCACTTTATCCTTTCCCCTCAGAAGTGACTTTATCCACACCCATGGAAGATCAAGAGTTGTTCAATTTCTCTGCTACAGTGCTGCTTCCTCAGGCTGAGAATCCCCTCACAAGAACACTTTATGATCGTTTACTTTCATTTCAGCCACTGACTTCAAGTACTTATTCTGAATAAATGGAGAAGAGAACACACAGGTGCAGTACAAAATGTTGAGCTTTAGAATGCCCTCTTTAATGTCCTCTTCTTTTCTTTCCAATTAATAACTCTGGATGTTGTAACTAATCTAACTTCGACCTGGAAAAAAACACTTGGCTCATAACCCTTAATTAGTATGTCTAGCATGGTGGAGACGTAAATTATCAAAAAGTCTGTTAAGTCTTTTCAGAATTTTAAGTTTTATAAAAGACCCTCCAGCTGAAGGAGTTTCCATGGCCTTTCTACGTGCCAGTATTTAAAATTGAGAGCTTCAGTGAGGTGGGAGTTATATTTAAAAATTCTATATACATTTCTATCAACTTAGCCTTAAAGAGACCCTTTATACTTTCCTTGCAGGGGAAAATGTGTTCTTGGATTCAGCTTCATTTAATCACCTTTTAGTCCAGCTCTTAGTGAAATTTCTTAGGGCATTGATTGCTTGAGGTTTGCTTTAATTCCTTTCTTCAAGAATGAGTCGTGTAACGCATTCACCACTAAGACATGAATTTGAGGGCTGGCTGGGGAAACTGATAGAAGTAGATGCAGCAAAAAGATAAATTTTCCTTCCCCCCCCTCCTCTTATCCTGTCACTGAAACACAGAGTATGGTTAAAACCTGAGAGGAAGTGGGTTTGTTGTTGTAACACCCTTTCTTCACATCTAATCTGTGGAACCGGTTATCTGATCCCAATTCTCCTGTTATTGCAGCGGGCACAACACAGATTGCAATCCAGTGCTGGGATAAAGAGAACATAAAACCTTCAGAAACATTTGTCAAGATTTTCCCTTAGACTTACAGATGTTAAAACCAGAGGCACAGAAGCAGAGAATTCAACACATATGCTAATGGGCACCGAGCTCTGAAATGATTTCTAATATTAACGCCTATAAAATAAAACTGATATTTCTATAAACACATTTCTGTGTCACTTTGTCCACCATAAACTCTCCCTAATGCCTGTGCTTTTTTAACTTTATCTTCAAATTCTCAGAATCAGAATCACTAATACAGCTTCCTGACAATGAATATATCCCAAATTGTATAACAGTTTTGACAAATACTTTTCTTTGTTTGGAAAGTGCTCACTTTAACCAATCAACACTCGTGATGATGTGTCTGGACATGCTAATCACCTACTAATTTTTCCATTCCCTGATTTCGAGTGTGCAAGTTATTGTAAGAAGATAAATGTGTGATTATACATGTGTTTGAATATTTCACAGATTAAAAGTTACTCTTGTATATATTCAGTGATTCAAAACCATGTGTATAAGTATCCACTGTCTGAATATTTGCAATAATTAATGATGTGATCTCCTTATATATACTAAATAAAAGCTAGCACTGGTATTCACAAAGATATCTGGAAATTTATTTTTGTTATTACTTAATTGCACTCTCAAAATTATTTCTCAGCAGAAGAGTGAAAGCCATTAAAAAAAGATGTATATACCTTATCGTGCTTAATAGATCACCATATCTTAATAATGAAAAAAGATTAAATAAGGAAAAACAAACCAAATGTGTGAGATGACTTTTCCAGCAGCATTAATGTATCAGTTTCTCAACTGTGTAAACTGGTGTAAATCAAGTTAGGTCAACAGAACAAAACCAGCTCCAGACCTCTGTACCCTCTTTAAAAAAGCACTTACACTTTCTGCTCATGAGTCTTAAAATACAACAGTACTTGCATTTTTTTCACTTTTTTTTTTTTTTGGAGGTACACAAGTGAGAATTTGGAGAATTATTTTCTTTTGTTTTTTGCAATTCTCCCTAAAAAGGTCTTCAACTTTTTTTTTTTTTTTTTTGCCTCTTGAACAATAATATAAGAAAGGTCAAATGCCTCAAGTCAAACTCTACCTCTAAAATACTAAGCAGTACAGCAGGGCAGGCTAGTGGTATGTTGTTTTATTAAAACATATATATTAATTTTTATATTATATATTTTTACATACATATATATATTTTTATATTAATTAATATATTTAAGTCATAAAGGCCTAGGAAATTCACTTAGTTCTTCAGACAGTGCAGAAATCAGTGGACCTCAACTGTCCTTAATTACTTTCTCAGAATGTGATAACTCTTCTCAATGGGTCTGACACCCAGAGAAGCCAGAGTAAGTCCACAGTCTTTAACACTTTTGAACAAAGATATATTCTTCCTATCCTTTCCTCTGCTCTCCCAAAACAAGAGAAAATTAAATATTCTGGTTACAAACCCAATAGACTGTTCAACATTGACCCATTTTAATTACTGGTTGAATCAGTACATGAAATCTGTATTTCTCAATTCAAGAGGGGTTTATGGTGGCATCTGTTCTCAAATTTTAAAAGAATAATTCTCTCTTTAAAAAAAAATATCTGCAGCATAACTGAGTTACTTTCACTTGAATAAATTAATCATAATTGTTGCTGAATTAAAATATCTTCCTTTTTCTTTCCAAAACTTCCACACTCACTGTGAAGTTTTAGGTAATTCTGAGGTAGGGCTGAGCCAGAACTATGCTTTTTCTTTAAAAAAAAAATTACTTACAACAGAAGCAGCTCTGAGAGCCAGACTCACTCTCTCTCTCTTTCTCTCTCTGTTAGGCTTCATTTGATAGCTATGAACTGTGGATAAAGAATAAATATGGCTTTTCAGTGCCCTAGGACTCTCACCTGACTTATTTATGTCTGACCTGGTAGAACACCACTGACCTTGGAAAGTTTAATTGAGGCTGGGATTATATGGCACTGCTTGAGGCCACCTGAATTTAGAGGGTGTGACAGACACTTTCTCTCTCTTGCTGACTCTCATCTGCCAGGGGATGCACGTGTGGGTGCACATGTGTGTGTGTGTGTGTGTGTGCACATTTGTGCACCCCAAATTGAGCCTGGCATGGGGAAATGCCCTGGTGTGAGCTTACAGCACGCTGGGATTTAAGGGAAAAGATTAGTACTGCCAGGCAGGCAGCAGGAATGTGTTAAGGTTGTTTGATTTTCTTTTTTTTTTTCATAGGTTTGTTGTCTCTTTTTTCTCTTCCCAGCATGTTTTCTCTGAGATCTGATTTTTACAGTTGACTCTTAACTTTTTATAACCTGGTTCTGCCTACGAACAGAGAGCTTAAAGCATGAAGGAGAAAGAATTATAGAGACACTGATCATATGCTTTCACGTATTGTTTTGAACATTCTTTAATTAAATTTCATTAAATTGTATGATGAATGCTGATTATTTTCAGTCTTATTGGTTTTCCAGAAAGTTATAGATACTTAAAACTCCCCACATTTAAGTTAAATGTATAGAGAGAGTGAGGGGAGGAAAAAAAAAAAGACAGAAGAAAAAGGTCCATAAGATT
Source organism: Agelaius tricolor (assembly GCF_023055355.1). Classification (NCBI taxonomy): domain Eukaryota; kingdom Metazoa; phylum Chordata; class Aves; order Passeriformes; family Icteridae; genus Agelaius; species Agelaius tricolor. Next base: position 5,001,545 of record NW_027269276.1, on the reverse strand, counting down.
GAAAGGTAGAATAAAATGAAATGGCATGGATATCCTGTAGCCAAAGAGAACTATCTTTCCTACTGGAGATTGTCCCTTGATGGACATAAACAGCTCTCATCTGGGTTTCTTTAAGGCAGAGGCCAACAAATACAAGGTATTATGCATGGAAGCTTTTTATGGCACAGACTATTGTCCACTGGAGACCGGGCAGACACCACTAAGCAAACCTCACCTAAGGCCACAGACAAGCATCAAGCCCCAAGGGGATTCCTCTCCCATCAAAAACACTCTCCTTTCCCAGCCTGTAACATACATTTTTCCATGTCATTCAAAGTTTATCAGTGCCAAAGCCCTGAGATAGCCTGGCTTGAACCACCCTGGTAGATGTGAACACTGAACTGCTGGAAAAGCTAAAATATTCCTGGATGGAAGCACTCTATGAAATGTCCTCAGAAATAAAACAACTCCATGGTGCTTTCAAGGCCAAAATTATCCATTTTATGCTTTATTTCTAATGTGCTGCTTGGACTGGAAGTGGGACCATTTTCTGTTTGTGGGCATCATAGGAAATGAAATGAGCAGGGGACTGCTGTTAAGAGCAGCCACAATTCCCTTACCTCTCTCCAACAGGCTGTGCCATGAATCAGGATATATTTTATTATTTTTATAGTTCTATGCAGTGATGTAAAGCTTACCTGAGCCCCTGGCAAGGTGATACCAAGATCTAGACACATTAAAATCCAGGCCAAGCTGCCAATTAAATACGTGCTGTTAGCAATTCATGGTCTGATTCCCAGACTCTGTATTACCAAGTCCACAAAAATTGCCAGTGAAGGATAATTGCATCTGCACAGGAAAATATCCAAGATGGTGAAGAAAGCCCAACAGTAATGCTATCTGTGCTTGCCCTTCATTGGTAGCATCCTACAGACATTGCAGACAAACGGAATTTTTTGAATTCTCCAGCAAACAAAAGAGACTTTAGAATGAATAACAGACCTCTTTTTTCTCTCTTTTTTAGCAATCCTCCTTTTCCACTTGATGAAGCCGAAGTGGCTGAGACCTCTCCACCAGCCAAGAACAACATGGGTTTGTGTAGCTGAACTGCTCGAACAGGGCTGCACTCTGCACCACAAACCAATTCAATTCCTGCCATCCCAGAGCCCAGCTCTGGGCATCTGAATACTGCCCCAAGCCCAAACACTGCCCCTGCTGATCACAGGAACATTTGTACTGCTTCTAGATCATTTTCTATCCATTTCATCAGCTACCAGCCTTTATCATGCTCTCAGAACTGCTGGTCATGATTTCAGGATCAGTCTGTAAATTATATATACATACATGCATATATATAAAAATAATTTTTAAAATTATATATATATAAATGGAGTCTCATCATTAATCTGAATCTGTCAGACCTTGAATACAAGATGATCTGCATTTATTTATTACAAATGGGAAAACAACACCAGTACAGATACACTTGTGAAGAACTAGAGACAATAACAACAACAAAAAAAAATAGTGTCAGGAAAAAAATAAGATTTTTTTTTTCTGTGATCCTTATTTATTACATTTTTAATAGAAAGCCAGTGGAGGTCTTATCTGATGTCATTTGGTTTAGGTTCCATGGTATTTTTTGTATTTGACCAAATTCCCTTATCTTCTCATTGCTTGTGTTCTGCTCTGCCAGCATCCAGCAAACTGATATACTTATCTTCAGTTTTATAATAAAGTTTTAGCTTCCACAGGATAAAAAAAGAAAGAGAGTGGGGAAAGGAAAATTGTGTCTGAGATACTAAACATATCAGGCATGTGTGAGTGTTAAAGCATCCAGCAGTTAACCTTCTTCTTTTACAGAAATTTTAATTGCTAAAAGACATATACTCATGGACTTTTTCTTTTATTTATTTTTTAGTTATTTGGTTAAATTGAGAAGACTGTTATGATCTCAGGCACTACCCAGTGAATATTTTGAAGCAAGGTTGGTGATCATTAGTTTTCTGTGATTGCAGTTCATAACCAAAGGTGAAAAGATAATTAGAAGTGACAATTCTGATGCAAGGAATACAAACCAAGTTATTTTTCAAGCATCCATCTCCTCTTAAGAGCTTTATTTCTCACTCTACCATGACACCTTTTCCTTCTCTTTCTTCCTTAGGTTTGGTGCTTTCTATAGCTCCTCCCTATCTCCTCACCACTCATCCTCTCCATAACTCTACCAAAAATGACCTGAAATCATTATGATCAGGTGTCTCCTTACCTACTCTGCTTGTTCACTTCTTCTGCTCATTTCTTGTTGAAGTTGGTTTGATTTTGCTTGCTATGAGCACATCTTTTCTTGGGTTTACTTCTTCCTCAGAGCTCCCATCTTAAGCAGAATCTCTTTCCTGTCTGTGGAATCCAAGATCAGATAGACAAACAAACCTCCTCAATCATCTCTTTGCTTCTTCAGTTCATAACTGAATCACATAGCATTTTTGTAATTTTTGTTATAATTAAATAATAAATAATAAATATAATAAGTATAATGAATAAAAAATTAAAAATCCAAACTAAAGGGCTAAAGAGAAGGAAGGGGACAAAGAATGAGAATATGAGGCAGAACCCCCACTGAAATAAATCTGTCTCATCGCCCAAAGCGTCTCAACACCAATTTTAAGCACCTGAAGATCTGCTCCAAGGTTGCTTTAGAATGCTCTGGTAAAAAAATACACACCAATAAAACTGGAAAAACAAAGAACATGGCCTTAGTAGCTCAATCTGGGCTGGATCTGGAGAAAGGGAGCTAACTGCCTTATTATATAGATGTTATACTTTGACAAAATGTGACAACTACACCTTTTCATTTCCCCAGTGGCCTCCAGGAGACTTAAGATTTAGTATCCTGTAGAACACTTTAAACTTGAGAAACTTCTTATAGTTTCTTATGAGTCCTGGAGGCTGTGAAAGAGATTACAATGTTTTATATTAACTTCCCTCAGCTTGCTAGAGATAAGCCAGTGGCCTGATACCAAAGTCTTCTCCTTGTCAGTGATCTGCAGAAGTGCTACATCTGCAACTAAAGTCCTTTCCCTCCGAGTCAGAAAATGAGCCATTTGCAACAGCAGCTCCACTTTTTCTTTTTTGTCTTTTTTTTTATTTTTTTTTTTTTTCCAGAACTCTGCCAAGTTGCAGGCCAGAAGTGTCAGCATTGCCACAGCTTCTGCTCTTGTGCAGCCATCAGTTTAAAATGTGCAATTTCCATGCACATCTATGCTGGGCTCAGGGAAATTTCAATCCCCAGGACAGCCGAGGCATGGGGAGATCAAGTCTGCTTACTCTGTTTCAGTCAGGCTGACTGAAATATAAGAAATAAAAAGGAGGGACTTGTAAGACAGAGCAACAACAGAAAGTTCTTACATTTTTCCCCATCCTTCCTTTTTCCCCACCTGACAGGGTCTGGTAAAATCAACTGGAATATTTTGTTGTGGGGTAGTGATTGTAATATTTGCCTGCACATTATTCTGCTGTCCTCAGAGGAAAGTGCACATAATTTTTGATATCTGAGCACAGTGTAGACAGATTCAGATCTCCCCAATGTTCCTCAGAGGAGACAATTTGTTGTGAGTCATGTGAGCAAGCAAAGTTGTGTCTCTGCTACACCTTGTGCTCTCTCCATCTCTCAGTTTCAGCCAATGAAGGAATGTTAACAGGTACTTCTTGAACCCATTTTCTAGAGACTCACCTGGAGCCTGGGGAATCCTTCACAAGTCAGAATGAAGCGCTTGGAGCAATTTACTGACTGCTCCTCAGAGATCTATGATCTATTGAAACAATGCTGATTACCCCATGTCCAAATGTCAAAGACCAGTCCTGACATATTTATTTTCCCTGTCATGATATCTCTCAAAATTATGATGTTCTGGGATAAAGAAACATCACCAGATGCTCTTGATTGGTGCAATGAACCACCCACAATGTCTGTTCTTCCCAAGATTCTGAAAGCAGCACCAGACTGGAGAGAGCTGGGCCCAATGTATCTCCTGGTTAATTAAATGTCTGAGACTTTTTATACCTACAGTGAGACAAAATAGGGATGTCTGTCCCTGTGCAACAAAATGCCCAAAGGATAAACTACCACTGGCTACTGTTAACTCCAAAAAATCACAGTTTTGGTAAATTCTTTCCATAAATTTGAAGTTTCATCTTTTACATATGGGAAATTTTAGGTCTGGGTGGTGCCTTGTGCTCCATACCTCAGGAAATTTAAGTCCTTGCATTAGTCTTTTAGGCTAAGGATTTCCTTTCTGAGGAAGTGGGAAGTGGGTGATAAACATCTTGAGCTGGAAGACCACAAGAGAAACACAACACCATGGAAGTATTGAAGGAATCCAGAGGAAGTTCTGGCTTGTGAGGTTGTGGGCCAGTCCTGCTGCCCTTCTAAAAAGAAATAACGCAAACAAGTTTGTTTTCTTTTTTGTTTTTTTGGGTTTTTTTGTTTTTTTTTTTTTTTAATTAAGTCACTTCTAAGTGTGTTCACAGTATAACAGATACTATCCTCACATGGAGGGTAATATCTACCTGGGCTAGCACAGATCAAGGCTGCTTTGTTTCTAGAGCTTGTGGACAGTGACTATTCTGCAATAGAACTTCTACCATGCAGAAGTTACTCTGAAGTTTCTCCCTTTTTCTTTTTCTCATGCCATGTAGAAAAAATTAAGGACTTGCCAAGCACCCATAGCACAGATCAGATCAAAAACTTTTTTTTTTTTTACTTTTTTGTCCAGCTAAGGAAGACAAGTTAAAGACAAGTTACAAGGCCCCAGGCTGAATTTCCTGGGAGCCTTCAGTACATTTTTATATAGTACTGCCAGCTTAAATGTTAAGATCCTAGAAATTCAGCCAACATGTTATGTGACTACTTGGTCTGAAATCAGGTCAAAATCTTTTGAAAGTTCAAGTGACCTTTTTTTATTCCCTGTCTTTTTATATTCTCATGTATCTAAAATTTTTTCAGTCCAAGAAAACGATCCCATTTGAAATATTTCAAGAGATGTCCAGTTCCTGTGAGGTTTTCAAAATTATTTTGGCTTGGGGTTGGAACTTAATGATCTTTAAGGTCCTTCCAACCCAAACCATTCTATGATTATCATTCTGTGATCTGCAGAATCACCCAGACATGCATCAGATAAATGTTATAATTTGAATGTCTACCAGCTTATCACAAATACATCTTTTTACACCCATACTCAGATCTCTGCATGTGAAAATAGGAAAAATAAACACATAGATGAAGCAAAACTCTGTACATACACATGCAAACAGTTACTTCATGTTGCCAGACATAAATCCAAAGTACATCATTCAGACAAATAAAGTGTCAGTCATAAATCCCGTTTGCTAATTTTCATCACATTAATAGAATGGAATATTTGTGCTTGAGTTGCTTTGCTTTTCAATGTCTATTAGACCTTGAGCAATATTTCCCTGTGTGTGGGCACATGGACATACAGCCATGCACACATGTCTATACATAGACATGCACTTCTGTATTTTGTTCTCCAGCCTTTTCTTGGGGTATTTTTAATGTTTATTTACCATTTCCCCCAGCCTGCTTTCTTTCCTCCTCAGCCCTCTAAGAACTTCACCTTCAATTGAATGAGGGACACAATGTGATTTAAAGTGCTAAGAGATTTTAAACAATATATTGTGTGCCACTGGGGCCTAAAGCAACATCCTGAAGCAACAGGCTATCTCTCCCTAAGCTTAAAAATTAAGATTCACTGGGGTATGAAGGTCAATGGGAGACTAAAGAAAGGGCAAATGGTCTGGTGTGATTACACCATGTCTGAACCAAGCTGGCTCTCCCAGCAAAAATGTGTCAAGGAATACAGACAACACATAGATATGAGTTTCTTCTCTGTGCTTCTGCCAGTGCTATATTTGAAGAATGCTGCCAAAGAGTTTATTCCCAAAACTTGTGTTTCGTATTAAGTAACGGGATTTAATAACAACTGTTTATATTTTCATGACATCAGGAAAAAAAGAAGTAATAATGACCTATGGAGAAATCCTTTTTCCCAAGCTCAAATTTTTAACATATCCTGAAACACAGAAACTGAACCACAACAGTTACTGACAGCCCACAAGAAAAGGTCCATCTGTGGCTCCTCCTGCTCTTCTCCAGGACTGTGCATCCAGCCTGTGGCTCCTTCCTCGATGGTCTTTTTTCTCAGGACAGCTCCCAAAGCACACAGAGGACCAGAGGAGCCAGCAGTGGTCATTTCTGTGTGTTTTGGCCCAGTGTAACAAATCTAAGAGGCCAGCACACATGATTAAAAGCAATTAGAGGTCAGATCAGTCGAACGCAAAGCTGCAATGGAAGGTTTTGACTGATGAGGAGAGACAGCTCCACCTGGGACATCTGATGGGTTTACTGTCCCAGATGTCCATCCTACTCCTCCTTCCACAGATTTGTGAGCTGTGGAGCCAATCAGCTCCTAAACCACTGAAGTTCAGCCCACACTGCTTGAACACCAGCTGAAATGGGTGATGATTTACCATAAAATGCTGTGCTGTAAATGATGGCGTGTCAGGGCCTGACTGACAAGCAGTATAAATATCTTTGCAGAAGAGGCACGGCTGGAGGCAGTAGCCTCATCAGACACCCCAAGCAAAGTCATTTTGTCAATCAAAGACTTTGTAAACAGACCTACAGAACAGGATTTCAGCAATTGAAACTCACTGTTGTCCAGAGATGTGACAAGGCCCCCGAAATCCTGCAGGTTTCCTTCAAATACGGCTGAGTGGGGCTCAAGGGAGATTTATCCATTGTGGTGACCCCTTTCAGAGTTTCAATCTAAGGGGTCTGTCCTTTACCAGGGGGACCAGAGACAACACAGCACCCAGCAAAACCATCTGAAAATCCCTCAGAGGCGTTTTGCAAAAGGACAGAAATTAAAGTGAGACAATAAAAATAGTTCTTTCCCACTCTCTCGCTGCTTTCCCCTTCACTGGACACATCACTCCTGACTCAATTATGTAATAACAGCAACAATAGAAAAAAGGGGTTGGGGGAAAAAAAAGACATATCTTATATTTTTTGCAAAAAAACCCTATTCTATCATAATATCAGCCACATGTGGTCCAGTGTTAGCTGCCAGACCCCGAAAAAGAGGAAAAAAGACATAAATAGGAAGGTTAACACAGTTCTGGCTGGGTGGGGAAATGAGAAGGCCAAATGTACATTAGTCAAAGAAAGAAAAATAATATCCCAGAAAATGAATAAGAGATAACTATCCTCAGAATAATACTATATAAATACATTTGCTGTAGGTCACATAAAAGATTCATGGCACACACATGTACAGGTCAAATTACCTTTAAATATTAAATTTCTTTCCAGCGAGGAAGAATTTCAGATTTATGCTGTTTTCATAAAGAAAAAGGATGCACCCCATGCATTATTATTTGCTGACAAATGATAGCTTCTGGGTTTGCCTGCAAAATGCAGGTTACAAACTGTCTTCTTCACGAGCAAAAAAAGAAAAATAAGGAGTGAATCATCATGAAATTCATCTCTTCCCCAAGAATTTCCTTTTTTCTTTTGGCTCATTAAATCAATATTTTCCTATTGTGAATCTATAGAAGTTAGTATTGGAGAACACCTATTAGGTCACTAAAGTACTCCATTTCCCTGCTAATGTATATTATTTTCCTGCACCACTTTTTGGTCAGTCTGGCTTTTTAAAGATTCAGCAACAAGGTCACGCTGTTCCCTGGAGATGTGATTCCACCCACACCTCAATGTTCAGACATTTTCATATTAACAGGTCTAAGCAGGAATAACAAAACCACAAAAAGTTACCACAAAAAAAAAAAAAAAAGGATCTGAACTCAAAGCTGGGCATGAAGTGGCACAGAGTGGTAAATTATTCCAACAACTGGTAGCAAACTGTAACTACTGAATCTGTGGTTCCAGTTTGGCCTTTGTCAGTTGAAAACAAATGTGTTAATATCTCTTGGCTCTTTGATGGTCCTTGTGGAATGAGCCGTGACTCTTCCAGATGGAGAGATGTTGAGGGCATGCCACCAGCTTCACACAAACGGCCCCAAAAACTGAGCCCAACCCTTGGATAGAGTCAGGCAACTCCTTCACTTAAAATATGTCTAAGAGTAGAAGCTCATAATAAAAATATCTTCCAAGCACATTATAACTAAAAGCAGTCAGAGTCCCTTTAATAATATACAGATAGAGTCATAACCAGTCTTAATTGCACTGTGATTCTCTGTCTAATAGAGGAGAAATTGGCTCTCCTTCCAGACTGGCTGAGTCTGGGGAAGCTCAGCTTTTGCTTTCAATGATGCTCCGTGACATCAGGACCAGGGGGGATATCAGGAGGTGCTGCCAGGCCTTGGTTCACTCTCAGGGTGAAACACGTGATAAATGGCATTGCTGAATTCTGGGATATCAACTTTTTATCTCTGTGGTTCTAATGGCACATGTTCAGTAGAAGAATAAAACCATCTTTGTGGTTGCTTTCTCTACCTAGAGAGTTTAAGAGAATTTTTTACTTTCCATATCTACTCAAAATTACTGCATGGACCTCTTCACTTTTAGAGCTTTGAGTCATAGGGCTCTGGTGGATTTTAGCAATGGTGAACTCCATCATTCCCCTCTTTCCCTACAGTAGTTAGAACCAATATTTCTGACTGCAAAGTGGTTATCCAGTATCAATTAACCTTCTCTATTGCTTGTCTGGCAGGGTCAAGGGAAAACCTCCTCCCTAGCCTATGCTATGTACCAAAAAACCCTTCCTGGCAATTGATTTCATCAAGTCTTGAGCCACTGGTGTGCAAATTAGGTCCTATCTGCAAAGGTGGTGCCAAGATCCTCCTCTGGCTCACCACACTGGTGGCATCAGTCTGCTGAAGGCAGGACCAACCCAACCAGCATTATTTCCTTAGGCTTAATTTCAGTCCTTCATTTGCAATTAATACCCTGTTGAGATTTCTTGAATAGGACTTTTTATACTGATTTAAACCAACAGAAATAATAAATACATTGAAGTATACCACTTCAGCCAGGAATTGTTAGACATGGGAGCTTAAAATTCACAGCCCTCGAGCCTTCATTAGACAAATAAAACTCAGTGGGTGGAGAGACCCATGGAAGGCAAGTACAAAAGAGGCGTGTTACACACGGGTGTAAATTTGTTTTCCTTTCACTGCAAGTGAACGCTCAGGGGAAAGTGTTTGCAGCATGAGTCCAGCTCTAATTTCAGTAATCCCCACAGCTTCTTCTGAGGGCAGGAAAGCCATTCTTTCCATTCATGGCATTGACTTTTTGTTGCCTCCATGCTCCAGCCGGTCCTGCAGGCCATCTGGCAGGAGTGAACCAGCTAACCTCATTTTCCAAAGTGCACACCTCACCCCCTTGCTCCAGCCGCTGCCCCTCTGCCTGAGGACACAGACACAGGAGATTTCTTTCTCTTTTCTCTTTCTTTTCCTTTCTTAGTGGTGACGCTTTAACAGGGATAGTGTTTGTCTTTCTTACCACAGCCCCTTGATCTCAGTGTGCTCTTTTTCCCTTTCTTTACCCCCACCCCTCTCCTCACCTGCTTTGTGTTTTATCTCTGCCTGTAAAGTTGTGTGATTATGGATAGAGAAGTCACCACACAAACAGGATAGAATTTACCACAATGGCTGTTTTGTTCATATACATTTCACTGTCTGTCTCTTGTCGGAGCATGGCTATCATCTTCTACTAACAATATCCCTGGGTAAATGATAAAGTCAACTCTGGAGTAAAGCTAGACGTTTTATCAGCATGTTCAAACTATCCCCTTACAGCTCTGTACTTGCCAACTGCACATCCTTTTCCTACACAAAGACTCAATGCACATTAAAAAGGCACTTATTGAAGGTGGTGTTTGTTTGCAGAGAGGGTGTGGATCCTGATCACCATGGCAGTCAACTCTCCATGTTTTTTCTCTCGTCACCCAGAGAAAACTGGATGATGCAGTTATGCTCTCTGACAAGTTCTTGGCTCAAGTTTGAGGTTACTTTGCTCCTTGCCAGGTCATTCTTCTTCATTCCTCTGCTGATGCTAACTGATGGATTTCCCCTAAGCTGACAACAGAGTTGATCTAATGCCTCGCTGCAGGAGAAAGTCACCACAGACACAAAATAAAAGATTGGAAGCTCTGAGATCTCTGTTGGCTGGTGTCCTGAAGCCACAAGAAATGGATAACAGGGGACCCTAATATACTACACATACATCAACAAGCAAGAGGATGATAAACTTCCAAAAGTCTTTCCCGCTCTCAGATTTAGCGATCACATGAATGCTGTGAAACAATCCCTCAATAAAATATTTCCATCTACATCTTGCTAAACTAGGATTAGCAGCCATCCTTACGAGTCTGACCTGTACCAAAAAGTAGAGTTGTGAAGCAAAGGGAGTCCTTAAGTTCTTTTATTTCTCTCTTAAACATCAACAGCAGTTAAGGTTCATAAGTTTGGATGCAACTGCAGTACTTTCCCCAAAAATGCCCTTATGTTTGTCTCTCCAAAGTTGGGACCTGGGAGGATTTCTCACCAACTTAATTCTTTTTTTGTGTACAGTATTCCTTTCTCTCCATCCTTTTCTTTGTGTGCCTTTAAAATAAAGAGCCTTTGCAGAGGAACAGCTCTGTGTTCTGAGTTTATATAGCAGTTAGTGCAACAGGACCCTAATCCTGGCCGGATGTTTAAGAGATTAGGAAGAGGAGGAGGATGCCTGTTTATACAGAAGGCTTTCTCTTGTTAGTCAAATAAAAAGAAATTTTCCTATTGGTTTAATTCTTAACTGTTTTGACCTCTCACATTAGGGTTAAATTTTCCCCTTTGTTCTATTGCAAAGTAAGACACTGTGAGAAGAGATGAGCCAACTACTTAATTTAGTTTCATAGGGATTGGTGCAGAGGTTTGCACTGCTCACAGTTTCCTGCTTCCCACATCCCAAGCTAATTCCACTTCAAGCCCAGTGGGAGCTTAGCACCTGAATGCATATAATGTCTAGAAGTCAAATAAATAAGAAGACAAGAATGAAAGATTGAATTTAAAGGGAATGAAAAACATTTTTCCTTGTCTGAGGATGTGAACCCTTCCAGTTTTGCCTGAACTTAATATTATTGAGCAGAAAAAGAATGCACTGTAATGATTGCTTATCTCTCTCTTTTCTCTATTTCCCTTGAACAGTGGTTGGGAGTTTTCATTTCCTATGTCATTTATAATGTGCTGAGTTTTGTATTTTTGTTTTTGTTTGGCACGTGCGTTGTGAAAAGAAGGCCTGTTACAGATTGCATCACCCTTTTTCATCCCAACCAACATTAATGATAAAACCACCATTTCTCCTTAGATTGCACCATATTCTGATCAGGGCTGGATGAATTGAATAGCTATATATGAGCTATAAAGCTCTTTAACACTTGATCACAGATCTGAATCCAGTTTATATCAACAGAAAGCTTAGGCAAAATAATGTCTCTAATTTTGAAAGCATACACACAGTGAAAAACTGCTTGTTTTATGGTAATTTCAGCAGAAAGACAGAAAGACTGTGTCATAAATACAGTCTTCTAGGTCAGGATTATGACACACTGGCAAACACATGTGTTGGATGTGCTCAATAGTACGTGCCCAGTTCTGTTCAGTATCTATGAATGTCTGAATGTCCGTCTGGAATTGCAGAAATTATCACAATTTTTCACTTTTTTTTTTTTTTTTAAATTCTGGTCCTAATCCAATTCCCATCAATGTCCTATTAACCCCTTGCTGTGAGAGTGACCAGGATGTTGAACTCTCCCCAGATCTGTCCCAGTGAAAATTTTTATTCTTCATTTAATATTTTATCCTCAAGCCAAACCAGCTCCTGTCTAAAATCCTGCAATTTGTAACAGGCAACATTTATAAGAACCTTTTCTACTGCATCATCTTTTTAATATGTGTGACAAATGCTGTACCATAATTGTCTGACTGTCCCAGGTCATTCCTCCTGGGGACATTAGAAAAATTTAGATTTAAGATCCACACTGAAGTGTTTCCATCAAAGCAACATGAAAGGTTCCTGCAGTGTTAGATGCTGTTCTGCCTCTGCCTTGCCTAACAAGTGGCTTTAAGACCACTGAGCAGCTGAACACATCTGGCTTCAGTCACCTAAGCTTGCAGGTCACTGGATTGCTCTTTCTGTTGTCTTTTGCCACAAGGATTTTTCCCAACCGGATCGAAAGCTTTTAAGTAGCTGTATGTTTGTGCCAAACACTAATTGAATGAAAGGGAAAGATGTGAGCCAGATGCAACAGGCTAAATTCCTTCTAGAAATTAATGGAGTTACTTCAAATTTAAACCAATGAATCTCTGATGAGGATCAGTCCCAAGAACCAACACGGCATATTGAAAAATTGATACATCCTTGTCTGAAGTTAGAGAAAGAGCAGAAGAAAAATATGGCATACAGATCAATTAACTTTTGATTAAAGATACCTATTTCCTATTACAAGCAACACTTTGTATTCCTCAGTTCTGCTAATGAGTGGTGTATTTTGCAGAAGCCAATTTATGTATTTTGCTGGACATATTATACTTGAGTATCTTTTATCTGTTTTTTTTTTATATCAGCAAATTGACAATTCTGACCCTACATGGCAACTTATGAGTCCATGTTTATCTTCCTCATTGTCAGCAAGTACATGGATCACTCCTTAAGGATACATCTCATTGGGAAGCAGCACTCAGAAACAGAGAGGGCTCAGTGACAGAAACTAGAAAATATGTGGACTTGAAATATTGGAGAGATTTCACCAACATTACCATCAAAGTTAAATCTGTAAAGAAATAATCTCCACAGTGGTTGTTATTTTCCTATGGTGTTCCCAAACTGAAGGAGGAGCCCATTTGAATGCATTGCATAAGTTTGTGAAAAAAAGTATAAAAAATACATGGATTTGAGCAGGAAGATTTCCCATACTTAGGAAGGGGTGTTATTTTATGGGTTTTTTCCCATTTCAAAGCAGTTTTAACATGACCTGAGATTTCAAAATAAACTTTTATTATGAGTCAAAACAAAACATTTCATCTGCGTAACATCAGAGTATTCATTCCATGGTGATATTTTAAACTTGAGAGAATTGCACAATAAATACTGAATTTTCTGTCATAAAAGTCACTTCAAATGAAAAAAAAATCCCTGCTTTAGTATAGACACATGATACTTCAACATTACTGAAATACTTCATTGTTTGCTTTTTTTTACAAAACCAAATGCCATTAGAAAGGACATTTTGCTCTAAATCGGGTGATTTTTCTTAAAAGCTGCATTTTGACCCTCCAAAATCATTCAACAAAATTTCTAGGTGGCTTGAAAAATCAGATTTTCTCCTTTTGAAAAAAGTGGAAGTGGAGGCTCTGAGTAAAAAGCTGACCACCCATGAGAGGTTTGCTGTTGACTTCAATGCAGCCCAGATTTCCCCCACGGAATTCGACGGCGTCATGAAATTTAGAAGTACTGGCTCCACACTATTCAATGGCAGCAAGAGATTAAAGAGGAGTTACACAGGATGGTGATAGTAGAATGTAATGTATATGGTTCAGATTTAGTACATATCACAGAATAGGCCACAGAGGTGAAAGGGGAGCTGGGCAGGAATTCCAGCTGAACTAGCTCACTTGTCCCTAATCCCTGCTATCTGATGAACTGCCCTTGGCAAGGACCACAGTAGTACAAAAGTTATGCCAGTGTTCAAGTGTCAAAGGTGATAGAAAGCTAAAAATCACTTTGCATCAGATGGCTGTAATAGATTTCCAAAGTTTGTCCTAGATCAGTTTCCCCAGCCATTGAAGAAACAAAAGTAGAGCTCCCCTTCCGTGCATATCAGCACTAATTCCTGTGTATCATTTCTGAAAGGCTTCGGCTGCGAGACTCGTTTTGTCCATCAGCTTGGCTCAGAGGTGTGTCAACAGGGGAATATGAAGAGACCAGACTTAAAAACACTGTCTGGATTGGAAATGAAAGGGAGGGAGCAAAAGGGGACCAGGGGTGGGGGTGTTTGACAAAAGCACACACACACAGACTGAAAGGAAAAAAAAAAAAAAAAGACAAAGGAAATTCTTTTACATTTATGAAAGTAAACTAGATTCCTTTGGTCTGACAGATGAGCATAACTGTAGGTCTACCTACAGACTTTGATAAGCACTTAAATGTAAACAAAAAGAATCAATTTGCATTTTCCTTTCTGTTGCCAAATGCAATGCATCATTTTACAATTGCCATTAAGGATTATTGCTATCCTAACACAGTGCCTTACACAGTTTGTGCCCATCATTTGTTTTCTACCCTGGCAGAACATCTCAGGCTGCTGGCAGTTTTGCACTGATGTTGTCTTTGTCCTGTTTTAATTTTCTGGAGTCTGCTTATTCCAAAAAGGGGGTTTTTTATCCTGAAAACTGTCTTCCATGAAAGCATGTCACTCATCACCTCCTCGTGCACTTATTTAAGGGCTGATAGTCTCATCTCACATGCACAAACTCATTTCAGTTCTGGGGTGACCAGGCTCATAAAGCTTTTGATCTTATTGGAGTGTAACCTGGACAGTACCATGGTGTCCACACATTTCATAATCAACATTTAAATTAGGAAATTCTTTTCTGATCCATGCCCTCCCCCTCCCCTCTTCCTCTTTATTATTTTTTTTCTTTTTTTTTCTTTCTTTTTTTTTTTTTTTAATTCCAGAGAAAGGGAAACAAGCCACAAGCATTCATTAAGCAAACAGCTGTGGACTAGAGGAGATCAGAAGTGCAGTCTGGAAACCATGTGTGCTTCTCATGTTACAATAATTGGGAAAGGATGATCAATGGCAGGTATGGAAACACAACAGTCTTAGGTATGCTGAAAAAAAAGAAGGAGTTTATCCAAATCCTGCTCAGAATAATAGATCCACTCTGAGATCTACTGATCTACTCAGAGCTGCTTTGCAGCCCAGAGAGCACAAACAGCAGCATGTGAAACTGCTCAAGTGCTGACAGAATCCCCTCCCCTCAAAAATATATTTATACAGAACATAACGCAAACGTCAATTAAAAAGATTGTGTTTAGCCACCACAATTTGTTTTCTTCTCAGCCTGTGATGTAATCTGCTCAGCTGTTAGCTGTTCCCTACGTTAGGGACCTATGCATCATCCCAGCAATCAATGTGTCTCTGAGCACTGTGCTTCCCAGGAATTTCCTGAGCCAGGCAACTTCACAAGTTCTTGCTCCTCTGCCCAACAAAGCCTCGCAGTGCCATGGGGCAGTTTAACTCTTGACTGGTGCCCACAAATCAAAATCACATGTCAGCATGCAAAGCATTCAGCTGCCTTCCCATGCTGAATGGCAATAGCCTTCTTCATGGCACAGATTTTTTATTCATTTGAAGCACCAAAGACTTTGACTTGCTATCTCCACAATAAATTATCCTAAACCAGCTTAAGCTGTCTGGTCCATATATCAATTAATATTCTTTAGGTGGGTTGATTAAAAGGACTTGTGGGTTTAGGTTGCACCCTTACACCATGGCCATGTTCCAGGGTTCATCAGGTGGGCTGCAGGACAATCTTGACCAACATTCTCCATCTCAGAGCTGAAATTAGCAGTGCTGCAGAAACTTTGCCATTCTTATTATCTTGTTATAGCATTATGCTCGATTGGAGGAATATCTGTTAAAAAAAAAATCTCATTTTCCACTCAGTCATTGACCTCCCTGTTGAGAACACACACATGCACTCATAAAACCAAATTATATTATTGAAATACATCTGGACTAAGAACTTGGATTAAGACTGATGACCAGGCTTTCACAGGCTCCCCAGCTGACTTTGGCAATACACTGCAATCACAACTGGCCAAAGCTGGCTTCACTCCAATGCTCAAAGGTTTTATTCCTTAAGATGGTATTTTTTAACAGTGAGTTCTCCACCTGTTCTCACGCTAAGAGGAAAACTGATTAAAAGTGGATCTTTTATTTTCCCATTCTCTTTATGTGAAATGATTTACCAAAAAAAGGATAGGAAGAGAAAGGGACAGTTTCAGTGTTTACCCTCACTATCACACTCAGAAACACTTCTTTTCATGTAATCATCACGTGTGACTGCTCTGATCAGTGTAAATATTTCTACAGCACTTTAGCCATGGACCTTAATCACTTCTACACTGAGTTCAGGACAGATCCTATCCTGGGAATATGTCACTCCCTGCTCCTGATTGGCTAGAATAACCCTGGGAATTAGTTAAAAACCACAAAGTACTTATGCCTTAAAGGAAATTAATGTATGCTGGTTTTCCTTGCATTTTCCTTTCCCTCTACATTTATTTACAACCATCCTTTCATTACAAACAAGGTCATCTTAAAATTACAAAGATACAGTCAAACATATGCTTTGATGGTTTAGTGCTAACTCTGTACAGGCAATCTTTTTATAGGGAAACCCTAAAATTAAAAAAGATTTTGTCAAGTCCAGAGGCCTTCCCAATGTATTTCCACAGAGCAAGAAGCCTACTCTGGTGAATGAGCACCCTGTTATAGTGAGCAATCATTTGGCAGCATAGGTTATTTTAATGGACACATCACTTTAAACGGAGCCTTCACCATCTGTTCTGCCCTCTAATTACAGATGCAAAAAGAACATAATTCACAATTGCATCATAAAAAAGTAAGATATAAGTGATTTAAATGCATGTGTATGTTCTTTATTCAATGCAGCATGCAGCTGTTATGTTGTTTTCATGTTTCAGACACAAATCAGGATGAAAATGGCTCTCCTTTGATAGAGAGAATTCCCTCACACAGAACATTTTGTGTGCAGCAAGCAAGAATTCAGTAAGGGCAAAATCCCTACTTTTTTTCACATAAAAAGCAAGCCTGGACTGTGTAAAAGGAAGGTGGAATTTATATTCCTCAGCCAGTGGATGCACAGGGCTCTGAGAGCCTGCTCAGAACTACTCCCCTGGAGCTGTGAGCGATGCTCCACAAGGCTAATCCAGAGGGTAGCCAAGCCCTGGAGGGATTAATCCATTGCTATCTGGGGGTCAGAATGCACACATATACAGAGAACTTCTTTTTTCTTTTTTATTTTTTTTTTTTCTGGTGTTGCAGCAATATCTTTCTCCCCACATCATCATGTCTGCTTCGCAGTTTGGCTTATTTTAATTCCCTGGCATACACAACCTTGTGTTTGACCTGTAACCCAACATTTCAGCCCCCTTGAGCACCTTGCTGCAGGGCAGGAGTCATGGCAAGGCCCTTTTTCCAGCCCGTTGCACCGGGCTGGGTTTCAGCCTAATAGAAGATTTCACAGTAGCTGCACAGTATATAGCTCAAGAAGAGAAATTGGAGAGTTCCTGCTGAGTAGGAATTCATCCATCAGCAGCAGCAAAAGGCAGGAATATGCAAGCAAATAATCCATTCTTAAACTTAAATGATGCCATAAAATGAAAGAAATGCCAATTATTCTCAAGTGAGTCAAGATAGTTAAAGTGCAACCTTTTATTGGACTAACAAATGGTTTAGAAATGAAGCACACAAGCTTTCAGGATGAAAATGTATTTTCTTCAGGTGTTGGCAGCTTTTAAATTGAGCTATAGTCCAATCCAAGTTTTTCTTAAGGATCAATATGACTCCAGACATTTTATTCTTTCTTCTTTTTTTTAGTCTTTTTGATCCAATAAGTTTTCTTTAAAGATGGCCATTATTTTTTATCTACTTAGAAAAAATCCAGTTTCAAATGAACAATATTTTATTTTTTCACAGGCCCATAAAATTAGGATGTTTTTCTTTGCAGCTTCAACAGGAAAGCTAGCTTTAACAGAACATTATTCTCTGCCTAGTACTTCTTAAAATAATAAAAAAAAACCTTCTCATTTCAAGTTGGAGATGCTTCTTTTAGAGCTTTGCTTGTCTTGATACAAGAAGTTAATAATATCTTGATTTAGCTACCCATTTAAATAAGCATCTAACTTTAAACACAGAGCAGTCTTGGATTATTTCAGGAAAACTATGCTGCTCTTAAAGTTAGAAGCATGTTTAAATGTGTATTGTCAATACACGTTACCATCTCAACTTAGTTGACTCCAGAAGATGTTTCCAACTCCCTGCCATGACTGTGGAGAATAAACTAAAATCCAGAAGGCCCCAATGGCTTCTATGGCTTTTCTTCCCAGACTGAGCAGAGTGGTCCTACCTCAGTCAGGATTTGTTAAATGATAAAGATTATTCTATAGTGTGAATGTGAGGAATATTTTTGTCTCACCATCTGCAAGAATAGTGATTCAAATGTTATCACCTTTCTTTGAAATGTCCTGAACTCTGCAAATTTTAAAGAAATTCTACATGAAGCCTTCAAAAGTATCTTTTTATAGGTAAAGTGAATTTTAAAAAACGAAATTATGAAATTCCCATTAGCTATTTTTGTCTTTCCATTTGCAGTCAGTTTATGAGCTAGTCAAAATATTTCATCGTTCAAAATCCCCATCAGAAGTAATTTGCTTTTTTCATTTTTTTATTTTATCTCCCAAACATTTTCTGTTCCTCATCTGTGTGCAGCAGATGTCAGCTCTGGGAGAACCCACACGTGGTGGGGATCTGGCTGCAGTGGAGGACAGGACACTCCCACTGTCCTGCACAAGGTGTTGGGCCACTCTCCCCATATGTCATGGTGTTACAACCACTATAGTCAATTCCACTTGATAGCTGAGCATATAATATGAAGTAAAAGAAAATTGGTTAGGTATGTTGGACCTCAGACAGTTAAGCCTTAAATGTAAGTCAGAAAACTTCAAAATCAATGAGAATTTTTACAAGGCAACAATTCAGGGAAAGAGTTCACAGTGCCAAGACAGCTGTGTACTGGGAAGAATCCTAGCTGCTTTTTGGAATAAAGCATATACTGGAAATAATGCAATCAAGCAACTCCTTAAAATGAAAAATTACAGTAAAACATCCTTAAAATAACAGAAGGCTCTGCCAGCAGCTCCAGGCTTGGTATTGGTAATATGCAAGATGCTGCATTTCTTCTGAGTAAGCTATTACTGTCAATTCCCAAGAAAAAAAAAAAAGTATTGACCAGTGTTGGACTTTCCCAGTGTCATAATGTTCAGCCAACATAAACAGTTCTGATCGAGTCATTATTTGTCTCCTTTCCAAGACAGTTTTCCAACGTATGCTAATTTGTTTAGAGAAAAGAATTGTATGGAGGAGGATGCTTATTTAAGCTCAGTATCAGTAATTTTCCCCGGGCAAACAGAAGGAAAATCTTGATAGCAGAAATTTGCAATGTTTTAAATAGCTCCTATAGAAACACTGGCTCTGGAAGGGATATCAAAAGGCTATTTTTTGGGCTGAAACGAGCTGGTTTTGACCTGGGATTGGGATTCCAGCAGGGAGTGGGAGAAAGGAGACACATCTTCATGTTCTTCAGTCTGCTTGTTCATTCTTGGGGGAATCTGTCACACCCCTAGGGATGCTCTGATCCCAGCCAGCTGGAACAGTCTTACAACAAGTCCTGCCAGCCCCGACTGTGAGAATGTCCTGAGCCTTTTTCAGCCATGCTCTCAGCCCTCCACTTTTCACAGGGCAAGGAAAAGGTGGCACAGACCCAGCTCTGCTAGTTTTATATTGCACAAAGACACCTCTGTGAGAGAGGACTCTTGTTTTGGCTGCTTGGGACCATTTTACTCTGCTTGAACGAGGGGTCTGCCCAAGTTCTTCAATTTTGCTACTGAAAATTTCTTAAACTGTTGAAAAATAACACAATAATAGCATTGGAGAGCAGGGAGAGAAGAAGGGGGAAAGCAAGTAAACCCTTCTTATCCTGGCAATGATTTAGAGCCGTGGATCTCTCTGCACATTAGGCAGCACATCCCCACAGGGGTTGTAGAGACAAGTTAGGTGAGGATGAAAGGAAGATCATATCACCTACTTTCTGTACATGCTTCTGTGCAGATCAGATAATCCTGTCATGCTAAAGGATTGCCCCTTCCAAGGGGCTGGCTCCACTTGTATGGGGGGAAATGTGCACCCAGTGAGGCAGGGATCTCTGCACATCCCCACAACGTGACTGAAGAGGTGCATTAAAGCCCCCTAAATGACTCAGTGCCTCCCCCACCTCACAGACATAATCTTTACTCTGCTCTAATTCCAGCACCTACTTGGCCCTCAGCCCAGTGAAAGGCTCAACCTCTTTCCAGACCTCAGACACACATTTACATACACTGCAGCATGTCTTGTGTATGTTAGAGGACCTGCTGTATAATTTTAGTGCCTTTCCTTTCAGTGAGGTCATGGAACTATGGGCACCCTGGGAAAAAAATAAAATGTTAAGTATAAGGAGATGGAGTCAGATTTTTAAAGATACTTACATAGGTGCCAGCTGGTTTTCTAAGCTGCTTTAGCCCCTAATTTCAGCTGACTTCAAACAGCTTTGAAAATCAGACTTTAGTAGCCTGAGTTGATTTTGCTGACTGTGAAATAAATCTCAATTGATTTCTGGAAGTGTGAGTGAGCAAAGAACACCCTCAGCAGCCTTTGACTTTAGATGATGCTCAGTGCCCCAGAAATTAGGTCACTCAGTGCTCAGGAAGATCACTGAAAAATGCAGGCACAGACAGAAGTGGGTAGTGTTTGCTGGGGTGACTTGGGAAAGCAAGAAGTTAGTCCCTGGCCAAATTGGCCAGGACTGTTCCCAGGGGACAGGTTCTGTCCCATCAGAGTCAATTGGACTTTTTCATTGGCTCCTTGGGGTTAGCAGTTTTGCCCAGGACTGCTTTTGCTGCCAGAAATTGTCAAATCCACTGGACATTCTTTTTTTCTTTCTATTGAAATGCATAACAGAGTGATGGGGTACTCAGTTATAACATTTGCAGAGGACAAAGCTGTGGCCAAAAAAGCCTCTTTTCCTGCCTATCCCTCATATCTTACAGAACTGAATTTATTTTTCAAAT
This sequence comes from Agelaius tricolor, assembly GCF_023055355.1. Taxonomy (NCBI): domain Eukaryota; kingdom Metazoa; phylum Chordata; class Aves; order Passeriformes; family Icteridae; genus Agelaius; species Agelaius tricolor. The sequence goes on along the minus strand of NW_027269276.1, from coordinate 4,980,571 downwards.
ACAAGATCTCTCATCTTCTGTTTAGTTTCCAAGTCTTAAGGGCTGATAGAACTCAAAACAGCCTGGGAGAACTCGCTGTCTTTATTTTCTTAGATTTGCCGACAACTTATTAAACAGACACAAACCCCACTCTTTAGGCAGACAAGGCAGCCTTTCAAGTCAGTCCAAGATCACAGGTCAACGAAAAGCCAAGAAACAAACTCAGCTAGGCAACAAGGCCTGAAAAACTAAAAAATATTGTTACCTCAGAAAATGGAGGCAGTCATAGTCAGGAGGGACCTTTTCTTGAGGCTTTCTTTCCACACACTTCTGTACAAAAAAACAGCTACAGGTGCTCCTAGCTTTTGACTTTTTGCACTGGGGAGATGCCTAGATCAGATTGAGCCAGTCTGACTTAAATACCGAAAGCAATCTAGCATAGATCATAGGCCAGATTATTTTGTTTCTCCACAGCCCTCATGTCCCAGGTCTAACATTTATTTTTCTTCCAAGTGTAGAATTCCCGTTAATACATTTTTAATTAGCTCATTCATCCTCTGTGGTGTCGTTACCACCAGTCCACCGCAGAGAAGGAAAGGGAAGGGTCAAGCTGGACAAATACGAATGACTTGGGATGTTCTGCTCATTGTTGGAGGAGTGAGTCACTGTACAGGAGGACAGACACATCCAAAGGGGCATTCCACAGCCAGGGAGCTTAATACCAGACAGAATATCCTAAACAGTTGAACTTGGCTATGGCCTACCAGGTTCAAATGTGAGCAGAAGTCTCCCCGTTCCTAAATTTCCTCCATTGCTGTCTGCAGTGGTAAAGATGCTGCTATCTAAAAACTGCCTCCAACAAATATTTTGATTCTATCTACATTTCCAGGTGAAATGCTTATGGTTCTGGTTACAAGACAACAAAGGAACTAATGAATGACTATTTTGCAAGGCAATTGCTTGCAGACGCATTCTCACAACTTTTCTCCAGGAAATTGCCACAGAAAATTCAAGCCTTCTGCCTGGTGTAGATCTTGTGGGAGTATTTAATTTTTTAAGAGGTGGTGGGGTTTTAATTCATACATTTTTCAGTTTCTTTCCAAGCTTTTCAGACCATTTCCAGCTATCCCACGAGAAAGAGAAGAAAGCCACCATAACAAAGCAGGAAAAAAAATTACAGCCCACCTCGTTGCTGGGGAAGAGGTACCAGGGCTTGGGTTTCATCTCTCCTCCCTTTGCCCTCTACTACCTCTAGCCTGTCCCCACCCCCAGGGGAAGGAAGGTGGTTCTAGCTGCTCGAGGTAATAAAGTAAGGCCTGGGAGGAAATGTTGTCTTTTGGGAAAAGGCAAAATTGTGTGACTGCATTAAAGTCAACACTATTTATCTTCACCTCTTGTCCTAGGGGACGACAAAGGGACACAACTGTTAGACCCAACCCCTCTGTGCAGCTGCAATGCAAAGAGGGCAGGGACTGGTACTTTCAAGTGTCAGACCTTTTGTGACCAACTACTAGTTTATGAGGCTGATGTCAAGCATCTCACTCAATGAAGTCTTTGTCCTAGGTGTATAGGGCAGGACAGTGGAAAAACTACCCTGTCTTATATCCCAGGCTCATCCATCTTCTGCTCACCCGGTTGCTCCATTTTTATTTTTTTTTTAGGCTACTCGTTGCATTGCTAGTAAGGATTCCCCCCTCCCGGGTTAATGTACTGGAAAATTGCTCTGCATGTTTATGTGGAGGTCCCTTCCAACTGAAAGAGAAAAGGAAAGAGGAAAAAAAGACTATTTTGAAAGAAGAATATTTTTCCCACTGAACTCACAGGGCAGACCCCAGCTTGTGGGTTCTGACCCTGATTAAGAGAATTTCAATGACCTGCTAGGAGGTTTATTGTGAAGTTTGGCAGAATGCACTTCCGAATGAAATTTTTTATTATTTATAATCACAAAGGTGGATTTGAATGGTCTACATTCCTCTCCTTCATCCGTCTACCCACTTCAAGACCCCATCTTTAAACTACCACAGATCACCTAGGTCCAGTTTGCTTCAGCTCTCCTCCAGCTCCTGGACCACAGCCAGGTTCTCTGTTTTGAACCAGTCCCTGTTGTGTTTTCTTGGGTTTTTTCCCTTTTTATACATTTAAAACCGGGTGGCACAATACAAATTTAACTGTTGCTGACTTTGGGCTCAAGGATAGGGCAACACAAGTGACAGCATGATATGAGATAACTTGTAGCTGCTGCTGGATAAAAATAGACAAAATACACTCCTACAAACAAAAAGTTTCCAGGGTTGAGGCTTTTTTTAGCTGAAATTAAACTTCACGAGGTCTCTGGGTTTTGAGCTAAGGCTAACTTTGGACAGAAGTGAAATACCACAAATGTCACAAACAGTGTCTGTAAACAAGCTAAAAATCAACATTCCTATTTTCCCAGGTCCAGAAATGCAGCCACTTGCTGAATGTGCCTGGATACTCACAGTCATGGACTGAACCTCATAAGTGGCTGGGATAAAGACAGGTACTAAAAGGAACTTCTTAATGCACTGAAAATGTTCAATGCCCATTGTTAATGGTCAGGTGCTTTTCTGTTCCCTTTAAAGGGGGCAGTATTTTTTGTCCTTTGCTAAATGACATAAACATAAGAATAAAATCTTTCATCTAAGTCTGCCTCCCCAAAGCTCCCCAACGTATGGTGAAAAATATCCACAACTGCTTATTTATCCTTATTTCAGCAACAGTGTGTCCTAGTGCCTAAAAAATAACATCTTTTTAGTTAGTAGGGGGAAAAAAGGAGACTTTTGTTAGTAAAAGGCCTGTAGAACACCTTCCTTTGGTTCCAGAGCTTCCAGTTGGAGGAAGGTCTTTGCAGTTCTGGGATTATAGTTCATAAAGTGATGTCATTTCTGGTTATCGATTCCCAAAAGAGAAATTCAAACACAGCTGTGAGGGGGCATTAAGTCCTCCTGTATACAATAAGGAATTTCCATTCATGGGGTTTTTTGGTCACAAAAACTACCACAGAACTTTGAGCGAGGCCCTATCCTTTCTGTCAGCTTCTGGTTACATCTTGGCATTTGCTTTTTTCATTACTAAATAAAGATGCAGGCAGGGACCAGGGGCTTGCTCCAGGTGTTTATGACTGACAAGTGTGCCCAGACCAGAGAGTGGACTGAGCCTCACCTCCCAGAGCAAGGCTTCCACCCTTCCTACTCTCCTTTTTAGGAGTCAAGTGACGTCCAACACCTCATGACCTCAAACCCTGGCCAAACCGTTGGCATGGCTGACCTGTTTATTTGGGTAGAGCATAAAAGAATTTTGGCAAAACTGACAAACCAGGCTCAGATAAGGGGAAACCTTCAAGTCAAACACAAACATTAATATGAACACCCCTAATCTCCTGGTTTGTCCCCTTCCCTAGGCAAAGGTCAGGAGCATTTGGTCCCCACAGACCCTTAACAAGCAGATGTTACTGTAACATGCCCAGGGAATCAAGCATAAATACGACCCCTGACCCCAGTTGTCAGCTGATCCGCTGAGGCTCTTAGAAATATACTCTTAACTTTTATAAATTCCCACTTTTTCCCACCGTCCCACTCCATTCTTTCCCTCCCCTCTCCCTTGTGTCTCCCAGACCCGGAGCTGCTGAGCGGCGCTTGCACAGTTGCTCGTGGCCTGACCCCTCTCTTCACCCGGGTCAAAGGCCTGGGACCCAGGGCAGGGCTCTTTTCTTGCCAAAGGCCAGCTGATGAATCATTCCCAACTTGAAGGGAACAGAGGAGAGGGGAGGGGTTTGTCTCTCAAAAGGCCCTCAAACAACTGTGGCCTATATATCAGCATTTACACTATTCTGACACTCTCAAAAATTCACTTTCCTTTCTGGGAATGGCAACAAAAAAGTGAAGGGGGAAGGGATGGAGGAGCCGAGAGGCGCTCCCTGGACAGCCTGGTCCTGATGGCAGGAAAGGGGTCTCCCTTTGTCTGAAGGGGGATGCTAACTGAGTATCCTTCATTTCAAAAAATGCTATTTTCTATTTAAATAGAAAAATGTGGGAGGAAGGAAAAGGGGCTTTCCAAGGAAAGTTTTACCAAGCTGCACCAGACAGACCGGGTCCTGTCAGACAGGGCAGCTTTGTCCAGAGGTGGGATCTGCCAGTGTTTCTCAGTACTCAGGGGAAAGCCCCTTCTCCTTCCTCTCAAGCCCCATGTGGGGTTCAATCTTTCCCCTGTAACATCCAACCTCTCTTCCTGCCAGATGATCCACTGCAGACCTGCAGAGCTCATCTACACAGAAACCTTCCAGTTCTGGACTGTGTCACACTGTCTACCTCAGAGGGACTCTCATTCTGAATGAGCTGCAGGAATCACAAAAACCAAACCCAGACACCTTCCAGCTCCACCGAGACATTGCTTGGGTTTTCCAGAGTATCCACCCTGGCGTGTGTGACTCAGGCCTTTGAGCATCTGGAGACCGCAGGCGGAGGGATGCAGAGCGCTCCCGAGCTGATGTTTATTTTTGTTTGATTCCCTTCACCTTTCATAAAATGGCAGAGACATTTTTTGGCCTCACACCAGGCTTTGATTTGAAGAGGGGATTTCCCTGTGCGGTTCCCGTTCTGTCTGGGACACTGTTAAACTGTAACTGCAGGGGATGACTTTTACCCCTGGATAACAGGATGCATGGGGCTGGGTTTCCACAGCACCTTGGCAATGGCTGCCTTCCCAGCTGGCCTTTTGCTCACTTCCACCCAATAATTTGATGGTAACATCACATGAAACGACATGGGTCTTCCTTTATTAGCAACAAAAATATATAAACTATTAGTTTCCCTTTGTCAAAACTGGGTCCCAGCCCAAAGAGAGGGAAGGGGAATCTCCCCACTCCCAGTGCAGTTGAGGGTTTTGCTCAGCCTCATTTTCTACTTTTCACCTTAAATACATACCATTATTTTTTCTGCAGCTGCTCTTTTAGAAGCACTTTTTTGTGCAAGGTGATCACTTTCATAGTTTAGAAATGTTAAAATATCACACAGAGCATTATCCAGGTCTCTTTCCTGCAGGATTTTGGCTAGACGTATGTGTGTCAGCAAATTTCAAATATTCTCCACCACACATTTGATTGCCTCCTGACTGAGTTATGAATATGGTCTTCTGGTACTTTCTGAATTTAAATCCTTTATTTGTCTTTGGTGTCCTTGTTTAGGTGGATGTCATTACAGTTTCCCAGTTCTTCAGGGTAAAATCTGCCATTTACCCCACTCCCTGAACTGATGGCTTACTGGATATCAATGACAATATGGGGCTTGATAACAATAAGCCATCAGTTACTGTAAATCTGTCCCAATCATTTTAAGACAGAAGAGCAAGACTTCATACATATGACAGAGGGTTTGCCTATTTTATTGATTTTAAAAGTTGTTTTTTTTTTTAATTGACATACATGTTTATTAGGATAGGAAGTTCGAGGATGGACGTGACCTACATGCCTTGGAAAAAGAAAGGAGTTTAAAATTTAAAATACACAGCAGTGAAGCTGGGCAACACATTCTATAAAATCACAGTCTTGATTTAATAGTCTATCTAGTGTGGACAAGTAAGAAACATGGGTTTGTTCACGCAAAGACATTGCATCCTGGTTCCAGAAAAGTCAGTGAGAATTTTGCCATTAACTTTAAATGAAACTAAGGCTTCACCTCAAAGCTTTTAATCAAAAAGTGTGAGCTAGCATGTTCAAACAATGCCTTCGGATCCTAGTCAAGGCAAAGTCTGGGACTCTGGCAGGAAAGAAGGCTCTTATTCAAAAGCTTTTCATGCAATCTCCTGGTTACAGAGAGAGGGCTGCAAGCCCCACTTCTGACCTCCTGGGCTGCTGGTCATTCACAGCCTTTTCCCTCAGCAATATCCAGCTTTTTAGTCTATCCTGCAGTGACCTGGCAATAAAAGAGCACATCTGCATGAACCAGCAGCTCAGTTACTGTCATTATTCCTCCTTGGGACACAGAAAAATCTCTTTTCTTCACCACTGTCCAACTTGTGCAAAACTCAGCAACAAATTTCTCCTCTCTGCCGCACAGGTTGCACTTACTGTGGGTGTCTCCACAAGTACACTTATCTTTATCTGCACTCTCTTGATGTACAAGCCCTGATGGTTATCCTTGAGATGACCCTATTTTGTTCAGATAGGTGCCTATGCTTATCTGTAAACCATCTAATAAGAATCCCATCATCATGTACTAGGTCAGCAAATGATTTATACTTCAAATCTTCACCTTTCATTGTAAATAAAGAAATAAAACAGGCATCTAGGGGAATGCAGTAAGTAGACTAAGAGAATATTTGGTCTCAGCACGGTCAAAAATTATTTGTGTGCATAAACATCAGAAAGAGAATGAAAATCTCAGAGTTCAGTGGACTGGAGGTTATTTTCTGGTAGTCTGACTTTGAAATCTTAGTAGAAATGAATTTTCTCAAGACTCATTGTCCCTCCAGGGGCATTTTATCACTTTATAAAATCTTCAGATGGTCCAGTAGCATTTGTTTTCCTGAGACTGTTTTTGTCTGTGCCGGGTGCAGCCCATGATGTAATTTCAAAACTGTATACAAGCCCTAATGGAGAGAGAATCCACAAAAGTACCCACAACATTTCTGTACACATAACTCACAATTTAGATCAAGGCAGGAAATGTTTTTTCCATTCCATGTGTAAATACGACATTTTTAAAAAGCTTTCCTATCTCAAGTCAAGACTAAATGTTAAATAGCCAGTATTTTTAGAAACCAAAATTCCACACATTCACTAAGGAGAAGAGGATTTAATTTTTCTTCTAATTCTGTATTTTTTTTTCACGTTAATTTTCCTTAACTTAACTGACATTGCAAACAAAACAACAGAGGCAATGGAAGAATTCCAGGCAGTGGAAGAATTTTTAGAAAGTACTGAAGTAGAGCAGTGTACCAGTTTCATCAACCCATTTTTTTTTTTGAACAATTTGGCATCTCAGGCAAGGAGCACTGTCGATTGGGAGAGAATATGCTGACAAACCTCCTCTGCTGACAAACCTTGTTTGCCTCCACCACAGATGCATTATTTAGGTTCAGAAATACTTCTGAGTACATTTGCTGCTGTGTGCACATCTCTGAATAGGTAGGAGCCTATGGGGAACTCCTGAAAAACAGGTACATATGTCCTGGGTGACTCCCTGTGGCATGACACAGGGCAGAAGGACAGTGAATTGTGAGGGAAAAGGTAATTTGTGAGCATGGCCTGATTCTACAGATCTGCTCCTTCAGACAAGGGGGTGGTGTAAGGCACAAGTTTGAGGATTGTCCCCAAGTCAGGGGGCAGAGTGCAACTGATCCCCTCCATGGTTTAAAACAGATGAGATCCAGGTCCTGTGGGCTCTCCCCACATCAAAAGTCAGTCTTCGGAAATCAGAATCTTCCCATCAGTCTAATTTCTTATCATTGCATGGTTTCAAACTTGTTTCCTGCTTTTTTCCTCTGTTACTTTTTGCAACACGGTCCCCAAGGTCTGATTTATTTATTTTGCCCAAATCTCATGCCTAAACCATTTTTATTAGCTAAAAAACCATTAAATTAGATTGAACAAAGCTGCTAAGGAATGACAAATCTTTTTTTCCTACAGATTAAATAACACTTATGGGAAAATAAAAGCTGCATGTAATTCAAGTTTCCAAATTTTTGCAGACTTCTGGAGTTTTCTTCCTCCCCATTTACTTACCTTCTTTTAGATCTCTAACCTCAGTTACTAATACACTGCACAAATAGCAGGAGTCAAGGTTGAGGGCACAAGCCTAACAGGTGAAAGGTTGAATAAATTGAAAGTCAGAAAGTGCACTTTTCAAGGAAGAAGTTGAACAGGTTTGGGACTACTCAAACACCCACAAGCTGTTGTTCTCTACTTGGCCAGGTCAGTGCTGACATTACAGTTTAAGTGATCACATGTTTTTTCTTTCATTGGCTTTCTACACTGTCTATCTAATTTTGTCCTTGCCCTTGTAAACCTTTATCTTTTACTGAGGGATATCACTCTTCTCATTCCTCCCTCTGCTGTCTGTCCTTCCCCTTTTTTTTTTTTTTTTTTGCTTGGTTTTGGGGGTTTTGGGGTTTTTTCCCCTCTTTTTGCTTTTGCCTTTTATATATGTGTGAATGCTAAAAGAGTGAGTATTGGGGGTTATTTAATATCTGCAATACTAGTGCCACTGTTCACCTGTGCTGAGAGAATCTACACTAAGCCACACCACACTGAATTTCAAAATCTGTTCTGAGTCCTTGAAAAAAAAATTCCCTTAGCTTCATATTTCAGTTAGTTTTTGGATCTGATGACAGTAGAAAAAGTAAAGCAAATTTTCCCAGTCTGGATATGTTAACACTGAGAAAAATCTATAACTTTCTGTCTAAATAAGGAGTCTTTTTGTTCTCTGCATGGCACTGTCTTTGTTGTTGTGTTTCTTTTTATTTGTTAACAAAATGGGAAAAAAATATTAATTCCAGCTATAAGGAACAGAGAAATTTCTGAATTATTTCTATATCTATTATAGATACTTTTTCTGATCTAGTTAATTGTTTAGGGTTTTTTTATTCAATGTCATGAATTTTAAGCAATTGTGCAAAAAATACTTGGATTCAGATAGAATTAAGGTAGTAGATGCAAAAATAGAGAAAGTTTCCCAGATGCATGATAAAATTGTGAAAAGCTGGTTCCATATGTATTAGCAGGACTGGGGCAAGTATTTTGTCTCCCAAGACCAGGACTATTTTCTGTTGAAGTCCTTTGCCAGAAAGAAGGTAGAGGTGAAGCAGTAGTGACTGAAGACAGATACTGAGGCAAGGTGGCTTGCAGTTGCTTTTGATTCCAAGATATCCAAGGAAAATTTCCATGTGCAGGCCTCCCTCTTTCATTTTGTTTTCCCCTATGGCATGCTCATTGCCTAGCAATCATATTTCAGCTCCTGTGAGGAATGGAGACAGTCTGGCCATTGCTATCAGAAGCAAATGGTGTTTAGAGCTAATGACCAAATCAAAAATTCCCTGTATGAGATCCAGAGCTTACTCCCAGGGAGAAACTAGCAAGAGACCAAATGGACACATGGGGCCAAGCGCACCCTGTGCTTGACCCCTGGAAAACTGTCAGGGAACGTCAAATATGAAGAATGCCAAACATCCAGCAGTCACTGGAGCCTCAGCTGGCTTGCAGTGAAATCCCACAGGAATTTCAAGGCTGCCTCTGCTAGAAAGCCAGTTCTGACCCTGTTGCAGGAGAGGTGAGTCCCTTCCATCTGAAAGGTGGATGAGCTGCTTTGCTGAGAGGGCCTCATGGATTGCTGGGATCACTATCCTGTCCTAGGCTGGAGCTCAAGTTGCCATCTGGGAAATCTCAGTGAACTTGAAAAAGATAATTTTTTCCCCCCTTGAATTAAGTGCTGAAGTTTTCTTTTTACAGTAGCTGGAAAGCAAACATTTGCAAAACAAGGAGACTTCCTCATGCCACAGAACAACATTACCACAGAGGAACAGCAGCTTAAGCTGTGCTTCCCCGTGTTCAGGATATGTACTTTGACCATAGGCCATTCATCATGTGTGCAGCTATTGCTGGTGGTTAGACCACAGACATCCAATTGCTCAGAATTAGCTCCATGACATTCTCTGGTTAAGTCGGTGCACATGGCAAAATACATCATATATTTATGGTTAAACTCTAAATGCCACTCTCAAGAAGTCCTTTCAGCAGGAGCTGTCTCCTGCAGTCAGCCAGCCACCAACTTGTCCTCTGAGCATGGCTGCTTCCAGTGTCTTTTTTCCTGGTCTTATAGAATTAGAAATGTAAGTACCTGGAACAAGGAGAGGAGTAGGCTCAGGCCTGATGGAAATATAAGGGCTGAGAGCTGTGATCATGTTACTGGACAGACAGCACGTGTTGTTTTGACTGAGCCTGGAGTGGAAAGGCCACATACAGTTAAGATGCCAAAGGGCCACATATATTTCAGCTACCTTTGGCCCACCAGCAAAGTCAAAGTTGGGCATTGCAAACACCAAAAGCATCCTTCAAGGCTTTAGGCAACATCTCCATTCCAGTAAAGAGAGATGAATATAAAGCTGTGGTTTTATTAACCCTACAAACAAGCACTACTGTGGCCATGGGGTGTCTTCCACATGTGCAGAGAAGGCAGTGCACTCACTTCTGAGCCACACTGACCCCTTTGCATTGGCTGCAGTTGTTTCATGAGTAATAATCCCTCTCATAACAGGGAAACCCTCATCCCAACATCTCTGCATGAAACCACCCCAAGATGCACTTTGTGCTCCAGGACAACTGGCCTCCAGTCAGATGGTAGATTGAAATTCAGGTTTTCAGTGTACCCACAGGTTTGGGGAGGGTCTGTGTGTACAATTATAGTTTTAAAAACCCACAATGATAATAATATTCCCAGCACCCTATAGGGAAATTATATACAGCTCCTAGGATAAACTAAGACTGGAGCAAAAAGAAAAGAAGAGGGCAAGAAATTTGTACACTTTAGGTTTCACATTCAGTTGATCCTAAAGACCTGATTCAGCTCTGGCAAAGGGAACTACAGGTACCCAAAAAAAAATTGTCCAAAAAGGGTTGTTTGTTTTTGGTTTGTTTATTTTTAATTTCTCAAACAGCTAAAATTATCCCGTATGCTGCAAAGAGTCAAGAAAAGCCATATACATGTATTTTCAATTTGACCCAAGTATATATATTCATTGAACAGTCTTCTTTCTGTTAAGTGAAATTTCAGGTATGTGAAATTACCTCACCTCACAAAATTCCCTTACTTTCACAACACTAATTGTAAGTAATTACTTGTGCTGTTCCTTTAAGAATAAGAACATTATCAACCAGCCCACCTCAGGGAATAAATATGCATCTCACTTTGATGAAATTTGCACACAATACAGGTCAGGTAGTTAATGAAGCCATAAACCATAATATGTCTGAGGCCCTAAACATCACCTTATTCATTTGGCCTTGGTGTTTAAGAGAGCAGGAGATGTTTATTGCCATGAGACACCCTCCTCGCCTTTAGGATCACCATTCATAGCCAGCTCTTTGTAAATAAACATATAACCTTTGCAATGGTAATTTAAGACTGTGCAGTAAAGAAGATGCAGTGAGTGCATGGAGAGTGGAAGAGAAGATAAAAAACCTCATGAATAAAGTCGAAGGCTGCAGGCTAAGGTGTTTATTAAGTCCCAAGCTGTTTTTTTCCTCCACTTTTCCTCTCTACTGAAATAAAAACAATGATTGCTATGATGCTCTAAAATTAGAGCACATTTGTCGTTTTTAAAAGCAGCTAACAACTGAACTTCAACTGTGCAACAGCATAATAGGTGTAGAAAATAGATCTGCCCCAGGCCTAGCCTCTTCTGTTGTGTAATCAGCCAGTAAGAAAGCAGGAGATCGGACCAGATAATGTCAGTTTTCCACTTCAGAGTGGCAAAGGTATAAAAGGTATACATTAAAATGCATCAATGAAATGCTGCAGTCCATCAGACTGGCTTCCTGGGACAGAGAGAGTTCACTTTCCAGCCACGGTGCCATGTCTTTAGCATGTGTCACAAAAAAACACCTCTGCACTAGAATGAATGAAACCCTGAATCATAAAAAGGCTTTGCATTTCAGCCCCAGGATGTCAAAGTGTTTTGCAAGGAGGCATGAATTAAACCTCCCAGTGTCCTGAAAGGTAGTGAAAGAAGATAACCCTGGCTGGTTTATGGTAAGGAAACCAGCACATGGGGCCCTGACCAAGGGCACGTAGCAAGTGTGAGACAGATATTAGATCTGATCTCTGCTCCTGTGCTTACTCCTTCTTTTTCTTACTCTGAAAAATGCTGTAGCAGTTTTCTTAAAAATCCTAATAATTCTCATTAATCATTCTCCACTTTTTTTACAGCAGAAAACCTCTCCATGTTCACATGTCAGAGAGATTCAAAAAGTACTGCAAATCATCTGTTTTACCACCAAATCATGATGAAATCACGTGTCTCTGTGTCTTGCTAAACAGCCTGTAAAGAACACGGTGAGCCTTTAACTTCACAAACAGCACAAACACACACCCCATCACTGCCTTGCCTGAAACAATGCGTGCAAACACAGCCATGCCCAGTTTGTGACTTAATTACCTATTGCTATCTCTGTGAGGGAAGGACTTTTTGATCCATGGAAATGTTTAGCACTGTGATAGTGTGAATTCTTGGGTGCAATCAACTTGTTGAATCACAGCAGCTTTCAAGCAAACTATTTCACTCAATTAATTTATTTGTGACAGCTTCAAGAAACCTCGAGGCTGATCTACTTGTCCATTCTTGGCAATGGACCCCAAAAAAAGGATCCTTGAGAAACAGCCAATGGCAAATATCAGGAATAGGATATGATCCCTTTCCCCTTTGGCAGTGTACAGTGTGCTCAGCAAGGTCTATCATCATTGTCACTTCAACAGCTCACAAACCAGAGAGTGCCACACCATGGGACAAGTGATTTATGCAGAAAAATCAATTACTAGTTTGCATTGGGATCACAGAGTAAATAGCTGAGGTATTCTGGTGAATATCATCTCATCCTTTCCAAATATTCACACAGTTTGGTACCTCCAGAGAAGTTCCACACCCCGTTGCATCCAGATCAGCCAGTGCCTGTGGGTTACAGCACGAACCAGCCCTGCTGGGACTGGCTGCTAACAAGGAAAGTGGATAGATCCAATAATAAATGTGCTATAATGACATAATAAAAGTTTGGGAAATTGCGGGAGTCGTGTTTCTCATTCAGAAGCAAACTTAAAACAAACTTGAAAGCCTGCAAACATCACAATTTTTGTCTGGTGAAAAAGTCCCGACTGAACAGCCCAGTGAAATGACTTTGCAGGAGTATATGAAAGACATACCACAGGCAAATTGAGATACAAAGTTTGAGTTTTTGATCCTAGAGAGAGAGAATAATGTGTCCCTCCATTTATCCATGAACTCTGCAGCTGGCAGGGGCTGAGTTCTGTTAGTAATTACCATGAACAGATGAGGGAAGATTTTTTTTTCCCGCTTTTATTTTGACCTGCAGTTAAAGAAAATTTGCTTGTTTTATTTTAGGTTTAAAAATGATGAGGCAGCATCAACCTGTGTTTCACCCCAGAGCTGTTGATTTTCCCCTGTCTTCTCCCCCTCCCTTCCTTTCTTCCTCCCCTCCACCCCCCAGCATCTTAATTTATTTCAGACTATGAGTGTGCAGATTCCCAATTTAGTGGGAACAGTTTGCTGCCAAGGCCCTTCAGGGGCTTTCTCTGCAGTTTATTTCCTTAACTACAAGCTTCAGGTTGTTTTGTGTGTGCGAGTGGTGGGGAAGGAAGGAGGGGACTGCATTCCTTCCTCCAAATTTACAACATGAAAAGTTTGGATTTGCTTTTAGCCAAGTAAGTTTTGTCCTTCCTTGTCCTGCTCTGTATTTTGTTTTTCTCTTCCTTCAGCAAACACCCAGCTGGCAGCTTCAGTGACTCACAGAGGAAAAGTATTAGACACATTTCTTGCTGAAATGATTATTTGCCTCTGCTCCCTCTTTTTCCCTGTGTGAAATAAGTGCTCACAGAAGGGTGACAGGGACAACCCTGGGTTCATGCCTGCTTTTCCACTGCTGCAGTGGGAATATATTTTTGAGAAGATTTCCCTTCTTCTTCAAGGTGGAATACCATAGTAGCCCTGCCTGAATCCATAGTAGGTGGGACCAGAGGTATACTTAAAAAAAGCACTCTGGAATTTCTTAAAAACCTTTGATTTTAGCAGCAAAACTAGAAAAATCTCAATTTTCTTGAGCACCTGATGTGCCACCAAACTATTGAACCTGCCGACCTCCTTTTTTCCTAATGGGAATTTTGTCAGGGCCAAAAATGATGATGAATTATCCAGTCAGCCAGAATATCTGAACCACATGGCTGGGGCAAGGGGTGGCCCGGGCAAAGACCCCAAGTGGTCCCCAGAGTGTCCCATGGCAGTGTCCCATGCTGCCAGAGCCTGGCCAGCAGTGGTAGCACCCAGCATGATCAGCCCAACAGCCCCAAGGATTTCCCAGGCGGAAACACAAGAGGTCTTGCCTCGCTCCAAGTTTTATAAAATGTTGGTTGCTGTTCAAATGGGAGTAAAGCCAAAAGGATAACAAAAACCAAACCTGTTTCCTGCAAACTGGGAAGCCTGCTGCTTTCTAGCCAAGTGCTGTAGCAGCCTGCTGCCTTCTAGCCATGGGACAGCTCAGGAAAGGGACAAAAGGTCCCCTTGGGTGATGGTCCCATCCGAGGGGTTGTTCCCCACTCCAGTGAGCAAAGGAGAACGTTCACACAGCCTTTTCTCCCTGCATCACCTTCTCCAGAGCCCACCCCAACAGGAGTTATTATTGGATTTGCTCTGTTTCTGGGATCTCCAGAGGCACATCCCTTCCAGAAGGGGCCATGGAAAAGGTGAAAAGTGGAGGAGACTGCCACAATAACTGATAGAGCTCCAATGCCATAAGGGTATCAAACACTCAACCCAAACCCTGATCAATCCTTAGAGGAATACACATATATAATTTCAAGCTGTTGAACTACTAGAAATGAAGAGTAAGCACAGGAAACCCCAGCATGTTATCAACAGTCTTTGAGCAATAATAAGAGAAGGTTCATTTCATGGAGGAAATTATTTAATCCAAACTATTCACTCAACTCCAAACACAGGACAGCAATACGAGAGGAATATGAAAGTAGCTTTATTTCCACAAAAAAAAAATAATAATCCCAAGCAAGTTTTCTTTAGGGAAAGCAAAGTTTCCCTCCCATTAGCCCACTTCCTGCAATTCCACAGTGTGATTGTGTGTTGGGAATATACCCAAATTTATTTTTATGTAGATTACAGTGGTCTCATGTTTCCTTAATACAGTTTCATAGCTGATTTCCTTTGCCCATGTTAACCCAAAATTGTTTAACATATGCCTCACAACCAGCCATTGTCAGGCTCGGGTTAGCTTAGGGACTCTTCTTTTTCTGGCTCATTGTAGAGGGGAGTAGGGGGTAGAGGTTTTTGCAGGAACTTTTCTTCATGCTGTTTCAACTGATGAGCTTTAAAGCTACACAGAGTATTTTCCACATTCCCAGGGATTTCCACACATGGAAGTTTTTTACTTGTCCCTTTCCTCCTTTTATTTAGTTACCACCTGCTGTTGTCCAGTGTTTCAGGTGATTGCAAGGGATCTGCTTTATTCTTTTCATGGTTACCAATAAAGAGTTAAACATAAAAAGGGTTTTTATAGGGCTGATTCAGAAGACATGAGGGGGACTTTCAGCAACTGGTCACTGTGCTGGCCCAAGCCATTCCTGGAGGTAGCTCCTACATTGCATAGGATGGTGTGAGGAGTGGGAGAAGTGAACATAAATAGCAGTGAGATTTGTCTCTATGACAAACCACCTCTCCTTCAAGCCCAACAGCATCACTTCTCTCAGACTAGGTCTGACACAGGACTATGGCAATAGTTCCTACGTGATCTGCTCTCCATCATCTCAGGGGAAGAGCAAAAACAGAGGCAGGGAAAGAGGAGACAGACAGCAGATCACACTGAGAAGGGGAAAATTCTAGCCCAGAAGAATGGGGGGACCAGATCAAAAAGAGGAGAAAAAAAAAACAACCCCATGTGCCATCTGCAAGTCCTTTGTGGTCAAGTCATGGAACAGTGGGACACAAAACAGGAGATGAGAGAAAGAGATATTTCTGCATTTGTTCCCCTCCTTCTAGTGCAATGTATATTGGATCAGTTCACCCAGTTTTTCTAACTCAGGGAACAGATGGTGTCATATTTGAATATAAAATGAGTTTTCATTTGCTTTGCCATAAAAAAAAAAAAATAACGCAAACAAACAAGAAAAAAAAAAAGAGCTCACCCAAAAATGATGCTATAGGTTTTTTTACAGACCTGTGGTCTCAGTTACAAGCTGAGCTTATTTCAGTTCCCGGATCTAATTTGTGGTCTATTATGGTCCTTTTATGCCTGCAGATGTACAAAATGAAAAAAAGTCCCTTCTACAAATGGAAATACTTTTCTACTTAGACAATGTTCATGTTTTGGGGAAAAGTGAAAAACTGTTTAACCACATTTGGCAGCAAAATTCCAACTGTACAGGCACAGAGTTTGCTGTTGTTGGTCTGTGCTGTGTAGCTTTGAATTCAATTAGAATTCAAACCCGCTCCTTTTTTAAGTTTCTGTTATGTTACTGGAAACAGCTTCCGAAATGTATATTTTTCTCATGGCTCCCCTTGTCAGGACCTGTGAGAAGGAGTAAGAAAACACAAGAGAGAACCTCTTCCTATGGCAATCCCAAGACAAAGATGGAGAAACCAGATTAAACAACACAGGATTTATGAGATGGATTTCTGTGGCTTCTGTTCTTCATTTCTAAGGCATGAGTCTCATCCCTGCAGATTAAACCCTCCAGTTGTATGCCAGTGAGACTTCCTAATGTCGTCATGGGAATCAGTGGAGTTAGACAGCCATAAAAGTAAGCTCGTGTAGCAACAGAGGAAGCCAACAGGTCAGATGAACAATCAAGACCTTTTTCTGAGTCTATCTACAGTCTTTCACTTGCATCACTTTTCCCTTGCTATGATGCTTATAAAAGTTTTGGGCTGCTTGCAGGTGCCAAAATATTCTTAGAATAAATTTGCACTGAATTTGAGACAAGCTGACTGAAGACCTCTCCTGAGTCCCTTATTTTCTCAAATTCCACAATTATGATGTTATTACAAGTAGAGCATTTTTTTTCCCTCTTTAATTTACACTCTGCTGGCTTACATATTACCCTCCAGCACATCTATAAAAGACCTTGGCTGCCGAGGTGGGGCAGGAATTGAGTGGTTTAGGATTTGGTAAAGGGATTAAGGAGTCTTTCATTTCTAGGTCACTAGTTCAAGACTGTCATGACTGTAGGCTGTCTACTGACCTGCGTTAAATATATTGGTGGATGTCACTTATTCCCTATCAAAAAATCACCACCACATTTGGCATTGATTTGACTTTATAACAGAGTAGCTTTGGTATGCATTAATCAGAAATGGGAGCATGTTGGAAAGCTCAGATCAGGATGTGAAATCTCCCAAGGTTTGAGAATGGATGTGTTTGGAGTTCTGGTCTGACTTCTCCAAGTGCAAAGTCAAGCAGTGAAATGTGGGTTTCAAATTGTCTAGTAATTTAGAGTTGTTAAGAACCAAGTCCTACTTTTAATTTTAGCTCTGCTGTTTTCTTATGAAAAGCAGCTTCTTTTCCTACTTCCCACCTGTCAAACTGCAGAAAAACTCACAGTAAAATACCTTTCTTCTTATTTAACTTCCAGAGATCCCTGAAGACAGAAAGAAAGGAAAACACAGAAATTAGGAGATTATTAATCTCTCAGTGGTAAAAGGGAACCATTATCACTTCTGGTACATTTTGGCTAAATATTGGGAGAAATGCTGGAAGTTTGACACTTTAAGTTCATCCAAATTAAAAAAAGAACTGTATTCCCAAACAAATTCAAATACTAGACTTTCAAAAAGGTTTTCTGCAACACCTTAGAGGGGAAGGTCCCCTACTTTCTCTTTTTCTCATACAGCCTCACACTCTTCAACAGGCTCTTTGACCTTAATGGGATGCTATTTGCTGATTTGGAGTCTCAGTCCCAGCAGTGAGTTCATAATAAGAGTCAGCTGAAGAAAGGCTCTTTCCCTACCTTCCAACAATTGCACATTTTAAAGCATCAAGCTACACATTGTTTCTGCCAGCTCTCAGAAAGATGTCAAATTGAGTAAAAATTCAAAAAGCAGAAAGCTCCTTGAAAGTGAACTCAGATAAAGTGTTAAAATGCAGCATTATCTCTGGTTGGGAGGCAGCTTTCATAAACAGCACTGAAAAACAATTCAATTAGAAGATAAATACAACCTGGAAACAGCAGGAGAAGGTATGCCGGACATAAATCTGCTTGTGATACTTTTAATTAAAACGGGATGTGATGCAGGACTCAATATGATATTTCCTTCATTCCTGCTCATTATTGGGATTTCAGTTGTGTATTCTGCTCTGTTGTAAGCCTGCACCATCAAGTCCAAGGGAGTTCAGATACAGTTAGCCCAAAACAAAGGCTTAAAGGAGGCAGGCAAGCAGAAAATATTGGGGGAAGGGGAAATTAAAAGAAAGGAGTAAAAAAAAAGAGGGAGATTCCCAGTTGCTTTTGTAAGCACCTCTCACAGCCTCCAGGACGCTGTGGTGACCACATGTTCCATACCTGACCATATTTTGGTTTGGGACCTATTAGCTCTGAGGAATTTTCTTCTTTGAAGTTTGAGATTAAGCATAGGCCTGGTTTTGCTGCTTTGCCTGAACTACTGCCTCCCCCCACAGTGTTTCTGGGTGCTGTCAATAGATCTTTCTTTTTCCTTAATCTCCTCTTGGGATCAGGTGTGTCCAGAAGTTGAGTTTGCTCCTTTTCCCTTGTCTCATTGTGGGCTTCAGCTCTCGGTGGACATAACCAGACTCTGTTTTTACCCTTGAGCTCAGAGAGAAATCCTAAGAGGTGGCTGAGCCTCTCTGCCTGTAGGATGCTGGATGTCCATCAGCCTTTAATCACTGTCTTCCCACTTAAATATTTTGCCACGTGTCCAGTATAACTTTTTTATTAAACCAGCAGCAGCAGAAGGAAGAAAATTGCTTTCTGGTGTTGTAGGGTCAATGATTTCTATCTGTTTTCTCTACTGTGAGAGCATCAAAGATTCTGCCATTTTCTAAGTGATGCAGAAACCAAAATAAACCATTCTTTCACTTCTTTAGGCATGCTTGACTCCAGGTTTACTAACAGTGAGTATGCTACACTGGTGTGAGGGTAAGAAAGTAGGGGTTCAGAGATGCTTCCTCATTCCTGAGTTGAATGCTTCAAGCCACAGCTTTCCCAGATCTGCTTCTTCAGAAATCATGGCCAGCATTTTCCTTGCTAGCTAGAAAAAGCTTAATTTTCAGCTTCAACAAATTAATGTTCCCCATGGAATTGGTTTAGTGAGGAAAATTCCCATTCTACCCAATTATAACTGCAGAAGTAGCAGTCATGGATAGCTGCAATATTTTACATAGCCCTGGTTCTTTGTTTTCTGAGGTGAACTAGGGAGAGAGTTTGATGCTGCACCTGGTTTTGCCTACCTGATCTATCAGGATCTGTACCCCAGCACTGGCACACCTTGGCCTGGCTGAGGCTTTGCCCTGATGGAAAGGAATGTAGGAATTCAGCAAACTAGATGGAGATATTTGCAGGTGATTGGGGAATGAGAAATTTTATTTTTTTTTCTCAAAGAATTTGCTGACAGGCTAAGTATTTCAGGAGTGTGTGGACTGGAGAGAAGGGAAGAAACATTTGACTGTTTATGGGAAGCCTATTTCCCTTGTCTGGGATGTCTGTGCTTCAAGAAATGGTATCATCACAGGCTGGGGATATCTGCTTACAACTTTTGAAGGAGATCTTTAGTCATAATCTATCAAAGCTTTAAATGAACATGAAACCAAGGAGACAAAATGAATAACTCACCCTAATGGAATAGCAGATGGTAAGATCTCACAGCACATCGTGGTAGTGTTCCAGCATCCACTATATAATGTTTCTCTTCCTGAGTGAGAATAGTGCTCATTCTTGTTGTTTAATGTCTACAAGGTCTAGTAGAGACTAAATCATGATAAGAACCACAGACGTTTTGGAAAGCCTGAAATTGGATAAGTGTCAGTCACTATCACCTCCATCAACCTTAACTTCCTTAGTCACAATGCAAACAGCTCTACGTAGTTTTATTTCATCATTTACTGAGACGGGGGAAAAAAATATATCCTAAACACTTCTGGACAGCAGCTGTGGGTGGAAAATATATAGGATGGCGAAGCTTGTGAAGTGTGCAAGAAAAATAGTGCTAGTTAAACATGCCTGAAGATTGGGAATCCCAGGGCGGTCATGTGCTTCGGCTCAGAAAAGGGAGGGATGCTGCATTTCACAACAGAAAGTCTTAAAAATAAAATAAAATAAAAATAATTGCTTTGGGGACCCAAGTTAAAATGCAGGTGTTTTGAGGGGAACATAAACATTTTTTTCCTAAATGAGGCGTTGAGGGCTGGGAGAAGGGCAGTAAAATTAGTGGAATTACTGCCTGATTTTAACCAGATGATTGCTGCAGTTGGACACCAGCGCGGTTTCATTAGGGACTCTAATTTACAAGCCATTCGCCGCATTCCAGGGGAATGCAGCAACTCCCCCCTCCCCACGCTCCCAAAGAATGCCAGCACTGAGCTTTATGGCAGCAAACCTGACTGCACACTTGCTGGCTCTGGGGCTTGTTTTTGTCGTTCTTGCTATTGTGTCTTGTTATTTTAAAGGCCAGCTTGGCTGTAGTGCTGTGGCCAAGCTTTATGGGAAGGGAGAAAGAGAGGCACAGTGCCTTAACCCGGGCAGGTAGTCCCAGGAATCTGTGTAAATCTCCACTGGCGTGGAAAACATATGGTCCTTCTACTAAAGAGGTGTCCTGATTTATACATAATGTGCAATCAGATATATTACATCATTTTGGCGTTAGATACTAGTATATTCCAGATATAAAATGACCCTTTTCCTGGCCTTCCATTAGATCCTAAATTGTCATTAAAGTACAGTCCTGAAAGCCTGAAGCAGGTGAGGTTTTGGCCTCATGTGACCTAGCTCAACATAAATTTGTCTGATCTTTATAGAGGCAAATGGCCTAATGAACACTGTGGATAGAGGAGATTTCCATGTAGCCAGCCCTTGGGATCTGGTATTACTTTCAGAGGTATGAGATTTCTGCCTCAACCCACCTGGCAAAGCAGCAATAACCCCTTTTCTCTAACAAATAACACACAGCCCTCCTTACATTCCTCCTGTTCACCCTTCTTAGCCATCTTCTGGACAAACCCACACAACATTAGAACCTTCCCCTGTACCCCTGAGTTCTACTCCTCTGCCACAGTGCAAGTCACCAAAGCCAAAGAGGGTGATAGGAATTCTTTTCCTGTTTCATAGGTGATATGTTTCTTTCCCTCTGTGTAGGGCATAAGCATCCTTTTAACATACCATTATTTTCTGGTTTTCTCCTATTCCTTCTCGCTATTGCTTTTTTCACGGAATTTCACCTTTTCTATCAAGAGCTGCAAAGGTTCCCTATTTTACCCAATCAGTTTCCTTCCCTGTGCTGCTTGCAATTTTCTTTTACATTTTCAACACATCTGAGTTTCATTTTTCCCCAATGATACTCTCTTAACTAACCCACTCCCCACTCTTGATAGGCTTGCTGAGATCCAGCAGCCATGGTTGATGTTTGCCTGCTGTTAATCCTAACCCTCACACCTAAATTATGATTAAAATAGTGAACAGAATCCCAAAGTTGGCGGGGTTTTATAGTCCATCACCAAGTAGTTATAATACATGAATGTTACATATTAAAACACAGAAATGCAAGGAGTGAGGTTTCCTTTCAGTTGTAATATTTATCTCCCTTTTTTTTTTTGAGGGCAGCAATTCTGGTCTACCACTGCCACTTTGCTCTTGTCACATCTCACAAATTCTTCTGGGTTGGCTCAGATATCTATTTCAATGCAAAACCTCCTATTTAAAACCCAAAACAGATTTATTAAATAATGTCCTTCCCCTGAGGCAGGAATGAGCTGGAAGAGCAGGAACTGCAGCAACGAGGAGTAACCTCTCACACACAAGAGAAGAAAAGAGCAAATACTCTTGCATTAATTCATTCTTCAGGATCTTGTGTCTTACTTGAGAACCTCTAGTGAAATACTGTGCAGGCCTCATTTTTGACCAAATTCAAATTCATCTGGCCTGCTTGAATCACTTAAATTTCATCCCTGGAAGTGTCCAAGGCCAGGTTGGATTGGGCTTGGAATAGCCTGGTCCAGTGGAAAGTGTTTCTGCCCAAGGCAGGGGAGCTGTAACTAGATGAGCTTTAAGGTCCCTTCCAATCTAAAACATTTATGGCTCTATGAAATTATTCTTCAGGAGTTTTTCACCCTATGGGGTTTTTTCAATTATATAAGGCTTGTATTTGTGTAGGTAAAACTGAGCACCTTAACTCCCTTCCAAAGACACTCTGATTGAGAAGATGTGGTTTTCAGACTGCCTAAGAACTGTTCTAATTATTCCCTTCAATATGACTCACTGAGTATTTGGGTACTTTTTTCTGTCCCAAAAAGCATTTGTGAATCAATCCGGAATCCTGTCCATGCCTTTGTTAACCATAAATAACCATAAATATTTTAACCATAAAATTGCCAACAGCCTATATGATCAATTGGCAGCCTACAGTTTGCAAATGCTTCTCTCAAGGAATACTTGGAGATCACTGTTCTGGTCACTACCTGAGCTGCAGGGTGATGCTGTTAGTCCAGAACTGCCTGAAGATGTATAGAATGTGTGATGACTTGTGGCAAGAAGTCAATGACGAAGGAAAAAAGCATTTCCTTCCCCGATTCCATTTTAAACTATTTGTGCTGCTATGAATACGCACCAATTTGCAAAAATGACTCAGTTTTGCAGGTGCCTGAACTTGTACAGCCTCCCAAACACCAACCATGTGCTTTCACCAAGGGCAGAAGTAACTTCTTCACTTTCTGATAGAAATCTAACCTAAACTGGTAGCTGCTTTTAAATGGAGTAATTTCAGCACTAGACTTTATTTGTAAAGGTAGATAGGTCTGACCAGACACCTTCCATTTTTCACTTTGTTACATCTGTAGACTTGCCAGAAATCCTTATGAATGAAAAATATTATTATGCTGACTTACTATGGTATTTTCCATGCTCTGTAGCTCTGAGGTGGCAAAGGCCCTGACACACATCTTGCTGCAGTTTATAAAGCAGTAATTTAGGCCATCAGACTAGCAGATGAATTGCCATGAAGCCATTTTGATTTCTCTCATCTCACCCTTTGAAAGATAACAGACTTCATAACTTTGAAGACCTTTTATTTGCTTGGTTGATGCTACAAAGTCAGGATTCACTGCCCCACCAGGGCATTTTCAAATGCTTCCTGACCCAAGTATTTTATTCTTCATTGACTTTCACCATCATTTAGGCTTCTAACTCACCTGGTTTTATTACAAACTGTTTTACCAGTTTGTAAAACCAAAGAAACTACTATTTAGGCATGAAGAATATCCATCAGCTCTCTGTGTTAATCAACTTATAACAGTCTCTGTTTACTACTAGCAAGGAACAATCTGGCATGAATTATTTCCCATTGCTATTCAGAGACCTTTCAGGACTTGACTTCTTGTTTTCTTAAGATCACCTTGTATAATTGAGGGCTAAAATGCAGGGCAATTTCTTCAGATCCCTTCCCAGTCTGTTTATCATCATCTCATGGATATGTGCAAATTTCATGGCAAAAAAAGTTGGACAAAAGAAGAAGCTGAAATTTTTCTAACACCAGAGTGAATCCAGGCAACTTCTGGAGATTAATTTGTTAAATAATCCTTCTGAGCAAAAAATGAAATGAGAAAATAAATACTTTATAAAGCTAAAAGTAAAACTTCAAAATGTTGCTACTTTACTGATAAAAACACCATTCTTTTACATTATAACTTTCAAATATGAATAAAATTCAGTCTTTTTACAAAAAGAAAAAAAAATATTATTTTTTCTCTCTTAGAAGTCTTTCAGGAATAAATATGTTTGTAGCTGTTTGGACAACATGAAAGCTACATTGAGAATGTCTTCTACAGGACTGACTGATCTTGAAGGGTTTTTAGGTTAACATCACCTGCCTCATAAAAATGCTATTGACAGAGTTTCAGATAAGGTTAGAAATCAAAGCAGCATCACTGGTCCACAATACAGCACAAATCTTACGTCTCTTCAAAATTTATATCAGTATAATTGAAACTAGTGCCCCTCACGGATTTGTTTATTAGACGTGTGATTAATAATTAGAGAAGTTGTAAGACTAGAATTAATGTATAATGTATAGTTTTATAATGTTACAATTTACATTACAAGAAAATTGCTTTTGCATAAGTCACTAAAGAGTAATGTGCTCACTGAAAAAATGCAAAACTTTGTGAGGCAGAGAGAGTCAGATGCCTGAGACAGGAGATGGATGCTGTGGAAGATCTGCTCCATCTCTGCTGAATGGTCCTGAGGAAGGTGAGGCAGAGCACAGATGTTGCACTCCAATGCTCTGCAGTTGAAAGGGGATAAATGACTAATGGCTGTCTCAAAAGGCCAAACAAAGTGTCATAAGCTCCTAAAAGCTCCGAAGATGGGTTTCATCTTTTTTTTCCCTATAATTATCTCACTTCTAGGCTAAACTTAACAGGAAACCCACTTTGTTTTGTAAGAAATACTCTTGTTGTTTAAGAATGCAGATGTTGCTGAGACTCAGAAGGAAGTCTATGTCCGTTTGGCCAGCTGTCTCCTAACAGGACATCCACAGACTCTTCATTGTACCCTTAAAACTTAATCCAGACAGACAGTGACTTAATTCTAGCTCTTGACACAACTGCACTATATAGAATAAGGCTGAGGCCATAAAGATAATTCCCATTTGAAAGCAAATGCAGCCTGAACCCAAGTTTGGGAGTATGCTGAGTAAACACTACCAAAGGAGAAATAAACATGTTCTCTTGGCCTGAACTACCATAACTCTCTCAGCTGCAGAAAGAAAATACAGCAAAAGAGAAAGAGGAATGTTAAATATGACTTAGAGGACGGAAATTTTCTGTTCATGTTTAGGAGATCTCACAATATCTGACCACAGCCATGTCTGGTAGCTGAAGCCTACCCTTACCCAAAAATATGTTCAGGCAGATGGAGAATGAGATTTCTGGGATTTGATTATCAAGAATAAAACCGCAGACCTGGATGAGCTAATGTTGTTCCAGATGCATTATCTTATAATCTCCATGAAGAGAGAAGGGAATATTGAATCCTCCTTTAAAGAAGTCTTTCAGCAGGCTTAATCTCCCCATTGCATGACATGAAATTTCTGCCTAAAACTGGAGGGGATCTTTGCCTGGGTCCCTACCAGAAGAAAAATCAGATCTGAAGGAATAGCGAAAAGGAGCATGAATCACAATTTTCCATTCACGTGCTATTGGCACAAAGATCCCTCAGCTCTGTTTTGTTCAGTAAATGCACCCACATTGAGGGCCTATTATTTCACTTTATGTTTATTCTTTCCTCTTTACCCAAATTCCTTTTGTCTCGCACCAAACTATATTTCAGAGCCCAGCCCAAGGAGAGCTCCCAAAAATCCTTCTTGGGACAGCATCTTCACACAAAATCCTCATTTAGTCACCCTAACCATTAGCAGAGTGGTTATTTTTGAACAAAATTCACTTCAGAAATACTTGCAGAATGATTGTGACCCCTTTGGAGCCCCCTTGGGAGGAGTGGCTGCACAGGGTGTGTGACACTGGGCGCTGCAGCAGAGCCCAGGCTGGGACTTTTGTTTGAGCTCACTGAGAAGGTGGCTGCTCTCCAAGGAGACATCCAAACCTCCAGGCAGGTCCCCCAGCAATCCCAGGGTCAGCTTTTTTTGCCACATACGGTGACCATTAGCTGAAAATGCCGGAGACCAAAGGTCACTGCAGTGGCCTGGCAGTATTTATATGCTTGAAACGTACCTGGATGCCCTTGTGTATCCCAGTGTTACTGCTCCTGTGTAAAACCAAGGATTTGCCTTTTTAAAACAAGGTATGTTTTCTCTCTCTTGCACACGTCACATGCATGCTCTGCCTTCTAAAGAGTTATTTTGTGTTTAAAATAATGGGATGGGGAACAGAATTCCACTCTCAGTAAGCTTCAGGGGGAGAAAGCTGTAAAGCAAAGGATGCTCCTGACATTGTTTGTGCATTGTTAAAAGGTGAAAACCTCAGACAACAAGGAAAAGGGGAAAAAAAAAAAAGGGAAAAAGAAAAGAGACAGTTTTAAGGGCTTTTAAAATATCTAATGCTCTGGGATCTAAATTGGCAAGGATCCAAGCAGTGTCTTAAAGGGACAAGCACTTTATTATACTTTCTAATTCTTCCAAAGTCTGTCCGTAGGATATATGAGCTGGCTCTAATATGACTACTCTATTCTCATCCTCCAGTGGTATACTCTGGTCTCAGCTCATAAATTGAAAGTGGAAGATCAGTAAATCAGCATGGACTGTTTCAGAGGGACATTTTGAATTTCCACTCAAATCTTCTGGTTTATCTTAAATATTTCATCTTAATGTCACCTTTAGAAAAAAATCTTTCATTCAAGTAAGTTACAACATCCAGTTCTAAACTGATTACACTCCCCCACTGACCTTCTGCAGAAAGGCTCCCACAGCAGTACAAATACCACGTTGGCAGCTCTCTCCTATCACTTAGGAAGGAGAAATTCTGGCACGGTGGAGATCCTTAAAATGTTCCCCAAGGCAAGTTTTGGTGTAGAAATAAGGTAGAAGGAGGGGACACAGGGTAACACAGGGTGTGCACCACCCCAGCTCTTGGCCAAGGCTCCTTTCCATTTCTGTGGGGGAGCCACACGTCCTTTCCGTCAGCATGACCAACACACTGGAACTCATTATCATGTACTGGGCCAAACTAGTTTTTTTGTTATGTCACAAATTTCAACAGTCTAAGCAAGGCTATTTTTTTTTTCTCCCTATTTTTTGAGGCAGAAAGGACTGTGGTAGTGAGAAGGATTAAATAAAGAGAGACACAGATGAATACTCTCAATGAGTCTCTCAGGTACAGCCCAGCTGAATCTCTTTACAATAAAAATAGCAACTTCCTCCCCTGAGGAGGAGCACTTCCCCAAAAGTTTGAAGAAACACCTAGAAGGGAAAGATTTAAGTTAAAAATTGTATCATGAAATGCACTATAAGTGTAATTCATTCCAACCAATGCCAGTTGTACTGGGCAATAACCAATGGACCCTGGAAACACATTTTTTTTTTCTGTATTCTTCTAAAATAACTGAGGAGGTACCTGAGAAATGTGTGCTGATACATTTCCTCAGAAAGCTTGGGTTTGTCCTCTTTCTTCCTACGCTGGTCTTATTATTTTTTCTTCTGAATGGACATAATTTGATTTTTCAGGACTTTAAATTAAGCTGGGGGTTTCCATAGCTGCTTATTTATACAGGGCTATACACCACAGTTAATTCACCCTGACAAGAATGATGTTGAGCTTTCTTGCCATATGATCTTGTATTTAAGATCCTGTCAGTTTTGAGGACTCTAAATAAACCTTCTTTTAAATATTTAATACCCTTCAGTGATACATGCCTTAAGGCTCTGAGCCTGGTCCAACCATCAAAACTTAGAGTTTTCTATATTTCCCATCACCACAGTCTTCTCATATAAATTAAATTTGCACTCCAAATTCTCTGGTGAATTTCAAGTTGTTTGCTTCTCATTTGCCATTCCCTTACATCTAGAAAGGAATAAAAATCTATTTGAGTTCCTCCTATAGGACTTCTAAGTTCTTTGTAAAGTAGACATCCCATCCCAAAAATAAATAACCATAATAGTTTGTGATAATGCCTCTGATGATTTGAATGATGCTCAGGTTCTTTACATCTTCCCTCTTTTTTATTAGGGATCTGCAAGTGGAATGCCAAAAAGAAAATAAAGAAAGGGTGATGTCTCCCTCTGCTTCTTGGCCCAGTGACTTCCTCCCTTTTGTTGTGGTGACAACAGGAATAAGAAAAACTACAGCCTCCCCAACAGAGAAAGGAGATGTTGTTGGAGTAAATAGAAGTCACAACACTGACCCTGTGAGGTGTTATGGGAAATGTAGGGTTTGACCAAATCAGCCCACAACCTGTTACTTGGGGACCTCAGCCAGGTCACTCAGAGAAGCACAAAGCTCTTGCTTTGAGTGAGGCTGATGGAAGTTTGGCCTCTGCCTCCATGGCTGGGCCAAGCTGGTTTCCATTTTGACCTCAAGTTCCACTGCAGGCCTGGAGAGATTTCCCTCTAGTTAAATATATCAAGTAGTCACAGCTCAAAACAATGCAGATCCTCATTCAGGCTTCTCAACACTGTGAAGAAAAAGGGGGTTCAAGGATTGGGTAGATCAGAGGTTTTATCCTTCCTTTTATCCTTCCTCTCCCAGCCAGCAGCCTCAACCATCAACACATGTCTCAAGGCACATAAAGACAGGGTCCTTCCCAGATTTATTTGTTCCTCAGTGCTCAAAGCCCTGCAGAACTTGTCCTTTCCCTCTATCTCCCCATTTGCACTTCTGGATGTGTCACACATGCACACACGCCCCTGCTAGAAAATCCAGCAGACACACAACAAAAAGCCTGACCCAAGGATCCCAGGATGTGTTCCAAACAGGACCCCAGGCGACTGGGATACCTGTCACATGCTCCAGCCACCATCAACAGCAAAGGCAAAAGAGCCTTCATCAAATGGAAACATAACTAAAACAAACAAAGTGTGTGTCAGGTTGAGTTCAAGAGAGGTTCCTGGAAGCTAACTCGTAACAGCTAGGGCAGAAACTCCAGCTCTTTGACAGGAATTGTCCCTAACTCTAAGTAAAAGTGTTTAGACTTCACAGAACTCAGCAAAATTGCCTTTGAGTGTCAGCAGTGAACACTGTATATTCTTCTAAGACTCCACAGTACAACTGTCAGCTGTCTGTTTTCTTTCTGCTACATGCAGAGTTTATACAGACACTCCCAGAGGAGCCTTTAATTGCATGTCATGACAAGTCTCCCAACCTCTTTGCAGCTCTTCCACTTAACACATAGTGTAAACTCACCCAATCTCCCTTCACTTTCTCCTTCCCAGATTTCTCTCCTGGAGCTCTGTGGAGGCCTGTGTTGAAGCTTCATTATGATGGAGTGGACCCAGTGGAGAACTCTATAAAAAGCATCCGACCCATTTATCAGGACAGATCTCTTTAGCAAGTCTATATAAACCTCACGTGTTGAAGAGCCATAACCTGTGACTCAGAGGCAAAACTAAAACCTGAATAACTAAGAGCAAGACTCGGGGCTTTTTTTCCAATTTCCTATTCCTGCAGGGGTTTTTTTTTATTGTGCAAGGTAGTCACTAGATTTTACTAATGACAGCACTGGGTGATCCCAGCAGACAGACAACACCATTATGGAGAGAGCTATGCAAACACAGAAACTGTCCTTGCCCCAGAGTTCTTATAATATAAATAGTAAAGACAGTGGGAGGGAAAAGAGAAGCACAGAGAGGTGAAACCTGTTGCTCAAGAGGACACGACAGCTCAGTTGTCACTACAGAGTATTGCCTCTCAGGGTGAGTGTTTTTATAAAGGTCTGGCTTTGCATTTGAAAAAAAAAAATTCAAAGCAATTCTCACAGCAAAGATTGTAAAGTCTGGTTACACTTGTAAAGGGATTCTGTAGAACATCATGCCCCAGTGTGCCATATTATTCCTTTTTGTGATTCTCAGAACAAATTTCCTCAGTTTTCAAGTCTAAAGAGACTTTTTTCTTGCTGCTTCTGCCTCAAACCAGTATCCAAAAATTAAGGTGTGATAGGGAAACATTTATATTTAAAGCACTGTATGTTTTCACCAAATTCCTCCCCCACCCATTATGGCCATGGTTTAACTGCACATTTAAGCACATGTTTAACCACACGAGTAGTGCTACACACATCAATGAAACTACCTGCACTTAAAATTAAGCACTTGTTTAAGGGCAAGATATAGAGAGACACATAGTGGGATTTTAAAAACCCCTTGAGCATTCAGTGGGAGTTAGGTGCTTAATGCGCTTAAGAGACATTTGAAAGTCCCACTGAGATGGTGTATCTGCAGCTGAATGCCTCTGGAAATCTGTCAGTGATGCTCAGAATGATGCAGTGATTGATTGCAGTGACAATTACACCTCTAATGAAGTCCTGATTACACAGAGAATTTACAACAGATATGTCTAAAATTGGTGCAAGGATCAGCTCCTTTTCTGAAGCACCACTTAGAGCTCCGTCCAAAATAGCTCTCGGGTGATGTGTGATTCTGTGAGCATCCATCTCAGAGGGCTCACAGGGCCAGCCATCCAGCTTGGGGTTCATTTATGTTTATTATTGACCAGACTTCTTCCAACCAGGCATTTTTCACCCTATACAGTGAACAAAGTCCCCAGTCCTCTCCTCCCTGTGCTGCCTCACTGAATCCTGCGGCAGAGGAGTCTCCACACTCCCTCTTGCTTGCTGATCCTGGACTTATCCCTAAAAGAGGACCCAAAACACCCAGAGTCTGCAGCTCTGACAAAATCAGCACTCACCCAGCAACACATCCAAATACCTGGGGACACTCAGAAGCTGAACAAACACTTCTAATGAAGTGACACAATTTTTCTAAGCTAATGAGAAGAAGGTGACCTGAGCCCACAGGTATGAACCCTAATGGACAGCAAGCCGAGGAGATAAGCCCCTGCTTTCCACACAAGCTAACAGAGGTCACGCTGGCCAGAGTTTGAATCTTTCTGGCAAGCAGCTTGCTGCAGCTCTACACCTGGCTGGGTTTAATTTGTTATTTATGTCAGCTTTGCATATTTGTAAAGTTCAAGGGTTTATTGCCCTGGCCTGACCTTGCCAAGTCAGAGCTCACATGTGGTTCTCTAGTAGCAATTTCTTTCTAATAAACTTTACTTGAAAGAACATGTGTGATAGATTTTGTTGATGATTAAAAAGAATGGGGCTATGTTCATTGTTAGCCAAGCTGGTTTTGAAGTTTTGTTGGAAGTCACCTCTGTGCTCATTTTTTAAAAAATGTCCCCTTCCCCCTCACCCCATTATTTTACTGCACACCCTAATTATGCTTCATGTTGAAGCATGTAGCATTGTTTGTGCCTTTACAGTAAAGACAATCCCCCCATGTGCTTATTAAGATCATTAAATTAAAGAGCATTGTTCAGAATTGGTCTTTAATCAGAGCATGTACAAGCACCAAAACCCCGGGCACACACGGGAGCAGGAAAATGCAAGTCTCTGATGTACAAACATGTAAAAAGCAACAACTACCTGGCATATTCTCTGCCAGACCCAAAGATTATTGCTTCTAATTTGCTTTGTTTTCCCCTATTAGCAAAGGAAACAAATATTTTCTATCCCTACAGGCTCTGTAACAGGGTATGATCCTTTCTCCATAGGAAGCAGCACCAAATTCCCTTCACTTTCAAAGGGCTGAGAAACTCATTCCCTTATGCTCAGGAACAAATATGCCAGTGGTTCCCTGGGAAGTGGAATTTCTAAAACCTGATATTTGACCTTTCTGCAGGGTGGGTGCTCATGTGGCTAAAAGCATGGCTGTGCCTGTGTTGTTTTACCCCAGTGCTCCACCGTGAGCAGCTGGGTACCACGAAAGCTCCAGCACGGGAGGAATTTTGGGAACTGGATAAATTGCAGGCTTTGTGCTTCTGCCCACAGACCTCTATTTCATCCAGAGCTGCCCACACTTCTGCCAAGGGCGGTTAACATGGTCCAAGTTTAAGTGTTATTATTGGTAGATTGACAGAAAACACGATTGGATAAATCTCATTTTCTTATAAAACCAGGATGAAAGTGTTCCAGCACTGCTGGTACATCCCAAAATCCTTACTTCTGCTACTTTGTTTTCCCGCAGCTTGTTATGTTTTCAGCTCAGAACCTAATTCTGGACACAGAGCACAAGTTTTCATTTATGTATGACAGCAAATTACCATGTGCTTTTGTGATTCCTGGAAGAGCACATATGTACAAGTACTTGAATCAACAGTTTTGATTGTAAATAATTTCAGGCAGGATTGTCATTTATTAAATGTGCGTACAATGACCTGCCTGAGATCCCCAACACCACTGTAAAATGACTAAATAAGTAAATAATAGTGACATCTATGCTCTGCAGCAGCTGTGAGACTTTCCATTAAATTAAGAGCTCAAGAGGCAATTGCAACTAATAGTCAAAGCAGGGTCCAGGAAACTGAATTTCTGTTTGTCACTCATGGAGTAGGGTCAGGATGCCTAAAGTATCAGTTCCTTGCTCCCTCTGTGAACAGGACACTGGATCAAGGAATTGTCAGCCTGGCATGAGCCCTTCCTTTCTTTGATAAGTGGCAAAAGACACCAGTCTGAATTATGCTTAGGCTGGGTTGGCTGCAAAAGCAGCAGCAAGCAGCAATGATCAGTCCTCTGCCCACTGGTTACAGCAGCTCAGCCTTCAAGTCCTGTCTGAGCTTTGTTTTCCCACTGCCTGTAAAACAAATCTTGAGCCCTGCTGCTTGTCTTCCTTTTTGTCCATAACAGACACACAGGTTTGTGTGTAAATATATATAAACTTCAAATGTTTCTTTTTTCTTTAGCCTCTCTCTTCCTTTGACACCACTCCTATCTCTAAGTCTGTACACAGTCTTATCATCATATTCACTTTTGCATCTCTTTTTTCCCTTCAAATTCTTCCCCCCTGAACATTTCACATCTTTTTAGCTCAAAGTATACTTTCCCGGCCCAACTAACACCACACATTTTTATTCAGATAATATCTGTTTCTCTTCTTACAAAACTTGTTTATAGTGTTCTCACTTAAAATTCAAAAGAGAGTTTGGCAAGAGCACATTTTTGCAAGGAATAACAAAATTAAGGAGATCCAAGGCCAAATACAAAACCCCATGTAGGCAAAGAGGTACAACCAAAAGTACAGCAAAACTGGAGTTTCCAAAACAAACTGGAAAAGTTTCATCAAAGTCCCAGCCCTTACTCTTAATTGGACACCCTGGTGTTTGAAGGGGCTTGGTGGAAAATAAAACAAATGTGCCTATTGTTCTTAGAATAAGTATTACAATAATAATCATTCTTTAAGCATCAGTAGTGCCTTTCATCTAAGGACCATAAAGCACAGTGCCAACAAGAATGAAAAGCCTCTTGGTGTTCCTATAAACAACACAGGCATTTTAGACCCATTTTTAACAGAGGGGTGAGGCCCAGGTAAGATAATAGCAATTTTGTTTTAACATTTGCTGTTTCTTGCTTAATTCTGTGTATATTTAGGCCCTGCAGAATTACTTGATTTTCACAAGTGATAAACATCCAGGGTTTCAATGGCTCTTAGCATGCAGCAGCTCTCAAACTCAAGTCCTGCTTTAGTTGCTTTGAAAGTGCCTGCTTCTATCCTGCAGATCTCTGCCAGAATCAGACCACACATTTGTGCAAGGACTCGAGGGATTTAAGGCTCCTGCACCCATGATTTTCACAGTATAGCAAATGTCCAGTGAAGTCCTAGGCACAGTCTTCTCTTTCAGCATGAGCAATTCCATTCAATACCATACTGAACACAGGGAATACAGTTGATTCAGCAGGCTGAGATTTGTACAGGATCGGGTCTCTTGTATTTCCCTTCTAGTCTTTGGAAGCTCTCAGATGGCTTCACATACTCAGCCAAGGGTTTAAAATACGAAATGTAGCTAAATCCCCACAAACCCTTCTTTTATCAACCTTTGCTATCTCCTCAGGGATTGGTTAAGAAATTTGTAAGCAGCATTTCCCAGGCATTGGCTTAATCAGAAGCTTTCAGCCTCACTCCCAGCCAATCCAAGTGCTAAACACAACACTGACCAATTTATTTTTTAACAAGGTTCTCTACTATTGAAACCAGTATGAAGTGCAATTATGGGCTTAACATTCAACTGTTAAATTATCCTCCCAACATCTTTCCAGGCCACTCTCTTAGTTCTTCAGAAGAATATTTTATTGGAAAGGGTAAATGTATAAAAATCTACTGTTAAAACACTCAACAAATCTCCCCTGTCAGGCCAGTAAACTGTAGTCCACCCACTCTGATCTGAGATTGCTGTTTCCCTGCTCCCCCTTCCCCACCTCCCTTTTCTTTGTTTAAAATATGCTGACCACACAGTGACCTCTCGTAACCCATTGGTCGAAAATTACAACCAGCCACACAAACAAGCAGCTCGAGGTCAGAAAGAGCAGGGTCTGCTAAAAGTTAGTAATCATACATTAATTCCCTGACATAATTAATCAAAATGAACCACCGTTATCTTGCGCGGAACCTTTAACCTATTACAAAGGGGTCAATTTGCAAACCACTTGAGCATGGGAGTTTGGTACAAATAGCATACTCCCTTCATCTGGGATGCCCTAAGTAGGCAAAAATGCCTTTGAAGTCCCAAATCTACTAGATTTAGATATAATTTCATCAATCAAGTTAAAAGGCTGCCTTCTCTCCAAAAAGGATTTCATGTAGATCTGTCATCTAGCTCTGTTCAGTGGGTGACTGAAAATCCATTTGTTAGGCTCTTTTTGTCAGGATGGAGTAGGCTGCAGTTGGCTCTACATGTCAAAATAGCTGAAAGTTTATCAAATTGAAGGCTAAGAGGCATGATTTGTGTTAGAACCTGCGCTGGTCTGGTGAAGGAAGCAGTAAATCTCAGCTTTGTTATGCCAATCAGCTCCAATTCTGGAACTTAATTGTGTTTTCATTTGATATGACTATAATTACATCTATATAGTGCATGCAGCTATTCACAGGGAATCAGAAACAGCACTTCACACATTTGTACAGCTACCAGGACCGTGCTGCCTTATGATCCTTTATGCTCTCACCCAAGCAAAGTCCCTGTGAAATAGCAGGATCTCCATCTTGGTTAAGCCCCTGAGAAACTTAACCCTGATCTTTCAAGGGATTTTAGTGCTCAGTTCCTTTTCAGATCTTAAGTTCCTGCTGAAATCAGCATGAATCGGGCATCTTGTCAGGAATCAGGAGACTAAATACTTTTAGGATTTGGGTTTAAACAGCATGTCCAAGGTCACACAGGAGGAACTTGCAGCAGAGAGGGGAGCAGAATCCAGGTCTCTGAAGTCCACTGAATCAACCTTCCTCCATCAGCTTCAAGATCCCTGCAGTCCATGGAATCTCCCTGGAGTGTTTTCTAATCCACTTTCATATGCACCAATACAAACACTCATCCGTATGTATATCTAATCTATTTATTTATTGCATGCAAAAATGGATGAGCTGTAGAGTTTTAGAAGAATATCATCTTATCAGTGATATCATATGTCACACAGGTGAACCTCAAGGGGCTCACGATGTTACCAAATCCCCAAAATAGAATTAATTTTAAGCCATTCACTGAATCTCATTTTCTGTGCCATATAATATACGAGCACAGCAAAGGTGTCAAATATATTTTAAATTACTTTATATAAGCATTAGTGCAACAACCGCATTTGGAAAGTATCACACCTACTTAAAAAGTTTCTGGGAAATGTAAAACAAAGTCATTGTTAAGGTCAGTGTTTTAGCAGAGGTCACTTGAACTACAATTCCCAATATGCACATGGAGTTGACATGTCTGGCTTTTAAAACAAAATCACAATTCATCATCTGAACGTCAGATCTGTGGCTTATGAGTTCCTGGTGTCTGAATGATTATGACACTTATAAAGTATATTTTATTATTACAGCCCACTCATTGCCACTCTCCATATGTGAAGTGATGGATATTTTAAATGTAATTCTACTTATTTATATTTATATCTTACTAGTGACAGGTAAAAAGCATCAACAAATCACTGCAATTTTTAACTAGTCAGAGACAAGATTTATTTTTAGTATAGTTAGCATGCACACTGTGGTTATTAGAAAGAATGATTCCCACTCAGAGAATCATTGTTTAGTCATGTTTAATTAAAATAAGCAATAAAAAAAATTAAAAAAGCAACCTCAAAACATTCAGAAATGTCACAGAAAGGTAAAAGGGACAAGGATAGAGGCACACAGCAAGAGAAGTCTTTGTGTGCAAACCAGGGGCCAGACTGTGCTCCCCTCTCTGCCTTGGCTGCTGCAAAGGCTGCTCTGATGTGGGGGTGTCCAGCCAGGAGCCAGGAACTGCACAGGACAGTCACAATTTCCAGTGACCACTGAAAATGAAGAGGATAAAACTGTCTGTAGCAAGAAGAGATGAGATTGCCTGCAACAAACTGCTTCTTCAGGTTGCTGCCTTTCCCAGTGTCTGGACAAGTCAGACAAAAAGCTGGAGTTGTTCAGCATGGAGATGAGGAGGCTCTGAGCAGACCCCACTCTGGCCTCCCAGTACTTAAAGTGAAAAAAAGAGAGGGAGAGTGACTTTGTACACAGACAGACTGGGATAGGAGAAGGGGAATGGTTTTTAGCTAAAAGAAGGCAGATTTAGATTAAGTGTTAGGAAGTTTTTAACTCTGATAGCGATGAGACACAGGAACAGGTTTCCCAGAGAAGCTGTGGATGCACCATCCCTGGCAGATGGGTTGGGCCCAGCTGATCTTTCAAGTCCCTTCCAAACCAAACTCACTCTGTGATTCCAGGAAAATGGGGGATGCTGTGGTTCTCCTCCTCTTCTCCTTCCAGGTCTAAAACCCACAGCTCAACATCCTAAGTGCAAATAGTGCAGAGCCTGCTTCCTCCTTCTCATTTCAAAGACCTTTTTGCACCCAGGTTTTACAGCTGCTCCTGCTCCCAGCTCAATGCATTCCTCACAAAAAGAGCAGTGCTGGACATGCACTGAAGGGTGGGATCAAGGACCACAGTGGGAATGTTGGGCAGCTTTGTGCCACGGGATAGTGCAGCTCTAGGGTGCTGACAGACTCTTGGCTATGTAATTTCAGGTCTCTCATCATAAAATTGGGAAAAAATAAAATTTCTTGTCCCAAGAAAATTATTTCTTTGCTCCATGGCCAGTCCCCAAGTACATGAGCTGAATGGCTCACATCAGACTCTTCATAGGGAGATTTTGTAGATTAACAGAAAACTTTGAGGCTTATCTCTACTTCACTCCACTTGACTCAAGCAAGTCACCACATGCTCTAGTACAAACCACTGAAACCCTCACTTAGCATGTGTGCAAAATGAATATAACTACAATTAATGACCTCCAGGGTCTCTGGTAAAACCATTTAGCATTTGTCAGGCACTTTGTGGGCTTTTGGGTCAAAAACAATAAGTGCAAGGTAGTATTAGGAAGAGTTTCATCCCCAAGTTATAATAATATATAATAGCAGGATCTTGGAGTTACAGATAAAATCAGATTACAGGAATGTGTAACATAGAAAATGTGACTTGACACATCACACATGCAAATAGACTTCGGGGTGTGTAACATGTAGATGTTTTCTGGAGCTAAGGTTTTAGACCTGAGTGTGCATAGGTAACTCCTGTTGTTGTTAACAGATGGGAAACAAGTGTGAAAACACCAATTGCAGCAACTCACTGCCAGTGGCTCCTTGCTCAGAGGAATGAGTTACCTTGAGCTTATTCAGTGATGTAACCTGAAGGACAAAGGGGTTGCTGGTAGCTCATTCTGCAAAGCTGTCTGAGCTGCAAAGGCTTGTGAGTCACACTCCAGAGCATCTGCAAGGGAAAACACATTACATTTTCCAGGCCACCAAAACCCCTGCTCAGAGTGGGAAACTCACACATGTTCAATCCATTCCCTCCCCCACAGCCCCTGCCTCAAGTCCTATGGGATAGGGAGTTTATTAGTTAATACTTGAGCTTAAATCTTCGTCTGAGGAAGTGATGAGCATCTAAGTCTCTCCTCCCTTCTTGCACAGAGATGAAAGTTTCTCCACTGGCCTGTTCACTCCATCCTCCCCCTTCCTGGAAGAGATGAATCCCTGCTGAAGAAATCTGAAACCTCTGGCCACCCAGCATATCCTTCAGAAATAAAAGCATCTTCTCTGAGAAAATGCATGCATGGAATGGAGCACAATGCAAGGCAAGCTCTGCTTGCACGGAGCTGTAGGAAATGAAAGGTAAAAGCCAAAAAAGCCAAACGGAGTTGTGTTAAGATAACAACAGGACATTGTTTTGATCCCAGGAGATCCTGTGGTTTTTCTTTTTAATAGTGTCACTTAGAGTAACTTATAAGGGAGGCAGGGAAGGTGACACAATTTTATAACTCTGCAGGGGCTTCACACCATGGGACAAGATTCCTATTGTACTGAGGAGTATTGGAAAGAAAAGGGGGAAAAGAAAAAAAAGAGCTTGCAAAGCAGATCTAAAATTACACCTATTCTCAAGGAAGATACAAATCTAGGCCAGAAGGATTGCTCATTACAATGAACTCCTAGGAACTTTTATAGCAAATGCTTCACAGGTATTTATCAACCTAGCTGAGGGCAGGTGAGTGGGAGCAGGAAAAAAAATCAGCCTGCTTTCTCCCCACAAAACCCTCAGCCTAGTTTCCACAATGAATCATGGTTTGTTTTGCATTTCCTCTGTTCAAAATTTGTCCAGAAAGCCCCCAGTTAATGGGAAGGGTATGGCAGGGACACGATAGGAAATTTCAGATGTAACTAATTCTCATGACTTTCCCACACAAGATCATGTTCAGGCAAACACAAAAACAACCTTTTAGCTGAAGAGGACAAAGTAAAAACAGTTGAGAGGGTTTGCAGGGGCTGTCTGTGCATTACTCCCAGGGCTGCATCAGTCTCTTGAGGTGCAGCCCCTTTACACTTCTCCTGAACCACATCTCTGCATTTCACATTGTTTACTTCAATCAGTCTCTGCTTGATGTGTTTTTCACTTGAGCAACTCCCTCTACCCAGCTGCACCCCACATGGATGCAGGACACTAGTGGAGTTGTTTCTTTACTTCAGAAATGCAAAATCCTTTGGTCAACAGTGTCTTTTCAGTTCTTCCTTCATCTGTCCCACCAGTTGCAACAGAAGTGGACACAACCCATGGAACCAGGGAGCTCTGGGCCACTTGAGGCAGCTGCTGCACACCATTCAGGTACAGACAAGAGTTCCAGAGCCAGGCACTGACAAATCAGTTGCAAATTTCAATCCACAAAAGTTGGAACAAGCCAAAGATGTTGCTGTCCTCTTACAGGAAAAAAATAAAATAAACAGCTAAACCCAAAATCACAGAAAACGGGCAAATTCAAAGAGAGAAACAAAATCCAACAAAACTGTGTGGGCATCTGTGATTTTTAAACTATAATACAAATCCATGACAATAATTACAGTGGGATGGCCCTAATGTCTCACCATTACTACTTTGAAGGTCCTCAAAGATCTTTATCTGAGCTAATTTCAGCTGTTGGGTACAGAAGTTCTTTTATTCCCTTCCCACTCTGCATCACACAATGCTCTTTTTGGTGTTTCCATTCACACAGCGGGCACTGATCCCTGCTAGGAGAGGTGTCAAAACTTCTAATAAAATGACTGCTCACGCAGAAAGTCTCACAGCTGAAATTTTGGAGTCGTACAAACTCCCACACAAAGCAGGGCTGTCAGATCAGATTGCAAGGTGTCAGTTTACCCAATTCAAACCTGAGGTTCTATGAAAAAAATGCACAACAACCCCCCCCTACACACACACACACAAATGGAAAATGTCAATCAAAAGTAATTAATAGTTTTCCTTCCTCTTTCGCACTCCAAAGAATGCCATGAGACAATATTCTGTGAGCTCAAATGACTGATGAATAACATTCACTCAAAAATCACACGCATGGTAAAATATTCACAGGAGTTGTCAGTGGTACCTGAAGACTTCTATTCCAGACTATCCCAAATTCCTCTGCAGTTTCTGTGCTGAAATGTGCTGTGCAATGTAAGGTTTGGGAGGTGACAGAAGGCGTCAGTGCAGATGGGGAGGACAGATGTGGGGTTAAGCCAGATGTGAGGGAAAGAGCTTGGGGGCAGATTTGAGCCTTCAGCACCTCCCATTTACGTCAAGCAACTGTGAATGATCTCATTTCCCAAGTCATCTGGGGCAAAATATGGCTTTGTGCAGAGGAGCCAATATCTATGGGAACTTATAAAAAAAAAAAGAAATTGAGTTTAACGAAGACCTGAAGAGCTTTAAACCAAGCTCCTTCAAGTGGAAAGAGAGTCCTTTGTTTATCCAGAAATATCTGCATCAAAGGGCAGTAGTACAGGTTGCTGGCTCTTCAGCTTGACATCAGACAGTGCACCTAGTGCTGGAGGGCTGGTTTATACTTTATTTTCAATATTTAGTTTATACTTTATTTTCAATATTTAAGTATGGATTTACTCACACAGAGATTTACTCACAGGACATAGAGAGACTAACATGACTGTAGCCCCACACTCTTCCTTCCCCATTAGCCTGTTAAATCCTGTGCCATGTTTGCCTCTATCCATATCCTACATCTCAGAGGTGCACCTCTCTCCTCAGCACAGCCATAGATCCAGTCCATGTGGATGGAAATATATTAGCAGACAAGGAACTATGAAAGTAGGAAAGAAAAAATCCTGCCATTTTCTTCATATTACTTGCTCTGGAAAGGAACACCCCTGCTTTGGTGCACCTTTCTCTCCCCTACCCAGGGATTTTGGGAGACAGAAATCCCTGGCTGACAAAGTTGGCTCTCTAACTGCACATCACCCTCTCACCTGAGCTCTCCCTAACTCCCTTCACTCAAACTCATCTGACTTAGCCAAGAGAACCCATTAAAACTGTTTTGCAATTTTTTTCTCACCATTTCCAATTCAGTTTCCTGTGTAAAGGCATGATCCTGCAAAGATTTATGTTTAAACATTATTTTCCCAAGTAATCTCCTTAAAGTCAATTGAATGGCAAAGAGGGCTTTCTCAACACAACGTGCTGGAGCCCTTTTTCATGATTATGGGCACTAAATGACTCTACATCATTCCCTTTCACCACAAAACACCTGCCTTGTTTTATGCACACATGCCATATATATGTTTTGGACTTTTCCCAAACGTCATTTTTTTTTTCCTCCGCCAGTTTTAACCTTTTGACTGGAATAGTCCTGATACATCCCTAATCTAGTCTGAATGGTGAGCAGGATGGGACACGGGTAGCTCCTCCCAGCCTACTTGCAGAAAATCCAGTGGCAAGAGGACCACAGCTCTGGATATCTTTAAAGCACCAGGTCTGTAAGTCGTTGCTGCTGTTGTAACCCCATAAAGCTCTTTTCTTTTGTTCTCTTCTTGAGACCGGTTCCTAGTACCCTTCAGACATTTTATTGATCTTTCTCCCCCTCTAGCTCATACATGCTAATTGTACCTCTGTAG
Source organism: Agelaius tricolor (assembly GCF_023055355.1). Classification (NCBI taxonomy): domain Eukaryota; kingdom Metazoa; phylum Chordata; class Aves; order Passeriformes; family Icteridae; genus Agelaius; species Agelaius tricolor. The sequence continues at coordinate 4,939,517 of NW_027269276.1, read as the reverse complement.
CAAAACAATCTTATTATCATGTTAATTAGTGGGAGGGTTGTTGAGGGTTTCCAGTTCATTACCTGCTAATTTCAAGATAAATGAATCCACAGGTTACTAAGTAAATAAGGTCACCTATCAAGTACTTGTAAACGTGTTTGTAAACAAGGAGGGGAGATGGGGAGCGAGAGAAAGGGAAGGATGTTTAGCGTGGATGGTGGGAAGTAGCTTTGGATACGGATTTGGCATCCCATGCTGGGGTGACTCCATTTCCCTTGAACTCATTTGTAATGGAAAGCGAATGTTTGCTGTCCACCTGGTTCCCCAGTGGGACGTTTCCTCCTGCAACTACTTTGTGAGCTCAAAAGGCTCTTTGTGAGCAGATTACTCACTCGGAGGTTTGGTTGATTGTTGCTGCCTTTTGTGGTGAGAGCCAGGAGTGAGGACATGCACTAGGAAATACAGCACCAAAGGGGGAAGAAAAAAGCATGGTAGTGTGAGTCACAGAAACCTCCCCCTCCACATGGCTCAGGGTTATTCATATTGCCTTTATACACAGGGCAGCAGCACAAAGGAATTCAATGGGAGAGGGGAAATAAACAGTCAGATCCTCTGCTGGGGTAGAGTGACATGGGGCTTTGAAATCTGTGCCTTTCCACCACACCCCAAATCTCCAGGAAAATTACTCTCCAAGAGGGGCAAGTGGATGAAAGGACCATGTAGAAAAGCATATCTGAAGCATGGGGATTGCAGAGGTAATGTATCAGGGGTCAAAATGAAAAGTGATCCTGATCAGGATCCCCTGGGCTCTGTCCTCAGCCCGTGTTCGTTAAAGTTGGTGAAATAAAGAATTTGTGTTTTAACTGTTCAGAGCACACGGGGCTGGGGAGGGCAGCGAGCTCACTGGAAAGAAGGAGAGAAATTAAAAAACTTATTGATAAATTCGGAGGGGGGGAACAGTGGGCCAGTCCCTGTGGGCAATTTCAGAGTCCAGGTCTCAGTAGGAATAAGGTACACAAATACAGAGTGAGCCAAGGAAAGTGGTGATTCCTCATTAAAGTTTGTGAGGAGCTGAGCAGATCCCAAGCTAAAGAGAAAGGAGCACTCTGATGATGCTGTGGACAAAACAAAAGTGACTTCAGCACCTATAAGTGGGGGCTCTGCCTGCCAGGCTCCTGGTTGATCTCCACCCATGCAGCCCTGGCTGGGGAGAGGTTTAGAGGGAGAGCAGAGCTCTGACCTCTGGAAAGAGACCACATGAACACAGATGTTTTAACTGAGGGTGTTCAGAAATTTAAAGGATGAAAGATGGAAAAAATCTGCCCTCCAGAGCTCTACTGGCTAGGCTAGAAAGAAAAGTGTAGCAAGAAGGATTCAGGCTGGGCGAATACTCAGGTGCCTGAATATAAATATTTACTGTCAATTTAGGGACCCAAGGACATCCGAGGCAGGCTGGGAAATGTCCTAAGGGACCTGTGTGAGGCTTGTTCCCATTGAGATGAAGCTCTAGGTTTGGTGAAGTATCATAAGAGATTTTAGATGGCAGTGGAGACCCCTATTTTGGCATCTGAGTCATTGCCTAGGTAGGACTTTTAGCTCTGGGTAATGAAAAACTGGACCAGCAGTTGGCTCTGAAGTCTTTCTCTTTGGAAGCAGACAGCACATCCTGTTTGGTGCACAGGGATCCAGCAGATTCCCATCAAAACCACCTCAAGTCCTTCTTATTTTGTATTGAGGGGAGAACTCACCAGCAAACCCCTTTTTCTGGCTGTGGTGATCCTGGATTCAGAGTTCTACTTGACCCAAGTCTGGAGTCTGTTTCTGAGTCTTGCAATGGTTCACAAAACCTCCAAGGATCGTCCAGAGGGTTAGACCTGAAGGGACAGGAGACCTGGGAAAATCGCAGTGACTAATTTATCTGGCCCATCCCACTTTCTTCTCCGAGGGAGATATCTGCAAACACTGTCTGTCAGATTTGATTCAAATTCCATGTAAGAGATACACTTGTGGTGAATTTCCTCTTCCCTAGCTGCGTTTAAAATTTGTTATTTGTGCCAGGAGCTCTGCCATTTGAGTCACCTGATCTTCCACCAGCTGGGTGAGCATACAGCAACTTGTATCATCAGCTTCCAAGGGCGAATGATCACGAAAAACAAATTTAAAGTTGCTTTTTCCGAGCATGCAAGATAGAAATAACCATATGAATGTTTGCTAAAAACAAGTGCAAAAGCACCACAAAAACATTCCAGGCAAATCCACTTAGTCTCCTTTTTTTTTTCCTCCCCTCCATTGTATTTGGAGAGCTAAGGATTTTTCTACTCTATACAAATTAGAAAGTAGAAATAGCATTTTTTCTTTTTTTGAGTAGTGGTTAATATCAAATGCCTGTGAAACACAGCAGGTCCTTCTCTGAACTCTGAATTGCTTCTGCATTTATTTGGATACCAGGAATTCATAGATTGTAAATTTCAAGAACAGCAGTTATGAGGAATATTTAGCATGATCTTATTATTGTAACTAAGCAGCTAAAATATATGCATGAAACATAATCAAAGGGGGTTCTATGTATGTGTTTATTTCATTTTCACCTGCTTCACACAGGATCAGAACAGACTTTGCAAAGAGATGCCTTCTGTGTTCATTTTTTTAGCATGCTCGGGAATTTTGGAGTTGTTTTTCTGTGGTTAACTGTATGATTAATCCAATGTTTATTAAGATAGACTGAAATGCTTGTATCATCTGGTTTTGGCTTCCTTTTCAGAACACCTTTAAAGTTTCTGACTGTGCAAAATGTAGATACTCCAGAGGCATCTGGTTTAACAGTCCAACTGCCTTCTGAAACACTGAATTCTCCCTTCTTCTTATTTTTAATTAAGATAATAAATTGGTCTTAAATTATCCCTGAAATCAGACCAGTGTTGATTACAATGGGTTTCATGCTGTGACAGCTCAAGATGATGTTATTTTTATTCCTTTTCAACGAGATCTTAATCTCTCCCTGCGTGTAAACAAATTGTCACAGTAACCTTGTTCTTTAATCTCCCAGCTGAAGACCTTTAAAGCATTGGGAGATAACAGATCTAACTGAGATTTCATCAGCTTTCAGGCTTTTACAGATATGCCTCATGCCTCTCCCACTGCTGCAGTCTTTAAATGTTGAAGGAGAGAAGTGCACATTACACTCAAAAGCTTCCCTTAAACGTTTGAAAATAGTATCCGCCTAGCAACACGGCGATCCGGGGCTCAAACACACAGGCAAAATTTGGATGCAGGCACAGCAAGTCAAATTGCTACCTGTTGTTGCTAGTGCAGGACTCTCCCACTGCCTCCCCTGCATTGCTCTGGCTTGCACCAGCCAACCTTGCCAAAAAGGTCAGAGCATTTTAATGCTCAGAGGAGCATTGTGTGTCAGGAAGGAACAGCAGCTTGCATTTCTTAACCTCCTCCTAGCAAAGGAAAGCAATTTCAAGGGGCAGTTGGTAAAAAGAGGAGTGAAAAGACCAGAGGTAACTTGCTCTTTTTTTTTTTCCTCCCTCCACCTGCTTTGCAAATATGAACTAATTTATCTTCTAAAGCAGCAGATACATAATTATACCCAGTCAGCTCTTACAAATGGGGTAAAAGAGGCAACAGGCAGCAAAGTTATTTGCCTAAGGCCCTGCAGCCTGTCTTGCAGGCAGTGAGCAATTGCCCACCCTGGGGAATCCAAATCTTCAGCCTTGCTGCTCTGCCCTGGGTGCTTTGAAGCAGACTCCCAGGTTTAGCCAGCCTTGACGACTGGTTTTCTGCTGAGCTCCCAAAACTCTTCCTTCCACTGGCACATGGCTGGGGTAATGCCATCAACTCCACATGTGAATACTTCTTTAAAAAATAATGTCAACAGTCTGTACGTCAGGCTAGCTCAGTGCATTCCGATGAGCATTTTTCATGTTTGAGGGCATGTAAGCATCATTATTCATAGTGGTAGGACTGGGAATACTCAATAGCATCCATAAACCTGGTGTGCATTTCCTTACAGGTGAACATTATTTGTGAGTAGACATATGGGTACATTTTCCAAACACTATACAGGAGCCACTGCACACGCACAAAAAAATCTGTTCCTGTTAAAATATCTTTTGCCCAGGCATCTACTGATGTTTGGAAAATGTGCTCCATTTATTTACTGGCATGCCAGTTATTTGTCTACATAACAATGTTTTCTGTCAAGTCAAAAAATTTACTGTTCCTGTAGTTTAAATTCTTTCATTGAAAATTCAGCCAAAACTACTCTGACAGAAAGGCTTCTCTGCAAAAAACAGAGATATCTGCATCAGGGTTGCAATAATGTTGTCCCAGATTTACTACTGACTTTCATTTGTTTTAATATCTTTCCACATCAAATTTAAAAGCACTTCATATATTTCAGACTATTTTAAAGTTCTAACAGACATGTGTTAACAACATATAAGTGTTTATTTATAAGTATATAATAAATAAATATGTATACATAAACAGATTTATAATGTAAATTAGGTTTTATTTATTAATATTACCATAAACTGAGAACTATTTATTTACTTCTGAGTGTTTAACTTCCTGAGAAATCTGAGTAAATAAGCAACTTCCTGAAGAAAAAGAGGCAAAACTCAGGTAAAGAATCTTAAGTAGATGAGGCATATTAGACCCAAAATTTTCTCATCAGGAATAAGAAAATGAGTCAACAGTAATAGCAAAAAATAATCAAGTTTCTCCATATAAAACTATTCTGCAAATGTCTGTCAGGTTTGTCAAACCAATGATCAAAAGAAGAAAGAACCACAGAAAAATTAATTGGAGGATACAAAGAGTTGCACTCAATACATTTTAAATACCTAGTTTTTGTTCAGAAGGATTTTTAAAAATTATTTTGAAATTCTTTTACTTTTATCCGCTTCTGCAATTGAAAATGTCAGTAAATGGATATAATCACCTCAGGAATTCTTCCATGGAATCACTTACATGTAGTTTTCTGAAAACATTTCAAGTAAATAGAAAATTTTTACTTATTTATTTGTCAGGAAGTGACAAAAGTGATAAAGTGAGCACATGCAGAATGCATTTTGGGCATGCTTACTAATGAAGTTTGAAAGTAACATGAGGGGGAAAATCATTACTCTCTATTTTTATATGTCACAATTTCAGTAGGTTTAATAAAAAATTAAAATTAAAAAAAGTTCACAACATTTGCCACGGCTAATGGAGGTGTGACTGCTTTAGAGAGACATTGTCCCTGTGAACCTCTGAGCATGGGCCAAACTCAGGTACTGAACATCCCCATTTCCACCCTCTCCAGTGACCAGAGGAGGGACAGCCAAAAGCAGAACCTGCTCTGTGTGAAGCCAGGGCAGGAGTGTGGCCTCTGCCAGCTCTGAGAGAAGAATATCTGGTTGTCCCATTGCAGCAGAGCAAAATCCACCTCCCTTAGCTGCTGCACCGTCCCAGGCACATGGAAGAGTACTTGGGATGCTGATGTTATCCCATGGGTTTGCCTCATCACTTCAGTCCTGACAGCATCCACAGGTTGCAGTGCAATGTAACAAAAATACAGTTTTCCCCTCTCCTCTGGAAGTATCTCCTATCCTTTCTCCTTTTAATTTTTTCCAGAAAGAAGACCTCCCTGGTAAAACATCATTAAAAGCGAGCAGTGGTTTTAAGAGCTAAAGGGGAGGCTTTAAATGTAAATACCAGCAAGAGTCACTGTTTCAGTTTCTGCAGCTGCAGTTCAAGTCTATATACTCAGTACCAACTATTTCTCATCCTAGCACGGGCTAGCAAAATACCACAGCCTGAACTAAGCATAACTTGTCTTGCAACTTCTGTAAGAGTGAAGATCAATTTTCTCCCTGAGCAACAGACTAATTCATCAGCAGAGACCAAGATGTGGCAAGAACAAATAGCAGAGAGCAGAGAAGAGAAACAGAGAGGAGGGAAGAGAAGATACTGGAGGGAAAATGAAGACAAAGTAATTTGCTAACTAATGTGACTCAGTGGAGCCCCCAGTTCTGTGTCCCCTGGAAGGGAGGAGGCTACACCTGTGTGCAGCCCCACATTACTATTTGCATAGCCTAAGCCCCAGGGGTAAGTGCCTACCAGAGACTGACTGCAGTGCCAGGAATTGGCATCTGTCATTCACTAAACCCTTGGCATTGCTTTGCCTTCCTCATATAAACACATTCTTCTCCCTCATAAGTGTATTTTGAGTCCTCTGAAATGAGGAGAGCTGAATATCTCCATCCACCATGCTGAACTGACTTTCCCCGTGGTGCTGCCAACACAATTTTAAAGCAGATAGTGTAGATGATTACTTAAGTGAATTTACACATGATGGCAAATAACTATGCTTAATAAAACTGAGAGAGCCTTAATGATTTCATTTTGGTGATTTAATTTATAAAAGAAAAGCTTAATCATTTAATAGCATCATTAAGAAAACACCACAGGAAGTTTAGAAATAAAGAATCATCCATATCTCCTGAGAAATGAGTTTTCTTCTAACATTCCGCTCATGACAAAATAAAACGGAAAGCTTACAGCTTCCTAAATAATTGCACTTGAAATATAAGCAATCCCTAAAGAATCTGTTCAGCCTCATCTTCTGCAGCACAGAGGAATTGCATTTCTGCTCACCACAGTGTGAAAGAGGCTTCACAAGTAAAAGGCACCGTCGGTGATGGGATTGCATGTATTTTTTGTTGTTGTTGTTAAAGACTGCCTTGTGAACAAAATGCAAATGTCAGAGCAATTAAAATTAAGTGCTTGTTTCAAAAGCAGTAGTTTAAAATAAAATCCTATTCTCCATCCCCATTTGACAATGGAAGCATCCCTTACCTGCACATGCACACTGTGTGTCTAGGCCTACATGTGCGCACACAAATGTTCCCAAGTTCCACGTGGAAATCTCCAAGGACTGGATCAACCAAGAGTTTGCATTGGGGTAATGGAAAATATGACCTCATTAGCACCAGGTTTGTCATTTGCTCCATAATACAAAAGTAAATTACAATGTATTAATGCAGTTAGTGTTGTTTTTAATGTGCACTGGGATACAATAAAAGTTTTTATTGGGGAAGTGTGATGGCATGTTTTCACTATGGCATTAGCACTGGTCTTCTGATAGGGCGGCCAGTCATATTACCCAGTGGAACACTCCTATAATGATGTAGTAAAATTTGACTCTGATATAGTAAAATCTGTTTATGGTAAAGCTGCTTTTTCACACAATTGGGCTGGGGCAGGGAGCAGAGAGGATGGAGCTAAAATAATTATTTTCTAAGTGTATTTTCATAGAAAGTGCTCAAAACCGAACAAACAGATAATCCTAGCCTTCAGACCTGTCCAAAGGAATTCCCATGCCACACTCTCTGTTTTCCTTTGCCTGGCTCCTTCCCTTCTTCAATTCATCATCCATAGGTTTGTGACCCAGCAGCTGCCATAAATTAGTGCCCACATCTTGGTGAAGGAGCCTAAACAGGAGCATTGAAATTTAACACACTTTTAATAGGCTTGTCGTGGAGTTTTGCATGTACAACCTGGTCCATGTAAAACAACCTCAGGCACATTTGTGGCTTCAGAGCAGGAAGGTGATGGTGGAGAGCAGGGGTGGGGTGAGATCCTGTCCCTGCTGAGTACAGAGCTTGCTTGTGTGTGCAACCTGCACCCTCCCGCCCCTGCTCCTTTGTTGTGTTACCAGGAACAGGTTTGTGCTACTAATGAAGGTTTGCAGGTGCTTCATTTGAGCCATGATTTTTTCTTTCATTCCTAACTGGACAAAGAGAGTTTCATGCATTTAAACTTGTTCTCATTAGGTTTAAGCCCTGGCTACCAATGGCTAGCTCATTGTCATGCCCCAACCAGCCTGCAAATAACACCAGTCAAGGCTGTCAATCCAGCTGCCCACCCCAAAAAAACAAGGTCCACAATTCCTTGATTTCTAAACTCTTGGTTTCAAACCTGAGGCTGAATCTGGGTTTCTGTAGCAATAGCTCAGTACAGGCTGAGCCTGGGCCAGGGTGGCACCCTGCACCATGGCTGAGGGGTGGTGTGCCCTCAGAGCCCTAGAAAACAAGGTTCACTGATGATGTGACACAGGCAGCAGTTGCTGTCCAGAGTGGAAAATATAATGGGGATAAAAAGGGGCTCATTGCAACAGCAGTGGTCACTCTTCCCATCCCTCCCTGAAAAACCAGCAAAAGATTCAGGCCAGCAGCCCAGCTCCCATTCATTGTCTCTCTGCTCCTTCTCCTCTCCCCTACCCTCAACGAGACCCAGCATTTTATTTGTGGGGAAACCAGCCTGGATTTTGTTTTCGTTTCTGAGGTGTCTTGAACTGGGTTGAATATCCTTTTGGAAGGATAGGTGAAAATAAGACTTGGAAAGGAATATTTGCTAGGAGAAAGCTGTGAAAGGCATTCATTAAAATAAAAAGATATCCATAAAGTCATGAATAAGGCTTTGTAATGAATGGACCCAACTAGCCTGTGCCTGTGGCTCTCTCGCTAGACTAGTGACAGTAGTTGAAAGTTATTTATTTGTTTGTAATATACTTTTCCACCGAAACACTTTAGTAATAAAGAGACATGAGGGGAGACACATTAGAAAGTGTGCCATACATCAAAATGAAAACTACCACATAAGCTACATGATAAACGTAGGATAAAATGTACTTTGTTTTCCACAAGACAAAGCAATAAGGAAAATGCTGTGTCTGGAGTAATTCTGAGCTTGGAACTTCTGCTGGTTATTTATTTTTATTAAGCAAATACACAGCCCTGTAAATGTACCTGGTGCTAACTAAACAAGAACAGCACACAGTCCTGGGTCTAAGAAGTTCACAGCTCATAATGGAGAAGACACAACAAAAGCTGACAATTCAGGGAGATACTGAGACATTTTCAGTGAAAACAAGCAAAATTTACAAAGGAAGAAAATAATACAGCTCTTGAAACTCCACATAATCATTAACAGGTATAAACATATCTCCTCTCCTTTCCATTTATTGATTTATTCCCTGGTGGCATATTGTCTAAATCCTGCATGGCGAGTCCCGAAGCAAGGACAGCCTTTGTGTTATTTGTACAGTGCTTAGCACCGCTGGGCCCCGATCTTTCATGGGCTCTCTTCTATTTCTTTTTCCAGCATAGCTAATATAATGAGCACATCTGAAGATGGGAGTGAGGGGAGAAAAGCATCTGCAAGACAAGAGTCAACAGAATCTCTGAGTGACACCAGGGGATTCTGATTGTGAAGTAAGAGAGGAGGAGCAGAGAGTTAAAGCTGGGGCAGAGACACTGGTTACCTGCTTTTCTTACTTATTTACTTAAGAGTTCTTGCTGTTTTACTTGAAAAAGCACAAGGAGACAAGGAAAAAAAAAAGTTATTTTGACTTACAAAAGCGTGGAAAGGTCATTAGGAAGACTTGAGAACCAATAAAGCTCTTTAAACCCTTCCTACTTGTCATGCATAGAGCAAAGCTTACAGGAAAGCTGCAGCTAAGAAAATTACAAATGGTAATGCTATTATTTGGCATATAGTTGCCAAAGGCATTCAATATAAAGATTTTACAGAGGTGTCAACTGATATATAGCAAACACACAAACAGTCTCCAGCTCTGTAACATATGCAAGGAGAGCTGAGACTAAATATTAAGCATATGAATTATATATTCTTGCAATGCGAGGCTGAGAAAATGCTTGCTGTGCACCATAGTTAAAATGAGCAATAAATACCAGGGTTAATGCTGGCAATGTCTTGTTGGGGAAGGTTTCCCTAAGCCCCCCTCTCCCAAGTTTGGGTTTGAAACCATTTTCTGCTGTGTTGGATAATGAAGTGATTAGACTGCTCCTTTCCGAGACTGTTACATATTTAAAACAGGTTCCACCGCTGCCTCATTTTAAACATCAGAACCTGTTTTGGGCGCCAGAAATGTGAAACATGAACATCAATAGCTTTCTCCTGCCAAGATAAGAGCTTGTTGCAGAGGCCAAACATATGTCTCTCCTTCTTTCCCTGAGGAGGTTTCTGGATAAGGAAGAGGTGTGTCGGTACCTGAGCTGCTTAAAATGACTCAGACACATATGGGCCTTTTGTAAACTTCCCTTTGCTCTTTCTCTGTGGGGCAGCAAGAGATTTCAGTCTCAAAGTTGTTGCCATCTGGGTTTGAAAGGCCAGTTCTGCCTGAGAGTGGCCTCCCCAGCAAAAGTGGCTTTAACTGACAGTGTCTGACTCCCTTGGAAAATGCCAGCCCTTATGGAGGCAGCACTGTGGGGCTGCTTTGCTTCCTTGGAGAGGGCCATTCCCAAGGTTTTCCACTGAAAAGAGCATCAGGACCGTCATGATAAAGCACTCTGTGCTTTATTGGTACCTGCCTTGGCACCAGCAAAATTTAGGTGAGGGAGCAAATGTGAAGCACTGCTGTGCTCCAAACCAAAGCTCTGACAGTGGGCCAGGAAAATCAGGATCTTGCTTTGCACAGCAGTCAACGTAACCAGACTGGTTACCTTTGCACATCAGCCTTTGCCACCTCTGAGGTGCTGGAGGTGCTGCAGTGCCCAATGCAGTGCACGTCGTGTGAGAGGGACAAGGCACAGCTTTGTATTCAGCAACCTTGCCCAAAAGGCAAATTAGTTCTTGCAGCTCAGGTTTAATGAACAAAAAGTGCTCGTAGTAACCAGACTCTTGCCTTCCTCAAACAAGGTGGGGTAGTGTCAGGGCAAACCCAGCTGGGGACCTGGAGAAAGATTTTCCTTGTGTTTTGCTCTGCTTGACCGACTCCGTAGACCTGAGCCACCCTGGCTGCCTTCCCTGCTGTCTCTGCAGAGAGGAGAGACACCTGAGCCAGCCTCTCTGCTGCTGGACTGGATGTGTGCCCTCCCACAGTGACTGCCACCATGTTTTTCCTCTTCTCTGGCGCAGAAAGCATCAATTTCATGTCGTGCCCTCACAGGACAAGAGTGCCACAACTGAGCAGCTCCCACCCCAGGCTGCTGGCTCCCAGCCCTGGGACGCTATCTAGAGACAGGATTGCAACCCTCAGCTGGTGTTTCCCAGCCAAGCCAGCAGCTGAGATTCCAACTGATCCATTCCACTTTACCACAGTGTGTGGGGAGCTCTGCCCTTTCCAGAGCCATCCCTGCATTCTAGGCACTTGCTCGTGCCTTGAAAGCACAGCCCAAAAAAAACCACAAGAAAATATGTCAGACAAGCCCAAGCGCTCTGTCTGAGCGTAAAAAGTCTCAGCATTTAATTTTTACTTCTTAAAACATATGTCATCAAAATCAGCACTTCATCAGGCCACCCTTACTGTGGGGACTCATGGGGATTCACACCTGGGCTGAGGGATGGTGGACACAAAGCCTCAGGGCAACTTCAGCTTCTCCATTTCTTTAATATTTAAAAAGCCTTAAGCATGGTCTGGCCATGTGTATACAGCAAATCCTTCCCCAGGCACTAAAATACAGCCTCCTTTAAAGTGGAAACAGCAGTAAAAGATGGACAGACCCAGCAAATGGCCCCCAAAATACAGGGAGTTTTGGACAGGGAAAATGATGGTTGCTTCATGGGATTTTGGCTCTGGTGAAGAGCCAGGGCTCCTAAATCTTCAGAGTCAGCACCATCCAATTTTTAAGCAGTTAGGCAGTGACAAATAAATGCACCATTTAACTGCCTCTTATTGAAATTAATAGAAATGAATCATCCTGGCATTTTTGAAAAATCTCTCTGAAGCAGCTTAGGTGCCTAAATATCTTTAGCAGCATAGACCTAAGCAACTTTTCAAGTACTAGTTAGCTCCTGCTTCCTAATGTGTCTCACAGCACTAAATCACACAGAATAAATGGGGTTTTTAATGAATGTGTGAGGATGGGGCTTCAGCTGCCAAATTCCTCTTAGCCTTGAGCAAAGAGTGGCAGTAGCTGTGAAGCTGGCCCTCCCTCAGCCAGCTGAAAGTTGGGCAAAAATGTTGCCCCCTAATTCTCCCAGCCTGCTGGTAGCAAATGCCTCAGTTTTATTGCAGTGCTGCTCTTGCTGCTCTTATTTCACGAGGTTTCCTGATGCTTTTTTCAGTTTTTTCCTGGGATCCTGAGTATGCAATAACCCCATCTGCCTCTGAGGAGGGTGGCACCAATGTCTGACATGCACATCCAGAGCACAGCAGCACAGAGCAAACCACAGCCTGGCCCCTCAAACCCTAAAACCCAAGGTCCTTCTTCACAAAGGCCTCCTCACATTCATCCCTTAAGCTCCTGATGGACTTGAAATAGCCAAAAAATAAATCCAAGCTGCTGCAAATGGGCATTGGAGAGAGATGGAGAAGGGCTGCTGGAGTGAGAAAGAGCAGCCAAATCACTGCTGTGGTCACAAGTTTGTTCTCAGTCAAAGGCTTTAGTCCACTGGAGTTGCTGTGAGAAGAGAAGCGAAGGGAAGGCATTTGGGAATGCTTTGCATCCTTTTGTGTTTGATTTTGGATGGTTTGGGAGGCACAGCACATTCAGATCCCAATGTCATTGTTTAAGGGGTTGTTTGTTTTCATTCCTCTCCTCCCTACACTGAAAATTAAATTTGGCATACAGAGACCAGTCACTGATGAGTCTTCAGGGATAGATTTTTATTACATTTAGGAGACATTCAAAATAGTTTTTGACATTATTTTATTCTAGGAATTATAACTAAGACCCCAAGGGATGGAGACATGCAAAGCCCGCAGTAGAGCAGTGGGAGATGCTGATTGCCCAAGGCTCCTTTGAAATCCCAGATTATGTTATGGATATAGTCACAGAATTGAAAGTGATCCCTTTGCCACAATTTAACCAGTTGCTGCCTGCCAGATGAGGCATGGGAACCATGGTCATGGTCTGAGCAAATGTGTCAGCTCCCAAGCTGTGGTGCTTCAAGAACATGCACAGGCTGCTGTGGCTCAGTCCATGGGAGGTTGCTGGTGGAGCAGAGCCATTTTCAACCCTCTCAGCCATGGAAAGGACACTTTTCTCCTGTCAGACAGCACTGCTAAGCTTCAAGCATGTGCTGGCCTCAGTGTCTGCTGTGGCTCCTGATGGTGCAGCTCAGGATGCTGAGAGCAAGAACAGCAGGGTGGATGAACAAACCAGTGGGTGAAGGGCAGAAGGCACTAATACTTCTTGGTAGAGAGAATAATAGGAAAACAACACATTTGCTACAACTGCTGGACACTCAGACTTGTGATAAATTTGAGGAAGAGCCCCTCCACTATGGACATACAAATGTATTGTAGGATTCTTCCTTAAAACTCACTGCTGTTTTGTTTTGGGGAGCAAAATCTTTGCCTCTATTTGTTCAGGATTTGCAACTCTGCCTGTTGCAAAAAAAAAAAAAAATCCATGTGTAAACAATTTTTAAAAGCTGAAAACATGAAGTTATATTTTTTGAGAAACTTGCATTACTTAAGCTAACGTTTGGAAAATCTAAACCAAACTCCCCATATTTTTGGACCAGAAACTTCAGCTGGCTATTTGAATTAAACTGGCCAGCTACATCTTTTCCACAGATCTGTGTTCAGTTAATAATAGTAGTACTTTGAAGTCAGCCAATTCCTTTCCTCGAACAGTCTCACAGTGTTTTTTAAATGGATCTAGATGTTATTATTCCCATGTATTGGCTCAGAATAAACCGTGAAATAAATGATTTGCTAAAGGCTACAGAGTAAACTAGTGGCAGAGCCTTAGTTTTCCATGTCCTAGTCTATTCCTGTAGGCCAATGAGATCCAGTTTGGGAGTCCTAAAATGCCATATATTCCCTTAAGGGGACATTTTAATGCCACTCACACTTCCTTTGTCACATGGATACTATGGAATTGAACTGGAAGTATCCCTATCTGATAGGGCCACATGGCAGATGTGTGTCCCACATCATGTGAGGTAGTAACTGCTGTGGAACTCAGGAAAAAAAAGAAACAAATGTAGGAATCGACCTGATCATCGCAAAACCTGGCCAGCAACTCACTCCCTGCCCAGATCAAAATATCAGGCAGAAACAAGGGCTGCAGAGAGCAGGGTCTGAGTGGGATTAATTGTTGTGGTGGACTGGAATCAATAGATATGACACTTCTGTTTTTACTAATACACCTGCCATCATTCACTGTGTTCATTATCACAACGGTTCTTGTATTTTTATTCATCAGTGAGAGCAAAATGACCGAGCTTCTCGATGCCTTTGTCTGCCAAACACCTTTGTCTGCTGTTTTTGTATCACCTTTGCCATCGCAGCTATAACAAATCACCTTGTTAATGTTACAGTGCTTGTTCCTGTGGCCCAGGGTGATCCCGTGTAGACTGGTGGGCAGTGTGCACATAATTATCATCCGCCGCGTTTTCACGCAATTAGTATGCTGCAGAATTGTTCTCGGATACTCACAGACATACAAAAAGATTAAATAAAACCCATTTAATGTCATGAATTATCCTGTTAGGAGTTAATGAGGTCTGGTAGGTTGCCAAAGTCCAGCACACAGAAAGCTCAGGCAGGCCAGGAGGGAGAAAGGGAGGAGTTGCTGGGTTCAGCCATATAGACCTTGAAGTGCAACAGCTGTGCCTTGTCTTTGAGGAGAGGATCAAGTAGAGAATATGAGATAGGCAAACGTTGGCTTAAACTTTCTTCTCTCTTTGATTGTCCTTGGACATCTGCCTCATCTACTGTCAAGAATGTTTGGCAGCTGTGAGCCCAGAATAACAGTGCCGCTCAGCCAGGGCGCTATCGCAGGCGTCTAATACTTTAAGCCAACTACTCTGTGCTGTGTGCCTCGCCCGATCCTGAGCTATGCTAATGCCTTGAGCTAACTGGGCTTTCTAACAGCCCGGGAAACACATAGAAGTGGGCTCTGCCGTTTATTTTCCTCACGTGCTAATTGGCTTTAATTGTTGGCCAATTGGATTTCAAGTTTAGAAAAGGGTGCCCCAGACAAAAGGAAAAGTGTTAACTTAAGACCGTGGGAGAGACAGGCCATTCTGTTCAGTTTCTAATGTAGCAGACTTTATGCAGATGCATAAGTCTCAGGGCAATGGCTGTCCTAGAAAGATTTCTCAAGCATAACCAATGTGGTTTCCTATAAAATATATGCTTCCATACCGGCTGAATGTCATTAATGCTCAGCTATTTCCTGGAGTGCAAATTCCCACCTTTCACGGCCAAAGTGCTTGGGCTCATTTTGCCTCAAGAATTGAGGGGTAGGTAAGAGGAATACCTACAGATTCATTTTAGTATTTAAACCGGTTTACATAGTAGCTTTAGAAGTGTTTCTGCAAAATCCGGCTTTCATTTGTCTCCACAGTCATGACAAAAAAGAAGGAAGAAGGGCTTCCATCCTCAAGTACCTCAACACTTGCCCAACAGAAAAAAGCCCTCTCTGAATAAGAGGTCCCTCAGTTTCTGCACCCATTTCTCCTCTCATCATCATATCACATCATAAGATTCATTCTCTATTGACACCAGTTTTATGACCACTGCATTTCCATTTATTTCTGAAGAGTTCATATGAATAGAATTAGGCCATGTAAATACAGCTGTGAGATCAACCCGTCTAAATTATTTCTGTGTCATCTTTAATGTACATGTCCTGCCAACATCCCTGGTAGGTAGGGTTGTGCTGTTATCCATCTTTTCCTGAAGGCACAGAGGGGCAAGTCCTCAGAGGTAGCTGGGATCATAAATACCTATGAAAATATGTGCTAGACAGACTAAAGGCCAGCTTTTCAAAACTAAATTAATAGGATTTGGGCACTTAACCTGCTTAAGCACTTGTGAGAACTTGCTGAAGAACTACTGAAAACCTGATCAGAAGTGATTTGCCTAGGTCATATCAGCTGGTTTTTGCAGGGGAGGAATCTGTGTCCTAAAATCCTGACAGGAATTTAGTGCCATTAGGACCTGATTGAGCTCCCGAGCAAAACATCGAACAAATCCTCACCACTTGCTACATAAAACATCAAGAAATGAGAGCAGATTTTGGCATTGTGAAGATCTGCTGATCAGAAGTGAAGTTTTCTGCCATCCTTTATTTTTTCTGGTTTTCTGAAGTGAAGCCCATACACAAAGCTCAGACCCAACCATTTTCATTTGCCCACCCAGAAGAAGGCAGAATGATGCTGTTACACAGAGACAGCAACTTATTTTTAAAGCTATGCAACATCCATTACAAGATGCTGATAAATCAGGCTTCAAACTTTCTCTTTGACATGTGATTTTTCAAATTGTTAGGGATCATTTTGTAGTAAAGGCCCAGATTTTTCCCATTACTTCTTGTTAATGAATTCTACCCAGGCAGTATAAAAAGATGGTGTTTGGCTCTAAGAAGTTACTGGAGAATCCTTGCCAGGGAGGGATTTTAGCAGAGCATGGGATTATTGGAGATGATCTTGGTAGAATAACATATGATATTCCAATTTACAAGTAGTCTTTGAAGGGCTGTAGCTAATGGCACCACATTTGTCAGCTGGCCTAATTTAGATCTGTAAATTGAGGTTAATGCACATGCATAACAAGAATTAAGAAAAGCAACTCTTCTGAGGAATATCCATGCATTTTTGCGTGAGCTACACTTGTCTAAGGATAGAAAATAAAGGTATTCAGGCACATGCTCGTTCTTATGCAAAACTTTATAAAGTTTTCTCTGTCCTTTGAATTCTAGAGTGGTCACTATGTCTCCTCTGTGCCTTCATCCTGGAAATCCAGGACTGCCTTTATTGGAGGAAATACAAGATTGTTCTTGAGAATCCTTAGGTCTGAGCCTCTGGTTTTGTGGTTCAGTGTTCTGAAAAGTTCAGTAAAATTGTTTCCCACTCAGGTGCATTTTACTCACTCACTCCAGATGGGATCAGAGCTGACTATGCCAGACCCACACACAAAAATCTTCCAGTGGTAGTTCCAGATGGAATGAGAAATAGACATGTTATAAATCTCCTGACTCATTGTCCTAACAGAAGCAGAGGTAATTTGGATAACTTCAGACAGTGGGCTGCTTTATCCAAACCAAGCTTGAGCTATGAACATCTTGAGCCCTTCCCTTGTAAAAAAGGTTCTTCAACAACAAAAATAAAAAGGGGATTTCTGTTCCATCCTATCTCCTTACACTGTGTAAACTGCTATAACAAAAGCAAAACCAGAAGAACTATGCAGGGGAGTGACAAATTCACCAAATTCCTCTTCGTTAAAACTAATGCCTAGTGATAATATCATGCTCTTCTCCGTGAAACATGATATTCTCTCCTGGTTTACAAAGCACCAGGGGGGAACATCCTTGGAAAAACTTCCAGCCACGGTGAATCTGACTTGGAGCATCTGTCTTTAGGGGCCAGATCTGAGATCAGTCTCCTTGGGAGTTCAGAGACACCATGGGATTAGCACGAAGGGGCTCCCCTGGCCTCTTCACGGCCCCATGCAATACACTGAGACAGCTCTCCTCCCTGCTGCCTGCAGGAACACACTGCCCAAACTAAAATATCTGCTCCAGGAGCATCTCAGCATCCACAACACGAGAAAAAAGTGCTTGATATCAACCCTGGAGATGGGACTATCGCAAGACGCTTCCCCTGCCTACTTTATTTTCACTTGGGATTGTCCCAGTTTCACTCCCTTTGTGTTTTATGCTGCAAGACGTCCCACGGCCACCCCTGAGGAAAGCTGGACACTAGACACCTTCTGCAGCAAGTCATCACATCCCTGGGGTTTGTCACAGGGGTTAGCTGCAGGCTGATGCCAGTCACCTGCTTTCGAGGCAGTGAAGTGTGCTGCTTGCCAGGGCTCAGCAGCTCCTGGGAAGCTGCAAGTGGCTGCGAGTGGCAGATGCTAACAGACACCAGAGAGCCTGGATCTCCAGCCTCACCTCTCCCTGACAAATTGCACCTTGCCCACAGACATTTCAGCGTGTAACTTATCTCCCGATCGGAGCGCGCCAGCCGCCCCTCCTCGCCAGGGCCGTGTCCTTCCAGGTGGATTATTTTCCACTCAAAGACTGATGCCTGCAACAGCAATCTTGAAAGTCTCCTGCTATCTGCTTCTCACTCTTCACAAGACAAGACAAGACCACCCAGAGATTCGCCTGGAGAAATATTACACCAGCCTGCGGCCGGCGTGCCTGAAATCGGCCCGGGGAGCATATCGACACCAGCTACCCAGCTTAGGGAACACAAGGGGATTAATAACTTGGACAGTGTGCAGGATAAAACTAACCTCAGAAACAATTCCCCATCCAAACCCCATCAGAATTTTAATCTTTACAGACTTTTAGCTCCATAGCCCAATAAATCCTTTCCATAGTGACTCATTGTTACCCTGATCTTCCTTATAAAACACACGGTGCAAACAGTGTAACATTTTCCTTTCTTATTGCTCTCCTTTGTAAAACCATCTCTCCCTGTATCTCGCTGCCATTTGCCTGTTAGTCATGGGCTTCACTCCTGAATGAGCCACTTAAGAAATGTTACACTGATGTCAAATTGATACATGTCTTGTGAATACTTTATACTTTCTCTTTATTTAGCATGAAAGGATAGTGTTCAGTACTGATCAAAAACTGGGGCCGAAGTTTCAGCCAAAATGCAATTTTTCCATTAAAAAAAAAATTAAACAGATATTAGAATATAAGAACTCAAACAAGGCCATAAATATTTCACGTTTCAGATTTTTCTTTTCTTTTGACCCTCTTGAAAAAAAATCTAAATTCCTCATAGAGGACATTATTTACATTTCTTAAGGAGTCCTCAAAACACATTTTCAAAATAACTCTGTTGCCAGGTCTTGAAAGCTGCAACTGCAAATCACTGGATTTTGCCTATGAACTCCACCCTGGCAAAGTGTTTTCCCAGATATTTCAAATCTGGGAGTCCAGAATGACTGGATTTTACACCAGTTCTGATCAGGCAGAGTGGCAACACCAGTGAGGAAGAACAAAAAGATTATTGTTCTGTGAACCAGTTATCTACATCAGGCTGCTCCTCTCCCTTCCACAGGACAGCAACAGGAATAGCACAGAGGACTTCACGAAGCCCCTTTCCCCAAGAATACAAGTTGCCTTTTCAGGACCAATGTGCCATTTATGGTGAGGTCACAGTAAGTGAATCTTAAATTCATTCAAGTTTCTAATGTTTTAATTGAGTGAGAGCATGAGGACATCATTACAGATGCCCAGGAGCAATGCAGGGAGGACACTGAGGTCCTTGTTGGAGCAGTGCAGCAAGGTGTGCAGCCCTGAGTACATGGCCAGCCTTGCAAGCCACTGTGTCATTCCCCACAAGCTTAAAGCAGTCAGCTTAGATTTCAAAATTCAGCCTTCAACACATAACAGAGTCCTTGACCACCCTCCTATAGAAAACAAAATCCTGCTTATTTTGGCAGATGTTCATTTTTTTCCTTTCAAGCACACCATTCTGTCTTCTTTCTGCCTTTTTAGGGTCTTTTCCCTAAGTACAACGTTATTGTGGGTTTAGCCTGAGACGCGAGTCAATCCCCTCCTTTAAAGCAAACTGATTTCTTCACTTCTTTCCCTGTGATATCTATTTTGGAGGCTCTCAACTCCCTGGTGGGCCAGTGGGACATCCTGCAGCCTCTTTATGGCTGGTGGTCTGCGGGAGGGAATGGGATTACATCTCTCAGCAGCCAATGGTGCTGCCTGTAGGTTCAATAAACAGGCTTTAAAAAAAAAAAAAAAAGACACACACACACACAGCATGTCCTTCTTACTCTGTTTTGCGTGGTGTGACTGAACCTGCAGAGCCAGTGGGAGCGAGTTCTATAGTGATAACAGTAACCATTGACTTTCCCTTCCCTGATTTCACCTCTTTCATTATGTTGGAGAGCTTTGTTCCAGACTAGGAGATTATGCAACGGGCTGAGGAGGAGATGTGACTTCAGTGAGATATAGCACACAAAAAAGTGTGACAAATTGCAATGACAGGGGCTCCGATGGTAGCTTGTGATGGAGTGAAATTAAATCCCCAACCCAACAATGCAGCATTATGCTATATTCTATAGGCACCCTTGTTGAGGGTAGATTGAGAGAAAAAGAGATGGGCAAAAAAGAAAGATGCACACATACTTTCCTCATCCATGTTCCCAGCTAGCCCTTTCCCCCAGCGTTAGCTTGGGGGTAAACAAAAAAAAAAAAAAAAAAAGGTCCTTAATGCTTGGGCCCAGATGTAAGGGATGTGTGACACGGGGAGAAGTGGAACGGATTGAAGGGATGCCCAGAGAACACCCACAGCCTGCAGTGCCATCCCCTGCCCTGTCCCCCCGGGAGACAGGGCTGGGACAGCCTGTCTCCATACCTCCACACACAGCATCCCAAGTAATTTGCCCTCCTTCCTAATTAAAGTGCTCCCTGAGGGGCGCTGGAGGAGGATGTGTGTACACCTTTGTACTCAGCTGCTCCAAACTTCCTAGGGCAATACCGCAGGGTGATCCTGATGGCTTTTTTCATGCTAAATAACTGACCTAGACGCCCTTACTGCCCCATTCATCTCTTCTACATAAACAAACTATTCATTCCCTAAGGAATAGGTGCATCTGTTCGCTCAGGCCCAGCTCCTGAGGGAAGCCAACAAGAGATTTGAAACTATTTAAGGAAGAAGGGAGCACAACACACTGTTAGAGTATCTTTGCTGTCCCGAGGCCATCCAGGTGTTAAATCACTCAGTGGCCTCTGAAGGGTCCAGAGCCAAACACTGAAACAAAAGGCAAAGATGGGGAAGGAGAGTGCCAGATATCACAGCTCACACTCCTTGAGTTTCTCTTTTGCTTGCTGAGGTTTTCGGGAGCTGTGTAGTGACGAGACAGAAAATGAAGTTGACTGTAGGAGGCTTGGAGCACTCAACACTGCTGCAGACTTTATGAGCTGGTCAGCATTACTAATGTTCTCAGAGTAACACTCTAGTGGGACTCCTGAGCTTACTTTTCACTGGAAAGAAACAATAGTTTTAGCTGTGAAATGTTTTACATTCAACTTCCACCTCTCCCCCCACCCCGTCTTCAGTGGAGTTGCCATGAGCCCAGACTTTAAAAACATTTCAGACTTAAAAGGTTAAGATTTAAGTGCTGCTGATTTTATCTGGGCTTTTAACTAACATAGGCAGGTGGATTAGAGATATGTGTACAATCTCCACTCTAGACACTTGGGTAAATATGCACAAGTGCTGAGTGAGCCAAGGAAGGAATCTGATGTTATTGTCTATTAATTTGAAAGCAGAGATTAAAGAAAGTGCAGAAATCAGTAGTGTAAATATCAAAAAGGATTTCCATTTATATGTAAGAACATTACTCTAGCAGTCTGGCTATTTCAAATAACATGAAAGCTTTTTTTCTGAGGAAAAAAGAATTGTGAATTTGTTTAAATTTACATATTTTCCTCTCTCTTTGTTTGCAGGAATGGTCACCATGCTTGCAGCTAGGAAGCAGTTTGCTCAACAGGGCTGGGTTTTGTTCAGGGCTTGCATTTGGCTGGAGGACCAAAAAACACCAAAAGTATTTCACAAAGTTATATGACAGGCAACCAGGCTGGGATTTCCTCCTCCTTGCCTTTCTTTTTCACAGCAATAAAAATTTTCACCAAAAATCAGCTTGTAAACAGCTTCTGATTTTCTACAAATGTTTTTGTGATTCTGAAAGATTCATGGAAATTTGGCAGAAATGATATGCAGGTGATGGGGCATTCCAAACCATTTTGGCTGTGGTTATTGATTGAGTCAGTGATGTGACTGCTTGTCCAGTTCCTATGGATCACTTTTTCCTCCTCCTAAGATGCCTACAACCAATTTTTTTATTAATTGTGATAATAAACAGTAAGCATCCTCAAAACAAATTAAGTGCTTGTGCTTTCTCCTAAAAAAGAGAAAAAAATTTGTATCTACTCTGTTAATATAACCTATGCTTTTAATACTGGAAGCAACAATATTTTCTCTAGAATTGGAATTAAGTTGTGTCTGTATGAGATTGGTGCTCTTTAAAAGCATACTTGGGGCTAAAATATCAAGAAATTCTCTACTTTTATGAAAGCTTTACAAATTCCTGGAGGTCATCTGAATACTCAAAAATAATGCATAATGTGACCCCATGAATCAAATAGGCCAAGCTCAGCACTTTTTATTAGCAGAAATATTCATGAATCTTTTATCCTCCTCCTTAGTCCACCAGCTCTTATTTTCACCCTGTTCTCTCCTTAATGCAACATTTCATAGGAATGCCAAGTAAAAGGAACCCAGCTTCAGGTTTAATTGCTAATATTTCTAAATTTAGTCAGCATAAAATCCATCTGAGGCTCCAAAGGTTTTCCTTGTAATCTGCAGAACCTGAGTTTGAATCTAGCCCAAGAGAGCACCACGGCAAATAAATACCATCTGATCTCCACAGAAATCTGACAAGAGTTCAACTGTTTTCCACCTTGCTACGAGTATATCAGAGCTGATTTCCCAATGCAATGCTGTAAGGGAAAAAGTCAATTAAAATGCAACTGTCCCAATTTCAGTGAAAGTTACTGATCAGCAGGAATCTCTATACATGTGGTTATTATTTTTTTTTCTCTTTTGAATTAAGCAGGCCAATATATTCTGTGATATTATGTTCTTATGCTGGCTTGCTTTCTGACTCATGTAACCCTGGACAAGCAGCAGTGATTGTGAGCCAAATGACCCCAGTTTTCCACACAACAGTATTGGAATTGCTGGACTCAGCTCATTCCTCCCATCTTTCTCACCTGCTTCTGTGACCATTAGAGATACCACAGTGAAACTCTGCAATATTTTGCTGATGGGACATGGCTGGGACTGCCAGTTTTGTTATATACCAGCACTTTCCCTATCAGTGCAGCCTAAATGGGATTAGGCTAGACAGAAAGGAACCAATTCTGGGTGCTGGAAACCATCCAGATTTGGTTATCGTTTCATTCTTTACTTTGGTTCATGTTAGTGTCTTATGGAAGATTTCAAGTTTTAGCAACCAAAGGAAAAGGGAAACATTTCCAGCTCTCTTTCTCTGGTATCACAGGTCTGACTGGAGGTTATCAGCCTCAGCAACTTACCCAACTCTTGCTAGCATCATGGAAATATAGACATTATCTGATTGAAGACTGGATTTGCACATTTTTTATGCTGCAGCTATTAGCTTTAAATAGAAGGTTTTCAATATTTCAGTGAGAAAGCCTCAGATCCAACACTGATTCCATTTGGAGTGGCTTTTGCTCAAGATTACAAATTTTTATTTGTCAGATCATTTTGCGACTTACATTTGGAAAATTTTAACGTGGAGAAAACCTCTAATTTCTATTCAGTTCTGACATTAAATGTCCATAAAACACAGAGGAATCTCCTCAGCGAGGCACTTAAAGTATCAGGTCTTCTTAATCCAGTAAGATTAATTATCATGTATAAGTAAATAGGAATTGTTTTTCATTCATTTCCCATTTCCAGATGTAGGATGATTAGGCCTGCAAATTACTTTGTTCCAATACTGAATATTGAGACTGCATCAATAATTACTGAATAAAAAGCTGAGCCCTGGGGTTTGGGCTCTCCTGAACAGTTTGGATCAGGAGTTCACTCACATTATGTTACAGATAACAGCTCTGCACAACATTTGGCTCAGGTTCAGTTGCTGTGAGTCTAGGGCCAGGGCAGACCTTCAGTTCATCTCCTCTGACTCTCTTTCTAGCCCACACAATTATATTTCACTCACATCTCTCTACGCCGAGCCCGGTGACATTAATTAAATGGGAACATTTCAGAAATCAAGAGACAGAACTGTTGCCTGCTCTAGGCAGAGAGTGGGAGGGAGAGGCAAACCCAGCCCTTGCCATGGCAAAGAGCTGATAAAGGTGAGCACGCCTGGGATTTGTCTCCTGGAGCTTTACATGTCTATAAGGTAGATGTCTACATCTGATCTCATCATGCTCACACCCTGCTGCAGTCAGAGAAAAGGGCATTTCCAGCACTCAATTCATCTGCTCTGCCTGTGTCAGGGTGAGACTCAGTGCTCCCTTTCCACCTCAGGTGTGGACAGCTGTGCCCAGGTATCTGAGAGCCATGCAAGGACACCCTCAGCTTTCATGGTCACACCACAAGCCCTACAAAACAAAGCAGCTCTCAGGCCATTAAAGATCTGTGTTGGTTTAGCCAAGCAAATTTCGGATTATCATTCCCTCCTGATGCTGGAGAGCAGCAAAGGTTGGGATTTCTAGTTTGGGTTTGCATCTACTACAAAGGAGAGCTGTCTGTCATGCAACATTATCTTCAAGGTTAAGATGGAGCTGACTGCATTCTCTTGCTTTATGAAAGCAAGAATTGGTATTATTGTCCTTTCACTCTCATGAGAGACACTTAATTTGAAAAGAGGCCTTGAATTTTGTTAAACATTATCAGTTCCTATTTTATTCTAGATTGATATGTAGATTAGGCAATGCCTGACACTCAAAATTAAATATGAATAACACAAAATAAGAATAAATTAAAAGACTGCAAGATGTCCCGGCTACCCTAGCTTTTGTCATAATATTCCTAGTAATACATGACTAGAGGTGTTGGTTAGAATTCAGTTTGATCCCTATGGAAACATGCTATGGAGGAAAATAAACTATAGAAAATGGGAATTTAGAAATTAAAAGTCCTACAAACCATTGTCTTGTGCTCATTTAGCCAAGATTGGAAAACACCCACTACAGCAGTGCAGTCTTTTCCAACATTTCATCTCAGCCATCATGTGTTTCAACTCTCTCCTGAAAGAATAGCCTCTAGGAAGAGGCTGAGTGCAAAATTCACAGCACATAAATTAGCCTCTTTCTCCAGCTAGTGGGTTATTGAGAGGAGATTGGAATTGCTTTGTTACTCAAATGTATTTGACATACACTTTTGCCATTTTTTTAAACTCTCTTGGCTACTCAATGTTTTGCCCTGAGTAGTTGTGATCCCTATTTAAAGGTGAATTGCTTTCCTTAAATCTAATAAATGAGCAACTTGGCTTGTGTGAGCAAATGTAGCGGTTTTCAGAAGAACTTGCATCCACAGTGGTGATATTGCCATTTGAGAGCCAGAGCAGGAACAATCACACAAAATTAATGGAAAATTGGAACAAAAGAGGGGCAGGCAGGGTGAAAACGAATTCCTTAGAAAATCTGAATGTCTGTGGATTACTTAAGCTTAACTCTACACCTTCACATCGGCACAAGACATCCTGTAGCCCACAGGAGAGTTTCAACATCTTACACATTCAGCGTGCAAGACACATTAAGAAACTCGATATTAGGTTTCCCACTGATTTCTGAGTGACTGGATGTGCAGTTGACTGTCTGCCTTTTCCCTTTTCCCAGCATGCCTGGATACCTAGTTTTGCTGTCATCAGTCCAAACACATGCTCTATTTTCCCCTCTTTTTAAGCAAAATCCTCTTTCCCTCTCCCCCTCTCCATACATTACTCTTTCCTGTCTCTTGTTTCTCCAAAGCGGTGGTGCCTGCCAGGAATCAGAGAGATTCAGTGTGTGTATAGAACAACCTGGGAAAGGGGCACTTAGGACAGAATTGCCTGGTTTTGGGCCCAAAACAGGAGGTTTTCAAACTCTGTGTTAGTCCCATGAAAAACCAGGAATTAGGAGGAGCAGCAGAAAGCATCTTGCATGTGTCAGTGCTGTGTGTGTGTGCATGCTCTAACCTGGAGTTATACTGGTGATTAAATGGTCTTTAAATCAAAGCTGATAGATAAATAAGGGAACTATTCCAAAACCAAGGGGGTTAAAAAACACTCCACATGCACCTGCTGGAGACGCTGTGCTGCTGGCTCTACATTTCAACTCTAACCTGTATTTGATATGGTGTTGTTGCAGCTGTGGGTTGGGGTGGTTTATTTAAGTGGCTCCAAATGCTTGTCAGTGTGGCAACCAGCTGAATACATAAAACAGGCTCTCCAAACCCTTTATGGCCCAGGGTCAGAGTAAATGGAATAATAAAATCCAAATGCTTTTGTCTCATTTTCCATCACCCAAGCCTTCCGCATAAATCTACAGCTTTGCAATGACCTTCGCATTCAGTGTCGGGGATGAGGCCGCAGGTCTGAGATACATTTGGTCTTCATCTTAGGTCTTTAAAAGCTTTTTCCAATTAATTTTAACTGACTTCCATAAGGATCAAGTACAGTTTCCTCCTCCCAGCCCCCTCACTCCACATCCCACCCCCTTTTCTCCTGCCTGGCATCTTCAACCCGTCAATTGGGGGAACGCTAGAGAATAAGACTATTGATCATATTAAATGTGGTAGCACCAACAGCAAAGACATTTACAAAATGAGTGATTTAGCAAATAGGAAGTGAGAGATTTCTCTAAAGAGTTTTAATTTGATGTCTTCCTCACTGCAGGGTGTCTGGTTTTCTTTATTTCTCCAGTGCCACATTGTCCCTGTTCAGATGTCATCATGGGGACTCACATGCTTGCAGAGTAGGTCACTATGAAACCAAAAGATACATGTTTGGGTTTACAGAATCAAAAATCACCTTGTCTGGAACTGCTGAGGGCTAGTCCTTGCACCCTCTGCATCTGATCTAAATTAGATGTAAAGTCACTTCTAGGTGTTTCAATTACAGTGAAAAGCAATTCAAACCTCTGTCAAAAGAAATCCTCAGGACACCTCTGAACATTCTCACTCTAAGAACCCACAGATTCCCCTCTCCAAATTCCCAGCCAGGTTTTTAACAGCCAGCTAATAAACTGGTGCCTAAAAAAATGCTCATTCCTAGTTTTGCACTCAGTAAAGCTGGGCCAGGCTTTGAGAGCTGTAGTGGGCGTTAGGGGACACATTCACAGCAGAGTTTCCACGTTTATTGTGGCTCCGTTGACTTCTGTACAGCTGAACATGTCTAGAGGATTGGAAGGCTCTGCCCATACTGTGCAGATGTGGTCCATAAAACCAACAGTCAGGTACCTCGCTACTGGGGGCTTGGGCTCAATTAACTTGAGGGAAAAAAAAAAAGAAACAAAAACATCCATAAGATAAGTACTTTCCCACAGCCTGCCGAAAGGAAAACAAGAACTAAATGGCATCTCCAAGGTAAATCCATATTTCTCAAGTTTGCCATCCAAAATTTTAAACATTTTAAAAATCAAGGAAGTTCTGATCGTGTTGGCACAGCACTGGAAGTCCTGTCTCCCTGTTCAAACCAAGCACTCCTACCTGATGCTTTATGAGGTTTACCCATCAGTAATGCAAACTTCTCTTTCAGCTCTGACAGGAACATCAGCAAAGATTTAAAACACAAGGCTTAA
The DNA here is from genome assembly GCF_023055355.1 of Agelaius tricolor. Classification (NCBI taxonomy): domain Eukaryota; kingdom Metazoa; phylum Chordata; class Aves; order Passeriformes; family Icteridae; genus Agelaius; species Agelaius tricolor. The sequence goes on along the minus strand of NW_027269276.1, from coordinate 4,912,266 downwards.
AGCAGCAAAATCCCCCAATCTTTACTACGTGGTGATGTATGGGGAGATCTGATGGTGTTATTAATGACAATGTGAATCAGTAACCACTGAAGTTCACGTAGTTGTTTTCTTGTGATCTGTTGACAAAATACAACTCTTTAGTTGGAATCAGCTTCCTCAGTTTTTCCTTGCTCAGTGAAACTCTCGATCCGTGCAACAAATAGGCCAGTAGCTAACAGAAGGAGAACCACTTGGTTTCCTGTGGCATCAAAGGCTGTCCTTGGAGGCTCTGGCATCCAAGAAGCTGGAAATACCAACTGGAGCTTTGCCTGTGAGCAGAGCACTGGCAGTGGCTCTCTGATGTGAATTTTCTGATCAGTAGATCAGTACTGACCACAAGTTGGGGTCTTTCCCTCAGTGGGTTCATTATCAGAGCTTCACATCTCTGCCTATCTCTTTTTATCAAATTTGAAGGATTTAAAAAGTTTTCTCTTTTAAACCCATCTGAAATTTCTTGACAGATTCAGAATTATCAGGAGTGGACAGGCAGAGGAGCAGAAATGCCCATCCAACCATGGGAGATGGGAATGGGAGGTAAAAGTCACCCCTGTAGGAAACCAGGATAAGAATGAAAGTTTTACTGTCCCTTTTTTTCTCCCCCAAAAATGAGAAGAGAAGAAATCATACACCTGACCCTGGAGGTTAGATAAGGAAGGGCAGAACCTTTCCTTCCTGGAGACTATGGGATTAAATGCATACTACCAAATGTTCAGTTCTATCCCCTGAAAACAGGATCTTTGTGTAAATTAATATGAATATTTGAATTAGAGACCCTAATCTCCATCTTATATTTCCATCCTAACTCATGTAAAGTGAGCCCACAAATGCCCAGCTTTATATTTGCTATGCATGAAAACTATTTGTGGCCCCATCAAAAAAAAGTCGTGAACAGATTTAAATTATTAAAAAAAAGATACTAAAAAATCCAAACCATAACAGGAAAGAAACAAACACAGACCAAGTGTTTAGCCACTTAATTAATTTACATGTCTTCTGGCATGGCACAGGGCATTAGCACCCCCCAGCAGGGTGCCAGGGTGCCTGACTGGGAGCTGGGCAGGCAGCAAGACATACTGTGAATTTTCTCCCCGAGCAACACGATTACAGAAACAACTGCAAATAACTTTGTGCTGATCCCCAGCCATGCATTCAGCAGCCCCTAATCTTCCAAACGTCTGCCTGTGTGATGGTATGAAAACTATGGCATTCCTGCAGCCCTCACCTATGGAGACACATCTGGGCTCTTCTATTGATTCTTTATTTATGGCTTTCTGTTTGAAAAGCGAGTTAAATGAAGATCACTAATACAACCCTGAGAATTCAAGAAGATGCTGAAACACTGACAGAATGTACAAGCAAAAGACACACTACACATATTTCCACCTGGATGTTTTAAAAGTGCCTTTTGGGCATGCACATTTATAAGAAAAGGAAACTGAGGCACCAGGTGAAACAACACGAGCATTCCTTGTAGCAGGGGAAGAAACTGAACTCAAATGTCTTGCCTCAGACCTCCACACAAGCTCCAGGAGCCTCCATGCCTTGGTTTCACATGTGAAACTCTAAAAGCTTTAATTGAGAGGCTGAATTTCCCCTGGAGTGGAATCAAATGAAACAAGCTAGACACTCAAGTAGGCTTACTGGTTTAATTTAAAAGCGAGGGGGACTGGTAGCAGGGAGCTCCCGGTCAGGGGTCATTTGTTGTGGAATATACTTCTCACCTTTGTGTTCCTCAGCGCTGGGCTCTGGCAAACTTAATGACATTTGGCATCTCCACCTGCTCCATCAGTTTATCCTTGAATTAGACAGCTCGGCCTAGAGTGGCTTGAGAGCTTATTTGGGGCTCGAGATTTATTATTTTTATGGGGTTTTTTTAAAAGAAATCTTTAGCTTTTAATGTTGGATTAGTAGTAATAGTAGTAGCAGTAGGAGGAGGAAGACCTCACAAGTGTAATGGGGGAAAAACAAATGTAATGGATGATGTAGTTTGCCTGGAGGAATGACATTAATTTGGACCACTCGGCTTTACCTTGGCATCTGCTTTGTGATTATACAAAAATAGGAATTTCACAGGATCTTGATCCGGGACATGAAGCTAACTTCATTCCTGTTTAAGTCTGACCAAACATCTGTTTGAAACTTGAGATTAAATTCACATGATTTAAACACAGAGCCATGAGTGAATTAGATGTCCAGCATGTGTGGTCAATGTCCTTGGCTTGGGTCCTCTGAAAAATTAGCACATAAGTAATTTTATACACAAAAGAAGGCCCAGTACATTCAATGGGATTAGTCCAGGTTATTCAGCTTTTTCCCAGGGTGGGGTTCACAGTTGGAACCAAACCTCAAACCCCATCAAGCTCACAGAGTTCTTGTATAGATATATTGTCCTTCTGAAACCAGAATAATTTTCTCTTCAAGGCTCTGACTTCACCACTCAGCTGCAGGGATACTCCTGATGGACATTTTGGACTCCTTCAGAAGCAAAGATGGGCTGAGAGGCCAAATATCCCAACCAGCACTATTCTGTTTGCACGCCACATAATCCCTTAATAAAATCCCAAATAAGGGACACCCAAAGCACGTCGCTGTTGAAGCTGAATTTTTTCCAAAATTAATGTTGTTTTCCCCAAAAGCCTTTAAATATTGTCAATATCTGTAATATACAGCTTTTTCCATGTCATGGAAGGTTTTTCACAGAGTGATTTCTTCCCCTTTGCCCCTTCTGATATCAGGGAAAGCAGTCCCATTAGGTTTCCAGAGGGTGACCTGATCATCTCCATGAGCTATGGGGATGTTGGGAGAGGAGGACCGCCCTCTTAAATTACAAATTCTTGTCAGACTCAGTGGGTGAGAGACCCACGTGCCCTCATCTGGTCACAGAGCACAGCACACTGGCACATTAGCTTCTGAAGCTGCCTTTTCAGTGCTGACCTTTATATTAATGCTAATAGGGTTTGGAGAAATAAAATGTAAATTTGTCTCTAAATGGATTAGTCTAGGCTGGGGGTGGGAGAGAAGGGTGCAGGAGGGGGTATTGCTTGGAGCATTCGCACTAAAATTAAAACATTTATGTTCCAACACTTAATTTTATTAGTGGCACATTGAAGTTGCCTGAATGCGTAATAACATCTCTCAAGTCCACTCTGCTCTAGCTCAGACTCTAAGTGTGTGTGCTTGCACACAGTGCCTCCCCAGTTATACACTGTATTTACCTCATCCACAGCCCTTTCCTCTCCCATTTTCTCATTAGGGATGTTTGTTGGTAGTCACATCCCAAATTCACCAGGGTAAGAAATAAACAGTCTTCAGCTCTACCCTGGAACCATAAAACTGCAATCTGGGCGCAAAATAAACCCTGTTCTTTTATTTTTTTGTGTATCTGCACTACAGTTCGGGTGCCCACTTCACATCAGGGGTGTGTTTACCTGGTGAATTGGTTAATTGGTGCTTACCAGAGCTTTATGTAAGAGGAGATCTTCGGAAAGATGAGTAAGCAGCAGTGTTTGCACTTTTACATAGGGAAATTGAGCCATAATTGGCAAAGATGGGTTGCAATGTCTGTGAAGAAAGAGTGAAGAGGGCAATATTAACCCAACAAAGCACAATTTAGCATTTGTTAAACCATTAAAGCACCTTCTTGCTCTGCTTGAACCCCAAGAGCTGACTCTCCACAAGCAAACTTGGGAGATTTGGGAGCTTATCTAGATATTGGTGATAGATCCCTCTTTCCTCTTCAGTAGGAAAAGTCTGGGGCTCTCTAACATGGTGCACATAATTATTTTTACACAATAATTATCAGTGGGAACTATATAGTTTCATCAAAATCAAAACATTTCTATAGGAATAAATCAGCTGTGGCAAAAAAACTTGGTGAGAAGAAGTTATTATACCTCATTTCAGCATCATCAAAACATTTCTGTTAATTTCACTTATATGTTTATATTAAAATATGAATTTTCATGTTCTGTGTTTACATATTTTCCTTAAATTGGCACCTAGCTTGTTTTTAACGTTTTAATACCGTGCACATTTTTCAGAGCACCTTTTTTTTTCTTTTTTTTTTGGCTTGGAAAAGATAAAAATTCCAGCTATTCATTCTGACCGGGACCCAGGTTTTCCAAAATGTCAGCATTTCTTTGGAATAGAACCTCTGGGTCGTAGCCAGGTCTAAGTCCTTCTTATTGTAAATGAGGCCATGTTCATTAGACATCCAGCCATGGCACACTTATCTTACAGGAACATATATCTCCAGCACCGTGGCTGGGCCAAGGCAGGGATCAGAATTGGCACACGGGGCTGACATAGATTCATTCCTAATGAAACACTTCTAACATAAAAGTGATTAAGCCAGCAGCGTGCCAGAAAAATGACTCTAAAATCTATGGTTTTCAGGGAAGATCTGATCTCTGGAGTTGCATCTGAAGCCACTCCTAGGGTTCTATATGCTGACAGACCCCTACAGAATGACACCAAGCCTCTCACTTCGTGTGAAGTCCTGTAGGATTTTTCCACAGCTAGGTAACCCCCAGGTTAAATTAATCAAGTGATTCAGCACAGAAACAGGCAAAAGTCGGGCTGGGGGAGTGGGAGGAAGAAGGAGAGCAGCAGTGATTTGGGCTCCTTGTGGCTGCCTGGGCTGAGGTTGGTAGCTGTGCATTACATACGGCTCCAAACATGATGCAGATGTGGAGCACCGAGGTGCTGTATATACACACACAGGGTCCTGTAAGGTGAAAAAAGGGGGGGAAAGAGCAGATCATTCAGTAGTTGAAAAGTATCTGATTGCCTAATGTAAACTGTGATTAGTGGCTCGGTGCCTGGACAGTGAGTACTTTGCGGGCCCCCAAATGCAGTCCCCAAATCAGCGTGTGTGCTGCCAATCTGTCAGGCAGCCCAGCTGTAACACTTTCTGGCATTGCAATGTCTTCAGCTGGTTTGTGTCAGAGCCGGCCAGTGCGGGGGGAGGCTTTCCAGAAGTTGGCTATTGAGTGTCTGTCTGCCTGGATCAAGGGTGTTGCCAGTTTGACATCCCAGCGAGGGGCCGCCACATCTGGCCGCAGAGTCAGGAGGAAAAGGGAAGGGTGGGGGATGCCTGGGAGGGGGCAGCCCTGCAGGATCCAGAGCTGGGAGATACCCCCAACAAGGGGAAAACACGGGACTTGTGGAGAAAGCTGAGACCGCTGCATGGAGAAAGGTTTTGAAGTGCTCAGAGCACAGACTAAAATTCACAAGTGGCATTAAACTCCCGAAGCAAATTGGGTCTCAAAGCCCTAAGCATGCAGACCTCTCGCTGAGCCTTTTCCTCCCTGTTACAAATTGATATTTTATTAGCTCAAAGCCAGATGCTTCCCCTTAAAACAGATTAATCTCCAGTTCATCATATCACCAGAGACTGAGAGAGGCAAGGGGTAGCAACCATGCCAAACACATGTGAATGAGACCCCCAGGTACTGTGCGAGGAGAAATGAAGAGAGGAAACAAATAGCTTTATTTTTTTTTCCTTTTTTTCCAATAGAGGACTAGTCTGTTTTATGTGATACCTTCAATTTTCTTCAGTGCAGATGAGGTTTGCCCAAAATCCATGCAGCAACCCTGGCAGGTCCACAGGGGTGATTACTGCTGCACAAACCACAGCAATCCCAAAGGATAAAGCTGTTCCCATGCAAAGGGCAAGGCAAGGATGCAATGGGCCACAGCAGAGAAGAGCCTGGAAAAGGATTCTTTAAGAGGATCTTGAATCAAGGGTTAATTGTTTCCAAATGACCACTGTGTGGGAGACTATTATGGGATGGGACCCATTCAGGATTGGTTTAAAGCTGCTGGTTAGGTACCTTAAAAGAGGGCTAAGCAGCAGCAGCTGTTTTACATTTAAAGTGACTGAAGTGAGTAGTGAATTACTGTGGGAGACAAATGAGCCCATGACATGATTGGACCTGGGACGGCTCTCCCAAGTGGCCACTTGTTTCATGAGAACTCCCACCCCCAGGCTCTGCATTTGAGTATCAAAGGCACAAATAGCACCAATTAATTCAGATTAGCCCAAGAGAGAGCAAGCAGCCAGGTTAGCTGCCTCTTTATGGATGCAAGAACTTCTGTTGCTGTTATCTCTCCCATCTTTGGGGTGCCCCTCTCCACTCTCAGGTTCTTGTCTTGTTATTCCAGATTATTTCTTGAGGAACTCATGAGGTGTGCCATTAAATGAGAAGCCAGCAAGGCAAGAGGAGCTGTCTTGGTTAAAAACTATCCCCTAGCAATAAGAGCTGTTAATGAGGCCTTGTGGTTTCTGTCCAGTTCAGGGCCCTGGCACAGCTCCCTTTAGTTTATCCTAATAAGTACACAGTCAGGTTCAACTCTTCTTGGGGGTGAGCATACAGAAAACAGATAGATCAGAATTAGGAGTCCACAGCTGGGATAAACTGTCTGGACAATGTTTTACCAGTCAGATTTCAAGCCAAAATCCAGTTTCTGACAGCTTTGCCAGACGTGCTGCACTAACCACCTACCGTTTTCTCCTTGTTTTTTTTTTAATTATTATTCTATTTCACCCTCAATTTGTGATATGAAAACCTTTACTCTCTCTGCCAAATGCAGATGCAAAGTGTCCAGAGCCATCTGAGCCCCCACTTTGAGATTCAGCATTGGGGCTGGTGACTTCCTGGCGATACCAAGGGCTTGCATCAGCCTTCCCAGAATCAAGAGGAGGAAACAGTCCCGTGTGCTATTTACCAACCTGCATTAGTCAAAATACTGCATTTTAAAGCCCCTTAAGTTGTTATACATCATCATATAAGTCATCACAAAATAGTGAGTAGGAATTCCTAAGAATTATGTTGACATGGAAATTGTCAGCACAAGTGCTGGAAATTTACATCTCCTCATATATCTGTGCTCCTATCCTCCATAGAAATTAACATATTATAACACTAATATTTCAAGGTAATGTTTTCTCATGAGGATGCCATATTTTATCAGTTAATATCATCTGCGTAAAAACTATTCAATTACAGTATCAAGCAACGTGTGATTAATACTAATACCACTAATGTAATGGCAACTTTGTAAGGTGTCATCATAGCTGTTCAGGCAGCTGGAAGTGGCAGGAGGAGGAAAAAAAAAATCATTCTTTTTAATTAAAAAAAGAAAAGTTCAATATCTATGAAAATGAATGGCCAGTGATGTCTGGAGTGTTGTCCTACCCTGCCTAGAGAGTGGAAGTTGGGCCAGAGATCTGGGACAAGGATTACACCCCACAACCTTGATGCTGATGTGTTCAGCCTTGAGCTTCATTCCTTGTATGCCTTTATTATTAACTGTAAGCATGGGAGGAACTCAAGTCTTTTACTCAAGAAGCAAGATAACCATTCCTGAAATTTATATTTTATTAGTATTATTTCAGAGGTGCTGTTGAAAAGTCCTTGGATGCTCATTTCTCTCTGCTTTTATCCACACACAGGAGAGCTCACTGCAGGAATGAGGGACCTGGGGCAGAAAACTGTATTTGTACAAGGATTATCAAGGTGTGAGGAAACCTGAGCTGGAACCTGTCTTTCCTAACACAGGAACAATATTCTTTTTAAACAGCAGTAACCCTGCTTTGTCCTTCTGGTTCCCGAGTCCTGTGAAAGTTCTCAAGAGGAAGAATGTTAGAGGACCTCCCAAAAAGCACAGAAATTAAGAAAGAGGCAGGATGTCATCAACTGTTCACAAAGCTAAAGCTCCTAAAATAGAGAATGCCTGTAACACACCATTGCAGACAGAATAGCTCCCCTCCTCCCTTAACCTGCAGATTTGTTGCCAAAGCTGAGTAGTTCTGTAATGAATAATTTATTCCAAATCATTTCCCTCTTCAGGAATTGTCAGAAGGGGATCATGAATTTTTTTTGCATGTATATGTTGCACATACCACTGACACTGTCCAAGGGAGTCATAGGAAAGTTGTAGGATTTGTATCTCACATGAGCCGAGTTTTCCAAGCTTTCTCCCAACCTTTTGCCCAAGGGTGAATTCCAGGCTATTCACATAGATACCATCCTGTGAATCCTTTTGGGTCTGTAGCTCATCCACATGCATATTCACAATTTCAAATTCAAGCTGTCTTGACAAGATGCTTAGGTCACATGGGCCATATCTGTTCCCAAATTGGAAATGGGTGATTTGGAACCAGCTTTCCCAAACCCGCCCCCACATCCAAAATCCTCTTCCCACAGAAAAATCTATCACACTCCTGAAGCTCACTTTTCCAGCCATGTTCCTGCTCACGTACATCTAAGAGAGGATTCATGGGAAGTGCTGAAAAACCTGGCCCAAGTGAATTGGTTTGAATGTTAGGATAGTACAAAACCCAGTTTTGGCAAGATTCCCCTAATTTATTTCACCAATTTAGGCAGATTTTACAAAGGCAGCTAAGCAAAAAATGAGAAGGGGACTCTAACAATTCTGAATCGTAAACACATTTTGAGCAGATTGTGCAAAGCAATTCAACTAAAATTAGATTATGAAAAGTACACTAAGTAAAACTGTATTATGGAAATGTTATGAAATTAATTAATCTAAGAAGCAGCATTGCCACCAGCATGTGCTGGCCCTGTAAACTCCTGAGTGCATTTGTTCCACTCTCAGCCTCCATTCCAGCTGAAGTTAACACGAGTCAGAGACATGACATTTCTAGGTCTGTGACCCCAGTAAATATTGTGACCCATTACAGTTTTCCATTTGATCCTTAATTTGAGCCTGGTCAGTGACACTTTGCATCCACTAAGAATTGTTCTGGTGACCACAGGGTGACAGCTAGTTACAAGCAGTACAGCATTTCTTTAATGGGTTTAGTTACCAGTGTGGGTTGTTACTCAGCTAAACCGATAAATAATGTATTTTCAATTAATAGACAAATCTTAGAAGGATTTGTACAATATGTAGGGCTAAATGAAGAAACACATTATAATTATATGGTAATTTGTTAAAATGATCATTAATACTTCTGATGTTAATTATCTAATGGCAGAAAATTACTGAGGGTAAAAGTAATTTGCCCTTTGTAATTGCTTATTAGGTTGTAGGATAATCATTTTGTTTTCTTTGCATAGCACTATTTATTGCCTCTTTCTTCTGACAGTAGCTGAAGTGTATGTGAGGTCAGAAGTTATTGGATAATTTTCCAAAGAAACAAGACCTCATTTTTGGTTGAAGGTCAACTGAGGGCATCAACCATGATTGCTACATACAGTCCTCACTTTTAAAAAAACTTGGAAAGAGCACAATACAAAGTGAAAATTATACTTTTGGTTATAGACTAGCTGCACATAATTATATAAAACCAGCATTTATGTGTGGTTACTACAGATAGCAAGGAACCACACATAGTGCACTTGTACTCATGGTTCTGCCCGAGGTTTGCTGTAAGACTTTGGGTGAGATACATGACATTATGTGCAGTTCGTCACAGCTGTGTACGTGACTCCCGAAAAAAGAGCTTCTGTGCCAAAAATTATTATGGATTTCACCTCTGTTCATTTTTCCCACCTTAAGGGTGAGTAAATGATTCCTCAAATGCAGGGGCTCTGGTTCACCTCTTCCCTCATGTTAATCAAAATTAGATTTTAAAGGCATTTTTTTTTTCTGAGAAACATGTTCCCAGAATATGTGTTAAACTCTGAATAACTTATTGGGACCACAGAAAGAGGAAGTCAGAATCTTTTGTTTTTTCTTTCGAAACAAATAATTTCTTTTTTTTGTTGTTGTTTCAGAAGGATATTTCTAGAAAAAAGTCAAACTTATATTTTTAAAGTTTAAAATAATAATAACTTTCAAGTAAATGAAATATTGTGAAATATGAAAATGAAATGAAATAAACCCATGTAATGCATGGGGTTTTTTTCCAGATTCAATTTCGGTCAGAAAACTGAAACTTCTCTTCATTTTCTTTTCCTTCTATCTTTCAGAGAGCAAACAGAAAAAGAAAAAAAAAAAAAAAGAAAAAAGAAAAGGGAAAAAATTAGCTAGCTTGCTGTTTTGCATATATTGAGTATTCCTTAAAAAGCATTGACATTTGAAAATGCATCCCCAGATGGCTTCTCACAAACCACACAGAATCAGAGGTGAAGAGGGCAGGGCAGAACCCAAAGTAGGGAGGAATTTGAAGCACTGAGACTGGGGGTAAAAGAAGCAAATGGGGCAGGAATTAGAGGCAATGGGACTACTGGGAAAGAGGGAGCCCCAGAGTCAACTTCCCCTCACATAGCTTACATATGCCTGTAAACCACACTGCTGATGAATCACAGTTTTTATTGATAATCTGTGGGTGATACATAGGACAATATGGTATTCATCAAATTCTGCTCAGGAACAATCCCACTGAAGTCCATGGGACTGCACAGGCAGGAGCCAGATGTGAAGAGTCAGAATCAGGCCCACTGCACAGGCTGCCAAACACCCATTGTTTCGGTATCAGTTTGGGAAAGGAGCCTCCATTCAAACCTGGAGTTCAAGCTGACTTAATAATGAGACCTGTAAATATGGAAGTTGTCATCAGTGAAGCTCAGTTAGCGTGTTCCCAGGTGAAAACTGATGTCTGGTGAGGTTTAGGGGTGAATCTCCATCCGGCAAAGCATCACACACGTTTGCCATCGTGACAGCAGATTTTCTTGCAGAATGATGCCCAAATGCAAGTGATTACATGGGGTGTAGTGAGGAGCACTAGGGCCATTCACACATAATCACAGAGTGGATGTAGCAGAGATGGGTGTCAGCCAGCCTCCGGATCCAAGCACATTTGGATGGGAGAGAAGTTCAGATCTTGATCCAAACTTTGTTGTTCAGACCTGCCTCTCACTGTCAGGAGGTGGCTTCTGGCCAACTCCATCTTCCTTGAGTGATCTCACTTCACCAAACAACAGGTGGGATGTCCATTTAACTTAACTGGCGGGAAAAAAAACCCCTCATCCTTAAGCAGATGCTATTTTTGGTGGTCTTTAATAGGCGTGCAAGGGGAATAGGAAGATAATTAGCCCTTTTACACCACTTCTCCCCATACACCTCAATTTTCCAGCTTGCTCCCTTTTTTTTCCGTGGCGATTCCCCCTCTCACTGTTCAGGGGGATGTTGACAGTCTCCTTTTTGGATGCTCAGCCTTCTGGAAGGCTTTGCTCTCTGCAGGCGGAGCTGTCTGGCACACAGCCATTGACAGCGAGCTGGAGTTTGCTCTGAAGTCCCAATGCAATCATGCACTGTCTGCTGCCTGCTGCTCCACTGTGCTGCAGGAGCTTAAAAAAGACTCCTCCAGTCCTGTCAAAAAGACAACCGAATTATTAAAGCAGCAGCTCTTCAGGTGTTCAGAAGGACTGTGGGAACCAGGGGCAGAAACTGATGGTGAAGAATTATCTGCCCCTTACTCTAAAATGCAGTGGAGTAGGAGGGATGTGGATGTTGCAGGAGAAACAATGCCAAATATTGCTGTCTGAATGATGTCATATTTGAGTGGATCCAGGTCCCTTATAATTCCTTGCTTTGGTGGCTTTGGACTGTCCAAGTTTTAAAAATATCCACTCCTAGCCTCTGTTTTGCCTCTCTCTTTCCCACAGACCCAGGAAAATGTGGTAATCCTTGGAGAAATCCACATTAAATTAAAACAGCGTGCAAGAATCTGTTTTCCCCGTTCTACCCTGTGAGATGGAGGCCATGGCAGCATCCATAAACAGCAGCCTGAAAATCATCTGACACCTATGGATCCCCAAGGCTCTTTGGTGAGGTGCAGAGCCTCAGTGAGAGCAAAGTTAATGTGTGACTTGTTAAAGGCAGAGCAAGGAGAAGGACAAAGGTCTCTTGGCCATGTGCCTGTCCCAGTCTCTCCCCTTTCACTATAACTCAAAACTTAATAATATTTGCTTGTTATTAAGCATTAACATCCCAACCTCAGCAGCCTCATTCCCCACTCACTTCTGAATGCCCTGCACTATATTATAGTCTTATACTAATTCTGCATTTTTTGAAACACCATCAAATTCAAGTGATTATCTTTTTAACGAACCAGTTTCTGATCTCTAAGACTTTTTATGTGGAAGACAGCCAACCTCCATCTTTCCAGAAGTCAGGCCCTAAAGTAAGAACCAAAACCACAAACCAGCCCTGAAATCTTTGGCTTACTCCATCCCTAGGCATGTCGTTGCCTAGAAAAGGCTTAGTCACAGCAATTTCTAGATTGCTGAACTTCCCACTGTCTAGTTTCTTGGCTAAGGCACCAGAATTCTCATGTTAACAACTTATGGAACAGTTCTCTGTCTATACAGGAGCACCCTCTTCAAGGTGGTGACACAACCACACACTCAGCTGGTTGGGGTTTTTTTTGGAGGGGTGTGGGGAGGATTCTTTTCACGTCTGCTCTTCACAAATGCTTTCCTTCAACCCTTGCAGCTTCCACAGCCCCCCTGCACTGCCCTGCCTGACTCTGAGCATCCTATTAACCCAGCAGCTTGGCTTAAAAAACAGCAAGTCAGCATTTTGCTTGCAAGATGTATTTTATTAATAAGAAATATAAACTCTCACAAGCCTGCAGTAGGAAAGAGGGTAGAGAAAGCCAGCTAAGTCGACGAGAAGCACTTTTTCCTCCATCTCCAGGCAAGCTTGTGAGGACACAAGGCAACACATCCCACATCATCCAGCAGCCTTCTGAATGAATACTTTCCTCCCTGTGACAGAACGCAAACTGCTTTAGCCTGACTCTCCTCCTGACAGACCTTCTAATTATCTCAGCTGTTTACAGCGCTCAGGCCCTCTGCTACCAATTTCTCCATTATTCTGACAGTCAACAAACTAGACCTATTAGAGCACTGCACAATTCTTGCCCAAGGCAGGAACTTTGTGAGACCACAAATCGTCTCGGTATTAAAAGTCGGTGCATAAGAACTGCCCTCAGCTTTAGCGCTAAATTGCTGGTTTGGAGACATTCATTGCTGTATATTGTATTTCCACTATATTCTGCTTTAATAGACTTCGTGCTGAAGTGTGTAAGAAGAGTTTTAAAGCCTGAGGTGGCAAGTAGGCCTTTTTTTCTTTTTTTTTACCATTTTATATATTTTTCCATCTTTTTTGTTTGTCACCTTCTATTGCAAGGTTGGCTCACATACATAAAACAACACTGCAGTCATGCAAGAATATCTAACAGTTAGTGGAAGGCACAGATTTTACCATTAGAAGTTCAACACCAAGGTTTGGGCAAGACAAGATTTGTTATTTGTGCAGGGCCTCAGATTTAAGATTATTTCTTTTGTTCTTTGGAATATTTTATTTTCCTGTTTGGCAAAGCTAACTTGGTTTTATTCTTCTAATCTTCTGGTATCAAAGTAGTTAGGGCCCAGTAAGAATAATAGTTAGAGAGGGAGATTACAGTTTCTATTAATAATTTGTGTTCATTTGTTTAAGCAATGTTTATTCAAGGTTCAGAAAGCTCTTTGAAATTTGTGTTTATTAATTAGTGTACACAACACTCTATAAAGTATTTATGTATGGCCTATCTCCAGATTTCTCTTAGTTTGAGTTAGTACAGATGCAGGATTTATTTTGACTAAACACACAGGAAGCATCTGATTCAGGTATCCTTGCATGTGAATTCTGGACTAATTTTCAGTATTATCTTAAATTCAAGAAGTCTGCAGGTACATACCAGGTTCCAATCTCCCAGGTTACCTACCAAGGTGTAGAAATAATTCCAGATGTCTAAGATACACATTATTATCAAGCTGATAATAACAGCTAATGCCACCAATTAGCCCAAACCACAAAAGCTCCAACTATATTTTCCTGAGCAATTTGATTGATCCTAACACAGCCAGGAATACTCTCACAGAAAATTTCATTCAGCCTTCTATTTCCCAAACAGAAGTGGTTGCATTTATGAAAAATTAAAGCTTTTAAATTGAAAAAAAAAAATCTTTTAAAGACCAAACCAAAGAAAAAAAATACATAAAATGTACATACACACCATTTCAACTAAACAGCGTGTCGGAAGGAACGTGTGCTTTCACTGAACTGTGTTACCTCTGCCTGCTGGAATGCTGGAATATAAAATGACATGTTATATTAGATTCTACTGAATTTGAATTCTTCCTTCGAGGCATTTATAGCGAAATAAAATATTTTCCAATGAAGACTCTTCAAAAAGTGGCATTTCTTTCAGCAAAAAACTTCCTGAAGACAACTTCCAGTTTAGAGACACAGGGCTGGGTGAGTTGTCACCCAGTCAATCACATGAAATAATGTACTGGACATGGACATCATGGAACAACAGAGGGAAAGCCTTAGCATAGGATTTGTGGCAAAGATTGTTGCATTCCTGTGAGATCAGTGTCAGTACTAAGGCAAATCTAACTCAAAAGCTGTCCACTTAATAGCTTTAAAGCGTTCAAAGTTCTTAAGTTCTTCCAAACATGGCTTTTAAAGAGAAATGTGTCTGTGTTGCGCCATGGTTTCACATTTCATCTCGCAGGATGTACTAATTTGGGCTAAATACTTCTGTGACTCAATCAAACAAAACTTAAACCAAATTGTCAGGCCACATTGCTCTAAACACAGATAACTCCAGGAGAGCTGTGTGAGATTTGAAGTTTTGCTACTGCGATTAGGAGTGGCTCTAATGATTTCCACAGAACTTGTGTGAAATGTAAATTACCAGAGTCTTGAGTAATTCGTCGTCCTTTTGAATCTGTTTCAAAAACTTGATTTCCTGTTCAGAAGAAGGGCATGTTCCTGGGTCAAAGCCAAACTGAGAGAAATTGGGCCCTAGATGGCCCAATTTCTCATTGGTTTTGGATCAGGTTCTCCAGTGGGATACTCTGGATTTCTGCCTGCCAGAGAACTTCTTCTCTGCACAGAAGACTCATGTCCACAGTCTTAACCATGTCTGAGGTATCTCTAAGGTAACAATGTTATTTTTCTCCACCCTGGCAGAAAATACAGGTTTCTGCTCTCAGAACCAAGAAGGAATCAGAGTACAAAATGAAGATGTCAGAACTCCTTGGACCATGATGGATGGAACTGGTGTCATATGATGGGAAATAAATAGAATCATTAAACTTTAACATGAAAGCAAGAAAGATTGGTTAATATTAGTTTTAGGGGGCTTGTATGTAAATAAATGTTTCAAATATTTTTTAATAGTCTATCAGATGTACTTTCATGTTTACTTATTTTTTAGTCTGAAAGAAACCTATGTTGACAGGGCATTCAAACCCTTTTTTTAAATTGACCTTAGTGAATTAATTTACTCGTAACTATTTTCAAACTATGTCTTAAGTAAATAACACATGAAGTAATTGAAAGAGAATTTCAGGCTTGCAACCACAACTATTTGTAGTGTAGACCTAAGTCTAAGCCTTTGGGTTCATCCAATTATGGTATCAAATCATTGCCATATATACGATCAGCCCCAAGAGTGTGGGATGACAGTCAACACATCAGCCAGGATATTTGTAGGCAAGTCATTATGCACTGCAAGTTTTTCAGCTCCCAAAAACTAAGCAAGAATTGTTTTCAAATCTTGGCAAAACGGGCAAGCTGCTTAGTAACATGGTTTGGATATCAAGGATATGATGAGCCTTCCTCTGAGACCTTGCAGAGCACCAGAGTAGTGCTGGCATTGGAGGCTGTTTCAGACATAGCCTGTCTTAACTGTTGCTCAAGCCTCTGTTGCACGTTTCACAGATAAAATCTTTAATTTTGGTCACCTAGCCAGTGCTATATTCAGAAAATTCTAGTTTTTCTATCTAAAATTGCTGCTCCAGAATATAGCTGGAAAATATATTAATTCTTCCCTCTTTCATGGCCTAGAACACTGAGAGACAGTTTTGGCTTTCTGATTTCTGGTCTGGACCCCTCTCTAGCTCCAAAATTATTTAAACCAAAGCAGTGAGATAGGCTTAAATTCATATTGGCTTCTGGAAAGGAAAAAAAAGTAGCCCTTGTCTATTATGGGAGGCTGGCAGCACCAGATTACATATTTAGGGAGCCTTGTTCCTCGTCGTTTCTGCAGCTTTCATTAAAAAGATATGCATGCTAATCGTGGAAATGGGAGGCAACCTAGAAAAGAGATGTATTATTATGAGAGGCTGGGACATTGTATTTGTGCATACAGCAGGGAAAACTATATTGAAATGAGTGCTAAAAACAGCCCAAGAGCGATGTGGGGAACGACGAGGAGGAAAATCCAGAGCCGGAGCATCGTAAGGGGAGCAGCGGAGTTGGAGTCAGAGATGCAGAAAGGAGAACAGGTGAGGGTCAGAAAGATAGAAAGGAGAGAGAGCAGCACTGGGAGAAGACATGAGAAATTAGATCAGAATCTAAAAGCACTCAGGAGAGCAGGGAAAAAGGCAGAAATTAGAACAGGAGCTAAGAGGAGAGCCGAAGAGGCAATAAAAACTCAAGGAGGAGAAAGAAAAACTGCAAGATGAAGAGAGGAGGACAGGAAAAAAAGGGCAGGAGATAAATATGAGGCAACATAAAAGGGCCTTGATCTCCCGTTTGTAAAGATGACGTGATCTGTGGTGTGAAAGAAAAGAAATACTTTGCATTTTTTGAAATGGCCATGAAGAGAGGACCAGGCTACATCTCAGAAATCAATATCACATTTTATGCCTGCTGCACCCTTCACGAAGAATCAAGACAACATTGATTCAAGTAAGTAATATTTCATTGAAAACTGATCTTTGATTGCAGAGCTGCAAGGGACTGGCTCTGGGAGTCCCTGGGTGGTGTCTGTGCTGAACAGGTGTCATTTTTGGGATTGTGTTGGAAGTGATGTGGCTTCACTCCCGGTCGGCAGAACACGTGGGGAGCAGAGGACACGTCACTTTAGTCTTTGAGAGCAGAGGATGCTGCATCAGAAGGGCTGGCCTGCTCTCCAGGGTCATTAGTCTGTGTCTGTTAGTGTGTGGTGAGCAGCCTGGAAGGTTTGCTTTGCGGCTGTATTCATTTCGAGCGGTGAAACGATTATTTTAAGATAATTATAAAAGCCTTAGACTGATATTTTAAATCTGCTTTCCCGATCAATTGTAGCAGTGTTAGAGCTGGTGTGCAGTCATGAGGCACAGGACCATCTCCCCAGACTGCCAGGCCAGGCTCTTGTAATGGAATTAACTGTTTCCGAGACATTTTTGCCCTGTTTTTGAGAACGTAAAATCTCTCCTTGATTTTATTTCCCTGGCCATTAATTCCCTCGGGAAAACAGATTCACTGCTTTGCTTGCAGATCTTGATGTGTTTCAGCTTCTTTATACCACAAAGGGTGAAAGTGAAACAATTTATAGCAAAACCTGTGTTGGAATTCTCTTTTGGAAAATCACTTTCTTATCTCAATAAAATCAAAACATGTGGGTGAAAGGCTATGCTGATGGGGACGAGGGGCACAGAAGATTTTTATATATAAACCTCAATGTATATAATTTAAAACTGACTTGTCCCTGTCAGGATATTTAGCCATTTGAATTTAGCTGGAGCACTAATGCTGTATAAACTTCCCACTGAGGCATGTCACACAACTCAGGGACACTGCAGATTTATTTCTGCCATTTTTCTTGGTCCTTTTGGAGAAATGTAGCCTCAAATTCTGTGATTATTTACCGTTGGATTGAGCTTTTTTTGACTTAGAGATGGGGTAACTGAGAGGTGTTTTAAAATCTGGGAAAATGCAGTGCAGGATTTTATTGTCACAAAATTAAATGACTGGGGCCATCTCAGAAAAGTCAAACTTGTAAATTCTGCTTCAACAAAGTAAAAATATTTTGTTTCAAATGTCAGTGCATAAACAAAACATCTCCACAACTTTTCAAACTGCCATTGAGGGAACAAGGACTCCACATCCCACCTGGGGATGAAGGAAAATGTTGAGAGGCTGATTGTGACTCCATAAATCAGTCCCTGTGTTAACTCAGTTCTCCACTGGTACAGTTCCTCAGAACTGCAACTGAAACTTCATTTGAGAATCAAGTAAACAAAAGCACAGCTGAGAGGCTGATAGGTGAGGTCTGTGAACCTGGTCTCAAGGACTACACTCCTTTTTTCAGGAGTGTATGATTGTCCTGACTCCAAAAAAGCTGGTCTGATGGAAGACAAGCCAAGTCTTGGCCTTTGCAGGAAATTTTGAGACTTATTTTGGGAAACTCTTTGGAATGCAACCCTCAAGCAAGGCTGAGGCAGTGTGTTACAGTAGGGCCACAGGAACCAATGATCATTTAGACTCTGAACATTTATTTGCATGGTAAGGAGAGAAATGTGATTTTGGAGAACATGTTGTTGTGAAAAACACCAGTTTGGCTGTGGAGGTGTGAGGATAATGGGGAAGGTTCACTGTGGCTGGGTGGTGATCCCAAACCAGGGGCTTAGCAAAGGAAAACTCTTCGTGTTTGTGCAATTTCAGTCAGCAAAGGCTGCAAAGAGTTTCCAGTGAAGCAGTCCTGGAGCTCCCTTGTCTCAGCAGGCAATGGTGACCACTCTGAGGAAACCTGGCTTCTCAGCAGCAGGGAATCCTGAATCACCACCTCCTTGGAATAAACATTTTCTCCCGGGCCTGGAATATCCAAGGCCTCCTCAGGTGTGTGTACAGCCAGGAGCTGGGCTATCAGAGTGCAGTGTCTCTTTAAATATATCACCCCCTAGGACTGGTGATTTCCTTTTCAAGTGAAATCTTGAGCTTCACACAACTTCTCTCAAATTAAAGACAGAGTGTTAGTAATATATACACATATTTACAAATAGAGCATTTTTTCTCATGCCCCCTCCATCCTTCCACTCTTCCCACATAAAGGTAAAAAAAGAAACATTTTGGGTGTTTTCCTGGTATTCAGTGACAGTGCAACTACTCAGATACAGATACAATGAATTAGTTCAAATTTCACAGTAGCAGTGTAATAGAAGCAGAACAAAATATAGTAATATTCAGGTTATTATGGATTTCTGACACATATAACTCTAAGCCATCTAACTTGCTCCAGAACTTGAAAATTGTTCAGTAAGCAGAATGGATAGCTCTTAAAAAAAAATGGATAATAATAGCAAGTCAGATAGTTACAAGACAATGCCAAAAACTAAAGTACAGTTATTGTTCAATAATCATTCAAAAAACAGTTGCAGAACTATCATGAAAGAAGGGGAATTAGGAAGACACTTTGCAGTGTTGAAAACAGTACAAAGGACTTGTGGCCTAAGAAAATACCAGATAAAATGGTACTGCATATGTGTGCACATGCACATGTGTTGTGTATGCATAAAAGAGACAAAAAATTAACAATTGCAAAATTTATTCAACAAATAATGGGGCAAAATGCAATGGCTATTTGTAATGAGTATAGGGTACTGATGAAAAGTGTTCATCATATTTCTGACTTCTCTAAGCCTAATACAAATGTGGAGAAAGTGGCATGACCTGCTGAGCTGACATTAAAAGCTTTAAATTGAATTAAATTGGCAGAAATCTTCAAAAATTGTCTTGGGAGGGGAAAAAAAATTCATGACAGAGCATAACAGATGTATGAAATTAAGAGCATTTAGGATACATTATCTTTGCTGTATGATGGGAAATGTTTCTAATTGCACTCACAGGGTGCCTTTAAGATGTGTTTTTATTTTAAAAGTGTTTTTTATGATCTGCTATGGATTTTCAGCAGAAATACATAGACAAAAGAATAAAATGCATATTAAGATATATGTTTTTTGCAACAATCAACACATTTGTTGTCATTGTTCAGTGAAGCAAAGTTGTAAAAGCAAAGTTACTGAATCTACAGGAGTGGAACAAAAAGAAAAAAATCTTTCTGTGTAATGAGGAACCTGTACCACTGATGGATATGTACTCAAGGGCTCATGGGTGGTCTTGTAGCTCATATCAGCATTGGGCTGTTTGCATTTCCAGGTACATCTGCACCTTATATCCTGTAAAGTTGTTGCTCTTCTTTTCCTCTATGCTGGATGCTCACTAAATCCAGTAATTGAGAAGCAATAGGAAATGTCATACGTGGGTTTGACCATTATTAATAATATCTGTGCTGCAAGGCATCCCCAGCCAGCATTCAGTGTTCAAAGTCCTGCTCAGCACATGGTGAATACTGAATAAAAATGCAATGGGACTTCTTGTTGTATATTGCAGAATCTCAATTAGTTCTTGCTGTGTCATTTACTCCCACGGATCTAACATGTAATTTCATTAAGAGGTATCTTGAAAATTACAGCATTTCCTTTTGTCTTCACCAAGAGGTTCACATGTGGAGTTTTTTTAACTAATGAAAATGGCATTCCAGGGTTTTTTTGCTGCTTTTGATGCTTTCAATGGTAGCCATAATTTTAAGGTGAAATATGACTGTCCAAACAATGCTGCTGACTTGCAGCATTGAGTCTGGAACTTCCCACATTCTTTTCTCCACATACCCTGATTTCCATTATGATGGGACTTCTTTGCTAATTCTTTTCTAGATGGAGGGAAAGTTTCATCCTTGCACAGAGGAGCCAGAGCTGTTTCTGGTTTGAGCTGGTACATTTGGGTCTAAGCTCCAGTGCATCACATCCAACCACAGCTGTCTCATTTTGTCAGGTCTTGTCATGCAGCTTTTCTATGCTACATCAAATTCCTTAGCTCTGTCCCAAAATGTAGAGAATCATAGAATCATTTAGGTTGGACCAGACCTTTAAGACCACTGAGTGAAACCATTATTCTGACACTAAAACACATCCCCTGTGAACACATCTCCATTGTCTTTTCTTGGTATGTAAAATCCTTGCCTTAGATGTGGAAAAAATCTAGATTGTGGTGAATTTCTGGTGACCTCACAGATTTTCTCCTTATCACAGATCATGAGTTGGGAGTTACAGCTGTAAAAGCCATGTCAATCCATTTAAAGTAAATATTCAAAACCACATAGCATCTGCTAATCTTAGATGGAAATAGAATAAACCCTTTCTTTGTTGTAACCACAAGAACATCAAGTGTTTACTAATATCAGAACTGGTTCAGCCCCTTAATAGTGAAAAGTGACAAGAGATAGATTATTATCTCTGACATAAATTTGAGCAGGAAGAGGATTCTTTGCAATGGAAACAAACACTAATGGAATAAAAATGACCCACGTTGTCCAATGGATGTCAAACCTAGTGGAGTCCAGGATGACTTAGAACCATTCAGTTTCCATCAGAGAAAATAAATTGGCTGAATGAAATAACCTCTCATTCAGTTCCATATTTTTGTCACCAGCAGTAAAAATAAATAAATAAAACAGTACAAAACCACTTTCCTAACTTTCTTCAGATGAAATCATCCAACTGTGTGATCATGTTTCAGGTCCATTGCTCAAAATCAGAAAGGGGAAAGTAAATCAATTAAAAAAAAAGAAATGACGAGAATTAACTCCAAATTAGGACTATTCTGTTGCAGCCACATAACCTGCATTGTAAAGACTGTGATTTAATATTTCTTCTAGAGAATGTCCACTAGTAAAAGAATATACAACGAGTAAATAACCCACCAAATATTGTGCATGGGAAAGATGAGGAAGACAAATATTTTTTTAGAGTGAAAAATTGGTTTCAAAAGTAATACTAGAAAGAAACTGCTAGAAATCCAGTCAGAAAATGGAACAGTTAAACAGAGAAAAGGCTGCTGGCTGGGAGCAGAGATCTGATTGCTAATTCTGTCGAACAATGCACATAGCTCTGAGCTGATCTGTGAGGAGCCATCAGGAAAAACACAGGAAGAGAAAAGTCACAGGCCAGAAAAATCATCCCAGAGTGTTGCAAATGGCCCAGAGGCTGTAGGTTGTGGAATGTTGTATTAGTTTAAAACTTAATGGCTTCATGAAGGCTACACGTGCAGGTAATGCATTAGACCCAGGAGATCTGGGCCCAAACTTTCCTTTTATTAAGACTTACCCAGAATTGCTATGCATTTAAAATGATTTAAGAGTGTATGATTTAAGAGTATAGTTTTTCAAAATGGATATTCATTATATATTAAAAAAAAAAAAACCAAGACCGATTATCTTCAATTAAAAAGCTTTATATTTGAATCAGTGAGATTATGTGATCAGTTGAAGGAAAAAAAACTATGTAGTATAATTATATATAATATATACATTAGTGCAAACAGTTGTTTTGCTCTGATAAAACATGAATGAGTCAGTGTTAACATGCAGCAAATTAAATCTTCCTCCTTGAAAAAAATCCCTTTCAAAGCTGTTATTTCTAGAAGCCATCAACTTCTGGGTTAGGCTACGTGTTAAAGTGCCAAAAAAACTCATTGAAAAGGATATATTTCATTCAAAAGAAGTAAACTTAGAAGGAAAAAAAAAAAGATAGAAAAATAAAGAAAGCACAGAACCAGTACCTTTAGCCTGAAGAAATCTTTCGATTTGGAAATCACTGTAGTTAAAAATTATACATCAATGTTTTTTACCCAACTTGTTGCTTTTTAGTAGAGAGCAGACAAACCCACTGAGAATATTTCCATCGTCTACTTCAGTGGATTCAGAAAACTCTGAACATATGATGAATTATAAAATCATGGAATCGCAGAATGGTTTGGGTCGGAAGGGACCTTAAGGATCATCTCATCCCACCCCCTGCCATGGGCAGGGACACCTCCCACTAGCCCTGGTTGCTCCAAACCTGTTCCAACTTGGACATTTCCAGGGCTGGGGCAGCCACAGCTTCTCCAGGCATCAATTCCAAACCTTTTTTTGCACCAAATCTTTTGGGAAACAGTGCTGGCAACAAGCCCAGGGATTACAGGGGTCCCAGGGCCCTGCAAGTGTCCTCAGCCCTGTTGTGCTGCTGGAAACTGAGGCACAAAGGGCTCAGGGATGTGTGGGGG
Organism: Agelaius tricolor; assembly: GCF_023055355.1. NCBI lineage: Eukaryota > Metazoa > Chordata > Aves > Passeriformes > Icteridae > Agelaius > Agelaius tricolor. Next base: position 4,889,388 of record NW_027269276.1, on the reverse strand, counting down.
CAATACCAGAGCCAGAGTCCCCAGAGCAGTGACATGTCCTAGAGACCACTTCCTGCACAAATGATTGAATCCTGGTTATCCAGGATTCCAGTGGGATTCTTCCTTGCAGTCAATCCTGCTGCCCTTGGAACAAGTAGGAAAAAGCCCTGATTTTCAGAGGAGGGTCTCAGACCACAAGTCAAGGGATGATGTATTCTTCCTAAGCATGTAAACAGGCACCAACCCCCGAAATGGATCTTTTAGAGTATTACAAAGTATTTATTTTTATCAGTCTGCTTGTATTACTGAAATGTGGGGAGAATTCTTTCATTAAGCATTTCTCCAGATTGCACACACATTCATTTGACACTAATGTAAAGTGCAGTGTGTTACTTGGTATGTCTCCCTTTAAAACACAAAGTACTCACCTCCTGCAGAGAAGTCTCCTGGGGAGCTGGCAGCTAATGAAGCCAAAAAATATCGGGGTTCATTAAGCATGCAAGCATTCTGGTAAAATCAAAGATCACTCTGGAACCCCCTTGAACATATTATAGTTACCATTAAAATCATCATCATAGGATTTGATGTTAGTAAAACATATTGCTTAGGCTATAAAACATTCTAAACTAGTATCCCAAATGTCTTGCCTCAAGCAAGCACTTAAATTAAAGTTTCAGACAGCTGGCACTAGAATCAAAATAACAGTTTTGCACAAAGAGATTGGATAAACATGATTATTGTTTTCATAATTTATTTTGTCAACGTGCAGTATTGTGCGTTGATCCCTGCATTGTGCTTGGGCACAATTTCTTTCACTTTTCAACAGGTAACTATATTTCACTGAGGTTTTGGTTTGTTTGGTTTTTTTTTACAGAAAGCAATCCTAATTGATCTGCTGCTCTTGAATAATCTAATCCCTAATTAGCCGAGCCTGAACGTTGAGAAAGGCAGCATTGTGTGCTTTAATTAATTTCCATAATCTGGAATTTCTGTTTGCTTGCCTCATAAGATCTTTTGGTTTTCAGGGAGAGGGTAGCAGCACAATATCACTACTTAGTGTATGAAAAAGGGGGCAGTGTTCTGGATATTTGATACAGAGCAATTGCAACAGCTACAAACACATAGTTCTTAATTAAGACTAAACCCGTTTCCTGTTTACCTGGAATAACAATTTTAAGATACTCTTCCTGCATCTATTCCAGGCTGCTCCCTGCCTCTCAGGTGAAGTGAGGATGATATCCTTTCCTTTAATTTCAATTTAGTCCAGACATCCCAAACCAAGTAGCTGTTGAAATGTAGAGAAAGAAATTGCCAGAAATGTGCTACAGCAATCTCTTAAGCAAATACACATTTTCATAGACATATACCAAAACATTCTGCATTTCAAACCCTTTTACAAAGATAAAGTGTGGCTTCTTGAGCAAATCTCAGTGATTTCAGTATTCTTTTACCCAGGTGGTGAGCCAAGAAAAGATCTTCCCCCAAAATGCAAAGCTCCATCCAACATTCACACACACAATTAGAAAATAACCAGGGTTAAGAGAAGCTCCAGCTTTGCAGACACAGGGAAGTATCTGGGCATTGCTGGAGAGAGCAAAGCACTTCTATGATTCAAAGTCCTATTTTTTGCTGTTTTGTAACCAGCTCTTAAATATTTCTCAACCTTAAAAAATTCTCATTTTGATAAACAGTTTTCTTGAATATTTCTTTGGTTTCTTTGAATATTATCACTAGAGGTCTTTCACTCAAATGGGAAGTTAAACAATGACATTGTCAGGAGCTGAGCTCTCCTGCCTCAGTTTACACACTGCATATTGGAAATATATATTTTGTATATGCAGTACTCTACCTATATTCTATATATCTCTGCCTCATAGGGGTGTTACTGAGTTTATGAAGAGCTGCAAATGATCTTGGGAAATTCTGTTGGAAATATTTCATGACTAAAATGCAGCCCTCTCACAAATATAAATTAGAAATTACCCCCATTGTATTTACTAGGGTCAGTGTGAATTTATTGCACGTGTGGGACTGAGAGCAAAACTCGTCTCTGTTTATGCAAACTAATTGTGTGGTGTTTGCTAGCGTGAAAAATGGTCAGTCATTCTCACATTTGTGAAAAAGATTTATCAAGCCAACGCAGACCAAACAGGTGCTGTTCAAGGCTGCCCTTTGCTTTCCACACCTGCAGTAAAATAAACTTTGCTTCTCTGATGGGAAGTCCACATGGAAGTTTGACCACCAGGGCACCAAGAGATATAACCAACCTTTCAGCTCTGGCAGGCCACCCATTCACCATCACCTGTGCCCTGATAGGGGCCTGGGCTGGACCCAGGTCTCCAGAGGTCAGTGTGTTAAGACACTGCATCAATGCATGCAAAATTTTGATCAAGGAAAGGCTGAGATGTTGAAAATCTAAGAGAATTGTCTGTACTGCTGTGCAGCCCTTTTCTTTCCTGCCTTGGCCATGTCTCTGTTGCTTTTAATTAAGCTCTCAGATTCATAGCTTGGAGATCTTTAATAACTACAGAAAGTGCTTGCAAGGCAAATTTTTCACTTCTAAGAAGGATCCTTAGAACAAATGTTGCCTTCTAATTTATAGGTAAACTTAACCCAGTTTTACCTTTACTGTAATATATTGGGTGGCCATTTGTGTGCAACAGACTGGTGACATGAAAGATTTTAACTTTTACTGAATGGTGAAAATGTTGGATCACACACCTCCAAGACACTGTAAGCACAGTGCCTGCTGATGAATTAATCTAATTAACAAAGGTGAAGGTTTATAATTGGGGTTAACTAGAATTTAACTGGTCATTGTTCATACCCCCCACTGCATTGTCCCCTAAGTAACTCACTCTGGTAGCCCTCCATGGTCCCTCGACCCCAACATCAAGCTCAGGGATCAACCAGCTTCAAGCAAAAGAAGATACAATCATATTTCCAAGACTGTAATAACAGAAGAATTTAATGGTGTGATATTTTTATACTGTTTGGGAAAGAGACCCTATTTTTTCTTACTCATAAGCCCAGAGTATTTTTAAATAGTTCAAGTCCCTGTAGTACTTCACAGTTTGCAGTGCAGTTTAAAAAGTAATACATCTTTTCTTAGATGTACCCCAGATTCTGCCTTTTAATAGACATGATAATGAGATTCTGTGTCTTCATTTCCCAGTGTGCAGAAAGCTGAAATAAATCTTTGATTGTTCACAACCCTGGAGAAGGCTCCCAAGCCCAGGAATGTAATGATGTTTCTCTAAACAATCATTGCTAATGAAATTTAAGTGTATTTAAAATATATAGATGCGTGAGTGTTTATATATTAGTAGTATCAAAATTGGGCTTTATTCATTTTGCTTCGTAAATCTGATTGCAGTAAACTGAGCTCTCCAGAGATTCATTTCTAGGTGAAGGAATGTCTTGAGTTATTTCTATGACCTGCAGGACACACATTGAGCTTCTGCCTTTGAGTGAACTCCCTCTAATAAGGAAATCAAGGGATGTTTGAAAGACCCATTCAGTGACTTCTTCATAAGATTAGGAGCCATGTCCCCAGACCACTGCTGAAGGCATCACACAGCTGACTGCAATCAAATTGCTCTAACAACTTTGAAAGAACAGTCTGTCCAAGAAACTTGGAGGAACATTGAAGGGCAAAACAGGCAGAGGGGACACAGGGATCCCTCATAAAGGGTTAAAAGGGGATACTTCAGAATGGAAACAGTGGTATTTTAAAGAGTGTTTAATATCTGACCAGTATTCTAACACTTTTAGAAGTAGACTCAATCAAAAAAACCCTCCCGTATCGGGATCTATTTTAAGGAGTATATACAAATTGATCCACAGTCTGACACCTCTCTGTGCCCAACTCCTCTGCCACGGTGTCACACACATACCCAGACTTGTGCAGAGTCCCTTGCACTCATGATACTCCTGAAGGGAATTCCTTCACAGCAAAAACATGGGAAACCCCAAACTGATAATTATCAGCCCAAAGAAAACAGTCCCAAGACAATATTGAGAAGATGTGGCTCTCAAGACCAAGCTGTGGCAGCCAGGCTTGGCTTGGTGGCTTATTATAAATCCAGACTTGGCAAAGTTTAGTGAAATGTTAATATCAGCCAATATCAGCATGAATAGACCTGGGATTTATTTTATGTGACCTGGACACCTCCAAATCTCTTTCATGTCCAAAGATATGAAATACTGTGGTTTCCTCTGGGTGCTGTCAGACTTGTGGATAACTGAATTCCAAAATAAAACCCAAGGGGAACCAGTTTATAGGAAGTTTAAGAGCTTTCAACTGTTATGCCATAATTTGATGCAGACTGTTGAATACCATTTTCCATGTCCAAGACATGCATATCACACTTTTCCTCAGGAAAAATACCAATGGCATATACCCTCTGTAGCTGTTAAATTTGTTTTAATGGGAATCCAGTCCAAATGCATCTCTTCTTTTGTTCCAGGTCTCAAAATCAGCAACACAGCTTCCAGTTAATTTCTATTCCCTTTATATCCATACGTATCCCAGCCATTTTAGTGATACAAATGCTCATTCACATTCCTAATTTTTACCAAATCATGGTGGTCTTCAGAAACACTACAGGAAAAGCATTTTGGTTGTAATTCTCTCCATTTCATAAAGCCTGTTAGGTCTTTGGATACCACTGACTTCCAAATGTTACAGCATAGAGAGGCTTACAGAAGAGAGCACCTCACAATGCCATAGACAGGATAGAAATCTCACTCATAAGTAGAAGAGCCACTTGAGTGGGAAGTGTAGGAGAAAAAAGTGATAGGAGAGCTACCTTCCCTTCCCCTGAGATTTATGCAAATCCCACAAAGTACCCACCTGCAACACTCTACCTGCTCTTGGATGCTCAGAGGATTTCTTGTGAGGATTAGTAGCCTAAAATTAGTAACCAGCCTCATTGCCATTCAGATTTTACCTGTTTTTTTCCTCCCTCCCCTTTCCACTTTGACCATAATCTTTAAAAATCTTACCAACCATCATTTCACTGGTTTGGAAAGAATCCCCTCTTCCCTGGAGATTTCAGCACATGTTCTGTGTGCTATCAGCATTCTCTCATAAATATTTTTTTCTTTCTAAGAGAAAAATAATCTTTTTTTTTTCCTCACTGGAAATGGAGTGCTTTGTCTGATATGAAAAAAAGAGAGCTAGACCCATGGAGGTGGTAGGTGAGCATTAGCCTGCAGTACATTTTACCTATGATAAAGTTGGGTTTGGCCCGCCATGAAGCCTTTTGGATAATTTTAGCATAAATTGTGTCCCCTACTTTACAGTGGCAGATACCACCAGAGAAGCTGATATCTTTCAAAGACAAGATTCAGTAGGTTCAAATCAAGGTCATTTTTATTGCAAAATTGATAAGGAATCGTGGGGTTACTGATATAAGCAGAAAACTGAATAGTGACATGATGCCCTCCTCCATCTTGGTGAAGGTTTCTCTTAATTCTCAATTTCTTCTGCAAATGGCCTGAAAGCATATCAGAGAAAGGCAAGAAGAAATAAGAAAAGGAAAAGAGGAAAAAGCACCAAAAAGACCCCTAAAACCAGAGAAATAATTTTAAAAAGCCTTAAAGCCTGAAAGCCAGTTAATTATTGGAATGGTGCTGGACAATCATGAGAGCTGTGGCTGACTATTGTTTACAAAGCCAAGATGGCCTGAGAGTCTCAAACTCAGATACACCAAGACAGCAAAGTTCAGACCTGGCTCTATCTGGCAAACAGCTGCAGCCCAGTTTTAATTAACAGCATATTCCTGATTCTGGTCAGCCTGCATGGATGGAAAGGTGTTTCCCAAGGAAATCAGAGTAAGGACAGCATAGGGAAAAAGGGGTGGGAAAAAAAGAGAGGGGGAGGGAGAAGGTGAGTTCAGGAGGGCAATGAGGTGGGGGTTAACAACGCTGCTGAAGATCAAGGGCTGAAGTGCTGAGATGCTGCCAGACTTGAAAACTTTAATTTACTGTCACTGTTAGCCCCCTTTGAGGTTTATGGTGGTATTTATACACACAGCATCAATCACATGAAACAAGGAGGGGATTTATAGTTTGTTTTAAAGACTGTAAATGCAATGTAATGCAAATAGCATGCCTCATGGGCATTTACATTTAATGGGAAAATTACAGATGCAAAAGATTGGTAGAACAAATTTTAAATTGACTTTATTACATCTAGTGCTTTTCAGAGAATACTATTAAAAAAAAAGCGAGGAGATATGGTAATGGAGTTCTACAGTGTAGCTTGACAGCTTAAATTCCACTTAACTGACTTTGCTTGCATCTTTCTGTTTACATTACTTCTTCCAATAAGTTTGGTTGGCAAAATCTCTGGATCATAAACTGATTAGAAGCTTTGATTCTGTTTTGTTTCCTTTTTGGGGTTGGAATATTTAATGTGTAAAGCTGATTGTATCTCGATAACTGTTTTTAACTAAGGTTCATCATCAGAATTGCTTCATCTAGACACAGTCAGGAACAGCTCTTTGAATCTATTATCGCCTTAATATGTGACCATACATTCATTCTCCTTAATTTGTATAATCTTCTGGTATCTCCCCCATATCTCCATAGATACAATAGAAAAAGATGGCTGCATTACTGTGCTCACTGGCAGCGTGAACATTCAGAACTAATCACAGATACTCGTGGAAAACCCATTCTCTCTCAAAACAGGTTTATTTCCCAGTATTCCCATGTGGCTCTCTGAGCACTTCTGGAATGAGGATTGTGCACTGGTGAGGTTGAAGGTTGTTATCATCTGCTGTTGACTTATGGTAGATCCATCTGAAAGGTGTTGGTGGGCCTCAAACTCACCTTCAACAGACCAGATGAAGCCCTGATTGAAACAGGTGCAGCTCTACTTGCTTCAGGGGAGTTGTGCCCTATTACAGGAGGGCTGATTTGTTTTTAACACCCCATAATAATTGCTGGATTTCTCTCCCATACAAGCTCAAACAAGCAAAATCATTTAAGGGGTCTTTTTAAAACCCATTCCTATTGAGCAAAGATTGAAGTACACATGTTTGGTGTTTGTTTTAAAGCCACCAGCACAGCAGCCTCTCCATGTGTTGCTGCATGTATCTGACAGGAACCTTCTGCCCTTTGTTCCTTCAGAATTCCAAATCTTTGCTATCAGTATAACACCCTTGAAACATCTTTCCAGACCTGCTCATTTTTAGCCATAGTATAGGTAAATGATGTCCTGACCTTTATAGGGCATAAAGAAGTGTGGTCAAAGATTTACTAGACCTTAGCCTATTAAGATTGTGTCTTTCCAAGATTTCAAATCTCCCTGAAATACCATCCTCTTTTTTTTTGTTTCCATTTATCATGACACATACACCCATTGAACTTGTTATCACCAAAAAGCCACGAAGGAGATGATTTGTTATTCATCAGTGATCCAGCAACATCTACTCAGCTCAGTTCAGTAGTTATCATCATGTACAAATATCCCTCCAGAAGTTTCTGCTCTGTCCCTATTTGCAGGCCCCTTTCATCCATCAGGATCTACCTTGTGAGGAGACTAATTACAAACTCTGTGGCATCTCAGTGCATTTATTAGCATGGAACTGAGGCAGACCCATGTTTATTCTTCACCCAGTCCTGAAAGATACATTCTCCAGGTGTTGTCACCCATAACAAATACATAATGGCAGAGAGCAGCCTATATTAACATTTGAGCTAATACAAACACTGGCTGTTTAAGCAATTCACCTGAGATTGAGTGCCTAGCTGCTGTGACTTTTGTTTAAGGTTGTAATCCCCTGGGATGACATTCTCTTGTGCAGAAGAAGCACGTTAGCACCACGCTTGGCAATGTCACCATGATGAGGAAACCATAGACTCAGGAAGCAAGAGCAGAAGGGAAACAAACTTTCACACTCAGGAGTCATTAATGAGGCAAACACACTTCAGGGCTGACAGGTAACTCACAAAACCACCTACCAGTCCTGTGCCAAACTGAACCAACAGATAGCAAAAATGCAAACCTACGTGTTGGCAAAACTTAGAATATTTCTGAAGTTAGCTTATGTTGTGATAGCTGAGTAAAAAATGCCCCAGCAGACACAACAACTCCCAAACAGAGCAGGAAAAGGCCTTTTTTCCTCCTGTGCAGGAGGCTGTGCTTCCTTTTTGTATCTGTTTCTGATGATCCATAAAGAAACTAAATTTACTGCAAGGGTGAACATCATAATGCAGAATCCTAATACTAAACACTCCTGTATGTTGTTTCCCTACCTTCAGGCACTGTCAGTATCACTGTTTTCAATAAGCTGCTCACAATTTTAACTGTGCTTGGAAGAATTTGGAGTGCAGAAATATGCAGTGGTTTTTGGGAACACCTACACACGTCCATGTGAGGATGGGTAAATCCATGTGTTCATGTGTGATTAGTTATCAGAGTTGCACAAAACCAGTGCATTGTTCCTTTTTGGGAAAGGCTATCTATATCATGCACAAATCACAGTATCTGGATTAGTTTCACAACCCACAAATGACACATTTCTACAAAATTTATGGAAATAGTAAACTAAAGCCCCCCCAGCCCCAAATCATCTTTCAGTGAGAATTAAAATTTCTTCTGAAGCTAAAAATTACACTTTTGGCAAAAATTGTAGCAGGATGGAACAAAATAATAAAATATTAAGTGCCTTAGATTCCAAGTACTTTTATCTTTCTTGGTAAACACTTTCCACATATCCAGGAACAAACACTATTCAGAGTTTAGCCAAAGCTTCTGAAAGACACCAATTACATGCAGAATTTTAGGACTGTCATGTGAATTTAAAGACAAATACTGTCCAGACAGCACATACCAGCTGCGTGTTGCTGCGTAGTGGGATATTCCCTCACCTTCTGTCTTAGTTTTATGAAAGATTGTTTTCTTTTAAAATGGCAGGTCCCCTCCATTCCTTCTCCTTTGCTCACAGTGAGACATGTCATCTGATACTAATTTGTACTTGCTTTGTGTTTTGACTTAATTTGATTAATAACTATATCCTTTAATGGCAGTGTGACTTAACAATATGCTATTATGTTGGTGCACTGCACTCTGGCATTGAGGAGCAATTCGTCTGCATCACAGCAACGTTTTGAAACTAATTCAAAGAGGCATTATTCTGTACCTCTTTACCACAGGGTAGAGGTCTGGTCTTCTACTGGAATTGCCAGCTCAGAGCTGGAGGCCAAATCTGTGTTGAATTTGTCCAAAGACTTTTCTTAGCACTCACATTCCAGCCTGAACATCTATGGAATTGTTTTACCCTTTTTTCGCCCTCATATTATTGACTGTGCTTTGTGTCTTTTTTTTTTTTTTTCTTTGTGTCTTTTTTTTGAAGTTCCCTTATGGATTCATATTTTAGATATTTAAAGAGTTTAAATAGTACCATACTCCAGGCAATGACAAAAATGCATCAGAATTGTAAAAAATGTTTCAAAACCTTATCAAAGAGTTTACAAATACACACCCCTCCCAAAAAAAATACTAAAAGACAGAGAAAGGAAAGAAAAAGAGAAACAAGCAAGCAAGAAAGAATTTATCACACCCAAAATTAAAAGTATAACTGAACTTTATGGTGTCTTAAGATAACACATGTTTTCTGTTGTACAGGATGAAACTGGTAAATAAGGTTTAGCATGCCTGCAGGGACACAGGGAAATCCAGTGAATTCCCTGCAGCTCCTGATAAATTCAGGAGAAGAAGTAATTGCACATGACCAAATGTATTTTATCACCATCAACACCAAAGAATAATCTCACAGAAAAAAAGGAGAGAGCCAAAGCTTAATCTATGGCAGTGGTAGTTCTTGTAGTTTGTGTTGTAAAGACTTTGTTCCCCAATGAGAATAGTTGGGAGGAAAAAAAAAAAGAAAAAGGGAGAGGTTTCTTAAAATATTTAAGCTCTAAGGGAATGGGACAACTCACTCAAAGCATGCCAGAGAAGCCAGCAACTGGGAGAAAGAGGAGCACAGCCAGGACAGAAAGGATGTATCAGGGCTGAATTTCCCTGTTGCTGAACTTGTCAGTAAATGCTGCTCAGAATTCTTGCTTCTGTAAAAGAAAGATTTAAACCAACACCCATGGTACCACAAAGAAAACCTGTCTGAGTATTGGAGAATTAAACACTTTTTAAAAATAATGATAATTTAAAAAATTAAAATAAAAAGCAATTGCCCTTAGAGTGGAAACAATGGCACTTAAGTTTATTCACCATGGTTGCCTTTGTATCAGACCAATGCTTGCCACATGCCAAAACATAAACCAGATTGCATAATATGTAGGTTTTTCATAATTTCCTCAGATTAGGTTTTTATTAATGCCTGTCAACAGCAAATGACAGGCATGTGTTGCATTAACAGCTGCTCTAAGCCATGCTAGTGCTGACTTCTCTGCAAATCTCAAGCCTGGAGGAAGCTTAAAAGCCCATTGATTGAAGAGGAACCAACCCCATTTGCATTAAATGTCTGAGCTTTTTACCCTCTGTTTTTTTCACCAATTATTAGTTTCTTTTCTATTTTCACTAACAAAAGTCAATAATTACAGGATTATTAACAATCACCTGGAATGAAGGGATCTGATTATCTTCTTCAATTGTGTTTCAGCCACTTTTGGTTATTTTTAAACTTCCTGACTTAAACCATCCTGAGAAATTATTTTCTTTTTTATTTCTCTGTGTCCAAGCCTCCAGCATCTACCCATCCTCATCATGAAAGTCTGAAAAATACACTCATAATAAAGCAAAAAGGCAGAAAGAAAATAGATTCCATATCAGTAACTGGTATGAGCTAGACCAGAGACATGTGTATGGTCCAGTTCTACACCAGCACATATTTTACAGATTGGAAAAACACACAAAGCTTTTAATGTTTCAATTTCTGGAATAACAGGAAAAAACATGATTTACAGACCCTTAAAGGAAATTATGACCAAAATTTTTAAATGGGAAGTGACTTGCAAAACACTAAGGTCTAACTGGTGAAATAAGAGCTCAGAATTGTTTTTCCTATTAGGTTACACTCCCACTATACAATTTAAAAATCATATAAAAAAATTGCAAAATTCTTAAATTAAAAGTGGACACACTGTGTTGTCCTGTGCTTTTTTTTTTTTTTTCATTCTACCAGATAACCACTCAAATCTCTAAAATTTAAATATTTATCAGACCAAAATGAATTAATCCAAAAAAATAGTAGGAGGAATATCAGGGGTTAGAAGAACATGGTGAACATTGATAACATGGTATTCAGGGAATTTATTAGCAAGGTCTACAGCTGTTGGCCTGCTATTCAGCTGAGCTGTGTATCCCTCATATACATTTCATGGCAGGAGCATTTCATTTTGATGAGTGTAAAGTCCATGAGAGTTTGGCCCAGACTGCACAAATGTAAGACAGAACTCCTCTGTGCTGGGCTGCATATTTCTGGATTCAGATTAATTAATGTTGCTGACACAAATCCAAGTTTTCTGTGAATGTCCATCAACTTCAGATGAATTTTATCCAAGGACAAGGAAAGAATTAAGGCAAAAAAAATATGGGTCAGCTTTAGGGAAGATCCATTATTTGTACATGTGCCACTCTTTGTCTGATAGAATACATTTCACAAAAGAATGATTTTATTTTTTTTTTCCCATTCTGGCCAAACTGAAATCAAAGTCAGTCTTCTGATTGGTGACAGTATGAGTTGTGTTTCTGTGATTTTAAGTTTTTGAGGTTATTTTCTTTAAATACTTTCTCTCTGACTGTGGAGCCAGCTGGGCATTTCTCCCCAGCTCTGCCCATCACAGATGCTGGGTACTCACTCCAGCACAGCTCCTGTGGGCAAAGGAGCAGGCCTGGGATATATACAATTAAAACATGGATTAAGATGCAAAAAAAAACTTATCCTGCCGCTCTGTATCAGAGTATTCCAATATGGTACAACAGTCTCTACATACAGTTATATTCATAGAATCAGAGAGGTGGTACAACCAACATCAACAAAAAACAAACAAGCAAACAAAAATACCCCAAAAAAAACAGTGTGCAGAAAAGCACACTGGGTTCAAAATTCTTGAACCTAAACAGGAAATAATTGATGGGATGGGAAATTTCTTAAAAGGCCACTTTTGCCTGGTTTACCTTACATACAATGTCAGCTATTTTATTGTCATTGAAAAATTAATCCAGCTGCCTCAGTGAGTTGCCATTTTGCCTTGTGTGCAATCAAGGCCTACACATTTTTTATTGTGCTCCACGACCCACGCAGGGGGGAGAGGACTTTCCAAAAGAAAAGCTGACAGCTCACTTGGGAAAAGACTGAGTAAATAGATGGGATGTGAACGGTGCCTGAAGGTCAGCAAACGGGCTCCTGAATTAACGGCAGATGCAAATTCCACCCTCCAAGTCCTGCTCTGACAGCTCCCCTCTGACTCCCATCCCAATTAAGATGGCCAAGCTGATTCACCACCCAATACCCATCCCTGCAGCTCTCTTGAAGCAAACAGAACACCTCTTAATCCAGACTCACCACCTTAGAGATGTGCCCAGGTGATGAGCTTTTACCCCAAAATGGGAACCATCCACCACACTGGCACTGCAGGAATGCAGTTCTGGGATATTAGGATTCCAGTATAAGATATTAAGACCTTTGTGCCAGTGGTTGTTACTGCCATTGAGAGACTGTTGGGCCATAATTAAGAAATAGTGACCTGCATTTCAAACAAACCCAACTAATCAGTGGCTAAGATTTTGCACCAGCTGTTTAATAATAGTTTGTCTAATAAAATATTCATATTATCATATATTTTCCATCTTAGAGGATGATCAGAATGTCATTTTAATATTTTCCCCCTACTAAAATAAAATTTTAATTAAGGCTAAAGATATATTGCCTACGGAAAGCTAAACTGTTTAAAATTATTAACTGCTTGAATACTTGTTGCTATACTACAAGCTGCCATAAAAGAAAAGAAATTAAGTACATGGGGGATTAACGCAATTTTGAAAGCTGCGTTCCCCTCCCTCCTCCTTTTAGATACGCCTAACTGAGCCATAACTATTTTTCTCCACTCAGCCAGACTCCAGCTTTGTGGCTTTTTTAATAACCTGGCTTTTCAAGCTTGTGCCCCCGAGAGCCTTTTCATTTCTGCCGCACTACCTACAAGCAAATTTCTTCCAGTTGCTCAACAGCCTAATGCCTCCCTTTCTTCGTTGTTGAAGCATTTCATTGCAGTTTCATTGACGGGGAGGTGTTCTGTTACAGTGGAATCAATAGCTCAGGGCTTCCCAGCACACCGATTAGCTTGTCAGTCAGAGCCTGGGGGAGGTAGTGTAAATCCCAGAATACCAGGGGCCACCAGTTTGAAAAGTAAGGAATGCAAGGAGCCCGCATGGGTTTTTCTACCACCTGTTGCTCTGCAACATGTGCAAAGTGTATTAACTTCTTTGCTGCTACATGCCTTAAAGGTCAACTGTGATAGAAGCTTTAAGCTTTTGGAATATTTTAATTCATTACAGGAATCAACTTTTACTGATTTGCGACAAAGAGTGCCTTACAAAAGGCGTGTTTTTTCGGTGGTTGGGCTTTTTGTTGGGGTTTTTCAGTAGGTTTGCGTTTGGCAACATGTTGGTTCCTCTTTCAGCTTTTTTTTTTTTTTTTAAATCAGTACTTCATCTGCTTCTTAATTGTGTACCAATAGAGACCGGTTTCTATAGCAAATGTGGTTCCTTCCTGTGCCTTCCCTTCCACCACAACAATAGTATCAGTTTAGATGATCCAGGCTGTCACAAGGGAGATATTTCTTCATTCACCAGTTCAGATTTGAGGAGGAGGGAATTATGAAATTCAGAATTGGAAAACTTCTGCTGTACATACCCTTCCAGTGGGGGACAGGTCCCTCATATCCTGGGAACATGAGCAGGGCAGGGCCAGCTCCTTCCAGTCCTTTTAGGGACTCCTAGTATTGACCAGGAAAAACTAGAGAAGCTCAAAATTTATTTTAACTGCACATTGAAAGGGCCATCAAATCACCTGACATTTATTTCCCTTCACCCACCTCTTTTGGATGCTTCTGCTGGATGGAATCATGTCCTGATGACTGGCCAAGGTAATACAGAGGAATATTGTCAGAATCCGTAGTCTGAAGTGGTGAGTGAGCAATGTGTCCCTGGATCAGCCTTGAGGTCCTTAAATGCTGTCTCTAAAAAGTGCTCAAATTCTAAGAAAATATATGTAACCAAAACTCCTCCAAAGACAGCCATTAAAAACAGAGGCTCAGGCCCTGTGAGCCAACCTAAGGAAACCTTATTACAGACATTTATTATCCAAAAACCACGTCACACATGACCACAAAAGGAAATTCTGTGCTTAGATCATGAAAGTCTGTGCTTTGGAAAGGTTTTGCTGTCACCACACTTGGGTTTGCTCACAAAACCTCTACAAACTCACCACAAACCACAAAGTAAACCTGCACAGTGCAAATTGTGCTTATTAACATAATTCTAGAAAATTAACTCAATAGAGCCTTTTTTGTTAATTTTGTTTTAAAAGCATGGCACTTGGATTTTCTAACTAATAGCATAAACAACAGCTGGAAGCTCTGGGCTGTCCAAGTGGATTTCAAAGTTTGGATTGAAAATATTAATCTTTTCAATAGAGATTAATCTTAGATTCATGTCTTTCCAAATATGAGGAATAAAATAAAGTTTACATTAATTTAAGGACTCTTAGTGAAATGCCCTCTGCTTTAGAAGGAAGAAAGAATCCAAGCTGTTCTTCTAACTTTTTCCCTTTCACCACTAAGTATAAACCTGCTTTAATTTAAAAATATAAATATGCACCTTGATCTTTTACTTGTGTTACTCCAGATATTTAGTTGCTTAAACAACACACAAAACTTTTTGTGATACTGTAGACCCTGTAACTTTCCTTGCAATTAATAGACAATTAATAGGGAATGCCCATAACAGATCTGTCTTCTTTTTTTCCCCTCTTCCCCTCCACCCACTACTAGTCATGCTGTTAATTCAGCAAAATTAGTAGTCTTGTGTTGTCAGAACAAATCACTCCCACTCAGTTATGAATGTGGTTACTCAGCAAGACTGCATGTTGAGAATTTAGGGGATGTTTTTTCTCTCTGTTTCCATCTTTCACTTCTTTTCCTCCCCCTGCATGCATTGTAGTTGTGAACATCTGATACGGGTAAAATTGCACTGGGTGATTACTTAAATTCAACCTTTGACTGCAGAAAAATACTCTGTGTCTTGACACTTCACCAAAAACCCTCCCCGTGCTGAATCAAAGCCCTCGCAATAAAAGCTGGCGATCGTATATCATTTCCCCCATTTTAACCAGTGATTGCAATTAATTATTTCTTTTCCTTGCGCCTTATAGACAGTTACCTCAGGCATCAGAAAAACAGGTCTGCTACTTGTAACCACTTGAAGCTTCTGTCATCAGAAGGGGATTACCCTTATTACTTATTACACACGGGCGCACGCGGGGACACACAGACATTATATTCCAAACGGGAACGACGGACCGCCCAGCCACGAGCTATCAACGCCAGCCTGGGCCTGGGGAGCAGCAAACCCACGGGCAGGGCAGGACCCACCCAGCACAGCCTGGCCTGGGGTTTGCCCTGACCAGCAGATTTGCCAGGCAGGGATCAGGTTTCAGTGCAATTAAAGGGCTCTTGTTAGCTGTAGGCTGGAAGGGATGGAACCGTGCACGGTACGTGTGTGTTCACTCTCACACTGTTAATGCCCCAGGTTTAAAAAGAGTGGATAGACCAGTAAACACTTTCACAGACTGCCTGGGAAAACATATCAAAACTAGGGAAAAATAAAAAGAGAAAAGAAAAGTCATTCATAGGTAAAGTGGTATTGCCTTTCAGACATATTATTTTTGCAAATTATCACTATTTATAAAACTCGTTAATGGATTCATGAACAAAAGCTATAAAATATTCATGAGCTTTCTATGGGCGTGGAAGTTTTGTCTGAACATGAAAATACACGTGCAGAATATACACACACAAACAAAAAGCATGTATACAAAGAGGTATAAATGTCACTCCCATCCAGCTGAGAAATCTGCTAGATGAACCCACAAATAAACCCACATTGGAATAGACTCTAAGGGCATGATGTCCAAATGATTATGTATGTGGGCATCCAAACACATTTTTTATAAAAAATCAAATTGTTTGTTAACAGGGTAATATACTGTCTTGGGCTCATTCTCTCTACAGTCCTCTCTGCACTGTGCACTGAAAACTTGTCTCTGCTAATTGGTGCTGCATAAGCTAGGTTATGCATTTAATATCCAAATCAACACCTACAGCCATCATGACTTCATGTGTTTGGATTCTGTCCTAACTGGCAGTAAAAGCTGTCATTAGGAGCAGGAAACAGTATGAAAGACCTTTCACGGCCTCTTTCAGCATGCAATGTCATCTGTTACCATGGGTTGTATAGTACTGATGGCTATAAATGCCACTATGAATGATGCAATCTCCTATGTGATGATGAACTTGAAAAAACCTTTGTTGGATTTGTGCTTAAGGTGCTCATATTCCGGTTATTCATGAGCATCCAAAATGTTGATCACCAGCCGGGTGTTTCAGCAACCCCAGCGGCAACACTACAGAACTCACGCACAGCCCTTCCTGTAAAAGATGGCACAAATAAACTCACTTTATACGTTCCGTGAGAGTTATTTGTCAGGCATGTCAGCTGCGCCTCATTTCCCTAAATTTTGCAGCCTTTCCTGGTGGAAAGGTTTAGAAATAAAATTTGCAGTTTCCCTTCCTTTTTTAATTTTTTTTTTCTTTAATGATAGCACTTCTCTGTCCAGCCTTCCAGCAATCGCTTTGTTCAGACCTTTCTATAAATCCATTTTGAATACCCAATCCTGCCTATGTGTAAACTCCTTAATCTACAGGGCTAAAGCAATTCATTTCCTGAATTTCAGGTGTGAGGCAAAGAACTGGGTGAACTCCAAGGACAGGGATGTGGAAGGCTCTCAGTGCTCTGCGTGGTTCAAAGGGATGCTGTGGGCATGTCCCTGTCACAGGCTGCCAATGGCTCTCCATCCCAGCAGCTGCAACCCTTCCTGCACAGCCACGGGCCTCTCTCAGGAAGCAGCTGCCAATCATGCTGCATTGTGTGGAGATTTTGTGCTGCCACAAAATATCCCCACCGTGGGCTGTGGCGAGCTCATCACACGTGTTCTTCCCTGTAAATTAGTGGAGCCTGAATTCCAAAGCTTGACATCATTGCCTCCAAGGGCAATGATGTCAAGCTTTAAGCCACGAGAAACTAAACTTCAGGTGTTGAATTTTGCTTTGTTGACAGTCAGATTTTGGGACTCCAGAGTGGTTAATTGTTCTTGTTGGTCCTCCATAGTGGATGATCAAAAAGTAATCACCAGATGACCAAGAAGTCATCTGGCGCTTGCAATCTTCTCAATAACTTCAGACCTTCTTTCTGAAAGATAAGGTTGTAAATTTAGCTCCTATCCCTGAAAGATTTTGATGTAAAAGGTGCATAAGTGTAATTAAGAAAACTGGAAATTAGTCAGAAATGTAAACACAGCTAACAAAGCCTAACTGCTGCAGAGAACAGGGAAATAAAGAACATTTAGCTAACAGAAACACTGAAGAAAGTAAAAATTCAGGCACTTTGCGCTACCTGACATGCAACATTGTGAAGTTAAGGATAGTCTGTAATGTCTGGAGTCAATCAGACTTTCAGCACTGACTTTGGAACTCCACAGTTCCATTGACTGTTAGTTGGAGAAAAAATCTTTGTGGAAGATACTGTGATAAATATAGAATTTTATAATCTAATTTTATAATATAAATATAATAGCTAGCATATAATAGCTAGGAATCTCCACTAATGCATTTTCTAAATATCCTTTATTTTTTTCTAACAAGAGTGACTGACAGTGTGCAAGAATTTATTAACATTAACTATATACGAAAGTAACAACTTGGAATAGCAGAGAATCTTGAATATGTGGGAATTTGTAAGAAAGAAAACACATGGAAAAGAAAACCTAGAAAAGAAATGACATGCAAAAAAATGAAATGTAAAGCGAGAAGCTGCATGAGACAGATGTACTCTATTAATCAATGTTGAAATAAGCATTAAAAAATGGGAGAGGTGAGTGGGCTACTGAGATGCAAGTAGCCTTTTCCATGCCCCAACAGCACAGAGCTAAACCTGGGGAGGGCTTGAAAGCTCAGGGATCATGTCACACCCATGGCCTCCAGGACCTTGCATGCTGGTGCTTTGGAATAGTGGCTGTGATTGCAACCCCTCTGAAGTCACATGTGAAAATCTCAAGACCGACTGCACACAGGCTGGGCAGGCACATCTTCACCTGCCCCTCTCTGCTAAATATGACAGCACAGTGTTCAGAATCTTTATGCTGTTTAAGATACACTTGCCTCTAGTTGCCTAACCTTAGAAATACCCCATTCTCTTTACTCTTAGCCAAATCAACAGAGATGCTCACCATCTTTCTTCCTCTTACAGGGAGAACATGAAAAAGGCAGGTCCACAGAATTTCTTAGATGGACTGAATATGCTTGCCCAGAAAGACTAGAGATTTCCCTGTCAAAACCTGGGGCTATACAGAGAAAAATAATAAAAAAAAGATTAGTGGAAAGGGGGTTTTCAGGTCTAGAACCAGAGCCTTGTAACAAGGATAGCCCCTTTTGTTCTCATCTCTTTTAACTTTCTTTTTCCCTCGTAACAGTTGCCCGGTGGTTATGAAGAGCTTCAGTCCTGCATTTCAACTAAGGGGCCCTTCTTTATTCTCTCAGAAGAGGGCTGTCTCAAGAGCACCATGCTAAAGTGCTAAGTTATCATCGGGCCAGGGCTTTCGTGCAACTGTTTGTGTGTGTGTGAAACAAGCTCTCAACATGTTAGTAAGAAGCCTTTAACCCAGATTACGCCACCTCTCTTTCTATAGTGTTCTTTTAGGGCAGAGTGTGAAAGGTCACCCTCTCAGGCTGGATAGCAGCACTCAACCAATTACAGTGCACCAGTGTTTCCACAAAAGAGAGTTTCGAGCCCACAGCTACAAAAGATTTTACGTGTCTGATTTTCAGAAACACAATTACAAAAGGAGGAGGCTCGCTTATGTCTATTTTCAGGCCCTGAATGATTTTTTTGTTTCAAAAAAACAAGAAAAAAAAGAAATCGATTCTGCTTCTCCAAAGAGGTCTGAAAAATTGCGGCCAGCCCAGCACCTATGCTATTTAAAAAGCAAAACCTCTAATCCCTCAGGTTCAAGTAGGTGTGATTCAGGAGTCCTGGAGCTGTGAAAATAATAGGATGGGTTATCTGAGTATATGATTAGTCTGGCTTTATGAAAACAATATTTACAGCAAGTGATATATAATGACTTTGAATTACACCTCTCGTTCCTGACACTTTGAAAATTGTGTATTTCGTTTGCACAGATACATTTTCAGGCCTATTACACCGGCTAAAGTTTTGCCATTATCCTTAATGTAAGTTCTTCAGAAGTCTGCATGAGAATGAGCCAGCAACCAATGTCCTTCCAACGGGGATTCTGAAGCCAATGCAATGGCATCCATGTTGTGCATTGTGTGTATCTACAGGGAGCTCACTGCAAATGTAGTTAGAGGAAAATCCTTCTGGACATTAACGATTTTAAAAGTTCCAAGGCAGGGAGTTCTCTATTTAACATGGAGACTCAGTGTCTTCCTTTACTCTCTGCAGCTAAAGGTCTCTCATTATTTAGGGGGGAAAAAAATCTCAACTGCCTCAAAATTGTGTGTCTGAGTATTCAAAAGACAGAGGATTTAGGCCATCAGCCCCTCCTAGTTAGTTCCTGGGGAACACTCCATGGCTTTCAGCTTAATTGTTAAAAACATTACAATGAATATTTCAAAGCTATCTGGGAGTGTTGAGTACCTGCTGCAATCAAACCAAATAGGCAACCTTGAAAATTGCAACCTGGAAATCTTATTTCTAGTAACTCCATCACAATGGCACCTCAGCACATATTTGGAAATTTTTGTATTTCCCTCTAAGAAAGAAATATATTCCCTAGTCTCTTTCTTCTGGACCCCTGAAAACCCTTTAAAAGCACAGAAATTAAGTGTCTTTTGTAGACAAAGGTGGCAACTAGAGGAATTGAAAAAAGCATGATATTAGAATTTGCAGCAAAATATTCCTGGGATCACAGACTGTAGATGGATTGCTACAACAGCATTTATTTGAAAAATTAGGACAGGAAAGGCAAAGTTTTATTGTATGTCATGTAGAAGACTAACAAAGTCTGAGAAAAAAAACCTAAAGACTGGTGCTATTTATGTCAGGGCAGAAAACAAAGTCTATGGGATTCCTGTGAAGCTCCTTGGAGATAAGAGCCACCCATGCTACAAACTCCTTTGGTGGTTCTGGGAAAACTGGTTAAAATTCCTGTACCTCGTTGTATGTATCTGCAAAATGATTACTGATGTAATTCTAAAATGTGTTGTGAGGTTTACTTGCCAAGTTTTGGAGATCCTTGAAAGAGAAGAGCCAAGTGAAGTTTCACACCATCTCACAGAAGATATATGCAAGATTTTATATGAGCCTATCTACGCGCTCCAATATGGATTCCCCAGAGATAAAATTTAACAGTGCTTGCTGCACTTTTCCAGCAATGGTCCCATGTCTTTTTCTCCTCTTCCTCCATTCAAAGAACTGTTAAAAGGCCGAGAAGAACTGTTGTGCAGATGATACGAAACTAAAGAACTTGTGGTAGGTGTTACACATTTTGGTACCATCTGTGCTATCTAATCCCAGCCAAAACAGTCTCCTGTTCCTATGTAACTCTGAATCTCACTGGGAAAGGGGGGGAGTAGTGTGACTGGCTCAAACCTTCCTGTGTAGGAGTATTATTATCAGTGTTTGCAAATTTTTTCCCTCTTTATAACTACCATAACTCTTCCTTAAAACCCCTCATCTGGCTGCTGGCCTACTACAGAAACTGATCTATCTACAGAAAAATGGCTCATGTTGGTTGGTTCTCTTCTGGTGTGTTGGAGGGAATCCTCACCCAAGAAAAATTCATCTCTTCACACCAAAAAAAAACGTGGTTTATGTCCTTATTTTCTCAAATTTTGCCGTCCTTTGGGTCAGGAACACAGACAACATCCTGATGACACATTTTGTAGCACAGCTCAAGACAAGTATTTCCTGGAAATTGTTCAGGATTGAAACCACTTGTGGTGGATGTTTCCAGACACTGATGCCATTACATCTTCTCAAAAGACCTGAAATTAGTTTGGGGTTTGTTTCATTCTTCATTTTGCTTTTAGATTCAATCCATGCTCTGATCCGCTCGCAGGGAACTCGCTCTTCCCTAACAGTTTATGGGAAAACCTTTTTGTGCCAGGGCCTCACACATGTACACACATTAGTCATCCTGTATGTGACACACACACCATCTTGTCATCACTGTCAAACATAATAAAAGTAAGGCTAAAACACTTAGACACATATTGATCTGCTTCTGCACCTCCTGTAGTGTCCTTAGTGTAATAGGCTCTTTCCACAGAGCTCTAGCATGGGCAGCAGCCCGTTTCCTGGAAATATTCCCTTTGGAAAAAATAGAGGAAGCATCTGATCAAAAAACTTGCCCGTTGTCCTGCTCTTCTGCTGCTGCCATATAATCCTTGGGAACCTATAGCCTTCACCAGAAACCCAAAGGAGGATGATTGGGCTCCCATGACGCTTCACAAGGCTGGTTCCTCTTGGAGGTATCTCTCTATGAGAGAAATATTTGAAAGGACCTTGCTAATAGGGAAAATAAAAAAGATAGATAAAATTAAGAAATTATAAATCCACTCAGTCACAAATCCCATGTTGTGCCCAGTGTGGAATGATTCTGCATTCCTCATTTTGTAGTGCTGTGGCAACTCCTGGCAATGGCACATTCCTTCATGGACAGGGAATAACCCACTTTCCCAGAACTCTACTTTTCTGCATTGTCAATGTGCATTTCCATTTTAGTCCAACACACCTGTTTATGCTGAAAGCCCATACAAAATATTCTGTGCAATTTCATTCATCTACTGATTTTTAAAAAAAAAAAATTGCTACTGAAAGACAGGAGCTCTGGCAAATTACATAAACTTGATTACTGTAATTGCTGTCAAGACAAACAAAGTTTGCCTTGTAATGAAGCAATAGATGTAGCACTGTAGTCTTTCATTGTGCTTCCAAGCATCACTTTTTTTTGTATTTTATTGCCCTTGGAAGCTGGCATTTGCAGAATGAACTTTTTCACAAATAATCAGCGTGTTTGAAACAGATGAATATACAGCATCATTAAAAGAGTAACTTCCAGCATCTGCTTACTGATTCCTTACCTTCAACCTACCCTCTTCCCTTTAGTGGTTTTTTTTCATCTCTGCACTTACCACATCACCTGGAGCAGATAAATGCATGCTCTATTTAATCTTATTAAAGAAAAATCCACTCAACTATCTTATAGTTAAGTACAAAATCTTAGCTCCAGAACATAGGTTTTGCCCAGGGATATGGAAGAGATACAAGTGCTTTATTCAAAGATAGACTGGTCTCATTGAGACATGTGGTCAACCTGCTAATAAGTTTGTGCAGTGCAGTCCAAATTCAGGGGAAAAGTTGAAGCCTTTTATTTGTTTTTTTCTTTTTTTTTTTTCAAACATAATCACCCAGTTTGCAGGAAGAGAGGTATTTACTGTGCTACCTTTGAATTTTTTTTCTCTCTTTGGTGAGTCATGGGAAATATCTTGTTTTTCATCACATCTGTCTTCTCAAAAAAGGAGGTGAAAAAGACATAAACTCTTAATCAAGGATTAAAAAAAATTATCTCTCTTTTGGTTCAGTCATCAGTAATCCTTTGTATAATAAAATCAGATCAGGTGCCTTTAACAAAATGGCATTTCTAAATTACCCCCGGGTAATTCAGAATGGTAGGTATTTTAATCTCTACAATCCCTAGTATGTATCTATTTATTTTCACTGGCTTTTGGCACCCACCTGGCAAGAATCCAGCCCCCACGGCAAGAGAACTATCAGAAACTTCAGAGAGGAACACAGACAGTGAAAGAATGATCAACTTAACTTTTTTTTAGATTTGGATTCTGCTGGCATCTAGCTGGCGTGGACACACACATTACAGATACACACACACAACAGTAATACAAGGCAAGAAAAAGCAAGGAAAGAGGAAGAGGGAGTGAAAGTGGAACACAATACATGTGGAGAAATCCCGACAGACCCACTGCGTTTTATTCAAGTTTTCTTGTTTTCCCAAGCCTCTCTAACTGGCATTACTCCATTGCAGAGAAGCAGAGGAGATAAGAAAAGCTGAATAGGAACAGCAGTGCCCTGATTCCAACATGAGCTCTCTGTTTAGAAGTTGCTTTGCCACCCTTTTGCCCAGTACTCTGTGTGTGTGTGTTTGTGTCAGCATGAGTGAGTTCACAGATATCCAACAGCAGAGACATCAGTGACACCAGTATTTATTCCATTGTTTACAAATCTCAACAAATTGTTCAGATTTTTGTATGGTGGTCATTAAGTTGGTCAAATCCCCAAAACTTAACAAATAATGTTTTAATGGTGTAGATGATCTTCAACCAGTAGAGGATTCTAAACCAGATGGATTGGCAGACAGACTGGGAAGTAACATTAAATACAAAGTGATCTTGGTTACTTTGGTTAATTAGAGGAATTAAATAAACCAAGTGGTTCAAGAGGGGCTGACTTAAACTGCTGCATCCTGAAGGAAAGCCAGGGAGCATTTCTATGGAAAATGATCAGGGAGACACCATAAGTGACAGATTAAACTTAAATGAGCAATGTTAGGATATTGGAGGGGAAAGAAGGAAAATGTCCCATTGGAATGATGTGCATTCTGTAGAGCATCTGAAGCTTCCCAGCACCAGCTACCAGCTGTGGGACTGGGATCTACCTTTGGTACTGCAATGCCAGAAAAGTTTGCACCAAATAAAAAAATTCCCCTTTCCACCAGCATGGAAACATTGAGGATTTAGATTTGCTCAAATCTCAATAAGAGAAGGAAAGGAATGGCAGCAGAAATATAGAACTGAAGTAAAGTTGAAAGGAATAAACTATTTTACATGTCCATTCAAGCTAATAACATTTGGAGTAGATATCAAGAAGCATTTAAGGAAATTGAATATAGTTGCATGCTAGAATAGACCACTGAGGTACTGTGAGGCACTAGAGGCTGTCAAGAAAAAGAAGGGCATGTAAACTTTGTCCAGACTGTTTCTTGTTCCCATCCTGGCACAGAAGAGGACTAGATAATCTCCTGAGGTCCTTTCTTGGCTTACTCCTGATGGTTCCATGGCAAAACCTAGGAAATGTCAAAATTACACGTGTCCATTCCTCATTGTCCTCTACACAGCATGAGCTCCAGCTGGGAGGAATTAAACAGCAAGAAAATTCTCTCTGCTCTCAGTCCTGGCACCACAGCAGCTCTCAGGAAAGAGGAGGGCTCAATTCCAGCAGAAGTGAGGCTCAGTCTCTCCTATCCCAGGCACGAAAAGGCTCCTGCTCCTCCTGGTCATGGTGCAATCTGGTTGTGCACACAAAAACCGGCACAAAATCAGTGCATGCACTACCTGGAAACTTGGCTACCAACCTGCAGCAAGCTTCTGCTGGCCATGAGTCAACTGGCTTTTTTTTGTTTTTCCTCAGAATCTTAGAATCTGGATAAAAAGTGGGGCAAATTTTCCACGGGGCAGCAAATTGCACAAAGAGAGCCACCTGCCAAGTTTTGTTCCCACCCTTCAGAGATGGAACACTCTTTTCCATTAATGTGGTCTGCAATGCATGAGCAAAACAAAAAGTTTTTCCTGTAACAAGCACAGATAATTTCACTAAAAAAAATTTAGGAGGCGAGAAAGTGCTAATTTCCATGCTAGAAATGCAAAATTTCAACAAAAATATTTGAAGTTTGGGTAAGTTAGAAGAGAAAACTGAAAAAAGGTCATGCTGAAGGTTAGTTCTAAGCCATAATTAGAAGGAATAATGTAATGTAAGACTGGAGAGAACTTCCAAGGTCACTTAACCCAGCTCTCTGCTATGCATCTACATTGTGTAATCCCATTTATAAATTCATTGAACTCCAAGTTAAAACTAGTTCCATTATTTGACTTAACTGCACCTATTAGAAGGCTTTTCAAGAATGTCAGTCTCTGACTAGAAATGTTCTTCTAATTTCCAATTTAGATTTATTCACCATCAGTTTATCCCATTTGTTTGCGTACCAGCACTGTTTACTAATTTAAATAACTCTTTTTTCTCACTTCTTTACTTCTCTAATGTTTTTCTAGGAAAAATCATAGCCCATATTCAGCAGTACTTGTCCTGCTAATGATATTTAGCTCATAGGATGTTTGATGTCTGCTTTGTACCTCAAGAAACAAATACTGCCTACATTTATGTGTGTATCCATTCAGGTGCACCTACTGCAAACTGAGTGCAAAGGGGCAAACCTACAGGAAGCAACTTTTATTCAGGCAAGGTATTTCAGAGCTGACCCCTGCAGACCATTTTTCTGAAGGTTTAAGTATTGGTCACTGCACCTGGCTGAGTCTCCTGTGATCTTCCCATTTTTCTGTTCCTACAGCAGCGCTGACACTTGGTGATGGCAGAACTGCTTTTAGTTAAAGGAACCAAAGGTGAGCCCTTTAGCAAACAGCTTCTGGGAGCAGGAAAAGGACATCAGGAGCTTATCATAAACCTCATTAAAAGCAATTCTGCTCTGCAAGGCTATGGAGAGGGAATTCTGTATGAGAGAAAACAGACAGGAGGGAGTAAATGGGTATGAAGCTTGGCTCAGTGCTCCCAGCACTATCACTGTGTGGTCCAGTCAGGATAGATGCTCCTGCACTCTGTTACAGATAACAGAGGCTCTTTATAGCTCAGATGAGAACAATCCTTGAAACACAAAGAGGAAAGAGTTCAAAGAGACTGAATTTCTTGGAGTACCAAATCCAAACTCCAGCTAAGAGCAAAAGAAGGGCCTGGGGAATCTGGGGACTTTGCAATGATAGTTTAATTAGACGAGCCTTATCTGTACAACAAATGTGGCAGCTCTCTGAAAAACTCAGCTTTTTGTTCCTCACTTAAAACTCTATCACTTTCCCCAGCACTGGAATAGCCTTTGCCTAGTAACAGGCACACTGCCTGTGATCCAGACAACATCCATACACTGAAACTTGAAGCATTGACCCCAAAACGTGCAGCATTTTTCATGTAAAACTCGAAAATGTTCTAGCATTTAGCCACTAGATAAAGGGATCCTTTCCAAAAATGCTTAGGAAATGCTGTATTTAGCACATGTATTTATAGCTTATTATTTTACATATTTGGTACCTATCTGTCTGGACTTTCTTTTAAAAAATGTCTTATCACAATTAGTCTAAATAAAGTCTCTCTGATTGCTTCCCATCATCTCTATTTTGTTATCCAACTGAGTGCTGCTATCTGTGTATTTCAAATGTTTGTTTAAAATTATCAATATTTCATTGTAAAGTTTCCAGGGGAAAAGGAGAAAAAGCCGTAACCCCACTTTCTCATAGTGCAAGAACAAGGGCAGAATCAGTAATATTAACAACAAAAAGAAATACTTTTTATTTAAATAATTTAGTAATTTTACCATCAAAGAATATCACTGAGGTTCAAATTAAAAAATATCATGTAAGAATGGGCATCCTCCAGGGATTCATGGGAAGAATGAAGGACTGCTAAGTTTTATATAGTATTGAGGTCTTCAAGAGGTTTCCAATCATAGAAGCACAGAATCATGGCATGGTTTGGGTTGCAAGGGACAATAAAAATCATCCAATCCCAAGCCCCTGCCATGGTCAGGGGCATCTTCCATTGTCCCAGGGTACTCCAAGCCCCATCCAGCCAGGCCTTGGACACTTCCAGGCATCCAGGGGCAGCCACAGCTGCTCTGGGCAACCTGTGCCAGGGCCTCACCACCCTCACAGGGAAGAATTTCTTCCTAATTTCTAATTTACCCCTGTCCCCCAGTCAGTTTGAAGGCATTCTCTCCTGTCCTATCACTACATGACCTTGTAAAAACTCCCTCTCCAGCTTTCTTGTAGCCCCTTTAGGCACTGGAAGGCTTCAACAAGGTCACCCCAGACCCTTCTCTTTTCCAGACTGAACAATCCTGATTCTCCTAGCCTTTCAATCTGTCAATTAGCTACCATTTAGCTGTAGACACTTAATTCCAGTACATAGATTCAGATTTCTTTACCTAGCAGAGGATTGTCTTCATTTTTCTCACATCATGATCAGTGACATCAGCCTTAACCTCCAGAGTTATCAAAAGTGTCAGAATCAGTTACCCTGGAAACATCCTAGGTGAACCTGTATGACAGACAATGCTTTAGTTTAGATACTTTTGGCAAGAGTAAAAATGTTTTCTTTTCCCCAGTATCATTCAGAAAGGGAAGAAGGAGATAGCTCTTAAATTGGAGAGGGAGATCATGCTCAGATTGGAAAGGGAGATTACTCCCAAGTTTGCCCATCTTTTCTTTTAGGAGAAGAGGGGACCAGGGTAAGAAACTTTCCTTGTGTCCACAAACAAACCAGAAAAGCCAGGAAGATCAGATGCATTTTAACTGAGCAAGACAACAATCTGGGGGAAAGCAGGAGGCAAGCAGCAGGTCCATAACGGGCAGGAATAATATGTTACACGCATGGTTAAGAGAGAAAAACCCTCCCGCTCAGGTAGCAGCTTCCTATTCCTGGCTGTCCTGTGCAAATGGAGACGGGAGCATCCTGACACACTTGCACAGGCCGAGGCACCAAAGGCCACCAGCGGCTGAGCAGGTCCGGCGGCACAGCCGGGGCTGCGCCCACCCTTCCTGGAGCCCAGGTGAAAGCCGCCTGCCAAGGTCAGCCGCGCAGTCACCAGGTGGTGTATTTAATTTAAAAGGAGCGTTAACCTTGTTTACACAAAATAACACCAATATGCAGAGAAGCAGTAAATCCATTGTCGTTAAACAGCGGGGAGGCCGGGCTGTGCTGGCAGCCTGCCCGCCCGGAGCTCGGCTGGCACCCGCCGCCACCGCTGCCCCACCGCTGCTGGCAGCCGAGCGCTTTGTGCCGTGCCCTTTCTACCCCTCCGGTTGACTCTTTACATTCTTGTCAAATATATTTAGAACAAGAGGTGTCCACTTGAAGGGAAACATTTGTTAATCGCTTAAATGCAGGAGCCTGGCAGCGGTCCAAGTTTACATTTATAAATATGTAGTATCTGTTTCCAGCTAAACAAGGAACTCCTGACCCCCCTCACCCGCAATCCCGCAAATATATATATACATATACAGGAGGGAAACTTGCTGGGGAGGGGAACTGGAAATGATGAACAGAACCAGCCTGGCTGAGGCAGGGACGGTCCAACCTCCCTCCCCGCTGTCAATTTGTTCTGCGCCTTTGTCTACGAGTGATGTAGATAACAGCGCAGAAAGAGGATGATGTATCTTTAAGTAATGAACAGATTAAAGTTAAATTCCTGTTGACCGAGACAGTTGTGTTGACATTCCTGTTGTTTACAGGCAGCTGTCTCTACTAATGACACTTTGATAACTGGAGTGAGGCTGCTGTTGGGCAGGGGGATGGGGGCAGGCAGAGTCAGCCGGGTTAAAGAATGCTCTGTTTAAAACCCGGTCATCCAATTAAACATTAAAGCTGGATCAGAGATCGTCGGGCAGCGGTGCTATTCGGGAACGGGAAAATTCTGGGCTTCTTTTTTAACTTATGCTCAGATTATGTGGCTTAGAGGTCAGCCTGCCCCAGTTTGCTAGAGGATGCGGAAGATTCCAAGAGTACTTAAAATAAGCCAGAAAGCAGTAAACTCTGTCAAGCCATCCGTGCACTGCCATGACATGGGCAAGCACACACAGAGTTGCCGGCGGCTGGTTGGGACTGGGGTCACGCAGAGGTCCTGTGGGGCAGCCTCTCTCTCCCACAGCTTTTCAAACAGGCGGAGAGAAAGGATCTGTGAGCATCCCACCGCGGCAGCGCCTCTCCTGTGATCCTCTGCCATCTCCTTCTCTGAAATAAGTTGCTTTGCAGGGCACTGGCTGCTGCTGGAGCTTTGCTTGCTGCTTGCTCTTGAATTAATATGTTTGCCATTAACAGCTCCCCTGTTTGGCTGCGGGCTTCTCACCAGCCAGGGCTACACTGAAATCCTGGAGCCTGCTGCTGAAGTCCTTGCTCAGGTCAAATTCCCAAGGGGAACCTGTAAAGCCCAAGATCTGCCAGGTGATAAACTTTAGACGTGTAAATAGTCTACTAGATACCGTCCTCTGGTGAAAATTAAACAGATGCTGGGGCACTCTCCCAAATCAATGCCCAGCAAAGATAGCACAGCCCATCCCTCCGGGTCAGCTCAGCCCCACGGCCTTTGTATCAGCAAAGTTCGGTCCTACTCACACCTAGAAAGCAGCTTTTCAGCTGCTGAATGCACCTGACATTATGTTACTGCCTCAAAGTTTCCAACACTCCAGAGATCCGCTTAAAATGCAGATGCTTCTTCCTCATCTTTTTTGTTAACGAAGCTTAAATTTAAGGCCTTTAAAACAATGTGATAATGCCTCTTTAATTCTAAATCAAATGCCACATGCTCATTAACTATAAGCATTCATAGAAATAAATGGATTTATTTTTGAATTTATGAAGTCACTTTAATGGACTTCAAACTCCAAATAAAAGTACTGAATAGGCAGCATTTCTTGCCATCACTAAAAACATCACTGCTGCTGCAGTGGAAGCACATTTCATGCAGCAAGAACACTTAGAGTAAACACAAGTTCATTTCAGTGAGTATCAATTAAAGGGAATGTACCCTGCTAAGAAATATTATCTACAGATTGATTGATCCAGACAATTGATCTTTTATCGATCGACACAATTACAAATTGAATCTTTCTAAAGGTAAAAGCATCAGTTGGCTTGACATTTTTTTCCTCAAACCTGTAATTTGGAGTGG
Source organism: Agelaius tricolor (assembly GCF_023055355.1). Taxonomy (NCBI): domain Eukaryota; kingdom Metazoa; phylum Chordata; class Aves; order Passeriformes; family Icteridae; genus Agelaius; species Agelaius tricolor. The sequence continues at coordinate 4,859,338 of NW_027269276.1, read as the reverse complement.
GGGGAGTGTATGAAATATTTTGTATATGGAAAGGCACAGATATTTCATCTTGAGAGACAGAATCCCAAATTTTTAACAGCGCAGAAAATCACCATTGATCTCCAGAAATAGAAGTCTTGACTTTAAGAAGTGTCATTTGCACACATGCCTGACTTAAGCTTAATCCTCTACAAACAGCAGCCTGGGGGCCATCCCCGAGCCAGGTCGTAGCCAATTTCACCTTTACCAGGCCAGCGGGGTCACACCAGCCCCACTTCCAGCGGGAGAGCATCCAATAAAACCTGGAGCTGCTACAAGAAACAGCACTGGGGGTGAGGCAGCATGAGAGCCTGAGTTGTGCTGTGTTTCTGAAAAGGTGCCAGCCCTAGCTCTGGCTTGTGGTCACCTAAGGATGCTCCAGTGCTTTTCCAGGCGGGATCAGCGGTGTGAGAAGCGGAGCAGCCCGGGAATCGCTGCGCGCATCCAGAGCCCTGCTGCTCCTGGTTACCCCACCCCGGCCACAAAGAGCAGCCAAAGAGCCTCGCTGGCACTGGGAGAGATCTCCTGGGCCTCTGAAGTGTTCAGGGGATCCTTCAGCATGAAGGGTTCATTAACAATTGGAAGTTAATATTAGCATCATCATGGGTCATAGCTCCTGTGGTAGGAGCTGCTCAGGAGGTCCCACACTGCAGGCTCCCATTTCCCGACCTGCAGAGCAGAGTCCGGCCAGAGTTTTCCATTTGAGAGATTTTCCAATAGGAAATGCAGGTTTTTTACAAGCAGGATACTCAAGGGGAAGGGAGAGTTAACCGAGTCCCAAATTGCTGTTTTCCCATTTGGTTGTTGGAAGACCAGGATGAATTGTTTTATTTCTTTGGTCTAAAATCACGTATCAATTTGCTGAAATTATTTACCTTGCAATTATTATATCCTTGTATAGTCAAGGCCTTATAGGAAGAAAAATAAAAAAATACAACTTTATTATAAGAAGAGAGATTTAATAGGATTTAATTTAATACACTCTTGAAAATAATCAATCTCTTTAACATGGAAAAACTGCAAAAATAACAAATCTGATTTTCTAGATTAAATGTTTCAGTATTTCTTTTCCAAGTAGTATCTTTCTTTTGGAATTCAATTCTACTCAGAAAATACTAAATAATGCAAATGCTCAGAGAGCCACGGAGTTTCAGGTCAAGGTAAATTTTTTGCATTGGTTCAAAACAGAAATTTCCCTTGTCAAAGACCAAAAAAATCCATCCTTCAGTGACTGTAACATATAAAGGTGATGATAGTTATATTATTTTCTATTATTTGCATCCCATGCTCTTGTCAGGACCAAACATACAATTTCCATGGCAATCTATGTGATTTTTATTTTTTTTCTGGCATGAAGTGAATTAATACCCACTGTATTGAAATGAACTGGTCTTTGATCAAGTGTTTTTATCTCTTGAAGTCTGTTCAGCAGGAACAGATGGGGGGAGTTTGAGAGTCAGATACAAGTTTGAATAAGAAAATGAATTATTTTACTTTGCAAGAAGCTCCAGTGGAAGAAACTCATTTACCTACACTCTTCCACTGCTGGGCTTGTCACGCTGCCCAGAGAGGGACTGTCAGTAACATCATCAGTCTCCTTAATGAGCACTTTTTTTCCAGCAAGAGAAAAATAAAGCAGAGCCTTTTAGGGGGGGAAAAAAAATCCCACAGATAATCCACAGGGTGGATTTTTAATCCTGTGTTCTTGTTTTCATTTTCTGAGGTTGTTGGGGTTTTTATGTCTTGGAAACTTAGACATCAAAGGCAAGTCAGAATAGTTGGACGCTTAACTAATTAATTAGCTTTGGTCTAAACTGCAAAAATATAGACAGCAAATTTCTTTCACTCCGAAACCAAAGGCAACACTGAAAAACATGAGTGGCCAATTGAAACAAAGCAGACAGGACATTAGCACTTAAATAAAAATTCAGGTTCTGCAGGAAAAAGCAATTTTCAAATTTATTAGCAGGGTGAGATTCTATAGCAGTGGAGGCACAACCTGAATTCCAAAACACACCTGGAATGAGAGAACCAGCACATTTCGTAAATATTTTACGAGTGTGTTCGTAGTTTCCATAATGCACTGGCAGACACTGGTTAAAAAAATTCACTCTCTAAACAATATTTGTTGGAATTATTTCATCATTGAAGAATTAGTCACAAGTTTGATGTTCACTTTTGCTGATCAGTGAGATTCCAAAAGCTGAGGAGGAACCAGACGACAGCAATTTCATCTCAATTCCACTGTCAACCTTCCCACTGAACCTTGTACATTAGTTGGGGTGTTAGTTAGATTTATTGTGCTGCAAGACAGACTTTTCACACGAGAAAATGGTGTCTTGATTAGTACTGAATGTGCATCATGAGAGATTCCCTGGATTACAAAATAATGACCAGTTTCTAACCAGCACTCCTGTGTCTTTTACCTTTATAACACTATCAACCAACTCAGTTGACACAAATTACCTCATTTTGCCTCTGATGCATCATTTTATTTCCATTTACCACTGACTTAAGCACACATAATTACTAACTTAGGTCACAAACAAATGTGATGGACAAGTTTCACACTGAGCAAAATGTTTTATTGCATGGCATTACTATCCACCTAAGTTAATTAATTAAAATTAACATAAGCTGTTGGCTAATTGCAGCCCAGGAGAAATTCTACTGCACCCGATGGTACAACATTGGAAAATTATCACAATATTTTAGAGCTTGACAAGTTCCAGTGAAAAGCTGAACATTATTAGAAGCAGGTTATCATGGTAAATAGACCAGTGCTGACTTTCAGCATGGAAAATAGATGCTTTCAGCTTTGCAGTTGGTGCAGGAGCAGAAGCAGCAGCAATGCTGCTGTTCTGAACATTTCTGTGTTTACATTGCAATACAAATATCCTCTAAATAAAACAGATCCTTTTTCAGCAGTCTGACTACAGCTGGTGCAATAAAACCTTCCTGATGACAAAGGCCAACGAAATTGCATTAATGCCAAAGAAAAAAATCATGCAAAACTCTTTTGTGAGGAAGTGAAGAAGGGGAAAGCCAATCAGTGCATTTCATGTTTGTGACTATAAGGCCCAGGGGAGACTGCTTTAGTGACATTGCCCAAACAGAAAGTGGCAGCTCCATAAAGGCATTTAGGAACCTAATTCATACCTAGGTGCCTACCTGCCCTTTAAGTTGATGGAAATTTAAATCCTCCTGTGACCTGCTTTCATGGCCCTCCTTGGTGATGGTGGCATTTGCAAAAAATAAGGGTTTTTTTCCCCATTTACCTGAAGTTTTTAAAGAAATAATTAAACAAGACATGGATCCACTTGGGGTATTTTGAACACCCAGAATTAAAGAGGCCAGTGAGAATCCCATGATCACTGACACCTCCATTCAGGAGGTGAATGGAAGTGGAAGATCGTAAAATAGGAGCACCCTTGATGGTCATGAGACTCCACAGCAGGTGGATAGAGGAAAAAAATCTGTATTTTGAGTTTCCCATTGCAGGCAGCCTGAGCAGCCTCCCCTTGTGCTGTGGTGCTGCTCCAGACAGGAATAATGGGCATGTAAAGATAGTTTGGGGGATGCAATGAAAGACAGTGAGTGCAAGCAGAGGAATCGTATCTTTACCTCCTGAGCAGGTGTCTGTGGCATTTCCCTCTCCTGCAGTCACACTGAGCTGCCAGAAGCCCTGGCCTGGCCAGCCCCAAGCTCTCAGCTGCAAAAGGACTGTTTTGTTTCATTAGCAACAGAAAATCTCAGAATAACTCCATTTAGGAAGGGTCTCTGCAGTTGTGTGGCTCCAAGCCTCTCCCTCCAGGCTGCTGCAGCCTCTGAGTTAAATCCAGAGCATCAAACTGCAGCACCTGCCTGGGGATGTGCAGGACACAGCCACAGGGTCTGTGAAAGCTTCCAAGGCCATTTTGCTGGAAGCAGCTTCTGTTTTAAGAAAGGCACTACATTTTTGTTCTGCTAGTGCAATCTTTTAGTTATCTGCTGTCAAACGTATAATAATTCTGGCTGTTTATATAGCTGCTTAAAACTAGCACATAAATTTCAATTAAACAGAAAAATGCAGAGGAGGGGGAGGCTGTGAGGTTACCAAGTTTATGGGAATGTATTAATCATTGACCTGGGCAGTATTTAATGCAGTTCTTTCTCATGTTCAGTCCACACTCACTGACCAGTACACTCCTACCTAAATGTTTATTTCTGCTTACCCCAAAGTCACATATCAAATACAGAAAACTACTGTCCCTTTGGCTTTATTTGTAGGCAAAAAATACCCAGTATTGATGTGCCTTTCTGTATTTTTATTTGCTGTTTTACAACCTTATAAAAGTCTCTTTTTCTACCTAATACTGCTTTTTAAATGAGTTAATGCTAGAAGAAATCAGAATGCATTACCTATATCATCTTTATTGCCTCCTGGTGTTTTGGTATTCCTGGGATGATTTCACTTCCTAATGAACCTCCAAGCCTGAGACAGTTGAGCCATCTAAGAAATATATCTTGGTTTGGTCTCCTACCCCCTTGGCAGGCTGTAACTTGTGGCAGCACTGAAGCACAGCAACAATCTGGGAGGTTACCATCAGATGATTCTGCCCACAGTTTTGTTCCTTTATTTCTGTCACTTCCTTCTTTCTCCTTGTCCTCAGCAAACACCCAATTTTATATGCATTTTGTCAAGTCATTTTGTCAGGGTAATGCCAACAGGGGAAAGGTTTGGCTTCCATGGAGCCCACAGCTGTAGGAATGACTGAGAGCTCCCAGGATTTCCCCCAAGCTGGCTGACACCAGAGCTCTCACACCAGATCTCCACCCTACCCAGGGGAACAGGGGCAGTGTCAGCTGCCTCCTGGAACAAGTGAAATAATCAGGAAAATTTCAGGAGTAATACAGTGAGCAACTTAGAGTTTGTATTCCTCAGGGTCACTGGCATCCTTATTGCCCCTTTTTCAGTACCTTGGCAGAAATTCCAGACTCAACAAGGCTGATGGTTAAATGTCCTTTGCCCAGATATTTTCTTTCGCTTTTACTGCATGGCAGAAGATTAAATTCATGTTGGTCCTGTTTTTTCCAGAAGTGAAAAATGTCATGAGAATCATATAACAGCTCCTTAAATTAACTATTACCCCTCCAAATGTCCTGTGCAATGAAGGCTCCTGGGCCAGCTGAGCAGGGTAGGGTGAGTGTGTCAGACCCTGCTGTCTCCAGTGTTTGGGCTGGTAGATGCAGAGGTCTGTTGCTGAAATTATAAATATATGTAATAATGTATTGTTATATTTATTATATTATATATAATATATTAATTATATATTTATTATTATTTATTATTGAATTTTCCACTTAACACTGAAGACTATCACCAAGACTATTTGCTCTCCCAAAACCCCCTAGATTAGCCTGCTGCCATGAGCATGAGATGCAATGTGAGGATGTAAAGCTGAGGAAGAAAGACCCAAGCACAGAAATGAGAAGCAGGTTGTCTTGTCTAATGTATTTCTAATTCTATTTTTTGTTCCTGTTTGATTTGGTAAATCCCATAGAAAGCTAAGCATGAAAATAGATTAGATAGATAGATAGATAGATAGATAGATAGATAGATAGATAGATAGATAGAGCAAATAAATAAACAAACCCTACCCTGTTTGGTTATTTTTCTCTCAACAAAAAATCTGAATATTTTTATTCTAAAGGTTGGTGTATCATGATATTTCTGTTCTGCTCTCTCTGATTATTGGCAAAAGTAATCCTGCATGTTCTTGGTTGAGAAAGTAATATTCTTTGTCTTTCTAACAAAGGTGTTAGCACTACAATGTTGGGTCAAAGGGTTGCACACTGACCTGTGAAAGGGAAAAAAAATCTCCCATAAAATTAATGTCTTTCAGAGTTACAATTATTTGCAATTATCTAATTCAGCATAAAAGGCAAACACGATGTCACAGGGCCTTTGATACTATAAAAGGTTCTTTTTGTGAAAGGCCTTTGACCCCTTCTAATCCACACACCAGGTATTGCTGACTTAATTGCCTGAAATGTAAATATAAATTGCTGAAGGTGTCTTTCTGCTAATTTTATTTATTGCAATTGTTTTTAATACATGCTTTTGCACTCTGAAGTGTTCTTGTAGCATTTCTGTATTATTTTAATGAGCTTTGCAGAGATACTTGTAGCTATATAGAAAAAGCAATAACTATTGTGAATTTGATAACATTTGCTCAGAAACACAACGTGATGGAGGGAACAGTACTGACTTCTTCATGTGTTCTGCCTGTATATATGTATGTGTGTTCTGCAGGAAAATGAATAATATCTTCCTGAGTATGTCTCAGGAGTAAAATTTTTCACATTTAAAACATATGCAGGCTTCAAACTTTTAATCCCTGTTGAAAAAATGAGGCAGTTTATGCTATTACTACAATTCTTTCTCTTAGACCTTCTGTCCTTTCAGCCCTTTTAATTCTTTGGCATCTTATTTAGTTTGGAGCCAATAGCATCCCTGTATTGCCAGGCAAGTGTAGCTTAAAGAGAAATTGAAGCTGATTTCCTGTGACAAAAATTTAATATAAAATTGAGGTAGTGAAATAGCTAATTTAGAGTTACATGTGTAAAAGAGCAAAAAGAGAAAGAGAATCATGAAAAATTAGTGAATGAAAGTTTCTCAAATTTGTTTTTTCCAAGCAGTCCTGTGCAGTTTCCCCTGCTGCCTATGCATGTATCTGCCCTCTGCTATGAAATGTGAGTTTGCTGCTGTGAATATTTCCTCATCCACATCAGGATTTTTTGGTAACCCTAGTGAAATAAAACAAATAATAATTTAAGAAATAAAACTTGCTGCAGAAAGCTTTGATACCTTTTAATTTTACATGGTATTTTAGTGTTGCCAATTAACATACATTCTTCTCACAGGAGTCTAAAAAATGAGCAGGAAGAAATAAGAATGATTTTCCCACCCTAAAAAATCTGAGCACAGATTCACACTAAAATGACAATCTCAGTCTAAACAATGACAGGCATTGTCTTGCAATAACATCTGAAAATGGAGAAGTTGCTGGCCTGAGGTGAATCTCAGGGCAGTGAAGACAACCAACTTTCAAAACATTATTAGCTAACATCAATAACTCTATCTTATTAAAATCTCCAATGATAGCACACATGAAATCACCTTTGTTAATGGAAAACAAATACAATTGCTGAAATCAGGCTGGCTCTTGCTTCAGAAAACATCAAGTAGGGGGTTTGGAAGAGGGGGCACTCAAATATTAACACTGGTCAATGACACAAGTGTTAGAAAAGAAAGGAACAGAAAGAAGGAAAGAGAAAGGGTGGGGGGAAGAAAGGAAAAAGAAAACTCCAATTAGAAGTATCCTGGGGTTATTAGAGATAACACTGCTCATATCCAATTAAGATGAAAACCATTTTACCAGTTTAATGTGCCACCTCTGGCAGTTTTGGTTTATTAGTTTTATCAGACTTCAGAACTGAAACTCACAGCGATATGTATGCTGTGTACTGGAGAGATAAATGTTAAGGCTTAGAGATTAATTAGTAGAGAATAAGATGCTTGAAACGTCATCTCTGAACCGTGGGCAAGCTACACTTTCTTGGGGAAAAATCCTGATTTTTGAGGCATTCCCTTTGCAGGGTTACTTTGGATTTTGCAGCAGGAAATCGCCTACCTGGAACGAGATGTGTTAACCTGCCTTGCTGCCCATACCTGCAGGAGGGTCAGGTACATTTGGCCCAGCACCAAACCACCCCTCCCTGCTGGGAAGGAGATGCTGATCTCAGGGCAAAAGCTGAGAGCTGGGTGCTTTGGAGAGCAGACAATCTCAGCCCTCTGATTCACCTGTTGAACTCAAGATCTTCTCAGTTTCACCAGTTCTGTCTCATCTGGGGACTCCAGGCAAATCAAGAGGCAAAAAAGAAAATAATTTAAAAATCAAACACATAATTTCTTTAATATCTGGTGTTTCATCAGCCAAAATTATGAGAGAATATTCATGTAAAAGCTAGGAGGCAAAAGGCAACTTTCTAACACAATATGAACCTGGACCTAAGAATAGAGATTAGGTAGATGAAAAAAAAGGAATTTGATTATTGTAGAGGTGACAACTCATGATTGCTTTTACAGTGAATAATCACCAGAATAACTGTGAAATCACCAGAGTAACATCTGTGCTCTACAGGTCTCTAAAGACTAAGAAGCATATTTTTACAAAGCAAATTCTTCCTCTAAGAGTACAAAACTCTCCTACAGCATTTCCACAACTTCCTCCTCTGGGTGGATCAAAAGTAGCTTTTATTCATCCCACTTCCTAACCAGAACAAAATTAGCAAGTTTGAACGAAATATGGAAATTTAGAACAGAAGTCTTTCCTTTTTTTTTTAACTGAATTTTAAGCCAGAAAAAGCACTGAAAATTGTTTGAGCTCTCATTAACTTAGAATTTGAAACACAGCTCAGTTCTTAATTCTATTCAAAACAAATGTCCAAAATGTAATTATGTGAAAAGTGACTGAAGAAGTTGAGAAGAAAGTGGTCTCTTCCAATGTCTGTTTGCAGTCACTCTATTATGCCCTTGATTCATTTAGGTTGCAAATCTCAGTTTAACAACAGAACAGTTGGGAGGGGTTTGTTGCAGTTCTCAGGAAATAACTGAGAAATGGATTTTATCTTCTTGATCAGGTGATTACTTTGAAAGTTTTAACTGGCTTAATCAAGGTGAGCTATAACAATGGGATTACAATCAATCAATAAATAAACAGCCTAAATCGAGGTTGCTAATATTATGGAAAAGCCTACTCCTAAATATCAAGGAAGTCATAGCATGGAGTTCACACAAGCAGCATTTATGCACAAGCTGAACTACAAGAAACTTTACTGGGTTTCCAGCAGTGAAACCTTAAACTTGATTACCAGAAATCACAAGCAGTGAGGTTTCTTTTAGAACACTGCAGCTTCAGAAGTAAAGCCCTTTACACACATATATATGCAAACATAGAGATATGGGTTGTTGCTACATTTCTTTATCAAATCTTCTATTTCATGCATTTATTCACTCTCTAGTTCCAGCACTTCAAAAGAATTTAAAAATCTACCACAGGACTGGAGACTGGGTACAGAGAAGGTCTAATCCCACTAGTGCCACCAATTTTCTCTATGAGCTGGAAAAATGGAATCCAGAACAATAAAACTCAGGTAACATACAGTCATGCAGTCTAATGGCAACTATTGCACAGCACTTCAAAAACATTTCCATTATAAGCATTGACACTATATATTTTACGAATTACTTACTGTGTTCTGATGGTTGATGCTCTGTGTTTCCACCTTTTGGTTACTACAGGTCCAAAGTTTGAGAAACTTTTCCATGAGTGCATTTTCCTTCCTTGTTAGGAAAAAAAAAATACCAAAAGCTCATAATTTCATTGCATTGTTAATCAATACATTTAATAACTTAAATGTGGCCTCTGATACCAAATTAACAAATAAAACTCACATTCTAGGATCACTTTTAGGTATTCTTGAAATATCTAATGAATTAATTGTGAGATTGAACCCATCACACTTATTTTCACCATCTTCAGCATTTGTTGCAGTGCAGGATAGGCTGCCCCTTCTTCAGAGCCACATGGAAAAAAAAAGACTCTGAAAAATATCTCTGCTTGTTTAGTCACTGTGATTAATCTAGCTGAAGGTACATGAACAAAAAGAGAAGGGTCTTGAAGTCAAAAGGCCCACAGAGTAGCTGAATCTCTGATTGACTTCAAGCAATGTATCCAATTAATGTCCCCCTTCTGCTAAAATCCCTACAATAGTTTCCCTATTTCTCAATCTATTTCTCTCTGAAAGAGTTTCATGTCCACCCACATATAAGGCCCATAATTTGTGGCTAAATGGCAGCTGCAGCTCAGTGCTGGAGGCCTTTCCTCAAATTGGTCTTTAATTGGTATAATCAGGAGCTTGAATTATTGGTTCAACCAAAGGAAAAGTATTCATTCGAACCAACAGGATCGCTCTCTCTTTTTCTTTTAAATTAGCAATAAATTAATGACTTTTCAAGATGTTAAAGAGAAACTAAAACCTATGCACAAAAGATGGGATTCATTAATAAAAGCCAGTCGGTTTCATTCTCATTAAGGAGAAGAGCATTTAGGCAGCGACTTAAAGTCTTAAAAAAAAAAAAAATAGCTAGGGAGAAGGAGTACAGACTTGGGTGGGTACAATTGAAAATCAAGATAACTTGAACCGTGACCTGAAGAGATCATCAACCTAAGAGGACTTTGGGCTGGCTTCCTTTATCCCATACAGCCTCTTTTCTTTTGCAAATTCTGCTGAATTGTGACAGGTTTTTTTGTTTGGGTTTTTGGGGTTTTCTGGTTTGTTCTAAAATGTCAGGCGCCATCTTTTAATCCTTAAATGTAGCTTGATAAATTAATTCCAGAAACTGAAAGCAGTTGACGGGCAGGAATTGGATCAGCCATTCCTATTATGCTGAAATGGACTCCGCCTCAAAAGCAAGCTCCTGTAAGGGCTCAGGTTGTGTCCTTCCCTCTGTTTATTTAGTGCCTGGTTTTAACCGAAGAACTCATCTTGGTCAAAGCCTTTGGTCATTAAAAATCTTTATAAATATTCAATATGTCAAAATCATCTGCTTTGGTCAGAAAGCCAGAGTATATAAGTTATAATCCCAGGACTTCTGAGAGAGATTTTCCAATAACCATTACTTACTTGGGACAGTTAAAATTAAAAAAAGATGCTTATAAAAGGCAAGGCCCATCCCCTCCTCTAAAGATTTGTAAGCAATTCCACTCCTGGCCATTGATTTGGATAAGAGTTCTTCAAGTGATGGTAAGGAACCATTCCCTAATAAATGCAAAAATGTGGCTGTGGACAGCGGAACATTGGCCTTGATCTCCTTTGTCAACACCTACCTATGCAGAGAGCTCAAAATTGAGCAAGTGGGGAAATAGCAGCATTTCCCTTCTTCCTGGGATCAGCAGAGAGGGAGTAGAGCAGCTGTGAGCTCCCTGTCTGGAGGGCTTGTAAGTAGGGATGAAATCCCTTTCAGACTCATTTTCCAAGCAAAATCACGAGTGTAGAAAACACAAGAACTTTGTTTGACTGCATTGTAAATAGGCAGGACTTTGCTATTACATGTCCAGAAGGCTTTGCAACATCTAAAGAGTTAACAGGATTAATATATTCTACCTCTTCACACAGTACAGCTTCCCACACTGCCAGGTAGATTTGGATCAAGGGCGCAGACTCAAGAAGAAATCCCCATAAAAAGTCCCATGGACTCATATACACTTCCCCTTAAGTATCATCTCCTCCAAACTAGCTAAGCATAGAGCCAACTCAATTCCTTTCATGTAGCTGATGAGAAGAAGAGAGCTGCCCTGTGCTCCAGTTTTGTGGAGAGATGGAAATCCTAAAGTCTTGGAATGGAAGGGACCTTCCAAAGTCATCCAGTCCAACCTCTCTGCAATGAGAACAGACCTCAACCTCGAGGCAGGATTTGCTCTTCTCCTGTCCAGATGTGATCTTACTCCTGCAAAGAGCTCTTACAGTAAGGAGAAGCTGAGGCCTTGTGTCTGGAAGTCTTCAGCTGCTGTTGCTGCAGACGTCAGCAGCGAATTGGAGTTACCATCCGTTTGCTGATTATATGGGACAAAAGAAGCAAAATTACTATCTACAGCTGAGTCATGTGCTTTTTAGCTTCCCCCTTTGGAAGAGCAATTTTTCAACCACTTCATGCCAGGTCTCAATCAGAGCCCTTCTTAGCTGGAATTACAACAAATAGGAAAATAACGGTGCTTACAGCATTTAATTATCATGGCTGAAATATCATTGTTGTCTCTCTTGGCCCTGACGTGGGGCTAGAATTCCTTAAGGTGACATTTCCATTGCACAATGAAACATGTTTTACATGAGATTCCTTAAAACCCATCAATTATGCATGCTACAAAAACTTGTTATTGTACTCCAAGGACATGATCCAAACACCAATTGTGGTTATTGGAGATCCACAGGACTTGGATCATATCCTAAATCAACTCTATGGCCAGCTATCAAAGTAATAGCTTTTTCCTTTTCCTTTCTGACTAGGCTCTTTAAAGGTTGAATCTTTCTCCTTTACTGTCTTAAAAATACAGATAAAGTCTCTTACTTTATGAATTGTTTCCCTCTTTTTTTTTCTGCTTGGGTAAATTAGCAAAATTTAGTCATTTCTATAATATAGAGTGATTGACTACATGGGTGTGCACGTGTGTAAGCCATTCCCAAATGTTTGTAAGGTCACAAAAAAACCCCTGTATTTTTACATTCCTCTCATCTTTTCATTAATTAAAAACAGGATACTCTGTATTAAAAATAAAAAGTAAAAACCACGTTTTAAGTATATTAGCCACATAAGTAATATGAAGTATGTTGGTACTCGTGCTTTTTACCCTGAAGTTTTATTAGAAGTGTGAATCCTGTCCAGAGTAAAGGGATGTTGTAGTCTCCTTTCCTTCAGTGAAGTTTGACCAACTTGCTTCACGTTTTCTCCACTCATATGTTACCACCAGGAAATTATTTACAAGCCTCTTATCAAAGTTCTTTTGACACCTAAGAGAGTTGTGAGTTATGTTGACACAGCCCTTCTGCATTTACCACCTTGTCATAAAAGTTAGAAAGATTGGCAGAAAAACACCCAATAAGGGAGGAGTATAGTTAATGCAGTGGATTAGCCATTGCTTTTTTTTTTTCGCTTTTCCTTCCCCTCCCTTTTTAAATTTGAATATTTAACACCAAGAGAGAAACCCGTCCTGTTTTTCAGCTGGAATAACAGCAGTTTCTGTTTCTAACCTGGGAAGAATGTGATGGGGATTGAAAAGCACCCCTGTCCTATTGTTAGACTCCCCCAGCACTGATCCTTGCTTTTAACATCATAATGAAGGATGCTCTTTAGTGGATTATCTTGAGAAGGGATTAACTCCTTCAAGACTTCTTAGGAGGCAAGGTGTTTTGAGCCCTAAATACACACCAATTGCCTGCTTAACTTTTCATCTTATTTTGAAAACTGCCCAGCTGGAATTCAAATTCTTTTCCATAGAGCTGAATTTTCTTAGTAGCAAAGTTTGAGTCAGGGGCAGCAGATGCTAAAAATAAATACTGTTCATTTAATCGCGTGCAGCCAAATGTTTCGGATACTTTGCCGAGACAGCCATGGCAGGGTAAGACTCAATCAAAACTTTTGCTGCAAATTCAGCAAAGCTTTAAATTCTGCCTCTGTCGCTCAGGCACATGAAATAAGCCTCCATGGCCTAACCTCTCTTACAAGGCTTTTTTTTTTTAACACGACAGAGAGACATAATATAGTCAGATAGATAGATATAGTACAGCCCATGACACTCATATAGATTTCATTTTTAAGTTGTATTAATATATTACTTTAATAAGGAGTTATTAGGAGTGCACATGAATGTGCCTTGTGATATTTATGCTGTAGTCAGAGATCCATGAACACTCACAGGAATGTGCACACATAGAGATACATACACACGTATGGGTACACACCCTGTGTGTCGCTCACAACCCTATTAATAAACACATATATACACACAAATATATATATATATATATTTGGGATTTGGCCACTCTGCCTTGGCTTTCAATATCATTATCAGCATTGTTTTATGACACATTTGCTGTAAGATACAAAATGCCTAGTCAAAAAAAAAAAAAAAAAAGCACCGGAAAGAGGAGTAATTGCTCTATAATTTATAATCAAGTGGCTTCTTCAACCTATGCTTTTTTATCTTAATAACCATTCATTTGTGTCTGCCTAATTTATTGGAAGTGAAATCTTGTATTTGTTCCCTCAGCCAACCTTGTCTCCATTATTAACCTGCTCCTTTGTTTCATATTCTGCTTGGCAAGGAAGAAGGGAGAGTAGCCCCACATTTTTCTTTCTTTCTTTCTGGTTATTTTTTACTTTACCAAAACTTGTTTTCTACTAGGCTTGAAGAATTAAAAATCTTCTTTTTATTGACAAGGGATTTTTCCATTTCTGTAGCATTGGCAGAGGGGGTGGAGATTTGAATATCTTTCACAGAAAAGCAGAATAAACTTTTACTTTGGAAAAGTTTTTCCCCCTTGTAAAGGAGGGAAGTTCTCAACTTGCCTGTTTTTCTCTCCCTGTTTTTTGTCCTTTCCTTCTGCACCTTCTGTAGCTACAACACAGATAATTTGCAACTTCATAAACAAGATTTTTCAACTGGATTACCCAGACTGGGACTTGAGAAAGAGTTTGCTAAAAGTGACCAAATAGATGATTTTGAGGGCAAGTGAGTTTTCTCCAGTTTTAACAAATGGGGAAGACCCAGGTGCACTCTTATTGTGAGCTAAATGAAATACCCTCTTATTCATTTTCGTAATAATAACTGTATTCCACAGACTACGCTTTAATTGTAAATAATCCCCCACATTCTTTCAGTGTAAACTCTTTAAGGAGTCATGAATTTTATTTATACTCTCTCACTCTTTGAGAGTCTTTTGTTTATTTGCTGTTTAGTTCTTTGTGAAATAACACTCCCAGAAGAAAATCCCCCTCTCTGCTTAAGGAATTAGCCCAGAGACAAAAGCAGGGAATTCTTTAAGCCTTGTTTTGTGCTAAGAGAAATGTTTGACATTTCTGTGGAGAGGTGTTTAGTTTGGATTCATTAGGTCTTAGGGACTCTTTTCTCTTTTTTGGCCTTTCAGTTTCTGTCACTGTTTTTTTTCTGTGTTTGGTAGACTGAAGAGAATTTACCAATGTGTAATTAGGTTTCCTACATTTGAATAGCAAAATCCAGTTGTGTTTTAAATAGGCAAGCTAAGCATTCCCCTCAACCAGCAGGCCCAAACCTGAAACCTGCTTTGTGAGCGGACGAAAGGACGGCAGAAGGAAGAAAAAGGCTTCCCCAAGGTTACTTAATGCTTGAAACAAACACCAATAAGGCTCCACTGGTGCAATGCCATGGCTTGTAGCAAAGGGGGAAACTGTGGGCTTGGAAAACACAGTTTCCCTTAAAACTGGCCCTTACAATGGTAAAAACATGTGTGTCGTATGTAACATGCTGCTGCTTCTTCCTCAAGTTTGTACAGCTGGGAATTTATCAGCACCAATTGATAGTATGTAATATTACTTTGAACAGAATATAACAGCTTTGTAAAAACCTTCCATCAAATTAGAATCATTAGCTCAGCAGAGTGTATTTAAGCATTTTATCAAAAGCAACAAAACAGTTGATCCAAGGGCAAAAATATGAGGCAAATTAGTCTAAGGTTGCATAACACAAAGCTTTTATTTTGGTTATGAAACACAGGTAAGGCTGTTAGGAGGGAAATGGGACTGCAAATCTAAAACACAAAAGTAAAGCATGGGTTTGTAATAAGAGATTAAGAGGAAGCCAGCCACTGAAACAGCTGTTTTGACCATTTTGAGCTGTTTATGTAGGTACTAGCGCTGGGCTGCTTTTCTTTTGAAAATGGCAGAAAGGAATCTGCTGGCAATTTCAAATTTTTTCTTCCCAGATTCTTATCAAAATGGGAAAATCATCCAAACTGATCATTCCTTAAGCAGTTTCCATTTTCAAGCAGTCAGCAAATTTCTAGTGAATAAGGAATTTTCTTTAAAAATAAAATCCCAGCAGAATACAATTTGAAACCTTGTTCTTAGCCAAAGCTGTGCTTGTAGGTAAAAACAGCCTGAAGTTTTCCATTGGGACTGTGCAAAACAGTGGAAAATCAGGAGGTTAAAGACCAAGCAGAATACAAAAAAAAAAATCAGCCCTAGAGTACACACACACACCATCCCTGGACATTAACATGGCAGTTTTACCAGATTTATCTTTGTACAGAAGCTTTACCTCATTTCTCAGTCTTCTTGTTTAAATGTAAAAGGCCTGCTAAAGGACATTTTTAATAATGAGTCCCCTACTTATTTAACCATTTCATTCAACATTGCCCAGATTTATTGACTGTCAGGGCTTTCTTCCTTTTCTGTTTTCTCTGGGACTTCCATTCTGGGTGAGGAATGTCACTGTTGAAAAACAATGTTATTTAGCTGTCTTTTTAAAGCTACAATAGTTATGAACTCCAGATCATTCTTTATTTACTAACTGACTGCTGCCAAATACACCCAATTCATCTGGTGGAAAGACTTTGTGCAATAGCTGACAAATCTGGAATATTCTTCATTGGTAGATCTGGCAGTAACCACCTGTTGTGATGCCAAACGTGCAGTGTGAAACATATCTGGATGTTGACAGACTTCAGCTTCATTGCAGAGCATCACTGCTAGAACATAAAAGTTTGCTTTTCTGCCTTTCAAATATGCTGAACACCTGCTCCTCTCATTGTTTCCCTACTTATTATTGCTTTTTTATCTTTAATTCAAGTCGTAGTTGTGCTTTCTGATGGATAGAAGAGCTCTCTGGAGTCTTTCCACCGACTTCAGTGATTTTGATGCTGCTCCCAGAGGTATAAGTTTTTTTAAAAAGCTGGGTATTCTTTGCACAGCCCTCTGCCTGTATGCACCAAAATGCCATTTCATACACCACAGTTTCTCCTGTAACACAAGCAGGGCTGACCTAGAGCCCATGACTCCTCTCCTTGAGGAACAAAAGATGCCGAAGGAAGCTGTAGAAAAATATCAACCTGTTTCTGGGTTTCACCACCAAATATCTTCTTTTCCACTTAAAACTTTCAGCTGTGCAAAATGTGAGAGCCTGGGGTGTTTATTTAGGATTTTCAAACCTTTCACAGCTCCACAGCATTTGGCAGTGCAAGTGTTGTGCTGTGGTGCCACGTGCGGGCATCACAAATCTGAGACGTTTTGAATGGGTGCATCAGATTTAATAGACATGCTCAGGTCTTCTCACAGCTACTGAGCAGGAATCTACAAACAAGGGCTTCTCAAAATGTTAAAGCTTCCAGGAAAAGTAAGAGGATGACAAAAATATAAGAGGATGTGGAGCTCTTTTCCCTTTTCCAGCAAGAAGATCTTAAAAGAGCAGCTCAGGAAGAGCCATGACACAATCCCTGCTGTCATACCCAGAACTCCACAGGGAATTCAGAGGACTTATTGCATATTTTCCTGATGAAAGAACTACTAGCATAGGAAAAAAACCCCAAAAAACACCCAAATTTTGTTTATTTGCTTTCCTGTTCTAAAACAATTTGATGCTGAAAATATTTTGGCCCTGAAATAGGTCAAGGGCAATGCAATCCCATCCAATGCATTTTTCCCATTTCTGTAGGCTGTGCTCTATCTTATGTGATCCTACAAGATCCTTCACATTGGCTGTGAGAAGAAGGAACAACAGAAAATCTTAAGAATTTGGTGCTGATGATATAATGTCTTTATGCAAATAGCTAAAGCCATGTCCTTAGTCCCTTATTGCTATTTTAAAAGAAAATATATATGAACAACAGATGATATTCAGTTCTTATATTGACAGAGGCAGGGGTCTTCTTCAGAAGCTTCAATAAGTCATAGATTAATTTTTCATTTCTCATTCTCAATTTTTTTTAAGAGAAGACTGTAATAATTACTATTAAGGTGGGAAAAAATAAACCCTTACCTTTAAACATAAAAGAAATCATAATTCCATTATTTTTCCTGTATTTCCTGTGTTCCAACATTTCCTGTAAGTCAGTATCCATTCATGACAGTGCTCATAGCAGAACTTTTAGAAAAGGTGCATAAAATCCTGGATAATTATGGAGTGAATTTCCTCCTTAACTCTATTAGTCAGTAGTTGGCTTCTATCCTGAAGCATAATTGTTTATATCCCTAATGTATGGTTTCATCCTGTGTAATGTAGCTGCGGATGGTCTCATTATCCATATAAGTGTTTAATAAATCCCTTTAATCCCACTAAACTCATGCCTCAAAGATACTGTATTTTGTGGCAGTGAGTTCCACATGTTAATTAACTACTATAAAAGAATCATCCTAAGTGTAATTTTTGGATAATTTTTTCTTAGAAGGTTCACATAAATTCACGTTGACACCAGTCTTTGCTGTTTCTTCCGTTTTGGTAACGATACCCCAGTACATCAATCAACCAGTAAAAAACTGGTGTTTTCCAAACAGTTAATTGAGTATTTTAAAGTATTCACAGAAAATGGTTGCCTGTTCTGTCTTCAGCAGAGATATCATCAGAGACCAGGTTTTTCTTATCTATTTCATGCACTGAAACAGAATCGCGACCTGTGAGCCCAACTCAGGTGGGATGTGGCTTCTCAGACACCTGGCAGATGGTGCCCCAGGAGAGGGGACATCCTGCCTTTTTGAAGGGCAGCATCTCCCAGTTCCTTGGCAAGTTTTGTTTCCAGTTTGGGATACAACAGCCCAGCCCAGGAGACCACCCTGGCCAGGCTGTTAACCAATCTCCTGCCCTGTAAAGGACATCTCCTGCATGGCCTCAAAGCAGCACATCCTGTTCTGGCAGGGACCACTCACCTCCAAGCAGCAATATAGTGTTCTCCATCCATCACACCTCTGAAAGGAGATGATGTATCCTGAAAAAAAAAACCATATAAGGTCTATCAACATCATTACAGTAGATCAGACACCACTGGACAAATATTTCGGACAGGTTTCGGGAAGTGAAGGATTTCAGGGTGCTGAGCCCTGCTCTGTGACTCTTCACCTCTCCTTTCCCTCTTTTCCCAAACTACTATTTTCATTTCCAATCCAAGCCTTACCCCTCCCATGGAACTAAACTATTTGAAAGTCTAAAGATTTAAGGTAAGCTTTAAAAGGTGAAGGTTGTGATATCTAAAGCACTCAGAGGTACCAGAAAGAATATAGACTCATTTCTAAAAGAGGCTTTCAGACAGAAAAAAAAAAAGCTAAAATAGTTTGGAAATTTGCACAAAGTAAAAATTCATCAGAAGCTCCCCAAAACGTAAAGATTGCTCCTTTATTGTTATTGAATGCGGTTTATTTATACCTTACATTGCAGCATGGGCCATAGCTTTTTTATGGGAAAGAATTAAATTTAATGTTATATTTTCTAACAATTTAAAATGCTGATCCTGCTTTTCTCCATATATCAGCTCTTATTACTCAATAAAATTTTGGGGTGCTGTTTCTTCTGAGGTGGACAACATAAAAAACCAAATATTTTATTCACAAGATGAACCAGAGAGGATCTCTGGGTACTGTTAACAAAACCTATCCCATGTTTCCATAATGAAAGTCAGATCTGAGGGAACTTTAAGTTTTTCATTTGAGGATATTGTTTCCATTATCATTTGTTGGTTTTCTTTTGTTGCAAAATGGACTATTTTGTGAAGTTGGCTGTCACTTTTGAAATGGAAATCATGATGAATTATGGCCCATTTTCCTTACTATGCTTTATCAAGCTCATTAGAGATGATGCATGGTCTGAAGTTAACGAAACAAAAGACAAAAAGCAGCATAGGAAGCTTCTCTTCCTTACATGTATTGCTTACATATGAAATTAAATCATCCTGTTGCACTTGTTGCACTTGTTGCACTCAATGGCCACCTTTTATGGGCACACTGAACCCTCTCGCTGTGGCTGCAGCTCTCCTGCAATTAGACCACAAAAACCCCTGCTGCAAAATTTTAAGGGCATAAGTTATCCCAAAACTTCTGTTCCTCATTGTCACTATCTCATTCTAGATTCATTTTTACAAGGAATGCATATGCCAAGAAGCTTTTCATATTTTTACAATGTTAAATGCGGAGAAATGTGAATTTGTTCTGGAAAATAAGGTTTTGGAAAATGTATTTCCACTGAAATAACCGTGTAACAAAAGATGTTTCCTAAATCTCATAGATGGTGATGCATCTTATCCAACAAGCCAAGAGTTTCATCCAAAACTAAACAGCTGTGGTGTCATTTTCAGGCACTTAATATTTGCATAAACACATTTTTTCCCTTGCAACTTGAATTAATCTTTATATCAATAACAGAGAGCAAACCTCCAAACAATTGTTTGAAGGGAAGAATTCAGTAAGTCTTTTCAATATTGGAAGGAATTCTGCTTATGCATTCTAAAGGAAATCTCACTCCTGTAAAAGCTGGACACTATTTGAACTAGCTGGAAATGTTTGGTAGACATGCTGCCTTATATGGGCCCCGATTCAGAAAAGCACTTAAGCACACGCTTAACTGTTATCACGTGTTAAAGTGCTTTTCTGGATAGGGATCCAATCCTAAATCTTAGGCAACAGGGCTAATCCAGCACTTCTGAAGAGGCCAGTGAAATGATGCTCTTTGATTTCACTGGACCTTGTCTGACCACTCCACTCAATCAATAGCCTGGTGCTAAAATATGGTACTGAAAAATGGGGAGAAACATTAAATAGCAGCACAGAGAAGCAATGTGCTGTCAAGGGAAGAATGGCTGTTACTGGCAATGTAACTTTTAATTTGAAAGGTAAAGCCCCTTTTATTATGTCTAAAGTGCATTAATTGGTACAGTGCCCCATGACTATCTATTGTAATTGTCCACAGGCTGACACACCAACATTTAATCCAGGAAAAACAGGATTTAATTTCTAAAACATGCTGGAAATTGTAAAGCGAGAACATACATCTGGCAACATGGAGGTGCTGGTGTTTAGCAAGCCATCTTCCAGCTTGTTCCTAGAGTAGATGGGCTTGAGAAGACTCCACTACCTGTGGCCTTTCCTTAAAGCTGCCAGGAGGAAGGAGCATGTTGCACTTTTCTACTAGTTTAGGTTGTATCCACATTTTCCAAGCTCTGCTCCAAAATGAAGTGAGGTTATTATTCTGTGCAGTCACTGCTGTGGTTTTATTTGAATTGCACATTTGCCTTTGTAGGCCCCTGAAAATAAAACATCTTGAAGCTGATGAAAATGGGGGAAAGAACCTTGTTTGCATTGGACTTGTTAAATGTGAAAAACCAGTGCGGTCATCTTGATAGTTAAATAATGGGAGGAACTGCATGAGGAGGAAGCCAAGAAAAATTTTTTTTCTCTACTCCCACCTTGAATGCAGAATCACACAAGCCTCCTTCAAGTCCATTATGCTGCCTTGGTTTTGTCTAGACTGTGGGGATGAGGCTTTGCAGTGCAGCCCACAGCCTGACAGCACCCCGCCGTGCTTGCCAGCCCTCCCCACACGAGCACTCAGGGCTCCTTGCTCCAGAAACCAAGGTCCTCAGGGAGAAAGAGCCTGGCTTTTGCCCCAGCACAGATTTGGGATGTGGCCAGGGCATGCACCTGGAACCTGGATGCTTGGAAGTATCTGCAAATTTCACAATTCAGATACGCCCTTAGCTCCTCGACCTGTAAAATGGGCACCCGGCCTCTCATCAGAGGTCAGGAGCTCTCATCACCTGTCAGAAGCACTGAGAGGTTTATTTAATTAATGTTTATAATGCTGATTCAAGATGCCAGATGCTACAGTGCTGAGCTCTCTCTGTGTAGCTACATCAATAGCTAAGGAGGAGGGAAGGCACTAAAGACATGCAAAGCATTCTTAGCTCCTTGCTGATGCAAATTGCTGCAGGTAATTAAGAAAAGCACTACAAAAGAAGGCAGTAGAAGTGAAAGCTTAAACATGAAGAAATAATGACTTTTTTAGAATTTAAGTGAAAAATTAATCAACTAATAAAAAGAACGTGTTATAAGCTAACTCATTCTTTTGTAATTGAAACACGTGGTTGGCCTCTAAATTGCTATGATGAATAACCAATAATATTTCAAGGGCTTAATTTCTTTAGACCTATCATGGGCTATAATCATCTTTGCATGTGTCTCTGAAGAGTGGAAGTTGCTAAATACAGATTTGGAGAATCAAGCAACCAAAGAGCCTCCTTACTCAGCTGAGTAGCAGATTTTGTCTGGGCTGGGAGGCATCATCTGAAATGTTCAGAGCCAGAAACTCTGCCAGCATCAGGACTCAGCTTTTCCTATTGATTGCTGCACAGGATCCTACAGACACATTTAGTAGACATAAAGGATCCCATGAGGGCATATATATGTGTGCAATGTAGATAGTAAAAAAAAAAAAAAAAAAAACAAGTTAGTATGGTGTCGGGTGAATGTCTTGTAGCGCTGCATCAATGGCCTCCAACCTCTCTCAGGATATTTTCAAGCCCTGCTCAGCCTTCCCTTCATCACAATGTCAGGCCTTCTTCACACAGCCCAGTAAATCACCATTTTTCTCTGTAATTCTCCACTCAAGCATAGCCCTGTGCAGACTTGTGACATGTCCTAATTGTGCTGAGCGATATCACACCTTAATGACTGGCAATAACCTTTGTTTTATGTCCAGGTTGTTAATCCCTTTAGAAGGGCCATAGCAGCTGTCAGATGAGGTCAGGCATGAGTTCTGATTTTCCACCGCTGCGTTTTGAGCAATAGTTTTTAAAACTCTTGAGCAATTCTCTTTTAGCAAACAGCAAAGTCCAGTTATTTCCCCACTATCACTCCATCACATACCTGTAGAGGTAAGTAAAGAAGGAGTGTGTTTTTAGATACTAATTTAGCACTTGTATGATTACACAGGGATATGTACATTACAAATCTATATTACACACTATAGGAATAAGGCCAGAGGAGGCTTTAAGAAGTTGTTTGTGCTGAGCAGTGCTTTGAAGCAGAAGCAGATCTGAAACATCCCTTACAAAGTTTGTTCAAGCCATTCTTATAAACCTTTGATACCCAGGGAAGCTGTGGAAATTACTAATGTGCTCCAGTGCCATCAGAAAGCTTTCAAACTGGAATCTTCCTCTTGCAAATTCAAGACATTCCTAATTTCTTTTCCAATTTTTAGTAGACATGAATAATTGATCCCCTTCCTCTTTATAACAACCGTTTAAATATTTGAAGTCTGTTATCATGTACCTCCTCAGTCTTCTCTTTTCTAGACTAAACAAACCAAGTTCTTTCAACCTTTCCTCATAGGTCACTTTTTCTAAACCTCTCATCATTTTGGTTACTGTCCTGTGGACTCTCTCAGATTTGTCTGTGCCTTGAAGTGAGGGTCCCTAATGCCAGACTCAAAATTGCAGACAAAATCTCACCAGAGGCTCAGGAATATGTGCCACACTCCTATTTCATCCTGGGATGGAGTAGCATCCTACTACTGACTTACAGTCTGTGGTCCAGCTCTAACCTCCCCAATTCACTTCTGCAGAACACCAGTTGTATCTTTGAATTTTTATTGCAGTAGTTTCAAGGCCTCTTTATTGAATTGCAGGTGACTTCTCAAATTTAATAGAATCATTCTGGGTTCTAATCCTGCTCCAGAGGCACTCGCACCCTGGCGGCTCAGTGCCACCTGCAAGCTTGACAAGGCCATGCTCTATTGCACAGCCCTAGAGGCTGGTGAACCTTGAACAAACCAGGCTTAGGATAAAGCCTTGTAGGATCCCAGACCACCCAGTCTGATTGCAAGGAATCAACACATGCTCCAAGGAAGGTTTTCCAGCTAGAAATTGGTTATGCTACCCAGCAATCAGAGCTGGGGAGGGGACAAAATATTCAGATACAGCAAAGAGTAAAAGATAAAACTTTGGAGCAAGGATGCTATAAGATCTTAAAAATAGTAAATTATCTTGCATCTAAATGACTATAATATGTCTTTCTTATTGTGTCTACTGCTGCGCAAGCAAAGCTTAATGTGATGCTTAGATTACTTTAATAGCTTTTGTTAATAAGGCAGTTCTCCCTGCGTTTTTTATTTCATTTTAGAGTGAAAGCAGTCCAACCAGTGCAGAGGGGATAAAATCATCTCATGGTTATATCTCTTATGTCTTTTATGTAAGTTAGATGTCTCTTAAGTAGTAAATTGTGGAACATTTGTGCATGGAGCTGTAGATGGAACTGTAGAGAGTGAAGTGCTCTAGCCTGACCTGGGCTAAAGGAGGATGCTTCCCAAAAGACAGGTTTCAGTTTAGCCTGGATTGCATGGCTGTAGCAGGGAGAGCTTATTCTAGCCAGTGTTTGACAGCTCCTTTTCTCATTTTATGGGGTTTTGCTGAATGTTTAATGTTCCAGACACTAGTTACTTAAGTCTGCAAGGGAAACAGTCTGCGGTTGCTGGTTTAGATGTCAAGAGAGAAACCTGTATGAAATGAGATGATGAGCATCACTTAGAGATGCTTACAGGTTTTCAGTCACATGAAGGGAAGAGTATCTTCCCCCTTCTCATTGAATATTTTATTCACTTTGCCCTTTATTTTCTTGTCAGTATCCGCTCCTAAAAGAGGAGCTGATTTTTCACCTGACCACAGGTCTGAGAAGTCAATTTGTTTCAGGAGCTTTGATTACATCCAGCAAGCTTCCTCCTGAAAATTCACAGCATCCAGTGAGTTTCAGTAAAGCACATCTTGAACTGCATTTATAGCATGCCACAATCTGATTCTGGATTTAAAGCACCAGAAGCATTTTCAGACAGGCAAAAACAAAACAAGGTTTTGTTTGTCCACTCCAAGTACCTGACTGAGGAAGGTGTCTAGCAAAAGTAACATCTACTGATGTTCTGCAAACATGGAGACTGGGAATTGCCTTAGGAGACAGAAGTTCTATCTCTAGTCTAGAAGTAAATGAAAGTCCCTTTTCTAGAGCTTCCAGTAGGATGTGTGTTTCCCTGTGGCTTCAGTTCACTTCTTGTCCTTGGTTTCCCTGTCTGCAAAGAGAGTCAGGAGGTGCTCACCCACTTGTCCTACCTGCTTTTTGGGGTTGAGGATGGAAAATGGGGACTGGTAGTAGCAGATACCACATAATGGCTTAAATAAGTATAAAATAAAAGTTAGGAATGCCACCACGTAGTCATAGGAACTGAGATGGAGTTTAACTTCTTCCATCATGTGGTTGTACCAGGTTATCTGAACAGAAAAGTAGGTGATCAATCCAGCCACAGGTGTATCATTAATATTGAGGGTATATTAAATTAGTTTTTTGCTCAGAAAAATTTAGAAATTCTAGGTTTGTCTGGGAAGAGAGAATAACAGGAGATATTGTCAAGATAGTATGCCATTGTTTTAATGTATGTCTAGGTAAGCAAAATCATCTTTTCTTTATTTTCTCTTTATTACAGAAATTAAAGTCAGGCTTTCTAAAGTAGTCTGTAATTTACAAATGAGGACTAATTCGTTAATATCCTGAAAATGTAAGCAACACTCCAAAGAGTGATTGCAAGGAGCCTGAAAATGTTACCAAACAAACGTGTTATATCTAAGAAGAAAAAGTGTCTGAAACAGTGAACTTGCAGAGACATTTTCTGGGCTCCTTCTGCTTTGAGCAACACAAACACAATCTTCCTAATCCGCCGCTCCTGCTCTGACATTCCAGCCTCATGCATAGCCATTGGCAAACTTGGAACGTGCATCCAGTGCATTTTTTTGGTTGAAATGCTACATCTGGCTTAGCTGGCAAGTGTTACTATGCCTCTAGAAAGTAAGCCAAAGTGAAAAAAAAAAAAAAAAGAAAAGGAAAAAAAAAAAACAGGAATCTTAACTACATGCAGGAAAAGATTACTGAAATATACTGTCCTCTTTGTTTCCTGGAAAACTGAAACTCCATTTATGGCCTCTGACCTTTGGAAAGATGGCCCCAGAGGAAAGGCAGCTACCTAAGAGTTAATGTATGCAGTGTACTGTAAGCATTTCATTAATTTGCTTATTAAAAACATGAAAAGCTTTTGCCTCCTTGACACCCAAACAAAAGGCAAGCAATTGGGAGACTTTTGACCCGAGCTT
Source organism: Agelaius tricolor (assembly GCF_023055355.1). Lineage (NCBI taxonomy): Eukaryota > Metazoa > Chordata > Aves > Passeriformes > Icteridae > Agelaius > Agelaius tricolor. The sequence continues at coordinate 4,833,577 of NW_027269276.1, read as the reverse complement.
ATCAGATGACTGGTGTAATGCTGTCAAACCTTCCCCACTGCATGCAAGGAGGGTCACATTTTAGAGGTGTTTATGACATCCTAAGGTTCATAACACCTATCTTTGTCAACAGGAGAATGATGCAGGTCAACTGGATGGGTTAATGAGGCTGAGCATGTAAGGAAAAACATACAAGAGAGATGGATGTCTAAATTAAAAACCACGATTTAAATAACCTGTAATGCAAACATGTTCTACCAAAGGATAGAAATATCACAATTTGCTTATGCTTATCACAAACTTTGGTACCCACTGGAATAAGTAGACTTAGGAATTGGCTATCTTCAGTTGTAAGGCAGAACTAGACAGCTTTGAAAACCCAAGGACAAAAGTGTTGTGATAAACTTCTTATAGTTTTCACAATTTTCTTTCATCCTTTTTGAGAGCGGGAATGTATATCATCTTCTTAAATATCTCCATAAACAGCAATTTCAATGAAAACGAGGGGAAAAGATTGCTCAAATAGTTTCTTAGTGCAGCATATCTTTGGGGGGGAAAAAAAAAAAAACTAGGTTGATCTTAAATTTTGCAACAAAAGAAACAGGCACAGGCTCAGATCATTTAAAATTCATTTAAGAATATTTGCACCGGAGCCAAGGAAAAGAGAAGTGAAAAACAACTAAAACACAGAAAACATTTGTAAAATCTGGAATACTTTCAAGATGTCATAGGCTACATCTACTTTCTCAAGGCAGCTGTGGCCACAGGAGAAGATCAATAGATTGGAGCAGTTGAAGCTGAGGGTTCTTTATCTGCACTATGGGGGAGATAGAGACAGGACTGCTTTAAACTTGATTTAGACCAAATCTCCACACTGAAATATCCCAGAGTGTGATTCCAAGCTTTATGGAGGTCTAGTCATTGGTTTGGCCTCTTATTCCTGCAATAGGAATTGGAGAACATTTGGCACATGCCTGGATCAAAGCCTCCAGTTCAGTTTTCTCCAAACAGAATCCAGATTATGGGCTGCAAAACCACTCTGGGAAGTGAACTACTGCACAGTAAATGGGACAGTCTGGGGGATGTGCTTCAAAACAGCATCACTGCTCTGAATCACAGCACTGATGTGGATGCAGTCATAAAAGCCTCCCAAAAGGCAATTTAAAAACAAGCATCCCAGAGGAGACATTACTGGCAATTCCTGATTCAGGGATAAGCCTTTTTTTCAGGATGGAGAATTTTTCTCTAATAGCTTGATCCTCTGAATGCACATATTCTAAAGCACTGGACAATGTGTCCTTAGGATCTAGGCTAAGTGAAATATCTAAAGTAGCTTGACTTTCCATTCCAAATTTCAGTCCACTGGTTGTTGTTTTTTTCCTCCCAGTAAGCATCAGCTAAAATGTACAGGGAATAACAATATTCTTTGTGTAAACACTTTAGGGATTTTCCATGTATTAAACACAGAAGTCTTACATGTGAATATACAGCAGAATGACATCCCAACATTTTCTCTGCTGGGAAAATGTAATGGAATAGGTGTTTCCTGTTCTTCTATATCAATGCTTCTGAACATTAATGAAAAGACCCCTGATTTTAAACTCTTAACAGCAACAATATTTTGTTGAACCCAAACGTGTCTTCAACTCATTTTGATGGAGGAGTGAGACTTTTCAGGGAGCTTAAGTAAAGGGGTCTAAGATAGGAGAGAAGTAACATGAAAAACAAGATGTTGTGATAATACGATAAAACCAAGACATGTATTCTTGTTATATTTTTTTTTAACCTTAGAAAACACCAGTGCTTTAAGATTATTTTAGTCCCAGGTTCAATGGTGGTTGCTTAGTTGATGATTTTTTTTTCCTCAAGATAAAGCTATTATTATGATGGTATTATTATCATGATTGTCTTAAAAGCTTTCTTATTCCCACCTAGCACTTTCACAAATTCTTTCCCTCTACCCCTCCCCAGCCTTAGAGCTTCTTGGAATTTTTAGTATTATTTCAATTATTTGTAAGAAAAACACAATGTCATTTTATTCAAGTTTTGCCTCACAGAGATTTTGGGGTGCAATCATTGCTTAGCTGAAGAAATGCCAAAAATAGAAGGAGTACATCTTAAAAAATAATAATGATGACTTCTAGTTAGTCTGATCATATATGTGGGAATGATTTTTCAACATCTTTTTGATGGTGTCTGTGTGATATCTTCCGAGATGACAATAGACCCACAGAGAGGGAAATTCAGCTTTACATTTAGGATTAGCACACACTCCTCTACCTAAATTTAGAAATTCTACAGATAGGTCTGCACAGGAGAGTGTAGAAAAGCCCCAGAAAAGGAGGAAGTCTCCCCACTGCTTCAGGTAATCCAGCAGGTCCCCAAAGCCATCTGAGGAGTGAAAAGATGGAAGTGGATCTTGTTGGACCCAAATCAGGAGCTGGGTTTGATGATTCTTGTGGGCCCTTTTCAAGTCAGAATATTCTGAGTTACTGTGGGTTTAGAAGGACTAAAAGATTTCATTTTGTCACCCTTACCTGGCTGTGTGATCCCCATCTTGGTATTCATCATAAGCCTCTCTACATCTGTATTTTTTTAGTAATTAGCAGCATCCCAGTGATATCTTTGGGATCACAACCAATGACTCAGATAGATCTTCACACACCAAACAAATTGGTACCAATATGCTGCACTATATTTCAAAGGTATACTAACAATATTTTCTAGTCATGAAACGGGGTCAAGTAGTTATCCATAGAGATAAAATTATGTATTCATGCCTATATTTATTATTTTTGTCTTGATTACTGAATTTTTTTCTGTTTATCCCAAATTTTCTTTTTTTTTAATTTCTCTTTCACAAAAATGCAAGCTTAAATAGATGATTTTTAATTATGTACTTCCACGAATTTCACATGTGCAATTTCCAGAGCAAAACCAAAATTATATCAAACAAACCTGAGCATCACACAAAGCGAGGTTAATCCAGACCAGTGGAAAGCTATGGAAATTCACAGAGTTAATGGTGAAAGAGACCATATGTCCTGTGACACCTTGACTTGATGGAATGCCCCTCCATAAATGCTTCCTTAATGCATCCCGTTGTGCCTAGGTGTGGGATGACGTATGGCCTGCCTCATGAGCTTTCATCCCTTTCATTTACAAGCCATGGCTTCTTATAATGAAGATTTTTCTGTTGACCAGAATATTAGAAAAGGGCAATTAGGGCTAATTATTCAAAACCTTTGTTAGATGCACGTGCAAGCCTGTGGGTAATATTTGGATATTGGAACCTTTGGGAGTGGTTTTGTCAGGACTCTCTATAAATCAAAATATAACTTTTGTCCTTTCTCTTTTCTGAGCACCAAGGTTCAAAGCGTTTCCAAAGGTGATTACTACTCTACAACCACTTTTAAGCACCCTACTCTCTGATATTTTCTGATAACAAGAGTTGCACATTTCTTTATCAAGACAAAAGAGCTCCTAGCAGAATTATTTTTATTGTTACAATCACTCCCAGACAGTTCCACATCCATAACAGTAGGGCCTAAATAGAGCAGCAACACACAGGAAGACATGGTCCCTGCCTCAAAATGTTTATGATCTAATTTAAGACAAGACACAACAAGTGAGTATAACAAATGTTCAACACAGGTTCCAAATGTAAACATACGGTAGATAGGAAAATGGCCATAAATTCCTCTATCAAAGATAACACCTCTCAATGTCTCTCACACAGACTCTGTAACATGAAACATGTCAAGTGAAACAAGTAGGGAGGGGATTGCACATGTTGGTGCTGCTGCTGAAGATTCAAGTGAAAAGAAATGCAAGCTTCAAACTTTTTTTGTGTTATTTAAGAAATGCGTTCAGCCCTAGGAAAATAAAATATCCACATGGTTGTGATTCAAACAGTTGGGATTTTTCTAGTGTGGACACTCCTATAGAAACATTTTCTAGCTGATACTAAAACAATAAATAGAAAAATGTGTGTGTTTGTGACTGTTCTCTGGTTTTATGTTATCTAACATAGGAATGACATCTGGAGTGTTGGTTTTACGGTTTGTTTATTGCTTTATTGTTTTGTTAAAAAAGGTAATCTTGTCTCCTTTGGATCTGGTAGTGACTATGAGCATAACAGACTGTGATCATGTGAGCAGAGCAGTCGAGCTGGATGTATGTGGCATCCAGAGAGGGACAACCCTGAACTTGCCTCTACTCAGAGCTGCTTTGGGCCCATGCTCCGAGTGAGAACCACAGTCAATTCCAAGAGCAAGAAGCTAAACTCTGTCCAGTCACTCTCATGCCAAGATTTAGCACCAGTACATTCAGTCACTCCACAACCAGGTCCCTCTTCCAGCCAGAGCCTCTGAAAATGAACATGACACACCCTACAAAAATTTCTAGCTGTACCTTGAGTCATTCACTCCACCAAAACTCAAAGGTCGCATCCTAAATTGGCCCCGGTAAACAAGAAGGTGCAGTATTTTGCTCCAGCAGATTATTTGGGCTGTGTGATTTTATTCAAGTCACCTTCAAAGGTCTTGGAACAGCTGGTTGTTGTGTGACCATCCTTCCCTCTCTCCCTTCCCCTTGTCTAGAGAACAATCATAAGCCTCAGAATCAATAATTACAGTCAGCTTTACCGACAGGTAATATTCAGACTCACAGGTACAAAATGTAAACATAATATAGGAAGCAAAGCAGCTGTAAATTTATCTCCTGAAGATAACGCCTCTCAAAGTCCCCTTTGCAGAATTCATGAAATAAAACAAGCTGAGAAGGAGCAGGTTGGAAATATCCGGGCTGCCTGGGTTTAGCTCTGCCAACCAGCAGGTTTTCGTTGGACCTTCCCACTCCCGAATTACCCCACGTGAGCCCCACACCATTTCCAGGGAGAGCTCTCTTAGCTGAGCCCCAAGGGCCATGGTTTTTGTTGGGCTGGATATTGAGATTACAGATTCTGCAGCTTTTTTACTGCAGGGATTATTTCTGCTCTTGGCTAGGACTAAATTCCCCCTCTGCTGTTTCTCAGGCTCTCTGCTGTGAAGCAATTCCCTGCTCAGCTTCCCTCACCTGCCTCTAGCAGCCTCTGCCACTCCATGTTTCATATATAGATATAAAACCCCACTGTGCAAAATACTCTATTCATCCAGGCACTTGCATGCTATTTGTTATTGATAAATATCAATATTATCATCATTAGCAGAGCAGAAAAATTACCATTATTATCTGCTTAACTGGCTGCACATACAAAGGGATTTGGTTTGTTGATTTTGGTTTGTTTTGTTGCTGGTTTTTTTTTCCTGTTTTAAACTCTATTATGGAAAGACTGTGAAGGAAATAAGGGGAAAAAAGGAGCACTCTACTATATGAAAAACTACATTCAGTATCTACAAATAGATTAAAATCACATATGGAAAAAGTATCTTCCACAAGAGAGAATTAATTAACAAGCACAGTGGCCCAAATTCTGCCCTTAGGTGAAGTCAATGAAAAAAAGTAAGTGCATATTTTTGGCCCATTATGTCTTTTCTTACAATGTTTTCTTAATATAAATCCAAATCTAGGGACCTGATCAACTCCAAAGTTTCTCAAGTTTTCTCTTGAGCAATATGAAATCTTATGGAAAATGATTTCTAATATCACAGAAAACAGAACACGTTCAGTACAACTGGGAACACACTTATTTCACACAAATGAAAGAAATAATCCCGCTCATTCTAATTGGAGAATATTTTTCTGGGGCAGTGATTTTGTCAGCTGTAAAAATGATTAATGCTGCAATTCAGCAGGATACTTAAGCACATGTTCAGTCAATTCCTATTCAGCAAAGCATTTAAGTACTTAACTTTACTCACATGCTCAGGAATTTCAGCATGTGCTCATGGGCGTGTGGAGCATCAAAAGCCACAGTGGCGTTGAGGAGGTTTCCAGCCATTGCCCAGCAGATGTGGGCTACAACACGCTGACCTTCCTCTTGCCATGGGCTGCTCTCAACGCTCTATTAAATCAGTTTTGACTAGGAAATGGAGCCTAAGGCAATATTTTTGTTATAAACCTAAAACTTGGCATTTCCAACACCAGTGGCCACAGACACAGCCCAGTCCCTTTGCTCAGGGAATGTTTTCACACTGAGCCGTGCTCTGCTCCAAAGCAGCCTCAACCACTCTGCACCTCTTGAACTCCCCCAGGACAGCTCAGCTCCCCACTTGCACAACCCCATCTCCTCTCCACACCAACTGCTGGTGTGGAAACAGCTCTGGTTGGATCCCAGCAGGCAGGATGTGTGCAGGGAGAGGCTGGGGAGCAGAGCTGGTCACACACGCTGCAAGCACAGGCACGAGGAAATGCGCTTCTCTCTCTGGCTTGGGGACAAGTGCAGACACATGCCTGTGGCTGCAATGACAATATGATGTAAAACAACAGGATTTGTGCATGCCCTGTGGGAAAACGCTATCTGGGGAGAGTACAGGGAGCAAGGAGAGGAATAGAGAGGTTTCTGTTGCTGGAGGAGAAGAATTTCCCCACTGGTGGTAAAGAGTGAGGGCAGAAACAACAGAAGTATGGCCAAGCACATCATTAGGCAAAAAAATCCCTCTGAACCGTCCATAGAAGGCTTGAGCAGGGACAGATCTACTATTTGCCAAACTGTTTGGTGGCAGTTACCATCTTATCCAGATGTTCAGATGATCATAACATTCCCACATCTAACCAGATGGATCCAAATGTTTCGCTGTATTTTTTTCCCCAGTTCCCTTAAACATGGGGGTTCAAAAACAGGTGTCCCCAGTGCGAAAAAATCTTCAACCTTCAAGAGAAAATCAGCCAATACACAGAGGGCATCTCTGCACTAGGGAAAAAGAAGCCTTTTTTTAAAAGATAAGTAGTTTTTATAAAAGCATGAGAGAAAAGTACATGTGTGTTACCATTGACGGCCATAAAAACTTTAGCATGGGAAATCTGGAAGCAGATGATGTTTTGTTACAGGGTGGGGGTTATTTTTCCCCTGTTGTTCAGACATCTGTTGAAATCAGAGCTGGATAAATACTTTCAATTAAAGTTATACAGTCTAAGCTAAGATTTCATGACATCTTTACGAATTTTTGAGGACCAATAATTCTAAACAGTACCCAGTTTTTTCTTAAATTGTGCATACCCACGTGTATAGAATTGGAAGCCATCTAATATCCTTTAACACATATGAAAACAGGTCTTCAGTGGTGTCACTAAACATTTATCTGAGCAGAAGTTGTAGAAATCTGTAAACATACAAATATACTTCAAGTTAGCAATCAATGGCAGCTAGAAGTTCTGGAGGCAAATTTCTTACTGTTGAAACCACAATCATTTAGTGAAGATAAAACAGCACTCCTCACACATGATTAACTTAGAGTAGCCTACAGGTTCTCAAAAAAAAAAAAAAAGCTTTTGATTTAGAATAAAATTCTGTTTTAGCTCTTAATAAAAAGAAGAAAAATAGCACCTTTAAGTAACCCACAGAAAATGCAGCATGAAATTTAGTGCAGAGGACTTTTGGCATGAAAAGCTGAGCTACATATTCAGGATGGGTGGCCCAAATACAGATGCACATAGAAATATTTGTCTTTGACATGCCTGATGGAACACCAGGAATGAACAATTTCCCAGTACCTGAGGAAAAAGGAAAGATATGCAAAGGGCCTGGTTTTAAGGGAGCAGCTACAGATTAATAAAGATAAATGTGTCACTAGGATGGAAACTTTATGAAGTACCAAAATTCCACCCTATAGATGGTGTCTCATCTAAACCATGTAGCAGCTCAGTTTTCTTTTCTTTCTACCAACACTGAAATAAAAACACTATTTCACAGAGGACAAAAGGGGCATAACAATGTTTTTAGTTCTGGTCAAACTTTGCAAATAACTTCAGGAAATATTTATTTCATTTGCAAAAAAAAATCTTTCAATAACTTATTTAGAAATCTTGTATCATTAAGAAATACATCTAATAAGCTATCCTGATGATAATCATATAAATCAGAAAACATTTTAAATGTTCAAAATCAGTCTCTCTAGGGCAGTCTTTCATCCTTTTCCTAAGGAACAAAAATGTAATTTGGCACCAAAAAAAATTCCTAAATATTTGTTAAAGTCAATCATTAAGCAGGAAAAAAATTTACAGTTTTATTAAACAGAGCAAGAATAAATAAAGCAGGAAAAATAGACAGCCTGAGGTATTTCAGATGGGATGAGATGATCAGGGAAGCAACAAAGTACAAGGTCTTGGATATGAGAAAACAGCAAATGAGAGAGACGGGAAGAAGGGGTGTGGGACAAGAGTGGAAGGGATGGAGTATGATTTCCTGCAGGGGATGTGGAGAAAGCACAACAGAACTTCTTTGTTTCAATTTTATTTTAAAACCACCATCCTGTCTGGGTCACAAGTTAGCACACCCTTAAACTCAAACTGGCTCTACAAGTTTTTCACTCCTTTAGACTGTGTTACTGTGTTGTACTTTAAAACCTGTTTTTCCTGTGGTCAACAAAAAGTCAATGAAAAAGAACAATACAGCTCCAAGTGCATTTTTGGCCTACAGTTGGTAACATTGCTTGAATATATTTGCACAAAATTATTTCTGTTATGGTTCTATGGTCATACTCAGATACAAGTCAGTGGTGGGAAACTGCATCATTAAGAGGCCTACAAGCAATAATCCAGTTTTATTTAGTATTATTATTATTATTATTATTATTATTATTAATCTTTCCTAATTTAAATTCGGATTAATTTGGTTCCATTTAGAAATCAAGCCAGGTCGATTTCAAGTGTATCCAAAATCTACTTTACCTGCAGATACCTGTCTGAAGTCACATAGGCAGGAGGATTGTTAAAAACAGATTTCAGCAGGAGACTTCCATCAGAGATTCAGGCTGAATTAATTTTCATTTTCATGATGTTGATTGTACTTATAGTTAACTGATTTCCTAGCAAGACCAATAAGTCTTCTTGCTCCATTCCATCCTGCAGGTTGACCCAGGTGAGCCAGCTCCAAGAGTTTGCACAGACTGTTTGCAGAAGTGTTTGTTTAATAGCCTGATTAATATAGACAGCAACTTTTCAGAGTCCACAAAAACACATAAATCTATAGTAAATTCCGTTAAAAACTGAGAAACTTTTCTCCTCCCCTTGTCCTGGCTATCCCTGTGTGCCCACCATACATTTCTTTCTTGCCCAGTGCTGGCAGTGCTTTCCACACCCTCTCTCACTCTGCACTTTGTGACTCTGTGCCAAAGTTACAGGGCCTCATACAACACTTCTATTTTTAGCATTTAACTGCTCATTCTCATCGCATTTTCTGAGCAAGATAACATCTTTTTCTGGAGTTTTCACATTTGTTATTATTTCCGAACTGATGAGCCTGGCTGGGATTGGTGGAATCACCTGTGGATAGCATGGACTGTAATTTTTGGCATTTGCTGTAACTGAGCAGTTATTTACAGATATTTTTTCCATTATGAGCTAGCTGAGAGTACACCTGCAGCATTAGCAGATATATGGTTTACTTGCTGTGCCAGTTACAGGAGGTAGCAGTTAAACAGTGAAACCCAGCAGGTTCAGCTCCTCTCTACTTATTTCCCCACTTATTTTCCACCAGTCCCAACTGGTGTAGTGCCCCTCTCACATTTAATATTGCTAAAATGAATTATGTTCCATTAAGTTATCCTTAAAAAGCCACTGTCAAGCATCATTATCCTACCTCTGTATATTTATATACAGATGGAGAACCAATGAGAAATTTTAGGTTCTTTGTGTGAATTCCCAGCATATAAGGCCTGTTTGAAATACCAGGCTGACAGTGTCCTGACCCTAAGGGGTCCTCAAGGAGCTTCCCAAGGAGTCCCATGAGAGTCCCCCCATGGCAGAGTGCCTCCAGCATGGGCAGGTCTTGCAGCTCAGTGGTGGGAGCAGAGAGGAGGCTCCTTCTTTTCTATTCATCTTTTTCATGGACTTACAGGGCTGTTCACATCCAGCTCAATATACAAACAAAGCTGACTGATCCATGAACCCACTCCCATTCCCTTAGTTAGGATCAGGTCACAGAGCCCTATAGGATTCTGCCCTTTGAGAAAATTGGTTTGCTCAATAATATTTGAATTTCTCCCTTCCCCACTCCAAAGTCTGAAGAGCCCTATAGCCCTCCCAAATGCTATTCCTCCTTCCTACACATTAAAACTCAGGAACCACCTCTGCTCCTGCTCCCTCAGCTGCCACTGTCCAAAATAATCTCCTGGGGGATAAATTCTTCAGCCATAGTAGACTTTCAAAAGGCCATGAAGATAAAACTTTGTAAAGAAGGAAGGAAAACCAACAATGGGGCACTGCCCTATCTAGGTTAAATACATATTTTGGTATATATACTATTTACGCAATCGAGCCTAATGGCTTCTTCAAAAGCCATTAAGGTGTATTAAGTAAATACATAATTTGGTACTGGAGCTAATTTTGAAAGCACATTATTCTGTTTACAATACATTCTTTCAGGTCTGAAATCTACTCTTCTGAAGTGCCTAAAGAGTGACTCACAAATGGATCCTTAATCCAAAGCGAGGAAATCACCTCCTAAAACCAGACCGGCTGTCTTAAGGTTTACATAGATGGTTGGAAAGAAAAGAGAAAAGAATCCATATGAAATATTAACCAGCTGAGTGCTCTCCAGTGGGCTGAGTCCATGGGATAAAACACCACCAGGGATACTCCATCCACCTAATTCACAACATGCCATCTGAAATACCACGGCATGTGAGATCCACATGTGAGGGCATGCACTCAGCTACGGCAGGAGAAGGGTTAGAGGAACTCTGCCTTTCTCTGCTGTGAAGTAAAATAAATGAAATGAAAAGTGATGTTTCAGGAAAGATCTATTTTGCGTAGCACGGTATGTGAATTGATGTAATAAGTGGCAACAGTAATTCCTTTTTTTAGAGATTCATCCAAGCTAAGACTGCAGATCCAAATGCTTTCAAAGTTTGCTTCTAGGTTTGAATTTTTCAGTTTAGGTCACCTGTAGTAGTAGCAAACATACTGTTTGACTCTTATATAGAAGATTGTGTGAGACCTTCATGAACCTCCTAAGATTTTTTGAAGGGAAGACACAAATATCCTTTCTTTTTACGGTGTGCATTTTGCAGCAAGAATTCTCATTTTATGATTACAAATGCACAACTTGGCCCAATCCCCAGCTGTGCCTAATGATTTAAATGTCAAATCAAAATAAGGATAATCCATAGGCATTTCTGAGGAAGGCTGTGGACTTCCACTGCTGGCAGCACACATGGCAGGAGATTGTAGACTGAAGAATGACTAATTAATTTTTGTATGTATTTTATGACTGAGGGGAGCAGCATTTGGTTTTGAAATTCATGATGTGGGCTAAGAGATATAAAACTTTAACCTGTTCTGTTTGAGCACAGGTTTGGAAAGCAGGAAGTTCTTTGCTCCAAAGCCAATTATCCACAAATATTGGCCTGTTCTCTTATACAGAGGACTCTGTCTATTTATCCTGAAACCAAGTCGTATAGGAAGTTGTATTAGAGGGTCTGGGGACCAAATTATCTCAATTTTGCCCCAATACCTTGTTACAGGGCATTTCTCAGGAAGGCCTTGCAGGAAACAAAAGAGTGTATTAAATCAGATGTGATTAAACTCAATATAAAAGATACATATTAATAAAACAGATTTCTTTGTCTGAGAAACAAGAGACATATAAGACAAGGAACAGGTTGGGAGGACTAGACTGAAGGAATAATATTCAATGTTAAGAAAATGAAGTCATAAAATCTTTGTCAAGCATTGCTCAACTCTTCAAACCATATGGAGCATGACTGCTGGGCTTCATATAATGCCCCAAATGTTTTTCATTTTCTATTCCACCGTTCACAGCAAAGGCACAGTGCTGTAATCCCGTCCTTCCGTTAACTACCAATTGTTTCTTTTGCCAACCTTTTTGCTTTAAAATATCATTTTTTATGAAGGATAATGTTATATAGTGGAAAACTGTAAAAATTTTATGGATAGCCTTGGTGCTGAGAAAATGCATTCTTTCAACAGTTTTATTATATATATATTTTTTTGTCCATTACACATTTACAGGGTTTTCTCCACTGTATATATGTGTGTTTTATAGTTCATTCTAGACAAAAGGCATTATGTTAACAGTCCTATCATTTAGGACTTTAATTCACTATTATGTTTTTACCTTTTTGGGGAAAGAATATTATTTTTTTTCCTTCTCCTTGGTAGTGCTTGCTGTTGTTAATAAGAGTAATGGGTAATCCTAAAATGGGTTAGATGTGAATAACCACGGAATGGTTCTGTGAGCCACCAGAACAAGTGTGTAGGTCCAGCTCCCAGCACACCACAGGGGATGATTTAGTCCCAATATAAGGCAGGCTTACAGGTTATGTGCCCTCAGTCAAATGTTAACCAGTTCCCCAGTCTCTGTGCTTCCCCCATGCCCTTCCAAGCATCTGTTAACCAGCTCTAGCTCTTGTGACATCCATTGGCAGGTAAATCAAGGAGAAACATGCTCATATCAAAGGAATGAAATACATTTGCTTCAACTTTAAGAGATTCCTATAAACTCTCTTTTGACATTCCTTCCTACTAACCAGCCCATTCCACTCTTTTAAAGATTGACATTTCTTTGCTCTACAGCAGGCCTCAAGCCTTTAAATGTCAGCCTGCACTCCAAAGGTGTAGTTATAATCTCTGCTGGTTCACAACCAGCCCACTGCAGCCCTACCTCTCTTTGAAGGTGAGCTCTGAGGCAGGGCTGAGCCACTGGAGCCTTTTCTCTCCCTTCTGTGCCCTCCTGAGCAGCCCAGTCCCCAGGAGCAGGAGCCCAGGGAGGATTTCACACTGGTAACCACAGCCCAGCCAGGTTACCACAGCCAAAAGAGGATCAGAAACTGAGACAGCAGAGGGTCAAGGATGCCAATCAGAGAGCATGACCTCCTGAAAACCTCCTGTTATCCCAGTTCTTCAGCCAAGTGGCTTTGAAACCTTTACAGTGATTAATGGGATCCAATTTGAGAAGAAATTTAAGAGCAAGGGGTTTTTTATGCTATGGATTTTGATAGGATATGGTCCTTACACTTTCAAGCAGCTAATCACATTCACAAGTAATTAAAAGCTGCAATTTGTCTTCCTTCTTTTCACCATAAATTGATATTTGCAGCAACCCAGAACTACTATGGTTCTAAGGTTGGGAGATATTTTTAGCTCCGTTGTTCATTGTCTTTCATACATGACATTTCATGGGCAGTCCCTGAGCACCTTCTTTCCCCCTCTAGAAGAAAGGAGTTTCAGAAAGTTTCTACCACAACTAGAACAAGTTGATCACACAAGACTCAAACTCAGAGATGGGAGACATAAATCAGATTTCCTTGCTAGATGTGGCTAGATCAAGAAAAATTAATAATAATTAAAGTAAAAGTTGAAGTACTTTTGGAAAGATAAAACCGTATGTTTCCACTTGCACAAAAATGACTTGCACTACTCAAGTCAGACTCTAGTTCTGTGTTTACATCAGGAGTCATAAATTGTGAATACTCAAAGCAAAGTGTTCTCAAATAACCTGCAAGCCAGATCAGAAATTATTTAACTAATAATTTGAGATGATAAACAGAACCCAAAAAAAAAAAAATAGAGCAGCAGATTATTTGCAGACAATTCATAAACAGCAGAAAGAGATTAAATATCAGATAAACGATTCATTATGGATTTTTCATTCAGTCTATGTGTGAACATGTGACCAGAGAAAACCAGTTATATCCATTCTCTGGATTTTTGCTTTAAATGAGCATGCTCAGTATAGGCTATTGTTTAGTTGGATTACAGAAGCATTTCATAAGAAGGGCTTCCCCATTTATCACTCAAAAAAAAAATTAGAATTTAAAAAAAAAAAATGAAAAAAGTGAGGACAACGACCCTTCTGGAGTCTGAGTATACATATGTTCAAAGTAACTCTGCTGCATAAGCCAAGAGAAAATTGGCCCCCAAAATGACTTATAAAGGGATTTTGTAAGACATGAACAGAACAGCATGGGCTCTGGCTAGGCAAAGTATTCAGAGTTGTAATAGAAAACATTTATTTGGCTACAGCTAAACATCCCAACACATGTTAGCATTTGCTGCCAATATGCTTCCTAATTAAGAACAACATAAAATCATAGGAAATCCTGTATCCCTGTCTTCATGCACTTTCCTTGTATCTTCGGTGTCCTGGCTCTGTTTCTCAAGTAGAGCCTGCACAAGAGAAAGGTTAATTCAAAAGTAATGTTTTGCCAGCCATTAACTGTGTTGTCATTAACAAGATTAATGTACATTCCACTATGCATCACCAAGTGCATTCCCCCTCCCGCTCCCACCCACCCCTTAAACAACTGCTCCTATTAAAACCTAATGAGCAAAGCACAATTTAAAGAATAGCACCATTTCTGTTGGGCAAAGTGTCGTCTGTAAACCATATAAAGCTGCAGGATTATTACAGATCTAATTGAAGGGCAGCTGAAAAAAAAATCTGTTCTCTCTTGGGCTATGAAGTCCTGGCCATGTTTATATATTTTATCACAATGAACAGATTTCAAGACGAAGGACAGACTAGTATCTGCTTTTCTTCCTATCCCCCTCTTCCTTCCATCTCTACTCTTTCTTCATCTGAAACCATTCTGAGACTCCTGCTGTGCACAGTCCCACACCCAGGTTACCTCCAACTCATCATCCAGTGATTACTGCACAGATAAACAGTTGACTGGATCCTTCTAAACAATCATGAGATACATTTTTTTATAAGCTGCTCTTAGAGGGCCCTAATTCATCAGCATGGATGGAGTCTGGACGCTCTTGCCTGGCCAAACTCTCTGTTTTTCCCAGCGGAAGCAGGAAACAAATTGCTGGGCAATTATACAGAGTGCTCCTCCTTCATTTTCATATTGAAAGGGCCACCAGTTTGGAGATCAAAAGATCAGCCATGAGGCGCTTCCAGTTTTTCATCAGATTCTTGAGAGTTCTCAGAATTATTTATTTTATTTCCAGAAAATCCATACTCTCCACCCTGCTCTTTTCCTGCTTGGTTGCTTTACATTTCTGTTCCCTCCACAACTTCTTTTTTTTAAATCTATTTATTGCATGTTTTTCTTGGCTCATTCTCACTTTCCATTTTTCATTATTAGTTCTTTATGATCTTCTGTTTCCTTTTTTTTTTTCCTCTGTCATGGCTGCTCTCCCAGTTGTTCTCCTCTGGGGCCCTGAGTTTCCCTTAGCTAATGAAACTAGAGCTGCCTACCTCCCTTGCTTTTGCAATCCAGCTGTTTCCTTTTTAAAATATAAACTCATCTTTATTCAGTGAAGTTCCTGTGCAAGGTCTGATCCTTTAAGAGGAGATTGCATTTTGTGACAGCAAGTGGGAGGGAAAAAATAAACTTTGCTGGAGGAAAAGCCCTTTGGGTAGAAATCCAACCAGCTTGCTCTTGGAAGGCAGAACCTTCTCCAGTAAAACCGGGTCGTTATTTTTCTTTGGCACCTTGACATTGCAAAAGTCTCCTCGTCAGTCTCCCCTCCCTTTTCCTCCTAAAACCTCCCACCTTGAAAGCTTAACGTTTCCTGGCCTCTGTGAGAGTGTAGTCCAACTAACACCACAAACCTGGATTTTATATGATTAGTCAGTGAAAACTTGCCAACTTTAGGTGCTGCCTGCCAAGTCAAGTCAATTTACTGTGATGCTTTGACTGTGCAAGTAGGCCTTAATCCCCCTTTAATCTCCAGTGTACCCTTGACATCATGGAAATTACTTACAAAGCTAATGTCATCAGATGATCCATGTTAGTTATTTCAGTGAATGTTCTTCTGCACAATAG
This sequence comes from Agelaius tricolor, assembly GCF_023055355.1. Classification (NCBI taxonomy): domain Eukaryota; kingdom Metazoa; phylum Chordata; class Aves; order Passeriformes; family Icteridae; genus Agelaius; species Agelaius tricolor. The sequence continues at coordinate 4,817,699 of NW_027269276.1, read as the reverse complement.
AGCAAGTTTACCTTGCAAGACACAGGCCCAAAATATTTTCGTTTAATGAGCCCGCAGATATCATCTTACAAATGGGGGGATGAAAACTCCTTCTTCTGCACTGTAGCTCCCCAAGCCTCATGTGACTTGGAATATACATGCTAGCCAAGCATCAGGTCAGTGTATTTTATTTCCCGTCTGATTGATTGGATAAAGAGATTTGCATAGTAGCCACAACAGCCTAACAATGAGTTATTAGGAAAGCAACTTTCCCTTTTCTACTCTGCAAGGCCCCTCTTGTGCTGACAACATTTGTCCAACATAAAAATTTCTAAAATAATAATTTTTGAAAGTGTGTTCAGCCATCAAGAACATAATGGAAATGGAAAAATCAGGCCATGTTGTGCATGTGGCAACCATGGTGAGAGTCAGCATGTCTGACAGCAAGGAGCCAACTCTGGTATTATTTATTGACTTAATAATAAGTTATTCCATTTATATTGTTGCCTTTATCTCAAAACAACCTATGGTTCTCCATGTAACCAAGGAAATTATGGAACCTATGTAGAAGCATCATTTCAGCCATGACAGGAGCAGTGGCAGTGCTGGCAGAGGAGCAGGACACACGGCCACCTCCCAGACAGCCTGGGCTAAGGCTGGGGCCAGGGTTTAAGACAGGAAGTGGAAGGAATGCTATATACCCTCACATCCGTAGGATGAGCTCATGACTCGGAGAGGAGCAAGGTCACCGGGGTCAGCTATCTCCTGTAAAAGAAGGAAAGCCTAGAGGGCTCATTTTAAAGGCCTGCAGAGGTGAAGCTTGTCCTTGTGTCAGGAGGGCAGTGCTCTGCATAGGCAGTTTGTGATTAAGGACTGACTCATTAGTGTCTTAGAGGGAAGAGGACCACTTACAAATGCTCCTTCCTGGGTCACTCAAGAGGCTTTTAGGAGTGCCTCATCCCAGCACCATCCTACATCTCTCTCATTTAGGTTTGACATTGCCCTTTGAAAGCCAAGGAGATGTCTAACATTCATTTGCTTGGGAACAGGCCCAGATACTTCTCTTGTGATACAAGATGAGAAAATAACACACAGCAGAACCTCTGTGACCAGACAGACCCTGAGAAAACCAAAAGCAAAAAAAAAGCATCTCTCAAAAGGAAAGTGCAAAAGATTGCAGGTGCTCTGTATCTGTGTGCAAAACTCCTTCTTCAATTGCAAAGTGCAAAATTGGATGTACAGGACGGGTATTTACGTAGGCTTTGGGCGCATTTGAGAATAAACACCAACTTTTCCTTCAACATATGTCTCCAGTCAGCTAAAACTTTTCTCACTGTGAGAGGGGATCTCTTTTCTTCCCCAGGCATGTGACCCCTGGGACAACAAACGGTGGCTCCATGTCAAAGGACATTACAACAGTTGAGGGAGAGAGTAAGATACAAATCCAGAATCAGACTTCACATGGGGAATAGAAGGTGCTAATCCACGTCAGTGAGAAAAAGGGAAAATAAAAATTAACCTGGGCAACAAAAACTGAGTGTTTAATTAGGAAGGTAAAGTACAGCCACCCTGTTTGAGATTTCACTAATACACTGAGCTCTCAGCCTCCCAAGCTCTCACAGCAATTTTTAACTAACAGATGCAGTCAAGCTTTCCGTTTTATATTGCCCTCATAACTCATGATACACAATCTTGGGCTGTTTCAGAAGGTCCAGCTTGCGATTTCATTCCGGAGCTGTGGCGCTGCTCCGCTGCCAGCACCTGTGCCCGACATCTGATCTTAGGGCTGGAGCACATCCTCTCCCCCCTCTTCCCTCTGCAGCACTGGCTATGCCAAGCCAGCTAAGAAGCATTCCAGCAGATTATGAAGCACAACTATCTTGGCCCTCGCTGCTCAGAAGAAACTGGACCTGGCAGGAATTTCACACGCCATTCTCGTGGATCTAAAGCGGGCTGTAGGGGCAGGCCCGCGCCGCGGTTTGTGTCCATGTGCTCATCCGTGACCACGGGACACCAGGAGCCCCACATGCTATCCTTAGGTCAAGGATAATGGCAGGGACAACTGCTGGGCTGAAACATGGCATCAATGAAATGAACACATTCTCAGAAAAGGTGGCAAAGACGTAAATGGGAGTCACTGATGCTTCCAGAGAATGGCTTGGATTACTGAATCCGTACGAGGACGGGTGTACCAAACATGAGGGAGAGAGGAAATGGGGAAATGCATCATGTTGGGTGCTGCCTCAGGAATATTAAGGCCTCCTAAACAAAGGCCATTATCTCTGAGCCAGGCATTTGGATAGAGGGAAGTATGAGCCTAACTCTGAGCTTCCACAACTCTAATCCTCCTGGGACAGTGACAGGAATGAAACAGAAATCCCTCAACACTGTTGCTCTTTTTATAGATCCCAAAGCAATGCAACGAAGAATGGAAAAGCACTTTGGTGTCACAAAGTGCACAGGAGGGGTCACGACAGATCAAATGATTGAAAAGGAAAATATGACATTCACCTTCTCCTGAACTGCAAGAAACAGGGGAAAAAGGAAAGTTCACCATTCTCTCTCTCAACTGAAGGATCCAAAAGGGCTTCCTTTTAGTAAGGATTTTTTTCCACAATATTAGAATCCTTACAAAAAATCCTGCAGCTGTTTCAACAGAAATCAGTGGTCGTTTCCCATCAGTTTTGAAGGTCAGAGCTCTGGCTCCTGGCTGTCAGGCAGGTGAGCTAAATGGGGCTGAGGCCAGTCCCATAAGAGGTATTGAGGCACCTCACTCCTACTGAAGTGCCTAAATATCTTTGTGGATATGGCCTTTAATCTTTGCATGAGCTGTGATCCCAGCAGAGAAATCTGAGTCCTCTAGATGAAATCTTCACTTCTGCCTGATCCAGGGTAATTCCAAGGATTACTACTCAGAATATTGGGAGAATTGACTGTCATGCTGTTTCCAGGCAGACAGCACTTTCAAATACCCAGCTAACACAAGATGCACACCAAGCTCCTGTGTCAAGCTAAAGGGTAGGAATTGCAGTGAAATCCTATTAACCAAGGGCATTACAGTCATTAAGTGAAGTGCTGAATGCAACTTTGTGTTGAGGAACAAGAGGAAGGAGATAAAAAAGGAAACTACATCTCATGAGGGAAGGGAATTCCCTGTCCTCTCAGATGTAAGCTTTGGGCTTTGGAGACATAGAAAAGCTTCAGAGACAAGACATATAACAACTGACACATGCTATTTTTTAAATTTCTTTAGTGCAAGACTGCATGCTTGGTCTTGCTAGCAAGTCTGATGCTTTATGTTCCCTTGTGCCTTTTAATGCCAAGGGAACTGATTGTCTTTATAGTCCTGCAAACAGACAGCATTCCACCTGCATCCGCCAAAGCATTTACAGATTTTATTAATCTGATATTTTAATTATTGTTGAGATTAGGAAACAGCAGGGCCTTTGTTCTGACAATGTCAGTGCTCTCCTGGAGCAGTGGCAGAGGTTGTTTGATTTTTGTATATTGAGGTTGTTGATAGGACAAGGAAAGGAACATGACTCAGTGTAGGTGATTCATAAGGATCACAGACTAGAAGCCAGCTTCTCTGGAAGCTCATGACATTTCACAGATCAGGAATAAAAATGTTCTACTGGGTTGTCCCTGCACAGTAGCTCTGTGGCCACAGAGCTCCTGTTCTACCCATCTATCTGCTGTTGTCTGCCAAAAGTACAAATCATGTTTGCTCACATTTCAGGGCTGTTAAATTAAGAGCAAAGGACTTTTCCTCCTGGATTTTATGCCAAGTGAAGTAGGACATTTAGACTGATTATAGCTCTTTCCAAATGTCAAGGCAGGGTCAGAGTGGGATAAAAATGAGATTACCAGAGGGGACAAGAACAGAGAAGGATCAAAAGGAGAAAAAGATGTAGTGTTGGGAGGAAAATGGAAAGTGGAAAAATCAGACTACCAAGTCTTTACCAAGAGTGTCCACTGGGCTGTTGAGGCAAGAAGACCAGACATTACTGAACAAGACAGTCTAGAGCTGTTGGGTAAGCAGTGTCCCTGCCAGTCACCATAAATGTCCTGATGCAAACAATAAAAAGAAAAGGGCATGGTAAAAGTGTTACACAACTTGGGCAATACCCTGCTCAAATCAGAAGAGAACAGGGTGGAGATAAGGAACTCCAAAGGGATGCAACAATAAGATCTGAGCACCTGTAAAGCATTTCATGGGGAGGCACCTACCAGCAAAGCTTGAATGAACCAACAACGATTTAGCCTTAGGTCTGAGGGGACAGAGGTGGGTCACAGTGAAGAAACAAACTTTCCATATGTCACCTGGAGAGAACAAAGAGTACAAGATCAGATCTGGCTGTTCTATGGACTCCTAGTTATGCTGTATGGACTCCACCTAAATGTATTTGTGAGTTCCAGGAATAGTTCCTGCTTTTTTCATGCAGGTTAGCCCAAGCTAACAACATTTAGGGCGTCCCTTCCATGTATGCATGAGTTTTATTGGTAGAAATGCCCCTGAGCCATTACCCAGCCCCATGAGTTTTACAGCACAGCAGACACTTTATGGAGTGGCACAGCCAGCACACCCTGTTGACTTTCTAGTAGCAATAGATTTTTTTTTCCTTCGCTTGAGACGCCTATGATCTTATTTACAGAGTCAATTAACAAAAGATAACCTCCCATTGTGCAATCATCAATAAATCAATTGTGTTAATACTATCTTGGAATGTCCTCCACTATTTACTTTAATATTGTTGACTGTCGGCACTTAAGAGAGGCAGCACCCTCAAGTTTCACTTGATTATGGGCAAATGGATTTTGTAGTAGCCATTAATAAATATAAATTGTTTTGGAAAATATTTAAGTTTGTCGAATTTAACCCCTTCCTGAGCATTAAAAACTGCCCTTTATTGAACATGTTTGACAACTACTTCAAGACAGTCAGTCCCACACTCTAAAACCATACTCCTGCCCCTGTGTGTTTTGGTGGCTTACCATTCTTACAGCTCCTTCCAACTGTGAAGTGCAATTATTGATATAAACATATAAAAGACAATTAAACCGTCCAGCTCAGTAAAGTGCTTTTTTGTCATTTGGCAAATTTCCACTCCAGGTAGTTTACTCCTCCCCCTAGCTGATGTGTTGCTGCATTTACTCATACTTTACTCCATGCGCAGTGCCACTGCTTTATCTCCACCAGGATGGACGATGCCACATCCATTAATGTTCATCAGCACAGAAGGGTCTGTTAGTCACACTGAATTGTGCCTGCTTCCACAGCAGGATGATTTATATCTACAGGGCTGCTCAGCATGAGCAAGGACAGTGGAATGTTTCCCTAAATAGACAATATATAGGCATAGGAATGGGGCAGGGTCGTGTTAAGGAAATCCAATGCCCTCTGCTCATTCTGCAAGGACCTCCACCCAAAGCTGCCACAAAAACATTTCTTTCTGGGCAGAATACAAAGAGTGGCAAAGGGGTAGTTTAGGTTTTGTTGCAGGCTGTTTGCAATCTCAGGCAGACAAAAAGCCTGGTTTTTGGTAGGCACGTATTCCAGGTTTTTCTTTTCACCCCTAAGATACTGAGGGTGTTTTCATGGTATGGCTCCAAGAAAGCCTTAAAGAACTTCTGCTTTTACAGAGGACTAATACAGAACCCAGAAAGTTGCTTTAAAAGAGAAAATTAGCATGGCTAGTGTAATTCTTATGCCATATTACCTTCAAGGTAAGAAATCAATTATTTCACATATTCTCCTATTGCTCCACAAGTCAGTAGCCTTGGCAGTAAATTGAATATTATGCTGCCACAGACAGCATCTTCCTTGTCAAGCATGCATCTCCATTCTTCTCTTGATGATGATTGGTGACTTTAGAACTCACATGACTTCTAGATAATAAATGAAAACTGTCATTGTTCTGAAGCTGTTGGGAATCTTTTTTTTTTTTTCCTTTCCTCCACTTTGACCTCATTGTGATGTATTGTCTACTTTAGGGTGTTTGGAAAAGTAAGGGAAATTCTAGGCAAGGACTTTTAAAGGAAAAACAGACCTCTAATTAGATCCCTCCAAGAGACCCTGCAATGACCCTGTTTAGCCAGACATTAATGGATGGGCCTAACATCCATGTCTGAAAGTGCTGTCCTGGTCAAAACAGACCCAACAGAGGATTTTTGGTGGTGCCCAAGCTGCTGCCAGCCTCATCTTCATCTTCACCGTGGGCTGCATGTCCCTGATGTGCCCATTGCATGGCAGATGTGTGAATGCCCACCCAGCCAGGTCAGGGCATGGAAGAGTCTGAAAATCAACCTCACTGAGGGCTCAAAGAGCCAGCAGCTCCCAGTCAGGTTAACCTGGCCTGATATTGGGTGTAGATGTGAATCAAATTGTAAGAGCGTGTAACTAAGGCCAGAGCTGCCTTCTATCAGCAACCTGTGGCTAAATTGACCACATAACCACTCCTGTAACTATCTGCACACCTCTGCAGCTTAAACACTTGATAGTCATCCATTCCTTTTGTCAATCAGGAAGAAAATTTCTCTAAGTAGTTTTGTTCAGAGAATTCCTTTGGCTGAAACCCCTCACTAGACAGCTCCAGAACTTCAGGAGATTTCAGCTCTTGTAACTCAGTATAACTCCAAAACTCAAACTACGTTTCACTGTCCAAATGCTTTTTGAATTGCTCATCTGGGATATAAATCAGAATTAGGTTTCTGGAAGAAAGAAAATATTTTGTGTTTTCAGAGGCCTGTAGTGGAGCTGGAACTGAACCAGCTGACTATGGGGAGGCATGAGCAGAACGTGACAGAGGACTGAGAACTTGCTGACAGGGCAGTTTCTTTGAAGAAAGGGGCTGTGAGAGAAAGGAGCCACAGAGCCGGACGAAATGCACAATGTGGAAAAAAGAAATTCAACAGTTTAGTCATCATGCAGTTCAGCCATCATCACGTGTAGGTGAAAAATGCAATCACACCATGCAGCATCTTTGGTTAACCTCTTAAATGAAGAAAATCACATACACCAAATGTGGTGCCTACCTCTGCTTCTGTGGCTGCATATTGACATACTGGCTAAGGGAGACACAAAGTCTGGAAAAATAAGTTAGAGAAGGGTGTTCCCTGATGGATCATATCTTTCAGCACAAGAGAAAGTGGTTTGGACATGTTTTGCACTTAGTTCTGCAGTGACTATATTTGACTCTCTGTATTAATTGATTATAAAACCAAATTATTAAAAGAAATGAGAGGAAGAATAAGGCCTGATCAAAAATAAGGGAATATGATGCAGATAAAAAGTTTTTTTAAAATATAGGAATTAAGAATAGGAATTAAGAGATATAAAATGTGTGTAAATGCCATCATTTAGCATCACAGAGCCCAAGCCCACTGATTACTCTGTAGTTTAAGTTGTTCATTTTCCTTGCTGGGTGAATCAATCCCAAGGTTTCTGAAAGTCTAAGGCAGCAATGCCCACACATGAGGAAACCACTGCAGCAGAAACACCTCCTTTATATCACTGGGAAGTACTTTGAATTATACCATCGGTAAGTGCTTCTGAACATGTATCTGCTCTGCTGCAGTCTTTATGGTATCAAGCACTGTGCTGGCTCTCCAAAAATAAATAACAAACCAGTGCCTATCCCTGCAGTACGGATTTATGCTCCTGCCTTCTGAGGCCACACAAAAATAAAGCAGGAAAGTAATAATCACATGGAAATTATTCTTGTGCTTTCTTATATACACACACATCTATACATGTATATAACAAAATCATGCCCTAACCACTCACCTTGTCAGCATACAGGCATTTAAAATATCTCCCACCTGCACTGCACAGAACACATGGCTGAATAATCTGCTCTCACACTGAACTGGAGGGAGAAATGAGCGATGCATTATAAATAAAAATAGTCATGGAAGCAGTCAGTTCTTAATCTCTCCCTATTATCTCTAGATCTGCAACCAGACTTCCAGAAGATGATGGGCTGCATGAGACAACCCTTGCCCCTTTTACTCACTCACCCAGGTGATCCTCATCCACTTGGGTACAAAATAAGTAATGCAAGCAGAATCTGTATTTAAATAATTGTGGCATAATAGAGGGAGTAAAGGCTAAGAAGGAGCTGTTCTGGTCCATTGGGTAAATATTATGATCTTTACAGTGGAAAATAAATGCCCAGCTATCTATGAAACCAATAGAGCTGTTCCAGTCTATCAAATTATACCTTGTGTTTTTAAAAAACAATTTTAAATGGAGTTGCTCTGATCTATAGAGCACATTATATGGTTTGGAAAGACTCTGGATACATATTTATCTGGAAAACTTAAACAGCTCCCTATAAATAATAAGCACTGGAGGGGGGGGAGGTGGAAACCCTGATTAAATATGTCATTGCTTTGCACATAAAAGCAGATGAGCAGAGAACACCCCTTCCCACAGGAATATTACATTTGATCCTTGTCCCTTGTCTCACAAGCTGAGATGTGTCAAGTTAGGTCACTCTTAGATGAGACACCTCCTTTGGCTATTGCAAAGGATGGTGCTGACAATTCCAGCTCATGCACTGTCCTCTGAGTCAGCACTGGATTCCTTTTCTGTCCTGACAATGCTGAGGTGTGCTGAGCTGTTGTCTTTCAGCGATGTCTGAAAGAAAAGCCTCCCCTGCACAACTGCAGCCCATTAAAGTTTCCGCGGCGCGCCTTGCGAGGCCGGGGTGCCGGAGCCAATGTTCTGAAGAAGTTCCAGCAGAAATAATTAAATTCCCACTCAGGTCTCCCTGCGGTTCCAATTGGATGTGGAATGCTTCCTCGCATTGTCCCCTGGCGTGCAGTGTCACTGTACCCCATTAGCCAGCTGTTGTGCTTGAACCTGGGGATAACTCCCCACCAGCCGTGGGCGACGCTAATTCCGCGTAACGCTCATCCAGCTCACGAGGCTTTTGGTGACTTAATTAAGGTGCTGGTTAAAAACAGTCTTGAGAAAGTATAGTATACTTTTTTTCTCCCTTTTAGTAATATATTTAAGCGTTTAACAAATAAATCACGTGGTTATCACAACAAAAAAGCAGGAACACAGTGTGGATTAATGGCTGTATTACCACTTGTCCCTATCTCTGGGCTAAGATGGGTTTGACCAAGTCCTGCCCCTCAGTCCTTCACGCTAATAATGCACATTTTAAAGTATATTTTTCTTTGTTTCCAAAGTGCTGTAACTCCAGGTCAAAATGTCAGAAGAGCTTGATATTCTTGCCTTTTTTCAGGTTTTGTCATACCGTTATTTAAACATAGGTTTTTGGATTTAATTTGACAATCTTCATGTAGTTGCTGGCATGGTAATTGAGTCTACTTGTCTTTTTCAGGACACCAGAAGATCTAACTAAGTCAGAATGTCTCAGTTACAGTCCAGATTTCTATTTATTACCTACCTCACCGAGAAAGACAAGGTGAGTTATCATTCAGTACAGAAAACCTGAAAGGCATTTATATGCTTGAAGTACTGTATAACCACCCTGTACAGAAGCACAGGGCTTAAGTAAATGTGTTACAGCACAGACAAACCCCTTTGAAACAATACTATTGAGCCCAAATTGTCTCTGTAACCGAGGGTACAAATCTAGAAAGCTTACCTCCCAGCCAGGACCAAAACAAACCCTTTCAGAGATTATTGATACAATGGTTTATGACAGATTGCTCCTCAGCCTTACAACTCACATGCTGTACGATAAATTCAACATAAAGTGACAGTCACAGCAAGTGTTCAAGGCTGTAACTAAAAAAAAAAAGAAAAAAAAGAAACCTAATTTTTACTGGAGTTAGAACTCCAATGAACGAGAAAATGTGAACATATACCTATGTATATATCAAAGCTGCCATCTCTGTAAATGCCATCACCATTACTTATGGCTGGGATGATGCTAATATTTGAAAATATTTCAATAGGAAGCCAATTTCCAACCTGCAAATTGTAATCACAAAGACAATATTTCAAGGCTTTTCTTAGGAAAGGATGTTAGTGGACCAAGGAAAAAGAAACCCGCCTGTTTCACTTATCTCTATAGCAGATTGGATGAGGCCATCCTACACCTACATCAATTTGGGTGGGAAGTGCCCTCGTATTCTTTTTCATCCTGGGCTGCTGCTTGTCTTTTTAAATTAGGCACATTTAGTGAGCAAAAATATACATAGGGTTCGCTATCATGGGTAAAAATTAGTGTCATCACTTGAAGGTTGAATCCAATTGTATCCCTCATGTAGACTTTAGCTAATAGTAGAACACATGGAAGAGACATCTTACTTGAGTTCAGATTAATACTGAAATTATAATGGAAAAAACACCAAGATTTGCCTACAATAATTCTTTTAGTGAAGCATTTTATTATGCCTGCATGCCGGACCTATACTTTTTCCTGTTTTAATGTATTTTAAAACAAAACCATAAGTAAGGAATTTAAGTAAAGATTTGATTTTTTATCCTTTCCTTTTACTGTGCCATTTGACTGCAAAATCCTTATACAGATGTATGTGAATTATAAGTAGTATTTAAATTTTGGTTTTCACATCAGAAAAAAACTTTAGATAGATAAGCTATGAAGAGTATTTTTTAGGTTATTAAAAAAATGTTGACATTTACTGGCCATGTGCCTGGCATGTAGTTGCAAAGGTCATCAATGAGTAAACAGACATTAATGGTTAGCTGGATAACTGGTACATAAACAGGTCATATTAATAATTAACAGAGAGGAAAACTGGCAGTTTATAGCAAGCTTAGGAAAATAGCTAATAGAAATAACTTGGGAAAGGGCAAGGAGCAATATTTTTAAAGCATCAGAAAATCAAACCTAGAGGAGACTGAGTTTTAAGACATTAATTTCTCATTTTTTCTAATCTCTCTCATTTCATGAACAAATTATTTTTTAATTCATGGAGAGCAAATTTATTTGAATCACTGAAAAAAGTACTGCACAGCTGTTCGTTCTGCAATTGATTCTCAGACTGATGCTGTCCTGTTGACAACCCTGCAGCATATAAAATATTTAAAGAATTGGTTCCATCCCCAAACATATCGCTAGTCCCTTTGTTCATTACAAGAAAGATATTAAAATATATGAAAATTTGGGTTTAATATTCCACCAGCAATTACTAGAGCTGCTTATTAATTCTAAATATATTCTAACTATAATTTAAATTGCCAATGGTAAAAGTTTTACCAACACCTTTTTTTTTTCCTGAAATATAAATTCTCAGCATGTCTCCCCCACATCCTAAAAACTGAGATTTTTTTTTTTCTCAATTCCTTTTGGCTTATCAGCTCAGCAGCAGTTTTCCTGTGCATTTCTATCTGTTTTTTCCAGTTGAATATCAAACTCACCATGAAGCCAAGCCTCACTCTTAGGCCCACAATTAGTCCTAGTTGACTTGGCTCTAAATAGGTCCCTGGTTGTTCAGGTTGGGAAATAAAGGCAGCCAGATCTGAGACTAATTACACCTCTCCTGCCATGTTTTCATCATGCAAACTTCAGTGGACATGAATCAGTCGGCTTTTGCCTTTAATTATTATTTTAATGAAAAATTTTACAAAATGTATAGAACTCTATGTTAGAAGGGAGTGGATTTTTCAGTTTTTAAACAGTAATCATCATGGTTCTCACACTATGGGAAAATGTAGGAAAATATTTCTGTGCATAAATATCACAGTTTTCTAGTGTTTAAAAAAATGCTGGGTTTGAATATTAAGCAAAGCAGTGCTATCTGAACACTGAGTAAATTTGGAGAAGCATCTAAGATCATCCACAATGTATAGTCAAAAAGCAGAGGGCATTTTAGGCACACTAAAAGAAAATTGGTGGGATATTTTGTGGTGCAACTGAAAGGGTTTCTGGGCCTGTGGATGTAACACACAATTCATGCTATGCTGGCAGGAGAAGAGCCTTTCCCCCTGACTTCTACCAAAATGCAATTTATTAAAGTTTCCTTAATGATATACAGAAGTCACCCTCTCTGTGTGCCAGCATGTGCAGAAGTATTTATATATTTTATAGGCAGTCTCAGGCTAAAAATGCAACTCAGACTAATGGCTTGGCTGAAGAACTGAGAATTAATACTTCTATCTTCTCATGAATATGTGACCATTTTATTTTGTGGTTCCTGTTCCCTGTTTGTCAAATGAAATCTAACTCATGATTCTGAAAACTAGTTAATGATAGAGAGCTATTAATTAATACCTGTTTTACCCCCCACTAAATAAAATAAATTATTGAAAATATTTTTTAAAATATTTCTTGTTACAGCAGAATAAGAGGAGAGCAGCTGTAGATGTTTTCACCTTTGATGTTTCTAACATCACCTTTGATGTTTCTAACATGCCTCACCTTTTGGCATCCTGTTTGGTATCACAGAAACACAGACTGGTTTGGTTTGGAAGGGACCACAGAGATCATCTGGTTCCAACCCTCTGCCATGGGCAGGGACACCTTCCACTTGAGCAGGTTATTCAGAGCCCCATCCACGCTGGCCAGGAACATTTCCAGGGATGGGGCATTCACAGTTCCTCTGGGCAGCCTGTGCCAGTGCCTCACTACTCTCCTAGTGAAGAATTTTTTCCTAATATCTAATCTAAGTCAGCCCTCTTTGAGTTTAAAGCCATTCCCCTTTGTCCTATCACTGCCCTTGTATGACCTGAGGTTCAATCCCACCTTAAAAACTTCACTCCCTCCCTCCCCTCATCCCATGAACTCTGTCCAAAGACCAGTACAGGCCTAGAGTTACTAAAGACCTCTAGACTTGATCTAGATTGGAAAATACATCTTCACACAGTAGAAATCTCTGTGAAGGATGAAGATCTGTCCATTTGGTGTGGGTGTCTGATTTGTTAACTGCTTGTTTCAGTGGCTCGGGAGACTCATGATAGCAAAAGGTCAATAGGAATTGATGTTCATTGCAACAAAATTCTGTTTAATGTTTTTAGAAATAGACCATCTTCTATTTGTTCAAATTCCTTATTCAATACAGTTAAGGTTCTTGAAGACTTTTAACAGCTACACTTTAATATATAACCTACTCTTATCCTTGGACAGCCATATTTCTCCACCTTCTTCTTTTACATGTACCTTTTAATCCTAAATTTACCTTTAAAAATCTATCTATAATTAACTATGCCAATTTTTAATTATTTTCCTGCCACTAAAATGTGTACTGAAGAACTTTTGAGTCAAAAGGGCATTTTGTAAAAGAATACTGCAGCTGCATTGCCTGATGCATCTTAGAAGATAGTCCACAGGGAGCAGGGGAGCTGAGTAAAATACTGACAGATGTAAATAACAGAGTCACATTTTGGTATGAAAACCAGTTCATGGCTGTGCTCATTAAGAGCAATTTCTGTGTCTCTGCAAGGCTCCACGGAAATGGGGAGGTCTGCACCCCAGGCAGCAGATACTGCAGCGGCAGAGAGAGGAGGCTCGCTCTGCACCGCTAATCCAGTTAATCCCGGTGATTTCAGGGTTCCCTCTGCAGCAATGCAGGCAGAGATGTGCCTGGGAGGAAGGGATGAGCCTGAAAGAGATAGTGGGCAAGGGCAAAGCAGCAGATTCCCCCTGGTGCTCCCATTGTTGCAGGGTCTCTCCAGCCATCAGGCCACAATGGCTAACACAAAGCGACACTTTCGTCCCCTGAAAATTTTACTGATCAGCAGAAACAACGAAGCTGTGCATGGTGGACACAATTTTCCCCAAGGCCCTAATTTGGCAGCCCTTCCTGTGCTAAACCCACCGAGGAGATCCAAAATAGAGGCTGTCTGGAGGCTGGGAGGAAGGAGCACACGGACAGGTTCTGCTCCGCCATCCAAGCTCCAGCCTGTGGTGCCCATCAGTAGGGCAGGAAAAAGCAGAGTGAGCTGGAAATGGCTGTAGAAAAATGTGTTTGGGATTTCAAGGGGAAAAAAAATAAAAATAAAAATAAAACACACCAATAAAATAAACTGAGAAATAAAAATGTGAAAGCCATTAAAAAACGTAGTTTAAACTTAAGAATAAATGCAATGGCATAGTCACATTCTTTTAAAAGCTTCGCTCTGCTCAGAATGGCTTTGTTATTAGTGATTCTTAATGCATGAGATAGTGGTTTGGAATAAATCTTTAAGTAATTCAAAACAAGGACTCTTCAGTAAATAGTTGAAATTAAAGGGGGAGTTAGAGTCATCTGGTTTCCATTAGGATGATAAAATAGTTCACTTGAAACCTTTTACAAGATGCTTTGTTACTGGGAGGTGTCTGTGCATCTCACTCCATCACTAGCCATTTGACACAACATAAAAGGCTTCAAAAGCCATGCTAGGCTTCTTAATCAAAAACTAATTGTAATAGATATTGGGGAGTGTTAACACTGTGACCGCTAGGTTGTATCTTCAGTATATAAGCAGGAGTGAACATTAAACACAACCCTGAGTTGATAGGGCTTATCAGAATTTCAGAGTTAAGTGCTAAGTACTGCAGCCCGGTATCTGCGCGCCGTTGCTTTGTACCACTTTTGGAGTTAATTGCGCTGTAGGACTTCATCTTCCCAACAAAATTTATAGCATTGGCAGAGAAATTGGAAGCCTGCTGAAGAAACTGCAGTTTACAGGAGTTCTGTGAAATCATGGGGGGAAATATTGTGGTTTCTACTTCGGCATCTAAGAAGGGTTCCCTCCCCAGCTCACCCCACAATAAAAATGAATTGTTTCTCCCTCTTGAAGCTTTATTTGCTGCTAGTGCTGTAGCAGAGGAATTACAGCACCAGCTCCCCAAAACAATGCCTGCCCTAAAATTACTACTAAATTGTCATACATGCATGCTTTACATTCCCATATGTCTTATGATTGTTGACATGAATATTCACAGTGCTCCTGGAAACAGCTTTATTGATTTTATTGATACAGTGGGCTCACAGTTATCAATTTTAACCTAATTCATGAATTTTTCCAGATAACAGATGACCTTAATATTTACACACAATTGCACCATAATAAACCCAGGCCAAATCCTCTCCTGTTATGAACTGTTGAAAATGAGAGTTGAGATTTTTTTAAGCAAGGGGCTCAGAACCAGGCTGTTGTACAGTGAGGAAATCAGAGACATGGCAATTTACCCCAGCTGAGAATGTAGCCCACAGTGTAAAATTCCTTGTTCAGTGCAGTAAAGTGCATTAAGGAGACTGCTATGTTATTTCTCATGAGTTCATTATAACCTGTATGCTACCAAAATCTCCAGACAGCTGTGTTCCTTTTTACTCCAATTTCAAACAATATAATTAAAAAAGCATTTGATGAAATGTAGACACTTTTACCATTTACACTGGAATGCTGGCACCATCCAAAATCAGCCAGTCTGTAAATACCAGATTAGGATCTGTGTAGTCAAGGTTTTTACTCTAGAAAAGCCTACTCCAAAGGAAGTCTCAACCTTTCTTGGTGAAGAATAAGCTTTATTTGTAAAACCCATAATTATCTCAAATGTTCCGAGAAGCTGAGAGAGCTGCAAATGGTAAAGCAAAACATAAGGAAACAGTTTTGGGCTTTTAAGTGAAAGCAAATAAGGATGATGTACTTTTTCCCTATTAGTTTACTATATAAATGAGAAGATATTACAGAGTGAAATTTAATTAAAGTAATTGACCAAATTGCATTTTGTAGTAGTTATTGTCGTTAGCAGCCCTGACTCCTCTGTCAAAAGGATTTGCTGAAGATTATTTCTAAGGGGTATTTATTATGAATATTAATCTCTCCAGTAAGTACCATCAACATATTAAAATTCACTTGAAGCACTTTATGGAAGACTGCAAACAGAAATGACTGGTGAAAAACAAGGTGTCTAATCATGTTAGCTTGGTTCACACTTGGTTAAACCACAAGTAGAACAGGGAAAGGAGATAAAATAAAATGTATATTGGTTATATTATGATGAAAATATGCTTAAAGGGTGCCTGATTTTCAAAGATACACAGCTGCGCTACCAGGAACGCTGATGACTCTGCTGTTTAGGGCAGGTTTTAAAATTGTCTTACACTGTCTCACTGGGAAAGTCTCATTCTCAGCCTGTGTGTTAATTTCTGTTTGATCTTTTCAGTGCTTGTTTGCAGGAAGTTTATATTTAAAGAAGGCTATACCTCCTATGGTTATAGAGAACTTGGTTCACAGGTGCCACCCACACTACTGATACCAGCTTGGGTTCAGTATTCCATACCCCAAATTGTTTTGGTCAAGCCCCTCTCTTCAACAGGGGGAAAGACACAACTTTTAATTACACTGTCCATATGAAGTGCTGCACGGAGTTTCATCACTGTCTCTTCCAGCAGTAAGATGATGCAGTTTCTTCTCTTCAGTTCTGCTCAATCTTCTTGATGAGAAAAAAAGAAAAGTGGAGGGAAGACGAGAAAGTAGGCATTGGCACTGAAAGAAAAGCACAAAAGGAAGAAAAACTAGGAAATCTTGATCTGCTCTTTTCAATTTTCCATGCTCTGGACAGGGTTTCAAGATGCACATCGGGTCAGTCTCCATCCTACTCAGACTCACCATATCCTTCCTCTCCTTCACCCCTTTGCTTTGAACATTTTTTTCTTCCTTTTCAACGAAGTCACCTGCAACTCTCACACCACCTGTGTTTAAAATAAACACTTGGCATCAAACAAGCCCTAAGTATACACAAGTTGGGCATCCCAAGTTGTGCTGCAGCTCCGGACATCAGACGCGCTCATCCTTTTAATAAAGGCTCAGCTCCACATTGTCCTAGTGCTCTGCCTCTGTTCTGCCAGGAGGCATTCCTTTCCCTCCCTTACGAAACAGGCTGAACATTTCCCCCATGTAAACATTGTTCCACATCTGTTCATGCTGAAGAACATCAGAGCACCACTTCCCAGAAACCATTCTGGCTATGTGTGACCAAATGTACCACAGAGGAGCCAGCACGAGGTCAGGAATTTCCCCAAAGTTGAGGCTGGGAAGAGTCACTTCATCACAGTGCCACAGTTACTAGGATAACTCTTTTGTAGGTTTTTTTCACCTATTAGCACCAGTCAGTGTGGCTGTGGCAGCACAATCCCTCTGCACAGACCAGGGTTGTGGAGGCCACTAAAGCACCAACCTGAAAGTGAAAATCCCAAACTAACTCTGATCCTGAATAGAGAAAAAAAGAGAAACCGTTTCAATTGCTGAATATGACAAAAATCCTTAAGGGAGTCCACTGATTACACTACTGAGATTTGTATGAACTAACTAGGGTAAATAATTAGTCTATATTTTAATTAATATATCAGTGCCTGCTAGCACAATATAGTTAAATTTGTGCCACTATTAGAGCTGAATGAAAGAAAATTGTCCTATTTGTAGTGAAATTATAATCATAATCTTTCCAAGAAAAAAAGAAAGCAAGAAAAATCCTGCAACTCTTTTTGTGCTGAAAGAAGTCAAAAGGTGCTTTTAGCTCACCAAGCGCCCATGTGCCTCTTCTCTAGGTAGCAAACCTGAATATGGCAAAAGTGTCTCTGGTGAACAGGGAAATGAGCCACACACACATATATATATGTGACACAGATCACAAAATGAGGGCTAAAAATACAGCTCAATTATTCAAAGTATATAATTTTTTTTTTTCAAGCTTGACCTTGTTATTACATTGAAGCACCTGTGTCACTTGAAAGGTGCCCTTCTTGCACAAACAAGGAAAAATATCTATGCATTGCAATGCAGACCTTTCCCAAAACCTTGCTCCTAGAATAATATTGCAGGCTTTCCCCAAAATTTTGCTCCATGACAATGTTGCAGTTTTGGGTAACAGAAAGCTCCCTCCCCATGGAATGTTAGCAGTGTTTTTACACAACCAAATATGATCAAGACACAGAGTGAATCTTTTTTCCTGCCTCCACAAATCAGACTTTCTTCCTTATTGCCAGAGGAGGCAGCTCTTCACCATCTTTCCATCAGCAAGGATGGAGGGATAATAATTTTATAGAACAAGGGGCAATGGTCTTAAGCTGAAAAGGGGAAAATTTAGATTGGATATTAGGAAGAAATTCCTTTCTGTGAGGGTGTTGATGCCCTGGCACAGGGTGCCCAGTGAAGCTGTGGATGCCCCATCCCTGGAAGTGTTCAAGGACAGGCTGGACAGGGCTTGGAGCAACCTGGGATAGTGAGTGGCATCTCTGTCAAGGGCAGAGGATGGAACAAGATGATCTTTTAGGTCCCTTCCAGCCCAAACCAGTCTTGGACTCGATGATTTTATGATTATCAATCCTTCAGACTTCCCTGTATAAGAAATGGTCTTTGCAACAGCAAAGCAGGGCTGTATGTCCAGGGCAAGGCTGGCACCCAGAGCTTTTATTTGACATTCCATTGGAGCTCCTTTATCTTGAGGATCAGCAGGAGCCCAGGGACGTGGAGGGCGAGCTCACCAGCAGAACAGTGGGATGGTGGCAATTTTCTGAGCACTGCTCTGATGGCACCTAAAGACCATGCTGGCCCACCCCAGATGGGAGTGCACTGATGGGGGAGCCTGAGACAGGGAACTGCTTTCCAGCAGCAAAGAGCCCAAAAATTCTGCAGAGGAATCCTCCCTGTGGTGGCTCTGCAGGAGGAGAAGCTTTGCTTCCCAAGGCGGCAGCTGATCTCTGCTCAGTGGAAGCCAGCGCGAAACACGAGGGCTTGATTTTCAGAAGGTGGGAGGCTTAACACTGGCTGAAAATAAGACCCATGTAAGTTGTCAAGACAGCAGTCACCTTGAAAGATTTAGGCCACACTGTCTGGTTAGCTGTTTGTTCCCCTCACTCTGCCACATTTACCAACCCCCCAACAATTCCTTCCCATTCAAAAAGACATTTATTTTTGATCTCCTCGTGAAAGTTATCACATTGGTTAATATTATTGTTCCTCCAAAATTTCCCACTTTTGGCCCACACAAGGCTGAGGACAACCCCTTCCCTGCTGCCCCAGCACCACTTATCAAAAACACAGAGTGAAGGAGGCACCACACTATTCAGTTTTAACATTAATCTTCCCACCAGCTTCTCATTACTTTGCCAATAAGATGATCTCCCTCACACCACATTTCGATATATTTGACATCTGTCATAAAACTCAGGTCACACATATCTGTCTTCTGGTAAAATGAGTCATCCTACAGAGACCCATGCTACACTGTTCAGGTCTCACCAGAAATAATTATTGATATATTGTCAACACATCCAGCCTACAGTATTAACAGGAGTCATAAATTACCAATCTTTTTCTACCCACTACCTAGCAGGGAAACGAGGGGACATACAGCAGGAAAACAGGTATATGGAAGTTGGGCAATGGCCTTTCATTGTTTCCTAGAAGATTTCCAAAATATAAATGTATTTAAGCAAGTAAATAGTTTCAGAAATCATTCAAAACTAGTAGGAACTTTCCCTTTGTTTTGGTGCTTTTAGGAATTGTACAGGTCCTGATTTCTCACCAAACCATCCAGCCACAAACTCCCTAAAACTTGTAGCTGATAAACAGCAGTTATTTAGAGAAGAATGGTTGCAGACAGATAAAAGCTGAACTATTCTCGGTATGTCATTGACTGCATTGAGGAGAAAAATTTAACCTGTTCTTGGCACTTGCTGTGCAAGAGAAAGGCAACTTTTTTGTTTTGTCACACGAAACTGATTTCATTAGTTTAGGCATTGGGTTGTTATTCTGCTCTTTTTCTTTTAAACTACAAGTTCACACAGCTAAAGGTGAAAGAAGAGAGATTCCAGCCAGAGATGGAGGAGAGGCAAAGCCTTTCCCACAAGCAGCATCTGCTGCAGAACAGTCACTGGGTTCAAACACTGTTGTATTTCCCTTTGGGGGTTGCTTCAGTGGGTTCCCACCTCCTTGCAATTTAGGGACCAGGGGCTCCCCATGCTCCACGTTTTCATGTCAGAGGCACAAGGTCAAGGCGGTTACACCATCTTCCTGCAGGCCCAGAGAGAGGAGCACAAGCCTTGCTTTGAGGGCAGGCCTGAGCTGTGGGTGGAACTGGGAAGTGGTGATGGACATCACATGATGTTCTGCTCCATCAGCTGCAGAACAAGGCCATTACTGCTGTGATTGAGGTGTGCTGGGCTGCAGCCAGGCAGGCTCTGACCTTGACCTTTAGCAGGTGAATGCCGTGGTGTGCAGAGCTCCTCCTGTGCACTCTGGAGTAGGGACTGTGATTGCCTTGCTAGAGACCAGAGAGGACCAGGAGCACCTTGGGGAGGTCCTCCCTGGGAAGGAAATTTGTTTTGTACCACTAAACCTCCACAGGCTGCTGTGTTGGAGACAGGCTGCTGTTGCTGAGGGCAGGGGAGTTCAAACCCACCAAAAATCACATGCACGCAATGGATAAATTTTGGGAGAATATTCCTCCTTGTATAAATCTAGCACAAACCCCAATCCCCAGCTTCAGTGTCAAAATCTCAAATCTTTCTGTACAACTTTCATTTGTTTTTGTAAGACCCCAGCTGGCATGACACTGAGTGAATTATCCAAGTAAGGGTGCTCTGCACATCACAGTAACACTCCACAGGCCCAGCAGCTGCTAAAATGTCACCTCAGTATTTTACGTTTTTAGCCCTTCCATATATGCAGGAGCACTGAGAGCACCTCACACTAATTAATAAGCTGCTCTGTATCTTTGTGCATTAGCATTCTTTTCCCCCTTTGATTCACACACAAATTATTTTTAGAAAAGGAAAAAAAGGTTTTGGGGAGGAGGGTCTAGGAAAAAGCAATGAAGTGAGGTCTGGCACTGTTCATCTGCTCTGTTCAGTGCCTCAGCAGTGTATTAGGTTTGTGGGAATATGGAGGAGGGGGAAAATGTGAGGAGTCCCTTCACTCCTGTCACCTCCTTCATCCCAAAACCTCCCAGGTCCTCAACAAGCACCAACTCCCTTCCTTCCTCCCCCTCAAAAACCCCTGTGGTTTTACTGGCAAAATCCTGGTAGGAATCTTTGAACTGTGCTCTGCCCACTTTCCATCATTTTTGTAAGGGAAAGCTGCTGCTCCAAGGCAGTTTTCATTTTCCTGGAGTACCTGTGGGTGGCACATACCTGGGTTAGCTGCCTTGGTGGCACCTCCAGCCTTACACTGTAGGCACCGTGTGATGGCACAGGCACCTCGGATATTCGGTTCAGGTGTTGAGTTCTTGGGCAATTCTGGGCCAAGAAAAGTGACCTGCAGAGATCATTTTAAATCCTGCTAATTACAGTATCCCTGAATCTGCTCCAGTTTTTTTCCAGGTTGAATTTAGCAGATAGGGGTGCAGAAAGGCACTCTTGCTTCTCTTCTTGGGCACTGAGCTCTGACACACCAGAGGATGTCGTCTTTCATATTAACTTTGGCAGCATTTAAATTAAGTAATATCTTGACAGGGGGAAGGAAGGGAATGAAGGGCCCTGGGAATATTTTTTTTTCTCCTGTTTAATTGTACTGCATTTGATGTGTTCCAAAAAACGCTAGAAAAGCTGCTCTTCAGAGACCAGGAAAAAAAAAGTTTATAAACCTCCACCAGTTGAGGTAGTTTGGCAGCACATAGAAGGATGGAGAATTATCATCTGTCCTGGGAAATCCACCCCCCACTCCTCCCAACCCTCTTTCAGCTGGTGCACACAAGATGTTCCTGCTCACTTCATCTTCAAACATTTAAACACTTTGAGGACCACACACCTACAGTGCGTTATTTGCAGGGCTTTCCGAGCCGAAATCCAGCATGTGTGTGTGTATCTGTGGGTGGGAATGGCTGGATAATGTTACCCTGATAGTTGATGATAATATTTCTACCAATTGTTAAGCTTCCTAAGTCTCCACTTTGCAAATGCTTCAGAGGCTGGGTTTCTGAAAAACCCATCTCTCCTTGCCGAGGGAAAGGGACGAGTCAATAACGTGTTTGTGCAGATTATCTCAGAGGCTCTGATTTACTCCAGAGGAAAAAAAAAAGTCTCCCTTACACAAATGCACCTTTCTAAACACTTCAGGGGTCGCATGGTTCACTGCAGGATTGTGTCAGTGCGGCCATAAAATGAGGGGGCCATTCAGGCTGTCCTGGGCTGGCAGCAGAGCAGGTCCTGCAGAAACACAGATGTGCTGGGGCTGGGCTCGTCAGAACTGCCTCCCTGCTTCTGAGCTCTCTGCTTTGGGTCCAAACAGACATTAGGAAAATGTGTGAGGAACAAGAGAGTGTGTTCCTTCAGTGTTTCAGGGGGGGAAAAAAGCGTGGGATGAGGGATAATTTTGTTGAGTCAAATTCCTAATTCCCTTCAGACCTGTAAAGTCAGTGGGAGTTGCTTCACTTTCATCTTAACATGCAAAGAGGGGTGAAGTTAGAACAAAGGAAGGTGGAAAAAAATAAATAAGCTGGTTTTTATAAAGTGAGTTTAAGGAAAACCAAAAGAACCGGCAATGTTCTTGGTGTAAGGACAAAGACAAAAGCAAACTTCATTCTTCATAACATACTTTTATCTCATAATACTTTTTCAGATCCTGGCTTCTGAGAAGTCCTCTGCTCATCTTTGTTCCATTTCCTCCACTGTGGTGACCCTTCTGGGCTGTGCATGCCTCACACAAAGCATAACATCTTCTGGGACTTGGTTAAAATGCTATTTAAGACCAACTTCAAGCCCACTTCTGACTTTATTAGGCCTTTGTTTCATATTTTCCATCAGTGCCTCCTCTTCATCCACTGAATTAAGGCACAAGATTGTTCTTTTATTCAACGATATTTACAAGTTAAATCCTCCATAACATTCTTCTCAGCTGTTTTTGTCCCCAAAAAAATCAAACCTGACTCCACACTTCTCCCCCAAGTATTTGCAGTCTCAACATTTCTCAAACTCCACAAATTAACAATTCCTTTTGTGGCAGGGATTCACATTCTACCATTCCAAATTTACCTTAGACTGAGCAGTTTTGCACCTCAAGTTCTGCACAATTTCTTTGTTTAGTCTTGAGGCAGAGAATATCTTTTTAGAGATCCATGGGAGGCAATTTATGTATGTAAGACTGATTTTTAGGGTGTTTAAATCTGCCACAGAAGACAAAAATGCTGTGGATTCACAATTCAAAATGGGTTGAAAAATCACAATTTAGATATTTGTAGATTTCCTGGTACTAAAAGTTCTGACTTTAATAGAACCATCTGCACTCTACTGTAAAATATACAGTAAAAGCTGTGCTGTCCCCATCACAATGTCAGGCTCCCATACTCTCACCCTGAGAGCTCCCAGGCTCTCTCTTTCTTCTGGAAGGCACCGAAGAAATAGATTATACAAAAAGTCTGTTTGTGCACAAGGGGGGAAAAAAACCCAGCACCAAGGCTAAGCTAAGCAACAGCAATGAATCACTCGTTTCATTGGGGAAGCAGAGAGCTCCAGTTTTGTTTATCTTTTGTGTGCACAAGTTCCCTGCTCTGGGTCCCTATCTTTTTTGAAAGCCCCATCCCCCAGCAGGCCCCAGCTGACAGCCCCATTGTCCCCATGGCTGTCGTGGGAAGTCATGATAGATGGTGGCACCCCGACCCTTTTAGGAGGTGCTTGTTCATGTTATGCTCAGAGACCCTTTTTTTTTGATCAATAGTCATTTTGAACCTTTCCACTCGTGGAGACACGCAGATACATTTATGTTTATGATATATGTGTGTATAAATAAGTGGCTGGAGAATTGTTAAGATGAGCAAAACTACTTCAAGAGGTTTCAGCGTTCTGGAGCCCAAAGCAGTGATATCTCATGAGTAAATGTGGTCATTTGCAGTTTCTGCAGCATTTTTTTTTTTCAGTATTTTAGTCAAAGGAAGAGCAGCCAGAATACTTTCATTGTGGGGAGCACAGAGACTTGAAATAGCTAGGGTTTGATACTAGCCATATTGCACTTCACTTTTCCTCAGCACAAAATGCCAGCTTGTTTCTTCAAATTAAGACAATATGCTTATAGTGATGAACCTTATTGGCCATCTATCTTCCTTTTGTAATCTGGCTCTCATCAAGCTGAAATGAAGCCATTTCTTCTGACTGTGGCTGATTAAACACAGAGTAAACCTAGATCTCTGAGGAGGCTCTAATGATTCTCCACAGGCCTAGTGTCAGCCCAGCACCTGCAGCATTCAGCTTCCCCATTTCCATCATGAAATGAAGCATCTGTTACAGAGAAGTGTTATCTTTTTATCATCGATGGTATCTTTCTGTTTGAATTCACCTACCCCATTTGGTATAAATTACAGCCATTTCATATGTAATGAATGGTCACACAGGATGCACTCTGGTTATTGGGGGTTAAAAGGGCACAAAATCCTTTTACTAAACCTTTATTTAACTTGGTGAAAGTTAAGACTACATGGCTTGTGTAAAACCTCCTTTCTTACAACAAACAGGAGGAAATACTTACCACAGCTTAACGCTGGAGCATTTTGATATTGCTTATCTAAATACTGGCCTTTGAGTTTTTTGGAAGCGATTCCTGAAGAAACATTATTAGTTGCAGGGAAGAGAAACAGAGAAACATGTTCATGCCAAAGACATTTCTGTCTCAGTAACTTGATTAACTATAAGCCTGAGATGTAAAAGTAGACAAGATTTGTTTGCTAGAAAGGGTAGTTGCCAGCTTAGAACCTGCTGCAAATCCCACAGAAGTCAATTGGCATATTTTCAATTATTTCAACAGCATTTGTTTGGATCAGGCCAGAGATCAGGTGGCTGTTTACTTTTTGTGTGGTCCACATGCTCCTCTATGTTTTACCTTCTCCAGCTTTCCATCTGAGCTGAAAGAGGCAATTTCATCTCAAAAAAAAATTATTTTCCTCTGAGGGGGATTTGGGACACAACTTTGCCAAGCATTTTGCTGTTTCCAGCCTACAACATGGATAGTCTGGACAACTTCACATATCAGAAAAGGAAAGAAAAACTTCCAAAGACTCTAACTCGGAAGTGAAACTTTGCTCACTGAAGTAGCAATGTAATTGATGGCAAAAGCAGCTGTAAAACTGCTGAATAATTCCACTTAGCAACATGTAGCTACAGGATATAGAGGTGGGGACAGCAACTGCACAATGGCCTTCCTGGTCACATGGACCTGAAAGAGTTTATAACATAGCAACCACTGTGATAACATCTGAAGATTGCAAATAAGAAATGGCTTGATGTAAGTAGAGATAAAGACTTCAGTGAGCCAAAGAGCAGCACAGAGGCAGCTTGCTCAGGTATTGGTATGAGGCTATTTGAAATATCAGCACCAGCTATTTCCTGGCAAATTCTTGGGATGTTGAACCATTCAGGTGTTACATAAATCTGGGACAGGAGAGGCAGTTGCAGTGCAAAAATTTCATTCCACTCGTTGGTCTATGCCACAGTCTGAACAGGGATCTACAGCCCAGCATAGCCCAGCAGCCACACAAAGCAGCACTGTCAATGTTCTACTGAATTACAGATGTCAAACAATCAAAAAGGAAATTGCAATCACCAAAAAATAACATAGCCACAGCCTCTCTGGTGGATCATTTCCCTAGGTGTTTTTCATACTTCTCTGCAGGTGAAATAATTTCACTATATAAAATTAACTTAAAATAATGTTCTTTATTGTCATGTTTAAACTTTCAACTACCTGTTATCTCCAAAGCCAAGAATTGCTTAATGGACTCATTAGTGGGGGAAGGGGGGAAATCATCCTTGTGAAAATAATGAAGAATGAGCAATTTTGTACCAACATGAATTTTCATGATAGCTTTGCTAACCTGAATTATGTGGTGACTTTCTGCAGATCCATTTTGTAGCAAGCAAAATCATATTGTCCTACCACAAGAGCACACTTGTTATTCAAAATAATTAAGACGTGAGTCATCCTAGTATCAAAGTTGGCATTAGTGATATATGGGGCTGATGACTGATGAGTCCAATGAATGTTTGACTCATGTAGCCTTAAAATATGCAGCTGAAAAGCTCAGTTAATTCAGAAGAGACACAGCACAGATGTGATAGGATCTTGTAAAAGCAGGATCCAAGACGAGATGCAGTAACACTAGTGATGAAAACAGCTGAGGTCTTTGGATTTCTCAGGACAGCTGAAAAATGGAAGAACTTTTTCATTAAAAATTTCAAAATTCCATTGTTTTCTCCTTGACAAGGTACAAAATGTAATATCTTTTTTCTACTGTTTACGTGGTATTTTTTGTAAGTACTGGAATTATTTTTGTTGTCTGTCCATTTCCTCTCATTTTTCCTTTTTGTTGCTTTAGTTGAATAAGTGAATAATATCCAAAATTTCAGTTTGGTTTGGAAAAGCTATAACAGCAGAAAGAAAAATGAAACTACTTTAACCACTTTAGAGAGTTTCAGTTTTCCTTTGTTTTCCTCTGTAAGTTCTCCAGAATTAACAATTTTTAAGAATTAGTCTGAAAAGAGGAAAAATAAGGAAAACAAGTACGAGGAGTGCAAAAGGAGGGGGAAAGAAAAATAAGGAAAAAGAAATCCATAGTACTATTTATTCTCTTACAGGAAAAAAAAAAAGGGAAAATGGGAAATAGGTGTTTAATATTTGTTTCAAACAAAAGAAAGGGAAAAATATGAAAAGAAGCTTTTGTTTTAGTCTTTTCTTGTGGATGCCAACCATTTCCCTGTCAGCAACTGTGTAATTGACTTATACAGTGAACATGTGGCAACTATTTTCAGCTGTATTTAGCCAAGTCTACTGCCTTGTTTCAGACATAATGAAAGCTTCCAATGCCCAATAGTTGCTTTTCCAGCTTTTCTATGGGACCTAACAAAGGCCATTGCACCTAACAGCCTTTGACTCAGTTTAAAAAGTAGCAATGTTTGCATCTAAATATGATTTAAGACAGTATCATGGGATAAATCTGTGTCTGGTGCAATTAATTTTGAAGGCCAGCTCTGGTAAGGATTTCCACTTGGTAGCCCAGTCAAGGTGTCCCAAAATCAGCTGCCTTCAAAGCTGCTCCATGGAGCTGTAAAACCAATAAAAGCTTCAGCAGCTGGACACCCTGAGGCAAAGAGAAAGCAATCAGAGCCAGGAACTCCAGTGAGTGTTTTCTTCCTCCGTGGGACAGTTCTGGGTGACACGAGGGTGTTCCCCACCTCTGTGTTAGATCCAAATGTCACTGGAGTTAACAGGCTGTAAAGCAGTGGAGACCACAGCATTTAACTGCAGACTATAAAACTTAGGGGATCTTGTTTCTACCAGACACCTCACAGAGAAATCTGGTTTGTGATGAGTCAAAAATAAACATTTGAAAACTGGGAGAAGAATACATGTGTGTCTCCCCAACAATGGCAAGTATCAAGGCATCTAACCACAAGCTTAATGTTAAAGGATTTGAAATCTCTGGAATCAGTCTTAGGTTTGTGCTCCCCTAGAAAAAAAATTGGCTGCTTCACACCTCTTATTCTTTTTTAAAATGTTGCTCTTTTACATTTAAAACATTCAAGTGACACAACTATATTTGTGATCAAGTGTCTTCTTGCTGTAAGTTTTTTTTTCTTCACTGATTCAAATGCCCTAATATATACAACTCATATATAATGGTGTCTGTAGAGGCTCCATTAATGGACTGAGACTATTCAGTGCTTTATTGCAAGCCATCAAATCATTCTGTAGTTATTCTGGGGGGGAAAAAATTACCTGAGCTAGAATGAAATATCAGAGGTGGACACCAGCTTACGTGAAAAATGTTGTGATCGCAGGAGATGAAGAAACTTTGAGATGAAATTGGTCTTTCACAGAAATATCAGTTCTCTTCATCAACAACAATGCATCTGGACAATGCACCAGTGCCACTGACTTTCACCATTTTAAAGGCTTTTAATACTGATTACTGCCCAGTGAATAAAAGCTTTTCTGGTGAGGAGTCTGAAAAAGTTGATTATATGTACATTACAGCTGAAAATGGATCAGAGGAGTAGTAAGTTATGAAAGTACAAACACAAGAGAATAAAACCATTCACTGGGCTTGAATTACTTTAGTTTATCTTCTTAGACTGAATTGTGTCTGTGGTCTTTTGCAACTCAAATAAAAAGCATAGATCAAGATGAGATAAAGATAACAAAGTATTGCCAGCATTAGGCAATAAAATCAGTTGCAGGAATGGAAGAAAACTTTGATAACCAGAGAGAAAAATTTTTAAAAGTTATAGTAATAGAGGCAAAAGTCCTCCATAGCTACTGCAGTTGAATGAATTAGGCACTGAGACAATAAAAAGATGCAAACATCTGCTCTTGCATTTCTTCATGAAGATATTTGGAACTGAAATTATTCTGACCAGCTGAAGGGACTGTCTCTGATGTTCCAGTTAAACATGGTTTGAGAGTGGGAACAACTTTCATGTTAGGGCCCACACAGGATGGTAATTGAGATTCAAAATTCATTCAAAGTTCCGTTTTACACTGGGGAAAAAGAAACAATTCTTTTCAAAAAAGCAGTTTGGTTCTCGAATGGATTGTCCAAGGTCTTTAAAATCGTGTTTCTTTCCGTATCTTGAAAAGAAACTTAAGTTTTGATTACTTTATGTTTGCTTTAGCATGAAGGAGGCAACAAAGCCACCACTGGAAGAATTTGTGTTGGTAACAAGAGCTCACACCTCAGGAGGAACACAGCCTGGTCTCCAAGGTTGAGCAGAGTTTGCAGATTGAGCAGACAGGAAAAAAATATCATAAATATCTTTCAAAAATGCATTTTTGTTCTAAGTCACAATGAAGACCATGGAAGCCCCATTGTTATTCCTGTATAACAAAGCATACACCTTTTAAAACAAAAGATCCTAAATTAAATTTTAGCCACTGCATTAAAGGGTCATTTCCAAAAGATGAAAGTACATTCTGTGGCAGTGTAAAAGGATAATAGAGGGCAAAAACAGAATTACAACACACTTGTATTGTGGAAAAAAGAGCGTGAGTTTTGATATCCATGAAATGTTAGATTTTCCGCTATTCACAAGGCTCTGCATCCTTAATATCTGTAAAGAATGGTCATCTCACTTGCTAAAATATAACCCAAATGCTCAAGCCACTCAGCTAAAATACTCCAAAGTAGCCACTCCATCCAGCTGATTCTGCCATTTAGCACTTCTCCTGTAACATCAGCAGTGTAACCTTAGTCCCCAAAAAATTGGAGGGTGAGTTATGCCATTTACCCCAGCCTGATCTGGCTCTAGGACAAGCAGCTGTGCAGTCCCTTGGGGCTGTGAGCCATGGGGGAACTCCAGGGCTCTGGAAGAGGAAAACAGCCCCAGATCCCTCAGCTGGAGGGAAAAGTCAGAGCTATAACCTCTCTCTGCAGCTGCCAGGAGCCTGAAGTATTGGGGCCAGGGTTTTGGAGAATCACAGAATGGTTTGGGTTGGAAGAACCCTTAAGGATCATCTTGTTCCACCCTCTGCCATGGGCAGGGACACCTTCCATGAGACTAGGCTACTCAAAACCCTGCCCAACCTGGTCCTGAGCACTTTGAAGGACCTGTTCCACCCTCACAGTAAAGAATTTCTTCCAAATATCTCATCTAACCCGGCCATCTTTCAGTTTGAGGCCATTGCCCTTCATCCTCTCGCTCCATGCTCTGGTCAAAATCCCTTTCAGCTCTCTTGGAGCCTCTTTAGGCACTGAAAGGTGCTGTGAGATCTCCCCAGAGCCTTCTCCTCTCCAGGCTGAGCAACCTCATGTCTCTCAGGTTGTCTCCATAGCAGAGACATTCCAGCTCTTGGATCATCTCCATGGCCTCCTCTGGACTCACTCCAACATCCTTCTTATCAAAGGGGTCTCAGGGCTGGATGCAGAGCTCCGGGTGGAGTCTCACAAGAGTTCATCCTGGCACACAAAAATGGAGAAATCCCAAACCAGAGCCCACCTGGTGACACACTGGAAGGTGCTGGTGCAGCCTCATGGATGAACAGCCAGTGTTGGTGTTGATGTGGGTTCATCATAGTGAGAAATTCACATCTCCAAGTCTTTAGACACATTGTTCAGACACCAAACCCTTGTATTAAACACTGGGGGACACAAGAGACCCTCGTGCTGTCTCACCACGTGTCACACTCTCCAAAGTGCACAAATACACACACCCCTGTAGGGACACTTGCATGCAAGCACTGTCTCCTCAGCCACAGAGCAAAACTCACTAATTAATGTTTGTTAAAATTAATATTTTTGCCAGTCAGTATTAGTCACACTTGAAGCATCCTGAGCTTCCAGTAGGCTGTCTTAATTAAAGTTTTATCTCCCATTTAATGGAAGAATTATTACCAATTTTGATCACTCTTTTTTTCTTGCAGATAACAGCAGTGCTGTATCAGACTTTGTAGCCCTGTATACAAAGCAAAATTTCTTTCCGATTTCAAAGGCAGGCTGATTTATTTTGCAATATTCTGCTGCATCCTGGGGTGTCTTGGATCCAGTGCTCTCACCCCACAGTGCAGAAACCACCAAACAGGTGTTCCCACAAAAGGAAAGGACAGTCCCCGTGATGGGTATTTTTATGGAAAGCAATACCATTTGCACAGCTTTGTTTTCCACTGCTTCAGACATTTTCAACAGCAAAAAGCCATCCAAGTACTGCTTCTGGTGACAACTGAAGGCTCTTTCTTCCTTTTTTTTAATCAAATAATAATTCAGCAGCACTGATTTCCCTGTAAGGTCTATTGCCCTCATGCAAGTCTGGAATAATAGCACCATCATGAATGGAATTCAATCTGGAGTCATTCAGGAGCAGCTGAGATCCAAATTCCCCAATCAGTAACATTTTGTTCCAGATTGCAAAACTTCTTGTTAGAACACAAACACTCTCTTTACAAGAGTTTAAATGAGTTGTTAGTGACGTCTTCACAGAGAGAGTTGGAGAATTTATTTGTACTTCACAAAGACCCTCTTCCTCTCTTTAAAAGCACCAGTTGTTTTAATTTAAACTATTATTAAAGGTTTTTTGCCCTGAGTGTGGTGTTGGATGTACAACTGTACAGCATCTCTCTATCAGTGGAGGGATTCAATGGCATAAAGACCAGGCACTGGAGTGAGACAGATCCTTGTATTGCTTCCCTCAGCTTGCCAGAATTAATCCAGATTTACACGCCACTCATCCGTAAGGGATGGCCAGTGCCTAATTCTTTCCTCATAACCATGGAGCAGCAGGGAAGACAAGACCCTCTATGTATTTTAATTGAAAAGAATGGATTGGTAAACCAAAGTGTCCCTTTTTCAGTCACAGACCTGGATCAAGTGACAATATGTCCCAGAAACTGCAGCATCACCAGCACAGTGACCCAAGTCAAGAATGCCTTGGTGGCACTTTTAAGCATTTCTTTTTCTCTTAAAAAAAAAAAAAAAAT
Organism: Agelaius tricolor; assembly: GCF_023055355.1. Classification (NCBI taxonomy): domain Eukaryota; kingdom Metazoa; phylum Chordata; class Aves; order Passeriformes; family Icteridae; genus Agelaius; species Agelaius tricolor. The sequence goes on along the minus strand of NW_027269276.1, from coordinate 4,786,399 downwards.
AGCAGCCCATCTTCCTCTTGTGCCACGTTGACGTCAGGAAACACAGAAATCTACAGAATTCTCTTTAAAGTATTTTGGCCGCATGCAGCGGAGCTTAAATAGGATCAGCTCTTTCCTGACAGGTCACAGTATGCTGACTAAGTTTAGTTACACTTTATGATTTCAAAGGCTTCTCCCCCAAAAGATACTCCCCTCTCTCTTCTGTTGTTTTTTTTTTTAACAGCGCCATGATCAAAGTGCTTTTCAAAATGCTATTCATGACGACTTTGAGCTAAAAAATGAAACCTAAAGTGATTCCGAGCAGCATTTCATTTTAATTTAAGTGATGCATAAATTTTGCACGACTGCTCAGCTTCCTCCATTCAACCACTATAGATAATAAAGAGTTATTTAAAATATGTGGAATATGCGAATAGTTCTATTAGTGTGAAATGGTGCCATGTATATGCCAAAAGCTGAAGAGATGCCCAAGAACTTTAAAATGCCCAAGAACTTTAAACCAGAGCAAGGGTGTTTGGTACCATGAAGAATTAAGGCCAGAAGACACAAGTGAAACAGAGTCATCACCTTTGATTTAATTGCTATCATTTTATTCAAGCTTTGAGTTATATGGAGCAAAGTTTTAAAAACTGGAGAGCTTTATTATTGCAGCTGAAAGGGAGAAAGAGGAATATTTCTGCCACTTGCACAGGGTATCTCAAGCATGTAACATGAAATGCAGCCTTGTGCAGAACTTCAGCAGAGATGAAAAGCACTTTAGTCTCCGGAGCAAGTTTATATTTTTGTGGTGTTATCTGAAATAGCCACTCAATGCAAACTCCATACTTACCTTGGGGGGAAAAGCCAAGTTCTTTCTGCCAGGATTTAAACACCCTGTTCCTGGGAAGTGTATGTTTTCCATGCTCAGACTGCCAAACCTCCTGCACCAGCACTCATTACATGGTCCAGTGAGAGTTAAGGGCAATCTACTTCCCCCAAAAAACAGACTTTTTGCTCATTTCACCATTTTTTTTTCTGAAATATAGGGCTTCTCCAGGGGACCAGCTTCAGCTCCTAAGTAGGTAGTATATAATGGCATAATGTTCTGGGCACAGTGTCTGCAAAGGTACACCCATCCCATGTGAAAGCCTGTTACTAAAAAACATTGCCACCTCTTTGGTATCCTTGGGAAAAAAATGAAGGGGAAAACCAGATTAAGTGTTAGAGCAGAGAAGGGGGAGCCACTGGCATTTGTGCTGCTGATTCTCTGCAGTTTGGGGGCTGAGAAGTTAATGCATTCAGCTCATCTTGAACGGCAGCCTTCCCTCACGTTATTCATACAACTTAACTCCAGCTGCCTCCTCCTCCTCATCCCTCCTGCTTCGCCTTGTGCTTCTCAAAAGGCATTTCTCTGCACGGCACATCAGAAACTAAAAATCTAAGTTGCTATCTTACTTCCAAACCAAGCTGTTGTCAGCATTAAACCTACACAATGCATTACAATATAATCCATTTACAGGGTGTCTTATCATGCAAATAACTCAAGGTGCCTCACAATAAAATAAAAAGGACGAGAGGAATAAACCTCAGCCATTGGAACACACAAAAAGGAAACCTTGAAATTTACTTTTAAACACACTAATGGCTCTTTTCTCCCAGTGAGGCATGAAGAGGGACAGGGCAGAGGATTTGACCAAGGAATTCCTATTAGCATTTGATGCGACTTAAATGTGTAAATCCATCCCAAGGTTACTGGGAGACCAGACTTCTTAAAAGGAGAAACTTCCTTCATACCTTGAAGAGAGAAGACTCATAAAGGCACAAATGTTAGAGGAAACCTTGGTCAACAAAAGATCATCTCATTGGCCTAGATCTAAACAGGAGTAAGGCCTGAATTATCCCATTCAGGGCACAAACCATGAAAGTTCCCCATAACACAGAAGCAGAAATAGTGTTTAAAAGTAAGAACAGCTTTGCCCAGGGCTTACCTCTGGCTCATTTCCAAAAAGGTTCCTTAAAATTAATGTTCCATTATCAGTGCAGAAATATCAAAGGTGCCTTTTTTTTTTTTTTTTTTTTTTTTTTTTTTTTTTTTTTTTTTTGTTTCCTACTTAATTTGTTTTCATTTTCCATAGTTTTTCCTTAGACTTATATAATGCTCTTTGGAAAAGACAGATTGGCAGTTCCCTCCTCTCCTTTGCCCCCCTGAGTTGAAGCATGAAGCAGTCAGAAATCATTGCAAAAATGCCAAATACTGGAGATAAAAGGCAGCACTAGGAACAAACATGTGAAGGTACCAGCTCTTGTAGTACATTCAAGGTATTTCCTTTATTTTCTCTTCACCATTTTTCAGATGTACCTGAGGGTTCAAATTAAAAATATTTGGTGAGTGTTCAGCTTTAGGGCATTCAGGAAGGGAATTAGAAGGACTGGAGCACCTCAACCATCAGGAGATAATGGGGAGCATAGAGTTCAGCCTAGAATGAAAAACCCATGGATATCTTGGCAGAGTTGAACAATTCTTCCTGCTCCCAGAAAAGAAAAAACCTCCCCAACCCAAATATATCCAGCATATATCCAATAGTAGTTTACTACTTTTTAAATTAGTGGGCATTAACACAACATCCAAATCATAGTTCAGCTAGCAGCCATCTATCCCATTCTAATTTTACTGAGGAATGTATAACCTATTTCCAAATCTATACTAGCAGCCATTATAGAAAATTATTATTATTATGCACCAATATTTGCTCTACTTCTAGAGCTCATTGCAGCCAGCCTTGCCTACAAGCTGGGTTAAGTCTACGGACAAATTAGCAGAAATATAAATTGCTATTTTACATTTTAAATACCACTCCCTTTCTTTCAAGGTCACAGTAGCCATGGTTTCTGTGTTGCTGAACACTGGCTCCACTCAGATTTGAGTGATCTTTTTCTTCAGGATTTCCATTTCCACATTCATTCCCACAGATTTAAATCCAGAGTAATACTTAAATAGTGAGTGATTTTCCACATTTCTAAATGCTATCAGATATTTTCCTATGGCCCAGGCTAAGCAGTAATGAACTCCTAAAGTTACTCTAAGAAATAAAAGACTAAAGTAAAAATGCAATTTAAATTGGAAAGCACTGTGTTGTTTGACTTCTCTTGCTTCAAAGTAAAAAGGCCAATTTATTTGCCATTTGAAGAGGATGAAAGCCTTTCTAAGACACCATTCCCCCTTCATCTATCACATATTGCTGGAGACATGTATTGCACCCATGGTTTGTGAGAGCCCTTCCTGGGGGATCACAGCTAATTTCAGAAGAGACAGAGGGATATGTATCATCTGCCTTGCCAAGATCAGAATCAGGTCTGCCTTGGTAAGCTAAGCTTTAGCTTGGAGAGAGTTTTTATGGCTGAGTTATAAAAACCCTGGAAACAGGGGAGTTTATGACAGAACCACTGACAGACCCTTAACTATGGCAGTATTCATGGTTACCACTACAAGACAGGCATTATGTTGGAGGGCAGTAAAGTTAAACCTGCCCATAGGGCATTCCCAAATGTTAACTGCTGGTGCATACAGTAAAATTTTTAGCACAGGTGCACTCTCCAAATAAACTTGACTTCCAGAAACCCCCTTTAAAAAAAAAATAGGGGGAAAAAAAAAGGTTTTCATCTATGCCACTGGAAACATTTCTATAGTTGTGAACAACTACATTTGATTAAAAACTGTCAGATTTATCTTCTTAGCAGGAGGGAAGAAATATGTGTTTTCCTCCAAAAGGAAATCAATGTGTCTTTCTGACAGATACAGAGTGAAAACAGGGATGGTGCCACTTTAAAAGGGGAGGGAGGAAGGAGTGTGACCCATTGCATGTGGCCATTAGCTGCTGGCATAATCATTGTGAGGAAATGCCTGTTCAGGACTTATATTCTGCATTTATAGGGCTGGTTTATAGTCACTGACCCAACAGTTACTACTCACACTCTTAAGGCACAGCATCTTCAGTGCGGAGGCACTGTGATTCTTTGTCCTCTTCCCATTTCTTAATTATCATGCCTTAATGAAATCTCATGAAAAAGGCCCTTGGCTTTTTCTTTACTGATATTATCACTGCTAGAGTCCAACCAGATTCTTTAAAACAGCAGAATAAAAGCAAATTCATTTTAATTAAAATAACACAGAATTTTTTTTATTATGGCATACTGGTTGATTTAGTGGCCAAAACAAATATTGTCACTGAGACAATGTATCACTGAAATTAAATATATATATATATATATATATATATATAAACTGAAAGAGTGAAATGGAGCTTGATTAAAACCAGTGACTTAATGCTCTTATCAGGCTATTTGACCTTAACAAATGCACTATCAGCTTGGATTATGACATCATCCAGAGTTACCAAACAAAATGGTTTAAAGAAAAATCTAGAGGTAAAGATGCTGCCTCTATCCTGGAAAGCTCAGAAGGGTGAAGAGAGGTGATGGAAGAAACAAGTAATGATTGCACCTCTGAGCAACTGCACTGCAGGAAGATGAAACAACTTGCTCAGGAAGACAGATTTTTGGCAGAGAAGGAGTACAACCTGTATATCCCAAATGCCATATCACAGCCTTAAGCAGAAAAATGCATTCTCCTTTTGAAATTATTTTAAATTTAACCAAGCAAAACCACCGTGGCTTTTAATGCCAGGTGATGTTCAGAACCGTCCCTTGCTCTGCACAAATTCCTTTTAATGAGGTTCTGCCAAAGGAATCAGTCACTTCATGTGCATCTCCAGCAAGGGCACATAGATTTTAGAAAGGCTTTGAGAAGGTTTCAGTGCTCTAAACTGAGCTGTCCTAAAATGTGATGGCTGCAAGAATAAATACTCAGTTTTCAGAGTGGGGGCAGCTACTGAGCAGGGGCCCCCAGGAGTCTGTCACCAACTATGCTGATCATATATGGATAAATGAGAGAGAATTATCCAACACTCTCCAAGCTGAAATATCTCACTGTGCTAAGTGCCAGAGTATTAGAAAAACAGGAGAAATTCAGTGTCGCTGGGTGGAGAGTAATAAAAGTGCAATACAGACACACACAGAGGCTGGAGATGCATCTGTGTCAGAAAGATCTCAGTGACTGTGAATAATTCACTGTAAAGCATCAATTCAGTGCCCCACAAAAGGGAAAATAAGATACAAGATTATGAGTGGAGAAGGAAAATGCAGAAAATATCCTCATGCCACGTATAAATCCACTGTAGTTCTGGTCACTCTGACTCAAAATAGATGCAGAAAATTACAACACCTTCCTGCTTCTTTTAAGTAAAGAATATCTGAAAAAGAAAAAGGGAGAACAATATCTGGCCTATAAAATCTGGAATAGAGAAGGTAAGTAGGGAATGATTATTCACTCTTTTTCATAATACAATATAGGGCACTTGCTGCAAGAAAGTATTTTTCTCCTCAGCATGAATTCAATGATGGAACTCATTTTCAAAGATGTTGGAGAGAACAAAAGTATAGATGGATTTTAAAAACCATGAAACCACACTGAGTAAAATTAAACATCAGCTTTGGATGTCTTTTAACTGCAGATTTTGAAATCAGGAAGGTACAGAGTTCTCCTTCCAATAATCTTTCCCTAATCTGTCACAGACTATGGCTGGGCCAGGTTTTACTTTGGTTTGACACAACTTGAAGTTTATAGTATCATGAACTTTATTATGAAATTTTCACATAGCACATAAAATTGTGCCAATAAAATCTGTAGATGACAGGAAGAATTATTTTAGCAAGTGGTGGGAGAGGATGAGGTTCTGATTCAGGGCTCTCTGTTATGCTGTATTTGCTGCAGTGTAGCTAAACAATGCAAAAATCAGGGAACAAGGCTAATTTTATGGAGTGGGAAACTGTCTCAAAACATTTGAACCTGAAATGTTTAATCTCCACCTCTACTCAGCATAACAAGGCCAAAACTCTCTGAAGTCCAGAGCCAGAATGGGAAAAAAAAAAAAAAAAAAAAAAAAAAAAAAAAAAAAAAAAAGGAGAAAGTTTCAAGTAGAAACAAGGAAATTATCTGCTCTGACAAAAACTGGCAATTCAAATCATTAGACATCTGGGTCTAACTTTACTTTCAAAAGGGAGACCTACCAAAGTAAGACCACAGGAGAATAAAATAATCTAGATATTAGAAAGAAGCACTGCTGTGCAACATATAAACTCAAATTCCTCAGCTGAACAAGAAAGGAGGAAGAGGACTTGATTTCTAAGCAGTGGGACCTGTGCACAGGGAGAATATTGGATAACATGGGGCATTTGACCTTGCTGCCAACAACATGACAAGATGCAAAAATGGAAACAGGAGTTACAGAAACTCAGCTTTGAAGTAAGATGCAGTTTCCCAGTGCTGCAAACTGCTATATTTTGAGATCATTGGGCTTGGACAACGTAGAATTTATCTTCTTCATCATCTGACTTGGAGCATGCAGCAGTTTATACACCCTCCTGTTTGAGAGGATAAGGGGAAAGGAGGAGGATTCTTGTGCAAGTGAGAGAAATGCAGATGCTCAACATCCATAAGGCAGAGTCTTTCTCTTTACCAGTCTGTGAATCTGGGGCTTTGGCTTGTCCCCTTTTATTATCCTTGTGGCCCAACATTAGGAAAATATTTATGCTTCAGAGTTCCAAGCATTAGACAGGTACTTGCAATGTCAAGAATAATTCTCCCACCTTGGTGTACAATTCAGTTTCTGGCCTTGCTTTATGCCAGTATTTCTTCCCTTGGCTACATCCAAGATTTTGCAATGCTAGACATGAAATGCTGAAAAGGTGATCAAAGTCTAGGGGGGGCAATAAAGAAGTCTCACAGGTGGTAGCTGGTACTTGTTCTGATCACCAGTTTTAGACCTGAGAGTGAAATTAGCCCAGATCAGATAATCAGGGAATTCTTACTGGGCAGGAATCCCCAGATATATTTCAGCCAGTTTCTCTGGACTTTAGTATTGCCTTGCTATGACCCATTCTCTGCCTACACTTAATATTTGAGGAACAAGAAAGGGCAGAGCTGGGGGGGGGTGGGGGAGAAAGCACAGAGTTTTAAATAGGTTGCAATCTCTGCTCTTATCATAGGTAATTTGTAGTATTTAATAGCCCTGATATACAGGAGGTCACATGAAATCATTTAGAAGTCCTGTCTGGATTCAATTTCTAAGAATGTATTAATCTCTGCCTGGCACGGGAAAGATAATGGCATTTCCTTCAGCAGAGCCTCAGTGTGTGCCAAGAGCAGGAGCCCGACTGTCATCAGATCAGCCAGTGAAAACAAGAGGGCTGTATGGTTGTTTATTTATTGAGTCATTCCAGCCTGATATTGGCTTTGTGCCAATGCATATAAGGCCAGAGATAAATAGTTATTCCTGACGATAGCAGGACAATCCATTTCTCCCCATCGCAGCGCAGAAATCCGGGGCTAAATTAAATCCAAGCCCAGATATGCAGGTAACCTGAATCTTGACTTTCACAAGGGAGAAAAGGTTCAGGAGACAAGTTGGGACAAATCCAGAGAAGGGTCATAAAGGCACAACGAGCCAGATCCCTGCACAAACCTTTTGCTGTCTTTCAACAGCCCAGTGCAGATCTGAACTTGGAAAGGTCCAAAGGAAACTATTTAAAGCCAGGTCCCAGAATGCAAAGTGAGCTGGTGGGATTGCTCAGGAGACTGAAGTGGCATTTTTTTATAGAGCAAACAATATAAAGTAAATAAAGGAGAATGACAACCCTCTAAAAGAAGACTAAAAGCCTCACTGGTGTGTGCTGCCTGTCAGAGAATACAGGAGCAAAATGCAAGTGTGGTAAAAGGTTCTAGCCTGGAAAAACCTTTTTTTTTCTTTCTTCTTTAAAGTAATGAAATGGTTCAACAACCTTCTGAGAAGGTGAAAAATCTTGCCTGTTTACATTTGTAAGAGAAGCCTGAATTACCTGCCTTTCCCTTTAAGCATTTTCAGATACAAATCAAACACAGATGGCCCATTATGTTTATGACCTCACTGTCAATTGCTCTAGATAGTGCATGCATTAATTATTGAAATATTTTCATAGTATACAACTTTTTAGTGTTCACATTGTCACAGATAATTTCAACTTTCTGATTAGGAGATATAAACAGTGTTATTTACGAGAATTAATCTCTCAAATGCCATAAAAGTCACAAATATACTGGGGGGAAGGGAGGTTTTCCATATATATGTATATATATACACACAATGAAGCCAGCCCAAAAAAATAAAATAAAAAAAAATTGGCCTCAGTCCTGAAAGTCAACATTATGTTAACATTCCCTGTGATACATAAACGATGCCAAAACCTATTACAATTGCAGTAAATTTTGATTACCAGAGTTGTTTGTTATTTATGTCTAGAAGATAAAGATAATATTGGGAATAGCCCTCTTCTTTTCTGCTTATAAATTACATCCATAAAATACTGTGTTCTTCAAAGAATAAGAAACTTGATTGAGGTTTTTTTAAATTGTGTCTATTCTGCTTCAAGAAAACCAGCTTTGGTGAGTGAGCAGGTAGTAGGACTTTTTTAAATTCTCATTTAGTTTCATTAGTAAAAATTGAGCAGCTCTAGATTATGTCCAGAGAATTCTGCAGAGTAACAAACAGCTCCTAGGGATGGCAAGGTGTTCATTTTACAGTGAGGTCATTAAAAACACCAGTTTCACCAGAAACAGCCCATTGCAACTTGCCTGTTAATCACTGTATTGCTTAAAAAAAAAAAATTAACCTTGACTTCTAATACTATTTTCCCCTCCCAATACTATTTTTCCCCTCACAAAAAAATCTGCATTCATATTGTGATAAACTTTTCTAGACTTCCTCCAGCAGCAAAGCATGGAATTTTTATCCTAGGTACTGTTTAAAAGGAAAGAAGAAAAGGAGATCACCTGCTCATTAAGGTTGCAAAAGTATATCTATGTACTAAAAACTTTTCATTTCCTTTTACTTATACTTCTCTTGTATTTCTGTAAGGCAAAACTAGAGTGTAAACCCCAAATTTATGGGGTGAAGAATTCAAAGAGTTAATCCTCCCCAGAATCTTCCAGATGAGCCAACAGAAAACATGCCTTTTTAATATTTCTATTTTCAGCAAACCCCTCCAACCAGCTGATGGCATCCAAAAGAGCAAAGGTAGAATGAGGAGGGGGGAAGGAAGAGAAAGAAACATCTCATAGAAGTAGCCCAAGGGAGAAATAAGTTCATGACTAGCACATTTACACCTTTCTTGATTTATTTAAGGTACAAGAATAGTGTAATATGACCTGTTTGCTTCCCTAACAAGCATTTCTATTTGCAGCAGATCAAGTCCAGACCCACTTCTTGTGGCACAGGCACCTCTCAGAGCCCTTCAGGAGAGCACAGACCTGAGCCCTCTGCAGCATCCCATCAGCATGGGGGAAAGAGCAGCTGAAGCAGGAGGAAAAACCCCACACCACTCCTTTTTAACCAAATTTTGTGGTGAAGCAGCATTCTGTCTTTTAGCCACAGCCCCCAACTTCACACAGATTCCATCTCTAATTGTTCCAGCCAAGTGGCTTTTGGGTTCTCATAGACCCCAGGTTTGTTTGCCCAGCCCGAGGAAGAACCACACCTGACAGCAGAGTGGTTTCTTTACTACTCCCATGAAACCCTCCCAAACAATTATTTCCCCTCTCCTCACTCCACTCTCCTCAAACATGTCTGTCATAGATTTTCTGATAGTCAAAATAACAGAAAAAGAAAAACAGCTGGCAAATAAAAGCCTAACTTTTCCAAGACACCCCTTGTCTCATGATGGAGATTTTTAAGTCCTGCAAGGACTCAGAGTTCCTTTAGTCCAATGTACACCCAGGCCCCAACTCTCTATAAATTTCCTTAATGCAATTTCTTCCCCTGTGGGGTCCTGTGTATTGTTAGAAGGGAATTGGGAGGGAAAGAAGAGGTTTGCTTCTAGGTAGAAGTTTTTCTGACCTTGAAGGAAGGAAAGATGTATGTTTTCCATGCCCCTGTTTCTATGCAAAACTGCTCTTAATCCATCCTGCTGATTTTATTGATTCTGAAATTGTTAGCACTGGCTTTTGCTGGAGCTGAAAAACAGGAGAAGAATTAGGATTCTTGATTTTCTGTGGGTCTTTTTTTATTCTGTAGAGGATTGTTGTGGTTTTCTACAGCTTGAAGAGCTAAACCTCACACTTGTGATCATTTCAGATGGATTGTCCCTATCAACTCTTCCAGGACTAGTGCTTATGAGAGATAGTAAATATTAACCCTTTCTTCTTTCCTTTTTTGCTTCCAAACAGAAAGCAGAGGCCAGGTGAAGCTTCTGTCCAGGCAGATAACTAGGAGGTTTATTGTTTAACTATCATTTAACAGCAAAACTTTCCTGCTTTTTTTTCCCCTATAAACTGTGAGGGAAACTGTCCTTTCAGAAAGGACAGACCCTACTGAAACATGTTTGGGGCTGATGGAAGCAGGCTGGCTGTGCAAACAGATCTTTAGGGATTTATGATGATCAGTTTTTCAAGCATTAGGAAAGCCTGAGAGCACATTATTTTTAAATGAGTTATATATTTAGCACTATGCCCACCATTCTTTCAGTTCTAATTTTAGAGGGCAGGGGACAACTCTGGCACTATTGTAGCCTTGTCTAAATTTAATATAGTTGAGCAGCTGATGATTATCAGAGAGATTGGCTTTTTGCTCCTCCAGGAATTTTTCACTCAGGAAAAAAAATCACTGTGTAGTACTCTGCTCAGGGTATTGTACCAGCTGTTGTAGTACTTGAGAAGAAAGTGTGCTCTGCAATAGTCTTTTAAGCCTTATCTCTTATTCCAGGTAGGGGTTTTAGATACAGGAGAAGGGGATGAGGTTGGTTGGGTCAAGGTTTTCCTTTCCCTTCTGCAGGAAGAGCAGTACCTCATGCTGCCATGTCCCAATAGACAACTCCTTATGAGTGCAGACACAACTGGAGACAGAGCTCAGGAACGTCCAGGTCACCAGCTGTCCTGTGGGAGGGGTGAGGAGAGGTGTTCCCAACTTCTTGCCCACTGCCAGAAGTCAGATGGTCCATCCAGAGCCATGGCTTGAAGACCAGAAGAGGAACTTTTGTAATCCTTCAGCTCAGCCTCCCCCAGTCCCAGTCAAATGTGAATTTTAACTCTTACATGCACTGCAAGCCAGCCCAGACCTGGTGCTGTCTTTCTTGCTGTGGCCTCAGTGAGCAGTGTCATCCCAAGCATCATTTGTCTCTGAGTTTGACAAATTATATGCCAGTCATAGTTTATGGAAACAGGGGCAGGATGCAGGGAGGGTGTTTAAGTGTTTGTAAGTGATTAAAGGCAGCATTCAGAAACACTTCAGTATTAGAGGCAAGCTCAATCTACATAACTCTACACAGTGTCAAAGACTCATTCGAGACAAAGGATGTTTAAGGAAAATCTCTGTAAAAAGAGGCCTTGCAACTTCCTATAAATATTAGGCTTTCTGCCTTCCTTCTGAAATATATTAACAGCCTCAAGAGGGGTTATTGATGCTGGCAAGTTTAAACAGCCCTCAGAAGTCCCTGGCACTGTGTGCTGCATTAGAATTTTGCACATGGTTCCCCCCTCATGCACTGAAGTGTTTTGAGGTTGGGGTGACTGCAGGTCTCTGAGAAAGCAAGATTGATAAAGCAAAGCAATCGGAGTTATTTCCTATGCATGAAATTGATTAAATGCTTCACTAAATGGCTTATAAATTTGGCTCTCATATTTCTGTCACCCACTGCAAAGATTACAGAAATTCCGTCTATAACCATGTTGTATACAATACCAAATTACAAAAGGTTGTAAAAACTAATGTTTTGTTTAAAGTTTTGAGCAGGACCATATGCCTTTGGTGACCTTGAGTAAGCTATTTTAATTCAAAACATTTTAAAGAGTAGAGGAGAAGGAAAAAAATCCATCTGCATAACAAAACTGAACTAACAGAATTTAGTACTTAGGATGCTGCACATCATTTTTCACTTGTTTCCAGAAAAAATGTTGAATCCCCTTGTACCACAGTATTCTAATTTTATAGCTACTAAATGTACATGGCATGAAACCTAGAAGCTCGGGTTTCCCCAGATTGAATTTGTTTTTCTTATTTTATGAATTCTGTTATCAAATCTACCTGGGAACTTGCATGGTCCCCTCTACTCTTGAACCCATGTGCATCAGGAACTGGTGTTTTCTTGACCTCATCAACCCTTTAAAGTGAAGCTTTATTGATTCTTGCCTTAGCATAGAGTTTCATTACCTCCCAAAATAGGGTGAAAAACTGAGCCACAGAGACCCTGAGGATCTTTAGATGCCAAAAACAGGTGTGAGTGTAGTTTGCACCCAGATCTGCTTGTTTTCCCTTCACGTGAGACAGCCACAGGACTTCCTAGAGTTTGTGCAATGCTCTGTGAGCATTGTCAGCTGCTGAGATCCACTGGTACAACATTAATTTCCTGACTGTGCTCAGCCATGTGCAGTGTTCTGCACACATTTGACAACAGCTGCTGCTCACACCCAGTTGTGCTCTCAGTCCACAGCAGAACAAACTTCGGGGCATCTGAGTCTTCTGTTATTTTAAAATCTTGTGTTGGATTATGCCTTGGCTGCCCTTGTGTAAGCACCTGACCTGGAAACCTAAGCCCTCCCAAAGTGTCTAATTGTGGATGTCCCATCCCTGGCAGTGCCCAGTGTCAGGTTAGACAAAGCTTGGAGTAACCTGGTGTAGTGGAAATTTCCCTGCCCACAGCAGGGGAGTTGGAACAGGATGATCCTAAATGTTTCAACCCGAATCATGCAGTGATTTTCTGACTGTAGGAAAGGACATTACTTAGAAAGTTACAGATATATAGTTAGCCACACTGAAATAGCCAGATTGCTTTATAGATCAAATAAACACTGAACTTCTCGCAATCACAAATAAAATTTTACGGGATCCTTTTTACATGGAGCTCCATTGTACAGATGAGAGGAGTAAAGTTCAGTGGGCACATTGCTTTTGCCCAGTTTCACACTGCAAGACCTCTGGCAAAACTTGAGGCTGAGCTCTGGCTCTTTTACTCCCCAGTGATTCAAGAACTCAACCATTCTCTCCTCAACTATACAAATAAAGACCTTAAGTGATTAAATGTAAGTACTGAAGCGAAGCTCATAGCAAGCAAGAGTGAATTGGCATGAAATGCAAACACAAGCATGAGAAAACAATCCATGTTTTAACCATAAATGCCTGTTTTCTACAGGAAAAGCTGTGTTCTCCCATAACATTTACAAGCCATCTTGTCCCCAGCAAGGATTAACATTTGGCATGGAAGTACTGATCTGGCAAAGGGCTGCCAGTAACGTAATCTTTTTTACAACCAACAACATGCTTAAAGTCTTGACAGACTTGACCTCTGCCCATTGCTAATCCCTAACTTTCTTGCCCACTCAGATATACATCTTTAAAGAGATGGCACCGAATGTATAGCAAACAGCTACACTTTAAGTGATGGTGAAACAAGAGCTGCCCAGGGAAAATCATTGGATGGAGAGCTAACCCAGCCTGGCTGGGATTTTGGCTCCATGGTGGGGAGAGGTGCCTGCTCGGTTAGACATTTGTAGACTTTGTTGCTGCCCAGATGGGAGGGCACACCTTTTGGCAAGAGAGGATGCAATGTATTTGCTTGGATTACTGGAGAGCCCAAACTGTAATCAGACTCTTTGTGCTCAGACAGTCTGAACAGTCCTTGATCCCAAAGGATAAAGCTAAACAAAGTAGATGAAACTCACACATGGAAAAATGAGATATAAAGAGACCTTATATTTTACTGAATCAGTTTCTAAACTCCCAGTTCAGGTGTCTGGTTGAAAAACCAGAGTGGTAGATTTACATTATATTCACAGAAAATAACAGTCAATCCAAAAAGATTCCAGCTGTCTTTTCTTTCATTTGTATGACAACCAGTCCTGGGACACATGCCAGCTCCTCAGATATTGCTGCTCCACAGTCTAGTTATTTTAACTTCTGGCAACTGGTTATTTGACCTCTTGGTGGCTTGTCATTTTAGTATCACTTTCTTTATGTGGATAATCTAGTGGGAATCCTTCTTTTATAAGGCAATGTGGTAATTGGCCAGAACACTTAAGCATTGTGCTGTTAAGTCCAGTCTTGATCTACAGCTGAGGAATTGTGGCTGGGAAGCACAAAAAGTACATTTCAGGGTCTTGTTCATGAATTGGTGGTCATCAGACACTGGGAGAAAATGAATTTTTTCTAAGCCATGTGTTATATATCAGCTTTGGATCACTCCAAAAAGCCATGTGATAGCAGAGCCTTCTGCTGGATGAGCACAGGCTCCAAAGGACATGCAAGGAGGAGATTTGAACAGCATCACCCTCAGCTTTCACTGGCTTGAGAATGCTGAATTAGGTCACTCTGACCAGAGAAACCAGCCAGGTGTAAGAGCTGATCTATCCTTCTCTGTCCAGTGATTCCAAAGTGGCACAAAAGCCAGCGGAGTTCTCTGTATCCCATGGAATTCCTCCGGGGACTGGCCAGTGCTGCTGGATGAGAGCTGCTTTTCAACAGTTTCCAAAGCAGCATGAAAGCACTTCAGAAGAGCCCTGTGTCTGTAAACAGTCTCATCTTCTGATGAGAAAAAGCAGTGAGAAATGTCAACAAAAGGGGCAGCCATATATCTTTAATTTAAGGCAATATTCCTTTGTCCACCTTGAGCAGTCAAAGCACAGCCATAGATTTTTCCAGTGCCTGGGAATGGGATCTTAGAAAATGGAGTACTCAGTCTGACATGGACTTAAATAGGTTTCAGAATAATCCATTATGCATCAAGTGTTTAATTGACATAATTAATATTTTTAAGGGGAGCCATTTACATTGTAAGTTCTATACACATTATTTACAATTTCAACAGTAACAGTTAATGCTCTGTGACAAACTATATTGTTTCCAGCTTGTTATCCATTCATAACAAGGTCAATCTATTACCATTATTTTTGTGAATGTAGCTTTTACCTTGAGGCAAAAAGTTAATTGTAAATTACAGAGGAGGGATTATTGAGTTGGATTTTTTAACTGTATTCACTGCAATATATGGTAATGCTGCTGTTTTATGAAACATTTACATTTAAAAGCATTTTGTTATTCATATCACACATGCTGGACAAATTCACTTTTAAACTTTTCAAGAACTCACTCAATAGGAAGGGAAGAGCCATTTGGAAGAATCCAGCTGAACACTTCATAACCACTGCAGTTAAAACCAGATGGAGCCTCATCTACTTTTCCCCCTTTGTCTGAGGCCGGTCCCTCTGCCATCACCATCCAACACAACTCTGAGAAGTGCTTAGTGCTCTGAGGAGCAGGAGCAGATTTGATTGTAATTTAGAATAACATCACAAAAGTGATCTGTTAGAGATGTATCTGCAGATTTTATTCAGCCCCTGACACAGCAAGTACACAGGGCCACTCTGATGGCCAAACTCTTCTCCTCCCTATTCCTGAACAATTTCTACTGCGTTGGTTGATGCCCTGGCAGGCAGAGCTAAATTTTATATTTACACCCTGCCTTGTTTGCTCCCACCTGAGCAAAACTCAAAGGGTCCATGGCATTGCTGCTTCCCAGATGGCAGTAAAATTGTCATTCAGAGACTACACAGAAAAGGATGGAGAACCATCATAAAACCTGTCTTTTTTTCCTACATCAATTTAACAATGCATCTCAGGGCAAAACCCATGAGCTTTCCATTAGATCGTGGACTTGTCCATCTTAAAGGAGAGCTGACACCATTTAACTCCAATCTAGATCTGTCTGCAACATTGATCTCCACTTTAGTTTTCTTCTATATTGCACTTGGAATTAGTTGATTTATATAATCCCATTCTATCCTGGCTTCAATTAAAATACTGTCATTTCATCTTCACAATCACTTCCAGAATAAGAGAAGAGAAACTCATAAACACTGAATATTTTGAGCACACTAAAGAATGTAAGAGACTGATCAGATGCAGAAATGCACTTGCAGTCGCACAGAAATAAAAAAAAGTGTGTTAGAGTTTTATCTTACTTTCTTTACTTAAGAATAGGCAGGTGAGAGTTGTTGGGATATTTCCTTAACCAAGCTATAGGAGATATGTTCTAACTTCTCAGTGATGAAATTTGTGTAGCATGCTGAGGGGGATTAGGTGAAATTTTATAGAGAACAATTTAAGTCTGTTAGAATCTCAGCTGCTCACTTGAAAAAATTTATTCCTTTCTTCCTCAGGTCCTGATGAAAAGTAAATTTGTCAGGCTTGTGTTTTATATTTCAAATGTTTAATGTGCTATATCAGACCAAGGTTTTTTCCTACCTCATGCTCTCAGAAACTTCAAGGCATCATCAGGTATTAGCATATCAGGCTTGGAATGGGTTAATTAACATTATTTCTGTGGTCTCCTTTGCTGGCAGCATGTTCAAAGTGCACAAAGCTCAGGACATGTGCATTCTTCGTCCAATAACTTGTCCAGTAATTGGTATATTGATTGCTAATGTCATCATGTTTTAGTATATATAAACCCTCTCACTCTATCACACAGCAGCCAACAATCCAAGAAGTCATTGTTTATTCATTGTAACTCCCAAACTGGCCGTGTCAGATTCTGCTTCAGGCCTTGCTGATAAAAATCAGCAGATGATTGGGCACACACATTCTTGACATGGCTGACCCATGACATCTTAGGGCCAGCAGGGAGCCTGTCATTATGTGTACAATACTCTTCTTTCTTCCCCCTTATCTAGTCCCAGATGACTTTGAGATTTTTATTAACTCATTAATGACTGAAGATGTCATTAAAGAAAGTGGGGAGGAAGGGGGAAGAAGGACATGGTGTTTGTTTGTTTAAAAGTGGGGAGCAGCGAGCCATTGGCTCCACTTGGAGAAAGGTGAGGAGCCTTAAAGACAAAGCTGAAGTATGTCCAATGGAAAAGATCATTAGGATGAATAAAGCCAAGCTTTGAACAGAGAAAAAAATATATCAGGTCATATTTGAAACAGAACTAAAAAGGGAGGGATGAATTTGTCTACAAAAAGAGCAAAAAAAGGCTGGTCAGGTTTATTTAGCACAATCAGGAGCCCTCACAAGCACATAAGGATATGTCCCTGGCACTGCCTGGTGCTCAAACACTTCAGAATTCAGTCAGAAGGAGTTTTGTGTTCAGGCTTAGAATTTTATCATGTCTTTAAAAGAGCACAACTTCACAAAGAGAAATAGTGCTTGGGTTTATGGGTTTTTTTTAATTTTCTTGTATACATGTCAGTTGAAAGGACATTGAAAAGAATTAAATAGTAATAACACCTGAAGTTTTTCTCAGAGTTTTTTTTATCCTAAGTTTATGAATTCTATCTGTAAATGTAGAAAACTACTGCATAAATAATTTTGAAGATTTTTACTATATGGTCAGAATTTTATTACATTCAAATGTATGTATTTAAAGCAGAATTTTCGTGTGAGTCTGTTGACAGCCTATTTCTGGTCCTACAGCACTCAGTCACAAAAATTACCCTAAAATCAGGATAAACAGTTAGTCCTACCTTATAGATTTTTCTTCCACCTCAAAATATTGCTAATATTTCTTAATTTCTCTCTGAAACAATCTCAAATCTGATACTTTATTGGAAGCTGGATTCATATGAGAATGAAAGTAGCCTTTTTCTCCTGAAATTTGTGTGTTTCCTATAGAGTCCTGTCAGTTTAGAACCAAGGACTTAATATTTTAAAGATTGCAACTATTTTATTTTAATGATTGCCATTTGTGGGTTGACTGAGGAATAGTGACTGTTTTCCTTTCCTGGGCAGCTGCCCTCCATATGGCTGTTGATCTCAACCTAGAAAACTCAGCTGTGATTCTGTGATTCCTGGGTGCTAAAGTGACCCAGAGCTCGGTGTCATCTCCATTGGCTGTCCCTTCATGTTCCTTGTTTCCATGTCTTTCTGCTCCATGAGGTGAGTGGAATAAAGATGAGCCTGTTTCTCAAAGAGAGCTTCAGGTATTGGTATAAAATAATGGAATAACCTCTGTAGATTGGACCTGTGAGTTCCTGCAACAGCTCAAACAGGAATCTGCTTATTCCATCACATAAACAGCAGATAATGGATCAGATGTATCAATCTGATCTCATAGACTGAGTACAGTCAGTTTTAGTACTCCTAATAGGAGCTAAATTAAAATAATTTAATTAAACCACATTGTTGGGGACAACTCTCCATTCTCTCCACTCAATAGGTGATCAGATCACCTGGGTCATAGGGCAAACATTTATTCTCAGGAATAATGATTATGTTTGCTGTGTCCCAAGTTCCTGTGAAGACAGTGGACATTTTCTCAATATTAGATGTCATTTCTGGTTTGCTTCCTTAAGAGTGATTTCTATTCTTCTTTTGTCTCCTGATAATTAACAGAACATTGTTTGTATTGTAGTGGGAACTGGAGCTCTCCATCATAGGTCACAGACTTGTGGAAGATGCTGTCAGGGGCTTTAAAAATCTGCACATACATATATTTTTATATACCTATATTCTCCAAAGGAGCACAGATGGTTTTAA
The DNA here is from genome assembly GCF_023055355.1 of Agelaius tricolor. Classification (NCBI taxonomy): domain Eukaryota; kingdom Metazoa; phylum Chordata; class Aves; order Passeriformes; family Icteridae; genus Agelaius; species Agelaius tricolor. The sequence continues at coordinate 4,767,808 of NW_027269276.1, read as the reverse complement.
AAAAGAAAAAAAAAAAAGGCAAGCATTTGCTGGCCTAATCAGCTATGCCCTGATTAATCAAGGTGTGTCATTTCCCAAATGCACCTTTCTGAGAGGAAGTTTTCCTTTCTCCTCCCTTTCTGACATCCAGCCTCTCTTCCATTGTGTACCAGAGTGGGAATCTGTCATGAATCTTTGGATAATGGACTGTTGCTTTGACAAACTACTCCTGGTGAAACACGTGCCTGTCTTGGCAACAATAATAGCAAAGTGCAGATTTTGGGGAAGAAATAGAGGTTTTGAGGGCCTCAGCGCCAGACTTTGAGTCTATAAATTGCTGGCCTGGGATGTTAGATGCCTTTTAATATTTTCAAACATCCAGTAGAGTAATGAAAGGACTGTAGGACTACCCTGATGTAAGACCTCGGGAGAGTTGTTTTCAGAGATCATGGGAGCTCAGAACTTGTTTAAGAACAAGAAGTCCTATCCAAGTAATAGCTGGAAATAAGTTGCTTGATTTTTCTATCCCTAAAGACAAATTCTTGTAATAGCAAAAGTGTAAAATCCAACAAAGAGGGGCTTGATACTTTCAGATACTCCAGCCACTTCACAGTGGGGAAAGAAAAAAAAAGTAAGGGCAGACTGACAGTGAAACTATTTGGGGTAAATAATGAGGACAGACTTCTCAGAAATAAACTGGCATGGATTTGGCCATGAGATGTCAGATTCATAACTTGGGAAATGAAAGCCTCTATATACTAGAGAGCAGGCCCTAGCCCAGCAGTGGCAATTCAGCCTTCTGAGCCACAGGGATTTCTTTATAAGCAGTGGTATATTAAATGTGGGATCGGGCAGGCCAAAGGGACAGCAGTAAAACAGAGACAGCGTGCAGTGACCAAAAATGAGCTAAAGCCAGACACTAACTACTTCACAGTAATTTGGTTTTCCTGTAGAGTTGACTAATATTGCTTGCTCCTGGAAAGTAAATGCTTTCCCTATCAGTTGGGTTTTAGACCTAGTACGGGGTTTTTTTCGTTTAAGTGAAACCAGGGAGAAAGCAGTTTTTGTTTATTTGTCTGATTTTGCACCTTTTTCAACGTGAAGATGAGGGGTGGATCGTTACACTGTGCACATAAATGGAGTGGGCTGAGGAGGAGACAGGCCTAGGTCAACAAAACAGATTCATCCATCACATCTGCCAGAGTGGAAAGATAGTTGTCTGGATGCTCGGTCAACCCGAGACCTTTCTGCTGAGTCAACTGACAAGATTGCAGATACTTGTGACAACGAGGACACTTATCCACGAGTAAGTGGACTGAAGACCACCAACACGTTTTTGGCGGTGGGTCTTCAGCTTGGGAAGCTCTGAACTCTTGAGCACCAGAGTTTGCAGCCCTCCTCTCCTTATCGCCTGAGAATCATTGCCAAAAACTAAGATGGAATAAGATAAAAAGAACAAAAGGAAGGGATTCTGAGGTGCTAATGGTGGAAGGTGTGAGAGTCAGTAGAAAGTACAGTAAAGAAACCCATGACAAGTCATGATAAATGGGTCGTTATAAAATTCATGTTTAGGCTGCACCAGTCTGGGGATAATGCCATTCGTCATGGCAACACTGGGGCACTAATGAGCCCTCATTGCATATTCATGGCTTTGGCGCCTCTCTCCTCTCTCTGCCTCCCTCCCACCCCGAACCAATGCCTGGTAAATATCTCCACCTCAAGCTGAAACTCGACTTAGGCTGCTTTTTTTTTTTTTTTATTTGTTATGTTGCAGCAATTACACTGTAAAAGTGCTGCACAAGATTGATTGCTCTGATCTGTAGTTCAATTGTAAATTAGAATACACATCCCCCTGGGGACACACGGCCCCTATTTGTGATTAAGAAAAAAGCCCCATAATAGACTAATAGCTAAAGTTCTCTCTCTTTTACTTTCAGGCAATTAGCTTGATGAAATGGCCTCTTTTTGTGTACCCTGGAAGTGTAAACCGATATCATAATGAAGTATATGATGTTTATTCTATTATTTTCACCTTGCCATGTATGCAGGAATGCATAAATAATGGCTGCTTTGTCTAGTACATTTACTGATTCAGAAGTAAACTCTGTCTTAAAGATGCAGCCTGTGATCCCATAGCCTTCTGAACACTGTGACTAGTCCCTATAAAAACTCACATTCTGCCCAAAGAAGTTGGAGACCATTTTTGGCCAGGTGATTAAATACTGTTTGCCAGACACTTTCATTTATGATGAACCTTAATTGGAAAATCCTCCTAATAACCTTGTGGAAAACAAGGTATGCCCATTTTACAGAAAGGAAAACTGAGGGGCAGATGCTGAGCGCGTTACACAAGCCCACACAGGACCTTAATAAGTACTTAAGAAATCCTACCTCCTTGAAGGTTTTTTCAGGCAATCAGAGGCTCCCTTTCCTCCCTCTTGTGAAGTTATTAATGCTGTCATGGATGGGTCATGGAGTGGCTCTGACCTTACTCTTCCTCAACAGCGCACGAGTCCGCGGTGTCGCGGTTGCCTTCATTTCCACGTGACACACAGAGCTAAAGCTCTTTCACCTGAATCCAAGGTGGATGTGGTCATGCCCATTCTCAATGTTGTGTGCTGGATGTTGGCTTTCCCAAGGCTCAATTTGAGCTGTCAGTCTGAGCCAAAGGAGTGGTGTTGTGCAACAGCGTTAGAACGTGGGGATGGTGTTCGTGCAGTTGAGCTCCAGATAAATATCTGGGAAGAAAACTGCCATGTGATGATAGCTCTGGGCATATCTGCCTGCTGAGGAAAGCTGCTTCTGCATTAGCCTTTCACTTTGGCCCAGGAGTGCACTTTTGAAGAGAATCCTCCAAATATAACCCTGCTTACCCCGTCCCACCAGGCCAGGCAACCTTGGAGCACGCAAACAGAATTCTTTAGTGCGGAATTAAAGCAGGTGATGTGGTCTGGGAGCTGCAGCAGCAGCAGCAGCTAACAGGAATTCTGGAGCATGCTAGAGTTAGTCTGAGTAAACCTCTGCCATGCAGCCACCTGGGCCAGTCCCTGCTCCTCAGAGCATGGTGTAGACAGATCTTTCTTTGCACATTTGCAGGGCTCCTATCCAAGGAGTTATGACAAACTTGGGCAGTATGGTAGGGAGGACGTCTGAAATGGCCTGAAAATCCTGCCTGAGGAAATGCACTGCTTTAGGTACAACCCTATCAGTTTGCCTGCAGTAGAAATGTCTCCATTTAGTTTAAATTCTGTGTGAGAAGGGTTGTGTAGGGGAATATAACACAGTTTGGAAACATTTTGCTAAGAAGCACTACCAGTGCAAACCTTCAAAGGGTAACTCTGTACATGGCTACAAAACCATATTCTGTTTAAACTTGTTCATCATTGTCTTCTTGCATGACAGCCCTGGCATTTAAAATATGTTAGGGGTGACACAATACTTTCACCTGGTGCAGACATATATCACTGGAAGGATGTTCTCATAAACAAAGTGCTGCAGGCTATGATCTTATCATTCTCCTCTTCCTTCTTCTCAGCTCAGTTCAATGACAAACACGTATTTCTCTTCTTTGCTCCAGTTTCTGCTCTACAGGAGCCTGGTGTTGGAGCAACAGGTGATGTTGCAAATCAGGAATGACAAGCGTTGGTGGTGGCCTGGTGAGGGGAAAGCATCAGAGGGGGCAGAAAACAAATGGAACAAATTTTATCCCAATCCAGCTGGTGCAGTTTCATGGCACGGGCAGAGGTGCACTCGCGTGCGTGCCTGCACACGCGTGAGCTTTTTTTTGAGGAAGACAAAGCAAATTAGAGTGTTCATGTGTAATTAGCTGACTATTAGTGTGGTTCAGCCAAGGCAATAGGCAGACAGTTAACTTGAAGATAGCTCGCAGATAAAAGGGCTGGGAAGGGTGTTCTGGGGAAAGCTGGAGGTAATAGTTCAGAAGATAAAATCCTGACAAATTGAGCAGGCATCTCAGAAGTTCTTTCCCCACACCATTAGCACAGTGAAGCTACACAGGCCTTCCCTCTCTGCCCTACAAAGCTTAACCCTTCACGGCATCTGGGGCTCTTTACCCTTGGATAGCTCACTTCTAAATTATTTAATTATCATTTCCTGTTTAAATGCATTCGTTTGAGATAAAACTGTGAAATTTCCTGCTCGTGCTTCCTGCCCTCCTTCTAGTGCTAGCATAAGAAACAGAGATTATTACCCCTGTAGAGGCTGGAATACCTCCAGCTCTTTATCTGAGAGGGTGTGTGACCAGGTCTAGTAAAAACATTATCATTGAGCATCACACCTAGGGAGAAACAAAAAGTGTGTCCGAGTTCAAGTCTTTGCAACTTCTGTGAAAATGTGGGTGTTTTAGTAAATCTCTGTGCTAAATGAAAATGTCATTATAATTTTCACTCATTTTATAGCTGACAGGGAAGTGCTTTCTTCTGTCCCTTGGGAGTTTTCAGGATTTCATCTTTTTTCAGCTAATTCTGTGGCTAACCAATAAGCTGCTAAAAAGTGAAAAATCTTACTGAGCCATTTGCTTCAGTAGTTTCAAAATATCTCATTTTTTTACTTTCACTTATAAATTAAAAATTAAAATCAAAATATATTTCAAACCAAATATACGTTCGCTTAGAATAATATTATTGGGACACTTGCAATGATTTTTAAAAGTCTTTAACATCTTTTTTTGCAGCGGAGAAGCCTCATGAAAACTGCATTGTTCAATCCAAACCTTTTTGGTTGTTTGGCATTTTCCAGGACAAAGTTCTCATGGAAACCCTAGCCACAATCCACTTTTATCATTAATTCAGTATATCAGGGTGTTCCTGTTTGGGATGACTTCTGGGAAAGAATAATTGAGAACTTCATGCTGAGTTGATCCAGCAGCGAAATTCTCAAATAGTGCTGAAATCATCCATACTTCTGAGTAGCCATTCATGGAAAATTTACATTTCTCTAAGGTCTATATGCCTATGGCCCCTTCCATTCCTCTCAAACAGGATTAATTAAAACTTCTTTTGTTGAAGTAAAAGTTTATCACGGGTTTTGCACAACCTGTGCACTGTTTCTCTGTCAGTGTGTGGACTCTGCAGCAAGACTGTTAGAACTTTTTCCTGCATGGAAAATGCACTCTGGGTATTTCAGATGTTCCTTTCTGTGATGCCAGACACAGAATTCACCAAACAGACAGGAAAACCTGCACTGTTGGGGTGGGTAAACCATATTCACTGAAGAACATGTTATTTTTTTCAAGCAAAAAAAAATCACCTCTCAGGGTACAATTAGCAACTTTTGGTTCATAGCTATTCTTTAACCCCCAAAAGAAAATTCCCACTGCTGCTTTTAATGCTTGTTTGTCCAAGCCTTGTGTAGGCATTTGTCACGAGCCAAATTTGGAGCAAATTCCCTACAGAAGAAATGAGGAATGAAGAGTGGGCAAGACTGTGTTGGTGTTTCTGTTCATCTTGAAGGAGGGAACCTTCTGCTGCAGCTCTCAAGTGATGCTCGAGGGGAAGAACAGCACGTACAAGGAGGAGAGCCAAGTGCCTGCCACTAGAGAGAAACCCTGGGGACAGTACCAAGGTAAGGGCCCTCACCAGCCACTCAGCAAATGCTTTCCTTGTGACTTTTGCTGCCCCACTCACCTTCTTCCCATGTCCTGTCGTTTCCCTCATCCCATTTTGCACAACGACAGGAAAGCCTGAGGTTTTTTTAGACGGGTGTCAGGGGCGAGGAGCAAGCTTTCAAACTGTTTACCTTGCCTAAAAATAGCAGTAGGGTTACACCAGAGGTCCTGCAAGCCCCTCACCATCCCCTCTGATGAGCAGCTGAGGGAGCTTGGGGTGCTCAGCCTGGAGAAAAGGAGGCTCAGGGGGGACCTTATCACTCTCTACAACTCCCTGACAGGATGGTGCAGCCAGGTGTGGGCTGGTCTCTTCCCCCAGGTAACAAGCCACAGGACAAGAGGAAGAAGACTCAAGTTGCACCAGGGGAGGTTTATGTTGTATATTAGGGAAAATTTCATCACTGAGAGAGTCATCAAACACTGGAACAAGCTGCCCAGAGAAGAAGTGCAGTCAGTATACCTGGAGGTGTTAAAAAAATGTGTGGATATGGTGCTCAGGATCATTGTTTAGTGCTAGACCTGGCAGTGCAGGTTAATGGTTGAACTGATGATCTCAGAGGTCTTTTCCTACCTTAATGATTCCATGGTTCTATGGCCCCTGTGGCAGAAACTCCCAGCAGATATACAGAAAAAAAGTCAGAAGTCAAACTAATTCTTCTCATGAGGTATTTTCCTTGTTCCTAGCATGCAGTGCATTAGAGACTGGCAATAGAAGTTGCATAAAACAAGAATGTTTAATGGTATTTTAAGTTGATTATATTTTTAGTATTCTTTCGGCAGAAAGTCCTGCAATTTAATTAACTAATTGTGCTGCATGACAAAATTTTATTCACTTTAAACCTCTTTTGCTCCTTGTATTAACATAGTCTATAAATATTCCCCTCCTAAGAACATTCTTCGTAACATTTGCCATGGTATAAACCTCAGCCCCCTCCTCCCAAGGAGTTCTAAATTTATCTAGTTTATCCTGGCATGGAAGCAGATACATACAATTACTGACAAGACAACCACTATCAAACCCAACTGTTGTTACCCAGACTGAAATTCTTCCAAAAATTAATTATTTAAAATAATCCAAACGGTGCAAATATCCAAAGATCAGACAGATCTATAAAACTTGCCTGTAGCAAAATCATGCAATTAGAATCATGCTCATAAGTGTTGCAGTCTTAAAACATTAATGGAAGGAGTTATTAAAATTGTATTTGATTTGCATTATTACAACACTGAATGCACTATGGAAAACTGAGTCCATGAGTGAGGTGCAGCACAAACCAGAGTCTTATTATCTGAGTTGGAACTTTAAAATAGACTGTGCTTTACAGTTCTGCCTGAATTTTCTTTAGTTTTATTGCTCTTGTAAATTGATAAGGATTCCTGGTTTTATATTAGAAATAGAAAATGAGGAGGAGGATAAGAAAATAGTTGTAGATAAAGACTCAGAAAAGCAATTTGAGAAAAAAACAATCCTTCCCAAAGTAAGTAATTTTTATCAGAAATGAGATGTGTTGTTGTGATCATAAGTGCCATCAGAAGCCCCAAGAATTGCAGGGTTTCTGTAGACAACCTAGGGAAAAGTTTCCCCAAATGTGGAAGCAATTATAAAGAAATTCATGACTCACAGTAAGAATTTCTGGTTTTATTTCCATTACAAATAGACTGCAATTTGTGCATCTCTGTCTGACATCTTTTTATTGGGCACTTACCCTCCCTGACATGTTTATAAAATTACCTGCTTCATTAGTGGGACATCACCAGCAAATCTGATGCACAAATATTGCCTTTAATCCAGCAGGAAACAGAGTTTGCTAAAGTCAATGGAATAACTTCAATCAATTCCAACAGAATTAGAAATAAACCTGTGAGGGTTAAAAAAGATATATATATATATATAACCACTATTACAAAGTGTAAGAAGGAATACAGGGAATTTTCTTTGCAACTGAGATATTTTTAGGTTTTTTATTCTTTAGAATCCCTGTACAGGCACGTCCCTCGTGCACAGTTGTCAAAAATAGTGTTTAGGCATTTAGACTCAAGTTGATCTAATCCAGTACAGAAGTGTGCTCTAAATTTTTCAGGGCAGTGAAAATGTGAAAAAATGGTATCTTCATGTTCAAAAGCTCCATTTCATTCAGAAGAACAGTGCCAATAAATTAAATAAATGAGATTATTTCTATTAAAAATAGAAATAGTGTCTTGTAGAAAAAATACTCCTTCTTCTGAACTTAAACTATGTTTTAAAATTCAGTATTCAGATCCTTAGCAGGTGTAAATCATCACAGAAATTATGCTGTTACACTTTACATGATATTACCAAATTGTCTTGCTGGTAATTAAGAATATCCTCTATGGAATAAGGACCAATGACAGGAGAAAGTATAAGTTGATATTGTCTCAGCACGCCTAAGTGGTAGACAGAAATATTCATGTGCATAATCTTGCACCTTCCCTACATGATACCCAGTGGGCTGAAGTAATAGTGTACAGAATTATCTTGGAAAAGGCAATTCTCAGCAGAAACTAAAAAATCTTATGAGTTGTCTGTGATTCTCATAAGTATACATGGCAAAAATTAAGATAAAACTAACAGGCATGCTCTTGGAAAATGTTTCTTTAAACTTTCAGCATATTATACTTAAATGTTTTCCAAGCTCAAATTTTCTGTATTTTATTCCAAGAAAATCAATATCCCTTTTTCTATTTCTTTTCATGGGTCTATCATGTCTATAATGTACAGCACAGGGAAACCAATGCCATTCCTATTACTCAGGAAGCTGCTCTGATCAAAGATGAAATTTCTGAATTTCTGGTGTAAATTTCGGGGGAAAGGCCTGAATTCAACAGAGGCTTCCATGAAGAGCCCAACAGCCACTCTGTCTTCTACAGCACAGCTCCTCTAACTCACCAACAGAGAGTCTTTTCCAGAATCAAACTTTTCTTTAAAATGCAAATGCTCTCCTTCCTCATATTAAAAAGTGATTCTCATGAAAAGCATTTTCTTCTGATTCTCATAGAAATTATTGTCAACAGCTCCCTTAAGGAGATGTCCACTAAGAGCAGCAGAGGCTCAGGGCTGGCATTTCAGGTGCTCATGAAACATGCTCTGACCTATGTGTTCAGCTCATGGCTCTCCCCAGTACGCTTTGGGCTTTAGAAATCACTTTTCTTTAATTCCAGCTAAGTTACTGTGAGGATACAAGGTCTAAATTCCATGGAACATGATGTTACATCCATGGAACATCAGCATACAGCTGATGACCAAGTCCCTGTTTTCTCATTTTTGGATAAAAAGGTCAATATGGGTTTCATTATCCCCAAAAAAATTGAAAATAGTCAAATGAGACAGGGAAAAAATACAATGTATAGTGGTGAATGATGCTTGGATGCATGTGTTTAAAATGTCCTGTAAGTGCAGAGTAACCAGAATCATGATGTCATAAACATATGACATTAAAAGGCCAAACATATTAAGACCAAAAAATATTCTGTATAGATTACTAGTGACCATCCTTATGGCAGATACTGAGGGATATTCTAGATTCTAGCAGGAATCAAGAAAGAATTAGGCATATATGGATATATAGGAGTAGTTTTTGATCTCACATAAAATGTAGAAAGCATCAAATATTAGAGGTCCCCTGAGCAAGAGCTATTATCTCAGCATCAACTGCAAACACATTACCATCGGAAGGCTTACTCCAAGGTATGAAAAAAATCCACTAACAGCAGGAAATAGAAACGTTTGAAAGCTCCTCTGGAAGCCCTCAGAACCAAACCAGGATGCCTCTGTTCAAGGCAGGCTCCAGCAGCATGGTCCCTCCAGGAGCTCTGATCAGGCACTTCCCTGATCCTCATGTCTGCACACTCCAAGCAGGGACGTGCTGAATATTAGCATCTTTCTGAAGCTGCTTAATGTGTGAGGCTCTTGTTTAACCTCTTGGCATCCTGTCTGCACGTGGAATGCGGAGAAGTGTGGTTTTTATCCTTATTAATATAGAACTGACAAGTAAAGCATCACCTGTTGTAATGCAGGACGAATTTTGTACAGAGGGAAAATTCTGTGTCCTGCCCACTAAATGACAGGCACAAGCAGCTCCCTCTGTACATGTGATCACATCCCACTTTGTGCACATTGGAGCTTTTCAAACCTCCAGAGTTTTGTGTTTAGCAAAGCAGATGTGCAAATGGAGATCAGGGTGACCTCCCCTCTGAGAAGCAGGCCTTTGACACACATTACTCCCCTGCTGACAGCACCAGAAGTGTGGATCAGTTGGCATTTCACACCTGCAACTAATGTAGAAGTTGTAACAATATGAGTGAGCATTAGGGAGAGAAGGAATCCTTTGGACATAAACCAGCTATATTTAACAGGAAAGGCGCAAATCCACATTATGACTCAGGATATGTATTAGCTGCAGCCCTTCTATAACCTAGAAAGAAAGAATTATATCCAAGGGAACTTACCTCAAAGAGTTTCTCTTTCCTCAGGCAGAAGTGATGATTAGGCTAAAACTGGCCATTTGTTTTATCTGTGGGTCGGGAATAGACAATTTAGTCCTTGCAGCTTCAGCTATCTTGGCTCAAGATCCTGACCTACAATAAATACCTCTCCAATCAATAGAGCACTGAACTTGGAGCACAGCCAAGGACCTTTCCTGGCAACTTTGGCCTGGACTGAGCTGACCTGGTAAATCTGCAGCGTTTGGGGAGAGATCTCACTGAGGAGCCTGAGTTCTCCAAGTCTTCCAAGCCTTGGGAAATCTGTGCCTCCAGCTAGGCTGCTGGGGACAGGAATTACAACAGCTTTTCACATGCTATTTTCTTGGTGACAGATGCTCTGCTCTGCTCCTTGGGCTGTTTGGACCTTCCTGATGCTGCAGCACGTATCCTACAACACTCATCACTGCTCAGGGCTCTCTTCACTGAAGCAGGTCTATCAATTGCAGAGCATTTGGGGTAGGATGTATTTGCTCCCCCATTTAGGAGTAGCAAATCTTGTTGGGTGGGTAGGATTCTACCACCTTCCTTAGTGCCAGCATGGTCTGGGAGCTCACCTCTGGCTGAGTTCTGGAGGTTTCTTTGGCAGTGTCTGAAGGTGGCTGCCCTGATCCCTCCCTACAGCCTGATGCTTTCTGCCTTTCTTCCTGCCTGAGAGACGTCACAGCCGTGAATGAGCAGCTTCAGCTCCTCCTGCCAGGCTGGGGACACAGCAGCACATCTCTCCTTGAAAAATCAGGGTGCAACCCCCACCAAAAGGGGCCCCTGGGCAGTTACGTGACATTTCCTTGGGAAAGGAAACCGGTTTGTCACCTCTTGCTTAACGGTGTCACCTCAAGGCAGAGCTGAGGAGCACCTATGGGCACCAGAGATAAGGTTGCATTAGTAACACTATATTCATCTTGTTCTGAAGATCATGGAATCATAGGAAAGCTTGGGTTGAAAAAGACCTTCAAGATCACCTAGTTCCAAGACATTCTATTTTCCAGGCTCAAAATGTGATACAACATTAAAAATGTGGTGAGAGTCTCACTTACATAAATGTTAATTTATAGATTGTCCTACCAAAGAAAGTAAAGCATCTCTCCAAACTCGTCTTCCTTTCTCTTAGAAGATAGAACAGCTCCAAAGTAGATGAGAGCTGTCACCATCCATGACCTCTTGGGCTGAGAATTGTATGAAAACATAGAAAAGGTGTTCTTAATGCAGAATGACAAACTACAGATGAAATACGTGTGAATACTTTTGTGTAAGGTGATTGTATGTATGTACTCTGAAAAATGTATTTTAAATGTAGCTGAGAATAGTAGTGCACACAATTCAAAGTTACCAGGAATATTAAAACAGGTGGGAAGGGCATAGAAGAGACAAAGGAAATTGTAGATAAAGACAGGAAAAAGGGAAAGATGATAGATATGGAGACAGCTAAGAGGATGACAGGTGTGACAGGCAGGATGAGGTAGGACAACCCCAATTGGTTCATTAGATGGAAAAAAGCCTCTCTGGCATTGTACCTTTAGTTTGTTTTTCCACAGTGGTGTTACAGTTCTTTTTCTACTGCTGCTGCAAATGCAGCACTGAAGTTCTCCTGATTAGTTTTTCCCCCCTGTGTAAGATGTCCTTTATGCTGTGATGAGATCATTTGTGTATTAGTTCATTTTAATCTTTTCAGAAGGAATCCAGGAACTGCGATGAGGTCATGACTGCAGTAATGTCTAAAAGGATGGTTTTATAGAGGAGGGGAGGAATATTCCTCTCATTTAGCAAAACTGTAACAGAATTTGTGGCTCTCAAGTGTGTTGGAAGAGTTAAGGTTTGGGATTTTTTCTGTTGCATGTGTTTGCAAAGGACAGCCTGCTTCATACTCTTGTTTGTCCCTAAGTATTGCATAAATCTAGTAAAGTTTGCAGACAAAGCACCCTGTTGGAACTCCACCTGAATAATCCTCTAACATCATCCCAACCCATGGCACCTCCAAGTTTTACAGTCAAGAGCAGGGTAAAAAAACCCAGACTCCTCTGATGGCCTGAGTGTCCTCACATCAGACCTTCTGTACCATTGAGAAGGCAGATGCCTCACTGAGAGCATCCTTGCTCCCATCTCAAGGAGAAAAATCCTTGGGGCATGCCCCAGGGCCATGGTATCACTGTTTAATATGACATATTTGTGCCTCATGGGTCAAGAGAGCAATGTCAGGCATGAATTTGGACCGTGACATTTCAGGAAACGACCCAAAAATAAAAGTGCCAAAATTTCACTGTTACTCTGATTTTCACCTCCAGTCTTTTCCACTCTCTGTGGGCGTGACAAGACTTAATGATATAATTCTGAAAGGTCTCTGGATGGATTTAGTACTGGAAAGAGACATGTAGACAGGTGGAATCACGTGCCTTGCTTTGCCATGGCCAAGGTATTATATTTTAATGTGTTCTAATGAATTTTAAAATTATTCCCCAGCATGCATTGGTCAGAGGGGCTATCCTGAGTGTGCCTGGATATCTTCCAGGATATCTTCCTGGATCCTTCAGATCATTCCCTCTGGATCTGTTGGATCAACACCAGAGTGGTGATAACAAATACAGTGCTGCTTTAACTGCTTTCCCCCTCTTTGCTAAATGGATTTGTGCATACCAAGAGTTACGCTGCTCCTCTTTTAGCAACTTCAGGGCATTAGTCATGTGCTCAAAACCAGTTCCCCTCTTATATCTAGAGACCAAATGTCTTGGATGATCCATGGGACGCAGAAGACGCCACAGGCTTAGTTTTGCTCCAGGGGTTTGAGAGATTTAGTTACCCAGAGAGGAGTGGGAGATTAATGGTGCTCGTTGATGGTGACAGGGACCTGTGTGCTCCAAATCCCATCACAAGCAGAGAAGAACCCACCTCTGCACACTACTAATATGCATAACTATGGAAAGCCTTTTAAATAAAAAAGACTAATTAATAATGCTTAGTGGTCTAGGTGTCTAAGTATGAATTGTCAGGGATTTCTGCAGGCTCAGGGAGGTGGGGAAATGGGTTAACATTGCATTGTTTCAAATTACAGGGTTTTAGATTGTTTCAAATGAGAAGCAGAGAGGGTTTCCACGCCAGATTTGAGACGTTTGTTCTCTTTTATTTGTACTCAAATTTCGGCTTCAGCTCACATTGTCATTCTACCCAGGCTGCTTCCCAGACCAGCTAATTTGTCTACCTGTGTTCCATTTTAGGCCTTGGTTTTAATTTGAGAATGATTCCTGCTAATACCAAAGAGTGGATAGGACATCCATTAAAAGTCTACACAGCAATTGAAATGGAAAATTCCAAAAGAAACCCTATTAGAGTTTTTCTCCATCAAATCAACATTACAGACTTCTTATGCATTTCTTAATTAGACATTGATATTAACTGGACTGTTGCATGATTTAAATCTAGTTCTTAATCTCAGCTATTCTATGCTGCTGTAGTTTTTATGACATCCAACTAGCGACTGCTTTATGCATTAATCTATCTGGAAAACCACCTTCACATTTTTTTTGTCTTTTTTTAGAAGAATAAAGGCCCCAAGAAGGAAATGAAAGCTTTTGGGTTCAGCCATTAGTAATTTTCTGCTTAGTATTTGAAAAATTGCTTATTTTAATTGCTTCATAGAAGAAAAAGATATCAAAGCTAACGTTCTTTCTCTCCAAACTTTGTAATTATTTCTCTCAGACTCTTATTTGAAATGCCTTGAAAGGATTTTCATTGAAATGTAGATTTCTTCTCTTTCAAAAGTACTTTTATTCCCCTGTGCTTCTTTCCCTTTTTTTTTTTTTTTCCTATTGACTTCCTCTCTAGATTTAGAGCAAAAACATAGTCTCCAATGTCTGGACACTGCAGCATGTGTCACACAGATGTCCCCAAAGTGACATCTTCTTTAAACCTAACCTTCCCATGGCCTATAGACTGTGCTGACAATTTGCCTTAGGTCTTAGTCTGGTACCCTTGGGCTTCCTCCAGGGATAGCAAAGAAAAGTCATGGGTATTATAGGGGTTTGCTCTATCTACTCATTCTGAAAAGTATTGTGTGATTTGCTAATTAATATCACCACCAAAATTAGGAATCTAATGGAAAAATTCTGTAAATATGAATCAGGGTGTCAGTGAGCTGAAAGAAAGGCAGAGGTAAGCCTTGTACAGTTTTGGGTTCTGTTTCCAGCAGTGTAAATCCTGAATATCCTAATCCAGAAGGGAATTTACTAACCAAACCCTGTAGTTAATTCTGCATTGTATTTAAATGTCAGTAGCACAAATCCTCAGGATCATGTTGGCCTCCACAGTAATCCTTGATACCAATACAGCAATAGTAGCAAGAAGTTCTTTATTTCACCTATACATTTTCAGAGAGCATTATTTACTAATAGATTATGATCTGGTCAAAGTGATCTATACATTCATTACATCTGGAGTGGGCTTTCATAACTCACAGGACCTAAGAATGAGGCAAAACTCACATTTGTTTATAGTGCTGCAGTTCTGCTCAGCAAGAAAAGGTGCAGAGAAAACACTGTCCTAAGCACTTGTGGTCTGCTCTGAGTCCCAGGTGATTTCTCATGCCAGCTCACAAATATCTTTAAGAGCCTCAGAAGAGTGGGGACGTGGCTGCCCCAAAGCCACCTCAAAATGCAGCTGTTCCTTTGCAAATCAGTCACCCCACAAGCCTCGTGCAGTCATGGCTGAGGTTATCTCCCAGGGGAAATCTGCCCAGTGGAACAAAACATTTTGAGAATAGAAGATGGAAATGAAGCTAAAGCATTCTCAATATCAGATTTTGCACACATTTTTTTGCAATAACACAGAGGGAAGAAAGAGAATAAGAAAATGAGTTAGAGGGAGATGGAGAGAGAGATGGTCTATTAAGCAAAGCTACATTTTTACTCTCTGAATTTACAGTCCTGATAGACATCTTTTTTCAAAATTACTCATTTTTTATATTCAGATACTACAGCTTTCAGTACTAGGTCCTAGATTTGTCTGGACAGATTACCCTCTTATTTCCACAGTGAAACTTAATTACCCTTTTTATGTCTTCAGATACTGCCAGTTATTTCCTGAACTGTTTCTGGGGACAGAGAGCAGCTGATGGGTCAGTCAGTAAAGTAAATACTGTGCATCCCTACTGTTTTTAAGGAAAAGCCCTTTGGCCCCAGGACTTTTTAGAATATTTTGAGGGCTAGTACATATAATTTGCTCAGATCTACTTTTCTGAGCTTTTTTTTCCTTTTTGTGACTAGGCAGAGACTCATTATTTTCTCACCACCTTTCTGTGTATTACTTGGAAGCATCTAAATGTGACTAACTCACCTGGAATCCATAGAGGGATATTTGAATGCGTCATCTCTGAGACAAGAATAACTCCTCCTGAAATCCAGGGTGGAATTGACTGCATGGTTTCAAACACCCCTTCCTGTACCCCTGCTGTTGCAGCAAGAAGGAATGCATCCGAGTGCTTAGAGCCCAAATGAATAAATAAACTGGTTCAAAGCAATGGCAGGAGCACAGAGGGGTGTGGAAGTTGCTGGTATTGAGTGGTTACTGGATTTTAGGGACACTCCAGGTTTTATCTGTAAAGAAACCTAAAACACATGATGCACTATCACTTCATTCTGTCTGAGCAGAACTAACACAGAGCAGTCAACATGAAAATGTCACCTAAGATAACCCAGGACCTGCAAGTACTGAACAGAAAATTATAATGAGTATCCATTCAGACTTTGAGAGTTATTTTTTTAGCTTTTTTCTTTTTTTTTAAAGTCTCAGTTGTTCAAATTAGAAAGTAAAGAAGTGTTACAACTAATTAAAATATAAATTGGCTAGAGAAAATCACCCAAATCATCAGGAAGTAGAGAGAGACCACAACTGGGCATGTGTTATAGAATCCTTTTTGAATCAAATGCTAAATCCTAAAGGGCTGACCTGGCAAAATAACCTTAATAAATAAATAGAGCAGGTGTTGCTGTGGTACCCAGGTATGCTTTACTGGGTTGAACAAGTAGTGGTCAAATGTAGTTTAACTATGCTGGGATGAACAACAGAATTTGTATGGACTTTACATATTGCATACACCCCGAATTAAACAAAATTTCTCTTACCCTGGCACAGTATTCACACTGCAGTCACATCTCTGCATGGAAGTTCCTTCTTCCAAGTCCAACTTGTGGCCCCAGCCTGAAAGCAGGAACCAGGATGGTTCAGTATCACTGAGTCTGTCATACCAAAACCAGAAATTAAGATGTCACTGAGGTATAAAACACAAGTTTCTCTGTCACACCCAACCTACATTTTCTCCAGATGAGCTCATCATACTCAGTTTCCACTATCCTCAGAGAACAGATAATCTGTTTCCTATAAATACAATAAAGAGTGCTTCAAATGACATGACACTTTTTCAATTCATCATTTCGGTGATTCAAAATAAGTGTGAAGGGAAAAGATGCTGAAAGCAACAAGCAGCAGGAGCCCAGGACTGAGGAGCTCAGGAGGCTGAGTCCCCCTTTTTGCTGGATTTTGCTGGATTCTCCCATCTCAGACCTGTCACCTGAACCTTCAGCCTGGGTGCATTTACCTGCCCCCACAGGGTCCTGCAGCCCCATGTGCTGCACAATAAACTGGGTCCTGATCTCATCTCTGCCCTCACTCCCTGCAACTGGAAAAAGAGTGATAAAAAATAATAATAAGCCCAGAATAATTATGTATTGTCTTTGTAGTGAAGGCTATGCCTCTCCTGCCTTGAGCATTGAGAGCTCTCCACTGGGAGAAGTCCCATTTAAAAAAATCTCCCTGGCATAAAAATGAATCGGATCCTGTTACATGAATGGCCTGTGTTTACTATTCTTTTCACTTACCTTCTAGTCGTTCATTTTCTGAGCTGACTTGTGCCTCTTCCTCTGCTGTCAGCAGGAATTGGGTAACAAGAACTTGCTGGAAATTGAGTGGTAAACAAATAAACAAACACAGAAAAGGACCTGCTGACTTGGCAGATGCACTATTACAACCATGATGTAAAACTATCAAACAACAAATGCAACTTCTGAATGTCTCATGACTCACATCACAAACAGAGAGGGGGGAAACTGAAAGAGGATTTTAATCAGTGATAATGAATTTGGAACAACGCTGGATTTTCAGATCATAGGAAAATCAGGAAAAGTCTGGGTTGAATTCTTGGTCTGAATCAAATATTCTTCTTCCTGTAGCCATCAATCCCTACATCCATTATCTGTAAAAAGGCAGCACTTGGACTACCCCAAGAGCAACGATCACTCTACTATAACCAAGAAAATCAGTCAGCATCTTTGCTCTAGGGAAAGGAAAATATTTGGACACTTCAGGAGTACTCATTTCTCCTCCCAAGAGCCCCAAACCTCTAAGTGTGTTACCAGGGCTCCTTGCTTCATCTGTTTCAATTTTGAAGCTCTTGGAAAAGGTAACAGTTCACAACTGCTGCAATGGTCTTGCCCCAGGGAGATGGACAAAGCAGCAGGGCAGAGGCAGACACACCACAAGGAACCTAACGGATGTTTTCTTGGGAAAAAGGGGAGATTAATTAAAGGGGAAAATCTGCTGGTCATTAAGTGTCCTGGAGCAACTATTGTAACACTGAAGCAGTGAGTTTCTGTGTGGCTTTAAGACATCTGCCCTGAGGAAACATTTGCAATTGAAACTGTGTCCTCTTTTTCCCAAGTCTCGGATTCCCATGGGCCAGCAGTTGCCTTGTTAAATGAAATGCTTCTTTAGGGAGACTGGCTGGCCCCAGGGATTGGTAATGCAATATAGAGCCTTTCATCTCTCACCCATGAACCCAAGTCAAACAGAGTTTGGTAAATGGCCAATAACCCCTACCATTCCAGGGCTGTTTGGTGACCTGTGCGAAATGAGGAGGGTCATCTCTGTGTCTGTTTACTAGAAGGCAAGTGTCAACTTCACCATAAAAAAGGACACAGTTACTTCTCATTATCACCCAATTTAACATTCTGAAGACAAGAGAATGAGCCTGGAAAACTCAGCCATCTTCTGACTCAACCATGGCGGTCCCAGTACATCAGGGCTTGAAGAACATTAATGAGGACAGTTGCATTGTAGCAAACCGGGCTGTGCCTCTCCTGCCAACAAGAAATCCAAGTCTGAGCTACTCTCAGCTGCATGTGATTACAGTCCTTCCCAGATCCACAGAGAAATCCACAGGACTCAGCCCAGTTTTTGGGTGCATCGGGCACTAAAGCACAACCATGAAGTTACAGAATGCTGCAGGCTTCCACAAATCTGCATTTATGGTCTTAAATAGGCACAGGCAACTTGCACAGGGACCCAGAATCCAGCACTGAGAGAGTTAATGTGCTGAGAAGCCCTGCACTGAAAGGCTCTGTTCCCTCACCCATGGTGAATATAGTGTTCTGGTTACCAAAATAGATGTATTTGGAAGGGTTGAAGGCCAGAAGCTCACTGCAGTACCCACTCTTGCCCTATGCACTGCTCATTTTAAGGTCAGACCTTTAGCATCAGGAATCTGTTAGAAGAAAGAGGAATCGCTTTAAAAGTTGTTGCCACTCTGGGGATTACCCTGGAAGGTCTGAGAGGGTAAAGGAAAGGGCAGGGGCAGATAAACACTTGGCCACATGAAAAATCAGCTGCCCCTAAATTTCAATACATCTGCATAAACCTTCCAAAACTGCAGCCAGCTTGTTCTTCCTCACAGTGCTCCCAGTCACCAGTCTCATTTTGCAGCCCTTCTCATGCCACAGCAATGCTAACTCTGTCGTTGTCAGCTGAGTTACTGTTTAATCCCTCCTATCTTGATTAATTGCATTAAATTGGTATACCTATGTTAATTAAACAGAAGATGGCAGAGGCAGCTTTTACTTCTTGTTCTTTTGTGTAGATCATTTCCCAGGGCTTCACAGGTTGTGGAAAAATAACAATACAGACACACCACACATCATATTTCAGCACAGCTGATAAAGCTATTTCACTCATACAGTGGTCCATGATTCTTTTTGCATATCACAGCACAGGTTTAATTACCACGCTGCTGCTGCATGGCAGCTCTTCTCGCTTTTCCTTTTTTTTATTTGTATTATTTGCAAGTCATAATCATGTTTTCCTGTCATCCCCGAGCAATGTGCATGCGTGCGTACAGGCAAATGCCAAGCTTGGAAAGGAAATTTGATGCGTGTCCATGAATTAGAGTTTTCAAACTTTGGCTGAAGATTAGTACATGTAAACATAGCTCTGCCCCCTTCATCTTGGATAATTGGTCACAAATGCTACTTGACACTTCTCAAATCAGACACTTTACATACTTCTGAGCATAGCTGAACTTTTTTGGCAGGAATTAATTTGCTTTGCAACTTAGCTGCTCATTCCTGGCCCAATCCCTGCTGCAGTGATTTCAGGGCAATGTTCTGCCCGTGTGAGGAGCACAGAGGCAGGACCGGATCTGTTTGCTAGCGCCGACGAGCCCGGCTTTGTTGAGTCCCTCAGAAAAACAATTACTGCAGCTAATGTTCTGCCCTTTGCCAGCCTTGATTAACACTGGGATTTTTACCTTCAGGCCCCTCTTTCTATTCCAATGACTGAGCAAGTTATAATGCATCAGGGGACATCTCAAAAGAACGGAGAAGGCGATGTAGCATCACCAGAAAATGCAACTTTTGACACACCAAGACCCTCCCACAGCTTTACCAGCTTTATGGGAGATGGTCACAGACACCATCCAAGGAAACTCTCTCACTTTTTTTCCTGCCCCCTCCTGCAAACAGGGCACTCTCCAGCAGAGAAGGGAAATCCATTTCTGGAGTAGTGATGGAGTTTGAAGCAGGCACAGAATTCCGTGCTATTAAAGAGCCCCCTGTTTGCTCTCACAGTTCAGGGTGTTTACTCACCCTGCACCAGCACTGAGAGAGCTGAGCAGACCATATGCTCACTTAGAAGGGCTGCCAGGTCTCAGGGAGCATTGCTGTGCCTATTCTAGCAGGGGTTTGGGGCAAGAACACATTCCATAATGGATTTCACTAGGAATATTGTATTTTATTTGGTGACTTATTTCTGTCCAGTGTCTGGACTAAATGGCAGATTATAAGCATTTCCATGTAGATCTATGAATAACCAGTGGAAAATCTCATTTGCCCTTTATTCAGTGGGATGTTGATAAGCTGCAGCATATTAAAAATATTTGTCAGTTTGTTCTTCTCAGCTATCAAGTGGGGTATGTGCCAGCATGCCCTCATCACATTGGCTGCTTCACCCAGAAAATGGAGAGAAAATGATGAAAAAATGTCAGTTCTAGAAGAGGGTGACCATTTGCATGAGTTATTTTAGGATTATTGCCTTGCTTCTAACTAAAACTTAAATCTGTAAATTAGATTGAGCTCCTACCTGCAGAAGCAAAGGGTGGAACTTTGTGCTGTGCTTCAGGTGTAGAGAGAAGGAAATCCCTGGTGGTGCACTCGTGTTTCCTTGGTTCTCAGGGCTTCCTGCAGCTCAAAGCACTGATGAGGAGTAGCCAAGACAGAAACAGTCCCCACCTCTGGCCTCTGGTGCTTGTGCCATGAGCAAGAGCTGAGCCCAGGGCCAGGGAACCAGCTGCATCAGCCACCTCCCTGAGGGCTTGGTCCCCCTGCTTTCCAATCACAGTCTTGTGATGGTTCATCCCTAGAAAAGAAGGGTAGCTCCTGTTACCAGAAATATGGCAGATTCACTGTGCCCCAGAATTTGCCACGGAATAATTCAAAAAAAGACATGGCATGTTAGTATGTCTTGAGTTTTTCTAGATTCATACTATGAAATAAACAAATTGAGATGTATTTTGCTTCCTTCTGTTGAACTCTGGTGTTTGAATCATTGTGGGAGTGGTGGGTATGATATTTCTAGGTGAACAAGGCAACAATTGGCCAAGAGATACAGCACAGCTCTAAAGTCTGAACTAAGGAGGATGCTTGGTTTCCATTACTATTATCTATCACTATAAATTTAGCTTTCAGGTCCTAGACATTTTAAAATAACATGTCTAGTGTTGGAATAGGAGACTATCAGAAAAAGTGAATTACAGGTTACAGGCTTCCAGGATTTGCAGTAAAAGAACTATTACCGTAATTACACCTGTGGAGTACTCATTTATGTTGTTATTAGGGGAAAGGGATGGGAGAATTAGGATGTGTGGAAAGAAAACATTGCAGAAGGGGAGCTAAATAGTTTAGCTGGGACAAAGAACTGTGATGGCTCCTGGTCATACTTGTGTTTTCAGCACATGAAATCACCATGTGCATGTGGACCTGAAATGTCCAGGAATTTAGGTGAAACCACTATAGATCACCAATATCTGGTACAAATGGAAACAAACCTCAGCTCCTAGATTGGGAGCTGCTGCCTCTTTGTACCATTGAACACCTCCATGGTCTCTGCTGGGTGCAAATGGGGATTGACCAAGCGACTCCATGAGCTCCATTCTTCAGAGACAAAAGTCCTTCCCCATCCTCAAAGAAGATCAAACCCAGATTCTTGAACATTTGAAATTAGACTAGAATAAGGAAAAACAAAATCTTTCTTTTCAGGGGAGAGGTGAATCTCCATTTTGTCTCCTTATTTTGTCAGGGCTGAGTGGCCATTATTGGTCCATAGGCACTTGCTGGTGTAAATCCACTGTGTCACCTCCTGGATATCATTACTTAAAGTCAGCAAACTTGTGCTTCAGTGGCCGAAGATTTGCTTGCTTAATGCCTGGTTTCATCAACAAATTCAGGCTGGCAATGACATCCTACTTGTCTGAGCTAATATACAGCCTTGCACTGGGCTTGTTTCCCTTCCCATTCAAACTCATGGCTCAGTGGTAGTGTCTACCAAAAACCAACATTACAGCTGAAGAGAATCAAGTGATGGATGAGCATGAGGTTTGCATGTAGGTAATTAGAAGTCCGGCTGGGTAGATCACATTATTTAATGTATCATCATTATGTTTGTATTTAAAAAGCATTTAAAATGTATTATTTCTTCTATTACTCCATCTCTTCAGTGCTCTGATGCCAGGGAAGAATCATGCTGTGTTTTTTGGTAGAGATTTGTTTTCTAAAACATGATGGAACCATGTGGATCATTGCTGTAATAAGTAAGTTGTCCCTACTTGAGGAAACTCTTGTGTCAAGAGTAAAATCCTCATTTGGCTGTGCTGCAAGAAGCAGGATGATATTTAATTATGACAGCTGAAACTCATCTCCAAGTGCAGACAATATTGATTTGTTCTAATATAGAAAAGGTGGAATTAAAAAGCTGGTTTATTTAGAAATTTACGTATTCCTAAAAGTGTCTGTTCAGCTCATTTTTAAATTTGATTTCTTATCCCAGGTGAATTACACTGCATTTCTGAATCTCAAGAACTGCCTGTGCCTGATAATAGCTGATCGAAGTACCAGCATAATGTAGTTGTTTTGATTGTAAGATTTTTGTTTGCTGCTTTATTGGACAAAGGTGTTTGCAAAAGAGAGGTGAAGAGCACCAGATATGGAATTACAGCCCACAGTTGGTGCATGAGACTTAATATTAGGATAGGACCACGGTCTATAAAGTCAGTGGCAAATGATACCAAGCTAGCAGGCAAAATCAATGCCTGGTTCTGAAAAAAAAAAACAGCAAGGAGAATCTGTGCCAGCATCCCAGCATGACAAATGAACTTGGGCAAGTTGAAGATAATCATGATTATTTAATATTCCACAGCTTTACAACTTGATACTCTGTGGACAAAAGATCAGAAGTCTGCTGAATCCAAAGTTTTGAATCTTTGGGTCAATATGCTTCTCATGTCTTCAACATTGTTTAATTTAGGAGGAAACAGTTCTGAGCTAAGATAAGATCTCAGACAAAATTGACGTGGACTCACAACATGGCCTAACATAACAATTTAATCTATCCTGTGCTTCCCCTGAAAGAAAGCTTAATAACTATGGTATGATTTCACCTGCTGCTTCTAACATTTGCTCATTCTTTTTTCCTGAGCAAATTTGGATTATCAGATGGCGAGCAGCTTTGTTCATGGTAGACAAACTTGAATTCATTTAGGATTAATAACAATAGGTTCAATCTTGGATTCAATGGCAGTTCTTAATGAATGGAGTCTTTGGAAGATAAATGTTTGTTTGTGTGAAAAGAGAAATAATTAATTCTCCATTTTTCTGGGTATGAGGTGATTATAGTGCATATCACAAAATGTTTTCCCTGTGTTTCCAGCCCTGGGTATAAGAACTGCAGGAATGTTCCCCAAGCCCCAGCATTGCAGATATGAGCCTTTTTGACCTTGTCATTTCAAAATCTGAAGTTTTGCAATGAATTGTTTGTGTGAGAAAAAAAATGTGTCTCTTACTCACAGTACTCTCAGGTCCTCCTGGAGATCTGATGCAGGGCAGCGAGGAGGGAGGGAGGAAGGTCCACGTCGCTGCGATCCATCAGCAGCCGTGGGTCAGCACAGGGTCACTTGGATGAAGGAATCAAGGCTGCATCTGGATTTTGGCCCAATCCTCACCATTGTCTTAAGACATGGGCATCTTCCAAAATTCCTGTGGGAAATCCCACGTTCTTCACTGCTGTCCCTGTCTCTTGGGAAGCAGCCGGAGCCCACCGTGCCCGGCCAGGAGAGGCTGTGCTGCCCAGCACCCGGTACCCACTGACCTCAGGAGGAATTAACAGGCTTCAGCAAACGTACCCTGCAGGCAATTTTACCCTGCAAAAACATCACCCACATTGCTAGAGTTTAGGACAACAAATTAGAGCTTTTAATATGCACTGGCCGCTTTTTTTTTTTTCACCCCCCCATCCCCACACCACCACCATCCCCCCTCCCAGCCCAGTAACATCCAGTTGCTTAATTCCATTTGAAATCACCCGGGTTAGGCACCTAAATAATCTTGTCCTTCATGCCTGTCAACATCTTGAGGCACCTAACCACCTTTAGAGATGTGGTGTGAAAGCTTGTGAACGATGCAATCGAGGAGGGAAACAAAAGACAAGTATCCCTATTTGCTGCCCAAGAATCCACAAAGAATGCTGCTTCAGCTCTGCTCTGATTTCTAATTAGATTATGAGTGATGTAGGACTCTGAAGCCAAGCTGGAGTTTGTGCTAGCACTTTGCATGTATGAATGACAAAGGGACACCACTTTCATATTGATTTAAGCAAGCCAGTGGAAGAATGTTTAAACATCAAGTGCTTGATGTCCCAGTTTGCCAGAGCACCTGGAAATATCAAATTAATTCCAGGTGTTCTGCCATTAAGACGGGCTTGCTGCTTTTACAACCACACATACAAAATGTGGCTCCCAGTTCCACAAATAAAAACGGAATGGTTTCTGCTCCTAATGCCTCGATAACTCCGACATATTGCAAGTTCTGGAAAGAATTTTAATCTACATAGTTTTTTTTTTTAAATGGGGAGGGGAGCGAGGGGGGAAAGATTTTAAATATGCTGCATACAATTTGTGATGGTCATCTCTAAAATGCAGCTCCATTATCCTTTTCCATTTGGAATGAATGAGGCTAATTAATTTCAGGCCATACTTGATGAGGTCAGCACCATACGAAGGGTGCGTGCTAGACATTGCTAATCTCTTTCAGCTGAGAGTGATGAATTAAAGATGAAGCATTCCTTTGCAGGCCTAATTTAGAATGTATATCAAAAACCTACAGCAAATAATACTATACCCTACAACAAAGGAAAACTTGTTCTCTCAGGCTCCCATGTAGGGTTGATTTTAAAGGCATTTTCATTTCGCTTTGGAATTCCAGCTGTGGATGGGTGAAACAGTTCAGAAAATTCAAGCTTTCTCTCTTTCTATTGCTTTTATGGACAAAAGTAGGCAAGGGGGGGCTAAGGGGAGAGAGAAACTGGTCCGTGTTTGATCCTGTATGTCCTGTGATTCTGACTGTACGCTCGGCATTTAGGAAACCAAGTACCTGTGACGTGACACCCCCCAGGGCCACACTCACATCTTGCTGTTGGGGATTTCTAAGTCTGAGGGGAAAGCAGTCAAGGGTCCCTTTGGTACAGCATCATCCCATGTTGGACGTTGCAGGCAGTTCTGCTGGGTCACTCAACAAGGACAGGAGCTTCCAAGCCCTCACAGAGCTGTCATTCTCCCTAGGGATAAACACCTCCCCATGCAAAAAGGTCCCATCACATCTAGAAGTGCAGATAGCAAAACTGAGTGGAACAAATCACTGCGAAAACAACCAGGTCTGGGAGCAGGACAAATGGCTACACAGCTCCCAAACTTGGCTGGAGTCGAGGCTCAGCCAAGCTTTGCCACCTTTCCCTCAAGGCAAAGCCACCCACAAAGCCCATAAGGGTTTCCCCCGAGCGAGGGGCTGCAGGATTTATCCCTGTGGGCAGCAAGAAGCTGAATTGTCATTTTGGTAAAATATGAAATCGTAACCCAGCCTCAGAAGGAGGCTGCAAACAATAGACCAGCGTCCTCCCCAGCACTTCTCTGCTCAATACCTGGCAGTTCCTTGGAATTCTTGACAGGTTGCTGCAGCGAGTGGAAGTTCCCAACTGGTGGCCATAAGCGGCTGCCGTCTTTGTATCCCAGTAGTCCTCATTAGAACAAAGCTGCTTCGAATTAAATCCAATCTACATGCCGAATCAATCTTTCAACCCTTTGATTGCTTCTGAAAATATTTATACTTCTTAATAATGCACATTTTGTCCCAAAGCCTGTGATTAAACCCAGACAAGGTCCGGAGAAGCCTGAAGTATATGTGGAAGGGGTTATTTTGGACAGGAAAAGAAAGATAAAGACACAGGTTTTTCCTATTGTGAAATCATTAGAGTGTATAAATCTAGCAATTGCAGTTGTATAAGCATCAGAGTGGGGTTGTAATAAATACAGATTGGAGTATTATAGTAACCAAATGGAGTTTATGGATTATGTTCACTAGTTCATATTTCTCAGCTACTACAACCTAACTAGCGTCATGCTGCACTCACCTCTGTTAATATTCCCTATTAATATTCTCTTTACGTGTTTGTGGGGGGAAAAAAAAAAGTTAGGATTCAACTGCTGCTCTGTGTAAAACAAATATGTTTAAAGAATCATGCCCTCCAAAGAAAAAAAATAAACACGGGGATGCTGCAAAGCGACCGTGTTCGAAGGGCACAGGCTGTGGCTGGCTGAAATCGCCCTGTTCTGCTGAAAGTTAATAACTTCCATCTGAGTGGGATCTGCTCCTAATGCAGGGCATTTGCTGTGTGAAAATTGGGGTGTAAAAACGAGGAAAATAACTTCTGCTATCCCTTAACCTGGTGGATTTTTAGGGTGGTAAATAATAAGCTTTGGCTGGAGATGAGAAATGCACAAAGGCTTTGAAAGTGGGCTGTGTGGTAAACAGCGTGTTATTCCCTGCTCAAAAAGCAACACGCATCACAGGTGAGACATGAGGAGATGAAGGGAAGGAAACATTCCTTGGCTAAGAAGTAACCCAGACAGGGCCAGATCCTCCAGAGTGGGGATCTGCCGTCGATTAGGAAGGTGCTGGTGGCTGGGGACGCAGATCAGATAAAGGCTCTGTACCTGTCTCCCTCCCTAAACACAAATGACTGCCCTTGTCTCTAAAAAAAGGGAAAAATTGACTTTGGAAAACACACCATGATAAATCTCCTTGGATAAAGTATGCAGTGTCTGGGGAAGAGGGAAAGAAATCCTAGAAACTAAAATATGTAATGCTTATTTAATATCATTATCATCAGCAGCATCAGATGGCAAATGCAGGTAATATTCTTCAGGAGTGGGCTGATAAATGCTTGTGGTAGTTTTGCTTGTGACAGTTTCCCCTTTCATAAAGGAGAGAAAGAAATATTCTCAGCTAAAATATTATTCATTGACTCTTTCATCACATAGTTCATTATATTAAGTTGTTATTTCCTAAATATGTTAGGGGGTGGTAATATTGTTATACATATATCCTGAGTCATGATGGCTGTTTTGCATTAATGTATGATTTGGATGCTCAGTCTTTAAGGTAGAGAGAAGGGGTGTGTTTATCATGACCATAAATAAGGGGAGAGCAGAGATTGTAAAAAACCTCTCATAAACAGGGATGGATCCAAAATCTAATGACACACATGAAAATCCATTTTGGATCAGACCCCCATCAGAACTCTGTATTATATAACCAGCATTTTCTGAGTATCTTCTATTGTTTGACAGCCCTGATTTCACACTGAACTTGGAGTTCATTTCTGAGCAGAGGCTTTTTGTATAGAAACTTTTAATCATATCTCTTTGTGAACACACACATACCATCGAGGATATTGTCTTATTAAAGAGTTTAAGCCTAAAGGTGTATGCCTACTTTTAAAAGAAATTTTCTGATTGCAGATAACTGCTCAATTTGATTTAGTGTCCAATGATAGTGATGGGGTTGATAACTGAGCATTCATCGGTAATTCATCTTGTGCTAGTAGAAATTTACAGCAAAGCAGTGCTTTCCCAACACTGACAAGTCCTATTAATCTTCTTCAGACACATTTCAATAGGTGTCTCCATCTGTGCCCAACATCTAAACACTCTGGCATCACTGGGGACTTGGAGACACCTTCATTTCAGGTTACACTAGTGAAAATGTGATACTAGATTGTACTCTATTTTTAACCTAATTCTCTCTTTTCATTCAATTAGCCTTTCTTGCCTGCATTTTTCTACTCATGTGTAACATCCTTTTCCCAGGAATAGCTTAAAAATGAGATTTAGTTACTTAAAGAGACAGAATCTGCCAGGGCAAGAGCAACCAAGAGCTTAGTACAGAAAAGCAGAAGAACAAAGCTCAGGGACACAGCATGGAGACCGAATTGCCACTCACCAAACATGTCCCGAGCAGCATTCCCACAATATTCCCCTCCTGATGCACCTCTTGCAGGCACCACAGGGTTAGGACAGGTCTGAAACTAGAACTGAGAACAATTGCAGGATGTTTGGGTGTTGAAATCCCAAAGAGCTCTGTTTGTTCGTGCTGCATGGGGATCCCCACCATCCATCCCCACTTCGCTTTACATATACAACTAATGCATGAACAAACACAGAGCAGACAAATTACAGCAATAACATTTATGGGTGGATTATGTTCCAACTTCCTCACTTATTATTAAAAGCGAGTAAATTGCGAAGCACATGGAAGAGGTAGGGTGCAAATGCAGGCGAATTTCCACTCTGAACCAAATGTTGTTTTTTCACTTTCAAAGCTGCGATGAGTTTGCGAGCAGACGCAGCACAGCTTTAAAGCTTACTCATTCAAAAATGTGTGTTTGGGTTCCTCTTTTTTTTTTTTTTTTTTTTTTTCTCTCCCCTCCTAACTCCATTTACGTTTTGCCTTTCAAAGAGGAGCAGATGCACACCATTTGGGTTTGGGTGGCTCCTACTTGCTCTGAACTTTCTTCTGAAAAGAGCAAACCGTGAGCCGTGCGTCTGCTCCGCGCCTCAGAGGCAGTCTCAAACTTTGTTTCTGGCTTTATGAAGTTCTCTCGTGAGTCGTATTATAGATCTAAATGACCTTATTGTAGGTGGCAAGTTTAAATGTGCCATATTAATAACTTGTTATCCAAGACAAATTAAGTCCTTATGTGTCAAAAGCACTCTGTTCTGGATTACCTACAAGACAAGTATTTATTGAATAAACGTTGGATCCAATTTCATTTTAATGTGACTGACTGTATGCTGCAGCCCCTTAGAACGAGATAAAAACACTCAAACCTACAACTGTGTTGCAACATTACACCTAACTTGTCTATTTCTATTATTGTCTTTTTAACATGGGATCTCAAAAGTGTTTGGGGGGGGTTTAAGGATTTATTATTATTATTGTTGTTATTATTTTTTCTGAAGAGCAAGGAGAGAGATAGAAAAAAAGACTGGCATTCAGCCTAAAGAGAAATCATTGAAACAAATTAATCCTATGCCGTTTAAATTGACATGGTAATCCATCATCAGCAAAGGGAAACTCTGAAAGCAATCTAGAATCTGCAGTGTTCTTTCACTGGCCCTCAGGCACAAAGACAGATAGTAAAAGAGGAAGGGGGGAAAAAATCATAAAAGTTAGCAGCACCTTAGCATAGGGAAGGGCTAGAGAAAGCAGCTTTCACTTTTTCCTGTTTTCAAGCAGCCAGCTCAGAAAGCAGCGCCGATTAACCCTCAGTCACTGCCTGCTAAGGTTTGCTTGTGTGTCAGATCATCTTCAGCTGCTGGGATAGGAGTCATTTCAAATAGTGCAGAGCCCCCGTCCTGTATAAACTCCACCATTGAAAACTCTGCCAAACATCAACTTGGGCATTTCTGCTTACAGAGGGCCTTTTATTAGCCTAAACTTGATCATTCCAAATGGACAATAAATTCTATCTGCAGAGCCCTGCAGAAAATAGCTGTACTATCCTTGGGAGTTTAATAGCCAGGATTTTCATAGAGCTAGCATGAAAAAAACTGGGGGGGTTTATTTGGGTTTGGACTCAGGGTATTTTTTTGTCTATCCCTTGCTTTCTCAGTGGGGCTATCCACCATAATTTATGTTTCCCAAGAGATTTTTCAAACTAGTTTTAAATATCTAAAGTGATGAGACTTTGTGCACCTTTAAAATTTTATTAGACTTACGGTCAGAAGAAAACATAAACCTCTTGGGCCTTGAAAGCCCATTGCAATACAGCTATTATCCCTATAATGTCAACAGAGCTACAAAATTCTCTAGAAATAAACCTTTTAAGAACAGCTTTCCCTGCCTCATGTTTTCTTTTAAGGTCAGTGGTGCATCACTTTTTTGGAAAGCGTTTCCCCTCTCTGGCCAGGTTTAGCAATGTGAAATAGAATGTATATTACTAAATGAATAGGTTTAATTTTAGACACTGAAAAAATAAATAGAAGAAGAGAGCCAGGGCAGGAATAATACCTTTCAGTTAGAAACAGACATAGTAGAAAGAAAAAGTCAGAACTTTAGTGCCAGGGGCAAAGGGGTGAAAGGCTGGCTAATATGAACCATATCCAACATCTGCCCTATTTTAATTTAGCAGGGATAAAGTTTCTTCTTTTTTATTATTAAGAAAACTTTATGTGGCAGAGAAACCCATGAGCTATGTTATCAAAACTGTTTTATTGTCACACTGAAAGTTAGAACTATTAAGAATTGGCAGGGCAAAGAGATAAAAACTCCCCTTCTCTCTCCTTTTATACTCTGTGACAAGCCTGGGCTCGGGTCCTGCTGACTGGGATGTCCTTTTCATGTCTTTATGAAGTACTGCACTTGGGGCTCTAATATAAAGGGGAGGTTAATTGTTCAGGATGGGTCCAAATGATTGATTCTCCAGGTTTAAAAAAAAAAAAAAATTAATAAATAAAAAAATCTGAATATTTAAAAGGAAATCCTGTCGCGGTGGTCGCCCTCGGAGGAGAGCGATGGTGGCGCACAACAAGTGTAAAGAAGGGCTGGGCTGGGGACCTGGATGAGAAACAGCCCAACTTGCCAGGCTGGAACATGATCTCATTCCACCTAAAAGTTTTCCACCTCAATAGTGCAAATTCCACTATAAAATAACAAAGTGTACCAAACCACATGTGAGTAGCTGTAGGAGTAAGAGAGCAAATTGGTTTCTGACAAAAGAAGAATGAATACCTTCGGATAATCTAAAGTTAAAATTTGATTGAAAGCATAACATTCCTCTAAGCATCAATATGCTTAGGATCCAAAATATGGTTATTTTATTACCAGTTAATACTTAGATCAAAGCAAAACACTGTAGCTGGAAGGGACATTCTCTCTGGAAATAAAGTTCCATGTAATTATTTCCTATTAAAAACTAAAACTGGTCTTAGATTCAAAAATTTGGGCTTCCTTACATGTGATATAATGCAAGCTTGTCAAGAGAGAGCAGATGTACCATTTTTCACTCTTTGCTGGTATCTCTTTGCTTTAAAGTTTTCGGTTTAGCTTTAACCCTTTGAAGGTGAAAGATTCTCATCCAATTTACCTCAATCAGACCAGGGGGGTTGTTTTGGATTAAATCAACTCATTTCTTATGTTAAAAAATTAGGATTTGATATGAGCTAACATCATTTTAAATAGAGCCTGCAAATGTAAGGAGGTGAAATCTAAAGAAAATGATATGGCGATGGGTAGGCAGCTGAAAGTTAAATATTAAATTGTAAACAAAGGTTTTACTCTTGGGCAAAACAGCTCATCTTAATTCAGTTCGAGACATGGAGTTTAAAATATGCACTCAAAATACTTCCAAGAAAGCTGCAACCTTTCAGAGGAGAGAGATAAGAATGTATTTTAATTATGAGGTTATAAATATGCGATAGATTTATTTTTTTTTTACCAACTCCTAATGTGCTACGTAACATTGTTCAGATGCAGTTATACATTTATCTGTCTGTCTCTATTCCTGTCCAGGGTTTTGCTTTTATTTTATTCTTTCTCTTTTTTTTTTTTTTTCCCTCCTGATAGCTCAATCTCTATTTATGGCATCGTTGAGACAGGCCCTGGGAAAAAAAAAAGAATCTATCCTTCTGTATTTATAAACCACCACAGAATAAATAGGGAATGGTTCCTTTTTACAGCTGAAGGGCTGGTATTATAAGTAGCAATATGAAATATTTAGACACATTATTTCAAGCTTCCCGGCTGCTTGTGATTCTGCTAATTATTTTTGATCTGTCACTCAGAAATAAAAAAATAAATAAATAAAACTTTAAAGAGTTCATTAGGACTGCAAAAAGGAAGAAGAGTCAGATATAAGGCAGCAATTATAATTTGGTTTTAACATGTTTTTTTCATTTTTTGCTGACTCCTCAGCTACATTGTTTAGTAGAAGGATGGCTACAATATACTTCTACATTAAAGCCTGTTAAATAGGGAAGAAGCTGAGACATTCAGCTGGGATATTGTTTGCTAGCTCAATTAGCATCCCAAGAATTTGAAAGTACAATAAATGTATCTGAAGATCATATCTAAACATACTTACCAAAAAGTACCCACCTCTCTCAGCAGTTCACATATTTCTGCCTTCTAACTGGGAGGGAAAAAGAAAAAAAAAAAAAAAAAGGAAAAAAGGCAGTTCGATGTGTAGGTTAAGACTGGCGTGTGGCAAGGTTTGTGTGAGATACAAAGAAATCTGTATTTCACTCAACAATTTCATTGCTTAAACATATAGTTTAGAAGCATCTTTTCCTTAAACATGTGGTTCAATAACATTTTCTTCAAAGGAACAACTCAGTGTGTTAAAAGATTTAAGAACAAAGAATGTGCTGCAAAATGCAAATTCCTCCAGTGTTACACTGTGTATGCAATTATGTATGTAGGCAGATAGATATAATTTGAGAGTTATTAACTTTCAACATCAATGATGTACCCTGAATCAATACAATGTAACTACCTATTAAAATATAAACCAGGTGTGTTCCCAGGCAAATACAGTCTGAGAAGCTTCTCTTGATTTTTTTTTTTTTTTTCTTTAAAGATTACAGCTCTACTGTGGACAAGAAGCTCAAGAGATTGGTGCTGGTCCTAAAGATGGAGATTGGTTTGCTTTTTGCTGATGGTTCCAGAATGTTTCATTTCCTCCACGTTTAGGGAAAAAAAAAAAATAATTTAAAATATTAAACAATATTGAAATGGCGTGAAGGGGATGAATTGCCTCACAAACATCCGTACATTTATACATCTCCGGATGCATAGGAAAGACAAAAGTTCCCTATTTCCATATTTCCTTTGGCTGAAGGGAGGGAATGAAGGGAGCAGAAATCATTTTAAGCTTTGCCCTCCCGGCGGATCGACCCCTCTTGCAAATCCCTTTCTCCTGGCCGCCCTCCCTCGCTCCCCCGAGCACACAGCCCCGCGCAGTTAACCTTGGAGCGGCGCCGGGCAGGGAAGGGTTAATGAAACCCAGCTCTTTACGACCTCCAGGGTCAGACTCTTCCTATCTGCAATCTAAGGAATTAGGTAAGGAGGTTATAAGATTATAGTGAAAGGAGTTATAGGCCCTCGTAGCCTCACACCTGAACATATTGGGCTAATCCACTGGGATTCTTAAAAATCGCTTCAGCTATGGAAAACTGTTAATTAGGCTGGGTCTGTCCCGAGGTTTCCTGTTGCATTAGAGATCCAGCCGAGCTGCCTGCGCTCCATAGGCTCGCCTGAAACGCTCTTAGTGTGCCTAACTTTCTGTCCCTTCTGCACAGCTGAAATCAGCATCAGCCCCTGATTTCGGGGTTAAAAAAAAGCAAAGCTGGGGGAAAATTCAGCCCGGGAGATGAACAAAAGTCAACCCCCTCCGGTCCCTGAGCCCTGGGTGCCCGGCAGGCTATTTGCAGCTGTTTCTAACTTCAGTGTTTGTTTACAGTAGCAAAATTAGCACTTGGAGGAGAAGTGAAAAGCTGTTTTCACATCAGTTTTACTCCTCGGTTCCTAGCTTGAGATGCCTTTCCTCCCTCCCAGCAATCAGCATCATTTAAAGTGCGGTACAAACTTTCTCTCGCTGCTTTGACTTAGTTCTCTGCAGTCGCATCCTATTTTCTGCTGAAGAAAAATACGCGGAGAGAAGGTAGCACGTGAACACGGGCCAAACATCACGGATTCGAGGCAAAAAAATAATAACCATAATCCCGAGCATCCCCCCAGAACGTATTTCAATGTCGCATGGCAGAGCCCTGCCCTAGTCCCAGCTTTCTGCCCTTTGGCACTCAGATATTTGCTTGTCTCCAGCAAAGTTTTCTTTAATCCGCCGAGACACCCCAGGGCTGTACCTGAGCCACGGCTAAATTGCTCCCTACAACCGATAAAATCCTGCAGCAGCAACTCCCCAACTTCAATACTTAAAGCAAGGGCTGGTTTTAGCCATTTTGTCATTTGCAGAAATGCTGAATTTTTTTTTTTTTTTTAATTTTTTTTCTGTGCCACTTGTGGTCACCCTCGAATGGCAGTAATCTGTAGATTACATATTACGAGCCTTGTCATTACGTGGATAAAATGAGGTGGTTAAACGCTAAAATCCATTTTACTCACCACATTTGCTTGTGGGGAGGGAGGGGGGCGGGAAGGAGAGGGGAGGACAAACTTGTAGGAGAAGGATTTAAACCCCTCGGATGGGAGCTGGATGTGCTGTCAGAGCCCTCTCTGCCTGGTGGCTACACGGGCTGGGCACCCCTCAACTTCACCTCCAAGGCAGGCGCCCGATCACTCCAGCCCTTCTCCCTCGCTCCTGAGCCTTTTGTCCCCATTTTCGTGGTATCTCAGCTTTGCTCCACAGAGGCGACTTTTCTCTGCCTCTCCTGGATTTGCTCTGTAGCATTTCTAGGCTCCTACTCTCCAGCTCTCCCCCCGTTTGCCTCTTTCATCTGTGTCCCTGATCCCTCTCCAGCTGATGCGATTCTTTAGAAATGTGGGTCTTATCCCGTCCCTACCTTTGCCGGCTCTGATTAGATATTATTTTTTCATTGGCTCTGCTACAATGGGTTCCTCCCTTTAATCTCTCGGTATATTTTCCCCCTCCCGGTATAACCAAATCCATGAAATTCACAGCCTCTCTCTTTGACACGACTGGTTCGTCTAATCACTCCATATCGATTTCCCTAACTCTTTTCATCCAGCTGAAGACACATTTTAAAACACTCCAAGCCAGAGTGTG
Source organism: Agelaius tricolor (assembly GCF_023055355.1). Taxonomy (NCBI): domain Eukaryota; kingdom Metazoa; phylum Chordata; class Aves; order Passeriformes; family Icteridae; genus Agelaius; species Agelaius tricolor. Next base: position 4,733,046 of record NW_027269276.1, on the reverse strand, counting down.
CTCTTTGCTTTATACACACTAATAAAATGATTTACCCTTCTCTCTCTGCTCTCCTCACAGGAGAAAATCGTTCAAGTCGCGGCTATTTGTGTGTGATCAGTAAATATTTAGTGTGGCGACATCCTCAGCTCCTCTCCTGATCAATACGCAACCCAACAGGAGGTGGACTATTGTCCGGGTAGTGACTTGCTGAGATCTCCTTTAGATGAATTCTTTGCCCCCCATACCGTCTGTTATGATTTATCCTCGAAGGTGACCAATAAAGAAAAACCGAGTCTTTAAAACCGCCTGTTTCTAACCTGTTTACCGTGCCATTAAAGCACCTAAGCGAGGAATGGCTTATTCATACCCGTCTCCCACATCCCTGGCATGGGCTGACACACGCAGGGCGCTGCTGGAAAACGGGGATCAGAGCGGCCAGAGCGCTGCTCTGCACCCCTGCACCCCTGTTCCCCCTGTTCCCCTGCAGGAAAACCCCGGCCGCTCTCTGCGCTGCGGTGTCACGGCACCGAGAGGGCGATTCCCTGCTCGCACCCACCCTGCAGCACCCTCGGGCACAGCTCAGCCTCAGCCCGTGCCAACGGTGTGCCCAGGGATGGAGGGTGCCCCAGCAACTTCCAGCCCGCCTCCCTCCTCCTCCTCATCGCATCCCGCGGCTCTGCCTGCCCCAGGAGCAGGCTGAGGCAGGGCTGCTGGGGGCTCAGTGCTTGGTCGGTTTGTTTGTTTGTCTGGGGTTTTTTGGTTTGGGGTGGTTGTTTTTTTTGAACGACGTGGAAAAGCTGCAGTGAAGGAAAATAATAATAATAATGATGGAAATGGAGAAGAGCTTTAAAGCCCGTTTCCTGTGGTTAACCATAACGAGAGCTTTCCCAGAGTGATAAAATGGGCAGCAGGAGAAGTTCGCGTGTGTGTGTGCGTGTGCTTTATCCTGATCTGCTCTTTCGCTCCTAGGAAAGCCAATGCCTCCCCTTGCAATCACCCCAGGAGTGCCTGTGCCCGCCGAGATGTCCGAGGCAGCAGTGCCTGCTGCGTGGGTGCCTGTCTGATGCAGGCTGGGTGCCTCCACACAATGGCCACCCAGTGATCTCTGCATCGCCTCTGTGTGCTCACTCACACCATGCCCTGCAGCCCACAGAGGTGCCCAGATATTTATTTTATCCCCGTGCGTGTGCGTTTGCACCTCAGCTCTAGGTCGGAGGCGTTTATCTCTGCAAATGGACATTGCCTGCACAGGCGCTGCATAAATCCAGGGCTGTGTATTACAGATGTGCGACTGTTATTCAAATGTAAAACCAGCTACATCCACCTGTTAACTTTGTTTAGAAACCACTTTCACTAATGGCTTTTCTCTAACTTATTCAGCCCGTTACTCGAGTATAGGAGGCAATGGAGGGGAAAAATCCATATGAAACCCTGCTCACAGCCTCTCTTCGAGAGGACACTTTCCACACCTTGCCTAGACAGGGCTCCTATAGAGCGCTTATCTCTCGAATATATCTTTATACTAATGCATACTTAATTGGTCTGTCTTGACTGTCCATATAAAACAATTTAATTAGGGTGCTTTCTGCTTTGGAAAGAAAGAAAAAAAAAATCTGCCCAGCATTTATTGTATTTAGCACCAATACAGGCAGAAAATGTTGCACAAGTTTTTGGTTGAAAGAGCACCTATGTGTCCATTGAAGGGCGTTGATCCGAAAAGACAGAGAGGACAAGTAAAATCGATTTGAAGCAACCCTCTCTGTCCCTTTCACACCATTCAGACACTCCATTCCTTCTAAGACAAAGACCCAGCGCCTTGGGAATGCTGGCAAGGCGGGGGGGGAGGGGGGGGGAAGGAAGAAAAAAGGAAAAAAAGAGGGGAGGGAAAAAAAAAAAAAAAAGGAAAAAAGCTTCAATCCCCCCAAGCGAAAGGGAGAGCTCTGAAATTCCTTCATATTGCTGTTATTTACCCCCGAAGATATGTTCAACTCCAGGATTTTCTTCAATTCGGCGTCTAACACTGCTGCTGCGAGGAATGTCCCTGGAAGGGGAGGAGGTAATTATGGCTATTAGTGCTGCGAGCCCAGCCGCAACCTTGGTCACTCGCAGGCTTTTAGGGTTAAAATAGCCCTCACCTCTGACCCCTGCGGAGCAAAGTTGTAGCTATTGCCACAAGTTGGGCCAAAGTTTTCAAATCCAGGGCTGGGCAACACCGGAGGGGGCAAACTTCTCCCTGGAATTATTTTTGGTTGGGATTTAAATCATCTTTAGTCTATTTAATTGCCTTTCCCTCCTCCTTTGGCCAAATAATCCCTTTCGGAGAGGTGGGGGGGATTTCAAAACGCCCTGCTCTCACTACCTTTCCCACTGCTCTTTCCATTTAGGTTTAATTTGGCAGATTGTTTTCAAGCATGAAAATGGTTATCATCAAACTGAATTACTGGGTCAGCCTTTCATCCAGAGATCTCAAGAATAAAAGGGGGGGTTGGGGGGGGGTCTGGCAGGGGTGCCCCCCCCCTTTAGGCTTTCCCCGCCATGACCCGTTCAGCTTTACAAAAAAAATTTTAAAAGGAGCATTTGGAAAAATGAAGAAAGGACAAAAAGCTTGGATTTGTCTCCTGTGCTTTCTGCACACCTTCACGATCCTCTTCTGCAAGGGGGGATTTTGGAAGGGGGGGCGGGGGGGGGCTCAAATTGAGGAGGAGAGGGAGCCCACAGATGCAAGTACCCCTCTGGCAATAATAAAAATTCATTCAAGTGGGCTATGTCTCCATCTTCCATGTACTGATTAGACTTAACAAGAGTGGAAACTTGTGTAGACCATATTTATGGTATTAACAAGCAGTTAAAAGATTTATCCTTCTTCTGATCAATATTGTTCGTGGCCGGTCCTTCCCCCCCACCCCCGGGCCCTCCCCGAAGGCTGCAATGACAATCGCCTTCATACTTTTTCATCACCGATCGAGGTGGCAAAACCCTTTTGTAATTTTCATTAGCCCAGTAAACATGCAATTAACATGCAGCACTGTGGTTAACTTAATTCCTGTTTTAAGGCAAGGACAAGCAAGAAATGGAAGAGCGTTTGTTCCATTTGTCAAGTATGACACACTCCCTACCCTAACAGTTTCTTAAAATAAAAGCTCGGCTCCCCACCACCACGACCACCACCCCTCTTTCCAGAAACCCCCCACACTGATACACACACACACACAAAAAGGAGCAGGAATCCATTAGTTGGAGAGTATTCTCCTGCCAAAGGCGGTATAATGTATTCCAAATTTTCCCAAGCCCTCACTGTACCGGGGTCCCGTTCCCCCCACTCCCCCCTCCCATCCTGAGGAAGGGGGCTGACTCGCTGATATTTCTCGTGGGTGAAAGATTCAGCCTTTTCCTAACCGTATTTTTTTTTTTAATTTAAATAAAATAAAACTAAACGTGCTTCCCATGACTAAAAGTTGCCATGTTTGTGAAGGGGGTGGGGAAAAATGTCTCCAAGGGTTTCAATTAGCAACAAATGATTATTGCAACGGATTTTTGGTAATGAAAAAATGTGGAGTACCTCTTTCGAGCTGGGATCTCAGGGGCAGTGAGAGAGAGAGAGAGAGGGGGAGAGGGAGAGAAGGAGAGAGAGAGAAAGAGATTGCTGATTAGCTCGGATTCTTTCCCAACTTGCTTTAGCGTGTGCTTGCGTTCCCTGCCGACCCTACACAGGACACTATATATTTTTTCCCCTTCGGTGCATGTGTTGATAGTCCAGCCTGTAGTTGTTTGCGGTTGGCTTTTTTTTTTCCTTTTCGTTTTTTTTTTTTTTTTCCTGCCGGGGAGGGGGGAGGTGGGAAAGGGGGGGAGGGGGGGGCTGAAATCCGTCGCATCCATCCTACCCCCACAGTCATTAACTTAGGAGATTTCCCTCTCTTATTTTTTTTTTCTCCCCAATTGGAAGGGTGGGTTGTGAATATTTTTCCCCCTTTTTTTTTTCCTATTTTTTTTTTTTTTTAAAGTCTCGCCTTTCCAGCTCCAAACAAGGTGTAGCGAGACGCTCTTCCTTCTAAGGAATGAAATGAGACAAGGATCACTCAAAGACATCTCCTACCTTGGGCTTGGGGATTTTTTCTTAAAGGCAAGGCGCACATTCCTAAGCAGCTGTGTACAAAGCCCCCCCTGAAATCTTGTCTGTGTAAAGTTAGAGTGTGTTCAGGGTGGTTTTTTTTTTCCTCTCTCTCCCAAGGCTGATCGCTAATAATACATCGAAAGCACTTCCCTTTAGGTTGTGGGAAATCTATTCCCTTCACCTTGCTTCCTTTTTTTCCCCCCCTGAAGGCTGTAACTTTACTTTTTTTTTTCTCTCTCTCTCTTTTTTTTTTTTTTTAATCAGTTTGCACAATCGCTTAGATAAACACCAAGAAGGAGACTTCTCTTTTAATTACCCAACGCACATCTTTCTGGGGGGCAAACAGCGGTCTGAATTTTTTTTTTATTTGTTTGTTTCACCTGCCAAACTAAAGGAGAGGTAGAAAAAGGAAGATGCAAGCGATTTGGGACCTTGAACAAGGCAAATATGGTTTTGGTATGTTTACTTATAGTTTTTTTTCTTCTTCTTTGACACTTTTTTCGGGCAATGTGTTGTGATTCTTGTGTTTCTCTTTTAAGGAAAACAAAAAATCCAAAAAAGCAAATGTTAGCTAACGTGCGTCTTAAACGATCGTTTCTAAGGTTACGTGGGTTGCTCTAAGGAGGGGAAGAGGGGAGGGGGGCAGACCCAAGTATGTGTAATTGCAGCACCATCAGTTAGCACGTCCTTTAGCTAAATAAAGCAAAAGCAGCAAACAAACAAACAAGCGAACAAACCCAAGGACCGGAGCCGCTTTCCAGGTCCGAGGCAAAGCGCCTCCGAGTCATTTCCCCGGGAGCAGCGCCCGCTGCCCTGCCCGGCGCCGGGGCTGCTCGGGCGGAGCGCGGACCGACCTGCTCCGGAGGGTGGGAGGGCAGGACGAGGCTCTGAACTTAAGTGAGAGGTGTTAAACTGCCCGCGATCGCGTCGCTGTGTGCGGCTGGCAGCGTTTATTTGGGGTGGGGGGGAAGGAAAAAAAAGAAAGAAAGGGAAAAAAAAAAAAAAAAAAAAAAAAAGGTCGGTGGTGAAGGTAGAGCGCCGAGATCCCCTCTCCCCCTCCGGTCGCTTCCCTGGCTAAGCAAGTACAATGGAAAGAAGCTGGAATATACTCACCATCCGAAGGTGTGGTTGGCAGTTCGGCTGAGGCTTTAAGGCAATTATTTATCCTTTTTTTTTTTTTTAAGTATTATTGCAAAAGACGTAGATCTGACTTTAGGCAGCAGAAGTGTTTTGCTCTGACAACAGCAAGCGAGGCTCGGATCCTCGTTAAAAAAAAAAAAAAATCACAAAACAGGATCTCCCCCCCCCCTCCCAATCCCTTACCACTATCCCTTAAAAATACCTATTCGGCACAGCTCTCGCAGAAACCCTGATGCAGAAATCTTATAGTCCGGTCTAGGAGTGCCCAAGCCAATTAATTTTAAATCCTTAGGAATTAATCAGATTAAAATGTACAGAAGTTTCATTCTCGTATGCATACGTGAGCCAAAAGTCGTTTCCCTTTAAGAGATCCTTTTCTTTTAAAGTTGAATTTTAGGCAGATAAGAGACTTACACTAGGGGGCAGCCAGATACTGTACTTGCTCCAATCTTAAGCAATTTTTTTTCCTCTCTCACAGCATATGCTCTGATTTAGCACTGTAAATTTTTCAGAGGACCCAACTCTGACAGCCCCTGGTGATTTTCAAAGTACCACAAGCCAGTGGTTAAAAATTGCATTGACTTGGAAGTTCAGAGGCACACAATAGGAGCCACTTTCCCTATTCATGGAACTTCAGTGTGGTGGAAGAGAAAAACACACACATACTACATTGAGGGAGAAGAGGAATTCATTGAATTCTGTTAGACGTAACTGCTTTCCACTGAGTTCAGAGCGAAACTCGGTATTTGTTCGATGCTGTATTCATATTGCGATTTAATCTAGAAAGAATTAGAGGACTGTTAGGCAGCTTTCTGCCAGCAAAGCAGCTTCCCCCTCCTTCCTCCTCTCTTTTTGAAACCTAAAGATTTACACCGGCTCTATCCCCAACTCAATTTTAGCAAAATAAATCCTTCCACTCCCTCTCATTAAAATAAATTTACATCTGCAGTAAAATGGCAGGAGGGATGCGTTTGTTTATTTGGAAAACCAACACGGTCTCACTTTTAAACCAGAGCATTTCTATTGTCATTAAGCCTCGGAGAAGGACAGTGGAGAATCTCCCCCTTCCTTGCGAAGCGCTCAGGTTTTGAGGATTATTTAGCGAAATTAGCTGCAGTTCATTTTTACATTCATCTCCTCTGTCTCAACCCACTCGCAGGGGTGTTTTCAAATAAATAGCAAAGCATCTAATGGTGCTAATAGATAGTTATATCGCTGCATCCCTCGAAGAGCAAATAGTTAATCTAAGGCATTCTTCATTAATGCTTGAGCAATCAGCGTATACGGCGGCTTTTAAGCGTATATCAATGGTTTTTCATTTTTACGATCATACGTTCAAACTATTAATATTGTGCGTCCTGTTAAAACCGCTTTCTCTTCTGATTTCTGCATTTGTTAGGACGGCGTTTATGTTTTTTCATATGGTGAATTAATCCTGTTTACTTTGTCAGATTCGAGACAGGAAAGGTTGGTGTTGGGTTGTGGTTTGGGTTTTGGCTTTTATTTTTTTCCTCAGGAAACCCAACATCAGCAACAATCTGTGGCTAATTCTGCATTTTGAACCCCCACCTTCTCCTACCCTCCCCGAAAGGTCACCTCCTCAGCTCTGGCTTCTTTGGAAATCATAAGGCAGTTACCCACATTTTAACCTGGAAAGATTCCTTCCCCACTTTCTGTCTTCCCAGTCCCTCCTGGCCACTGCTTCGGGTAAAGGTTATTTTTTGCTCCGTGAGGATCAATGGGAACGCTGCAGCCTTGTCTTTGAAATTGAGTCGCAAAAACCTCTTTGCCCGTGGGGTCTGAACACGCCAGGTTTCCCGGCAGGACACTCTCAAGTCGAGGTGCTTTTTACAACTTTCCAACCATCCCCGCACCTGCGGCTTTAGCCACACGTTTTATTTCTGCGGCAGAAGTGTGTGGGCATGTGGCAACATGAAAAAGTGTGTGTGTGAGGAGGTGAGGGGCAATTAATCCCTCACAGAGTTGTGCCCAGCTCTGTGTCCCCGCGGCCGTGCTTGGTGAGCGGCTGGGATGTGAGCGCTCACAGACGCGTGTGTTCGCAGAGGAGGAACGGTCCGGCCGGGCATTTATCTGTCTATGTTAACATGTTTTCTATTTTATCTCTCCGTCCCTTCGCTTGTTCGAGTGTCTTTTGGCCATTTTCACCGGGAGACGGACTCGAGTCTCCGCTCCGCTGGCCGGTAGCTCCCTTCAGCGGGAAATAAACACGTCCCCGTGCTTAGCTCTGTTACCTGCTCGTGGTACAGAACGGAGGTCGCGTTACAGAGTCGGGGTGCGTGCGGTCACGAAACCCCCGAACCCGCAAAACCCCGAAATAAAGTTAAAGGGGTTGAGGCGAGCCACGCCGTGGCGATGCCGTGCGGAAGGCACGGCTGTCACGCTCTGCGGAGCGCCGTGCCGGGCTCCGGAGCTGTCTGCAGCGGAGCCGCGCTCCCCTCGCTTCGGGGCGAGCGGGACCCAGGAGCGCTCGGGCGGAGCGGCGGAGCCCCCGCGCCCCGCCGGGGCCGGGCTGTGCGAGCGGCCGCTGCCGGAGCGCGGGGCGCGCTCAGCTCGGCGCGGCTCAGCGCAGCCCGGCCGGGCTCGGCGCGGCTCCGCGGGCGGCCGGGACTCGGCCCGGCTCGGGAGGGCGGCGGGACACGGGGCGGCCGCGCCGAGAGCAGGTGCCCGAAGCGGGGCCGGGGGGGCTCCGCCGTGAGACCCCCGGTGGGCGCCAGCCCGCACTGCGCTCCCCGAGCGCTTTCGGACAACCCGCGGCCGCCCCTTCCCCGCAGCGGCGGCGGCGGCGGCGCCGGGGATCGGCTTTACTTTATTCCGTGGAGTTTTACCTCGGTTTAGCGCCTGCTTTCCGCTTTGCACCCGGCCGCCCCCTCCGACCCCGGAGGCCGTGCCCCGACGGGCAGCCCCAGGTGAGGCGGCGGCGGCGGCGGCGGCGGGGCCCCGCTCCGCACGCCGGGCTCGCCCTCACCCCTGGCCCCGGCGGGGCGTGAGGGCGCGGGGCGGCGGGCGCGGGGCGGCGGGCGGCGCTAGGACCGCGCGGGCGGCGGCGGCGGCCATGGCGGGCCGCGCAAGGGCGGCGCGGGCCAATGAGGGCCGGGGGGCGGGGCGCGCGCTCCTGGCCACTCAGGCGCCGGCCCGGTTGCCTTATAAGGCGCGCGGTCGCCATGGCGACGCGCGCTGAGTTGCAGCAGCCGTGTCAAAGTTCACTCTCCCGCCAGCGGGGCGAGCGGCCGGCGGGGAGCGCGCTCGCCGCTCCTCGGCCCACACGCCGCCCGCACCGCCCGCCCGCCCCGCCCCGCGCCGCCCCTCCCCGCCGCCGCTAGGGGAGGGGAGCGGGGGGGAGCCCCTGCTTCTTTTTATTTTGGGGCGGGGGGGGGGGGGGGGGAGCGCTGGCGCGCTCTCCCCGTGGTGATTTTTTTCCCCTCCTCCCTCCCTCCCCGGCTGAGGAGCGATGCTGCGCGCTGGGTTATGATCCTTCCCTCCCTCTCTCTCTCTCTCTCTCTCTCTCTCTCTCCCTCTCCCTCTCCCTCCTCCTCCTCCTCCTCCTCTCCTCCTCCTCCTCCTCCTCCTCCTCCTCCTCCTCCTCCCGCTCCCCTCTTTTATCATCCTGGCTGGCTGGGCGCTGCTGCGCTGGCGAGTTGACTCCTTCCCTCCCCCCCGCCCCGCGGCCCCCCTCCCCCTGCCCGCGCCGTGAGCACCGGCGGCGCGGAGGCGAGAGCCCACTTGCGAGGCGGCAGAAGCAGCATAAGGCAGCGCGGCGGCGGCGGCAGCGGCGGCGGGAGCGGCGGCGGCGGGAGCGGCGGCAGCGGCACCCGAGCGGCGGCGGGAGCGGGAGCGGCGGCGGGGACGCGGCGCGGCGGGAGCGGCGAACCGGCGGAACGGGGCAGAGCGGAGCAGAGCGGCGGCGCCGGAGAGGAGGAGGAGGAGGAACAAATAAACAATCATAATAATAATTCATAATAATCGTAACGATCATAAGAATTTTTTTATAAAACAAAAAAAAAAAAAAGAGAGAGAGCGAGGAGGAGGAAAAAAAAAAAGCCAACAGCCCCCCCACACCCCCGAGCCCAAAAGAGGGAGCGAGAGAGAGCAAGAGCGCAGCGGCCGGGCGGAGCGGCGGAGAGGAAGAATTAAAGCGAGCGAAGGAGGGAGGAGAGACAGAGCAGAGAGAGAGGAGGAAAGAGGAGGAGGAGGAAAAAAAAAAAGCCCACAAAAACAAAGCGATCGCAGTTGATGTTGCTGCTGCAAGCTGGACTTCCAAAAACTACGGCGAGACCGACCGCTCTCCGCGCCGAGAAGAGTCTCCTCCGCTGTGCGTGTTTTTTTCCGCTGTGTGTGTAATCTTTAACCTTTTATTCATTCTTATTTTGATGGCTTTCCTGAATGGCTGACTGCGAGCTTCCCTGGACCTGGCCCCCAGACACCCGCCTCTCCTCCTTCAACTACTCTGCTGCAGATCAGCTCTAAGAGAGAGAGAGGGAGATCTTTGAAGAGATTTTTTTTTTTTTTCTCCTCTCTCTCTCTCTCTCTCTCTCCCCCTCTCTCCCCCACCCCCACCACCCCTTTACTTTGCTCTCCTGGAGCCCAGACAATCGACTCGCACCTCGCCCCCCCGCACACACACCTCCATCGCCCCGTGCTTCTGCACCTTCGCCGGTACCGGGAGATCCCCCCCACCCCGACCCTCCTGAAAAAAAAAAAAAAAAAAAAAAAGGCAAAACAACAAAAGAGAGAGAGGGAAAGAGAGAGAGAGAGAGAGGGGAGGACAAAAAAATAAAAAGACTGCTGCAAAGCTGATCTGAAAAGCAAAGCAAACAAACTTTGAAAATAAAGGGGGAACAGGAAGTTTGGCAACGGTGTCCAATAGATATGGCAATGGTAGTCGGTGCGTGGCGAGACCCCCAGGACGATGTGCCCGGAGCTCAGGGAACGCAGCCTTCGCAAGCCCCGCCGGTGCAGGGACCCCCGGCCGGGGCCCCGCACACCCCACAGACCCCGGGGCCCGGGGGCCCTCCCAGTACGCCAGCCCAGACCAACCCGCCGAGCCAGCAGAACCAAGGAGACAAGCAGCAGCAGCAGCAGCACATTGAATGTGTGGTTTGTGGGGACAAGTCTAGTGGCAAACATTATGGCCAGTTTACCTGCGAGGGTTGCAAGAGTTTCTTCAAGCGGAGTGTAAGGAGGAATCTCAGCTACACTTGTCGTGCCAACAGGAACTGTCCCATTGACCAGCACCACCGCAATCAGTGTCAGTACTGCCGCCTCAAAAAATGCCTCAAAGTTGGCATGAGACGGGAAGGTATTGGGATTTCATTTGTTTTGCAATTTTTTTTTCACTCGCTGCGTTTTGGGGTTTGTTTGGTTTTCCTTTTTTTATTATTTTTAAATAATATATATAATTGCTCTTAGCATTTTTAACTTTCCTCTCCAAACCCCAAACCCAACCAGAACCTTTCCTCCCCCCCACCCACCCCCCTCGAATAAACCAGCCAGAAACTTTCTCGTAATGAAAGAAAGCGGTGTTGGGGAGGGTGGGCAGGGAGGCAGGGGCTCTCGCATGCTTTCTCCTGCACTCGTAATTGATTTGTGTTTGTTTTGATTTTGCTGATGGAGGTTTATTGAAAGTGGATTTTTAGTTTCACGCTGCTTAGGAGCGAGATGATGATTCTGACGTGTGGTTACTTTTCCTTCGTGTTTCCTCCTGCATGCTCAGCCTTAGCCCCCGTCCCCCGAGCAGCCCTGTGTGTGTGTGTGTGTGTGTGTATCTGTGCGTGTGTGTACACACACACACACGGAGCCTCCCGAGATGCACACACATACACATACACACACACACATATATATATATCCTCCAGCACCCTGCCTTAGATTGCAATTTTACACAGGCGGTTCAAATTACTATTACAATGGGACTCACCCTACCGAGGCTCTACAGCACTCCACTGTGGATTCCCAGCCGGATTTTTCCTCCTTTAAAAATATATATACACACACACATCTCCACGAGTGTGTGTGTATACACACACTGCCGTGTGCCTGCCTTTCCTGGTTGTTATTACCTCACTTTTCTCTTCTTCCTCTTATTTTCTTGTTCCTCCGGGAGAGGCAGGAGGGGGTAGAAGGGATGGGGTGGGGGGTGTAAGGAGCAGTCCAGAAGTAAGTGTGGGGTGCTCGGATCTCTGCAAGTGGAGTCTTTGTGATATAAAATTAGACGGGAAATGTGAGCCTGCAGTTTTCCAGTGCGTGCTGTGTGTCTGGACGCTGCTATGTAGGTTAAGGGTGAGGGGGCTTGGGACTCGCCGGGCTCCTCTCTTTGTGTTTCTGCAAGAGTAACTAACCTTGGAATACAGGCGATAACAAATATAAATCAAGCACATTTTTAGGCGTTCTCCCTTCTTGTCGTCTCTCTGCCTCTGAGCCCTTTTTCTCTCTCCTTTTTCTCTCGCTGTCACCGTGTAAATTTATTAACAAAATGAAAGGCCCACTTTCCATGGGCAGCGGGGGAAGGTGCCTTTGGATAATGCCCTCAGCCTCACCAGGGGACCTGCCGGGGATGTCGTGGGGTGATTTCGCCTCCTTTGGTATTTTTTACGAGAGGGGGGGATGTATAATACCAGCAGCAACAATGTATTCAGTGGGCGAGAAACGCGTGTGGGACCAGAGCCGGGGATTTCGAACTGAAGTGTTTCTTCCTTCTCCCCTCCTCCTTCCCCATCCCGCTCCCCCAGCCTCAAATCAACGAGCTGGTTTAGGTGTAACGGAGAAAAAACACACAAAGACGTATCCTGCATCTCTTGAAGGAGGGGGTGGCGGTGCAGGGGAGGGGGGGATAACCGGACTGTGGTGTGTTTTGGGAAGTGAGGAGCTGGGCTCCCACAGCAGCCCTGGCCGAGCCCACAGCGTCCCTCAGCTTTTGTTGTTGCTTGACTTGACCCGAGAACTGCGGAGCCTTAGAGCGGGGCTGGGGCTGAACTCTGGCTGGGAAAATGCACGTTTAGCCCCGAAGCTGGCCGGGTGCGGGGTCACACAGGCACGCACAAGCACACAAAGCAGGCTGTATTGGAACCGATGGTCGCAATTCAGATATTAATAGCTGTAGTTTCTTCTTTATTTACTGCAGCGGTCCAGAGGGGCAGAATGCCACCCACACAGCCAACTCATGGTCAGTTCGCCTTGACAAATGGGGACCCTCTCAACTGCCATTCCTACCTATCCGGATATATCTCCCTTCTTCTGAGAGCAGAGCCCTACCCCACCTCCCGCTTTGGCAGTCAGTGCATGCAACCCAACAACATCATGGGCATCGAGAACATTTGTGAACTGGCAGCTAGGATGCTCTTCAGCGCAGTGGAGTGGGCCAGGAATATCCCCTTCTTCCCAGACCTCCAGATCACAGACCAGGTGGCCCTCCTGAGGCTGACCTGGAGCGAGTTATTTGTCCTCAACGCTGCCCAGTGCTCCATGCCCCTCCACGTAGCTCCGCTCCTGGCAGCTGCTGGCCTCCACGCTTCGCCAATGTCTGCTGACCGAGTGGTCGCCTTTATGGACCACATACGAATCTTCCAAGAGCAAGTAGAAAAACTGAAAGCATTGCATGTCGACTCTGCAGAATATAGCTGTTTAAAGGCCATAGTCCTCTTCACCTCAGGTAGGCGGCATTTCTTTGCTCCTTTTTTTTTTTTTTTTTTTTTTCCTTTTTTTCTCTCCTCCTTCCCCGGGCCCCCCTTGAGAAGTGTTTGCTCTTGCAAAGTGTTATTGCCTGCACCCCATGCCCGCTCCCTGCCCCCCGAGAACCAGCGCGGTCTCTTTTCCTTTTAGGAAGCGGTGCCCTGTGCTCTGCCCTGCAGGGCCTCAGATCCGAGCATCCCATCTTCTAGGGAGTGCAAATCAGAGAAAAAAATAAAATTAAAATAAAATACACACACCCCATTTATTTTAATTTTTTTTTTAAGAAAAAAGCAGACAGACAAAATACACCCCAAGCCTAGCTGAATAATGCTGGGGACTGGGAAAGAAGGGGCCTGGGAAGAGGCACCCATTCGCCACGAGAGACTGCGCTCTTCCCATTGAAAATAATATTTTATTTAACACTATAGCTCTGGGTTGTTGCATTTAATGACACGCATCCGAACAGCAGCAAAATCTGTTTGATGTTGTTAAATACAAGTCGTCCTATCAGTGAAACCACTTTAAAAAGAGGATCATTTTATGGGCAGCCAGGAAGGGAAAAAAGCCCTGCAGGATTAAAAATTGAATTAAAAAAAAAAAAGTTAAATGCGCAAATCTGAGTTTAAAATATGTTCCCTGCCATCTCATAAAATAAAATAAATCAACTTTGCAAAGAGCTGTCTCTGATTTAAACAGAATGTGGCAGTGAGCAGTTCTGTGTCATTTAAGCTAAGGGGAAAAGTTTGCATTTGTACCCAGCAGGAACTGCATAGTCCAAAGCGAGTAGCGGGTGCGAAAAGATCATTACCATAAGTAGACAGGGATAGTATGGAAAAGTAAGAGGAGGCTGAAGCTGCCGCTCCGCAGTGTAATTCCGGGGTGGCACAAGCATGACTCTCCCGAGGAAAAGACCTCGAGGTGTTTCTTAGATAATCAAAGAGGGGAGGGGGGGGGAAATATGTGTCAACTTTTGCTGCCTAGAAATAGTGCATGAGTTATAAAGCAATAATTGAGTGCGTTGTGAAATCTAATTAGCTTGCACTAGAGTTTAACCTGGGTGAGTAATAATCCTGATATTAACTCTGGAGGCTAAATTTTTTTTTTTTTTCTTCTGAGGGGAAAAAAAAAAAAAATCTGCTCGCTAATTTGTGCAATACGTTATCTCAGATCACTAACTTTGAGGCTGCACCGGCAACCCAGTGTGCTGGAGCCCTGGAAGTTTGGGGATTAAATTTAAAAATACATATATTTCGCTTGTAACTCATTCGGACGCTTGGGAAAGTGGCCACGCGATAAACATATGAATGGAAGCAGGACCTGCAAAATAATTACTCATCAGAGTTTTTTAAAGCCTGATATCAGGAAACAGGAAAAAAATGTAGTTTATGTGGGAAAAGAAGGGCTCACAATCCGTTCCTTGTTGTGTTAAAGGGGGTCTGGGGAACGAAGTCATTTTCTGGACTTTGTCCAGGTTCTGGGTCGTGACCTAAACTTCCTTTTATATATTATTGCTTTACACATAAAAAACTTCTCCTTTTTTTTTTTCCTCCCCCCCCAATTACTGGTGTTAAATCCTGAGGTGATCAATGAGCAGGGTACATCTAGCCACAGGGAGACAGGGATCCCGAGTGGGAAGGGGTGTCCGTGGGGTGCTTATTTTATTTTTCTATCGTTTTTCTAGGATGCATTTTCCTCTCCCTCGCTCAGCCGCTCAGCGAGGATCCCACACACGCTCACATCCCTCCCCAGCCCCTGCCCAGCTCACACCCACACCAAGGAGTTTATTTCCAATCCTGCCTTTTCTCCCAAATCACTTTTTTTTTTTACTTTTTTTTTTTTTTTTTTTTTTAGCCTTCTGAGAAAACAATCGTCCGATCCTGTCGTAACTGTTTAATTTATGACTATTTTCAAAATGGGAGGCCTGGCGTGTAAATTGCCTCCCAACTAGATAAACGTTTCTTGTTATCTGATTCTGGGGAAGACAGCCGCATGCAAAAAAATATAGGGTGATGCTTGCAGCTTCTGCAGCACCCCAATAACCCTCCCTGATGTAAAGCAGACGCACATAGATGCATATAATGTTTGCTGCAGCCTCTTTTAAGAGGGAGGGGGGAAAAAATCTGGGTTCTAATGACTCGCAGAATATGCATGTGTTAGCCCTGTGCCTAGGAAAGCCACAGGGAGGTCAGGTCACAACCTGTGCTCTTTCAGCACAGACGTCTCTGATTTAAAGGGAACTTATTGTATTTTAGCGTATCAGGGAAAAAAAAAAAAAAAGAAAAAAAAAAAAAAGAAAAAAAATGTCCAGACCCTATCAGGGAGTTTTCTTCTTGTAAGGGCCTTTAGGTTTAAAAAGAAGAAGAAGAGGAAAAAAAAAAAGAGGGGGGAGTGGAGGGGGGGAAGAAAGAAAGAGAAAAGAAAAGAGGGGGGAAAAGAAACAGCTCAAATGAACAGAGAGATCACAGTTTGCATGGCTGCCTCTGAATAGGCTAAACTGACAAGATCAGTTTTAAAGGGCCACTTAAATCAGTTTCAAAGACTGAAGAAAAACGCGTTGTCTTCTTTGGGGGAGAATCTGTTGCTGGATCCGGGGCGCCATTATCTTTGGCTGGGCCAGTTTTTTATTATTATTATGATTTCTATCACTGTGAGTAGTAGTCCTTCTCATCACAGGGTTAGGCTCCCCCCAATTATTTTCCAAGAAGGGGGGGTGTGGAGAAATAGTGGCTCCCTTTCCCCCTTTTTGACTCAAGCCTTCCCCGCCCCCCCAGCCTTTCCCCCAAAAACCACAGAGATATGAAATTAGGCTTGGCCAGCACCTCCTTGCCACCCCTCAGGTCTGTCGTGCCATTAGAAATCTCGACCCTGGGAGCTGTGCTCAGTCCTAAAGGAGACCCTCTAGAAGAGAGAGAAATGCAGACACACACACACACATGCACAGAGAGATTGCCCCTTTTGGTGAAACCCACTTAAACTCTGCAGGGCGAGGTGATGGCGCACGATCCACTCTTAAACCTAGACATTTGGAAAAAAAAAAATCAAATTAAAAATTAAAAAAAAAAAACACAAACCACCAAAACCTTTTTAATCTGATGATTGCTTTCTTTTCTTTTTTTTTTTTTATCTTTTCTTTCTTTTTTTTTTTTTTTTTTTTTAATACACTTTCTTCTAGATGCCTGTGGTCTCTCTGATGTAGCCCATGTTGAAAGTTTACAGGAGAAGTCACAGTGTGCTTTGGAAGAGTATGTTAGGAGCCAGTATCCCAACCAGCCAACACGATTCGGGAAGCTATTACTACGTCTCCCCTCCCTTCGCACTGTCTCCTCTTCTGTCATAGAGCAATTGTTTTTCGTCCGTTTGGTAGGTAAAACCCCCATAGAAACCCTAATCAGGGATATGTTACTGTCTGGCAGCAGTTTTAACTGGCCTTACATGTCCATTCAATAAAACATCCAAGAGAGAGAGAGAGAGAGAGAGAAAATAAAAGGAAAAAAAAAACAAAAAACCAACACCGAGACAAAAATTTAAAAAAAAAGAAATAAAAATTCAAAATTGAGAAGGGAGATGTGAGTGAAAGGAAAGCAAATGACATTTGGGTTCTGGTTGTTTCTTAAATTTCCTTCTGCTAAGAAAGGATGTAAAAGGATGTTACAAGTTTGCTAAGAGAAGACAGGAAAAAATTAATGGACTGTGAATTAAAAAAAGAGACTGTCAAATGAACTTTTACAGAATGCATTAAAAACTCCCGTGTCGTTCAGAAAAAAACTTGCTACTTATCATTTTTTTTGTAAAAAATAAAAAAGAGGGAAAGAAAAAAAGAAAGAAGAAGAAAAGAAACGATGGTGGGCTTTTTCTTTTTTTCTTTTTTCTTCTTTTTTTTTCTTTTTTTTGGGGTAAACTTTTTAAAAAATCTCGCTTAAAGTGCATTTAAAGGAAATTTGGAGAAAATTAGCAGAACGGAAGAAAGTAAGTCTTTTTTTTCCAAATTATTAATTGTCCTATGTGTCTATGTACCTATAGCTGTTCTTTTTTGTATTTTTCTGGTTTCAAACCAGTTTATTCTGTGGTTCTATAATAATTTTTGATATAACCTTGGCTTCTTTAAAAAAAAAAAATAAACTGTGTATCCTTAAAATATATGTTCTGAAAGAATTAAAACTGAGTCCACGAAAGTATCATAGGAAGAAAGGAAAAGAGAAAAAAAAAAAAAACCCTCAACAACACAATGATGGAAGCGCACTTAAGGTGGTGACCCAAAATCTAGCTTGAAGCTGAGAGAGCTATAATTATATAGACCCGAATGAACCACACGTGTCATATAACTCCCCCCAAATCTAGGTTTTTTTGATATTTCGGACAGAAAATGAACTGTGGGGATTTATTATAGGTAGAAGGATTTTGTGTCCAAGACACACTACGGTTTTGATTTAAAAGGAAAAAAAAAAAAAACAAGCAAACAAGCAAAGTGAACTTTTGTAATTTGAATTGGGTTCCACATAGTTCATCATGAATTGTTATTAAACTCCTCTATCTGTTTGTATATTTGCAAGCCCTTTGTATTATAATAATTGTTGATATTTTCCCTTTTTAAAAAATACCATTGAAATCAGCATGACAAAATAACACTGTTGGCACTTATAGATAACGTGATTGATTCAGTATCTTAGAGTTTACAGTTTTGTGTTTAAAAAAACTGAAGGTTTTTTTTTTTTTTTAAGTGCAACATTTCTGTATACTGTAAAAGTTATAATAACTGAACTGTTTGGTCGAGTCTTTGTGTGTTATATTCCAAGGAAAATTGAAAGTATTCAGAAATTAAAATATTATTTGATATCTGAAACTTGTTTGGCTGTCATAAATGTCTTTCAGAAACCACATTACTTCTCTATAGTTTGCAGTCATTTAAGTCCATAGGCGATTGATTTGTTTACTTGTCACAGTAAGTTTGTAGCAGATGTATTGTAGTGTATTTACCTGTTTAATTCCGGGATGGGGGTGGAGGACTTAAGTTCGTGGTTTATCTCTGGTTTTAGGAAGTACTATGCTGAAATGGTAAACCATCAACCCCCATTCATCTAATCCTCCTGTTAATTAAAAATGGATTTTCTGGAAAAAAAAAAAAAAAAAGGCCCTTATTTTTGTCACACTTAAGTGCCTGCGTAGGAAAGGTATTGTTGTGAAAAAGTATTAGAAATCTGGAGATCAGTATCTATTTTATGATCAGAATGGGGCGAAAAATCTTTTGTAAATGTCTGACATACGCGCACAAGATCATTCAAGCAAGGTAATAGCAGTATTGTAAATATAGGTCAGTTGTTTGCAATGAGTTTTCTTTAAGTATGTGTGATTTTTTATAATACTCCGTAGTTGCCATCTATCGTTGTCATTGAGAGGTCTTCAAATGGAGTGGCTTTAGCTTCTAGCACTGAGGAGTCGGTTTTTAATGTATATATATACTCTCAAGTGGATTTCTTTTTTTTTTTTTTGGTTATTATTATTATTATTTTATTTTTTATTTTTTAACCTTAGACTGTGAAAGCATGACCACAGGTCATCTCTCTCTCTTTTCCATATGGGCTATATGTCTGTGTGTATGCTGGCACACAGGCAGGCGTGGGCGTCCCTGGATGTGCCCTGTGTGTGGAGGCACAGGGCCCTCTCCTGCAGCCCTGGCACAGGCGCAGCTGCCAGGGACCCGCCTGGGCGGGTGGCACAGCCCCGGACACACCGCTGGGCAATGGACTGCTGTCCCCAGCAGGCAAAAAAAAAGCAAACCCCACCAAATAACCCAACCCAAACCTGAATGAAGGCAAGATGATGTGGTTTTTGCAAGGGGTTGATATTTTATTTCGTGTGTGTGCGTGTCATTTATTTTTTTTTTTCCTCTTTTCTTTCTCTCTCCCCCCGCCCGCCCTTCCCTTGGTCTATAGCAGATGCTTTGTATGTGAAAGCTTGCAATTTTGTTCTTGTCTGAGGCTTCCCCCTCTCCCTTTTTACCACACGTAACTACACCATGTTGTGGTTTCACAAAAAGAGAGAGAGGGAGGGAGAGAGATCATTCTGTAAAGTCGATTAAACCCTGATCTTTAGTGTGTTCCAGTTAGACACATCTGTACTGGGGGCTGAGGGGCGTATGACTGTGAATTTGAGCAGAGTTTTACATCTGAATCATGGCTCCTTTTCTATAAATATATAAATATATATAAATATATAAATATACTATTATTGCAGGGGAATTGCTGACCTCTAGATTTAGCTTTTTCTATTGCAAGTGCTATCCATGTGAGTGTGTGTGTGTGAAGTTTTTATGCTTACTAAGAACACAGGATCTTGACTTGTTTGTTTTGTGTTAGTTTATTGTAAACAACCATTTGTTGTAAATTGTTATTGGCATTAAATTATAATTTATGATTTTCAAATCCAAAACATTCTCTGCTTTTTATGTTTTAAAGCCTGTAAGCTATCTCTGTATTTATAAGTTTCTTGCAGCGAGCTTTGGTTCACAGAGAATAATAGTAAACAGAAAATGCACCAGGGTTAAATAAAAACACACACACACACACACACACACACACACACACGCACGCACACACACAAGCCCCGTGTATATATGTTTGGAATGCTCAGAGGAGGATTTGTTTAGGGACTTCAGTTAGTTTTAAGTTTATAGCATTTAAAGAAAGTTTTTCTTTTCATGCTGAGTTAGAACAAAAGATCTATCCAAAGATTGAATTGGACAAAAGAGGAGGGTTGGGATGGAGAAGCTTGTTCTATGTTGAATTGAGGAGATCCTTTTTTTTTTTTTTTTTTTTTAAGAAAAGGAAAAAAAAAAAAAAAAGCTGTTAAACATGGCGACTCTTTCCCTCTAAGTGTCTAATTTATTTTTTTTCCTTGCGGTTCCCCCACTTCCCAACCCTCCCTTTTATTATATTTTCTGCTTTAATCTGATCTTAGCTCGCTCTATTCCTTCCCCCCCCCTCCCCGCCCCATTCCTGCCACCGGCACTGGCGGGGAAAGACCCAAAGGCGACCCGGAACGACAGCGAGAGCTGCGGAGCCGCCCGCGGTGCAACCCACAGCTCGGGAAAGGTCTTCTTCACCCCCCCTTCCCCTTCCTCCTCCTCCTCTGCTCCGCTCTCCCCTCCCCGCCGCCGCTCTCCCAAACCTCCCCCGGCCCCGCCGGGGGGGCGGCGGCCCCGCGGGGCGCGGAGGGGGCGCGGGAGGAGGCGGCTCCCCAAGTTCAGACAAAAGCGGGGGCTGGGGCCGGAGGAGGCGCCGGGCGGGCGGTGCCAGCCCGCGCGTGTGAGCGTGTCCGTGTGTCCGTCCGTGTGTCTGTCCGTGTGTGCGTGAGCGCGTGTGGCAACCGCGCGTGCGAGCGCGTCCGCGCGCGTATCTCCGTGCGCGCGGGGCCGGCCCGGTGGGAGGTGGTTTTTGGTTTTTTTTTTTGGTTTTTGGTTTTTTTTGTTGGTTTTTTTTTTGGAGGTTTTTTTGGAGGTTCGGAGGAGGAGCGGGGGGCTGCGCGGCCGCGGGGGCGACGCGTGGGAAAGTCCGCGGTGGGCGGCGGAGCTCAGCCAACATGGCGGCCCCGGCCGGGCCGCTCGCCCCGCGCAGCCGGGGGGGCCCCGCGGCCCCGCTCCGCGCCCCGCGCAGCGCCCGCGGCCCGCCCGACAGCGCCGGGATCAGCCGGGATCAGCCGGGGCCGCGGCCGCGGGCGGCGCTTCCCCCGGAGCCCGTATCCCATCCGCATGTCAATGACCTGTGGAAGCATCTCCCCCGTGCGAGCGCGGCGCGGAGCAGCGGGGTCACACCGACCCCGGGCGGGATAGCGGGGTCTGCGCCCGCAGGGAGAGCGGCATCCTCGGGATGGGCCCGAAAAGGGAAGGGGGGAGAGGGAAAAAATAATAAAAAAGAAAAGGAAAGGGGGAGAGAGAAAGAGGGATAGCGAGGAAAAGGCAAGGATGTTTCGAGGCGCTCGGTAACCGCCGCTGATAACGAGCGGGATGTGGGAATGGAGATGGGTTTTATTTTTATTTCCTTCTCCTCTTCTTTTTTTTCTTTTTCTTCTTTTTTTTTTTTTTTTTTTTTTTTTTTTTTTTTTAATTAAAACTTTAGTGGGTCCTGGGGATCGCGCTCGCTTCGCTTTGCTTTGTAGAATGGAAAGAGATACACGGAGAAATGCAGGCCTTGTCAGGATTTATTGAAGTTGGGTTTAAAAAACGTGCTTCAGATGATTTTTCCCATTTTCTCAGATTTCAAAGGCTCCCCGCAGTGCGGCTGCCTAATTAATGGTGAAATTCAACTAAATCTAATTATGCAGTAATTTTAAAGCAGTTAGTCCTGGGCGCTGCTTTGTAATAGGAACCCAGTTTTTAAAGTTTGCTTAATGTGTTGGTTTAGGGAGCTGGGGAGGAGAAGGGTGTAAGGGACAGAGCTGTGGGGTTGTTTTTTTTCATTTCCCCCTTCTCCCCTTTTTCTCCCCCCCTTTTTGTAAAGCAAAGAAATGCAAAATATAAACCCAAAACAGCCAGCGAAAGGCAAGGAGAGAGGCTGTCTTATCCCCTCGTATGTGATACGGGTATTGAGTGAGAAGCACCAGCGAAAGTGTAAATAACACAGTAGTTAATAGGGACCATAAAGGTATTCCTGGCCTGTGGATTTCCAAGTGCCGAGCTGTTTTAGAGAGGATCTTGAATCCTGCGGTAATAAAGGGGCAACGGAGACACACAGCGTCTCTTCTTGGGAAATAGAAACCAGATTTCAGCTATTGAACATCTATTGTCATTAAGAGGAGAGGCTTGTGCTCGCGAAGTTATAAATCTTATCACCCTTTTGATAACACAGTTGTAATCAGTTAGCATCGCATTCAAACCCAATTGTAAAACTGCCTAATTTAATATGTCATACATGTCATTAAAACTTTATTTTTCCCACTTCTCTTTTTTTCCTCCCCTCTCTCTACCCATCCCCCCCACGTAAAATGTCAACAGATCTGGCTGGTAACGTGCAGCAGGGAGAGCCCGAGGTGGCTGCGCTGCTCCGGGGGCGAGCCCGGTGCTATGATGAAGAGGGTTTGCTTTCTTCCCATCTAGGTAATCGGAAGCGTTTCTATCATATTAGAAGTATAGGGGAAAAAAAAAACCAAAAAAAAAACCAAAACCCAACATAATAATAAAAATAGAGGGGGGTGGGAGGCAAGGGAGAGAGGAAAATGAAATCCTTCTCCTTCCTTCGGAATTGCCATCGCTCAATGAAGTTCTTTGAAAGAAACTTGTCTTATGATTAGCTAAGCAAACACATCTGCTTTCCTAGTTTGGGCTTAGCTAATTATCAAAACAAAGGGGCCGTTTCTTCTTCTACCTTGCTGGAAAGAAGATGTTATTTCAGGAGTCCTGTCCCTCCTCCCCCCTCCCTGATCCACACACACACGCAGCCCCCGTCCCAGCCCTTCCCAGCGAAGCACCACGCTCCTTTTATTGGGATTACCGATGGGGAAATGAGTTTGCGCACTCCTCTTCCTAATGTTAAGCTTTATCATTACCTTCCTTGGAACAATATTTTTCCAACCAAATGTCCCTGCGGCAGGGCGGAGGGTGGAGGTGGGAAGGGGAAGGGAGGAGGGGGAAGGTGGTTTTGAATTGCGGACCAACTTCGCAGCTATTTGAATCAAGGTTGCACTCGGTTGATTTTAGTTGACAGAGCGTGTGTTGAAGCTGAACTCTATAATTTGCACTTCTGTTCTTTTATTAGACTTGGACAACGAACTAATGAGCTTTCCCCCACCACTGTGTCACTTGTATTTATTTTCTTTCGGAAACTTTTAGATAGAAGAAGTGTTCTCGCAGAAGGGCAGAGGTGGAGGGAAGGTTTCGCGCCGTGGCTATTTATTTATTTCTTTTCCTGGAGGTGCAGGGATCAGCTCTGTGCTTGTGCGGATGTGTCTGTGTGTGTGTGTGTGTGTCCCTGTCCCCGGTGAAAGGCGACCCACGCGGTGTTAGAGGAGGAGAAGCTCCGAGCTACATGTGCTATCCGGGCGATGCTGCCCTTGGAGTGACTCGAGTGGTGGGAAGGTAACGCGGAGGCGAGCCTTGCGAGACGCCCGAAAACAAAATAAATACATGTATTTGCGTCTAAATCCTTGGTCCTGAGGCAGAGGCTCCGCGGTGCGGGCGCGCTGTGGAGCGGAGGGCAGTGAGCGGCGTGAACCCGAATTTGATCAGATCTCTGCAGGAGCGGGTTCACTTCATAAAAGCGAGAGGTGGCTTTAAACGTGTACCTGAGAGACGCTGGAAGAAAGGGGTTTGAAAGCAAATAGGAAGGTTTTAAATATACATGTATATTTAAGAAAGGGAGAAAAAGCCCAAAGGAAGGGTTTCCATACACACACAAAAAAAAAAAAAAAAAAGAGGGTGAAATGTTTGTCACTACATGACCACCAACGCACGAAGCCGTATCCATCGCTCGCAGCCTGCTCCATCCGTGCGAGTCGTGAGATATTTTGAATTTTGATTCCAGCGTGTTTTCTTTGAACTGGGCCTTTCGGTTTATTAAGGCAGGAAGAGGAACTCAGCAATCCTCTTTGAAACACGCTTGGTTTAACTATTTTACACAAGTTTGCCCAGGTCCCTGGAGATTCTCCAGTTGAAGAAGATTGAAATTAGAGTTAAAAGCTGGCGGGGAGGGGGGTGTGTGCTGGGAGGGGGTGTAAGAGGGGTAAGGGGGTGGAGGGCGAGTGTGGAAGAGGGTGATGAATCTATTGTAAATGCTCTCCTGTATTCTTGTGTGTTGGGGAATGGAACAGAAATCTGCGTCGCCTTGTTTGATCCATACGCGCGCATCTGCGTGTGCGAGTGCGTGGCTCGTACTCTGTATGGAGACATGCACACGCATCTCTAGGCCACGATTAATATTCCCAGAAATGCAGGAGAAAAAAGCTGGTA
Source organism: Agelaius tricolor (assembly GCF_023055355.1). Taxonomy (NCBI): domain Eukaryota; kingdom Metazoa; phylum Chordata; class Aves; order Passeriformes; family Icteridae; genus Agelaius; species Agelaius tricolor. The sequence goes on along the minus strand of NW_027269276.1, from coordinate 4,709,191 downwards.
TTTAGCGGCCATACGGAGAGGAGCACGCTGCCTGCTTCCCAGCAGCTTCACTCCCAAACTTTGCCTTTTCTTTTGTTTTCTTTTCTTTATTCTTTTTTTTTTCCCCCTCCTTCTTGTAAATTGCTGTTAACGTGTGTCTTTATGTTCTGTCTATAACTAGGATGTAATCAGGCGCCCCATGTCTCTCTCTGAAAGCATTTAATAAATGTCTATTAAAGCGCTACAAATGTAAGATAAATTTAGTGGCGCTGCTGTCTCCCTGTATCCAAACGGTAATGATGGATTTATCAACAGGGATTCGCCTTCAGCGCGGTGAGAGAGATTTACTCAACAAATAAGTCGGAAAAGCACCCACCCAAATACAATCATTTATACGGAAACTGATTTCTTTACAGCACCACAGATTCGAGGGAACATACAGCTTATTGCCTTTTTTTTTTTTTCTCTTTGCTTTTTCTTTTTTTTTTTTTTTCCCTTTTTTCACCCGTCCTCCTTTTATTTCCCTCCTTTTTAACATAATCAGTGGAGCTGAGAGCGTGTGTTTGTCTCTGTTTTGGGAGTATTTGCCTGCTTATTGCTGGTGGAAGCTCCCAGACTCGATCAAACCCGGATCAATGCCTAATTTCTCGGCATCACCCTCTCCCTTCTCCCCCCTACATTCACGTAATTTTTTTTTCCTTCAGCCCCAAAATATCTAACATACGTGTGTTAGGTATCAAAACCCGTCGAGTTTCGAAGTCCAAGATGAATAATAAAAGGGGGGAAATTGTCCCTGAATTATCTGCGTGTCGCTTCATAAATGCTTGCGAGCGGCTCTCAGGAGCCACAGCACCTCGCAGAGATGCTGCCTACCTCTGCTGAAATTTCTCTCTCCTTTTCCTTAGCCTTTGCTTTGAACCCTACCCAATACCCTGCATGCGTATAAAAGGAATGAACTCAGAAAGAAGCACCATTCATTGTTGGATTCAAGCACTGTCAAAAAAAAAAAAAAAAATTATTGAAATGCAGCCACGTAGCGCCCTTAAGATTATTTCCCTTTCCTAGAAAGTAGCTCCTAACCTCAGATTTCTCCCCCCTCCCCCTTCTTCCCTGGTTTTATTCCCCCCCCTCCCCCCCCACGCACACACACCCTTGACCACATCTTTCTCCGATTCGCCTTGAAAAAAAAAAATTGCATGTGCTGATGTGATGGAGCCCTTTAAACAACGGGCATGTGAGAGCTGTATTCACTCTGAAACATTACCCCTATTTTCTGAATTTCCTTCCTTTCAAATAGCTGCTCGTATCTTACTATCCTGGATCCCCTGATTTAAACAGCCTCAGTTCTGGGAGCTTGTTAGATACATCTACATTTTAATTTAATTTCGGTATTGTACTTAAAACAACAATAAATAAACCCGAGAACTTGTGTTTTCCTTTGCAGAGAGTTTTTTATTCTTCTCTAGAAATTTCATTGAGATGTCTCTGTACTTTGTTTGTCAGTTATCTTTGTTCCTTTTAAATAAAGGGCTTTTAAATGGACTTATTGCTCCCAGCGTGGGTTCTTCTCTCTAAATGTTAGAAAATTGTGCCATCTACCCGCTATTCTAAGTACTGTCACACTCGGAGACCTCCAAGGACCTTCCAGCCCCAACTTCAATACAACTGTGTCAAAGGGTGCCTAGTAGCGAGAGGAGAAAGGTTTGCGTGGATTTTACAGATTTCCAGCCTGAATCGCTCTCTGAAGCGCCAAAATGATCTGCAAAGATGCAGTTGGCTTCCTTTGATGGCTGGCGCTCCGGCCCCAGCTCCAACCCAAGCCTTTGCAGGAACTAATGAAGCCTCCCTGCCTTTAGCTACATCGCACTTTTCCTCCAGTGCATAGTTTTCCTGCTAATTTTAGACACGAAAAGTGTGGGTGTGCAGGGAAAGGGGGGGGATGGGGGGAGGGGGCAGTCAGTCTTCTGTCGTAATTTTTTTTTTTTTTTTCCTTTAAGAGAAATAGTCAGATATTTATAGCCATGGCCTCTAATGCTGAAAATATAGTGTCGTTAATTGAAAAACAAAAGTTCGCTCGCTGAGGTTGGTGCTGGCTGATTAGCTGGGGATGCTGCTGGCTGTGTTTCCAAGGGCGGGATGAGCAAAACAGAAATGTATATAAACTTTACAGGCCTTTTTATCTCCACCCCAATACTTTGCACAGTAACCCAGTTCTACCTCATTAGCCCAACTGGAACATTAGTGCTCAGGTTTAAAATTAGATTTCAAAAGCTTTCTTGCTCGTGGGTAAGTAGAAATAGTTGGGAAGGTGTCTTAATCTTATTTTTTTTTTCTTTTCCCACTAAAACTTAAAATCAGAAGCGCCTTCTAAATCAGTTTAAATGGATTACCAGTTTCCAGGTTTCTGTAATGGTGTAGTTACATGTCTTAGAAATTATTTTCCACCTCTTAGGAGTATCAGGAGAGAATTGAGGGTGCTGGACGAGTATTTATGTGCGGGGAAAAAACAGTGATACGCTTTATGACTTTTATGACTTGTTTCACACTGTTCGAGAAATGGGGTTTTAAGCAATGTACAATTAAAACTATATTGCTCTTTGGACAAATTCCAAGAAACTTCAGAATCAATTAGTTTAGATCCTTGAATACTTGTTGCTAATACGTACATAAATGTGTGTATATATATATATATATATATGTATATGATATCAAAGAGCAAGAACGACTTGCCAAGGACAGCTCTGCTCCAGATGTAATTTTTAAGTCCCTGCCATAAAGCTGCACAGAATCGCTTCTCCGATTTCTCATTTTTCATTCATTCCTGTCGGAATATCCAGGCATCACAGAATCATTTTTCTCTCCCTTTTTTTCCACCCCCCTTCCCCCGCCCAATCCCCTCTTTTGGTGCCCTTTCGAGCTTTCCGGGAAGTTTCGCGATTTGGTTTTGTTTGTTTGTTTATTTGTTTGTTTTTCCGTTTGATACTTCCCAGCGTCTTTTTAACCATTCCCGTGAATATTTCTATTGGCCAGGTACTAGGGTTAAAACTTTATTCTTCTCTACCCACAAACTCCCTCCCCGCAGGAGAAGCCACATTCAGCCACTCTTAATTCCCAGGTTTAAAGATAATCCTAATTTTGAAAGCGGCTCCACCAGCCGCTCTCTTCCCTTGATCACAAACTGTTTTGTCATCTTAAGTGCGATTTTCCATCCTTCTCCAATATTTTTTTTTTCCTTGCCCCAGAGCCTTTTTCAGACCACATTTCCACATTTCTGCAGCCTGAGCTGGGCGGTGGGAGCGGGGCTGTTCCCCACCCGCTGCAGGGCTCTGCCTTTGGGGCCGCAGCGGCTGAGGCTCAGCTCCGGGCATCCCAAACCATCCCAAACCATCCCAGCGCCTCCCGTTTCTTCCTTGGAGATCATTGTCCGTCCCTATTCTTTGCAAGGTTTATTTTTCTGGACACGAAAGTCGTCCCCCGCTGCAGATGTAATGGATTCCACTCGCAGGTTTTCCTTCCTGCAGAATCTAATCTCAGCCAACAAGTTTCTGCCTTAACTCCTGCGTCGTTATTAGTGAACGACCCCTGGAAATTAGCTGTACAGTGACCTCAAATTTCATCCTCTCGGCAGACAGTTTCACTTACCCTTAAAAAGAAGCTAATTTATTTTTTAACCTCACTAAAGTAAATAATAATAACAACAACATTAATAATAATAAACTCTGACAGAAGCATATGCAAAATATCTTGAGGATAAAGCCTTAAATGAGACATTGACATCCAGACTAGTTTTTGCATTGACACTGCATGAGGCTCAAAGGAGCAGTGAGAGGAAGGGCTGCCATCCAGCAAAGTTTGCTGGACTTTATTCAGATAAAACCCGATCTTTCCCTCGCTGAAGCCAATGGCGAACTTGTACAATAGGAGGCAGGTCAGAGCACATCACACTGCCCATATTGTCTTCTGAAACATGGGAAGAACCCTGCCACCTTCCTCAGCTGCCTTAAAAAAAAAAAAAAAAATTATTATGTTCCACGCCTGATAGACACCCCCTCCCCGTTCGTGTTTTGTGTTTCCTAGTCCCTTTATAGGAGGATGATTCATTTTGCACTGTCACTATTTTCAATTTTGTGGGTTTACTGATGTCTTACTAAAGGAAAAAAAAAAGTACACTTTTCCTACCCCAAAGGTCTCATTAGCCTCCGCTGGCTGCTTTTTAGACAGCAGCTCAGTCTCCCTCCTCCAGCTGAATTTGTCCAACCCCTTCATCTTCTCATGTTTTATTTCGAGGTCTCACTGAAAAAAAACCATTAAATCCCCAAAAGGTCAGCTTGTCCCCGCTCTAACATCCCCGCAAGCCGAGGTTCCGTCCGTGCTGCCGTTCGGATGCGCTGCGGGGATGCGGCGGGGCCGGGGAGCGGCGGGGCCGGGGCTCGGGGCGAGCCGGGGTCCGCAGCGTCCCCCGGGACAGCCCCGGCACCGCCAGCGCTGCTCCCAGCACCTTCCCTCTCCAGCTCCCTGCACGCTCTGGCGAGACCTTAATGTTGTTGATATTATTATTATTATTATTATTATTATTATTATTATTATTATTATTATTATTATTACTGATATTCCAATGGGTGCCTGTTTGTCCCCGCCACCAGCGTGTTGCAGAGCGATTATCTCATATCTTTCCTGCAGCAGTAAGCTATCCTTCAGCCCCGGGTCAGGCATTGATCTCTCTGCAATGTAACAAACGGCCGGGTTAATTTTCCCTCATTACCATTTCCATAGCTCAGGCTCCACACACAGGACGGAGCCCTCCAGCCCCGCAGCCGCTGTGTGCGGCTCGGGGCGCGCACACGGACACACAGCCGGACAGACGGACATGTGTGGTGGCAGCACCCCAAACCCGCAGAGCCCGCTCCGAGCACCCCCGGCAGCGCGGGGCTGCTTTTCTCTCCCGTGTCACCTTGCCTGACCCCCCCTCTTTGTACGGATTTGGGGTTTTCTTTGGGGTTGTATTATTTTTTAAACGTTGTTCTGCTCGCTATAAATTAGAAGGATTTTTTTTTTTTTGTTCACCCCGTTTACTTCTTAATCTTTTCTTTTTTTTTTTTTTTCTTTTTTTTTTTTTTTTCTTCATCGAGTCTTTTCATTCACTGGTTGCAAAAGAAAAGGGGGTTGGTCAACACCAAAATGGCAAAGTTCAGCTTGGAGAAAAAAAAACAAAAAAAAAACCTCCAGCTACCTACAAAGGGGCTCAGGGCTTTGTAATGGCAGAAAGAAACAAAAATGAAAAGAAAATTGCAGTTGAGGCTAAAGTGTGAGAGTGTGTTTGTGTGTATGTATATCTGTGTGTATTTTTAAAGGTTTCTTTGAACTGCCTTTGTGCTGACTAGGCAAAGCTCCTTGCCAATGCTAGTCACGGTTTAAGGAACTTTGAGTTAACCTCTTATATCGAATGAATCTTTTCATTTGGAAACCAATAAATCTCAATCTCTAGCCACCTTTTGTAGAACAGGCTGGGGCTTACCAAGGCGAGGCTGAAGCTTATAATAAAGAAGAGATAAAGTTTGCCAAAGTTTGGGTTGTTTTTTTTTTTTCCTTTTTTTTTTTTTAACCTTCCCCTCCTTCTTCTTCCTCTTCTTCTCTTGTAAATAAAAGTTTTGGAGATGGCAGCATTTGGAAGCAATCCGGAGAAGGACTTGGATCTATGCATTGTTTCACAGTAAGCCTATTTACTTAAATAGAGTCTTCAGGGATTGAAACACGAAAATGATTTATAGTTTTCCAACAAGTCATTATTTTGGTCAGTTGTTGAGGGTGGGGTTGTGGAAAAGGAGGGGGGTCCATACAGTCTAATAATCAATGTGTGTCTATGGAAAGTGAAAAGGGAGGGGTGGGGAGGGGAGGGTTCTGTAGATAAGTAGGGTTAACACTATAAACATTGCAGACAATTGAGTTTTCCCATCTGAGCCGGAGTTGGGGAGAAAAGGGGTCTTCACATTTATCAGGCATGGAAGAGGGGGAGTGTGGGTGAACGAGAGAGAGGGCGAAAATACATTTCTCAAATCACTCCGGACCCACTCCTTTGGTTTCTGCCTTGCACTTTTGCATTTTGGGGATCATTTCTTTGAAGTACTTTGAAACCCAGCGTTTCATCTAATCTTTGGACGGGAGACGTGACCACGAGAATCAATGTTTTGATTTATTTTTTCAGTATTTATCTCCTGTCCAGTCTCCCTCGCTCGCTCGCCTGATTATTCCATATTTATACTTGTGTATACATAATGTTCAGATTATATATATAATGCCCCCGTAGACATCTTTTAAAAAATCATTTGCAATTTCTCTTCCACGGAGGCGCAGTTCACTTCTCAACCCCTCTCTTTATCCTGTTTTATTTCAAGACGCTGTCTTCTTGCCGTCTCCAAATTGTTCCCATCCAGGAGTTATTAATTACTCTTACAAGGCGGGAGATTCTTAACTAATAACAAAGTTGTAAATTACCACCTTCCCTCAAATATTTCTCATTTGTCAACCCTGATTGATTTGATTAATATTCCACCGGCTGAGATCATTTCAAGTTGCACTATATAATCAGCAGCACCAGGCTGCTCAGCAGAGCTTCTGCTTGCGGAGAAGGATTTTCTCCAGCCCTTGAGCTGAAGTGTATTTTGTACTTGCTCCAGAGGAGGTATAAACGTGGACCTATCGCTCAAAGGACTTTAAGGTGCAGAGGCTGAATGCGGTGTCGGGAAATTAAATGAGCAAAGCGTATCTGTTTGGTTTAAAAAAAAAAAAAAAAAAGATGAAAAAAAAATCAGTAAAGAAAAAGAAACGAATGATAAAGCCTCATGTAAGCCTGGAAGAAAAAGAAGACACGGGTTTCAGCCCTGCTTGCGGGGCTGGTTCAGCCCTCGCCTGAACTCTCCCACACTCCCTCCTCGCCTTGCATCCAGACTGTCACATCGCCTGGAATAAACACCCGGCACTTCGGTTTGTGCTTTGCTTGTGGCCTCGGACGCAGGGAAATAATACCAATAGCGCTTAAATTAACCCCCCATCCCTTGAAGTGACAGACAATAAACTTGGCTTCAGCCCCTCTCGCTCCACCGCGAGTGGGACTGGGATTCTGGTTCGAAACCATCATATTGACTTAATTACGTGGCTGTAAATAACGGCCCAGAGATCATCTTTCTCTGCTTTTAAGGGGGGGGAAAAAAGGAAAAAGGTCATCTGGGTGAGCTTTCTGCCCTGTGCCAGAGCGGAACCTCCGCGCACCGCCGCGCGTATGCGCAGCCCTATGCACCTAAAGAGCAGGATGTAGGAAAGAAGGTGGAAATGGCTAAACAGAAGTGACCCCTGCGTGCCTGAGCCGGGGCAGCAGATCCCGCCGCTGTCCTTGCGACCCAGCGACACCCGCTCCCTCTGCCAGCACTTCAGTTTTAATCTTAATTATATTAAGTGAAGTAGCGGGCTGGCCGTGGGGTTGGACGTGGTGCGCGCCGGCTGCCTGGCAAAGCATCGATCGCGACTATCGCCTTTCTATCGCTGTTCACGACCCACCTTGTCTGCGGCCGGGGAGCTGGGGGGCTTTTTGCTTTTTTCCTTCCCCCCCTCCCCTTTTGGTGGGGTGGTTGTTGTTGTTGTTGTGGTGGTTTTGGTGTGAGTGTAAATGTAAAAATGAGAGACACGAGTGAAATAACATTCCGCCCAGTCACCTGCAATTCAATATGCACACGAGAGACGCCGATGTATATGAGACGATTTTAATTATGATTAGAAGACACACTCTGAGCAAGAAAATAGATTTGGAGGGAGGGGACGGGGGGGGGGAAAAAAGGGGAGCTGGAGGAGCATTAATGAAATCTTTCCCCGCGATACTAAAAGAAACAAGTGGTTGATACAACGGAGGTGATTTGTCACCCAACTGCAAAGGGGGGTGGGCGATGGGATCTGAGCATCATTCCTTTCCTCCCCCCCCCCATCTTTTGAAGCACATGATATGCCATGATGCCTGGCAGGCAGAGCTCGCACCACGCCTTTGCCGGGCTCTCCCAGCCGAGCCCCCCCTGCCCTGCCCGCCGCCCCCCGCCGCCCCCCGGCTCACGGAGCGGCCGCCGGCCCCGGCTCCGAGCAGCGCCGTGCTCAGGCCTCGAGGAGATGGTGTTTGTGCACATGAAACCTTTTGTCTCGGCCCGCGGATCGCCGGCCTTTCCACAGACAGCCGCCAACAGTTCAGGGTCACCGGCGATTCCCAGCCGCGCTGCCGGCGGGGTGGGGGGAACACGGGCAGAAGGTGGCCCTGGCCTGTCCCCTCCCGGACAGTTGTCGCCTTGGGAGCCGCAGCGGAGGCGGTGGAGGTGCGGGGCGGCCCGGGGAGTGGACAGGACCTGTTCTCCCCCCGGCTGTGCCCTCCCAGCCCCGGCTCAGCCCCCGCCCGCCCCGCGCCGCCGCTGTGCGAGAGCCGGCTATTTTTCTCAGGATGTGACTTCCAAGTGGCATAATCTGTGGGAGTGTGAATCTGTTCTCGTTATGTTTGTCCCCTTCGGTATTTCTACAGGCTCTTTTATTTTTTCCTTTCTTTCCTTTTTTTTTTTTTTTTTTTCCCCCATCTCTCTCTCTCTCTCTTTTTTTTTTTTTTTTCGGTATAAATTAACTCCGACTGAAACCACCAGATTGTTCCGAGGAGACTACCTCCCTAATGACTTCATCTCCAAAAGTTGACTGACACTCTAGCGAACTGCCAACACCTGTTTCCCAGCACCCAGACTCCAGAACCCACCAGACCTCGTAAATTTAGCTTCTCCCTTCTCCCCCCCACCCTCCCTTAATAGATGACGTGAATATCTGAAGGAAGGGGGAGGGGGAGATGGAAGTAGGTCACATTTGAAACTTTTTATTTTTCATCTCTTCTGAGCGAAACCCGGGGATAAAAGGGCCGGACAGCTCCTGCCGCTGCCCGTCCCGGCGGGGTGCCCGGGGCTGGTGGCAGCCCTGGGGTCGGGGTCGGCCTCCAGGGCTGGCAGCTGCCCGCGGGTCCTGCTTAGGCGGGGTTTAGGGGCAAAGCTCACGCCTGCCCGGCAGATCTCAGGGGCTGTAACCCTGACCCGAGCCCTTGCCTCCCCTCTGCCTTTTCCCGAGGATGCTACAGGTCTCGGGCTCTTTGGTCCCACCTGGCCCCGCAGGTCCCTGGTCCGGCCTCGCTGCAGGGGTGATGCCAAGCTGGGCCGAGGGGACAGGGATGGGAGCGGGCAAGGAGTCACTGCGGGGACAGGGACACACCGGAGGGGCTGCCCCTGGGGGAGGAGGGGTGGGACGGCGGCCAGCATCGCCCCCGAGCCTGCGGGAAGGGTGGAGATGGCTCCAGCCCGCGGTGGCCGGGGCAGGGGAGGTGGCAGCGGTCCCCCCGCCAGGGTCCCGGGCTGTCTGGGCACTGCCCCGCTCCCCGGGACGCCCTTCGATCCCTGCACGGGTTTCAGAGGTTCAGGAGAAAAATAATAAAAAAAAAAAAAAATAAAAGGGAAAAAAAAAAAAAAAGGAAGGAGAGAAATTAAAAAGAAAACTATCTTGTCAAATGGGGGAAATCTTTTCCAGCTGCAGCCTTGCTGGAGAGGCTGCGGGGCACAGGGACCACGAGGCCGGGAACGGGCACCCCGAGCCCGGCGGCCCCACAGCCCCTGCTCCGGGCGGCCGAACCCCGCCTGTCCCTGCTCACCGTGCCCGGGGGCTCTGCTCTGCTCACAGCCTCGCCCCAAACCTCCCACCCTGCCCCGGAGAGCCTTTGCCACCGGGCCTGGAGCCCAGCACGGGAGCAGGGCGAGGAAAGCCCCGCAGCGCCGGCCGGGTGGCATCTCGGCAGGGCGCTCCTTAATCCCCACATCTCCCCTTCCCACCCCTTCCTCATCTCCCCGGGGCCCTGCACGGCCTGAGAGGAGCCGGTCCGCACCCGGAGCAGCCGGGACAGAGGTTTTGCACACCCTGGGCAGAGGGGAGAGCTTTTGGGGGGCAGTGGTAGGGTGACTTTGAAGCGCTCTTCGCCCCGAGCGGAAATCCCCAGCCCTTGGAGCATCCCGCCCCCCACACGGATACAAAGTTGGAAGTTGTCTTCTCTTGAAAAGAACCTCCTGAAATTAATAGGCTGCGAACATAATTAATAGGTGGAATATGCAAAACGTTTGCGGTGTTTAAAAGGCTCATGGCAGGTCCGCGTGTCTGTGAGAGATACTGAGATGTGGCAAGGGCTGGTTATTAATGGGCAGGTTTTACGTAGTTTAAGAAGAGGGGAAAAAAAGAAAAAAAAAAAAAGAAAAAAAAAAGAAACCAGGTTTTCTTTTTCTCACTTCTCGCTCTCCCTCTCTCTAATCCAGGAATCATTAGCAACCCCCTCTGGCTACATGTTTTGCATCAGTGAAACATTATGACATAGTTGTAATACAAACTCCGCTGACTTGCTCTGCATCTTGTGGTAGGAAGTGCAATAGCAATAAAAGCATTTTTTAAAAAAGACTCCGGGCATTAAGTTGTCTACCTGGAACACTCTTTTCTAAACAAAAAAAAAAAAAAAAAACCACCCCAAAAAACAAAACACAAAACAAAACAAAAACCAACAAGCAAAAAAAACCAACCAAACAAACAAACAAAAAAAAGGTGGTGTTAGGACGGGAAACTTCTCAGCCTGAGGGATCTACTGTCCGCACTGGACAGGGGGAATTTCTTCCCAATCTTCTCACCCTCCTGTTTTGTTGGGGTTTTTTTTTCCCTTTTCCATAATTCTGAGTGTTTTTCATAATTTCTGGGTGTTGCTGCATCCCCCGCACTGCCTGTTCGCATCCCCGGGCTCTTAACAAACCCCGACCGAGGACATTATCTCCCCGCAATATTAATTGTCAAAAGCAGCCTTTGCTCAATTATCTCTCTTCCACCTGTCGCAGCTGTTGGGTTATATTGTTCCCGGTTGAAATTCTCGCTGGAATTAAAAAATAGAGCGATTTTTCCTCTTCTTTTCTGCTTTCTTTGAAAGAATCCAATTGTGCTGGGGCCGGCCGGGGGCCCGTCGCCCCGCACCTCTCTATTTTCTCCATTACTCATTAACTAATATTCGCTACTTTCTGGTAAAGTCAAATGGCTCTTAATAGCTCTTTACATTCTCGGAATAACATGTGGATGCTCTTGATCAATACTTAATAGCACGTTTCATGCTAAACAACTGCCATGCGTGCTGGTGGGCAGAGTTCTCCGCGAACGGGAGGGCGAAGAGGACCCGGGGGATGTCTGCCCTCCGTTGTCACCCAAAACCACCAAAAGCTCGGGAGATGGGGACTGTCCTTTCCTCCCTGCCTCTGCCGCTGATCCCTGCTCAGAAGGACCGAAAAGGGATCCCCCCAAATCCGCCTCCCCGCGCAGCACCTGCCTGCGAGCCGGGCCGCGGAGAGATCCGCGGGGTGCTTTGAAATGCGCCTGTGACACTGTCCCTATTGTGAGCCTGCAGGGGCCTTCCTCTTTTTTCTTTTTTTTTTTTCCCTTTTCTTTTTCTTTTTAATAATTTCCCAAATGAGTCCTCCAAGTGCTAAAACTATTTCGAGACTTTACGTTTTCATCATCTTTACATTGCATTATTCACTGCTTCCTATTCCATTATTATTATGATTATTCCCTTAAGCGACGTGGGAATTTCGAGCTATATCAGCGCTAATGCTGGTGTTTGGGGGATTTTACCATTTAATTTATTTTTTTTTTCCTGGGGAAAACAAACAGATTAAAAAATGTTAAATTGTCTTGAGAAATAGCAGTGGTACGTGCTCCATAAGGAAATGACTCTGCCTTCTGAGTATCATTTTGATTTAAAGAAAGTAGTTGATAGTAGTTGATGTGGGGGTTTTGGGGAGTTTTTGGTTTTTTGGTGCAGAAATTGCTGCCTGAGCACCCGGGCCATAGCGGGCAGAGAGAACTCCTTCAATTCTGCTCATTTTACCCGAATGTCCAATCCTATCGCGGCAGCTTGTGCTCCGGGACACTCCCGAGCTCCATCTCCCCTGCCAGGTCAGGCATCACCGTGCGGGGGAAAAAAAATTGCAGAGAAAGCGAGAAAACCCTTTCTGTTATTTTTGACACCTGGCTGCGGGAGCTCCGCGGGGGCTGTGCCCTCGTGCTGTCCCCTGGCTCTGTCCCCAGGCGCTGTCCCCTGGTGCTGTGCCCTGGCTCTGTCCCCTGGGTGCTGTCCCCTGGTGCTGTCCCCTGGGTGCTGTCCCCTGGTGCTGTGCCCTGGCTCTGTCCCCTGGGTGCTGTCCCCAGGTGCTGTGCCCTGGTGCTGTCCCCTGGGTCTGTCCCCTGGTGCTGTCCCCTGGCTCTGTCCCCTGGGTGCTGTCCCCTGGTGCTGTCCCCTGGCGCTGTCCCCTGGTTCTGTCCCCTATTGCTGTCCCCAGGCGCTGTCCCCTATTGCTGTGCCCTGGGTGCTGTCCCCTGGCTCTGTCCCCTGTCTCTGTCCCCAGGCGCTGTCCCCAGGCGCTGTCCCCTATTGCTGTCCCCTGGGTCTGTCCCCTATTGCTGTCCCCAGGCGCTGTCCCCTGTTTCTGTCCCCTCGCTCCGCGCCCCCGCAGGTGCGCGTTCCCTGCGCGGCTGCAGTAGCGCCCAGCGCAGCGAGGTGGCGCTGGGGAGCGCGGCGGGAGGCGGCGCGGGGGGACGCGGGCGCGCAGCGGGCGCGCAGCGGGGTCACCCCACCACAAAAAACACCCTCCTAACCCATCATACGTGGTTTTTTATTAAAATACAACCCGCCAATGGCGGCTGGCCGCGGTCTGACCCCCCCCTGATTGCCCTCTGGAGCACGCACCTTCCGCACCCGCGCTCTCCGCACGCCCCTGCGGGCATCCCGCCTCCTGCGCGGCCGCGGAGCGGGGTCAGGCTCTGCCGGCACCTCTGCTCCGTTTTTAGGGTGGTCAGTGTTATTTTAGCGCTCAGGCGCCCGGCGTTAAGAGAGAGCAAAGGTAGGGAGCAACCTGTCTGCTTTGTTTAAAATAATTCCCCCTCTCCCACAGCTCTGCCCCCTGGAAGCATCTCTGGCGCGGATTTATTAATAAACGCAGGTTATTGGCAATAGTTTTATAGAGCCAAACACGCTGCGGGAACCTGGCCGCGCAGGGAGAAGAACTCCCACAAAGGTGAATTCCCAGCATGGGGAGCAAACACGGAGCCGCCAGTTCTTATGCGGCCAGGGAAACTCCTGAGAGCTCTGACGCGTGCTGTCATTGAGGAGTACATTTCTCTGATTTAGATTTTTTTGTTTACTCTTTTAAGGTCTCTAAAAAACGTGGAAAAAAAATTTTCCTTTATGGGTCTATCCTTTCCCTACAATACCTGCAACCTTCTCAGAGATGATCGCTTTTAAAGAAATGTCTTAATAGTGTATGAAAATTACTCCGTGAGCTAAAAGGATCCGAGATACCTTTCCTTTAATGGTTTCTAGAATATAATGATGATTACTATTATTATTCCTCCCTCACATTCCCCCCCATATATTAAACAGCCGCAACAGGAGTGTGAGGAAGAAACGAGCACAAGAGAATTATTTACGGCTAACCCAGTGCTAACTTCCACATCTCCGTGCGTGGGCACATGTGTGATCATACATGATGCTTCCTCCGTGCCAGTGCAGCATCTCGGTCCTGCTCTTCCTCTGTCCCCACTTTTCGCCTTCCCTGTAACTTTTGGAGGCTGGTGGGTTGATGTTGATTTTCTTTTTGTTATTGTTTTTAATCTCGGCGTTAGGCACGCAGGTTCCCCGTGCAGGTCAGGTCATTAGGAATGTTAACGTCGAGACAAAGAATTATAAACACGATCTCCAAGTCTCTCCCAATTCATTTCTTCAACCGTTTATTCGGTTTAAGTGATGAAAAGTGACAGTTCTGAAATAGACAGCTTTTAAAAGTAATGAAGTCAGATGACGCTTTAACCTGTCGATTGCTATAAATCAACTTTGAAAAAGATGAATGAACAATATTATTTGCTGGCTTAACTAGGAGTTAATACAGTGTCGCAGTAGGAGCTGCGGGAGCGCAGCGGCGTTGGGTGCTGCCGCCTTCCCCGAGCCTCACCCGCCGCCAAAAATAACAATGTTAAAGCAGCGAAACATTCCTCCTTGTGCGGAAACCAGTGTCATTGTCACCGCTTTTATTATGGACCCTCGAAGGGAAAAAGGGGTATTTAAACGATCCCCAACATCCAGCTGGGAAAGGGAGGCATCAGCTATTTTCTCTCTTTTTTTTTTCTTTTCTTTTTTTTTTTTTTTTCCTTGTCGTTTTTAGAGGCCTTTCGAGCAAAAATCTCGCCGCGTTACTGGTATTTAAGGCCAAACTGATCCTTGTAGCGAACCCACAACCTCCACCAGGAAGGTTTTCAAAATAAATATGGGCCTTTTCCTCCCCTTTACCTGATTCGTTTACTACCTGCAAGCTTGTAGGCACAGAGTGGAAAAAAAATAAAAAGGAAAATAAATGAAAAAAAGAAAACCGGGAGGAATAACAGGAGAGGAAAAAGTCGATTCTTTTCTGGGGAAAAAAGATAATTTTCGTGGGCGAAACAAGTGCAAGCGTGATGGGGATATCGCCCGTTCCTCCCGTCCCTTCCCGGCCTCGCGTGTGACCCGAAAAGTATTGGAAAAGGAAGGAATTGTCGCTCCTTTCGAAGGAATGATCAGGAATGAATCAGTGACTGGGTTTATGTGCGGAGGGTTCGCTCCCGCAGGGTCTCCTTGCGCCCTTCCCAAACCTCGCTCAGGGCTGCAGCCCCAGGACGGGGTGCGGAGGCTTCGCCTCTGCTCTTGGGAAACACAAATATCGCCCGGGGGTTCATGAACTTCTTCTTTTTTTAGTTCGTAAAATGGTTTTAAAATAAGCTGTAAACAGACAAACAAACGACGAGAACTCTGCTCGGGATTCAGGGCCGGAATGGATTTTTTAATTGCCTTATTTCCCCCCTTTTTTCTTTCCCGAACACAATATAAATCAAAGCGCTGCTCTTCCTTTCTCAGCACTGCTAACTGTCCTTGATTTTTAAATTTTGTTTTTCCTAGTCCTGGGGTTTATTTTCCCCCAGAGGTGGCGAGGGGCAGAGGTGCGCGCCCGAGCGCGGAGCTCCGCGGACGCCGGAGCGCGGCTGCGTGCGGAGCGCGGGGCCAGCGGCCACAAACGCGGGCCACGGGCTGGGAATTGGGGCTGGGGGGTGTCTGAGGTGTTACCCGGGCTTCTCTCTATAAAGTGTTATCGATTTTAGGCAAATGTCTCGGCGCCCTCGCCCCCCCCGAGAAATGTCAGAGCAGAGAACTTGAGAGAGAAGTTTCTCTGCTGCTTTAAAGGTGACCTTTGGGAAAGTTTCCGCACTTTCTCTTTCACCGCTCAAGGACTTTATTTGAAGTTCCTTGTCTGACTGCACTCTCTCCGAAGCCGAAGCTGTCTCTTACATTGCACTTCTCAAGTCTTTATCCTTGAAAAACATGGAGACGCAGATACATTTTTCTTCCTTTTTAATTTTTTTTTAAATTTCCCTAAGAAAAACAACAGATCCTCCGCAGGGACCCCTCTCTCTCAGAAAGAAAAAATAGCCTCTCTGTTTAGAGAAGAGCTCGGCAGGAAGGAAAATGCCTTCTATACCTGTTGCAAGTGCAGATTGCCCCAGTGAGTCCCCGTGCCCCCACCGTGAAGCAGCAGCCGCTGGTGGCTGCGGGGAGCGCGGGGTCCGGGAACGGCT
This sequence comes from Agelaius tricolor, assembly GCF_023055355.1. Taxonomy (NCBI): domain Eukaryota; kingdom Metazoa; phylum Chordata; class Aves; order Passeriformes; family Icteridae; genus Agelaius; species Agelaius tricolor. The sequence goes on along the minus strand of NW_027269276.1, from coordinate 4,693,483 downwards.
CCGCGCTTGCCAGGGGGGGTCCGTGGGTGCCGAGCCCGGCCCGTGCGGGGCTCAGTGTCCCCTGCCTGTCCCACAGCCCAGCCCAGTGTCCCCTGCCCCGCGGCCCTGCGGAGAGGCGCTTCCCTCGCCCCACACCCTGCGTGGACTTCCCAGCAGCTGCAGGGAGGTTTCCCCGAGGTTTATTTGCACGGAGGATGCGGAGGCAGCGGCAGGAGAAGATTTATTTTTACGGTAGGAGTTTGTGGGGCGAGCTGGGCCCAGTTTCTGTCACGGCCTTCGGGCCAGCGGCCCCGAGCTGGCCTCGCCTCGGGCGTGCGAGTCCCCGGCCCGACCAGCCCCGGGGTGCCGGCATCGGGAAAAAGGCCACGGAAAGAAACTTTCCCCTCTCTGATTGTGTTACCTTTGGCTGAACGTGTAATGAAAATCCTCGGAAAATGTTACACAACACGAGGATACCCTTTTGGAGCGAAGCGTCCAGAAAAGCCTGGCCGCTTCCCTGGGGGCGAGCGACGATGCTGGGGGCGACGTTATCGCCCGGGAAGCACAAACGCATCCTCAGCGATCCCGCCGCGCTTCCCCCCTTCCCGGGCCACCGAAACCCGAGCCCGAAAATAATATAACCCGTCTGCGGCCGCAGACACGGCTCTCACCCTTACAGTGTTACAAAAAGCATTTAAATTAATCAGGGCGCTCCCCACGGCTGCTAATTAGGCGGGGAGGGAAGGGAGGGCTGGCCGGGGCCGCCTGTGCCGCGCCGGGAGGAGCCCACGGGCGGCACCCCCGGGCCGGGGCTGAGCGCTGGGGAGGGACCGGGGGGCGCTGCTCGGCCCCCGCGGGGCGGCTCGGGGCGCTGCCCGTGCCTGCGGAGGGACGGGGAGGATGAGGAGGATGGGGAGGATGGGGAGGATGGGGATGGGGCTTGGCGGCACACGGGGACACGCCACTTCCACCCAGCTGTCCCGGCTGACCGCGGGATTAGCGAGGACGCTGCAGCCAGGGAGCTGCACCCTCTTCTCCCCTCCCTCCGTGCACCTCCACTAAGAACTGAAGAGTGGGTTTATTATATTTTGTAAAAATTCCATTTCATATTATTTTAATTGGCCCAGATCTCGCGATAAGGCAAACCTGGCGAGAGCTGGATTCATCCTCCCCCCCCCATCCCCGCCCCCCTCCACCAAAGTTATGATGGAAAAAGCAGAATAAATCCATCTCTGCACCCCATCTCCACCCAGTACCGGGGAGGTTTCTTGCCCGGCGAGGGGGCGAGTGGGGGCCTCATCCCTAAAGCTGCAGTGAGCAGCTCCTGCTCGGGGACGGGGGATGCTGGGGAGAGGCGAACTGCCCCTAGGAGATCCCCTTCTGCCAAAGTCCCGAACTGGATCTTGCAATGTTTGCAATCCACCCCCCCCACTTCACCACTCCTCGCAGGAACCGGTTCTATTCTCAGCCAGCCGGGCTCCACACCCCTCGCAAAATCCAGCTCGGGGATGCACTTATTATTATTATTATTATTATTATTATTATTATTATTATTATTATTATTATTATTACTACTACACCCTGCCAATGCCATCCACCACAAGCGAAGGGCTGTGGGGTTTGAGTTGCTGGGGTTTTTTGTTGGTTTTTTTTTTTTTGGCCGTGGCAAAGGAGGGGCTTCAGGGCGAGGCTGGAGGGGCTCAGGTGAAGCCGGGGCCGGGGCCGGGGCCGCAGCCCCGCTCCGCCCGCAGCTGCGGCCGCTCCCCCGCACGGCAGCGCCGGTGGCTCCGCGCTGCTCCGGGTGGGTGGGAAGCGGGGCAGGGGGGTGTAGGCAGGCAGGGAGGGAGGGCTTGGAAAACCGTCCAATTTTCCTGTGAAAGAAAAAGAAAATAATCAAGGGGGAGAGGGACTGTGGTGAATCGGTGTGAAGGAAGTGGGATTATTGCCTTAATTTTGGACATTGATAAGGGAATGAGGTAAAAACAAAACTCGCTTCATTATATACAACAAAATGTAATTTATACCCAGGGATGCCTGTCCACTGAGATTTACATCATTTGCTGATAGCGATCACACTTATTACTTTTCTTCAAAGACTTTTTTTTTTCCCCTTTAAAAAAAAAAAAAAAAAAAAAAAAGAGGGCATTTGTGCTAAATTGCCCAATGCTAGTGTGATAACTGTCAAAAGTTTGACATCAAAGGGAACTAATATTATTCAGTTACCAGAGGAGCTGTCTGTCCAAATAAGAATATCTTAATTACTGAATCACAACGGTAGAAAAGGGAACAGATCTGAAAAGGAGAGGGGCTGGCGGGGGGGGCGGGCGGGGTTGGGGGGGAGCTTTCAGTCTGTTCCTTTTTGATGAACCATCTATATTAGGCCACTGTGCGATTCTTAATCATGTTTAGTGGTTTATACCCTTTCTCTCTCCCCACCGGTCCTCTGAACTTTATAACTATATGTAAACACGTTGTCAGTTTGAAAATAATCTTCTCTGGGTTCTTGTTAGAAGAAATTTCAATCTTCTTCAGTTCTAGATTAGGCAGTCTAGTTTTCTCTATCAGTGAATGGACTGGGTTTCTTGGACAATAATGTGCCAATTGTTGATGGTTTGTGACCCATAAAATGTGAGGGTGACTATTCTGGCTTTGGTATGTAATTATGCAAAACACTTTCTATAAAGGCTTGCCATCTGATCTAATGACAGTCCCTGCGGTCTATTTCAAAAAGGGAGGGTCTCTATACACAGCTCCTGAGAGAAAGAAAAGTAACATTTTGTTTTAATACAAGTTTTATGGGAAAAATGGATAAACACAGAAACAGCTGAACACATAGGCAAAGCGTTTTCGGGGCAAACTAAACCAAGGAGGAGATATTTTCATAAGTTCAGCAGAGCAACACCACAGGTCTACAGCATCGGGGTAGGGACAAATGATGTGAAATCCCCATAGGGGAAAAAAAAATATCTTCAACTCCTAAGCACCTTGGAAGAGATGGGAGGTCGCCGGGGAGGAGGTGGACGCCGGGGATCCCGCAGCAGCCTCCCACCTCTGCGGGCTTTTGCCATGCCACAGGAATCATTTATTCCCCCCTTTTTTAGCTGCACAGCAAGGCGGGGTTCTGCCTTACCAAGCCTGTGACAAGGAGCTGGGCACTTGGGATGGCACCTACCATGCTTTCAATGGACGGCCGTTCCACCTGAGATATTAACGCCAGCAATGTAAAACGCGATAAAAATAACCGGGATCGGCATCGCCAGCTCCATCTCCCTCTCCAAAGAGCCTCTGGACAACACAGGGTTTCTTTAAACAGGTGAACAGGAGGATAGGAAGGACTATAAACGTCCCCTTAAAGAAAAGGGGGGAAGTTAGAGATGTTTGGGGGTGTTTTGTTTAATATATTATTTGTATTTTCCCCATTCCTCCTCCGCCCCCCCTTTTCTGCTTTCCTGAAAGGAGGGACGCTAAAGGGCTCCGGCTGCTTTGGTTGCTATCAAATGACATTGCTGCTACGTCACGGGACAAAACATAAACACTGCTGCCAATTTAAACTGATGTATAAAGATTAATGGGAGATGAAGCATACTAACAACCTGGATTATAATGGCAGGAATAGTTATTATTTCTCCAGAGCACATCCATATATACAGGGAGCCATAGGGAGCAAGCACTCATGGCCAGAATTTTATGTCTCCACATAGGCATGATGTGTGTCCACTGTGACATGTTTAATTCCCCCGTGGACTAAAGTAATACGAAAAACAGAAAAAAAAAAAAAAGTAAGCAAGAAAGGCTGATTAAAAGGGAGAATCAACAAAATATCAACATGCCACAGAGAGGAAGGAGGAATAGATAATTAGAAGCAAAAGAGGAGCAGGTAATTATGATCTGAAATTAAACATGATGTTTAAGACGTCTCCTTTGTACTGCAGTGAAGATTTCAGATTCATACACATAATAAACACTCAGGTTGTCATCTGGAGGTGCAAATCTGAAAGATATTCCAACAAATGAAGTGCTGGCAGAGAGAGGTATAAAGAGATCTCCGCCTGTCAGGGGTCAGACAGCCTGAGATTGCTTCTAGAGATCTTTTGAAAATTTCACACGATTGAAGGCTTAGGGGCTTTGCTGTGTTCGCATTTCAAACTCAGATCAGCGGGATCACAATCAAAAATAGAGGTCTGGAAAATTTTGATGCAAAGATGGCCACAGGCTCCACGGATTTTTTTTTTTTCCTTCTTCTTCTTCTTCTCCCAGACAGACACTCTGACATGACTATGATCCCGGGGATGACAGAGTTGTCAGAAAAGAAAGGGAAAATAGCATCTTGTCTTGTAACTTCCTATCAGTCAAAAGGAATTTAGGATCCTCTTTCCAATAAAAGAGAGGGAGAAGGAGCAAGAGGGGGAGCGGGGGAAGACGAGGCTTTCTTAGTGAGCAAAGAAAAGTGAAGAGAGTTGTGTGTTTCATAATTAATATTCCACACCTAAACGTTTCTGATCTCTTCCCTTTGCAGTCCTCCCACCCCATCACCTTCTTCTTCTCTACAATTTCAATTTTAGATCAATCCAGGTCCTCTGAAACAGTGTGCACAAGTGATAAAATACTGGCTACATGTATATTTGTGTCTGATACTGTATCATTCACCCTATATTCTTCCACGAGATATATCTTTTACTCGAACTTAATGGAACTACGTGATTTTTGCTACAAACATCTCCTACCGTTATTGTTTTGTTAAAAACATTAAATCGTTCTAATAAAATATGTCTAAAGTCTGAAAAAATAAGTCACAAAAACGGAAGGAAATAGAAATTTTAGAAGCGTCCTAAGAGCCGAAGAACAGCAAAAGAAGGATGGAAGCAATGGGAATTGACTTAAAACATATATTCAGTATATTCTATTTATAGCTCTTTTGGCAAGGTCAGGTGCAATAGGAAGTGTTTTATCATCTCAGCTATTTCAAATTAATTGCTATTGATTTGTTGACCAGGAGGAAGAGTAGTTAGCTCAGGTCTAATTATTGTGGTTTCTAAAAGAAATGACGCGGGGAACTTTGCAAAGGAAACGAGCTGGGTTTGGAAACCGGACCTTGCCGGGATGCTCTTTCCTAATTAGCTCCGAGGCGAGTGCTTGGCACCTCGAACCGCCCCAAAGTTTCCCCCTCTGCGTTTTACTCCTGGGTGCTCTGCAAGACAAGTCCTAAGAATTAGTAAAAAAGTGCCCGATACTGCACATCCTGCATGGATTTTTGTGGGGTTGATATTTTAAAATCAATTTTGTGGTGCCGTGTGTGCTTCTTCAGGTAAAGAGAGGACAGGGAAGCAGCGAAAATGTGCTTTTGGTAATTGAGCATTAACATATATATTTTATATATATATATATATATATATATATATATATATATATATATATATATGATTTTTTTTCTTTATGAAGAAAAAGAAATATTAACAAGAAAGATGAATATTTTTCTCCTTGGAAAGGATGAAAAAGGATTCGGACTCCACTGAGTAACTGAAGTTTCACAATCTCTTCAGAAATAAAACATAACCAGCCTTGCCATGCTGGGAAGCAGAAAATAACCTCTGCAAAATGCTTAAAATGATGATATTTACATGGTTAAAGTTATGATAAGAAAGTCTGTATTTGAAACCGCCAAAGTTCCCGTTCCCCTGCTCCTCCCCAAATGTGACAGTGGTAACTCTGGCAAATGACATCTCAATAATGAACAAAACATTCTCTTTTTTTTCTCCTTTTTTTTTTTCCCCTTGCCATCTGAAGCAGCCAGTTAATTAACAAATAACCCCCTCATTTTTCGTGGACCCCACTTTTTCTAAATGAAGGACGAGAACTTCAAGGGGAAAAATTAACAACGAACTTGAGGGTGTGAAGAAAAATAAAACAAAAAAACTTTTGAGGGATGCGTTTGGGGTGTATTGTGCTGGGAATATTTCAGAGTTATGTCACAAAAATAAACCTAAGCGGTAGTGGAAGAAATTTTTTGAAGATAATAAACAAGGCTAAAGAATTAAAAATAAAATCATTCGAACATACAGAAATAGGTTGTTTCAAAGGATTATTAGAAATATCTTTTTGGGGGAGCTTTTGTTTTTTCTCCCCGAAAAGAAAAATCAGAATTAGGAGGATTCGGGTTTTTGTGCCCCTGTGCCTGTACCTGGATGGTGACGTGTTTGCAATCCAGACTTTCGTGTGCAACTTTAGAAATGGGGAAATAAAGACAGAAAATCGGAGAAACAGAATTAGAAAGACGCAAGATTAAAAGCATTCTACGGGGAGTGTGGAGAAACAGAAAGAAGCCGATTTTAAAGAACCATTTCCCAACTTGGGGAAAAAAAAATCCGAGAATTTTTCCACATGTACAACATAAATTCCAGCTTCTGCCGAATTCCCCGCTTTCAGCTGAACAAACTGTATTCTAGGAGGAAAAAAAAAAGCCGAAAAAAATTACGAAAGTCCTAACTCTGCCATGGAGCTGCCCTGTAAACCAGCACGTTTGTGCTCGCATCGCCTGGATATTTTTTAATCTCTGGCAAGGTCCCGTCCCGCTGCGGGGAGTTCGTACCTGGTCAGAGGGGAGGGAGGGGAGGAAAAGCAGCAAACGAACTTGGCAGGAGGAAATCGTTGCCATTCTGGGCAAGGACGTGGGGCAGGAGTTTAACTCTCAAACTTTTACTTGGGAAGAGGAGAGAAACTGAAATATTAACGAGCCGGCTTGCGGGGAGGGCGGTGGGCGCAGGATTGAAGTGGTGATGCCCCCTCCTGCGGGCTGAGGGAGAGGAGGGGGGGAATTTGTATTCCTTTCACCCTAGAGATGGACAAGATTGTCCTGACAACTGCAAAACGCGGGGGTTCGGACCTTTGTTCTGGGCTGCCGATTGCAATTTGGAAGTGGCGATTTGTTTTTTCTCCCTTTGTAAAGGAAAACAGGACGATCCGTGGATGGACTTTTATTTTTCCCCCAATAAAGTTTTCACAAACCGAGAGTGGATTTTAGGGGGCTATTTTTTCTTTTTTTTTTAATTTTTTTTCCTGCTTTTCTTTTTGTTTTGAAGCGTGGCCAACAGCTCGCTAAGAAACGTGGAAATTAGTGGGAACTCTCCTGATGATTTGGTGAAAGCGTCCCTAAATCGAGGCAGGAGCTGGCGGACGGGCCCGATCCTGTCTCCTTTCCTCAGGGAAATCCACCTGCCTCTCATCCTGTCTCTGTAATTCCGGGGGGGAGCGGGATGTGTGTTAGTCTGAATTTCCCAAACCGGGATGCCCCATCCCATCTTCATCCCCGCCCCGCCTCCACCACCCAGCCTCCCCTCCCGAGCCCCACGGCCACGCAGGACAGCCCGGTGCGAGCATTCCCAGCTGGGTCTGGGTGCTGGATGTGATTTCCCGGGCCCCATCCCGGCTCCTCTCCGGGGGTATCCCTTGTCCCCCGCTCGGGGGCAGCCCGCTGGAGGTGGAAACCACCCCAATTCCACGTGTCGGGCTGCGAACACCTCCCCCGGCACTCAACACCTTTTCCTACACCCCCGAGTCAATGAAATCCTCCTGAAATCTCCCCAGTTGCGGCGGGAGATGGCAGCGGGTGGTGCCGAGAGTGGAAAGGGGAGCTGCGCTCGGCTCACCGGGATTTTCCCCGGGGTTTTTCACACGGGGAGGGATTTGGGGCTTCTCTCACACCCGAATTCCTGTGAGCACCTCGCAGCCCTGAGGTGAAACGCTCACTGCCTGCTGCACGGGGTTAATGCCGGGCTGGCAGCGGGTGTTTAACCAGAATCTATAGGTACGGCCTGTGATGTACACAATGTGTTCCTCACGGACGCGCTGAAGGTGCCAGCGGGTGGCACACACAGCCCCGGCCACGGGCGGGTGTCCCATTGTGCCCCACTGAGGGGTGCCAGCCTGTGCCCCGAGCTGCTCGCAGAGGGCTCGGTGCCTCCGCTGGGTTTGGGGAACGGAGCGGGGGGGGGCAGCGCCAGAATTATTCCCAGGCACCAAAAGCTGCTGTGGAGATTTCGCATGATCTTCCTAATTCCACGTTTTATATTTTATGATTTCTTGCCAGCATCACAGTGTGTTTCTGTTTAGATATACTAAGCTCCTTGAAATTAATTAACCTGTGGTCAGCAAAAAAAAAAAAAAAAAGAAAAAAAAGAAAAAAAAAAGTAATACTGGTTAAGCTATATTCCTTTACAACGTTTGGTCACAGTTAGTTACAGAATTTTCCAGCTGCGAGGATGATGTACACTATTTATTGTAATTGAATTGCTGTTATAACACCTTTCAAGAGGAAAAGTGATACATGACAAAAGTTGAGCTGACGCGGGGGCCCCCTTTCATCCCCCTCCACATCTCCCCCCGGCTTATCTGGAATAAAAACTTCATTGCGGAGAGCCCCCACTCGGGGGTGAGGACCCCGGGTGGGTGAGGACCCCGGATGGGTGAGGAGCTCTGCTGATCCCCGGCAGCCGCGCTCCGCTGCCAGCCCGCGGCCAGAGGCGCTTCGGCCGCGCAGACTGCGCATCCCGCGGGAATTCCCGGCTGGAGCCTGGAGCGGGTACCGGGCTCAGCCCTGCGCATCCCGCGGGAATTCCCGGCTGGAGCCTGGAGCGGGTACCGGGCTCAGCCCCGCGCATCCCACGGGAATTCCCGGCTGGAGCGGGCACCGCTCTGAACCCTGCGCACCCTGCAGGAATTCCCTCTGGAGCGTGGAGCAGGCATCGGGCTCAGCCCCGCGCATCCCGCGGGAATTCCCGGTTGGAGCGGGCACCGTTCTGAGCCCTGCGCACCCTGCAGGAATTCCCGGCTGGAGCGTGGAGCAGGCACCGGGCTCTGAACCCTGCGCATCCCGCGGGAATTCCCGGCTGGAGCTCGGAGCGGGCACCGGGCTCAGCCCCGCGGTGCCCGGGCGGGTCGGGTCGCTCCATCAGCCCCCAAACGGGCAGAGCAGGGGGAGAGGGTGCAGAGGGTGCTCGTTTATAGCCCAAAGCGCCGAAAAGGGCCGTTCTCCTGTTCGGGGAGGCAATTGGATTTATTTCCATCCCACGCGTAATAGATTCTCTGGAGCATCTGAGAGATTATTTTATAAAGCAAATTCAAACCAGGCTGTTCATTAGATCCCATTATTATGAAAAGGGAATGATCAGTTGGGAAAAATTCTATCTAATTTGGAGGGAAAAGAGCACAGATTTTAAATAATTTCTGTAACTTTTGCTACCTTTGGCGGTTTTGGCAAGAGAACAAATAAAAACCCCGAGGAGTTAGAAGTGTTTTTTCCTCTCTCTCATATTTTTTCCCTTCTCAGTGCCACACAGCAGCCTTTCCTCCTTCAACTTCAAAGAGCACTGAAAGGACAAACATTCTGATACAGCTAATAATACACGGAGAGAAAGAATTTGCATTCCTTAGCAAATATAAGTGCTCATTAATAGAATCATGTATTTGGCTAAGAACATCTTGCCAGTACAGCTGGGAGATAGAAAGTGCTCGTGTGGGGAGGGTTGGAGAAAGAGTTTTGATTGACGCTGTAGGAGCCACATCACCCCCCCCTTTCCCTCAGTCATCTATATCAGGTCGACGATTACTATTAAAAAAAAAAAAAGTAATAATCATAAAGGAACAGATGGGGACAGAGTGCCCTGCGACTTCTGAAAGGCACAGCAAGGACTCGCTGCCTAGAAATTCATCAAGATAATGCTAATTGCACTCTCAGGCCGTGCTGGGGGTCCCGCACCCGCGGCACATCCGCGCCCTCCCAGCCCCGGGACCGCCCCGATCCCTCTGAGCCCGCGGGTCCGGCGGGGAAGGAGGCGGAGGGCAGCGATCCCTCCCTCCATCCCTCCCTCCATCCATCCCTCCATCCCTCCATCCATCCCTCCCTCCCTCCATCCATCCCTCCCTCCATCCCTCCCTCCATCCATCCCTCCCTCCCTCCCTCCCTCCATTCCTCCCTCCATTCCTCCCTCCATCCCTCCCTCCATCCCTCCCTCCATCCATCCCTCCCTCCCTCCCTCCCTCCATTCCTCCCTCCATTCCTCCCTCCATCCCTCCCTCCATCCATCCCTCCCTCCATCCATCCCTCCCTCCATCCCTCCCTCCATCCCTCCCTCCATCCATCCCTCCCTCCATCCCTCCCTCCCTCCCTCCCTCCCTCCATCCCTCCCTCCATCCATCCCTCCCTCCATCCCTCCCTCCATCCCTCCCTCCATCCCTCCCTCCATTCCTCCCTCCCTCCCTCCCTCCCTCCATCCCTCCCTCCATCCATCCCTCCCTCCATCCCTCCCTCCATCCCTCCATCCCCTCGGGCACTGGGATAACTCTGCCCAATGGGTGTGGTGGGAACTGATAAACCAAATTAAAGTTGCCTCCTGATGGAAACTTTGTTCGCTTGGCTGAGCTGAGGACGATTATTGTGATTTATCCTTATTTTACACTCGTGAGAACTCTAATTTAGTTCTTGTATTCCCTACTGTAAATCTGAACTTGCTGTTCCCTGCAGAGGAGTCTTCTCCAAGGGGGAATATGTAAAGATCAGCTTGACACAGTCCCCAGGAAAGTTTACAGACACCCAGGTGGGCAAACCTTTCCTGTTCTCAGCACAATAGATCATATGAAAAAGAGAAAACCTTGGAGAAAATAAAAAACAACTCAGCCTTTTAAGGTGATTATCATAACTTACACCTACATTTACTGATTCCCACCTATCTACAAAGAAAAACAAAAAAAAATATCTGGCCAGCAGAGACTGAGTAGGTGGGTCTGTGAGGACACTCTCAGTGAGGAGATGCTGAATTGGAATTGCAGCTCAACATCAGGACTATAATTTGTTCTCCTGGGTTCCCAGGCTTAAAAGTGTCATAATTATCAGGATTTTAAAGGTGAACAATATATTTCAAACTGTTATTTTGAAGGAGCCTGTGAGTTTATTTTTCCCTTCAGTCTTGAACATCAGGTTTAGATATCATTGTAGAAGATAACCCTTAATTCAGCTGCAAGGCTGAGAGCTTACACAGAATGTGGATGCTTTGGTGAGAGTTTTACTCCATCAGATTTTGCTGCTAACAATTTCTGTCTAGGTTTTAAGTCCTTCAATCATATTTATAGAAGGTGCCTTTATCTGTGAGCTTCTTTAGTTTTAGCTAATTCAGAAGGATTTTTTGCACATTACATGAGTGTATTTTTATTTCTCCAGCACAGCTGAACATAGCTTGGCTTTGACTTTAATGGACTTTATTTCATTGGAGATGCACATGAATGCCAGAGGAATGCACAGGCAATGCATCACACGTGGTTTTCCAGGATGGTTTGTGTATGGCAAGAGCAGAAACACGCATTGGCTTCAAAGAAATCCTCTGTTTTATCAATATAATCTGTAGAAATTATCAGTCAGGGGCCTGCTGTTGGTTTAGGCCCAGTGGTCACGGGTCTAATAACCTTCTGACTGAGCCTGGGATTAAAAAGTCAAAGATCTGTGCTTCCTTCAGCAGGTGGGACCCTCCATCTGAGCACTCTGATGTCTGCAGTGACTCTTTGTTCTGTCCCAGTGGTCCCCAGCCCACCATGGCCCTGGGATAATAACATCAAGCAAGGAATGCACTGTCTTTTTTTTTTTTTTCCCCCTCACCTCTCCCCATCCTTTTTAACTCCTGTGGCTGTGAGCAGCCTCAGAGGGTCCATAAGGTTAACAAATTGGGAATTTCAACCCCCCTTTGTTTCAGCCTCCCCTGGAACACCCCTGTTGGCTTTGCTGCAGGGCCTTGAACCCAGGAATCCCTCCTGACCCACAGCCCCAAGGCCCCCGAGCTCACAGGGACAGCCCCAGCAGGGGAGTGCCCCAGGGTGAGGAGCCCAGATCTTCGGGGATGAAACAAAATGTTTCAGATGTGATGAATTGGACATCTGTTTCATCAGAGGGGAAAAAAAGGGAAAATTCATCAGCTCTAATGAGAGATGCAAAGATATTTTGGTCTGTTGATAGGCTGCCTCCTGCTCCTCACAGCTGGAACAAACACTGCCTAATCTATTGGCCTCTAGGAATGATTTTTTTTTTTTTCTCCCCTGGGCAATATCTTTTCTTCACATCAGATCACTGGAGTATCAGTAGCAGGCACTCGATGCTTTGCATTGTGCTCTTTAGCAGTTTTGGGTCACTGCCAGCCTCCAATTTACCTGCAGGTTCCCTTCTCCCTGGGATGTGGATCCATTCCATACTGGATTTCTTAAACATGATCTCCTCTTCCTGTGCAAGTTTTATTTTTTATTCAGTAGCTCTACAAGGGCATTTTGTTTCTCTGTCAATGTGATCAGGGGATCTGCTTTTACCCCAACCTTTTCCTGTAGGATTCACCCACTCCAAATGTTTCCATACCCTCTAAATGTGGTCAAGAGGCACGAGAGACATGTTCTTTGTCACCCTGAGAACATCTCAGTGTCACCCATCCCCTGCACTGGTCCATAGCTCAGTGCTGGTGGACACTCCCTGTGCCAGCTGCTTTATCAAGGGACTGAGAAAACCACCATGAGATTTTTATTAGCAGCTTTGTGTGCCCTCTAAAAGGTGTTACAGCACATCCCTGGACCTGGGGACATTTTCCCCATTGGAAATATGTTGGTTTCATGCACCAATTCAGCTTTTGCAAATAGAACCCTTCTTTATGCAAAATTAATTTTTCTGTAAATACAATTACTAATGGAGCCTTTTCTGGAAAGAATTTCCCCTCCAGCTCCTACTCACTTCATTCCCATGTCCTGTGTTGTTCTAGGTGCAGGGATTTTGCTTTTATTTGTATTTTCCTCCTTGCAAGAGGTGACAGGAGGCCAAGCCCTGCCCGAGCCATCCTGCACACCCTGGGCTGAAGGAAGCCTTGAAAGAAGTCTCTGCCTCCAACCCCAAGTGTGTGCTTTTCATCTGAAAGGCTGTGGCCAGAGATGATGCAAGCCCAGCTGGGATTTCAGCCAGGCACTTGCAGACCAAGTTTTACAGCATTGCCTGAGAGGGGCCAAGTAGGCATCTGCCTTTTCCTGGACCTCCTTGCAGCTGCCCCAGCAGTGGCCAGTTTCCAAAGTGCTGTCACCCACGTTTATTCAATACTTGATGCAGTAGAGGCTCTTCAGGAAGCTTCAGGATCCTGTCTGAAGCTCCAGATAACACCTTGTTGTGCTGTTGACACGCTTGCAGATCCTGTGACTCCCCATATTTCTTTTTTTAGAAGTTGCATTCCAGCTCTCTCTATCTCCTTTTTTTTTTCTAAGCCTCCCTTTCATTACATTGTGCTGATGCCACAGAAAGTTGTCAGCTGTCCATTCTTTCCCCAGACAGGGGATATGTGTGTATGTATATATATGTATATATGTATGTATAATCAAGGCAAGGGGAGAAGAGGGTCAGGTGTTGCTATGGAAAGAGACTATTAATCTGTGACAGAACTGCTACTCTGGGAGGTGAGAGCCTTCCCCTGCACAAAATAAGCCTTTAAAGGGAAGCTCACCAGCCTTTCTCCAGGGGACACCTGCCCCAGGTTTGCTGATTTGGTTATTTGCTCCCCTTGTTGCTTGACTTTGATGGTGGCTTTTCAACCAGATTTTCGCTGCTCTGAATGTAGCCCAGTCTCAGCTAGTCTGGATTAAATTAGAGAGGAGATTTGTGTGAGGTATTGCCTTGAATGCTTCACAAAGAGCTTGATGGCCAGGTCCTGGAGATTATCATAAGTTTCTCAAAAATCCTGCGATGGTTTATGCCAGACAAGCACCTACTTACACTCATCAGACATCTTTCACTTTTAATAGATGCATCCAAAGAGAAAGAAGTGGAAATTGAAGGAAAGGGAGAGATGAATCCCTTTCCCATCTATTCTGTTAAAATGATGCCTCTTGCAGACCCCACCTGGGCATCCCTGGTCCACATTGGTTTCACCAGGGACTGTCAAGCCCACCACCCTGCAGCAATAAAAGCAGTTCTGTTCACTTGCTAAGCCCATTTCTGACCAGGAGGGTGGAGCAGAAGGAATCCTCCTTTGGAGGTGCCTTTGCAGAGCTGGTTTCTCTTTGCTCCATGCATGGACATCCAAGCACACACAAATGGCTTCATCCTCCCAAGGCCCCCAGTGAGGAGGGGTTTGAAGCAGCCACTCCTGACCCACAAACTGATCTTCCTCTGAGGGCCCCACAAAGCCTAGGACACAAGTTATTAACTGTGGCAAATGGATTGCATTAAATTTAATGTGATAAAAGGTAGATTTGCCAGCTGAATGTCTCATCTATAAAACTCAGGCTGTGCTCTGGGTGTTTTTACACCTTTGGAAGGATTCTCTCTGTGGGTGTAATTTCAGCTTGTCCCATAGCTTTATCCTGGCCTAGCAATGGAAGCAGAACTAAAGAGTTAAATGCATTTCTTCCCATACAGCAGGATTTTTCAATCCATTTCACTTTTCCAGCCCCTGCCACTCTGGCTGCTGACTGCAGAGCTGCCAGTTGGTGCTGCCTCCCCCAGTCACTTGGAGCTTGCCCCATGGACCACGAGGTCTTCCCCAGCCAGAGGCTGAGAGCAGCTGCTTGGAGGAATGTGAATGAGCAGAACCAGCCTCTCTCAGGGTCACTGGCCTGGTGTGATGCTCACACACACACCAAGCAATGTGCCACAAGCAACATTTTATTTTTGTTCTGCCTGGCAGTCTCAGTTTCCACTTGTTAAAATTTTTCCTTTGCATTGAGCACTGTGTACAACAAGAAGAGTTGGTTTAAATATTAAAGTGTTAACATTTCCTTTGGTGCCCCTTATCTCCAGCATTTTTAAGTTTTCTTCAGCAGTCATTTGATTGATTCTCAGATTTTTGTACTGCTTTGGACCTTTAAAGCCTGGGAATAAGTCACTGTGTCTGGTTTTTAAATCTTTGAAATCTGAACATTTTTCCTCATGGGCACAGGTGGGTGTGTGTGTGCATACATGTGTGTACCCAGAAAAATGGAGGTATGTGCCTCTCTGGAAATCAAAGCTGGCAAAAGGAGGGTAGCTCTTTCCTCTATAGCACTTAGAAATTTTCCATGATCCCTTTCTGTCTTTTTCAGAGTAGATTTTGCTGCAAAACCAGCCCTCAGAGAAGGGCTGTGGCTTCAGTGTCATTTCTCCTTTCCACCCAGCTCAGCAGCAATGTTTCTGGTCAAGAATGGTGATGGACACAGGGTATCAATCACAGGGGCTCTCATGAGCTTCCCAATAATAAACCAGGCAAAGTTCTGTGGCCCAACCAACACTGCTCAAGGAATTTGAACATCAAGGCACACACTGATCATCAGCTGCTGCATGGTTCTACCAGGTAAAATAACAGGAGTACAAATTGGGAAAGAACCCACCAGGCCTACTCAGAACTTTGCCATACATTTCAAGATGCTGCTGTCAGTGGTCACTGCTGGCAAAGTGACTGGTGAGAAGAGGAAGGAGGTGAAAAGAAAGAGGCAGACAAAAGAAAAGTCGTGAAGAAACAAAGAATACTTTCCAGAGCAAGAGATTACTGAGACAGAAGGGCTGTTTTTGCAGGAAAGAGCAGGTTTTCTTCACAAATGGGATTGAATTGCACCTTTAAGAGATGGGGTGCATTTCTCCACTTGGGAATCCATGGCTTGTTTGCTAGTGAAGAAAGAGGGATGCAACCTGCTTGGTCCTACCAGCAACTCTATCCCAAATAAAAGCAAATCTGAGTAAATTGGGTGAGGATTTTGTTTGCTTTTGTGGGGTTGTTTTGAGTGGAATATGTGCCTTGTTACACATGTGCCTTGTTATCCATGTACGTCATTGCAACTGCTCCTTGGATCCAAAACTGTTTCCAAGCTAAATTTCAGATGAAGAGAAACTCCCAGTGTCCATTTCAAATTAAGGGACAACTTAAGAGACAGATTTTCTGCTACATTTGACATAATATCCATTATGGCCTTGGCAATGTTTTTAGAAGCTGCCACCTCAGTATAATTTCTTAGGTGATAGGAAGGAAGGAAAATCCACTCTGATGCAGGAATGCCGTGAAGGGAGGATTGGGGGAATGGAGAAAAAGAGGCAGTTGTACAAGTTGTGGGTAAACAGAGGATCCAAGCTGGTGAAAAAGAAACTGAGATATAGTAAGAAAGAATGAAATATGTGAAAGAAGATGGGCATCTGGGAAGGCAGGGTAAGAAGTATGATCATGCTGAAGGGTGGAAAAAAAGCAGTGTAAAGGGTGTCTCTGGGGGATAGGCACAGCATGGTGGGAAAAGGGATTTGTCACTTGGGTTTTGGGATGGGCAGACAGACAGGAGGCTGTGGGGAGGAAGGAGACACAGGAAGGGGCACCCAGCAGACCAGGCTGGCCCTCAGGAGGGAGGTGGGGAAGGCACTGCAGGTTGTGGGAGGTGGGGATGGCTGCCAGCCTGCCTGGTGATGGGGTGGCACTGTCAGTGCTGCTGCTGTCAGGGATGGCAGATGACAGGAGCAGGAAATGGGGAATATGGGAGAAGAAAGCACTCTCAGCCCCCACCACTGACACGGGAGGGGTGAGCTCAGCTTCCATCTCTCAGCGTAGCTCCTCAAAATCTGGGGCCATCTGGACACAGTCCTGTCCCTCCTCCAAGCTGTCAGCAGCACCGAGGGATTGCTCTGGCAGCCAGGACTCCCTGGCACATCCAAGAGGCGCCGTGCTCATGGCCAGAAGGGCAGATGGCACCGGCTCCAGCACAGTGCCTTTGCACCACCTGGTGTCCCCTGCAGAGCCAGGTGAGCCTGGCCCTGGGCACAGCCCTGTCACTCAGCCAGGGGCTGCAGAGCCACAGCAGGGCTGGGAGGGGACACCTCAGCACCTTGGAGGATGTGAGCCGTGGTGGCAACGTTCAGGATGGCCACGTGTGGTTCTGGCTGGCTGTGCTGTGCCAGGCTTTGTCACCAGAGCAGCAGCTCGGGATGGGTGACAGAGCAGGGGAGTGAGAGCTTGGCTGGCACAATGTCTGCAAAGGAACAGATCCTTCCAGTGCTCAGTCTTCAACCCCATCTCCTCAGCACTTCTTCTGCCCACAAACTGAAATTTGGGCTGGTGTTTTTGAGTTGCTTCTGCAATGGGTATGGGTAAGAGAAAGTATTGGCTGTTCCTGATCGTGCCCACCTGTACATCAGGGATTATTTTATTCATTAAATGTTTCACTAACCCTCAGCCTTCCCAAGAACAACACAAATTATTTCATTAAATTTGTTTATTACAGCAAATCTGGTAAGGGGCATCTGCAAAGTGAATGCTTTGGGCTAAGAAAGTGATGTGTGTTTTTTTACTTAGAGCTGCAGAAAATAATGCCAAGGATTGCAGCTCTTCTAGAAAAAAACAGACTAGACCAAACCCAACAAACAAACAAACAAACAAACAAACAATTTGAAAATCCTGCCAAAAATCAAGCCTTGTAATAAGGACAGTATAAAATTTTGTATTAGAGAAGGTGACATGGGATGCAAGTGGGGACTGTGAATTGGTGTAAGGGTCAGCTCTCCCTGTCTGGGGAGGGCTGTCTCTCCTGTCACCCCAGGCATTGCCTCCTCACAGATGTTGTTCCTGGGAGAGGGGAGAGGTTGTGGTTGACTTGTCCAACCCTCAGCCCTGACAAACTCTTCTGGCAAAGGAGACTCTGAGAGTTTTAGCTTGAATCCCACATATGCTGGGAAGTAAAGATGCTTTAAAAAATGACATCTATTTCTGTTAAATTGTAAGATTTCTCTAATCTAGGTATGACATTCTGGCCAAAACCTTTGAGGCAGAAATCCTCCCAGAAGAAAAACAAATTGACCCACGGTGAAGATATCCACGGAGTGAAACAGAAAAATAAATAGAAGGTTTGAATACAAGTTTTCTCTGCATGATAAACAGGTTCCCTAAACATTGATTTATTAGTCATTCAGTAAAGACGAGGAGGAAAAAAAAGAATAAAAAAGATTCTGGATTGATACATTTGTAAATGTTTTAAATTTATTTTATCACGTAACATGAACATTTATGCAATGAATTCATACATAAACAAATAATGAAATACCTTTAAACACACAGATAAGTGTGCACACAAAATGCACTTGTAGGAAGCAGAGCCCAGCTTCAAAAACTGATCTCAGACCACACTGGACTGTCCAGCTGTGCCACTTTGCACTGGGACAGCAGTCACTGCATGATTGCACACCCTGCTTTGGAACTGCACTAATTTGGGAAGTAAACGAGTGACCTGAAGTGTGTGACAGCAGCCCCTGTGATGGCCCACCCCAAACTCCTCTTTTGGACAGGGTGAAAAGATGAAACCCTGTGACACTGTAGGCCTGGCACAGATATTTGATAGGATGCTGTAAGTGCAGTGGATGTGGCTCAGGGGAGGCACATAGTAGCTGCAAATATCATTAAAGCAGCTACCAATTTAAAAATGCATAAAATGCAGAGGAAACTAAGCCATGGCAAAACCTGTTAGTGATAAAATTGGAAAGAGAAGCACTGCGTGCCCAGCTGGTTAAATCCTGATGGAGGGCAAAATGGAGTGAAAAATAAACACCAGATTTAGAAGCACACTTGATGAATCTGGCAGACTGCAGGAGCTGGTGCCACTAAGGCTACAGAGATGTCTGTAGCCACATCAGAACTGCCCAGCTCTGCTCAGACCCACACATGATATTGGTGCCCTGCAGGGCCTCAGCCTCCTCCACTGGAGCAGGGAGTGAGCAGTGACCCAGCTCCACCCCTGCTGTCCCTGCTGGCAGAGGGAACTGCACTCAGACCCTCAGAACAGATCCATGCTCATGGAATCACGGAGCCACGGGATCCCAGAGTGGTTTGGGGTGGGAGGGACCATGAAGATCATCTCTTTGCACCCCCTTGCCACGGGCAGGGACACATTTCACCAGCCCAGGGTGCTCCAAGCCCCATCCAACCTGGCCTTGGACACTTCCAGGGATGGGGCAGCCACAGCTGCTCTGTGCCAGGGCCTCACCACCCTCACAGTGGAGAATTTCTTTCTAGTAGCTAATCTAAATCTAACCTATTTCAGTTTAAAACCATCACCATTCATCACTGTGCCCCCCCTAATATCTTGAACATCATTGTATCCCCCCTAAAGATCCAGAGGCAGTTTTGTAATCAACACAAAAAAATTCAGGAGAATAGTATTCATAACCTTCAGTGCTCAACATCCATTGCTTTCAACACAGGAGAAGTTTTTAAAACTTCTTTTATTTTCCTGATTAGCTCCTATGAAGGCAGCTTCTGGGTGTCCAAGCTCTCACGAAAAATCAAAGGAAGCCTGAATGCAAAGCAAAAGCACAGTTGTCACTTTAGTTTACTCATGCTTGTCCCAGAAAATGAAAAGAGGCTTTTTCTCACTTTGTTTTCTTTTTTTAATGCACTTGTGCAACACAGTTGTGTTTGGAGTTAAACTTCTTATTGTCATGTTGGAAACCCAAACTGTGCATGCAAATCTCCTGATGGCTCAGTACCAGACCTATGAGTCTCATTGCAGAGACATCTTTGAAAATTTGGCCTCATTTTGTAGTGACAAAGTGACAGATTCCTCTGGTAAGGAAATTCTGGTGAGCAGAGTGCCTGGAGGTTTGGCTAATTTTCTAGGATTGCAATTTGGGTTTTAATGACAGTAGCTTAGTTTTCCCTCAAACCAGCGATCAAAATAGAGCTCTGCTTTTGGAGAAAACCAAATCCACAAAGATACAAAAGTAGATTTATCCCATCTGACTGGTGCTCCAAAGCTCCCAACTAAGCCTGTGTTCCCCTTGTCACATTTCCTCTGCTAGAACCTGGGTCTGGTTTTTTAGCTCTAACATTGTTTTGAGCTGCCAGGATTCTTGGGAAGCTCATTTTCATCCTGTTTACTTCGGAAATTAATTGGGATTTCTGTCTCACACTGATCCTGAGCATACACCTTGTCTTCTCCTCTTAGGCTCTCATTTTAGGACCCAGTGGGATGGGTGGGATGGTTTCCCTTCTGCCACCCTCAGCTTGTGCTGCTCTGCCACACAAAAGGGAAGCCTTGGGCCAGGATCAGGTCCACCAACTCCTTCATGTGTTCAAAGACACCTTTTTGTGATAGAAATTCTTCTCAAGCCCTTGCCAATTAAGCTCAGTTTAATAACTCTGACCATTTATGTGACATATTTCATCTTGGAAGAGCTAATAAAACCAGAAATTACTGTTCACAGTGCTCCCAAGAGGCAGATCATCATTATCACATCATCACATCCCTTTGACAGGGAAACTGAGGCAATGTGTTTTTAGGACAACGGAGTGGAGTCTTTGCCAAACCACCCAGGGGAGTTCAGTGCTCTGCAGTCTCCCATGTGGGACAAAATCTTCTTCTGCTGGGTATAAAGGGAGAATCTCCTGGCATTCCTCATCAGGAAGATGCAAAGGTGAAAAAGGGTCATGGAAATGATGTCTGTGCATCTTCCAATTCTCTGCTGGGCATTTGAACTTAAAATGCCAGCAATGCTCTTCTCCTTTGCTCTCAAGAGGAAAGCTATATCTGGAGTAGGGCAGCATGCCTTAATTTGAGAAATTTAATGCCTTCGAAGCATTACCAAAGCACAATTAGCAAATAAAAAAACCCCAGACGTCAAGGCAGGAGACCTGAGTATGTAGTTCAAACATCAAAGGAATATTACCTGTGCTTTCATCTCCCTTTCCTCTTGTGAGTCAAAGATACAACATATTACTGCATATTTTAAGCATTTTCTGTTTTGAAAGCTGAAATGTCAGTGTAATTACCCCAATGGTAATTTCTGTTGTGCTGCTCCAGGCTGGTGCTTCAGCAGAATCTCCCAGTTTTCACATGATTATCTCCATCTCTGCCTTTGATAGGTTTGTGTCCAATTCACTCTGGATTTGAACTGGTTGACATTCTTTGAAAATCTCCTCTGAATGCTGCCAATGAGGTATGGTGCTGACTCTTGTGGGGCATTTTTGATGTCCTTCTTTCACCTGGTTCCCCCATCCTCTTTCCCAAGTGCAGGATCACCTGGTTGCACTGAAACCCGCAGTTCAGAGCAATCTGTAATGTAACCACCTGGAACAGAACATAACTTTTACCTTTTTCTTCTTGTTCCGTCTTTCTTCCTTTAGAATAAACTTCGCAGTTGAGGATTATTGACCAATCTGCTTGAAAAAGACAACATGAAGAACATCCTTTATGGTCCATCTTGTGGTAAAACACGGGTATTTCTTTGCTCATTTGAATGTCAGTGGATTATTTATGCTGGTGCAATGTTTTCAAGAGATAAAATACTCCCCACTGTGCTACATGCAAATCTCTGCAATGTAAACATAAATAGTTGTTGCACATGCATAATCAAAGGCATTTTTTTATAATTATTGTTGGATAGTTCAGTCCTCTAATAGCATCATCTGGTGTAAATCAGTGTAGCTCTACTGAAGCCTGCAAAGCCCCTACTGATTTGTACCAGATGGGGCTCAAACTCTTCACTCTAAGTTTAGTCCTTCTTAAAAAAAAATTAAAAATGGAGAGAGAAAGCCTTGGTAGTCCTTGAAAATGAAGTTCTTTGTTCATTCATGGGAAGCTGGTAAAGCAAGAATGGCAGGGACTTTTCTTGATCCATACTCAGCCCTTATCTAGGGAGAGCATTTCTGCCATGAAGGGAAGCAGGAGGTTCTGTGCCAAGTGAGCTCTTGGCCCCTCTGCTCAGACTGCTGCAAAGATTTGCCAGATAATGTAATTTATAACGTGAACTCCTTTCTGCCAAGATTTGGCCCAAGACCACCAGCTCTTTAGCATGACACTGCCAGATGCTAAGAATTTTCAGTTGTTCAGAGCCTGTGCTGCATTTTGAGACACCTAAAGGTGAAGGGCTGGAAATCTGGTTTTCTGTCCCCAGAGCGATCTTGTTTCACTGTCATTCAGCATTATCTTTGTACACAGCACAAAGAACTTTCTAAAGCTACTTTGACACCTGATTTGACTCCAGCTGAAGACAGCAACCTCAATTTTAATCCTTCTGGTGTTCTGTAGAAAACTGTGCTCCGGGTTAATATAAAAGACAATATTCAGTGGCATCTATTTTCACAAATTAATTTAGACTACAACATTCAAATAGCTGCTAGTGGAAGCTGCCCATGCAGATTTCAATGCTATAAATATACAGTTATTTCCAAATCATCAACAATGTCTTAACTGCTGTACACAGTGTTTTATCAACAGACACAAAGTTAACTTTGCTTGCATAAAAAGAGGTGGAAAATTAGGAGTTTGCTCCCCCTCTTTTGAATGCCGACAGCAAAAATATCCACTAAATACCAAATATTACCTATTAATGATAGATTGGAGGAGAGAGTTTTGACAGAAGTGAAGAGTACACATATACTGCATAGATTTACCCACCTTTCAAACAACTTAAAGTCTGCATTACTGTGCCCAGCTCTTTCAGGTTTACCTGTCAGATTTTTTTTTCCCCTTGTGTTTTCCATTTTTTTGACAAGATCCTCCAAAACAGTTGCTGTTATTCCTGTACAGGCTTGACGTGGACATAAACTTTTTTGCAAGAAGCCTGAGCTACTGTTAGCAGCTCTTGAAGAGCTCCAAGTCCGACGTGGGTTTAATTTGTGGTGAGTGCCATGGCAGAAATGTCTAACAATATAAGTCTGTTGGACATGTCGTCTGGGCTGTCACGTTCAATTTGCACATGACCTCCTGGCCAAAAAATGGGAAAGAAGTGGTAGAATGTGGGACTGAAAGCTTATATTATTGCTTTGACAGCTTCACTCATCTAGAAGTAATGCAAAATGCAATTTATATTTATACTCTCTGACCTTCTGTACAGAGAGTGAAACTATCTAATGATGGGCCATGGTAGCAGAGAAAGAAACAGATCTCAATACAGCTGGAATTTGTCTACATTTTTTTTTTTTTTTTTGCTTTTCAACCATTCAATTACAGTCAAAAGATAAATGAAACATGAAGAGTGCCTTGGTTAGGTAGTGACACAATTATTTTATAGTGAGTAGGTTCTGGCTCTGAGCCTTGGCAAAGGTTGCCATGCACACCTTGTTTCACTAGATACAGATAATCTGCCTGCTCCCACCAGACAAATCCCCTCTGCTTGGAGGTGTGTCCTTCTGCCCATCACAGGAGGAGAAGAAAGACACCTCAGTGCCACTGTTCCCCTGCATTTCAATCTCCTCCAGAAAGGCTGATGCTCTAATCCTATTAACCACGACAAACGGGACGTGAGGCATTTCTGTGGAAAACAGGCGGACAGGAAGAATCTGCCACGTTCTTCTCATCTGAGGAGCAGCACACGGGTTTGTGTCCTCCCAGGGAAAAGAAATAAATGCAGCAGCCTTGGATTCTGACAGTAAGCACCAGGTGACACCTGAGGATCCTTAACAAAACACCCCAGAGTTGGTACCGTAGTGCTGCAGCTCAGCATCCTTCAGAGGAGTTCACTGCAGCCACCACTGCTGAGTTTGGCTCCAAGATTCAGCCTCCAGCTGCATCTGTTTCTGCCCTCTCATCCAAAGGAGACACGGGATCTGAAGGAAAACTTATTTGCAGGGATGAGCATTAAGAGGAGATGACAAACACAGAAAACACAAAGTGTGGGGTTTATGCATCTCGGGGTGTTTTGGACAATGACATCAGTTTGAACTCATCTCTTCACTCCATTGATCCATCCTGCTTTAAACAGGAGTCTGTCCAAAGCCCACTGACCTCAGCAGAGAGAGTTTTATAAATGGTTGCAGGCTGTGAAACAGGTTTAGAAATCAGATGGTCATATAAACCAATTACTTGTTTTCTGTTGTTATTGTTTTCTTGTGGTTTGCCATGTTTTTCTCTTGTACATTGAATTAATAAAAATCACTGGATAAAGATTTCAACTGATATCCAACTTTCTCCATGGAATTTTTTTAAAAAATATATGTGTTGACAATAATAAACCATTAAACTGATGGTCACTATAAGTTAATATGTCATAAAAGAATAAAGATGCTGAAACAAAGGCTATGAGAAGGTCATGTTTCATAAATAAATACAATAAGATGAGATAACTAAGACAAAATAGTTCAATGATGAGAGGCTGAGTGAAGATTAATATGCAATTTATCTTTCTTTTGGTTTGTTTCCCAGTGAGAAAGAGCAGTTTGTCCAAACTATTAGCTATCCTACTGGTTAAAAAATTCTTACCTCTGCACCTTTTGGAGCAGACTATGATTATATTTATTAAATTATTTGGAAATTTGTTATCTAGCTGATTTGTGGAGCTTCTTTCCCTGGTCCCTGCAGGCTGGTGCACTCTCCTGGCTTTCCAGGGTGTAATGTTTCAGCCCATGGGCTTGAACCTTGGGCCACACATGAGGACTGGGAGCCCTGGGGTGACTCCCTGGGGGCGAGGGCAGCTCTCAGGATGACCACGGCTGTGTGAGGGGCACTTTGCAGCATGAACCTCACAGTTGGTGCACATGGTTAAATCAATACCCACCTCCCCAGGGCTCCCCCAGCCACAGAGCGCTGCAGCCCCACCAGGGGGATCTAACCAGGGGGATCTGCTTCCTTTCCGTTCTTTTTTTTCCCCCAAGTGGACAGCTAGAATAAAAAAACATGAGTTAAAATAACCAAAACACCTCCAGAGGTCCAAAAACTTGTCTAGGTCTGACTCCTGCTGGTGCCACCACAGGCTTTGCCCTTGGCAGAAGGAGGAGAGGGATGAGGCCCCTGATTTGGGTGGGAGGGAGAGGAACAGCCCCAGGAAATTGCAAGGTTGCTTTTGCAACCTCTTGCCCAGCAGCTGGTACAGCGAGAAGCGCCTCCCCTCACACACTGCACAGATCTTTTCCAGCTGAGTCACTAAATCAGGAAAAAATGGAGCAGTTGAGCTGGCATTTTGGAGGACTGATTTGGAGGGGGGTGGGAGGAAGAAATCCCCCTCCTTTGTCTGTAGTGTTTTTATTTTTTTTTTTCCACCAAGCTGCTGGAGTGAAGCAGTTAATAGTGATTTTTTTTTTTCCATCATTTTTAATCCACAACCCTGCCCTGTACCTGCCCTTATAATCCCCTAGCATGTGCTGGTGACATCACATGGCCATCAGCTCCCAGCTCCATCCCTGTGACTGTCATTAACTGTTGCAAGCAAATGAAAAATGACTGGGAGACTTGGTGGCTCCCACCAGTGACCTTGGGTATTATTAGAATGACCTCGCTTTGGCTGGACCATAAAAAAAAAAAGAAAAA
Source organism: Agelaius tricolor (assembly GCF_023055355.1). Taxonomy (NCBI): domain Eukaryota; kingdom Metazoa; phylum Chordata; class Aves; order Passeriformes; family Icteridae; genus Agelaius; species Agelaius tricolor. The sequence continues at coordinate 4,668,259 of NW_027269276.1, read as the reverse complement.
CCTTTCTTGATATCATCACTGGGGCTGACTGAGGCTGTTTGCAGCGAGGAGCAGGGAAAGGAGTGGAGAAAGCCATTAAAGAAAGCAAAGTAAATGTTATGCAAAGATGCAGTGGCCATAAATACTTGATCAGAGGCACAGCCCCAGCAGCAGCCCCACAGCCTGACCCCGTGCCAGGACACGCTGGGCTGTGCTGGGGTTACAGAGCACCTTGCTGGGAGTATTTTTTAACCAACCTCCTCTTTGTGATTTGTTTGCTTGGGCTTGAAAGGAAAATAAATCACGTGTAACCACTTAAGGGCTTATTGGCCTCTCACACCTTATATTCTGACATGCTTTTCTGGTCCTACACACAACTCTGTGAGCAGAGGAGGGGGCAGACCGGGCAGGATGGACATTTTTTTGTGCAGCACAACACAAGGAAAACGTGGTTTTATGTCTCTATGTAGATACATCTCTCTGTGCAAACACATGTGTACAGTGCATGCTTATTAATGTGCATATGTATGTAAGCATAAATACACAGCACTTATAGATATTCATATTTATGGTGGTGCATTATTCTCAATGCACAGGCATGTGGACATAAAAGGAAAAAATATTCATTGCATGTGTCTGATGTTGCCTTCTATATAATATATAATAGTATATATATATATATAATATAGAATAGTGTATATCTATCTGTATCATATAATGGTACTCTGGAGACATCAGCAGTAAAAATAAAGAATTCAAATAAGAGTAAACATTAAAAAGAATGACAATGACAGTGAGAATAAGAATAATTCACATTTCTGGGCTGGGCCATGAGGATGTTCTGGTGTTCGGTGCCCTCCCTGGCAGGGACCTGCAGGCTCCCCCAGGGCAGGGGTTGCCCAGGAGCCCCAGCTCTGGTCCCAGTGCGGTGCGGGGTGACCACGCCAGGCTGCAATGTTCCACCCGGGAGGGCACCGCCTGCCCTGGGGGTGCCTCTCTGTGAAATAGTTAAAGCCCTGGGGGCACACAGAAGAGATCCTCCCGCCGCTGTCCTGCCCGGCTCCTCCGCTGTCAGCTGGAAATGGATCTGATGCCCTCTGGACTTTAACTCCCGACGAAAAGGGCATTTTATTACAGGTTCTGACAAGTTGCAGAGAGACTCAGAGAACTCAATAAGAAGAAACAGAGAGTGGAATCAAGGGGCAGGAGGAGGGGATGCTGCAGATGTTTGGCAGGCAGGGGGAAGATGGGTTCAGACGGGAGGTGTGAGCAGGGACCCTGATGTAGGGTGTGAGCAGGGACACTGATGTAGGGTGTGAGCAGGGACACTGATGTAGGGTGTGAGCAGGGACACTGATGCAGGGTGTGAGCAGGGACACTGATGTTGGGTCTGTGAGCAGGGACACTGATGTAGGGTGTGAGCAGGGACACTGATGTAGGGTGTGAGCAGGGACACTGATGTTGGGTCTGTGAGCAGGGACACGCATGTAGGGTGTGAGCAGGGACACTGATGTAGGGTGTGAGCAGGGACACTGATGCAGGGTGTGAGCAGGAACACTGATGCAGGGTGTGAGCAGGGACACTGATGCAGGGTGTGAGCAGGAACACTGATGCAGGGTGTGAGCAGGGACACTGAGGCAGGGTGTGAGCAGGGACACTGATGCAGGGTGTGAGCAGGAACACTGATGCAGGGTGTGAGCAGGGACACTGATGCCGGGCTGTGAGCAGGGACACTGATGCAGGGTGTGAGCAGGGACACTGATGCAGGATGTGAGCAGGGACACTGAGGCAGGGTGTGAGCAGGGACACTGATGCAGGATGTGAGCAGGGACACTGAGGCAGGGTGTGAGCAGGGACACTGATGCAGGATGTGAGCAGGGACACTGAGGCAGGGTGTGAGCAGGGGCACTGATGCAGGGTGTGAGCAGGGGCACTGATGCAGGGTGTGAGCAGAACCACTGATGCCGGTCTGTGAGCAGGGACACGCATGCAGGGTGTGAGCAGATCAGCTGATCCCGGGGGATGCTGATGCTGCCAGCGGGAGCGCAGCGCATCCTCCGCCGGGCAGAGTTCCCCAGAGCGGGGCGGGGGCTCCCGACAGAGCCCCGCTACCAGCGGCACCTCCTCATCGGGGAGCAAGGAGCAGACATCACCAAACCTCCTTTTTTTCCCTATTAAATCCGTGCTTTCTGCGCGTCTCGAGAGCTCCTGTCCCCTTTGCGCCGCTCAGGACGCGCTGTGTGCGATGGAGGCGGGAGGGATGGGCTGCAGGTGGCTTCCCCAGCCCATCCCTCCGTCCCTCTCCTGTTTTGGGCCAGCAGGGCGTCTCTGCCGGGCTGCAGGGCGGTGGCATCGCCCCGCGGTGCCAGGCGGAGCGGGCAGGGAGCGGCGCTCCGCCGGGCCGCGCTCACCCCCCGGCTCTCGCATCCCGCTCCTCGGACCTGTCACGTACCCAGAAGGATGCCAAGGACTTTATGGAGTCTGTCAAGCACTCAGTACTTCTGTCTTTAGTGGCATCCTCATAGACAAACTTCGCAGGTGTTAAAAAAATATGCCGGGAAATAATACTACTAATACTAATAAAAAAAACCTCAACGAGCTTAACAGCTGCTCAGGGACACTGCAAACCATCTGATTTTGCAGGATAGGGCTACCATCCTAATTCTCCCTGGCAGCTTTTCAAGCGCGTTTCATCGCTGGTTGCCAATGGAGGATGGCTCCGTCTCTCCCTTCGAGCCCTGCCGGGTGTCTCTGGGAGCGGCTTGGCACCGGGAAAATCAACTCCCATCCCGGGAATTGAAGGGGAAAAAAAGGGAAAAAAAAAAAGGAAAAAAAAAAGTGCTGGTGTCTGGAAAAGCAATAATAATAATTTAAAAAAGTTTTGAGGTGTCAGACTGTGAATTGAAGAGTTTCAGCCCGGGTAATGCGGTGCCTCATGGCAGGTGAGCGCTGCGCGGGGAGCTCCTCACCCTCCTCGGGGCAGGGAGGGAGAAACGCGACAATCGCACACAGTTTGGGGACATTCGTGTGCTTCAAGAGCCCAAGGGTGACCTCTGTGCCAGCCTGCCACCCCTGTGCAAGACACGAGGCACACAGGGCGCCGTCGGGAGGGCTGGAGGCAGGAATCACAGAATCACAGCGCGGAGCTCCTGCGCATCCCTTCCCGAAGGATGCTCCCGTCCAGCCGGCCGGGTGACTGTCAGCTCGCTATTTCCCTTTGGCTCATGGGTCTCGTTTCGGGTTTATATTTATTTTCGAAGTGTTGAAGCCCCAGTAACACAAAGGGTTTTCTCGGAAGGAAAAACAAACCCCAACGAAATCCCAGAGCAATCTTCACCGCGAAGCAGAGCCGCCGGTTTCTGGAAATGATGCTTGCAGAAAGGGTGAAAGTCAGGAGCCTCTAACCAAAAATGTAACAAACCCTGGCCAGTATCACAAGGGCAAACTTCCCATGGGCCTCAGGGTTTGCTGTTATCCTTGCTTACACTGATAAGTCCTTTTTCTAAATCCTCCAAAGTTGCTTGCTCTTCCCTTTCATGTATAAAGTTACCAAAATCTGACAGATAAGACAGATTTACTGTTTCTGGATAAGACTTATGGCCACACATAAGAGACCACACTGCAAAAGATCAGTTAAAATGTGTTGCTGCTTCAATGAAAGACTGTTGAAAAAAACCTATTTTTACTTTAAACGATTGCATGAGGAAAATAATAATATAGTAAAAGGGGAAAGGAGGCAGCTCCCAGAAGAATAAAGACATTTTCTGCTCCGCTGTCACTCGTGTTTTCACCTGGATGTGCGCTTTCCAGGGCAGGCAGTGTGGTTCAGGGAACTGCTTTTCTCCTCCTTTTATTCTGCTTTATTTCAAAATGCAGCTGACACCTTCACAGGTACATGACATTATCGGCACTCACACTCGGAGAAAGGGCTGGGGAATGCGGTGGAAGGATGTGTCAAGGATGAGGCAGGAAAGTGCAAATTTAGAAAATCTTGGAAGTTTTTCTCAAAGCCGTCTGCAAAGACAAATTAGTGGGGATTCCTCGGATTATAACATATACATTTTGAACTCTTTTTGGAGACCTTTATCATTTAAGGAATGGTGACCAATTTCCTAAGAGTGAACAATTTGTTTCTTTCCCTTCAGTGACAGGTTTTTGCCTACATTTGGCGTTTTGTAGCACTGGGGGAAGAGAGCCCAAACCAAACTTCCTCACCTCACTGCTAAATCTCAGCCTTCCTTTGGTTATCCAAAACTGTTCGAATTTGAGCCAGCGAGTCCCAAAAGTTTTACAAAGCTGAGTAGAGAAATAACCCACCCAAGAGTGTATTAGCACTCAGGGAGACAAATCACAGCACAGTGGTTAAAATAAAAATTAAATAAAATAAAGTACGGGCTCTTGCTGAGGTTTGTTTTTGATTTACCTACTTTACACTTAAAAAAAAAAATTATGGTAGTAAAAGAATCGAAGGGACGAATAACAGCTGTAAAGGCAAATAGGAGAGGAGGATGGGGGATCCAAGGAAGAGCAAAGGAAGGCAGGAGTGCGGCTGCTGGAAACCAAGAGTTCCTGAGCCATGGGCGAGCAGGCACAGCCCTGCAGCCGGGCAGCGGGAACTGCCAGAGGCTGAGGGGGCATCGCCTTTCCCTGGGTCCCCCCAGCCCTCGGATAATAAACTCAAGTGTCTGCCTGTCTCAGCCCTGCCCATCTTCTTTAGCCAACTTGACAAAGTGGAAGAAATATGACATGTGAATTATTAAAGAGGAGGCAGTTGACTCCTAACCTCTGTTGCTTTTTCTCAGAACCCATTACCTGAGAATTTATCTTGCAGGAATTACAGTGTCTGAAAGCTTCGGGAGGAACAGCGAGGAGGGAGGGGGGCATTTGAATAAGAGTTTTGAAGAAATACCGCTGAAAAGCACCAGGTTTCACCTTAGCATTTGCGCCACTCAAGAGGTGGATAACGTGTAAGAGAAAACAAGCCATTCCTCCTCAGAAGTGGATCAGGTCGCCACAGGGAGCCAGGGAATAAAATCCGAACTGAATTTAAAACGGCTATCACCACTTAAATACCTTTAAAAAGTAGAAAGGGGAAAATGGAGAGCTTTTTTCGTGCTTAAAGCTTGTCCTTTAGCCCCGTTCTTAAAGTTAACGAGGGCTCTTGATAACTCACGTCCCCACCCTCCCTGGGTGCAGAGGGGCTCTGCAGTGTGTCCTGCTCATCCCCTGGCACCCAGAGACGGGATTCAGTTCCCTGCCAGGGATGCAGAGCCCGGAATCTCGGGGGAAAAAGCACGAACTCTGGGTACAGACTCCAAAGTTTACAGGTTCTGCCAGAACACTCCCTACAAAAGTTTGGCAGTGCGATGGAGCTGGTGGGTGACTCTCAGGCCGAGCAAAGCGTTGGCTGAGTTTTTTATTTTATTTTTTTTTTCCCCCAGGAATTCGTAGCAGAGGGACAGATCAAATGGCATGGACATTAATTTTCCTTTTAAAAATTTTTTTCTCTTCCCCCCTCGCCCGTTTAAAAAAAAAAATTCGGAAGGGGGAAAAACCTCTTTGGGAGAGAAGAAGACGAGGGTGATTTTTCCAGTCCTTTGGGCATAGATTTGTATCTAGCGCTGCCAAGCCTAAGGTAATAATTGAATCTCTCCCAAATCTTGGTGATAGAGCAGTCAGAAATGACTCCATCTGACAGCAGAGCCATGAGGCAAGTGATGGATACTATTGTCCAAGCCTGACCCTCCATTAACACCACCTATCAGCATCTGTATTCTGTCACCAATTCCCATGCCGGAGCCAAGAGGGGTGACTCTAATATTCTGAGCACATTGAAGGCTTCCATGCTGAGTTCAACCCTGCATCAACTAAATGGGTGGAGAGGATGACCTAAACCTTGCTCTCTCTATCTCCACTCGCCTTATTACCCCACTCCAATCCCATTGTTTTGCAGGTGCCTGCAATTTGCTCCTTATCTCCTCACTGTTTATGAGGGCTCCTTTTTATTAATACAAAGGGAGAAATGTTATTAATATTAATTAACAAAATAAAAAATGAAGCAGTTTTGGGAATCCACCAAATGAATAATCTCATCCCCTAATTGGAGATGAAGTGGTGGTGGGGGGGAGGAGGTGTAAGAGAAACAGATGACCTACTGGGTGACAGGCACAGGTTGGAAGGGTGACATTTTATTGTAAGCCTCCCTATGAAAGGAAGAAAAGGAAAGGACCAGTCAATTTAATGCAGGGACCAAGAGTGCAAGAGTGTTGCTAAGAGACAGAGATGCTGCTAAAGTTCTGTGAGAAGCTGTACCCTGACCTTATGCAAATGGAGGCTTCCAACTCTTTGTGGAAAGGCTGCAAATTCCACCCACTGTGTCACCAATACCTGGCATCGAGCCTTTTATTCAAATGTTCTCTAAAAACACACACGCAGAGGATGTGACAAAGCATGACACATTTAGGGCTGGAAGGGGGGGACGCGAAGGGGGGCAGCAGGGAGGGGGAAGGACGGATCTCATGGTGGAAATGTCACCCATCCATACCTCCCAGAGCCTGTCATCTCCCCGAGCTGAGAGACGAACCTAAGGATTCCTAAATTACCTTAATCCACATCTATTAGGAGTCATAAATAGCATCTACTCCTCGTGCGTGGGAGAAGCTTTGGGAAAACAGAGGAGCCACCACGATCTGCTGGCTAACAGCTCTCTGTCCCTACCTCTGCAGCACCCACAGCTGCCCAGGGAGCTCCTTCTGCATCTGATTACATCCCACGGTCAAAATCAGCCGGAGAAAAACCCTGGGCACCCCTTAGCCAGGGCCCAGAGCTATGGGGAAACATTAAATGTGGGGGAGCAGGGAGGTGGGAACACTCCCAGTTCAAACACAACCTTCACCAGGATTCAAGGTGAAGTAAGTGACTCCAGAGCTGGTTTTTTCTCACTGCAATCAGCAGAGAGCAAATACCCGGGTAAATCAATACAGATCCCCACCTGACGGAAAACAAGGTTGGTTTTTGGTTTTTTGGGTTTTTCTTTGTTTTTTTTTTTTCTTTTTTTTTAATCGAATCTCAGTTCCAGACAGGCATCAGAGTAATTGAAGAGTTATCTCGGGGAAAAAAAAAAATCTCAATACCCAGTTATGGCAACTTTCTCCCTAGTCTATTAAACACCTGTGGATGCTGCACACGGAGCTCCCCAAAGCCCCCAGACTTTTCTCTCCCGGCACCTTCCTCACACACAAATGGCAAATTTGTATTTTGTTACGAACGTTCAGGTTTGCGATGCAGGGAAAGGAAGGGCTGCTTGTGCTCAGAATGATAAATAAAAGTAATAAAAAGGAGCAGAATGACCTGGGCAGGGAGATAAAGTGCTCCAGGACAGGCTCGTCCTGCCGGGCTGAGCTTGCAGTGCTTAAATTCGATACCCCTCTGTTTTCCACGCGATCTGGAAATTATCGGTTTACTTTCATTTCAGTTGATCCTCGGGGCACTTTTGGGACTCCGGCGGCCAATTTTCCTTTCACAGGAGATAGGATTTCTCTGTCCGCCCTGAGCAGCAACTGAAAAGTGACTCAGCTGCGGTCTGCAAAGTAAGGTGATGCCTGATTACTCATCTTTGAGACACTCAGGGTTTGCTTGGACTTCAAACCGCCTCGAAAAGTCGAGCTGGGAGAAGCAGTCAAAAAACTTAAAACCCCTCTGTCACCATCGGATCCACCTGATTCTCCTCGGCCCCATCCCTCGTTGGGGGAAAGCTGTTTTGGGCATCTCCTGTCCTCAGGATGCCCCAAAGCAGATGGAAAACGTGACCCTTCACGAGAGAATGTCTCAGCCCGGTGGGTGGAGGTGGCCCTGAGAGGGCCACGCTGCTTCCTGCGGTGCCACCCGGGCTCCGGGGCCGCTCCCGGGGCAGCCCCGCGGGGATGGGGGCTGAGGGTCCCCTCTGTGCCAGGTGGACACAGCAAATGAAGTTACCTGTGCAAATTGCCCCATACATATATATATATATATATATATATATATATATATATATATAATAATTTTCATAATGTGCACAATACTATTAATATTTCATATTAGCAGTGCGTGCATGGTGAACTTTGTAATGGGAAATTCAATCGCCGCTGTAAATATTAATAGAATATGAAATGAAGCCACAGCTCCCATGTAGCACTGACAGTAAAACGGAGTGAACATGTGGTGGCCCTGGGGCAAGATAGGCCTTTCCTCTTGTCTCTCTCGCTTTATTACATTAGCCCGAGCCTCTCCTTACAGTCCTGGGCTCAGAAGCTGAAGTTCACAGGTCAGTCATGACAAATGTCCCCACGTCTAGCCAAACAAGACCCCCTGGCCTTGCCATTACATTTGCCCAACAAGCCCCTGGAGAGTGCTTAAGGGTGGCAGGCGCAGGTAAAGAGCTCTTTAGCTCAACTCCCCAAAAGCATCCGAGCTCTTTAGCTCAACTCCCCAAAAGCATCCGAGCTTTTTAGCGCAACTTCCCAAAATCATCCGAGCTCTTTAGCGCAACTTCCCAAACGCACCCGGGGCGCGGAGCGGCTCCTTGGGGCTGGCTGCGGGCACCCTGCCACCCACCCCGGCTGCGGGCACAGCCTTTCCCCGTGACCGAGCCCACCCTGGGGGTCCTGTCCGGTCCCGAGCTGGGATTTCCCGCTGATTTTCCCCCGTTCCGAGGAGCCCCGGCGGAACCCGCGAGGTTCGGGGCATCCCCGCGATGCCCACGGCGGCCCTGGGGCTCTCCAGAGGCGGAGGAGAGCACCGGGAATCAAACGCCTTCTTGCCTTCTCAGCCCCGTATTTTTTTTGGCTGACATCGGCCCCGGACCGGCAGCCTGCCGGGCTTTTGGGGTTTTTCCAGTCTTTCCCCTGTTTCCAGGATTTTTCTTGTATAAACATCATTTCCAGCCGCTTTCTTTTTACAGCGGGCATTAATCTCCATTTGTTAGGGGAAACCTTGTCAGAATTTCCTCCCGCTTTTCCCCACGGAGGTTTGGGCTGCCCGGTGATTTATGCCGTGTCTCCCCGGGGCTCGGCGCTGACGTTTCCCGTGCCTTGAGGAGCTGCAGGTGGGAGGAGAGGGGCTTGAAACCCGCGCTGCTGCCGCCAGCCCCCCAAAATCTGCGGGGCTCAGCAGCCCGGCAGCATCGGGGCCTGTCGGGGAGCGGGGTACAGCTGGGGAAGCGGGACAAGGCAGCGGGAAGGGAATTCCAAAGGGACACTTCAGTGAGTGGAAAGAGGGAAGTTAACAAATGGGCGATAATCCCAAAGCGTACTCGGGCGACAGCTCTTTTTATCTCGGCAGGCAAAACTTCCCACCTGAGAGGGGGGAAACACATTGCACCCCGAGAGTTCCATCCCTTCCTATATTAAAAAAAAAAAAATCCAACCAAACCCCCTGTGATCAGCCCCTACCAAAAACTTTTATTTCAACAAATACCCGGGACTACTGATTTTTTTTTTTTAGGAAATTGAAATATTTTAGGATTTATCTGACATTCTCTTTTAAAAAAATCCAAGCAGCCGCGTGTCTGCCGCTTCTCCAGCCGCTCCCACTGTCCGGCAGCTGCGGGAGATGCCGAGCTGGGAGGGAAGGACCCCCGGCCGCTTCCTCCTTGGAGCGGCTCGTCCCTAATTGCATGCCAAGAAGAAACAGTTCTCGGGAGCCTTTTAGCCACCCGGGTTGTGAAATCATGAATGAAAAGGAAATAAACCCTAATGCGCAGCCAGGAACCGACTCTGGCCACTTCTACATTGACTTATTCTTTTAACAGCTTCTGTATTTTTCCAGCATCGTGGCTCACGTACTTTGTACAGTGTCTGTGGCTTCATTAAAAGCTTTCTATTATATCCCCCAGGAAAATGCAACTGTTACCTCTCCGTGCCTCTTAAGAAGAGTTGCACTTTCAAAGAATATTTTTCTCCCCTTTTACTAAAAGAAACAGCACTGAATTCAGGTTTTGTAAGTGTTAAATAACTTTCCCAGCGTGTATTAAAGGAAGATTGTATTTTATCAACAGCTGATTGATGCGGCCATGTGATCCTCTCGGTTTGTCTATAGTATCATATTTATTTAACCTGCTGGGGGACTGTGTTCAGGGGCCGCTTGCTCCCGCTGGCAAGAGCACACACATTACACACTACCCCAGGTATTCTGATTGATTGTTCCCACCCCACAGCCTTTGGATCATAATTTAACACAGCAGGTCCTACAGCACAGAGGAGGCTTTCGTGCAATGCAGTGAGGGGTTTCTCTGAGCCAGTACCGCACAGCTACCAGGCTTTTCTGAACTAAAAATTTGATGTACGGGGAGAGGTGGAGGAGCGCTTGCAGAATCGTGATGCGAGCGGTGGCACACGCAAACGCCTTTAGCCTCTACATTTAATCCAAGCCCTTCATTTTTAACAAGTTCTTCCTGCAAATGAGCATTTCCTGGGACTTTCGGAGCACCCGGGCGCAGCACCATCACGCACGTCAAACGCTCCATAGCGGCAGTCGGTCAATTATATTCAAGCATATTTAAAATGCGGAGAGAGTCAGACGTCAGTTTTCTCCTCACTTTCCTCAAATGAAACAGTTCAGAAAGTCTTTTGGCTGCCAGCTGCTGTTTGGCTCCAGAGAGGAGATAAAAACAAAACACCCATCATCCCCCCCCCCAAAAAAAACCCCAAACCCCTCAACCCCCCCAAGCCCACATCATGTCCTCCTTGCAAATTGTTTAACAAGCTCTGTGATGAATTAATTTGCGCGGGGAGGTCTGGATCCCGGCGGCTGCTCCCCGCAGCGGTGCTGCTGGTGCCTGCCGGGGCCGGAGCGGGGCATCCCCGGCCGAGCTGCGGGTCGGGGCTGCCGCCCCTGCCAGCATCCAGGGCAGCTTTCATTAAAACTTTTTTTTTTTTTTCATGTTTATCCTGCGTGCACCCACATTTTACTACGGAAAACAACGTTTTTCAACTGATGTTTGCTGGTTTGTGTTTTTTTTTTTTTTTTTTTCTAAAGAAAGAATAATTATTTCTATTTTTAACCCCTTCCTCCAGCCGGGTCAGGGATGCGCTGCGGGGCAGATGTTCGCCCCCCAGCTGTCTCTCCCTTTTTCCCCCTCTGGCTTGTCTGTGCCCTTTGGAGAAGTGGGATCTCCCCATTTACTCTCTGGAGCTGCACCCTGGTCCCGCAGGAGGCCCCGGCCCCGGCCTGACCCCGCGCTGGGTGCGGGCCGGGAGCTCCCGGGCACAGCCTGGCACCCGGCTCGGGGTGTTTACCCATGACTCAGGGCCAGGCCAGGGATGCAGGGGCTCGGCAAGGTGAGGGAAATGGCAAAGGAGGTGCCAGCTAATGGATCGGCTCCAGTCCCGCAGTGCCGCGGGGCAGAGGCGTATTGACAGATCACGTTAATCAGTAATTTTTTTTGGTGGTTTTTTTTTTTTCCTCTGGTGGGTGCCGGTGACAAATGGCTCCACTCGCCGGGTTCGTAACCCTTTTGTGGCCGGGGCCCTTCTCCCTGCCCACCTTCCCGGTACCGATGTGAGCTCGTCCCGCTCACCCCTCGGGATTCCCCCCCGGAGGACGCGGATGGATTTCCCAGGGCGCTTCTTCTGCCCAGCTTAATTTTGCTCTAGGAAAATCCTGTCCCTTAGGACCACCTGTGCTGGGACCTCTTCAGGAAAGGCGGTTTTATGGTCCAAATATCTCTTTTGGAGAAGGGCACGGAGAGCGCTTTTGCTCCGCAGCGGAGACTTTCCGCATTACCTGTTCTGTTGACAAAGTAAACTAAATCCCACTTAAAAACATGATTCCTAGTCTCTGCGAGAATGAAGCATATATGTTTTTAGGGCTTGTTAGTGCCAGGTCATATTGACTGATTCCTGAATAGTTGCCATTGTGCCGCGCTTGCTAAAGGAACCCGAGCAAACACCGCCCGAGAAAGGCTTGTGGTTCCCTTCCAGCGCCGGCTGCGGGCTCGCAGCCAGCCTCTCCCTCCCCGGGCTAATCTCTTCCTTCTAAATTTGTTTAGGGGGAAAAAAAGAGAAGATAATTCCTGGGAAGGTGGGGAGGGAGAACGGATCAAACAGCACGGGGAGGGTCATGCACCTCCGAGGCAGTCCCGGGGCGAGCATCAGCCAGAGGGAGATGCAGCGCGGCCGGGGGTTCCCAGCGCTTTTCTCGCGGGGGTGCCGGTTCTCCGTGCCCTGGAAAAGGCTGATGCACCCTCCGTGGGCTGCGGGGCAGGGCAGGGCTGTCGCCTTTGGCAGGGGACAGCGGCTGTGTCGGGCAGGATGCGGGGCAGGACCCGCAGCAGCCGCGCCCTGCCCGCCCCGCGCCGCGGGAGCGCCGGGGCCGGAGCCGCCCCGAACCCCCCCGGTCCCACTCCCCGAGGAGCTGTGGGAGGAAAACAACAACGTTTGTTCATTCCAAGCCTCGGCAAACAGCTAAACTAGTTTACACAGTTGGTTTTGACGAACGAATAAATTGTTTTCTTTAAGTGCACCGTCCTGAGCAAGCACACACTTTAACTAGCTTTCCTAGGAGAGAGCTTTTTACTAGATTGCTTTTTCATTGCGTGGCTATCGGAATGAGATAATGACCAAAGAGGTGGAACCTAATCAGCCTTTTAGTTGAGTTTAAAGAGTCTAGAGGTAGTTTAAAGGTAGCTTTGGTCATGTTTGCTGGGCAGCTGCGATGTTTGCACTACCACGTTATGATGGGGAGAGTAATGTGTTCGATAGATAAGGGAAAGAGGCTAGCCAAAAAGCAAGGTCAGGTGTGATAAGACTTGACACTTTTACTCATTTTTCACACACATAAAAGGAAACTTTAAAATATGAAGCAAAAAGAAGGAAAGACTCGACATGTTAACATCTATCATAAAAACTGTACATTAACAGACCTCACTTCTTATTTAATTAGCCCAAAACCTTATCATAGTTTGGAACATGTCATGCCATTAAAAAGAAAAATAATTCTTCTATTTTGTTAGCACCTAGGTATGCTCTAAAAATAAAACCTCCCTGTTCATGGGATAACCACACAATTCCCTTTCTCCTCCTTCATGCTTTATCTTCACTTTCTAGAGTAGTTAATAAAATAAGTTATAAGCTGAAGATAAGAGTCTGTGAGTGTAATCAATAGGGAGGGGAGGGCACGAGGTTCTAACAGAGACAAAAATCCTGGAGGAAAAGGAAAAAAAAATTGTCTCTCTGGATTTAAAAGCTGTACAAAATAAAACCACCAGGTACTGATGAAGAAATACAAAGTGCAATGTAACCAAACAATCAGTGTCAATACTCACTCCCTTAAATAAGACCTGCTGTGACTTGAATGGTATTTTAGCAATATTGGTGTCCAGGATGACAGCTACATATTATTGACCCTATATTCTATGAAAATGGATTGGTTTTTTGCTACACATGCAAGAATTCTAAACCAAAACTTACTACATTTCTTCTTTCAGGAAACTTTTCTGCCATCTTCAGTTGAAATCTAAGCTACATATTGAAGGTCAATCTCTCCTCAGCACCCACCTTCTATCAGAAAATTATTTCAGTCCCCATACAACAAAAAACCTAGGAAGATAATATTTGAAGAGCCATCTAAAACCAATTTTCAAAGGCAACTTATACTAGTGTACAGAGGCACTTACACACCCATGTCCAAAATGTGGCTTCTCAAAACGCCTGTGCAGCTGCTGGTCAAAATAAAACCAGAATTTGTAGGCACTGCAGCTTTTTTCCCTGAAGCCTGGCAAGTGCCTGGAATTTGCCTTTGGGCAGGTCTAAGGCTCTCAATCCCTTGGCAGGGCTGAACAGTTTGGCGTTTTCTGCTTTTTCCCTGAGCCTTTCTCAAGTGATGTTGCTGTTCTCGCCCAGCGGGTCTTTAAAAGAGAAAACGAGCTGGGTGAAGAAAGAGGCCTGACCTGCTGTCCCTTCCCTCCTGGAAGGTGAGAATTCCCTGCCTTTCCATCAGTCCTCCAAGGGCTAGACCAGCCCCAAAGAGATGGTGATCTACTCTCAAGGTCCTCTCTGTCTGAGAGGACATAAGCTCCTTCTTCATCTCTGCTGGGAAATGAATAGAAATGGGTCACATTTCCATCAGTTTCTCCTGAAATGGCTGCATTCTTGCAGAAAAACGGGCCAGAGGCAATGCAAACATGAGCATGGCTCCGTGTCTGAGTGGTCAGAGCCAGCAGCAGGGAAAGACAGTAGGAAATTCCAGCTTCTTGAGGAAAGCTGGAATCCCCTGTGCTTTCAGGCACCTAAAGAATCACTGCTGCAAATCCCAGCCCTCCAACTCCCCAGTTATCACTCCAGCTCGTACAGGAATGGGACTGGAGGTTGAATGGTCCCTGGATTCCCACTCCATGTTGGGACAAATCCCTGAGGACAGCCCAAAAATTCACCCAGGGCAGCCTGGTCTTGGCAGAGCTTTCCTGTGGGTTGAGAGGTCCCTGGGCACTGCCACTGTGCCAGCAAACAGCTCCTAATCAGGTGGGGCTCAAATACCTGCATTGTTCCCAGCCAGGGCATTGCGTGGGCACTCACACAGCCAGGCACAGCAAATGCCTGAACACACATGTGAGGCTCAGGAGATTTTGGTGCCTCAACACCTCCAGTGCTTTGTCAGAGCAGTCTGACACACACCTGAGTCACTCAGGTATTTTTTATGATACTGCTCTCGAGCACCTGCTTAACTGATGCCACATGAAGGGTCTCACTGACCTGGCTGAGGCACCTCATGCCTCAAAGCAAATGTTTGGGCTTTGCTGAGCAGGGATGAGCTCACACCCACGGGGGGATCACGCCATGTCTTAGCACGCTGCCGGATCATGGCCAGGGCAGCAAAGTGCAAAAAGCACACATGGGATAGAGAAGGTGAGCAGCAGCTCCTCAGGCTTAGCAATAGTCTGAAAATAACCCAGCTCAGGCTCTGCCAAACCCATTACTGCACTTCCAGCAAGGACCAGTGCAAGGATGACAGAGGGTTCTTCCACATCACCCCAGTGATGTGGGACAGATGTTCGTCTCCAGCACTTTTCTTTCTCTGCCCCTGAGTCCCACAGGAAAACCACTGGTGGCTGCAAACTTTCCTTAGAGTAATGGACAGGCAACCAGATTACATTTTCCATATGGAAAAAAAATAAAATAAGGGAGCCCTGGGTCTTCAGGAATTATTTTCGTCCTATAGAGGCCACCTTGTACACTTTCATTTTAATAATCTATATCAGTGTTGTTTTTTAGCTGATTTTAATGTCAACTGGGGATTAATGTGCATTAATTAAATTGACTGTATTTTCCTTAATGAGCACAAAAGGATTTTATGTTAATACTGATGATCCTAATAAGGATTCTGTCTACTTATCTGTGTTTTCTCAACATCCTGAAATATTTTATTAGGAAACAAATTAATTTAGTTGCTATCACAGGGTAAAAACAAAAGCTATCAGGTGACTGCTGACTGGGTCTGATGATTAAGCTGTAAGTACTGCACGTACTGTAGGACTGTTCACTCAATGCACTACTTTAAACTTAATTTATGCCCTTTTTATGGCATTGACCAACTTTTCTGGGTTGAAAGCTGCTGTTAAATGAGTACCTGAGTAGCCTTAAAAGAGATGCAGGAAGTTAAATCTGGGTAAAGGCCTATTCTCCCTGCCTTGGAGTGAGTTACTAACAAGCAGGAAACAGGGAATGAGCTGGGACCAGATGCTACAGAGTGATTACAGACAGGTAGACAGGTATTCACGTACAACCCCCTTTCAGCTGCTCAGATTGATAATGCAAATCAGTTTTTAACTTGTTAAAACCCTATAATATAATAACAATCATTCACAACAAACGAAAGAAATACATTTATTTGCATGCATGAATATATCTGTGTCAATATATTTTTATACATTCACAGCTGTTCCGAGCTTGAAAGACACTTGACTTGCTGAGCAAGCATTTAATAAAAAGCCCATGGAAATGTTAATTAATGGTATTTGGTACTAAATGCTCACTTTGATGCTAAAATGTTACGCTGTGCAGATTTAAAATTCATTCGGCATTTTTTGCCCTTGTTACCATCTGCAAATTTCCACCCCACACCCCATTCTCACATCAGGTTGCTGAAATAATTTGATGGTATTGTAGCATATGCCAGTAATGAACACTAGGGATGGCTTCTGATCCCACTACACCTGTTTAACATCGTGGCTC
Source organism: Agelaius tricolor (assembly GCF_023055355.1). Taxonomy (NCBI): domain Eukaryota; kingdom Metazoa; phylum Chordata; class Aves; order Passeriformes; family Icteridae; genus Agelaius; species Agelaius tricolor. The sequence continues at coordinate 4,652,075 of NW_027269276.1, read as the reverse complement.
TGGTTCTTGTCACTTGTTTGCCTCTTTTCCTTCACCATCCCAGCCCAAACCACCCTTGGTTCTGCACAAACCTGTAGGAAGAGGCAACGTCCTTCAAAGAACTCCCAAAGAACTTCAGCAGCTGCCAGGTTTTAATCAAATAAGAGCAGTTCCAGTGAGTTCAGAAAGAAATACTCTGCTGACCTAAGTTACTCAGGCATAAAATAGTCTGTGAGATCCAGCAGCAAGTAGAGATGTAAGAAACCTGGCAGTGGCTCTAGGATACCTTGGAAAAGGGGATCTGAAGGCTTTCAGGGCTAAAAGCCCACCTGGAGCATGGAAAGGAGCTCTGTGAATGGTCCCTGAATCCCACCCAAGGTAATTCTGGTTTCCTAAGATCTGTGGCATTGGAAAATTCAGCCAAGAAAATGGTAAATATAATTTTTTAAGGCTGATCATAAGGTAAATTGCAAACTCATTGAAAACATCTATATGATGGAGAAGAAAAATGCTTAAATTTCAAAGACTTCAAAATTAAACTTTTTTTAACAAAAATGTGACTGATTACATAAATCCTTATCTTTTCATTTACATTTGTCCTAAGTTTCCCATGTAAATGAAATTATAACTTAAACATATTTTTTTAAAAATTCCTTATGCTAAAAGGTTGGAAAAAGGAATGATTTCTTCAAAGATACAAGAAAATTATTTTTTTTAGAATAAAATTCCCATTGTAAAAAAAAGGCATTGATTTTTCATTTCTAAGGAGAGAAAAAACCCTGTAGAAATCCAACCATTCTATGAAATTTCACTGGATAGATGGCTGTATATATGTAGAGGTTTAAGCATTTATTTCTTTACACTTCTGCTTTTAGTTTAGTTCAAGTTTTATATTGAATGTTTATACAGGGTTTTAATAACATTTCTGTTTACCTTGTGTCTTTCTTGACAAATTAACCTTTTCCAACAGTAACTATAAATTACATAATCACATTAGAACATTAATTAATTAAAGATATTAGTAGATGACCTATAATTAATATAAAATAATTACAGAAATTATTGTAGTTTCGACAATCTGGAGCTGAAACCCGCTCTGAAACGTCTCATGCCAGTATTCCTCAGAGTGATTACAGGAAAATATCCCACTGCCGCTTTATTTGTGTGTACAGAAGAATAAATTTTTATGCCAGATATCCCAGCATGTCCAGGCATTGACTTTTGCAAAATGGACTGGGGACACAATTATGAGCAGCACATTTTGCACAGGTCACCCAAGAGCTCCAAATTATACAAAAAAAATTCACATTTTCTACCTTTTTTTTTTTTTATTGCTGTTGTCTGCTGCTCTTTGAATACTCTGTGATTTGTGCTGGCATCTGGCTGCTGTCCTCTAAGGCTGCATTTTTCCATCCTACCTGGCAGCCTCTGCCACATCCTCCTTGATCCTTTTGGAGCATCTCAAACACAGTAGAACAGAGAGTCTCACTTTGCCTAAGGAAATTCAGCTGTAACTTGACAAATTGGTCAAAAGAGTGTCGTAGGGGTAAATCCTGATTTTAAAAAGTGTTTTGTGAGACAGTTAATGACCTATCCTAAATTATTTGACAACTGGGCACGGAATGTAGGAATGCACCAGATGCAAACTTGAGGGGCTTTCTTTAGGTCTTCACTCTGGACACTTTGTAGATGTGAAAATTAGACCATAAATTGATTAAAATCCATCTCACTTTAATTATTTTTTTAATGGTTTTCTATGTCTTCCTTTGCTATACATCCTTCCCCCTTGAACAAAATGCATAACTCAATATGCAGAATCACAACCTTGCCCTGTGTCCAGAGGCTGACCCTAAATTCTCACTTCTGGAAACATGGTGAAATCTCCCTAACAAAGAGTAAAACAGACTTCCAGCTCCAGACCGTGGTCTTCCTTCCTTAATGAACATTTATTGAAGGTAAAACTTTCCATATTAGACTCTCACAAGGAGTAGACTCATTTGCAAATATTTAGCAGGGCTCTGCAGTCCTCCCCAGGGGCAGCTTGGGCAGAAATGTCAGCCTGAGAACTGTGGTACTTTCAAGAGAGTAAAACCACAAAGCTCTGATCTGACTATAAATGCTACATTGCATTTCATTATTGGCTTGGCACACAAGATGAACACAGACATCTTTATCTGTACGTTTGAATCTCTGTACACACATCTGTCATCAGTGATATTTTTAAGGTTGCTGCCTTGGTTAGATGAAGACAATAACATTTATTTGTGCAGGGATTGCACTAAATATTGGCATGTGCATAAATGGAGGCTGTAGTCAGAAAATAGAAGCCATAAAGATTTAGGGGATGTGGTTCAAAGCACACAAATCTATGCCTTGTTCACGTGCATCTATAAATAAATAGCTGAGTAAGAAACTCGAGGCATCAGTGTCCAGTCCAGATCACGGCCTTATAAAAGCAGCTCCTGTGCAAGAGTCCACTTTACAATTTCCTCTAACAACCTCCTTTCATTGCAAACTTAATGAGTGCTTTCAAGTGCACGACAAAAATGAGATGAGAGAGTTTGGGGGAACCTCCTTGTCGGGGAAAACCAACACCTTGAATTGAAGGCATCGAGTACTTGAGCCACTGCAGTCAAAGCTGTGTTTTCAGAATGTAAAACTAATAACATTCATTGAACTACTGAAATCCTATAAAATAAAGGAGAAAAGTCCAGTAAACACAGCCCCTAAAACTGCAAAGAGATGCTTGCTTTTGATCTGCAGGAGCCTTTGCTTCTCTTCTTCCATGCAGGAAGGATCACTCAGCTTAACCTGTGGGTGCTGCCTACAGCAATATTTTAACCATTTGATATTTTTTTAAAACACCCTTGCAATTTCTTTGGAGTCCTATAAATCATTTTCCCTTTTATTATTTTTTTGTGTGTGTGTTATTAAGCTAAAGAACAATGGGATTTTTTCCTCCTCTTGTTTTGTCCATAAATTGATTTATGTTACAGTGAATAGTTGAATTACACACCCTTGTGTAAAACATGCTGAACACTAAAGAATAAGTGACTATCTACCACTTGAAGATTAATCTTCTCTTTGTTTGAGTATCTGAGACTACAGGGCACTCACAGCTGGAAAAGAGCGTTCTAGCTACAGGTTTGTGTTTTTAATAGCATATGAAAGCTGTTGTCAGGGTTTTTTTTTGCTGCAGTATTTATTTATCATCACATCACCAGAACAATTTGTTGTAATTCTACTGTACATTTCATCCCAAAACCTCAGAGTGCTTTGCAGGCATTAATTATCCCAACCAAATCATGCAACATGTAAATGATACACAGGGATAATTTAACAACTACTAAGAGGAGCTAACTGTGAGGTAGCTCCAGAGAGGTTGTAAATTAGTTGTATGGGCTATCTGAATGAGTTAGGTGTAGCCTGGGAGAGCTGGAAAGTACATTACCCAGCCAAAGCAGCAACGTGTCATTAGCAGGCAGAGCATAATTATGATTTGGCCGAGCTGTAGGATCGAATTATAACACTAAAGTGAGACTCACACTGAGATGAGTAAGTCCTGCTTCAGTGCCATGTGTGTGCTGGCATCTTTGTGTTCCCCATTCACCAGGGAAGATGTGAATTGGTGCAGTCTGCAGAAGAGAAGTAATTTTTACCTAGGCAGACCAAACTTGTAACTTTTGCCCCCCAAAAATCAAGGTATAGAGATGAGTTCTGCTAATTTTATTTTTAAAGAGAATGAAAAAAAAAATCCTCACAAATTGCATTTGCAAGGCTTTTCTCAGGCATATCCCAAAGACATTTCCAGCAGCACAGGGAATGGCCCTGCTCTGCTGGAATATGAGTCACTTAACTCAGGCTGGAAATGCCAGCACTGAGCTGTTATCTGGTGAGCTGTGATGGGATCACACACGAGGCAGACAGGCTGAATGCTTATAGAAATAAAAATATTTCTATTGCACCTATACAGGAGCCACGGGAGATATTTCCAACAGGACTAAGCTCCTGGTGTGCTCCTCACCTCTAAGTGGAAGGAACTCAAAACTTGTATTTTGAATGCCTTATAGAAATTTTAATCATGAAGCAGAGCTCATTTATTCTTGAAGGGAATGCTGATATTTAAAAATTTTACTGAAGCAGAGGTGTATGGAATATTAATAGTTTAAAAATCTATTTGCCATAACAATAGTAATTTTCTTCCTTTTCACAGGATTTATTAAAAAGTAATTGCCACACTTCCCATCAGCTGCTCACCTCAAAATGTGGCAGTCTCTGCCATCAGACAGGTGTTGCCAAGGGAAAAAGAAAGTTGAAATGACATGTTGTCAGTTGAAAACATCAGAGGAAAGAAAAAGACAACTCACAGGCAAAAGCAATGACCAGGGAATATCTAGATGTGCTTCTAACAAAGGCTGGAATAAATATACAAGTAATGGAAACTATTGCCTGTGTTAAGACCAGCAAGTTCAATTTTCAAACAGCCCTGCTAAGGTGAGGTTTAGGGATGCATCTCCTCGTCTCAGCTACAGCAACTCACTCCTGCTTATTTCAGGGATATGACAAAGGCTTTCACCAGCTGAGGATATGACCCCAATATCACTCAGATGCCACCTGAGTGCTCCATCCCCTGGGCTTTGAAGAGGTGTGGAGTGGTAACCTGCACACATGTGTGGGTTTCATAGCAAAGGGTTTGTCAACAGGATTCAAGGTCAATACGTATCAAAACATGAGACCTGGCTAATTTACTTTCATTCATGCACTTGGAGTTAAGCAGCAAAGAAGGGGTTAACCATAAAGTATTTCACCTTGAACCTTGCACTCTCTTTATCTAGCACACCATAATAAAAGATCAAGAGTTCCTGCTTATTATCTTATTTTTCCTCCTTGTTCCACTAGGCTAGGGCCCAGACTAGTTATGGATTAACACTGTGATCAATAGTAAGCTTGCTGTCTCGCTCTCGGCAGGGGAAAATGAACTCAAAATGCAGTCAAACTCTTATTGATCAAGGATATAGGTCTCACTTTCATTACCTCTGTCTCCTGATAACCCACATATAATGTGATGAGTTGCTAATCTCTCTGCTTTTCAATGGACCCTTCACCCCTCCTGTCTGCACAGTAGAGCTTTTATTTTTGCCTCTTCTGTGTAATGCTTGTAGCATTAACTCTCACTCTATTACCATCATGCCTGGTCAATCAAGACTCATAAAAGGACTTTTAAATAGAATTGGGCCAACTGTGTTATGATTTTATTTGGGTTATCTCCAAGCAAATGAGTTACCCTTCAATAACAAGCCCTGACAAGAGTGGGTAGTCTAGACTACCCAAACCCATCTCAGAAGATGTTTATGTGGATGCTTGCATTAAGAACATATGCTCTGCCACAGAGAATTTATAGCTTTAATTTCATTCTTCTGCCCATTGTGGATAAAGACTTATGTCCATCCACCTCACCTGTCATTTTGGGTACTCAGCAAGCAATACTTATTAGTTCCTTTGAATAAACTCTATTGGAAGAGGCATTTTGTATGGAAAAGGTAACATTTCCTCAGATCCCCTGGAACAAACAGCTCAGCACCAAAAGAAAGGCAGAAAAGCAGTTTATTGCCTGGCACTGATAGCCAGAGACATGCAGAGCATTTGGTCACCTTCTGCAAAGGTTTAGTGAGCTCAGAAACAAACTCCAAGTTACAAATTTCAAATGAAGAAATCTCCTTTTTGAATACAATTATTTGCTGATTAAAAAAAAGGATTTGTTTTGATTTCTTCATTGAATTTTTAACTGGGAATTATAAAAACATTTCCTTTTGGTGGATTCTAAATGTTGTTTATTTATTTCCCATTAATAATAAGAATTGTAATGATAAAAGTGATTAAAAAATAAATTCTAACCAGAAGATTGAAAAAAAAAATAAAATGAAAGGCTCCTAAAATAATACAATTTGAAGGGATTTTGTTCTGATTTGGAGGAAAAGAATGTTTGAAATATCAGAAATCCCTGCAAGATGAGATTCCCAGTGTCAGCAAACTCCACTATCTTGAAAAGAGATAATTTGCTGGTAAGCTAAGTGACTGGATTAAAGTAATCAGAACTGTATTGGAAGGTGTTAATCAGTGTCCCCAAGCAGTGCTTTCCCCAGTTTGTCTCAAACAAGAAGTCTGTGTACTTCTATCAGGTAATTGAACCGGGTCCCCTCGCATGCAGTGTCACAGGAATTCAAACGACACTTCTCGTAGATCCACTCCTTGCAGATCCTACAAAGTCAGTCATTATTAGCATAATTATTTGTGTGATCTTCAATCAAGGATGTCATCACATTTTCTTAAACATAATATAGATTAAAAATAAGACGTTATTGATTGGTTCTGAAAGGGAAAGGTCTCGAGTTTCACGTGCACTGTTTGCCTTCAGTGGTGGTTTTCTTTATACCTTAGATAACACTCCTAACCTCGCAGCCATTGTGAGCGCTGAGTTTCCTTTTGAAGCTTACATCAATCATATAATTAAAACATCTTAGTAGTACTTTCACAATCTAGCCAGATTGCGATCTGTGCTCCCTGGGCCTGTTTCTGAAACTTCAATTCATGTTCTTTCTTTTTTGTGTGTGTGCATGTGTCACGTAATTACCGCTCTTCTTTCTCTCTGCTCCTTCCAGGTACTCTTTGCGGTTGGTCCAAATTTCTTTAGAGTAGCCTTCCTGTTAGCTCTAAGTCTTTCCATTTTATTACAAAGAAAAATTAATTGGGTTCTAATAATGAGGTAGGCATGCGGGGCACTTACCAATGAAATACAATTGTTTGTGCATAATAGAATCTCTATGGTGGCATCTGCTTGAACAGCTAAATCAAAGACCAACCAAAATCGCTGGTTGGAGATAATTATCTTTGCTGTAAAACACGCTCAGATCTGTATGGTAAGATAAAAGCTCACCCATGATATCACTAACTGATACCTTTTCTGAGGGAGAGAGGCACTAATGCATTAGTTAAAAAAGCAAAACCACAGACGTCACCTCAGATCAAAATATTCACATGCTCCACCGTTAAGCAGCTGATCTTTCATTTTATCATCTTAATGAAAAGGGGTCTGGGCTTCAAAGGGGTTGTTGACACTTCATGCTACCCTGACTGCTATGTCTCTTTTTTGTTTCTTCTCAGACATGTCCTCTGACACCAAAAACATTCTCTGCCGAATGCGACATATCATCAATTTGTGTATGAGAGCTGAGGTTTCTTAAAAATTGCTCATTTAAAGGCGTTGGACCTCCCCATATGATTTTCTTTACTGCTTCTGTTCTGCTCTGAATAGACACAAACAGAGAATGAAGAAGGCAGATGTGAGGAGGAAAAGATATTTTATAGTGGAAAATATCTTTGTGGAAATGATGAAGGTGTCCATCATCAGGAAGAAAAGTGAGCTGAATTTTTGATGTATAAACCTGAGATACAGTTCTGCATGTGTCAAATGGATATGTCAGAAAAAGTGACAGTGGTATTTTTTCACTTTATGACCCAATCTGATTCTTATCAAAGTCACATCCAGCCCATAAAGATCATGGACATCAGCTACTCGATAGACCTAATAAGGCAGCTTTAATCTCACAGTCTCAAATGCATTTTATCATTGAAGAACCTAAAGCACACTTAAAAAATGTTGCATATAAAGCAATGTAAGCCCAGGGTATAATTTGATAAGACATGCTAATGCTGGCAAGATCCCCACTATGCAGACAATTTGTTTGTAACAGATAATTTCACAGCACAGAGGTTTGGTGGAATAGCTGTGGTGCTAAACCAAAACTGATTAACCTTCAAATACAGAGAATGCTTGAGTTTGGTACCACATTTGTGCTACTTTTCCACTCAACTCAAGGCCCAAGTTTTACATTTAGTTATTATTCCCTTTCTCCAGAGACACAAACAGGGACAGGCCATCACCATGTGAATTAATGAATCTCTGGCAATAATTACAGTTATAGTTGACAGTCACACTGTGGTGTTATACTTACTCATCATGACACCACGAACAATACCTGAGAGGAAGAATTAGATTCTCCAGAAAGGAAAGAATGGGTTAAAAAGCCATATGGAAATTTACACTGGGGATAATTTAAAGCAACTGCTAAGATTAAAAAAAAAAAAGTATAATCACAAAATGTCCACCAATTAAGCCTCAAGAAAATATCTTTTTTTTTTTTTTTACTTTCGTGTTTCGAGATGCAGAGTTCACCCTAGAGCGCTGAATTTCCATTCATGAGCATAGTACATACATAATTAATGCAATCTGCTGTCTGTTATGACTAGAGATGACAGAAATTTATGTGACAGCTACCAAATATGTATATATTTGGTTGTTGTGTATATGGCTGTTAATAGGTTTGACTGTATCTAGCATTGATAATATGCCACCAATGTGGTGAAGTTAAACCCATCCCACGTCTTCCAGGCCTGGTGTGTGGTAGGGCTATCCAATTTGAATAGCTCCTTTATGTTCTTTTTCAAACCAAACGTTTTTATTTTTGTCAATAAACTGTGTCATTTATTATAGTTAAGAAAACTCATGTTGTTTGAGGTCTTTATCAGAGTTCCTACAAATCAGGTTAATTGGTGATCAACAGAGCTTTTCTGCCTTTAATGAGCCCTGGTAGCCCAAGGCAAGGCCCAGCTCTTGATAAGGGACTTTCCCTTTCCTTATTCAGGACTCTTTGATCACTTTTTTTTAACTGGGAGAACAACCGCCGGGAATGTCATTGTTTTTTAATTGCCTGATTACCAAATGTTGGAGATAAAAGATAGATGTTCTCAATTAATAACATTTACATAGATTAGCATCACTAACAAGCCTCATTAGTGGCTGCTGACTTTTGTTTAGACTACATCCCATGTCAGTTGTGCTCTGATAGTGCACTGGTAACTATGTTCTCCATATTAAAATATATTTCTTTCTAACCCCTTTCCATTAATCAGGCTATATATATGACATTTTAAAGCACAAACAGGCTTTCATTAAAGTTAACTCTTATTTCCCAGAGCATTCAGAGCAAAATTGGGTATATTAGGAGGCTTTGCATCAAAAAAGCCTTGCCTTCAGGAACGGGAGTCAGGCCTGAGGTATGTTAATGTATTTAGAATTATAAACAAGCCACTGCAGCCAGTTGCTTGTGCTCCTCTGCAACTTGTTTTGCTGATTTAGTTATTAATTTTGAACTGTCAGATCATTAGCTTTTGCTGTGCCTCAGTCTGCTCATCCATGAACTGTTTACAGTGATACATGTTCTCCTCAAAGGTGCTTTAAATGCAAGGGCAGAAAATATACTGGTGGCACTCACAACATATTGAATAAATATCCGTAGTGAGAAAAGAAATCTCTTTTACACCATCCTGTTGGTGCAAGTGTTATCCTTGAAACCTGACCTCCTCCTGAGGCTGTTCCTCAGCAGAGCATCTCATCCTAATGATTAAATCATAGATGTCAAGGTCCTTCAGGTTTGCACTCCTTGGTCCTCACCCTGAGATTGGCTTTTCCATTGGCCAACAACACGAGGGCTGCTGGGGTAGCAGGAGAAAGCTCGTCTCCCCTTCAAGCAAACCCTCCTCAAGTTGGCTGTACTTTAAACACACTTGATTTTTGGCAACAAAAATCTATTTGAGAACTTGTGCTTCTCTGCCTCAAGAGCAAAACAAAACATATATCAAGGAAAAGAAAGAAAACAACACGAGAGCTCTGGTAAAATAAAAAAAAAAAAGGCTTAACATGTAGTTTTTCCACAAGGGAAGGGAGAATGATATTCTGACTGAACTGTCAATGAAATCAAGCTAAAAGCTGAAATACATATAGAAAGCCAAATACTTTGGGAGTTGGAGACACACTTCTGCATGTCTGTGTGTGTGTAGAATTGGAGATACAAACATGTATGGACTTGTGCAGATTAAAAAATGCTTCTATCTATTATTTTGATCAATGGGCCTCTTTTTTTTTTTTTCTGTATTTTCAACACCTATTGCACTGATACACACAAACCCAATATCTTTTACTCCATCAGCTTGAAAATCTCTAGTGTCATGGCCTTTGCTTCAGTGTTGCAGCTGATTTCAGGGTTGCATAAAAAAAGTAAGCTCCATAGTTCAGTCAAGCAGCAAAAGCAAAGTGCTAAAGCAGAAGCTTCTGTGCTATCGGTGAATGGATTAAATAAATAAATCAATCAATAAAGGACATAATCTTTAAAAAAAATCTCTCTTTTCAGTAAAAAACCAAGACATAGTGTCCTCTACCCATAGTCCTTAAGAGAGAAATAGCTTTGTTGACTTCCACTGTGGTGTAAGATATTTCTCCCTTGTCAGCAAAGGGTATCAAGACATAAAATCAAACAGAACTCAGGAGGGATAGCGTGTTTTGATTGTACAATTTTCAGCCTTTTGGTCATGTATGTTTAACTTTAATATTTTTTAATAAGGGAGAAAATAGCCCTGATCTTTGTTTTATTAATGCACATGTTTCAAAGGACAATACAAAGACTGGAGCAGAAAACAAAGACAAGAAAGATATGAGATATTCCATTTGTGGGTTTACAGCATAAGATGACAGAACTGTGATTGCAGGTATGCACATGTACTTATTTTTTAATTAAGCACCAGTTTTAGAGGAGAAAAGGCAGTACCAACATCCCTGGTGTGCACAGTACCACGACTGCTAAGCACCATCATGCAAAGTGTCAGAGCCCTAACATGACAGATGTGTTCAGAGAGTGAAATTCATCTTTGTTTGTAGGGCCAGTGGGGATCCTGTGAACCACTGAAACCCTGATATGGGGAGGGACACGGCCCACAGACCCACCACCCCTGGGCCCTTGGGCAGCCTGTGATGGTCATTGCTCCCAACTCTGGCTGGGTTCAAGCTGTTTTCCCAGGGGAACTGCTTTTGTGCCATTATCTGTCTCCTGGACTATCTGCTCCACAAATACAAGTCGTCATTATTTATATTTTAGTTCTTCCGTGCTTTTCCTTTTCAAAGTTTCACCCTTTCTTTGAGACCAACAGAAAAGAAAAATAAGTCGAGAGGAAGATAAGTCTAAATAAGCAAACCAGGCCCTTTTCTATCCCTACTTTTTGAGACCAGGTAATTCCAGCATTCTGGTCCTCCAAATTCTTTGATTCATGTTCAGCCAACCAGAATATTTTCTCTCTTGACAAGGTATAATTTCAATGGAGCTGTGTTTTGTCTCTGTATGATGCACTTCATATTTTTCATGATTTTGCATCCCTCACACAAGACTCTGTCAATTAAAATGATAGCTACTTATGTGGGACAATAAGTGACTATGAGGGAAGGGATTTGTGGAGGCAATTTACAACCTCTAATTCAGCTCCAGGGATGTGCTCCAGCACAGCTACCCTGCGATGGCTGTGCCAGGTAATTTGCTGGAACACTCCACTGAGGCATCAGCCTGTTGATTGCCTGATGTGTAAGAGGCCTCAGACTGGGTCATATTCCACAATTAGTTTCAGTGAAAAAATTGGGAATGTTTCTTTCAACGTTTGTTTCAAACTATATGAAACGCTTCCACATTGCAAGGGTTAAAACATGCAGAAAAGGGGAAGCTTAAATAGAACACTAAATAAATTAAATCACTGCTTTGGTTGAAACAAAACATTGGAGATTTACCTAAGATCATGTTGCTTGCTGCACTGCAATAAACCTTTACATCTGCCTTTAAGTACTGACGCAAATCCTATTTACATCTTGACCTTCAGATGCAGAAGAAAGAAACCCCAAACAACTATTTATCACCTAGATCTAATTTTGTCCACATTTTCTCCTTAGCTAGTAGAAAAGAAACTGATTTCTAAAAAGAAACAGATGGTTTTAACCATCTTTCCAGTACCAAAATATAAAACTGGTTTAATTAGTGTGCAAGCAGTCATGGCCACGCGCTGCATGTGCAGCTCCCCGCAGCATCTTCTCTCCTCTGTCAGTGAAGCTGCTGAAATCCTCCCATTCCCATTATTCCCAGAAACCTTTAGCCCAGATCTTTGGCTGATATAAATCAGAGAAGCTCCACCAAGTCGGATGGAGTCATGCCAATTTGTGTAAGTTGAGGTTCCATGCTCGTGTCTTAATTTTTTGTATATTTCCCCCCCCTGCTCCCCTGCCAAATGTATTAAGATAAAAGGGGAATATAGAGGGAATTCTGAATGTGGTAGCCTTCATTCATGGTTTGGTCCTTTCCACAAATGCAAATGCACCAGGATGTTTTTTCTTTTCCCCTGAATACTGCTCTCATTTAAATATGGACTTTTAAATAAAACAGGAGATTTGCTAATGCAATGATGCAATTAGAAGCATATACTCAGACAATCTACAGCAAGGAGAACAGCAAAGATGATAAATCAAAATAGATTTTATAATTGTATTTTTCTAACAGTATCTTATCCTTTTCTGGTTTCTATGGAAATTATGATTATTTTCTTTTTTTTCACCAAAACAAACTGTTCCAATTTTAAACCTCACGCCGATTCAGGGCAGCTTAGTGGATAAGGCAGCCAGAGCTCATGGCCAGGTCCTGGGCTTGAACCAACTGCAGGTTATAACCTAATTGGCTTCCTCTGCTGAGCTCAGTGTCTCCAGGTTGGGCCATGGAGTGCTGCCAAGGCATTAGGGAAACTTGCAGCAGAGTTGTGTGGCCTGGAGATAGACAACTTCACTTACAAGCTGTGCCTGGCCTGACCCTGATCCTTCCCTTGCACGAATATCCTCTGCCTGCTTAAAGGAAGAAAGAAAATCCACGCTCTCCCCACATCAAAGCCGTCGTTTCTCTTTCCTTTGCAAGGCATCCGGACGAGGGAAAGGAATGAAAAGATGGTTTTGGTTTGTTTGGTTGGTTTTAGTTTGAATAAGGAGCAGAACTCTGAGAAAAAGTAATAGAAGTTAAATCAAATTGGGGGAAATATAATGTTTATGTAGTGGCTTTGAGTCAGTTGGACCCATGTCATCATAGATTTATGATTTATAGGAAAGAAATAAAAGAATAGGTCTAAGAAGTGGGACAAATCCAGAGCCACCCATTATCCCAGCTGGAGAAGTTTATTCTTATTATTGAAAAACAAACAAAAATGAAATCATAGAATCATTAAGGTTGGAAAAGACCTCTATGATACCCAACAATAAACCTAAAATAATTCATTAATTCTTCTTCTTAAATTTTGCTATCACTGGAGCACATCCATGATGGAACTGGTTTCAATGGAGCATAAAATTTGAGACTCAGCAGCAGAAGATTGACAACAAAAAGGTGTCAGCAGAGAAGGATATTATTTTTTTAAGAAATCAGGTTTTTTAATTTGGTCCCCTGAAATATCTCTTTTGATACATTCATTGTTTCTCCTAAATGAATAGTTATCCAATGAGGTCTTTCCACGTTCCTTCATGGAAGGGCTCTATTTTAAAAATCTTCTATTGTTTTTCATCTCTGTACATTAAAAAAAATAGATTAATCTCTTCAGCAAACTGGTACATAATTTAAGATTGATTATAATTTGGATTTTTTAGACACTTTTTTTTTTCTTAAAGTATTTTTTGAGGACTATTTTTAATAGAGGATATGTACTTATGAGTGAATAGGCTGGCAGTCAAAAAAGACTTCATTTTCTACAGAACTGTAGAATATAACTACAAACCATCACTTGAAATTGAAATTTTTAAATCCTACTCTCAAAGTGTGATTTTTAAAAATATTCTGTAGTTGTATATTTGCATGGGAAAAAAGTGCAAAAGCATGCTAGTGATTTATTTTTCCTTATTTTAAACTCTTTTTTTCAAATTTCTTTTTGCTCCTTCAGAATTTTTAAGTTTTTTCTGGCTCTTGGAAAGTGGCTAGAGGAAAGAGGAAGATATAGTTTAGTCAGAATCTATTTTCTTCCAAACTGAGGGAATATATTGAAGTTTGTGGAGTAGACAAATAGAGGTGAATAAGAAAGTAACAAAGTGGAGCCTCTGTCCTTTCAAATAAATAACACCAAACCCACCAAATAAAAACAGAACAAAAAAGCCAAACCACAAATCATGTTTTTTCAGATGCTCTATAAAAAACAAATGACAAAAAGGGGAGGAGACCTTTTTGTTTGGTATTTTTACAGTAATAAGTTGCAGGACTTGAACGAGGGTGACAAATATTTTGGAAAAAAAAAAGTCAAATTAAGCTATGAACAGGGGTCTCATTTGCATTTTTCCTAAATACTTTTTTCGTCCCCTCCAGCATTTTCTTCTTGCACCTCTTTTGCTTTGTACTGCTTCTAATGACAGTGATGTTCAGTTTTACAGGGTGAGGTGTGCCCCAGTTTAACCAGTTTGTACTGGGACATGGAGCACAACTGCACCATTTCATGCCCTGGGCAGTCACCATCACAGACCAGGTCCTGTGAGAGCAGTGGGACAGGTGACGTGGAGATGGAGCTCCTGGTAATTCACCCACTTGTCACCCCAAAGACTGGCATAGCTGGACACCAGTGACAATAATAGTTTTTGGCAGCCTCAGCATCACGTGGAAGTCATATCTGCTAGATCTCAGTCCTGACCTCTGCACCAGCTGAGAGCTGAGTTAGATTCCATAAATACCTGCTTTCCCCAGAAACTGAAAAGGAGGAAAATTCTCAGTGAGTGAGGAACGCCTGCCACGGCTCTGTTCTGTGCAAATCCACCTGGAAGACACCAACAGGACAATTCAAATCAAAACCTAACAGGTAGTGGGCGCCTCTTACAGACTTTAATCCCATTATCAGCCAGGTTTGGCACCTCAGCCCCGCGCCCTTGGCACGGGCACGCTGTGACAGCACTGCCAGGTGCACGTGCCACGGGCTAAGAGTCATCTGTCATCCACTCCCCTGGAATCAGACAGAAATTATCTTTTGTTACAGTTGGAATCTGTCATTTGTTAAAACCAGTCATGCTTCCAGGCTGGGAATTTTCTGAGTTCTGTTAGGAATATTTTTTTGAGTAATTTTGCATCATTTGCAATTTCTGTTGCATTCAAATACTACATTAGGTCCCCAGAGCAAAACCTCTCTGTCAATACACCTCATCTGACAGTAATTGTGGAAGGGAGCTTTAAAACTCAAGCACTAGTTCTGAATGCTGGAAAAAGCTGCCCAAGAGATAAGAAAAGAGGAGATAACTGGTAGTTCTCTTAAAAGTGCTTCATGTCACCCTGAGAATCTCTTGAATATTTTATAAAAGAAAGAAAAACCATGGCATGAATAAATTCAAATTAAATACCATAGAAAACGTTTTCTAGAAAAATCAGAATGCCTCTTATATAAATTCAAACACCTCCAATCAATTTTTCCATTGTGTGTTTTTCACCATATGAGTGGATATAAAATGCTCCATGGATACTCCTGTCATCTTTCCCTATCACATTGCAAATATATTTATACATGAGACTTAGTGCCTTTTCCTACATTGAAAATAAATAGCGAATGTTCTTTTCTACTCACCACGTTATGTGTTTTAGAAACTTCCAGAAATAAGTCAGAACAGCAATATTTATACAGTTAGGCCTGGCATATTTGTGTATATTAGGTAAACATGGTTATTTGGAACCAAGCTGTGCCTGTATGGTTTCTTCATGCTGTTTTGTTGTCTAGAGGCACAACGAGGCCAATTTTTTAGAAGAAAAATGTGCCATATAATTGCCACTTTGTGATGCATTCAGCTAAAATTATGGAAAAAAAAAGAATCTCAGCTCCCCCCTTTGATGCATTGTGCTGTTGTTCTATCTAGCTTTTACCAGCTTCCCAATGCAACTGTCCTGTTCAGTAGGAGAAAATACCTGAATTACATACACAAGTGCACACACATACACACACACGCATACTGATAAGGTTTGTCTAACCCCTGACTTGAGCACACAGCTCAAAAATTGCCACAGAGAATGGGATAGATTTGTTTGAAGGGGAAGAAAAGCAACACTGTTAAGAAAGGTGCGGGCTGACACGGTAAATAAAAGCAACACAAGTGAAGACACAGTTGGAGCAGGAAATAGTTGGGAGATGTGATTCAGCACTCAGGCTGGGAGATTATGTTTAACGTGAAGAATGGGAAATGTGAGGCAGTTCCTACTGCTGTATATTCATTCTAACATGGCAAATGGAAAAATGAGGCACCAAGCTCCTTTTGAGACCAATGTTGAGACCAGCTCCACAAAAAGAAAAGCCATGTAGCCCAAGTTTTCCACAGCACCATTGGAACTGCAGGAAAACCAAAGGACTCTGTCACTGGTGCAGCAAATCACTCCACACATCCACCCAACGCTCTGTTAAAATACCAGGATGATATTTTAAAAGGGTGCAATTACATTTTCTGTAAGACAAAGATGGCCCTCTGTAAAACACTGAGCATGGCTTTTGTTTGACGTTGTCACAACAGAAAGGCAACAGCGAGCACCTCTCCCCTCTGCCCCCAGACACTTTATTTATGCAAGGAGAAAATAGGAGCAATGTTCAGATATTTATGTTTAACATCAAAGAAAATTCAGGTTCAGGCCAGCAGACAAGAAAAAATTGCTGAAAATCTGTTTGTCATGGAGAGGTTATCTCTGCAGTGCTGCCCAAAGCAGGAAAACATCGTGTTACCTGTGATGTGATTGCCATCAGAGTGAAGGGATGGAGGTACCTTGGCCATGCTGCTATTTCTGCAAAAACACTTGGTGCATTGGAGGTGGTTTTGCTTCCCTGTTTTTCTGGCTTCTTCACCATTTTCCCTTGCAGATCATGCTGGGAAATGCCTTCAGTGTATCCACAGTCTTCCCAAAAATGGTGCTGGAGTTCCAGTACATGCATTTTGTTCCAGCAGGATGGTCCCACACCTGTGGACTAAAAATTGAAAAACTGTGTTTAAATCAGGAATTTAAATGTAATTTTTTTTTTTTTTTTCTTCCTGATTTGGGACAAAAATGCAGAATTTCAAAGCTCTTAAAAAAAATGGATGCCTTGCAAATATTTACTTTTGAAGGCATCCACATAACTATCTTACAAAAAATGCTGAAACAAAACTTTCTGTATTGAAAGCATCATCTGAATATTTTGTGATTTAGAACCTTATATCCTTTAAATTGAATATATTTGAAAATTCCTGGTTGAAAATGTAACATTTTCCTTTCCTAATTATTGAAAATTTTCATGCGGATATATTGATATGGCATCATCTCATTAAAGTGCTACAGGAATAAAAACCTCTGCATGTGGCATCATATGCCAGAGGATATGTAATTTAAAACCAAAATATTAACATTTAATCAGAATGGTGAAGTCAAAGTGAAACAGGAAAATCTGACAGATGATACATAAATAAGAATAAAATGAAGTACGATTGCATTTTATAACCAGTCATGAGCACTGTAGATAGAGCTGGTAAAACTTACAAGCTGGTTCAGCTGAAATGAAATGACATTATTTGCATAATTTTTTTTCTGAAATTGTGCAGGAAGTTATATGAATTTAATTTCATATGAAAATGAAATTCCCCTGGGTCCAGAATCCTGCTCAAAGCACATACTCATCTCTTGTCACAAAACATGAAGACATGAAAGACCATCAGACTAGTTTCAACAACTGGAAATTTTTCCTGATGGCTGGACTCTGAACACAAAGAAATGTATCAATGCACATTTCTAATGGAAAACCCATTCTTTAATAAACAGTTTAATTTTTTTTCTTCTCGAATTACCTGCAATTTTCCAAATGCGTGAAATGAGAACAACTTCCACTCCTTGCCATTGGAGAGAAGTAGCCATGTCTTAATTTTGTAGGGAGACTGGCTTGAGCTGTCTGCCAGTAATTTCACAGCCCACTTTAGATCAGCCACATCAAGGAAAACTTATGCTCAAATTATTTTTCATATTTGAACAGACAAGGTTTGTGATACCTCTTGTTCACAGGTGGTCAGTTCAAGGACTCATTAAAAGTTATACAAGTTTCCTATTGATAAATATGTGGGAATTATAGTCAAACTGTCTTAAGAAGTCACAGCCATTAAAGAACATGTGCAGCATTAAGGGAAATAACAAATTATTATTTAATGAGACGACTAGTCTTGCTATTGTTGCTTTATTTTCAAGCAACGCTGAAATGGGCTCCCTGGTGTTTGTAGTTTCTGGCTATCTTTTTTTTCTCCTCATTATTAATTCCTTTTTCTCCATGCTAATCAGCCGAAGCACTGTGTGTTTGGAAGACTGATTTTTATACTCCATTCCCTTTGGATTTAAGGGTTACTTGTCAGCCTGGCCAAAAACTTCAGCAGTAGGTAAAGCCCAGGGCACTCCTCGTGACCACGGCAACACCGCTCACGCGCAGAGTTTATGCGGCCGCCACACCTCCGGGTCAGAGCTCACCGAGGATTTCCATAAATCCAATGGGTAATGTGCCAAATAAGATTAGAGAAGACTTCACATTATTGTACAATCCAATGAAAATATCATCTGCTAAGCTCCTTCTGGTGGCGACGGGGAGGAGGTGGCTAATATTAGCAGGTGTTTGTCTCAGAGGCAAAGAGGAGGCAGGAACACCTGCCTGTGCCCGTGCACAAGGTGGGAGCAGCCATCCTGACTTCACCTGTGGCAAAGTCTTCAGTAAAAATGCAGTTTTTAAGAGCTGAAATTCTGATCGCTGCCATGTTGTGTCAAATTGTTTTCTCTACCTTTTATTGCATTATGTTTAATCTCACCCTGTTTCGTATTCCCAAATGCATTGCTATTCAAAATTCTTTTTCAATTTATATAGCTGTACTTTCATATGCTACCTAATTCCTGACTCTGTATTTTCACATGCAGAGTTGCATTAATAAATGGAGCAGGTGGATTTTTACATCTGATCTGTGCCTGTTTTATCTATACACATATTTTTCTTTCAAACCTTGACCTGCAAGAAAGCAAGAGGGAAGAGTCATCTGGCAATTAGGCAATAATCATTCAATATGTTTGTATTTGAGAATAAAGGAAAATGATTTTTTTTTGTTCCATGAGGCAATAGCAGAGGGAGCCTCAAAGAGGCAAATGCATTTGCATTCTGTATTTGTCTTCTTAATAAATGTGGTTAACTAATTGCCTGTCCTTTCATCAGTTATCAATCCTTTGTTCCTGAACACAAGAAGAATCAGATTCTGATGCCATCGCTGAACTTGATGATCTCCTGACTGTATTAGTTATCCTCTTGAACTCAATGGTCCAGATTCTCAAATGCTATAAATCAGCATAGCCCATCCCATAATCAAAAAAGCTGACCTAAGGAGAAAATCTGGGGAATAAAGTCCTACATGATGAGAGTAACAAAATCAGAATCACAATGTTCTAAAACTTTATGAAAAATACTTATCCATAAAACCTGAGGTAAGTAAAGTGGGATAAATACATTTGGAAAAATTAGTTGTGTTATTCTTAGTTAACGTGGTTTGATGGAACATGATCTGCAGTTCTGCTCAGGAGTAAAATGAATATATACCGTATATAATATGCTGACAAGCATTTAACCTGTTTAAAGATTGTCCATTTTTTTCAATACACCCATTATTTATAACTGTGAATAATCCTAAATGTTACTCAGGATATGTAAATTGTGAATGTTGCGTACTGAGACCCCTGGAACTGAGACGTATGGCACATGAAAATAAATGATACTATTACAGCAGCCTGTCTAGATGGACTTTATCTTCATAAACTGCTGTGTTTGCATAAAAATGGGTTTTGATTCACTGCAGCACAAACCTGACTTCAGGCTGGTAGCTTGTTACTACCAGGAGTACAGCTGTAGTAATGTTCACAAAAAGTTGAATGGAGCAGGCTGAGTACAAGATCCTGTCTAGAAGCGACCAAAATGTTGGAGTCACAATAAAGGAACAGTGCCCAAGTCTTAATCCTCTGATGTTGACATGGAGAAATGATGAATTTCCACAGTTGGTGTGCAAAAGTGATGTCCCCAACCACGGCCTTGGCAATCACTCAGACCTCAGAGCAAATTAATGCAGTCTACAGCTGTTCTAAATTTTGCCAAATCCAAAAACATGAGGGGGAAAAAAAAAAAGCATGTATCCCATTTCTGGCAGGATTCTCATTTGCTTGTTCTCCTTCTGGCTCACTGCCATTTGCCTTCCAGTGACTCTTACAACAAGGAGGCATGGAAAACAGCTCTCATCTCCGCTTCTCCCAGACCTTTCACAGCGCAGTGGTTGGGGGACACATGCAGAAAGGAGGGATTGGATTTTAGTTTCTGCAGGCTCAGGAAGAAACAGACTTCAGATCTCCCTCTGAAAGCCTCCAGAGAGTGGCTGCTGTCCCCAGGATCATGTTCTGTGGTCTTCAGCTGGGATGGAGTGTGTGGAGCTGCTCAGCCAGCACAAAGTCACCGCGGCACTCACGCGAGTCACAGTCACGTGTCCCTGCGGTTGGGAATCTGTCCCCTCGTGTTTATAAACTACAGAGCATATACTACACAATTCAACTTTGTTGACTACTCTAGAAACACAGTTAATCCAGTGCTGAGTGTTTGTAAAAGACCAACCCTGTGTATGGTGAGGAAATGCTACAAAAATAGAGTTCTGCTCTTTGCAGCTACTTCCAAAAGTGCCATCCTATCAGTGAAAGTGGGAAAGGTCTGCCAAGGTAACACATCCCACACCAGCCAGAGATGGAGATTCATGAGACACAGAATGAACTTTATAAAACACTTTTAATCTTTGGCCTTTAAGCAGCATAGCCAACAACAGGTTCACATCAGGGTAGTGGCATTAGCCAAGACAAGTTTACAAATCCCTCAGTGCGCTTCCATCATCCTGAGCTTGAGATATCTGTCAGTCCATAGCAGATGCTGCTGTTGCTGTGCATGTGTCATGTTACTGAAACCCCTAGATAATGATTACGACCGATTATACAAGATGCCATGTTCCTTAATCATATCACTTACATTTCTGCTGAACGGCAGTGACAAGGTTTTGAAAGGAGAAGATCACAGCTGTCCAACAAAAAAAAAAAAAATCAGATAACCCACACAGTGTTTGCAGACAGAAGATTATGCTAACCTGAAAAGTAGCTTTAGTGCTGTTGATATTTGCACTCTCCCTAACTGAGCTGAACCCTCATTCATCCTCTCTGTTTGGCACCACGTCTGAAATGGAGGTGATTGATGCATGAGCAGGTATATTTCTGATTTTTTTTTACGTGTGTGTTATTTACAATTTTCTTTTCTCCTAGTGGGCATTTGAGTGTCTATTTACTTTTTTCTATATTTCCCCCCCCTCCCTTCCCTCACCAAGATTGCAGGTCTCGGAGTACCAGGCACTGAATACCAGTCCCGGAGCAGACAGCTGGAGTGAGAAAATCCCCTCCTTGCCCTAGAGGTAACCCCAGCTCTAAGCTGAAGACATTCCCCTCCTTCATATGCTGGCTCATTTTGGAGTCTCACTCATGCAGAGGCTGCCAACTGTCCTGAATTAAATGCAGTGCATTTTGATATGAGTAAGTGCCTACTAATGACTGAGCAAAACCAGTGTATTCATTTAAGCAAAGAGTTCAAGCAGGGTTCCAGGAACGAGGAGCCGTGTGCCCTGCTAACAAAGCTATCTAGTTCAGTGCACAATCTGAACTATGAAAAAGAAAGAACCTTCTACATTTAAGCAATTTTAATGCAGTTCTACAGCACTTAGAGATTTTGGTGGAAAAGTCAGATGTAATTACTGCTCGACACAAAGGGATTTTTTTTTTTCCCTAGCTCTGCTAATGTTCTATTTTAAATAATTAAAAGTATAATTTAAAACTTAAATTGATCATTTCAATAGACCTGATCCTGTCCTCAGAGGGAGCCTCTTGTGTCATAGTTAAACTGTTGATCAGCCCAGTGTCACTGTTTCTCCTTCATCAGAACATGTACCATCAGATCTATAATTCTTTTTCGCTTATGATGGCAGAGCTCCAACATGGGTGTAGTTTGACCCAGGTTAAGCAGATTTAGCTAAATGCATAAATTGTTCACATTCTGTCATGTGAAAGATACAGGCCTTGAGCCAATGTGGGGAATAGATGGCTCACCCAATGAAGAAAGTAATGTGTTTGCTAATTTTCACACATCTGGACATTACTCTCTTTGACTCCTCATTGTCCAAAGGAGCTATAAGGTCTAAAACAAGGTCTGATTTTTATAAGAGCTAAGATGACTGTGTGCTGACATTAACATTCCTAGGAAGCAAATTTCCAGGCTGTACAACTCTCTGAAAGTGAGCTTTCCATCCCCTTTTGGTTTTCCTGGCCCATTTCCACCAATAAAATCACATGAAGAGTAAACCCGTAAGCCAACTAGTATGTCAAAAGATTTTAATGATATAAATCACAGACCTAACAGGATGTCAATGTCCTGCAGAGCAGGTTCATTCCTTTGGATTGCTTGCACCATAACATGGAATCTGTGTGTCTTCAGTGCATTCCTTTGGTGGAATTGTGCCATCAGAGATGTCCTCCAACACCTGTACTACATTTTCACACTAATTTTCATGAATGTAAAAGGAAATTATATTTATCCACATGGCTTAACTTCCAGAAAACAATACTGAGCCATGAAAGCACCATTTATTTGTGCTTTAAACTACAATTTAAAACTATTATATGTTATACTAATAGTTGATGAGTTTCATTGTCCAGGATTTTCTTTCTGTATAGGTTACTAAGGAAACTTCTTCACCAAATGTCCAAGTCATAATACAAACATCTATAATAAACCTGTGCTTGACCTGTGATGATTGAAGTTGATGATCTTAGAGGTCTTTTCCAACCCAAAGAATTCCATGATTCTATGAGCATTAAAACATTCCCTCTCAAAAACAATGTTCCACATGATGAAGATTTGCTCTTTTCCCTTAATCTCTGGATACTGGACTTCACTAAAAATCAGGAATATGTATCTAAATTAAGATATATAACCCTATAATTGCTGTTAAGGAGGTGAGTTAAACCCTCCTAAATAAGGGAAGCTGCTTGCCTATGGTTTTCCTAAACCCCCTAAGATGACATCTACAGCCCATATGTCACCACATGTGGTATAAATAAAATGGAAGTTTAAAAGAGAAAAGAGATAAACATATAATTAAAACCAGCATAGCAAACACTTGTGCTCATTCATTTTAATGACTGCATGCTCCAGTTTACAGAGCAGTTGCAGACCCAGGCCATAATAGCTGGGTTGACCACATGCCATAAAATACATCAGTGTAGGCTGGGTCCAAATTATCCAACACTTGTAATAAATCCATCCCATTAACTGGATAAATATGCACAAGCAACAACTCTGGAGATAATGCTGGGAAGTGGCCTGTTGTTATTTAGCAGCAATGCCAGCTTGCAGGACCTGATAAATAGCAATGCTATTGCCTTTTATTATGAAACAAACAAACAAAAAAGATCAGTTTAGCTTTTAAGATCTCCTAACCATGTCTCTCCTTCCGTTATCTGTAATTTGAACTGAAAAAAGAGATTGTGGCCTTGAAAGCTTCAGTTCTGATTAATTTTTTGTAAGCCTAATAAAAGGCATCAGTCATACCATGTATTTGTGAAAGTGAAATCTTCATATATTGAAGGTCAATTTTAGTTGAACTAATATAATCAGTAAAAGTCAAGGTTCCTTTACCATTAAAATTGTCCATGCTCTGAGTCTTTTGATATTCTATGCTTAACCTTGAATCATGCTGTGTGTGTTGTATGCAGGGAGGATGGTGAATTCAAGTTATAGTATAATGACCGAGTCATCCTGGCCTTGATTTTCAGCTGGGCAAAGCAGATATCCAACAAACACAAGACTTCTTTAAAATTATTTTGAAATTAATACACCCTTGAAGCACTTCCTCTCACCTCAGAATAAGCAGCAGGTCACCCAAAGTCTACAAGCAGCTCTTTGCTACAGTTTTATGAAATATTTAATATCACTCCTGAATATATTTCTGGAAGTTGAAAGATGGTTACATGTAACTAGAGCAAGTATTGATATTGAGAAATGCTTTGAGGTTTGCACAGAAGAAATCACACAATAATCCTGACAGGAAGGTGTAGCCAGGTGGGAGTTGGTCTCATCTCCCAAGTAAGAACTGACAGGAAAAGAGGAAATAGTCTCAAGTTGCACCAGGGGAGGTTTAGGTTGGATATTAGGAAAAATTTATTCCCTGCAAGAGTTGCTAAGCACTGGAATAGGCTGCTCAGGGAAGTGGTGGGATCACCATCCCTGGAAGAATTTGATTGGTTACAAAACTTTTCCCTCTCTCTACCTCTTCCCTTTTCAGTACAACCACAAAATAGGAACCTGATAATTTGCACTGAGGAATGAAAAGGCAAATCAGTGTGATACTGCCAGCCCCAGATCAGGGCAGGGTCAGGCTGGGTGTGAAGGACATTGACCTGGGAGCACTGGCAGGGCAGAGAGCATCACAAGCATGAGTGCCACCTGATTTTTAAAACAGAGCTCTAATTAAAGAACACATTCAAATCAGTTGGCTCAGAGATGTGCTAAAAGCATCACACACGGAACTGCCAAAAGTGAGAAGCAGGGCAGGTTTTCAGCAGTGCCACACTGCTCACTCCAGTGGAATGAATTCTGATTTTGATCTGTGTAAATGGGATTAGATCAAGGTCTGAGTCTTATCTCTCTGGAACTGGATATATGGAGATGACATAAAAATTTCTATTTTTGGTTTTGAAAGCAGTTCTGTATCAAGAGAGAGTTTGAGGGATTTATGTGCTATAAAACCTAGAGAAAAGGTGGACAATGGGAAGTGAAAACTAAAGATATGGATGTACAGGATGAAGTGGTCATTCTATTAATGATGGCTCTGTTACAGCAAAAATAATTTTTAACCTGTGGATTCCTTAATTTGTTTTTTCTTTCCCAAAAGCTATTCCTGTTCCTTCTGAGTAAATGATTAACTAAAAGCAAAGGATATGTTGATTTTTAGTATTGATTATCCACTTCTAAATTTTAACTTTCTTTTCAAAGTGTCAAATTTAATGGAAGGTCAGAAGAATACTTAATGACAAACCCCAAGCCAGCAAAGACAAGTTTCTCATGCAGAACTGAGAGTTAATCAGAAAACAACTCTTTAAAAACCTTTTTCAAACTAGCTCAAACTTATTATTATTATTATTATTTTTCCCCAGGATATCTGCACTGAAGAAGAGGCAGTGTCAGCAGTCTATAAATAGCTCAGGACAGTATAAACTTTTGAACTGTGAAATCTGGTGGATGTAATCTTCCTGCTAAACAGAGGTTTACAGCAGATATTTAATGCTCTGATAGGAGTGTCGCCAGTGTTTGAGCTACGAGAGAAAGGGAAATTCTGAATTATTGCTAGCTCTGTGCACTGGTGTGGTAGTTCAGGTTGGTTTGGAATCCTTTGCCTCAGATGAATAAGTTTGCTTTTCTGTGTGCAAATTTGTGCATAAACATACTGCAGCCAAACAACAGCATAACCTGCCTTTGGATCTAGAACAATTAATTTAGCAGACATTTAAGTATAATAACACACTCTTTAAGCAACAGATATGTTTGAAGAGACACCTTGTATTGCTGTTTCCATCACTTTTTGTGGAACAGTGCTGATTTTCATCAGCTCAGAGTTTGTCTGGGAAGTAGCACTGTAAAAGTTCACAGCAATTTCCCTGGTGCTATTGAGCTCCTGCCTGTCACCCTTGGAGCAGATGCAGGACAGTGCCACCTTTTACACAAGAGGAGGCTGAAAAGCAACACCACTTCCCAATGTGAATATCATGCTAAAAATTAACATCCCTGTCATGGCTAATTCCACAGAGCAGTTGTGCTGTATGGAGAAGTTGCTTTTCAATCACATGGGGGCACAGCCTGGGCACGTTGTGGGAAGGGGAAATGACCCCACACTGGGATTTGGGTGTGGAAAAAATGAAAAGGCACTTCTAATGCCTTTTTTTTTTTTTTTTTCCCCCTCTGGTAGCACCTGCATGTTTTTGGAGAGAAACGTATTTTTTCAAGAAACCACCAAAGGCATGAACTATAAACACATAGACCTCTGGACTCCAGGAGCTGGGAGTGTCCACATCAAGATGATGCAGTGTGGTGGGGCCAACAACAATTGGGAACACCCCTTCCTGCTCCCTCAGCTGCCATGTGGGTGGGATTGCAGGTTTTTAGCTGTGACCCCACCCTGGCCAGCCATAAAGGAGATGAAATGAGTGCCAGGAGGGTTTGGCTGCTGGAGGAGGGGTTGTGGTGCTCCCTCATGAGTGTGGAGATCTGAGATCTGTGGGGTTGCAGCAGGAGCTTGTTGGGGCTGCTCACTGCTCCCAGAAGTCTCCAAAAGGAGGAACTATGAGCAGTTCAGAGCAGCCCTTCCTGCAAGGCCTGGGTTCCTCCATGGAGAGATGCACCAAATGTGAGTAACTCAGAGTCTACAAAGACTTTTTGTACCTCTTGGTTGTGTGAGGGGCTGAAGGTGCTGGGGTTGTTGTTGGGCTGGGCAGGCTGGGGGTGCTGAGTGCTTTCCCAAAGCTAGCAGCAGCTCTGGGTGCTCCTGCCCTCGAGATACTCATTTTTGGTTGTGCAAAGTGCTTTGGTGAGCACTGGTGGGGGGTTAAAGCTGGCACCCAGCTGTTGGAGACGGGGTTGTTGGTGGCCCTGGTGGGGCAGAGGCAACAACCTCTGTGTTTTCAAGGTGAACAATTATTTGTCCTCTTGCACAAGTCTTTGGGTTGTGTTTTCTGCTTGGCCTGGTCTTGTGGCCGTGGTGGCCCTGTGACACTGAGCTGTGTGGCTCACCCTGACAGGGAGTGCATCTGCCACCCACACAGCTTGTGGGCTATCATGTTCATAAGGGCCTCAGGAAACGGTTTTTTTGTGGAAGGTGATCAAGTTCTTCCTTTGCCTTTGTAAACTGAAGCTTTGTGATGAAGGGCAGAGTGAGTAAGGCCCTCCCCTCGTTAGTGGGCCAAGCAGGGATTTCAGTCTGGTACAACGGTGTCCTTTGGGTGCTGGGTTTCCTTGGTGGGCTACAAGTAGAAAACAAGGCAGATGTGACACAATCGTGTCTGAACTTCAGCTTTGGAAATCAGTAATGGCTCTGCAGACCTCAGAAATGTGGCCCTAAGAAGGGCTGATCTCCCCAGTGAATTTGCCCTGCAAATTGCCAGAGACAGGGTTTCACTTACTTTACTTCTGTAGCTGTATTGATTTTTTGCCATCTTTCTTTTTAAACCTGAAGGAAAAATTCAAATAAGACCTAATGATGTCTCTCTCTATTTCTGAACAGTTTTGGAAATTGCAGAGCAATCAATATTAAGTACACTTTACACCAATTTAGAGCCCTATTCTGTTCAGACATGTGCTTTATAGAGCTCTGATTTTTGAGTAATTTAGGCTGAAAAGTAGGGTAATGTGGATTTTCTAATTAGCTTGTGTTAAGTCAGTGTTCTTCCACCTGAATATTTTTAATAGCTTGGTTTTTAAAAGCGTGTGTGTATATCTAAAGTAGGCGAATAAAAAGGAAGATAATCTTTTCAGAAAGATGAAAGACAAGTGGATTAATGCAGAGTTTGAGATTTTGTGAGAAATTCAGGCACACAGGCTGCTGCTGCAAGGAGAGCTTCTACTTGTGAAACTGTCACTTGTTAATTAAGTTAATGTCTACGGTGCTCTGAAAATGTAAAGCAGTATGTAAGTGCTAAGTATTATTATTAATGATGCCAATTTTGACAGGTTTACTGGAATAGGCTTTGCAGTACAATATAAGCTAATGTTCTAATGCTTTACTCATTTACAATGAAACTGTTAAAAATAAGAAAGTGGGAATAGAAGGCCAGCAAAGGCCAGCAGAATAGATGGAGTCCCTCATTTGGTGTTCTCCCCAAGTACTGCCTGGGAATGAGGTCAAAGATAATGTGGGGCTGTCTCTCCATCTTGTAAAATCATTCTTGGGGGAAAACCTCAGGTGTCTGATGATGGGCTGCACCAGGTTATGGTGGCTTCCTGTTGTCCTTTTAGGACCTGTGCTGGCCCTTGGAAGCTGTAACACAGTGTTGTATCCATATGGCCTGTGTGTCCTGCCTGTCACTTAAGACTCATTCCTGTCACAGGCTGCAAAAGGCAAATGGAGGAAGGTGTCAGCCCTGTGTTCCCTAAGTCTGCTTGCTCCTCTAAGGGAAATCCCCACTGGCCAATTAATTTGGTTTGTGGCCCCTGCCTCCCTTGCCCCAAGCTGCAGAAGGAAACAGTTCTGGTGTTGGCTGTGTTGGGATTAGTGCCTGAATAGGTCCAGAGAGCTTGTCAGTAATATATGTGTGTATATATATATTATATATATATATAAAAGCACATATGAAAAGTGACTAAATTACCATTCAGACTGCATGGAGTTGTAGTAGTTTGCCTGTCATTTGGATATGGAAGCACAGCTGCACCTAGGTATCTGACCCAGTAAATGGAATAGTTTCCTAAATGTCTTTGGTGTATTTCCTTTCATGCTTTTTCTCTGAGCAAAGCTATCAAATTTACCCTGTAGAAGGGACAGCCTAATCTTCAGATGTTTTAAATGCTCTTTATTTAATTTATTTTTTTCATTACCAGGCTCGATTCTCTACTGTCTTTAATGGCTTCCAAGTGAAGAAAACATTTAAGTTGTATAGGAGTTGTATACTTATGTATCCAGGTCATATAGAAATTGGAACTCAGGGGTTTTCCTGCAGGTGTCTTTCTGTGTGTTCCCATTCAACCTTACAGGGGTTTCCCCACAAGTCCAGTCCAGTGGATGTCCTATTGGCATGGTCAGGGTGGTCTGCTTGGCTTAATTGCTGCAGGAGAAATCAGTGGATTCTCTTGCAGTTGGGCTGAGTTCTGCTAATATGTCAAGAGCGCACGTGCACACACACCTACACTCAACAGTTGCAGCCATATGAGACCAGCACTCCAGTGCCTAATTAAATTCATTTACTGCCTGGCAGACACTCCACCTTTCAGTGCCATGTGGATCCTGGTTGTGCTGGAAGAACTTCAGGGCCACTTGTTTAGTTGGATCTTAAGAGACTGAATTGTCGTGTCCTCATTTAATATGAACTTTGGGATTGTGCTGCATTAGTCAAACAGTGCAGGCGGTATTGGGACAGGGATGATATGGTTACTTTGGGGGCCTGAGATATTATTTCTTCAAAATGGACTCTAATAAGACTATTTTCTTGCCTCTTGATATGTCATCAGTTCCTTTAGTGTTGGACTTGACCAAAGGCTGCTGGAAACCAGCCAGGACTGTCCTCATGCATCCAGAAAAGTGAGGAATTGTATTTTTTTTCTTTTTAATGTTGGTCACTGATGAAGTGTTATGAGAATGTTGCACTCTTCACAAGATGGATCAGTGATCTGAGTAGGAATGAGTGTCTAGAATCAATGCTCTGATCTGTCCTCTGCAGGCAGGTAACAAGGAATGCCTTGGGTGGAAAGGTCTATCAGTTCAAGCCATTTTCTTCCCATCAACCACCTGTCAGGTGTTATCACTGGCTAAAGTAGTCTTGAAATCTTCTGAGGGCAGCTTTGAACTGCTGCTGCTGCTTGGGCCACAAAGAGGGGTTTCTGCCTTGGCCTCTTGGAGCTGGCTCAACTCCTGATACCCGAGTGTCTCCTGAGCCAGTTGGTTTCCTAATCACAGAATTGCAGTGCTGGGGTTTGCAAACTAAGTAGGTTCACACTACCCAGAGTCTGTAGCTTATTCCCCATGCAGAAAAGAAAGCAAAGCAACAGAAATAAAAGAACAGACTCTAGCAATTTCTGCCTTTTTAATATGGAAGGAGAGGTTTAAAAATCTAGGGTCGATGACTGGATGTTGATCCTGGAATTATATGAAATATCAGTTGTACTGAGATCTGAGTCTTTTGAGACACAACCTTAAAAATTATAACCTTAAAAATATAACAAGGGCAAGCTTCTTGCCCTTTTCTAAAGTGCAGTAATAGGCAGTAATTCTAAAGCAGGTATATGGGTATCTGCTTTGGATGCTCTAGTTACAGAACACGGTGCAGGTAGTACATCAACCCTGTCATGAAAGCACAATAGTCAGAATAGAGTCCTTAAGGCATCACTGTCTATTATAAATCAGTTAGAATAATTCATGCTATAGATTTCCCAATGCTGCAAAGCCTCTTATTCAGCAGTGTATAAACATATATCACATCTTATGGATTTTTTTTCCTCCTTCTTGGCGTGAAACAGACTTAAAAGAATTCTGCAAGAGAACAATGCACTATACAGACAATTCCCTAAAAACTTTCATAAATAGGAGGTGGAATGGAAAGATATTATTTATCTCCAGGATCCTTTTAACAGCTCCAGTCACACCTTTGTTATTAAGTTTGGAGCATGTTGTGTAGGAGCCAACAGTAAAGCCTGTGTGTGGAGCATACAGGGGCTGTGTCTGGAATCAGGCTGAAAATGCAAATAGGACTTTCTTTTCTGGTTTGGTTTCTCAACACAAGTTAGAGCAGCTTGCACCAACTGGTAAAGGCTGCAAAGGGCCATTTTGCCAGCTGGGAGGTGCAAGGGTGTAATAATGCTGCTGGCTCCTTGCCTGTGCCAGCCACAGGGAGGAGAGTGGCAGAGAAGCCAATGTATGTCTCAGTGCCACAAACCAGGCTTAAAGACAGCTTGTACCACTTGGGAGTGGGGCATTATGGATCTGAAGTATCCAAAGGCCTGCCACGAAATATTTATGCTGCAACTTCCCATATTCTTCATATCACTTACAAATCCCTAACATTTCCAGAAACCCCCATTAAACTGAACTGATTGAAGTCACGAAGCGCCGGCTGGTGCACGGTTCTCTGGGTTCTGATAAACGGCCTCGGGAGTGAAGGAGTTAACTGACCATCATCAATTACAGCATCAGAGGGGGTGATTAGGACTGAAATTGCAGGGAGGTTTTTAATTTAGCAGAGTAGAGGAGACTCCCCCAGCTTAGCCAAGCTCATCAGATCATGCACGTCTTCCTGCTTCATCCGCTTACCACGCGCTGCCACTCAGGGCTATTGTGCATGGAGAGGGCACCGAGCAGGCTCCAGCATATTATATTATTCCCTTGTCCAGAAATCCACCTGAGGCTCTGCCTGCCACACAAGTGCCTAGTGTGCAAAATTCTCAAACACCCCACCTCGGGAATCAAGCAGAAAATTATGTGAAGGAAAAAAAAAAAGGCAAAGTTTAAAGCTTAATCTGACCTAATTTTTAAAATTTTTTGAAGTAGGTAGGACTGCTTCTAGGACTAAAGATGCATTTAGGCTTATGTGTTGGGATCAGGGATTAATCTGTTGAATTGGTGTTTTGCCTGGCTCTGTGTGTATTGAACACACACAGTGTTAAAAATAAAGTGTATGGCATGCAATGTATAATAAAGTGTATGGAATGCAATGTATAGACTGCTTTAACTTCTCTGCTCTGTTTTCCTGATAAAATTGGTTACCTGGGATGCTTTGGTCATTGCCTTGGGAAAACAGCAGCAGGCTTTAGGCCTGAAGAGTCACAGGAGGGAAGGGAAAGGGCCTGTAGCCCTAACCTGAAGTTTTTTGGGGAGCTGTAGTGACAGGTTGCTGGTGGGATGAGCCTCCTCTGCCTGCTGTGACCCTCTTGGTCCCCCTGGGGCTGCTCTGTTCATGAGATTGGGGGTCCTGGCTGCAGCCTGGGACTGTCTTGGCACATGCTGCTTGTCAGGGTTGTGAAATACAGGAGAAATGTCCTTGACATGTACCCAACCCCATGATTTTCATCTACTCTTTTTATTTCTGGTTTCTACTGCTATTACTCTTTTCTTTGAGTATTTTGCCTCTGGATTGTAGAAAATTGGGGGCTTTGTAGGACAGACTGCAAGTGGGCACTGTTTATAGAGTCAGATTTCATGTTCCTCACATGGCTGGGAGAAAAGGAGAAAGGAGGACAGCAGTAATCCAGCTAGAAAATGTTCAGGATGGGCCTGACTCAAAATTCAAAGGTAGCTGGGCTTTGCTGATGTAAAGATAAATTTTTGCTGCTTTTGCATTTTGAAGTCTTGAAACAACCCCTCTCTTCTAGTGGAAACTTGAGAATAACAAGAATTGAGATCAGGGAGGTGTTGGTGCAGCGTTAGTGGTGTGGAAGCAGTGGGAAGCAGCAGCCCTGTGTGCTCCTTCCCTTGGGTTTTGTTGCTTGTAATGTTGCAGAGCCCCTGCCACTGAGGCTGGAGTTTTCTATATGATCATGTAATTAAAGATTGACTCATAGTGTGCAGGCATATGGAGGCTAAAACAGTTGCCCGTGAAGCGCTCGGCAGCATTTTGTGTGGTGTTTGACAAACCATTTTTATTTTGATTTTTGTTAATATGGCACTTTGTGCAATCACGGAGACACTTAGCATAGAACATCAGTCACCTGTGTAATCCTAATGAACTCATGTAAATGGAAATAAGGGGCTTCTGAAGACTATTAACAATGAGGTGCCATGATGCTGGAGGAGACTTGGCAGCCCTCTCAGCCCACCCCTGATTTTGAAATGTGAGAGCATAGCTTTCCCCATTGCTGAGGAAGAATAATCAGACCTAGTCCTTGAAATGGTCTGTAGTGAAGCAATGGATATTTTAACTCCAGGGTTATCATCCTTACTCAAGCAAATTCCCATTGATTTCAGAGGAGTTATGCCTGAACACAGAGAAGTGCAGGGCTTGAGTAAGCCTTGGTGTGACCTGCTTCTGTTCTGTTTCTCCTCCAGCCCGTGGTGGTTGTGAATTGTTGTGTTATTAATACAATCTTTTGGACATATTGATCACTGTCAGTTCCCCTTGTGTGGTGAAATCTACATTATTCATATAAGGCAGCTGGAAAGGAAAATCTACCTCCCCAGTCTGAGAGCAGCTTGTAGGGCCACAGTTGCTTTGCTTTGGGTGTGCTCTGAGCAGTGTCTCTGAATTGTTGTGTCTCTTTGCAAAGGTGGGAAGCAGATCCTTGCTCAGGCAGGTAGAATTTAGGGCTATTCAAGCTTTTTGCCCAGGGCTGAGTGATCCCCTCTGCATGTGGGGAATTTTATAGCTAGAGGATGTAGAAGTGTTTTCTGTGTTGCAAGTAAAGCCTGAATTTTCTGGGAATTGCTACAAAACAGGCTTAATGCAAAAAGGGTTTGAAAGTTGTTAAAGGGCCTGAAGTGGAAATTAGAGGTGTGAAGTGTTTTCTGGAGACTTGGGCCATTTCTTCTTTCCTCTGGCATTTAAGTTACATTTTGTAAGAAAACATGACTGCTTTATACCACTGGACACCTTATGGGTCCTCTGCACTCCCTGATGCCCCCAGGAGGTTTTGCAGACCCCCCAACAAAGAAACCACAACATTTCTGGGACTCACCAAGGAGCCTCAGCGAGCGAATCTTTGACAGGTCCATGCCCAAAGTTGCTGCTGGCTGTTTTTCAGCTGTCTGCTTTTATTGTAGTCTGCCTTGCTGCCCTGAGAGCTACTGCATGTTACAGCCCTGGTGTGATGTGTGCACCAGCTGCTTGTCCAGACCTGTCACATTTTGTGGGGTTTTTTTTTTGGGTTGCAACTATTTCTGTGCTGCTGTCGAGTAGGAGGGAGTTGCACCCTGGGCTAAAGCCAGCAGGGACCTCTGTGTGCAGGTTGATGTTGTGTATTTTTGGGGAAAGCTCCCTGGGCACCAATATTTCTGCAGAGGGACAAGGAGGAAAGAAGCCACAATGTGCCCAAAACTACTCAAAAGGGTGTTTCTGTAAGGGCAGCCTCCCAGAGATTGCTCCCTACAGAGCCTTAATGTACAATGAAAAGTAGGACTCTAACCCTGGGAGCAGGCACATCTTCTCATGCTGTTTAATGTCAGTGATGCTCAGGCTGTGAGAGCAATTATTATTATTAATCCTAAAATAGATTATAAAAGGAAAAAAAAATGCAGCTGCTGTCTGAAAATTCAAGTAATTGTGGCAGAAAGTCAAGCTGCTGTAGTTCTTCAGTTTGAGAGTAGCTCAAATCAAAAGAAAGAAATTCTGTGAGCCTGTTGGGGATCCTGGTCTGAGCCCTGCTGAATTCAGGGGCACTGTTAGAAAGATTCTGGTCAGATTGCAGGACAGGGACCTAATGAATATTTTTGTTTTGTTGGAAAGGATTTTTGCATCTAAGTTTGCCAAACTGATTAATACTTGCATTTTCTAGGACTAGCATATTAAGGATCCTATACATTTTTCATCTTTTCTAATTTATCTTATTAGGAAAATTGGGCAAATAACAAATATGTAAATATATAATGGTATACTTTAATATAAGCTGTATGCTGCCTTCAGTAATGAATGTTGTTGACTACAGTAATTAAGTATGATTCCAGTTCCAGTTATTTACTGGAGCTGGGTTCATCTAAAACTGCAGGCAGTTTTCTGTTTCCCATATAAACAGTAATTGTCTAAGTATTTGTTAAAATATTGTTTAAGTCTAAAATCAGGATTGCAAGTGGATTTCAATAATCTAGTTAATTTACTTTAATTTTGGAATTCTGTCTCTGCATGGGAAGAGAAATATGAAAAGTAATTTCATCTCTGTATAGTTGATTTAATTGTGTGTACTTTTGATGGATTAAGTTTCCAGTTAATTGTGGAAAATGCAACAACATTATAAAAAGAGGTTTAAAATAAAACAATTGCTGTCTGCTTTGCATGCTATTTTAAAAAATGTTTAACATTATTAATTTTACAATGGTAATTTATAAATATTCGTTACATCTTCCCACTAAGCTCCCCCCAAATAGATGATTTTAATCATACTTATTGATATTATCTACCTAATTATTTTTCATTATGCAAATATGTCTCAATTGCTGTGTAATAATGTGATGGAAACAGTTTTCAGTGCTTTAAAACACTTGCTTAACTAAATGCAGGAGACAATGGAAAACTGCTGTGAAAACCAGAAAAAATTGGGTGGAGATTTTCTTTTTTAATAGCAACAGTGTTTTTATATCTTTAATATTTTATATTTTGAAATCACCTGAAAATTCAATCACCTATGTAAACGTGAATGAGCAGTAATGGCAGTTTAAGCTTTTAAAATCATGATCTTTAGTCATGCTACTTTCTATCCTTAGTTAAAAATGACACTCGATTAAAATCTAACAGATATCTAATAAGTGACAGGTTTTGTTACTTTGTATATTTACAAAAAATGTAAATAACCAGCTTCAAATTCACCTACATTTCTTAAAACATCAAGGGTGTCTTTTCCCAGGGAGAAGCGATATCTAGGGTAAGAAGATTCTGAAAAGTTTATTTGGAAGTATAATTGACAGAGCATATTAAAAAAAAAGGATATTAAAAAATAGAAAGACTTCATCTTAAGGATTCCTCTGTTTGGAATTTAAAGATTGTCAGGAGAAATATAATTAAGGGGGTTGCTCAGGACAAAATTACAGCATTAGATCTAAGTTTTCTGACTTTTCAGGGTATGATTGCGAGCTTAAATAATGTACGCAGTGCTTTCTTTTGTCAGAACAAATTGTTATAATTTCTAGCACTTGGTAACTTGCAATTTGTACTTGTTTTTTTTTTTTTGGTGTAGATAGTTAAATGAGCAAATAAGACAGCTTTGGGTTTTTTTTGTATACGGATTGCAATGAATTCGGTGGACTTTTAGTTTTAAAACAAAGTAAATGGTTATTACTCTTGGTGAAAAAAGCCCAGGGTTGTCTGAAATAATTTATTGGATATATATTCCTGGTGCATTTTTCTTATAAAAGGTTGCTTTAGTGCTTTATTGTTTTGTTAAAGAAATGTATACATTTATGTAAAACCCTCCACATGAAAGTGTTGCTTCAGCCTTTATTGGAGCATCACTGTCTGCAGCTACAATTTCAGCCCTAAGCTCAACTTTTTTTTTTTTTCCTACAAAGTATGTGGTTTTCCTTAAACCTGTAATTAGTATAATTAATAATTATTCCCTAATTGAAACGCAGGTTAACAAACTTCCATATGTAAAAAGTAAAAGAGGGAAAAAATGTCATTCATTCACACTGGGCTTTATAAGCCTATAAAACTCTTCAAAGGACTTCAAGATATCAAGCAATCTTTTATTCAGCTAAACCTACCCCCCACCTTCCCTCTTACACACACTTAAATACGCAGTATGCTCACAGCTTGGAAAAAAGCAAGAAAAGCCTTAATGGATCACTGGTTTTAAGCAAAGAGGTAGGTATGTATTCCATATAAATGGTTTCCAAACCATTTTGGTGTTAGTATTAATAATTTTCATCAAATGCAAACAAGCGTCTGGGCGCTATAGAAAGCGAAGCTTTCAGCTGTGCACTTATTAACACAGCTTTTATTTCCAGCTCCAAACATCTAAAACAATTACACTGGAGCAACTGTGTAATTTGCTCCTTTCTTTGCTACACAGGTAAAGCCTTTTAGACAGAGGCTAATAAAGATTTAGGGGTAAAGTGGGGAGTTGAGGTCCAAATTTTGTCCGTCTTTGTGCCCGTGAGTAATTAAACTGAAAATGAATAGACTGAGACAAATAACATCAGGAGAGGAATTCACATGTGCAGAGGTTGCAGTGCCCAGTTCCAGTTAGATACTTTACAACTGATGTAATAAATCAAAGAACAGAATAATTATTTCCCAATTTGCCGTGACACAGATATCTTGTCATCACCCTGGTTATATGTACCTTTAAGAAGTGGTGAATGCTAAAAATCTATTTAGCCACATCAGTGAAACAGAGCTAACATAGCAGGAAATATTCCTTTGCCTTTTTTTTTTTTTTAATATAAAATTACTTGTCAAGATATTTGCTCATATTAGAAACCAAATATTTTCTATGTGGAGCTGAGGATCAGAATTTTGTACCTGGGACATGGCTATTTGTTTTTAGGTATTAACTTATTTAAATAATTCAAAATATATTGCTCTTGGGGATATTTTATGTTCCTAGAAAAAACACTAGAAAAGTCCTATATTTAGTTATGTGCTTCGTGAGCTGAAATGTTTATTTGCAGTTTAAAAATAGATTATCTTAAAATTTGCACAAAATATTTGTTATTTAGATTAGAGAAGTGTGAAGTGCAGGTAGAGACACCCTCATTCCATGCTTTTTCTGCAGGCATTTGGAACTGATGGAGTTATTTGTTCAGAAATATTTCTTCAGTCATTTTTCTCTGCATTTAAAAATGCAACACTGAGCTAAAATGTAACATTCTGGTAAACTAAACACTAAAGTGTTCCCTTAATATCAAACTTTAATTTTAAAGTAGTAACAAGTCACGGAGAAATTGCTGCTGTGAGGTCCAGCGGTGGGCACTGAAATATTATAAGCTCTGCTTTCATAATGCTGCCTTTCAAAATCAGTTATCTGTAGTTATCTTAAAATTTGAGTGCTTTACAGAAGACCAGATTTAAAGTTTCTCAGGAGAATATACTGTTTCAATCAGATAGTTTTATAGAGTGCACGTTAACAAAAATCCTTACAATTCTCTGTTATCTTTGTCCTTTTTTAAATGGAAGAGAGAATGCAGAGGATAATGACTTATGCTTGAATGCAGTTCAATGTATTTGTGTTTTATTGATAAAAATACACATCTATGTATATATAAAAACAGGCAGAGGTATGTGTTTATTTGTTGTTAAGTTAAAAAAAGCTCTTACGGTTCCCTCACCAAGATTTAGCAGGTTTGTCCTACTTGCACATTACTGATAAATATCAAATCCAGCTCAAATAATAATCATATTCTCAGGGTGACTGAAACAGCATCTTTTCCTGACTTAATCTGCCTAAACAGGTACAGATGTATTAAAAAAAAAAATCTAAAACCTCTCTGTCCCTTTCGCTTCCCTGCTGACGCCTGTCAACTTCTAAAAACAATTTTTAAGCTGGGGTTGGGAAGGCAGGGAGAGTAAAAGCTCTTTTCAATTACAGATGATCAGTGAGAACTGTGACATGATGGTCAAGCTTCTCTTAACTCTTAAGGGTGTCCTTCATAGTTCACAAATATGTTCAAACACTCAAATGTGTTTGAGATGTGCACTGGTGGTAGGGGGGAGTCATATCTCTGCTGGTATTGAAGTTTCTCAGAGTTGCTAACAGGTGATACACATTTCTACAGCTGAATCCACACACTGTGTTACAAACTGGGGAGCAAAATGTAGGTTTATTGCATCTACAGGATCCTGCTGCAGTGTTCTCATAGATAGCAACAGTTTCTTTTTTTATTTCTTGATCTTGCTGCAAAAGTTTGTAGTGTGTGCTTGTTGCGAGCTCCAAACTTATTTCACAGAATGGCAAATATCTAATAGCTAGAAAATTGGTAGTATGGTCTAGTCATGGCACTTAGAGATGTGTGTTCTCTAAAAATCAATACAATAAACTGGCTTGTTCATTATGTGACTAGTAAAGTGTTCTGTCTCAATAGGATTTCATTTACACTGGCTAGGTCACCCAGGAGAGAAACAGATCTCTTAGTTAACTACTACATTTTGCTTTGATTCTTAATTTGTGAGTAATTACAAAGTATGCCTAACTATTAGTTTTCTCATATGAAAATAGCACAAATGCATTTGAATGCATCTCTTGCATAGATTTTTTTTTTCTCACCTAAGTTGTAAAGACCTTGTTTTTAATTTAAGGATATAAGTTTAATCTATGATTTAGAATTTGTAGATGGAAATATTCAAACAGTGACAAAATATCTGAATATCCAGAATGAGGCATTTTTTTTCTCCTTCTGGTTCAGTTTCCCTAATTTCTTTTATGGAGTAATTTTAATAGACTGGGTCAGTCTGACAAAACTATTTTGCAAAGTAAATTAACTATATTTTTGTGGCAGTGCAGAGATCTCATAAAGGGCTGAATCTTCCAGCATTTTTCCTTGTAAGGAAAGTAAGGTCATATATGTGTGAATTTGCTCTTGTGCCAGAGTTGGAATGCGTAGGTAGGATACATATGCACATATTTCAAGTACTGGAAAATAAATCAATGTAAAATAGCAATTATTTAAGGTAGGGCATAGTCTTGACATATATCTAGGAAACATTTAGCATCTGTGGGCATTATCATAGCAAGAAAGTAATAGTGGAAATTAGTTTGGATTAATTTCCCTTGTAAAGCTGATTTTTTGAGTGTAAAATACAAGGCTTGAGCCCTAAACTTGTATTTTCCAGTTTGCACTGCCAAATCTTAACCTTGTGCAGACAAAACGCTTCTGCTTTACTTGGCAAAACACTTATTTCTACAAGAGGAAGATGCAGCCTACATCAAAAACATTCTGATTGCTCGACAGCTTTCAGCACTTAACACATCTCTAAGCATGTACTGGAAAACTACTTGGGAGGAGATGTATGTGCATGTATCTTACCCCAAAACACTCTAGAAACTGATTAATCTGTTTTGTTAATCAAAGATTTCATCTTCACATTACAGCACAGCCAGATTAGCAAAGACGTGATGGTGGGACACGGGATAATTTGCTAAGTAAAGTCAAAATTAATGGCAAATAAAATCAGTTTCCCTTTGTGGTTATTTCCAGCCAGCTGCATCCAAATATAAAAGAACTATCAAAGGGAGTAAAATAATCAACCCATTAATTATTAACTCAGAACAACTTCAGAAAGCACTTCTTAAACCTCCATTGACATCATCCTGACAGGCTCCTAATCTCAGAAAGTTGTTGGTAAGAGTTGCATTAGGCTCAGCATGCCACCAATTCTGACTGGAACAACTGCAACTCGAGATGTGCTGCAGCAGAGATAGGAACACATGGGACAAGCTGCTGTCTCTTAAGACATCTGTGAGTAACATTTACAGCACAACATGCTGTAGAATTCCCCACGTAGCTCTACCTCTGCTGTCAGCATAATAGAGTTGTCAACAGCCTAATTGCAAGATGCAATATGTAGGGGGGTCATCCAAAAAAAAAGAAATCTCAGTGGAAAGTAACACAAATCAGCTGTCATTATTATAAAGCTGGACCAACCTTTGGCTAAACCATTTAAACCTCCAGATTAATCCCTAGATTTATCTTTATAGATTGGATCAAACTCAAAGTTTGACTGCAGATGAAAGAGGAACTTCAAAACGAAGGCTCTCATTTATGCCCATTAGACAATGCATTCGGCTAATGATCTACAACACACATTAGCCTGGAAACAGTGGTTTTAAGGCTTAACTGTTGCATCTTTTTTTCTTTTCATGTTATACTTCAACCTTCATTTTCAGCTTTTATTTCTTAAAACATTTTTGTCAGAAGGTGAAAATATCTTTTTTTAATGGAAGATTTTTTTTTTTTGGTTTCTGCTTTTGCCTTTCTGCCAACTTGCATGATTAAATACCTGGTCTAGAAGTTAAGTTGGAAAGAGCTTATATAATTATGTGGCATCAGTACATCTCTTTATTGCAAAATGTATATGCTAAATCAATCAGTTAAATTAATTTGAACATTTTTTTAGAATTCTATGTCACTGATATAAAACACAAGTAGCGAAAACCCCCAAGTAATTAAAACCAACCAGTGTTGAAAAACAAGTAATTCAGTGAATTGGCTTGGTTTTTTTTAATGGTCATCTGAAGCTATTAAATTTATTCCTATGTACATTAAAAACCTGACATCATGAGGC
Source organism: Agelaius tricolor (assembly GCF_023055355.1). NCBI lineage: Eukaryota > Metazoa > Chordata > Aves > Passeriformes > Icteridae > Agelaius > Agelaius tricolor. The sequence continues at coordinate 4,611,456 of NW_027269276.1, read as the reverse complement.
AATTCTACCTCTGCTGTTTCTTTTTTGTTTTAAAAAAAGCCAAGCAAACTCGGTCAAAGCTATCCAGCCCCCTCCTCCCCCCTGCTGAATAGCACAGGCTAGAAGTTTTTATTCTTAAAAAAAAAAATACTAGCCATTCTTTCATCTTATGGGGAGACATTTAAATTTAGAGTAATTACAAGACAACAAAAGCAGCACTGAGCATGAATGACAAAATGCAGCTCAACTTGATGTTTTAATGCAGTTTTCCCCTCTCATCAGGGATATTAACCCTTCTGACTGCTTCACTGAAGATTCTTACCCTTATTTCCCAGACCATAATGTGAAAGCCAGCTTATCAGAATATTAACAGTTTATAAGCATGGATGAATGAACAATGAGTTCAAGTATATATTTTTCATATACTACCTCAAATTTCAAGACTCTATATTTCTTGCTGTTTATGATATAGGCCTTGCAAGGAGCTAGGCAACAGATCTGTTAGAATTGTTCCTGGCTGGATGTAAAGAAGAGAAAAGCAAGTTTACTGCCTTATCTCAATCAAAATAATTAGTTTCAAGAAAACTAGAACCAATATAATTTCCTCTTTTAAAAAATTGTTTCCTACCTTTGCTGGCCTGTTTCATCTGTTTCATTAAAGGTGCAACTTTTATTGATGCTTCTGCTCATCCTATGTTTTCATCAGTGTGAAACCTAAAATGCTCTTTGCCTAAAGTGTAGGTTAATATAATAGCTACTTGAAGCAGGAAACCTCTGCTATGTGTCTATAGTTGTCTTTATTTGGGCCTGTGCAGCATTTTGTTTGTCCTCTAGCCTTTTACGGCAGCTGGACCCTGACCTTCAAGTTCTTAAAAAGAGGGGGGGAAAAGTATTCTTTTCAGATTCCAAGTTCCTCCCTTTTTACCCTCCCACTGACACCGTCCCATTCAATACTAGAGATAACTTTATTCATCTATACATCATTGTATCAAATTCAATAGGCAAACTGCTTCAACATGCTTCAGAGCTGGACAGGGCAGTAATGTCTTCATTTTTTCTTAATGCAATGAGTTTCTTATCGCAGTCCTTTCAAGCACAAAACAAACACTGTAACAAAAAATGATCTCCAAGTTTTTCCCACCCTGCTATTTCACCATGGGCTTATTTCTTTGTTCCATCTTTTAGTGGACAGCTACAGCTACAAAGATGTAAAATTGATTACATGCATACCTACCTAACAGGAGTTAAAAAGGGTGGTGGGGGGGAATCTTTTATAATTAAATACTGTATTGAGAAGATCTACTTTGGGCTCACACCAAGAGCATGGAAGTAATTTGTTCCTGAATCAGCTGTCATCCTTTAAACAGGATACCAAAATTAAGTGGCATCTAAAAAAGCCAGTAGGAATTCCATGTCAACTGCAAATCTGGCTGATCACTATCTGAAAAGACAGACCTTTTCCTCAGCTCCAGTCAGTGTGGATTTATACACCTAATGTTATAAGCTCTCAGCCTGTCATTAACTGCCAAGCTTGACTTTAAGCCAATGACAGCAGCTCCATGAATGTTAGGAGGGCTCCAGCAGCAAGTCCAGCTTCTCCTCCTTGTTCTGAGTCCTGCTCACCTGGAGATGAGTTTAAAGGAAGTGAATTGAATCCTTGTCCCACATGTTCATGTTGTAGCGTGGTTTAAGCTCGTTAGCTGAGCTAAAAAAAAAAAAAAAGCTATGAACATACTGATAAGAGGGATAGATCAGTATTTTAATGAATCACTTCAAAGGTTTTGTAGTGCCTTTTCATTGTAGCATGAAATATGTAATATTAGGATACCCAAGTCAAGCTCATGTCTCATTGACATCTTTGTCTTTTAAATGGAAAGTGAGGCTGGAGGGGAAAAAGTTGGTTAAAATACAGAACTTCTGAAGTGCTTAAACCAGCTAATGGTACTAGATCTCATTTTAGATTCCAGGGATGAAAAAGAAAGAAATAAAAAAATCAGACTTACATCCCTGACTGGGTGTTTTCCACTATAGGCCCTACATGTTTATGTAGAGGGTATTGCGAACGTTTGGAGGGATTTGGGAGTTTCAAAAGGAAGAAGTTTATACATTAGTGCTGCAAGTTGCAAAACACTGTTGATATTCAAATGTTTATTGTGTAAAATCTGGGATAAGCTTCAGCATGAGAGCTCCTTTAAGTGCCTACAACTATTGCTAATTCCCCTCAGCATTGAGGCTTGCACAAAGGCCTTAATCCAATTCCACTTTTTTTTTTTTTTCAGAAAGCCTATGCTATTTTCTCTCACATAAACTAACAACACTATCCCATCACACTGCAGAATGGGTCAAAGAAAAAGGGCCCTGTGTTTATACTTCACCAACACTTTGTGTTTCTTGGCCAAGTATGGCAAGAAACTTTAAGTGGGTCCCCCAGGCCCCACGCCATCTTTAGAAAGAAAAATAAGCCTTCAGAGATTGAAAACACACTATTTTAGGCACTAAAAAACCTATGAAATGTCAACTATTCTTTCAGTCACTATCCCTGAAAAGAAATTGATTACCCCAGCCTCATTCTTCCAGCTCTGATTTAAATTATGAAACACAGGAATTGCTTTGATATGATAGTGTATTCTACCTAGCATATAAAAATCCTTGGAGATATTTTAAGAGTGTTCTCAGATAATATTTGTGAGGGCACATTTTACTCTACTACAACACTGATGCCTACTCATCAAAATGGCTTAAAGCAGTAAGTTCCATCAGCGAAAAGAAATTTTATAATGTCTCTAGGTTTACTTTTATGAAGTGCAAAAGAAACTGTCCTGCTTTATAAAGCATATTTGTAATAATATATCAAATTATTCATCATAATCTGTTCTGTAGAGAAGATCCCAGTCCAGCCCCAAGTGGTCAGGTATTCCCTGTGTATAAACCTTCACTTATTTCTGACAATGCCAGCAGTGTTGTCAAGGTTTAAACAACAACAAAGCCTGGGCTGCTTTGAGGATTGACCTTCCACTGGCAGGAGGGGAGAAGCTGGTCTGGCTCCCATCTGATCATGTTTGAAACCCTAAAACAAAAATTCTGCTATAACCAGTGAGGGTGCTAAAATGCCAGAGCATAAACCAGCCTTTAAAAAGAAGGCGGGGGGGTTGAAATAAAGAGTTTGTTTTCAAGCAAGAATTAAAATTTATTTTATAATCAAGGCTGTGTCCTTTATAGCATGAGAACCCAGGTATAGCACCAGTTGTGCTAATTTAGACAGCATCAATTCCAGTCTCTAGAGTAAGCTCATAGTTATTGTACCAGAAGGAATTCAGCCTGGAAGGGGAATCACTTATTGAAGGTTTTGACAAGATGGAAGTTATTCTCCTGTCACACAGACTTTGCTTTTGAACATGTGTCTTAGTGGCCAAGTGAAATCTTCCTGTGGTGTTTGTTTGGGGGTTTTTTGTCTGTTTTATTTTTTTTTATTTGTTCAGATTTTTTTGCCTTTTTTTTTCTCTCTGATTATATTTATACAGCAACTACAGCTAGTGCAGTAAACTCAGATGAGTTTTTAAATTCCATGAATTATGTTAAATACACTTAATGTTCCAATGTTCCCCATGGGTTTTGCTTCCCTGAAGAGTTTCAGTTTGTCCCGGGGACCTGTTTTCCCCCACCTCTCTGAGGGTTTGTCCCATGGGGACACTGGGGAGGGAGGGAAGGAAGGACCTGCTGGCCTTGCAGTGCCCCCTGCAGCCCCATGAGCCCTGAGCTGTGCCCAGCTCCCATTTCCCCAGGGTCAGAGCAGTGGGACACGGCCACAGACGTGGTGAGCAGAGGCTGGGACATCTCTGGGGTCCCTGTTGTGCTCAGCAGTGAGGCTGCAGCAGGGTTCCAGTGCAGGCACAGGCTGCTCGTGAATTTACATGAATTTAATCCACAGTTCCATCGGAATGTGATCAGGTGCTGGAGACTGATGCTGGCTGCTTTGAGGCACTATTTCTTATCAGACACTGAAAAAGCACGTTTTCCAGGGTGGTTTATGTCCTTCAGCAATTTTTCTGGAGTAGTTCATGTGTTTCCATGAGCTCTTCTTTCCTGACTGGCTTTTAGCCTTTTGGATCATGTCATACCTGTTAGCACACATGGATTAGCTGAGTGCTGAAGTCACACTTTGAGGGTTTGGCTTCTTTCTGAGTGGCTTGCAAAGCTCTAGCTCTAAGAGGGGTTTATGGTGGCTAAAATCATCCTGCATATACAAAACTTAATTATTGCCTGGGTTGTGTTTAATTTAGTTTGAGCCTTGTGGCAGGGCACGGCCATGGGTTTTTTCCACTGAAACTTGTCCCTAAAAGGCATGTTTCTGGAACATCCTCTTTTTTGTTTTATCCTTTGTGAAAAAAAATATACTTGTGCAAAATAAAAACCCCTAATGTGCTCCCCTGTAGGATTAAATTAAAGTTAAACCCCCAAATATTTCCGAATAGGCACCAAAATTCTTAATGAGATTTTCATTTTGCTATACTGCAGAAGTTAAATTAAAAACATGCATTTTATATTCACAAACACATGAAGAAAAGTTCATTTTGCCCCAGGAAATAGAAAATCTGTGGGTTTGGTTTTTTTTTAGGATCATCAAATGACTAAATCTTTCTGCTGAGAGATTAATTTCTTCTGCATTGTGCTGTGTGCAGTGCTTATTGTGGAGAATTTATAAGAGTTGATATTTTAGTTGACTGACAAGTCTCTCGATGTATTTAACAACTTTAATTATACTTGTCATTTTCAAAATGAGTGAAGAAATGTACAAAACCAACAGAAATATGTCAGTTGGTTATTAGTTACAGCAAAGTCTCTCTTTTATCTCTCTTCTCTCGGGTGGAAACCATCCTTTCTATTAAATAGGAAGTCAGTTCAAAAACTTGAGACCCATCACTGTCTTCAGGGCTTTTAATTACTCCTCTGCCTTTTCCTCTTTCTTTGGGATTGTTGCTGTGTTAGATGACTTCTGCATTTTCAGATTTCCTCCTTGCCTTGCTGTCAGCACATGGCACTTTCCTTTATCATGTCATGCAATCCAGATGCCTGGTTGTCTCATTTTGGTGCCACTTGCTTGGCAAACATGTCCTTTGTGAGGGGGAATGTGCCTTGTCATCATGAGAAAAGGACGGGAGAAACAAGCCCTGGTACTGGGAGCAAGGAATTGAAGTGGAGGAACTATGTAGGAACTGGTGGGTGGGGGTTTTTGCCCCCTAAAAAAGTCCCCTGGGCCCCACTAGTACTTGTTAAAGTGAATATCTTGCTATTTTATAAATTAACTTTCCTTAAAGGCTGCGTTTTCCTTTCCCCTCTATTTGCGGCTCCGTCTTTCCTGCGTGTGCAGGTTCTTTCTGTTGTCACTGCTGTGCTTCACTGCAAGGTTTCTGTGAAATGTAGATGTCTTAGAGGGTTTCCTTTTGGCCTGGCATGGTGCTTGGAGGTTCCTTCTGTGAGCGCTGGAGGTTTGGATCTAATATCAAAGGGTTTAAAGCTAATGATTTTAAGTATGGTTGAATTTTATTGCTCCTCTGGTGGGCTAAAACCTTCAGCAACTCTTTGACCTCTTCCCAGTCAATCCAATTCCATCTAATACTCTGTGACTAATATGGTGGATATTTAATCTACTTTGCTGCTGAAATTACTTTTAGAGTCACTTTTTTCCTGAAATCTTCCTCTTTAGAGAAATTGCTGATCGTAAGCTCTAAATATGTTGCACACTACCACATAGGTTTTTTTTCGAGAAAAAGCTTTTCTTTTAGTAAAAGAAAATTAAGAGATGTAATTTCTCTTTATAACATAAATGAAATCGGGGGATGTAATTATATTATGAAAGTAAAAGCCAGGTTAAAATGAAAAATTGACAGAAACCTCTCTGATGATGCTGGTAATAGAGATACTATGATGAATAGCCACACCTTAGCCAAATATTTCCTATAATGTAATTAAGCTTTGAAAAGAAAATTAAAGAAAGCTCCTAAAGACAGTATTTCCACCCTCTAGGCAGTGCTTAGTTAAAATTTGGAACGTGGATCTCTTAATACAAGTAGTGCTAAGAAAATGTGCTTAATTTTGCTTATACTGTATTTTTTTCTTAAAAAGTGACCAAACAAGATAGTTGAGGCCACGGTTGAAAATTGACCATAGTGCCTCTGATACTTGGCTGCTTTTCCCTGTTTTCATCTCTTTAGGACATCCAGGATTGCAAGGATTTTGCAGTGTGCAAACATGAGCAAAAGGGATTTGCTTATCTGATTTATGTGAGGACCCACCAAATTGGGTCATGGATAACAATCTCTACATCCACAATCCTGTGCCTTATAATTTAGTCATGGGCATAGGCACATTGAATTCAGTGGGCTTGAGTAATTTGAATTTAATGGAATTATTTATATGCCTGAAATCAGGCATTTAGGCAAGTTTTTGCAGGATTGTGGCATTAACCTTTTCCATATGTAACCTCTTTAAATAAGTGTACCATTGCATCAAGTGAAGCAGTGCAGAGTTCAAGTCTCAACTTTCTGTCTGAATCCAGAGCAGGCTGATTTAAAAGCAAAGGTGATATGAAATGAGATTTCTGGTCACAGCCTAACTACCAAGAAAGATGGACTTGCTGTACCTGGAAGTTGAGGTTTCCACTGCAAGGAGGGAATGGAAAGAAGAATCTTAATTCTCTTGCCTGCCCATAACACCAAGAATACTATTGGTGCAGTAACACAGTGCTAAATAAAGGGTGGAAGTAAGAACAAATCTTTGAACTGTTCCAAGAGTGAATCTGAAAGCAACCTGAGAATGGGAACAGAGAAAGTGAACCCTCAAGGCAGGCAGTTCTTGATTAGCCTGTGGAAAGGAATGTGTGGTCTGCAGGGGCTGGGAACCAGGCTTGGTGATCCAGCTCAGCTTCCCTAAAAAGTTATCTCAAGGGATGAGATGCATTAAGGTAACAGTCATGGAAAAGATTGTGCTCTACTACTCTTGCAAGAAAGTGAAGGACTTCACTCTTCAGAGCTGCCCATATGGCAAATTTCACATGTGCTAAAATTAAGAGAGGGGTGAGGTGACCCAGCCCACATGCACCCAACATCCGTCCCGCTTCGCAGGGAAGCGTGTGCCGAGGGAGTTGGCGGAGAGCCTGGGGCGTTCTGTGATACAGCCTTGCTGAAACAGGGACCCTGGCTCACAGGAGCAGGAGGCAGGCACCCTTAGGGTGTCTTTAGAGCACGTAGGAAATACCTGGATCCGTGGATTTCCTTCAGAAAGACTCCCAGTTAGAGTTTAGCTGCTGGCATGAGTGCTGATTGCTGCTGGAGAGCACGAAGGAGTGGTTGGTGTTGGGATGGGATTACTGTGTTGGTCCTACTGGATGGTCTGCTCTGCAGGCCACTGCCACTAAATGTTCTTCTGCCTGTAAAATCATGGAATCAGAATGGTTTGGGTTGGAAAGGACCTTGAAGATCATCCCCTCCCATGCCCTGCCATGGGCACGGACACCTTCGACCAGACCAGGTTGCTCCAAGCCCTGTCCAGCCTGTTCTTCGACACTTTCAGGGATGAGGCATCCACCACTTGCTTCAGATATTGGTATTTGGAGAGAGTTCAGTTCTTGAGATGCAGTAGAAAGAAATACAGGGTTACTTTCTCACCTTTTTTACATATGGTTGATGCCTTGGGCATAAATTGCATATAAAAATGCAAAAATACGTAGCTATGTTTATACTCCTCCTCTTTTTGTCTGATGACTTGAGCTGTAATTGAGGGAACACAAGTGATGTATTAAATTTCTTGAACACATGGATAAAATAAGCCAATGTGAAAACCACCATGTGCAGTTAATTTATAGACAAATATATTTGGAGCAGGTACAAACAAAGGTGTAAAGTACTATGTTTTAACAGATTTTCATGCCATATGCATTTGCTTTTACTGCCTGAAGGAAAAAAAAAGATTGAACCAGATAGCTTGAAAAAAAAAAAGTTAAAATACCTTTTGAAAATTAACTTTTTTAAATTGCAGGAGCACTACTCTTCATGGCTTATTAGTATGTTAACAGTTTTAACTATTTTAGATTATTTTAAATAAATTAATGGCTTTTTCTTGGCCACTTATTTAAGAAAGCAAATTCACAACAAAAAAACCCCGAACTTTGACATTCTTCTTTGTATTTATTGCATATGTTTGGAAATTACCTAATTTTGGCAATTCACATGAAAACAGTGGTCACATCTCGTCATTTGAAATTAGGTCTGACAGCTCAGAAGTTAAACCAGTTTAGCTTATTTTAACAGCTACACTTCAGTGAGTCTGGGTTATTAAACTCTTTGGGAAACCTTGCACACTTTATTAGGGAAAGGAAATTTATACAGTGGTAAGAAGAAAAATATATGTAATTGCCAACATATACATAGTAACTCTGGTAATAACATCACTTTGTATGGATTGTTAGTATCCAGTACAGAACTGGCCTTTTGTGTGAAGGGAATTCTATTGGCATGACCAACAGCTTCCCCTAAAACAATCCTCAAGGCAAACATGAGTGGCTCTTTTGGGAAGCTAAATTCAGTGCAGTGAATTTTACCCAGAGCATTACTTCTTCAGACAGAACTCTTTACTCCAACATATATATTAAATTTGGTCGAGGCCTGCAACTAAATCTGAACATGAGGTTTGTCCCCTGCTGTGGTGGAGCTGTGGGAGAAGATTGAGAAAAAGGTTCCTCCTCTCTCCTGTCACAGCTTCTCTCTCACACTCTGTCCTCTGGAGGCTGTAGACACGTTCATTCAGCAGGATGTGATGTACCTGAAAGTGTCATGACTCTCTTCAGAGAACAGAAAACCATCTTGCTTACCAGATATATGATGTTTCTACCTCAAAGTCAGGCAAACTCTAAGTTTTGTATACAACCTATTCAGATTGATATATTAGATCTCTTCCAACACAGCAGATTTTCCAACCTTTGACTATGTCTTAAAAAAATTTGGGGGGAACAATCTTAGTTTTCTCTATCAATTAATTTGTTAATGACTGAATATCACTGCTGCATATGTTGCTTCTTCTCTCTCCTTTGTTTTTCATCCCTGTTTATACATCCAAGCATTATAAGCAAATTTTAGTCACAGCTGGTGATCCAGCATATTCTTATCTACTTTGAAAATTTGTGAGTATATCTCTGTTCTATTTGCTTCTGTTTTGTTGATGTGTACATCCTGCAGTAGTAGATCAAGACAAGCTGTGTAAGGCACATCTTCACAGAAATGGCTGGTTTTTGACTGATTCCCTATTAGCAACACGTTGAGAGCCATCACCCGGTTTTTAATCCCTTTAACATATGCACAATTAGTTTTAATAAAAATATCATGTAGTACTGATTGTGTCTGTGCATTATCAACAAAACTTGAAGCCCAAAATATCTCTGTCAAAACTGTTTGCCAAGGCTTATTTTCAGTATATTTGCTGGCCAGCGCCAGGCCAGCACCCTTGCCCTGAAGTGAATGTTTCAAGGCCTTGTAAAATATTTCAATCTGACAATAACTGCTAATATTGGCTGGTAGAAGATAAGTGGGAACACATTTTGCTGTGTTTTGTAGTCTAGGTAAATACCAAGTTTTCAATAAGCATTCAAACAGACGCTTAGCTGTCTTCATTGCCCCTCATGAGTTATTACTCTTAGATTTTAGTGAAGAGCAGTGACTTGGGTGCTGATAAGGAACTTCAGGTGAGGCTTGCTGCAAAGGTGAGGAACATGCTCAGAAACCCCAAGGTCATGCATGACCACTGTTGCATGACCTAATGCTGCTCTCCTGTTCAGTCAAGGTAATCTATGAGATAAATGACAGTAATTTCTATTAAAAAGCCCTCTAGAAAAGGAGGAGAGTGTGTGAAAACTTTGCTTGATGATACATTTTCTTTCTTTGATCTATCTGAAATAAGTGGAATGCATTAGTGCTGTTTAACTTTGCCACGAACTGTCAAAAAATGGGGGAAAAAGCTGTCTGTAGTGTTGATTTTCAAAATTCTACTGCCAAAGGTTTTTCTTCTTCAAGGAAGAAGAATGAAATGTCCTCTTTGCTGCCGTGGTCATTATATTTTATTTTCAGAAAATTATGCTGTCTCAGTGCTTGAAACTCTCTGTACAGGTGGGCAGCGTGAGTGTGATTGCAAGAGATCATTCCAAGCAGTCCATGTGAAGGCTAATTATTAGGACAGGAGAGAAGAAAGGCAGTTTTAATGTACCTACATACCTATCAAGGGCTAGAGTTATTACAAAAGCTGCTTTTGGTTTGGAAAAACCACATATCATGATTATCATATCATTAGAGCAGCTTTCAGTGCTTAAAAGGGCTACAGGAGAGCTGAGGAGGGACTTTTGACAAGAGCATGGAGTGGCAGGACAATGGGGAATGGCTTTAAACTGAAAAAGGATTGGGTTAGATTGGATATTATCAGGAAATTCTTCCCTGTGAGGGTGGGGAGGCCCTGGCAGAGGGTGTCCAGAGCAGCTGTGCTGCCCCTGGATCCCTGGAAGTGTCCAAGGCCAGGTTGGATGAGGCTTGGAGCAAGCTGGGATAGTGGTAGGTGACCCTTGCCCATGGCAGAGGTGAAATCAGATGAACTTTAAGTTCCTTTCCAACCCAAACCATTCCATGATTTTATGGTGATGAGTGTGGTTTTAATACTTAGGCAGATGTGAATAATGTAATGTGATCAAAAGGTGAGTGTTGATAATTTCTGGGATGTTTGGGGACTTAGAATGATGAGGATAACTGGAGAAGTGTTTGTAATCCCTAGTTAGCAAAGGGAGAGACAGAAGGCTGTTAACCTCATGAAAATCTATGGAGAAGTGCAAAGATATTAGTAAAACATGAGTATATTTGCTCTACACAAGGTAAAATTCTAAGATTATACAGAACTAATTTGGGGAAAAGAAGAAGAGAAGCATTTGGAAAAGACTGCCATAGTGGGTCCCACAAAAGAGGCAAGTGGAGCAGTCAGCATATTCATTGCAGATATGTATTTGGAAAAGAAACAGAATAGTGAAACTGTGCCTTACCTCAGAAACATTTTCACAAGTCCTGTGTCTGGCTTAAAAATGAGGGCTCAAATTTGTGAAAATGCAATCAATCATTTTTCCTGTTTGGCAGATGAAAAGACAATTTTCAAACTTAAAAGATGACTCCTGGATGTTTGCATTGATGGGAGTTTCTCTTCAAAGCAATTTAAAACGATTGCTGGAGAAAACCTGATGTAATTAGGTTTACAGCATACTTCCAGGTTTACCATAGATCTTTTGCTTAGAAAAATAAGTTGACACAGGTTTCCTCTTTGCAGGCTTCAAATGTAAGAAGCTTTTTATCACAGCTGTTATCACTTGGTTCTCTTCTCCATTAGTGCATCCAGTAAAGATTTAGATGGCAACTTTATTAAGGAAGTTGGGATTTTAGAATCCTTGTGAATAATCTCTTCCTCTGACTAAGGGCAAGGTGGCAGAATTCAGCTCCAAACTCCCACAAGTGCCTTTGAAATGCTCTCTATGTTTTGGTAGATGCAGGTGTATGTGTGTAACAATACACACAAGGTCTCAGTACATGACTGGATAAAAAGTATATTTCAAAAGAATGTATTCATTCTGTGGACCATCTGAGTTGTGAAACTGAAACTTACTTTACAAAGTGAAGTATACTTGAAATACATAAAAGAAATTACTTGAATTATCTGCCATTCAAACAGAAGGACTATCTTTTTTGTTTTTATGAATGCAGCATTAGGCTTACAGTGATGGTGGTGGGAAAGGATTTAAAAGAAAGTCACACCAACAACTCAGTGGGAAATGCTGGTGTCTTCTCTACAGTGCACTAGATAAAAGCACAGGGGTGTAATCAAGGCACTGCAGCAGCACCATGATTATTGTCTCTGACACCACCGTGGGGCTTTGCATGTAGTGTAAGCCCAAAACTGGACTATGCCAGAGATATTGAGATACTTGCAATTAGAGAAAAATAAGGTAAAGTGGTTTTTTGAATGCCAAACTACTCCCTCCTGAGCCTGATCAAATGCCCAGTTGAACCAGTGCAAACCTGCATTGACTTTGGTAGGTACTGGAACAGACTCTGTAATTCAGGTTTCCTCTTGGTTTATGCTGTTTATTTTATCAGACTGCTGCCAGAGTGACCTTGAAAGTGACCTAAAGAAAAAGTCGAATTGCACTTCTGACTTTTCTCTTATTTTGTTTTTAGGCAAGATAAGAGAATCAGTAATAAGCAGAGGGAGAAGAAACAACATGAAATAGTCTCCTCCTCCCAAAATGGGGAAAGAAAGAAAGAACTTTTTTAAGAATCAAAAGCACAATAAGATGCTTCCCCAGGAGACAGGGAATTTTCCTCCTTTACACAAATGTAAATCAGAAATGGCACACTGAACCATTTTGTGTTATATCTGTGGGGATTCAGCTGTAGTGCTGAATTCACTTTTGCAAGGCTTGAGGGCCATGTGATTCTCAATCACTTTTTTGGAACACAGAATTTTTCACCAAGGCAGACCTGATGGATGCTTTTGAGACCTCATAGGAATGTCCTGGACAGGTTCAAAGTGGCTGATACCCCACTGCTGTGCAATTTTGGGATAAGTACTGGTCCTCAGCTCTTTTTCTCAGGTTCAGTTATATGGAGTGAAATTCGACTTCTTACCTTGTAGATCCATTGAGGACTAGAGTGGCCTTTATGTGCTAAGCAACATGGACAATGCAAGAAAAGCTCAGGATTAAACAGTAATCTATGTTGTAGTAGCAGCTATATATTAGTGGTACATGTAGTGACTAAAACTGCACCAGGGAGATTAAATTTCAAGTCTGCTGAAGGCGTCCACAATCTGGGCAATCTGTTAAAGGACTGTACATAATGAATGTTGCACTTCTTTGTAGCTGAATGCTTAAAACTCATTTTCACTCTCTGTTCTCTCAAACGGAGGTTGTCAAATTGGTGCCAAGTAAGACAAGTTTATAATATCTATTATGTACCTTGGAAGTTGGTGGAGGCTAGTTCCACTCAATTTAACCGTGTTGCTTTTGAGGACAATTTGTTCTGACCCGGCATGTGAAGCCTGTATATGAATCAGCTGTTTTACATATGTCACCAAAAGAACTTGTATGAATGATTTTTTTTTTCCTGTTAATTCAAGCAAGTCTGAGGGGGCTGGGAGAGCGTGGTTTGCACAGAACCAGTTAATGAGAATGTGTTCACCCACTGGTTGATTTCCCTTCTCCAATTCAGCTGAAGAAGGATCTTATGTTTAAATTATTGAGTTGGACTCGGGAGAGGTGGGATCCATGCTAGTGGTGGTTTTTCAGCCTCAGTGTAAAACTTTGGGCAGATCACCTCTCTCTCCTGTGCCTATTTTTTTCTTTTTCTGCTGTGTAAAGTGGGGAAAATTGTATTAATCTTTGCTATTTTTTGGAAACATTTGAGCTACAGGCTCAAGAAAGCTTGTGGTATTAGCAAAGCAGAATGAGATCTGCATGCTGAATAATGACACATCTGAGAAAACTGTAGCCTTCCGTTTGAATGATGGATGCACTTTGTTGTTGAGGTGTAATTTGGCCTATGCATGTATATCCAGCACTTTTAATTTGAACTGTGCAAATTAACTATGTAGATTTTATTGATAAGAGCTCTGAAATGCATGTGGCCATGTGACATTCTTGTCCCTGACTGTCTAAGCTAAGTCTTAAATTTCAAGGAAAGATGTTCTAATTTTCATAGAAAAAGTAGATGATTAAGAGAACCTTAAACAGTTACAGTTCTTTCTGGATGGATTTTTTTTGTGAGAATACTCATAAGTTAATGAGTAATGCTGTATTAATTTCATTTCTTTCATGTGAAGCAATTCTATATAATTTTAATTGACACCTGTGAGTTTAGATACTGTTTTGGTTATCTGAAAGCTTTGGAGCTCTGGTTAAGGTACTTAAATACCTAACTCAGAATACAGAATAAAAGGCAAGTAGGGGAGGAGACCCCATATTATATTTCTTAATTTGGGCATTGGGTGGTGTATTACAAATGAATAAAATCTATGTTTATCAAGACACCATTCTCACATGAGTAATGATTAGATTAAAATGTGAAGCCAAACCTGTGTAACTTTACCACACAAGATCTACCTCTGAAATGCTGGGTATGTCCTGCTATTCGAGAGGAAACATCCAATCCATCTAAATGCAATAAAACAATAAAAAGTCATTAGCTGTGTTTGGTGACCTCTCAGGCACAATTAGATGTTGTCTGAGCGTCACCTGTGCAGTGTTATAAGGAGCTGTGTTGCAGGGAATACAAACACAGACCACTCAAGCTGGTGATGAATAGTTATGCCAATTGTGATTGCACTCTGATTTTCTGTTACATATCCTCTAAGGTACTGAAAAAAGAGATCTGCCATTTTAATGAATCTTTCTGGTGTGCAGAGAAAGACAGTATAGTCAAGCATAGGTCATCTATAGCCCTTAGTATCAGCTGTAGCATACATGGCATTATATCATAATACCATTTTATCCCTCATGATCTTTGATCAGTGCTAATGATCAAAGTTTGCATAGCAGCCAAGAGAATCATGAGACAGTAGATATTTATAGCTTATGGCCAATTCTGATTACTCTATAGCAGCTTTCCCAGTGTTCTGTAGTTTGATTGATGTCATTGGCATGCTCCAGCATTCAGAATATATCAAATAAATTTGCTATGCTTTGAACATGAAAGGGAAGTAAAACACTGATAATTTAAGAAAGCAGAAAAGTAGGGAAGATAGGAGATACACATTGCTGCATGTCCTTTGGCAACTGGCGGCACACAATGCTTTCAGCAGTACTGTGCATGCAAATTGCCAGTCATCCTCTCTGAGGCAAGGCTTTACTTCCTTGAGAGCTCTGCTATTCAAAGGGGCTGGTAAATGAAATCTGAACTGCATATGCTGCAATGGAGAGGAGGACAGGAGCAGGAGACAGCTGTTTGGGGTGACTGCTTTACAAGCAGAAGCCTTTCAGTTCCATCAATCAGACAGTGTGAAAGGCCCAAATCCACAGACACCAGCATCCCACCCCCTTTGATCCCGATCCTAATAGCGTGCCAGTCACCAATGGAAATGCATTACAAAGTGAGAATGGTCCATTTTCTTCCTCCTTTTGCTGAGAGTCTGTATTTATCAGATTTAACTAGTTAATGGTTCTGCCCTCTCTCTCCTGCCTGCCGCGAGGAATCGCGCCGCGGAGGTGCCAGTTGTTTATTGTCACTGGGCAGATGAAGCCTCAGCAGTCCCTGGGATCTGAGGGAGAGGTTGGGCTGAGGTCTGCAAAGGGTTAAGCATCAAAATCAATGGCGGAATGGTTTCTGTGTTTTCCTCATGGAGACAGGGTTTGGTTGAGCCCCACGAGGCCGTGCTGTGCGGGGTGGGTGACAGAGATTCCCCTGACAGGGAAATGGTGGTGGCCCCGTGCCGAGCCTGCATCTCTGGTTTAGGAAACATGTGTTGTGTCTCTGCCACAGCCTTTGTGCCTCTGTCAGCACTCTCTGCCAACAGCAAGCCCAAGGTTGCTCACCAAATGAGTTTTTTCCTACCTGTGAGGCTGCAAGCACAGCTGCAGCGTGTCCTTGAGCTCGCGCGGCACCTTGTCTGCCCAAATCCATCAGCCATGTCACCATGTATGAAATAGCTGTGAAGATGCTGGGGAGGACAGACTGTGCAGGAGGGAAAACCTGCCCTGTTGACAGGTGAGAGGCCATGAAGATGCTCTGAGTGATATAATCTAGATGGTCTTAGGCCTCGGATTTTTGTCGTGTAAGCTTCCATCTGTGAAATGGGCTTTACAAAATATTCCTTTGTCTGTCATGCCTATGTAAGCTTTTTTGGATATCTGGTACCTAGCCCAAGGGCTATGATTCCAAGCCCTACAAATAATGAAAATAATACTTCTGTATAGAAGCCTTGTGGAACCTGTCCCTTCATCTGTAAAAGTCACTGTCTCATTTTTTCCAGTGTGAAGCATCTTATTATCAGGCTTTCTCACTGATTTGCAAACATGAATGTTTGCAGGGTAATAAAGAAATGGGCAGCACACTTGGGTGATCTTCTGCTTTTTTCTTCTTTAAAAGCAATTTTCTTGGCAGTGAGTATGATAACAACAGAGTTAAGCTATGTCATTAATTTCCATAGATGGTAGATGGAGAATGTTAAATTCTAGGCACCTGAGTGAATCATCAAACTCTTCTACCACATAATGACTCTAAATAATCGTATTCATCATAATTAGTACCGTTAATAATGTTAAAAATAAACACTTGTACCTCAGACCATTAGTAATAGTAATCTTGTCATCGTCCATGAAAATTGCTAGGCCTGGTTATTTTTCACAGTGGGGAGCAGATACATGAGGTATGTAATTAAAATATTTATTACATATTTGATAGAGCTTCGACTATCATTATTGTATTACCAATGGCCTCATTATTATACTTTCAATATGTTACTTTGTATATATTGTGTTTAATAAAGTGTTAAAAAGTGGCTTTGGGTTTCTGAGATCAATATATGTTAGGTCAAAAAATGTGCATGAATCAAGAGGTAGGGAAGAAATGGGATTCAAACTGTGGTTAAATGAATTTCTGTCATTCAACCCTGTACTAAGAGGTGACACAAAGCTGACACCAAGCTAATCCTAGTCATAAATCCCCAAAATAGAATTTAAGTGATACTTAGGTGATATTTAATGGTTATTTTTACCTGAGTAGATTAAATGAAAAGAGTACTAGTTAGCTGAATGGGAGAGATGAGCTTTAGAAAAGAACAATGTGTTCTAAATTTTTTTTCTATTTTAGCTCCAAGGTTTTTTTTCTGGTAACCTAAACAGGAGCTCTTCTAATGTCCGCAGGGGCAAGCAGTGCTTTTGCATGCTAAACTGAATTAGTATGAGCAAGGGGCAGGTGTAATTTGAGGATAGATAATAGTGACAAAGCAGATCTTATTAAAAGGGATGGTGCATTTAAGTTTGCAAAATCTTTTGTAAGGAGGGTTTTTTTTTTTTTTGCTTCTGTCGTGATTAATTGCCCATTTACTCCTTGCCTGTCTTTAACAGAGTTTTGCAGGTTTAAGTTTGTAGCCATTATTTGAAAATAGTGTCATCATTTTCCTGTAGTAAGCTACTGTTTCCATCTGTTTCAGATCAGGACATTCTTACTCTAAAATTAAATGCTCTAGAGCTAAAACAGATCCCACTATGATGCCTGTATCCTTAATCCTGAAGGATTTTGAGGAGTTCTCTAGGATGCTGCTTGTGCTGTCTGCTCCTATTGCCTTGCTTTGCAACATTCAGTGGATTTTGTGGTATCTTTCAGGAATAGAAAATTATTGGAGATGATTTCACTGTGAGAATAGACCAGAACTTGTTTTTCCTCTTTTTAAAGGTGTTTTTGCAAAATTTTCAGTGTTTCTTTTAACTGTTGAGTTTAAACACTACCAAAAGAAACAGTTTCAGTCAGTTTTTTTTTAGTAATTTTTTGAGGAACCTTTAATGTACTTTTATTCCAAAACACCTCCACACCTTCTGAGGCTTAAAAGATAATTAAGTAATGAAGTTACTAAACTTTAGTTTAAAAGAGTAAAAAAAAAAAAAAAAAATCCCCCAAACACCAAACCAGGTTATATCTATGGAGGATAATGGAAGATGTTTCCTAAGTATGAAATCGTTTTGGATGGACAAAAGAGAGTTCTCTACAATTCCTATCAATGTTGAAAAGTGAAAAGCTTGTTCAAAGGTGTGGTAGGGAAGAGTGACAGTGTCACTTTCCTGGGGGCAGCTGATGGCTGTACAGACCAGGCACTTTGATTTGCTTATTCATAAACTGGAATGAAGGAAACCCCAAAGATGCCAGAGTTGTTTTCCAGCCTGTGTGTGCATGGCTGCCATCCTAGCATGGATTTCAGGTCAGAATTCTGCTATTCTGGTGACTGAGCACAATTTATGGGATGTGACCTCTGTCTTGCTGTGCTGCAAGTGCAAGAACCCTGAGGCACCCACACAGCAAAGTTCAGTGTCTGTTTTTCCATGAAGGGGGGTTCAGGCAGCCAGTTTGCACCTCCCACCCATCACAGCTCTAACATGGTGGAACTTTTTGCCCTCCTTCTCCTGGAAAGTCAGATTTCCTACCCAGCCTGAGGCTCCTCTAATGTACAGCTTTACCCACGTGGAAAGTCATTGCTTTCAGAAGTAAGCAGCAATAATAAAACCTTATCATCTGCTTCATGCCAGATATTATGAGTATGGTTGTAAATAAAACCTTATCACCTGTTTTAAACCCGACAACATAAGCAGTGATCGCACTAGGATTTCATTTTTTGGTTTGACCCACTTTACTGGCTTTATTTAGTGAGACAGGCTAAAGCTACTTTCTCCCTCAACACATCTGATATTTCACAAGGTTTTGGGAAGAGGATGCTTTGGGTTATAAATTAATTTAGAGGGCTCCTTTTTAATAGTGTGGGATATCTCATCTGGTAAACCATTAGCCAAGTCGTAGTCTGTGTGAGGCAGTCAGATGAGGACAGTCAATACAAAAGTCTGGGTGCCTGACTGTCCAGAAAGTAATGAAGTTTTTTCAACAGCTTGAGAAAATTAATAAAGCTTGCCAAAATGCTATTTTGGATGCTTTCTGCACTGTATATTACTCTCACACTGAAAATGCCTCATGGATTTTTTCATACTATTAAAACTCAATAATTTTTGCGTTTACCCAGAGCTACTCAAGTATGACATCCAGTGGCAGGGTTTCAAAATTTAGGACACAGACAAATTTTGTCATCAAATGGAATTTTCCTTGTGGAAATGAGATGTTTGTTCTCAGTAAATTGAAGATAATCTCTTCCAGATTTCAGGGCTGTCACGACTGAAGGCCTGGACTTTGGAGGAGGCTGATGAACCTAATAAAACCTCTATGAAAAATTCAACTCTTCATTAGATCCTCCTTGTCACTAAGACTTATTAGAGCCGCTTATTTGGGATTAGCACAGAAGACAGAATATCTTTAATACGTTATTAAACTATTTAGACTTAATTTTGTCCCTATTTGTTGTACTGAATCTATCAGGGAAAAACCAGAGTTGTTCTCTATATACATGATTTTGTTTTGTTTAAATAAATTTGGTGTCAGATTTTTGTTATGATGTCTAAGGCATAATTTGGGATTTTAAAATTTAATGTATAGATTATTAGATAATTCCCATCTTCCCAGAAAAGAAACAAAACTTCATTTTACTGCATCCCTTGATAGTCTGAGGTGTAGCTGCTTAATACAGGAGTTGAATCACTTATGGATTCCTCACAAATGGTATTGTGGTAATGTGTAAGAATAGCAACAGCATATATTAAAACATCTTTATAATCAGAATAATAATGAAGAGCCTGTAGATATGAGAATCCCAAAGTTTTCCCAGTGCTTTAATAAGTACTGAGCTACCGTTACAATTCCTGAATTATTCAGGGCTATAATTTGGAGTCACAAGGCTTTAGTATGCTGTAGATGTAGCACTCAGGCTTCCAGGGTCATGGTAGATATTAAAAATTGTTATGGAGAGATCTAGATTGCTAATCACACAATGGCAGAAATGTTGTGGAGTGGCCTAGAATTACAAATAATTTAACAGGATCCAACTGGTGCTAAATCCCCTCTCTCCCATTCCTCAAAAGACAGGTTGTACAGCGGTGCTTCTGTGACAGTAAAGGGGTGCAAAATGTCCTCAAGTGTACCTCTGAAGAATCCTATGAGTAATGGAATAAGAAGAGCCCAGCATATATAGAGGAAAAAAAGTCTCCTCATGGACTGGAATGACAGTAACTAACCACTACGCTGAGGTTATAATTATAATTTTGTCACAAGAGTAAGGAAGTCAAGGTTTCACAAGGCAAAAAAATCTATTTACAGGAAAATATTATGCTTTTCATTTGATATAAAAAGTAATTATTGCAAAGGGACCCATGGAAGATCTTGAAGACAGTCACCCTCCTTTTAATAAGTGCTTGTGGCAGCTAAGTGGGGATCAGGAGTATTCTTTATCAGGTTTGCATTCAAGTAGTACTAAATATATGCAGGTAGGAATTAAATAGTATCTGAGTTTAATTAAAATTATAAAAAAAAAAGAGGGAGAAGAATGGTTGGTAGACTGCTCGACTGCATTTTAACCAGTAACCTCAGACCCTAATTAGAAATGCTTTTCATATCTCCTCCATGCAAGGGCTTAATCTGACGTGAGTCTGTGAGCGAGGGCTTGGGGGACCAGTGTTAATTCTGCATTCGATCTTGGTTTGTATGGAGGCAGGCAATGCTGATTGACCGAGTTGCAGCACAGATCCCATGACCTTGCTGGGATTTTCATGTGAGGTGTTAATTGAGAGGGTGGGTTAATCTTGGAGCATCATTGTCCCCGAGCTGAGGACAAAGTTTGTGCTCTCTGTTTCCTTACTCAACAGTATATTTGATCTCTACCTCCTCCCCTATATGACAGTTTAGCAAGCCTGCAGAAAATTCACTCTTGATAAATTTATTGATGGGGGATTATCTCTTGCAGGTTTTGTTTGATTTTTTTTTTTTTATGATCTAGTTGTGGAGAAAGAGTGGTTAACTGGGCTGAAAACCAAAAAACCAAAATATCCTTTTCCTGCCTGTCCCCCCACAGCCCACTCCAGTGAGACTATCATAGCGGGTGGGGGGAGTGACATCTTGAGATTAATTATACTGAAGGAAACTACAAGGCATGATTTCAAAGTTATTTCATCAGAGTGCTGGGAAAATATAAGCTCTTTTTATTCCTCCTGAGTAGAAGGCCTAAAATAATTACAAAAACAAAGAGATATTACAGGCGACAGAGCTTTTATAATAATATACAGGTTAGAGTTTTCATACTGGATTTGTGTAATGCAAGAAAAGGCAACCCTGCCATTCTGCTTTTTTTATAAATAATGAATGGCTTTTTTTTATTCATGTTTTGTTTTACAGGCCTGTCATTTTCAATGTAAGGGGGAAATTTTTACTCTGGGCAGGACTAATGTGTACTGGTTGACCTCAAATATGACTCCCAGGGAGCAGGATGGAAGTTAAAAGTGGCAGAAGCAATAGAGCTGTGAAACAACAGTGATAAAAAAAGCATGAATGATATCTGTCCTTGACATGCAAAGAATTTATCTTGTTTTACTGTAAAGTACAGGCAATTTGTGCAAAGCCCAGCAGGGAGCTCTGTGCCCTCTGCAACTCCCAGAACTCGTGGTGTGGATGGGAAGGAGACAGGCCCATGGTGGGGTGGTTGGTCCACTGGGGAAAAAGAATGGTCTTTGGATGTCTGTGGGATGCAGCCAGTAAAAAAATGGCAGCCATGGCTTTGACGTGCCCGACTTGGTGATTGTAACCTTTATGGGAATATTTTCACCTGGGTGGTGCTGTTGCCTATGCCAGAACAATTCCAGAGGTCTCTGGCATAGTGAGATGTTCCTGTGCAGAGCCACAAGAACGAGTGGGATGCCTTGATGCCACTGCAGACCTGGCCTTACAACTTCTAAGTTTTCCTGAATAGTTCTGAGGCAAAAATCACAATCCTTAGGTAATTACCCTTTGAAGGGACATTGGGAGGTTTTTTTTTTTTTCCTTCTCAAGAAATGGCGCATTACTGGAGAGTAACTTAAATCAGCAAGAATTTAATAGCTTCCTTGGCTGGGTGAAAAGCTACAGGTCAGCCCTTGGATTTATATCCCTCCATAGGTTCCAGTTGTAGAGACTTTCTTGTAGCCGTAGTCAGCAGTCTTCCAGGGCTGTTACACCAGATTGTATTTTTCTTTTTTAAAGTTTAAGAATATTGATAGAAACTCAGTGGGAGCTAGGAAATGCTGGCGTTCTCTCCAGTGTCTATATCTTGCTTTGAGGAGAGGCACTGGAGCTCGCCTGAGCTTGGGATTCACTGGAGCCAGGAGCTGGGAGTGCTGGTCTCCACTCTCCCCTCAAAATGCTCTGACTCCATGATCCCACCCTTGCCCCCACCATGCTAATGCTATTAAAATCCACCCACGTGTTATCTGTAATTGCTGACCACTATCTTAAGCCACCCTGCAGCCTTTGAGGGGAAAAAAATTAATTTTGGAGCTGTGAAAGAGACAGAAATTTTGTTTCGCAAAGGATTTGGAGAGTTTGAAATCTGGCTTCTGTTCATCCTGGAATGAAATGTGACATTTTCAAATTCTTGGCAGAAGAAAAGTCTCAAAAAAAGCTGCCTTTCAGATTGATCAAAATGGTTCATTCTGGGTTGGACTTGCTTGATTTCATAATTTACCAGAAAAAGCTTGAAATAAAAGTCACTTGGAAATAAAAAATCAAAAAGGTCAAAACAAATCCCCCCTCCCCAAAAACTCAAGGTAAATTGGCAGGGTTCCTAAGCCCACTTTAGTTTTATTAGTCCACATTCTCCAATTCAAATGGAGACTATCGATATTTTGGGTTTTTTTTGGGTTTTGTTTTGGTTTTTTTTTTTCCTTGTTTTTCTGCAAACACCTTGAGATTATCCCTCAGTTTCTTATGGAGGAGGCACTGAAATGAAGGTAGCATTTTGGGAACTGTTTTGATACCCCAGGTTTTGATGAATTTCAGCAAAACATGTATTTATGGCCTGGTTGTTTGTGTTGAGAGGTGAGAATTATTTCTGCTGTTTGGAGGGAAAGCAAGTTATGGGCTACAGAAATGCAATTTGCTGTTTGTGTTAATTGCAGACAGTTATCAAAAGGATACCCTTTAATCATTGGGGTAATGTTAATATTTTAAGGGTTTCATAATAGCAATAGTTATTCTTAACACTGTGATTAACTAGTGTCTACATGTAGCTGCACTGTTTTAAATAATTTTGTCTTGGGATAAAGATATATTTGGTATATAGGTATATTTGTCTTGTCTAAATGTAGACAAGACTTTCTTCACTAGGTTTGATGAAGCTATGAAATTCTTAATGACTTCAGATGTTTCCCTAGGTAAGACTCAAGGCTTGTGCCATCTTTCATTAGGAAAAGGAAAACTGTGAACCCTTCCTGCCCTTGCTGATGGCTACTCACGGACCCTGTTTATGCTTTGGGGTAATTAGGTGAATTTTTGAAGTTGATAAAAGGAGGAATGAGGATGATGAGGAGGGATTGTAAGATATTTTCCCTTTACAAGCGATGAAGTCATTAAAGGAAGAAACCAATTGCCAGTGTGGCATTCCCCAAAGGAGGAGCTGCTTGCTGCTCCAGGCTCTGTGTAGGTCCCTGTGATGTGCTGTGTAATTTTGTGTGGAAAAACAATTTTGTCTTGCAGTTGGTGAGATGAAGTGATGCAATGACCTGCAGCTTGAGGGGTTTTCTCTGTGTGTTGTGTTTCTGTACGAGCAGAATTTTGGTTTGGCCCTTTCTGTAGTCAAAGAGGAGAGGGATGTCCATCAACATCATCTTTATGGACTGGCCATAGCTCTATTAATAGGCAACTATAACTCTGTTATTAGGCAGATAGTTAACATTGCCCCATGTAATTTTGGACAAAGTACAGAATGACTCACGCAGCAGATGAATTACCAGTTTCATCTTTGGGGCTTTAGGCATAGCAGTCTTATGGAGGTTGTTTGTTGTTTTCTGTCACTGCCTTTAATCTGTTTTTTAAAAAATTCCACTGATTCTGTATTTATAGCAACCGCTTCACCTCATTGCTCTGGATGATCTTACCAGTTAAAACATGTCCAGCCCGACATAAGGAAGCGGTCTTCTGGTACGTTCCATCTGTGTGATGTACTTTGTCTGTAAGTAATAACAAAAGGCTTCATTAGAGAGCTAATCAGCTCCCTCACCTTTGAGACCTAAAGTAATCATGTATTTCAGATGCACATCTATAAGAATGAGCCTGGTAATGGTGGATAGCAGGAACTGTCTTTAGGCGAAGGCGGCAGGTGCTGCGGTCGGCTTCCTCCTCGCCGGGCTTTGCCTCTTAATCCTGAGCCCCCTCTTTCAATAAAGTTTTACTTTGGCTTCTTGCAGAAAAAAGGTTTCGGAAGCTGGGTAAACAGAGCCTGAGCCTGCACGAAGGGGATTAAGGAGGAGAGGCAAGAGTGGAAGGGAAAATGAGGATATGACAGAGGCCATAGTGAGTTCAAACAAAATTTGGCCTGCAGAAGGCAGAAGAAATCCCACTGGTGACAGGTGCCATCTTGTGGGTCATTCTGCCACTCTGCCTCCTGCCACTTTTTATAACGAGAAGAGATAAAGGAGGACTGGGTTCTTAGAGGCTTCAGATTGGAAAAGTAATTCAAAGGGATGTGAGCATGGTTGGCTTCGGGGTTTGCATGATACTGTAAACATCAATACTTTGCTTGTCAGCACTCTATGCTATTTAAGAATGTTAAAGTCCTCTATGAATAGAGACTATGTGCGTGTCTAGAAACATGTAATCATAAATAGTACGAATGATAATCAAATTATTTTTACTTTATAGTAATGCAAATAAAATATTCATGCATCATGTAGGCCTAGGAAAGGTTACAGCCTGCAAACTGTGCTAATTAAAATATAATAGCACCGAGGAGTATATGTAAGAGTTACTAATGTCCGTATTTTCCCTCTTTCCTTTAAGATCTTATCTTTAATGAATACATAAAAATGCAATGGTTAGCTGGTACTTTAGTTCTGTGGGGTTTTTTCAGGAAATTTATTTTGAAAGGATGTGCAAAAATAATCTCAGCATCTACTAAGCCAAAATCAAATATACTATGATAAAGTATATATGATTCTTATTTTTAAAGGAAAAACTAGTATTTCAGGCATGATCCTGAATTCAGTCAAAAAACTACAGCATGATTCATTCTTAAAGATTTCCCAGTTTAAAAGAAAAAGAAATAGAACAGTATTCATGTCAAACATGATGGCATATCTCAGTATTATTTTTAAACCAAATTTGAGGGTCAAATTTTTAAGGAAGAGAAGAAGTTTGCATTATAAATTGCTAATTTTAAGTACTGTCAGACAAACAACCCCAACTTGGAATTAGCCTAATTTCCTTTTCCCACGTTTATACTCCTGTCTAAAATAACATTGCTGATTTGTGGACGTTTATGAAACAAAATCACATTGGGATGAATGAATAGCAATGAAAGGAAGCTTTAAGCTGATATGTACAAAAATTCTAAATATGCCTTATTGCAAGCACTAATGCAGCATTTGTGCCAGAAGTAAGGAATATAACATTGTCTGGGTAGGGATCAGCAGCAGTGCCATCCGAGAGCGCCCATCACCGCTCTAGGTGAGCTCTGTTAAGAATTCGTAAGGAGAAAGCAAATCCATGAAAATGCCAAGGAAATTTGACTGATTAATGCATTTGAAAGGAATTCTTATTCCTTGGCGGGCATTCTGTTGTTATGAGGAATATGAAGATCATCGAGTGCATTATTCTGTCCCCACGATTCGCTTCTCCCCGCTTGTGAATCAGTGCATGAGACTTGACTGTCAATGGCTGGAGTCAATGGCTGTATTGTGCATGGGCAGAATTCCCGGCCATGCAAACCCAGCTCAGCCTTCATATTCTTTAATCACCTAAACTTGGGAAGTTGCATAAATGCAAAGCACTGTGAAACTCTTCTTTGCATGTAAAAAATAATAAAAAATTTATCTATCTGTTCAGATGCTTAAGGGCAGTGAAAAACTTTGGGCTGTGCCTTTCGGTTCGTTGTTCACGAAATTAAAAAATTATTTGTAATAAAACTTCTCGGCGGTTAATTATGACATTTTAATGGGGCGAGCTTGAATTCTTTCACGGGGTTATGAAAACAAATTAATGTTAAATATGACATTTTCCTTTGGATTTATGACATATGCCCTGGCCCCTCCCTCACCCCACACAACGTGTACAAAAGGAGGTATTAACAGAAAAACAGAGATGTTGTGTGTTCTGTTATGAACAAGCTTTGTGATCTCATCCCAAGGTTTTATCCAAGCTTGAACCATCTGGCTTTGAGCTGGGGAAAAGCATGTCAGGCTCTCCCCCAGAATTTCAGTGTCAGGGAGAAGGGGCAGAGTGCCTGTGCTTAATGCCAGGCCCCCTTTCCTTCCCTCCACAACCCTGCGAGAAAGACAGGAGTCAGGCATTGAAAAGCATACCAGGCATTTTTAAACACAACCCTGACATTTCCTCAGCATTTCCATAGCTAAGGCTTTCCTTTTCCCCATCCCCCTACCCCTCTTTCAATCAAATAAGGCACCCGCTCTCTCATGCCTAGTGCAAAGAAGGGAAGGGAGGGAGGGGGGGGAAAAGTTGGCAATTTAATTCAAACAAAAGAAGCTTGAAATCTATAAGCACAGCAACTCCGAGGCTTCTGGCAAATAGAATTCTAATTAGTATGCTGCTATTTTTCTTTTAGACAGATGAGGGATGCCCCCTATTGACTCTAGCAGGCAGGCTGGTTAAAAAAAAAAAAGGGAAAAAAAAAAGGGAAAAAAAAAGAGGGGGGCAGGTGGGGGCTAGCCAGCAAACACTGCAGATTGCAAATTATATCGCAAACCCTGCCAAGTCCCAGCTCTTGGCATCAGATTTTTAATGACACCCTGGAAAAGGAAAAAGAAGCCCTCAGCTAAGGGATAAAAATGAGGGGTTTTACACTGTGATAAGTCTTTGCTTAAAACCCAAATGGCCAAGCACACATTAGGGTTTTAAAATATTCATAGATAGAAGTGAAAATGAGGATATGAGGATGTACATTTGTTGCTTGGTCAATTGACAACTCATTCTGCATATTAATAAAAGGGATGATCTAATTTTAAAGGGACAGTCTGTCTTTTTCAACCATGACTTCTTGAGTATTATGAAGCTGAGGGCAAAACATCACAGAGGAGGCCAGTGATGACACAGAATGTTGTTTTCTTTTGATGTAGACCTGGTACTAACTACTACTTTGCTCAGGAATTCTGGGGTCTCTAAAAATACGATACCCTTCTTGTATAGTCTCTCTGATGTATGGCTGCTGAACACTTTGATTTTTTTTTTCCCCCCCCTCTCTCTTTTTTTTTTTTTTTTTTTGCAGTGCATGAGGCCTTTCACAGTTGTAGGATTTTATCCACAAACAGTCAGACCATCACAGAGATGGAAGCCATTTCTTTTAATAATTAGGCCACCTTCTGTTCCACAGAACTGCTTTTGGCATGCCTACCTCGAAATAATGTTTTTTTTTAATATCACAGTATATCTCTTCCCATCCAATACTATACAGTAAGCGTACACAGCAGTGTGAGCTTGTATTAATATTACATACACTACCTTAGTTCAACCAAGAGAAATCTCTTGGTCAAAGCTTTAAAAAATAAATCTGGGCCCACGCATCTCAAGTACTTCTGTTCAAGACTCGCTTGAGGGTTAATTTAAAGAAGAAAAAAAGGCACTTTGATTTCATTACACCTGCAAATCCTAGTCACAATTAATTGCCATGGATGTCTGTGCCTATCCTGAGTCATGGTTAGGCAGTTAAATACCAAAGAAACTCTGTCTGCTTATAATTAAAAATGCAAAACTGAACTAAAAATTATTTGCATTTACAAAACTGTAGGCACTACAAAGTGAGGCTGTGTTAATACCAGTCTCAAAAGTCACAGCTAATATTAATTATCTTTAAATACACACCCGTATACAAATGAAGCTTTAACTCAGATCATGTAGCTCACAGTATTTCCAGCACAGGGCTTCAGACATTCTGTAGATTTTTAGGGCATCCTTTAGGCTGTGGATGTACAAAAATGAGGTTTTACATAATCATTTGCTTTACCTGTCAGTCCCCTCCTAGTGTGGTTGCTTTTCTCAACTGAATTTGACAGCAGGGCAGGAATGTCAGCGATAATTAAGTTCTTATAAGTTTGGTTAAAATTGGTGGAGGGAGGAGAGAAAGCCAAAGGAGTGCCCCCACTGTGGGGAAGGTGGGCAGGACTCAACCCTTCCAGGCTGGCTTTGGGAACAGCTGGTGGGCTGCAGCGTCTCCTCGTGCTTCCTGAACAGAGCGTATGGTGAGGAGAGAGAGGAGCAAGGGCTAAAGGACAGAAATCTGTAGGAAACCATGCTAGCAGAAGAATTTAGATGTGTGCTTTTTAGGAAGAGCAGCTAGCTTACCTTTTCTGACATCAAGCCTTTTTCCAGAGCAGTAATTGTGTTGGCATTGTAAGGAAAAAATTGCTGCTGTTATTTAGGAGTCTGCTGATCACTGTTAAAAAAAAAAAAGAGTATTATCCCTATAACAAGATTATAGTGTTACTAAATGGGTTCTTGAAGTTTATATTTAAAGACACTAAGGTGGGAAGTTTCCAAAGTGGGATGCTTTATTATGTGGATCCCATTAAAATTAGCAAGTTCATGTGGTTTGAAAAATGACTTGCAATATAGTGTGAATAACACAAAGAAACCTGTGTTAGGTTATCAGTACCTGTGCTCTCCCACTGAACAGTTTTTTAAAGAAAAGGAACTGAAATGCAGTAAGCTGGAGGGAAAGACAGCAATAGGATGGACCAGAATGGAATTTCTCAGCACATTGATGAATTAGTCTTGGTGCAGAAGTGTCCAGGCAGTGACACTGTTTGCATTTATTCCTGAAAGGAAGAAAACCAGTCCATAAAGCTCCCATTGATTTGTCAGGAGCTTTCCAGGGTGATCTCTCGGCAGGAGCTCACGGTGGTACCTCTCTGGTAGCTGTGGCTGTGAGTCAGTGGGAACCATTATTGATGTTAGGAGAGAGCATGGTCTGATCTGTATAGAGGGACATACAACATCAAAATAATAGAGCTAAGGTAAAAATATGGTGTGGTCTAGCTGATTTTATTGGGAATGCCACTGAATTCTAAGGATATGGGATCAAGTCCTTCATGTAATTCTTGTAGTTACCCAATAATTCATTTGCGTGGTAGTTTGAGGATCATGAAAAGATATCACTGGTGTTGTTGATATACACAGAAACAAAACTAAAAAAACCCAAACCAAACTCCAAACTTGAGCTCTTGGTTTGGTTGTACCTACTGCTACTGAGTGTGAAGCAAATTAGGTGTGCTAATAGAGGCAGGATGGGAGGAAGAAATGTTTTCTTTCTTTTGGCAGTTGCTCCAATATTAACTGCACATATCTGGGTGGAGTTTTATGGCCAGAACAGTAAACTTAAGTGTAAAACTTGAACTGGATGTCAGACAATAGGCATCCAATTAGTAGCTAAAATAGTTTACCAAAAATTACCTATACCAAAGGAAGAGTTGAAATGTCTCTGTCTTTAATGACCCAGCCCAGTGAGAAAAATAGGAGGTAGTTTGAAGATATCATCAGGAGTTCTAGGTGGGAGTATCAAATATTGCTCTCAGGTGGTTCAGAACTGATGTAGGAAGAGTCAATGCCCTATCAATTAGTAAAAATTACAATTACTACCTTCAGGAAAGATTTTGGGCGGAAAATAATTTCCCCCTCCTTTTCTTATGGACAAGTTACATTCAGTCTGCAGGTGTAGGAATCTGACAAGTAATTTTAGCTCCCAGTGGCTTAAAGGAGTTCAAATGACCACTGAAGTCATATTAACTTGTCAAATTGACCACTATTTTCTGCCACTGAAACACTAGAATGGATGGCTGGAGACAATAAAATTGTTTCAATTATACTGCATTAAGCATCTTCACGAAGAAGTGAAAATGCAGAAAGCAAATAGGAAAGGATCTAAGAGACGAGCTCAACAATGACAAGAATTTCACTGAGACTCTTGAGTGAATACCCCATTAAAGAGATATATTGGAGGAAATATCTACTGAAGGTGCACGCAGCTAATTTGTACTTAGAGTTGTAGAATCATAGATTTGTTTAGGCTGGAAAAGACCTCTAAGATTATTGAGTCCAATTGTTAACCAGCACTGCCAAGCCCACCACCAAACCATGGCCTGAAGTGCCATGTCTACGCTTCTGTTAAACACCTCTAGGGATTCTGACTCCACCACTGCCCAGGGCAGCCTGTGCCAGTGCTTGACAACCCTTTAGGTGAAGCTATTTTTCCTAATATCTAATCTAAACCTCTCCCAGTACAACTTGAGGTCATTTCCTCTCATCCTGTCGCTTTTTATGTGGGAGCAGAGCCTGACCCCCACGCTCCCTCCAGGGAGTTGTAGAGAGTGAGAAGGTTCCTCCTGACCCTCCTTTTCTCCAGGTTAAGCCTCCCCAGTTCCCTCAGCTGCTTGTCAAAAATATAGAGGCACGAGCTTCCTCTTAAATATTAACTATTGGTCTAAGAAATATTATATTGGTCTAGGAAACAAAAGGTCAATATTCTGAAAAATGCTGTTGGCCTTTAATATGTGACAAAACAAATGCTTATGCTGTCCAAGAGTTGCCAGACTCAGCATTTCCTTGAGCTTCCTGTTGGGAGAGGTGTTTTGCTCCCAATATATACAAATAAAAACTTCACTGGCTAGGAAATTTGAGAGTCAGTTGCAACTCTCATCTGCATGTAGGAAAACCCTTATGCTCTCTAAGTGCTTTAGCAAATGAGGTTTTTTGGTTATGTAATGTAGAAGTTGTTAGAGCCATAGCTATGCTTTCCTCTATGTTCACATGATGATGATGTGGAATGACGAAGACCAAGCTCTTGGTTGGCTGAGTAGAGCTTCTTTAAATTCTCACTGAAAAACGCTAGGACTGAAAATTGTCCAGCTGTCAAGTTGTTGCAGGATGTGATACAATGCAATCAACAGCACAGCTGATTTTAAAAAAAATTAAAGCTGCTGTGATGCTTTCTTTGAATTAGAGCTATTGCTGAGAGGTGGGGCAGTTTCAGCAGGAGGGAAGATACAGGATAGAGATTAGAAGAGAGGGCTGGAATAGTTTTGGGGATATTTTAAATGAAACTCATGCTAAAGATTTAAGGTACTAATGAATAGGTATGCAACCTTCCTTCACTTCCATATGCCTATACAGATTAGTTCCATGGATTTCACAGAAAGTTTTCTTCAAGGTGGTGAATTTAATCCAAAACATGAGTAGAAAATACATGGGATCACATTCTGCCATCCTCCTCACAGTGAGCATTGTTATGGTTTGCACCCTTTGGGCACAATCTGAGCAGCAGCAGGGCAGGAGGGGCAGAATTGCTGATGGTAGAGTTTGATGAACCTAAGGCTAAAGGGGTGAAGCCACCCCTTATTTTACACTATAAAAAAACCACACACAAGAACTCTGCCTCTTGTAAACTGAATACCCAAAGCCAAGCTCCAAAAAAATATAATATGGAAATCAACTACTGCACCCAGAAAAACATAGCTTGAATAAAAGCCCCATATTGGTTTTAACTCTTGGGTATTGGTCAGCCCAAAGCTGGAAGTGTTTCCTTTGTGCTCCAGTGTATATGAATTTTCTTTACTCACTGGAATGCATTACAAGAACATCCTGGAAAAACTTCCAATTGGCAAAAGTGGAAATGAAATATATATTTGCAGAGGATAAAAATGTTACAAGCATCTACAAACAAGTGGCAGAGAGTTTGATATAGTAAGAAAATGACCACCCATGACCTCGTTCCAATTCAGTTCGACTTCTCACTTACTTAAAACCACATTTCTTTTTATATGTCAGGTTATATATTTTACTCAGTGAAATGTTTGGTTTATTTAAAAAATATAGAAGTATAGCCAGTCTCACCATCCAGTTTTTCTTAGAGCACCCACTCCAGTCAGCGTGCTCCTCTGCAATGAATAAATCCAGCAGTAAATTATGTATGATTCAAACACACACACAGAGATTTATATTTATGCTTACAATGTCAGTATAATTTTACAGTCAAGACACAGTACATATACTCTGCTGTAAGTACTAGCTTGATATAGTAAACTCAAAAGAGCACGTTGGGGGTTAGCAGTTAGAGCTGAGAGTGAAAATCAAGAAACAGCAGTAGGACTGCTTTTGTCTTCAGCATGCTCTTCAAGATGTGAGATGCTCCAGTGGGTGGGAGACCTATGCACCACCCCCCCAATTCTGGGGATAACCCCAGCAGATATGCTTTACAATTACCTTTTCTTAAAATGCCAATTAACCCTTTCAGGGTTTTGTGGCATACTGTGAGCAAGCAGGAGAGGGGCACTCATTTATCCCTTATATTGAACATCAAAACCAATTATAAGGGGATTGGGGTGGGAGGAACAGGTCTTGTGCTCCTGGAGATGTATCTGGAGTGCCTCCTGGGTTTATCCTTGTGGTTTTTAACACTTAGGAGGGTCTGCAGTTGGAGTTGAAAATACACTAAAAGTTAAAAGAAAAATAAGTAAAAAACCTACAGATAAAATGCATCACTTCATTAAATGAAATAGAAAAAAAAAGGCTTTAATTCACTTTGGCAACATTGTTTGTACTTGCTAAATCTTACCAGCTCACAAGGCAATGACAGTTTTAATTTTATCAAATGTTCTAGTGTTTATGCTCACAAAAAGTAGCCACCGGTGTAAATTAAGCCTCGACTCTATCAAAGTAATTAATACCAGGCCACAGGCAGACTGAAATTTTGTAATAAAAATAACCCAAAAATATTAAGGTTCTTAGGGGAAATAGAATAGTACTAGGATGAACTAGAATGAAATATTGCTGGAATAAACCTAGAATGGCATTAATTAACCTGAAGATTAACTTAGCCCATTTAAATATGTTTTTCTACTTGGACTCTGATCCTTCAAGTCTCACATGGAGATTGACTTTTCCATGGGGTCTCATTAGGGTGAGTGTTACTGAATGTGAGTAAAGGTGAAGGAAGCAGTTGTGTTGTGAGTAACTTGTCACATTCAGGCAGTGCACACAGTGCCTTGTGGGGTTTTTTGGATGCATTTGGTTTGTAAGTTGTTGCACAACTTTGTGAGTTTGTTATTTTGTTATTAACATGAGAAAGGTGAGAAGGAAAGGGTGCTAAATTTATGAAGCTATTTTTTTATGCATAATAGGTAATATTTAAAAATTTCTGGTAGCTTCCATTGAACTGTATCCATAACCTTTCCACATCCCATACCTTCTGGGGTCAGAGGAAAGAGCAAGACCCTGATGTTTCTGATCACAAAACCTGCTATCTTCTGATTCAGGGTAAAACACTCCACAGAAGCTCTGTGATTGCTAATAACTGAGGTCAGGCTGCCTGTTTGAGTCAGGAAGAGATGATGCATATGGAACTGGCTGGTTGCAAGCTTTGAAGGAAAAGCTGGACTGTGACAACTTCTGTTGAGCTGGAACAGAAAGAATATGGGAAGATGTAGACTGTGGGTGTCTGCATTGGCAGCCTCACCTCCTGGAAATGATTCCCAGGCTCCCATTAAGACAGGATGAGTATCACCCTTACCAGAGGATGCAGCTGTGCTCTGTTCAGATTTCTCCACACGTTCAGCTTGGAGCTGAGGGAATTTGGCTGGAACAGATGAAACTACACAAGGTATGAATTGGACCTGGACCAGTGAAAGGAAGGTGGCAATTAGGTGGATTTTTGAGTAAAATAACTTAATTTAGCTCAGTTTCATCCATATTTTTGCTTATCTTTGTAGAAGTGCAGTTTTCAGCTTGTCTTTGCTATTGGATCAGGATCTCAAATGAGTTAAGGATGTTTTCCTTCTCATCTTAGAAGACTCAAGGCTGAGCACTACCGAGCAGCAGGAAAGCAATGCCCTCTTCTACACTGTATGTTGTAGCCGGTGTTGTTTTCAAAGGTAGATTCTTCAATTATTTGTTATGCAAATACAAACTGTTGCTGATGTTCTGAAAGGAGAATTTTCATTTTTAAGTTTCTGCAGTCAGCAAACATCAAGTACTAGACAACAAACGAGAGCTGACATTGCCTTTGTGAGACATTGAACATACTGGAAAGGTAAAATACACAAGATTCAT
This sequence comes from Agelaius tricolor, assembly GCF_023055355.1. Lineage (NCBI taxonomy): Eukaryota > Metazoa > Chordata > Aves > Passeriformes > Icteridae > Agelaius > Agelaius tricolor. The sequence continues at coordinate 4,577,527 of NW_027269276.1, read as the reverse complement.
CAAAATGGCCATGATGACACCAAAGGCTGTCTTTGGGTCACCTGCATTTTGAAAAGTGCAGCACCTACTGAATGGGAGATTTGCAAGCATTTAAGCATTTAAAAAAAGATTATATATGTGTCCTTTATATACACATATGTATATATATTTTTATCTAGTCAAGTGGTTAGGTTTATATAAACATACATATGCCAGTTTTGAACTGCATGTGATATTGTTTACTGCACACATTAGACATACATCTTTAAAAAAACATATGTAACCAAGACAAAGTTATGTACCTTTGCTCTATCTAACTCTGCCCTTTACCTGCTAAGCAGGAGGGTGAGGGAAAAGGATTTAATACAAAACAGAGAAAGTGCCATTAATGTCCTGAAGGAAGGAAGGAAGCAGTGTCTATCTCTGTTTAAATTGCTTTCTGGATGTCCAGATGTAACGCAGCAGCAGCAGAACTCTGGGTGATTGTACACACTGCCTATGGTGCAGCAGTGAGGTAGAGCAGGGGAAAGGAAGTATAGTTTTAGCAGCCCCTGACAGTGCAGGTAGAGAAATAGGGGTCTGTTATAATGATTTCCCATGGAGGTGAGTGCTGATCAAGAGGGAAAAAAGAACCTCTGAAGGTCGTCACCAAGGAAAATTACATGCTATGCTTTTTCTGGCATCCAAGTTCGATCACAACGCTCAAGAAAATAGCAGGAAGAGATGTGTACTGGGCACACACACCTGTGTGCAGTGGTTTGCTGTGAACTACATAATAATACCTGGGGTTTCCAGCACCTGGGGTTATAATGGGTTCTCTTTGGACAGGCAGAGCAGAGGAAGATGAGATGTTTGTGTCATGTCTTGCAGAGAGAGGGTGAGAGCCTGAAGATGGTGATTCTGCAAGATTGAATAACACCAACATAACTATAGGGTGGGAGGGCTGCTGTGGCAGTTGAAACATCCCTGATGGGTACTTGCAGGTTAACCAGACAATGAGGAGACTTGGGGAACACTTACCATTATCCCATTAGCAGTGTTACACTGTGTAATTGATACCTTTACATCATTGCTTAATTTGTGCTTCCAAGTTTTTATCCAGGTTTCCATCTGCCTTTTTATTTTCTAGTTCCATAAAATATTATTTAATGATACTATGTTTATATTTTTCACACAATGCCTTTGTGTGTGATACTCAGATTGTTTTTTGACTTCCAAGTATGTGACTTTTTAATCTGTTTGTCTTAATTGTTCTTGAAAGCATTGTGCACCCTACAGAGAACTCTGTTTAAAAAATACCCAGTGGGATTATCCTTAACTCCAAAAATATATAAAGATCACCAGGCTCCAGCACTAACTGTGTCATAAATTCTGTGTCTCTTCACGCTATTCCTCCTCTAATGATTCTGATTTTTAACCAGTTAGCAAAATACAATTATCTCCTTGTTAAAATAAACAGACTTCATTGGGCTACTGAGTTCATACACATTTTAGAAACATAAAACGTGTATTAATAAAGGCACTTTAAAGAGAATGCATCAACATAATATATAAATTATTTTCTCACTTCTCTGCATCATCTCCCCTCTGTCCTGATAGAAGTCATAGGTAGCAACTAATCTGGAAAGCAAAGTTGAGGAGAAAGGAAAGGTACAGTTTTCCTTCTTGTCTAGAAAAAGCTTTGTACAGTCTTAATGAAAGACAGTTTCTTCTGGGGAAGAAATGCTAATGTGAAATTTTCTCTTTCTCTCAACACAGTCATACATTAGAGATATTTGTAGCAGTGGAGCTTCAGACTGCAATAGGTGGATGGATATTTACCCAAGAAAATTTGAGCCATGCCCTTTCATTTTCAGAGAGCTGCTACCTAATCTCAGTGTAGCATCAAGACAAAGGACACATCATTCCGTTTGCGCCTGCCCTGCAAAAAAAAAAAAGGGGGGGGGACTGGTGGGGGGAGAAAAAACCTACAACGCTCTCTGAATGCTATTAGAATAATGGTCTGAGGAAAAAAAAAAAGATAAAATACAAATTTCACTCCGATCTGGATTGGATTACTTCCCCATGCCCCTGCCTTTATTGGGCGATTTGGAGTTTCATTAGAATTCAGAATTCCTGCAGAAAGAAAAACCACAGTGGCACGGACTTCTCTTTCAAGGGGATTGCAGGCTGACCCATCAAAATGAAAAGGCTCAATGTTTTGCTGACAGGTCCCTGAGCAGGCCTGAGTGACAGCTTCATTTCAGCACTTCTCAGATGAGATTTGAATTGGGGGGTGGAGGAGGTGGTAGGAGAGAGACTTTGTTCCCTAAAAAGTGTCAGTGTCAAACTCTGCAGTTCAAGTTCTAGTGTCTGAGGTACAAAACCGAGTCAGAAATCATCTCTGACTTGCCTGCTTCCCAATTTATTATTAATGTCTCTCTAATATTAGCACGCATGGAGCTTCATTTAAATCCTAGAGTTCATGTCGAGTGTGCGTTGTTCCTTTTATTGGAAATAAAAAAAAGGTAGAAGGAGATGGATTAAGGTACAGTGAACTGTTGTATCATGTCTGCATCAAAGATTACTTAGTTGCATTTTTTTGTTGTGATAATCAAAACATCAGTGAGAGCTTGATCCCACCTCTTGTCTGTGGGAATACTAATTTTTTTTCTTATAAATTTACCTGGGTCTTTTTGCCTGCAAAATAAGTTTGGATATTTGATAAATAAATTTGGATATAAATTTGAAGGCATTCTCAGTTCAGTAGCAGCTTTGTGTCTACTTCACAATATCCTAAATGAGCAACTTTTTATTGTTTATCTCAATAGAAAAAAAAGGTAAAAACTTGGCAAACCTGTCCCTGCCTTGCAGGCAAGGGGAACCAGAGGAGCAGCTCAGCCTCCTCATATAAGGGAAGTTAATCTCATTCACTTCCTACTGGTTCCCTTACTAAAGGTTGATTTGGTATTTGCAGGGACATTAGCAAATTTTTTATCCCTAAAAGTTTACTTAAATTTCAGTTATCAGTTACTGATATTCACAGCTTTTCTCTTTCTTTTCCTCCTGTCTTGTGCATATTGATGCATACCTTGGTCTGAGTACAAAATCCAGCTGGTGGAGTTTGCTTTTAGGAGCCATCAAAAAAAAGTTTCAGATGATATTGGAAAAATTAAGTTTCAAAATGCAGATCTTCAAAGAAACATTGATCCTTATACCTTATTCCTATACCTCAGATGTCATCTTCTCAATAACTGTATAAAAATGAGATATTATTCCATAGCACAAGGCTGTTCTTCAGAAACAAACAGAATTTTATGTATTACATTCACTTTGGAACAGATTCCTCTCTAATTTATATTGATGGAAAGCTGTAATAACTTCAGCAAAAGTACAGGCTTTATTATCTAGGTGGGAAAAGTTTTGGGCTAAGAGAAAAGCGTACTAAACTCTAATTGTTCTGTGAATGTGATGAACAGGGCTGTGTGAGTGTTGTTGGATTGTGTTTCTGTTGAATGCAGAATAATGGCATGAAATCCATGTAAATGATCAGAGTGTATCTTGCACCATCCCAAGAAAGCTTCATCTTGTAAACTTTTGCTAATTGTTCATGGTTTGCTTTTCTTTGAAGTGTCTGCATTCCAAAACAGAGGGCAAAGACATTAGAACTGCAAAGCCTCCCAAAACAAAATTGAAATCTTGTCCTACTTCTGCATTTTAAGAAATCTTACTATCTTTATGTTCTTATGTTTTACTAAGCATGGATCAAAAAACTTACTATGCTCAAAACAAGCCTCCTTGTGTAAAAGGCAAGTGTCTGTTATGGAGGAGGAAATAATTCTTCCCTCTCATCCCAGGGAAGCCTTGCATTATATCCCCTATATACTTTGATACTTATTTTTGTAATCAAGTTTTTATCTCTTGCGAAACTCGGGGGCCAATTTCAGTTCTGAAACCAAAAGGTCTAGTAGCCTCAACACTCACTTATCCCAGAGAAGAATTTAGTTTCAGACATTTAAAAGGATCAACTCAGCAATATCCTTGTTTTGAGATTAAATATGCAGTGAGAAAAAAATTGTTCAACATAGAGGTAAAAATTCTCTTTTTGAAATCAGTGTAGGAGTTCAACTGACTTTGTAATAGCACTAGGAGATGGGAATCAGAAAGGGCACATTTAGAAAAATTACTTAAAATATAAAATTTTATATTGCACTTTATGAGACTCTACCTTGAGACTCCAAGATATTTTTCAAGCACTGGGGCTAGAAACAGGATACTAAGAATAGTAAGGCAAATGCTTAGAGAAACACAGTTAGAAGAGGAATATACAATCTGAAAATTAAGACAAACAGATCAAATCCAGTTAGGGTAAGGCATGTACTGCTTAATGGAGAAATGTGTTACTTGGATCTTGTAAAACCAGAATGGACAAAATATTAGTAGATTGCACTGGGCAAAAAAATCCTCTGCTGATTGAATTGACCTTCGTGTCTTTTGCACAACTTCAAAAAAAGTACCAATATCACATATGAGCAGCCACAGAAGTTGAAGCCTGTGCTGGGATTTGTCAGGATTCAGCTGTGGGCTGGTGGCAAGGCTGGGTGAGTTGAACCTGCTGCCAGTTCAGGGTGCTGCCAAAACCGCTGGTTTGTTCAAGCTCTGTGCTGAGAAATTTGTGCTCTGTTGGCTTTTCCTTGCTCCCTGTGTTTGGTAGAAGCTGGGAAGTGCTGCTGGAAGTTGTGTGCTGGGGTTTGTGAGCACCTGCCTGAGCTAATGAGGGAGGGAGGGCAGGAGAGGACTTGGCACTGCACGTCCCATGCCTGAACATCCATCCCCCTGTTTTCTTTTCCGTTCTCCCTCCAAACTTGCCCTCCTCTTCCACATGCTCATTGAAACCAGTTTGGGTAAATCTTGCGTGCCAAAGGAGAATTTGAAGCAGTGAGGTGGGCAAAGTCGAAGGAGACACCTGTGAGCTGTGCTCCTGACTCATCATTAATACCAGGTCACAGGGGTGGCTGCAGGGACACAACAGGTCAGTCCTGGGCTTGAGCTGGGCTGTATCTGCTCTGCTTTACTCCTTTGTGTAGCCCCCACCCCGCCCAGATTCAACAGGGATGCCCTTCTGAGGAAGGTAAGTCAGAGAGGCTTAAAAATGTGTGTGCTGTAATGCCATTGTAATGTATTAGCTGGTTTATTTTTAGATCAGTCTAGCTGCACTGTGCTTTTATCATTGAAACTGTAGATGTGGAGTCTGTCAAGGGAAAGGGGTTTTTTTTTGGGATTTTTGAGGATTGGAGATATTGAATCAGCTCAGGTGTGACAAATATTGCATAAAGGGCTTCCAGAAGAGAGTAGATCGATGAGAGACTGTTGTAGAGGAGTTGCTTGAAGAAAGGTACCTTTGTAATTATGAAAGTTAAAACCAGCAGCATGCCATTAAAAAGCTTAAATAAAAACATTTACCTGGACACTGACTCTTCATTTGAGTAAGCTGTGCAGACATTTAGGCCCCAGTGTCAGCCTGACATAAAAGCAAAGGGGCTTTCCCTTAAGCATGGGAAGTTTTTTTCCTTAAGTACTTTTTGCAATACAATCTATTTCCCACAAACAGAACTATTAAAATTATTGAACTCCTAGTTTCTCATTGCACTGTCTTCATCTGACATCCTGACCCATCTCATGCTTTCCTTGCAGCACTTCTCAGCAAGGAACTATCATCTCACGTTGGCATCTTTGGGTGTGACGTAAGCCAAGAACAAAAATCCCCATCCAGTTTTACCACATCATCAATTTTGCTGACACTCCATTGTTCATAAAGCACTAAAATGCAACTCTTGCTTTCAAACTCTTTCCCTGAGTTCAACACGATAATGAATGTGAAGGGTTTGCATGGAGATGGCAAAACTTTTTTTATTCCCCCCCCGCCCGTTTTTTTTTTTTTTCTCCAGGTTCACACCAGATAGGCATTTTTTACAGCCTGAAAGGGGATGTTTTCTTTTGTTAATAGCTTACAATCAGATGAAAGGACTCATCACTCTATTTTAGTGCTCCACCACATGGCGTGTATCTTTTATAAATTACAGGCTGGCGTTGTGTGCACTGGGGGAGAGAAAGGTTGGTTTTCTTGCTGTGAGCCATCCTGCCTAATTGTCGTATGCAAATAAAAGCAATTATAAGGCTTTTAGGGTGAAGGGATGACAGCTGAGTTTGGCAGTTGAGGAGGCCTCACCCACCTTGTTGTCATAGCAACAGGGAGGAAAAGGACAAAATGGTGTGTATACAGTGGAAACATTTATTTTGGTTAAAGAATTAAAAATACATATACTGCTGTTAGCATGCAACATCAATATGTGTAATGAATGGGTTTGTTTAAAACATTAGAGAAATTAAACTGTATTTATTCCTTGGCCCTTTAAATGATCCTTGTCATCTAACTACCATTTACAAACCATCACTTGTGATTTTATCTGCTACTTTTAAAGTTATGAACAGATCATAACAATCCAGTCAATAATTAGGAGATTACAAGTTTCTGTGTTTTAGTGCATCTATTTCAATGTTGCCAGACCCGGAGCTGCATGAAGGAGAGGGACATTCAGTGGTGTGTCCGTGAAGGGGAAACAGTGAAAAATAATAACCTATTAGCAGTCCATAAAGTTCAATATAAAATATGTTTGTGCTAAAGTGTTAAACAAGTAGAACAAATAGCGTGCTAGTAGCATACAAAATTAAAACGAGTCACAAATGGATATTTTCTATGGCAATTTATTTCACAATTACTCTTGTGGAAGCTTTCATGAATTAAATATGAGTTCTATCTTGAAATTAGGTGTTATAAGGCTAAATTACAAGAGGCAGCCAGTAATTGAGGTGGCTGAAACACGGGGTCTAGTGAACTAATCTCTTGCTGTGCCACGTGGCTGTCCCCTCGCCAATGGGAAACCTCCCCATGACAAAAACAGAGGCAGCTGAGAAAAATTGATTTCTCATCTGAGCCATATTTGATAGCTTTTGAAATCGAAAATTGAAATTAACTAACCTAAGCCCCATTGTAACAAAAGAGCAAATTAAATATGCAACATGGCTTCCTATTGGCAGCAAGAGGGCCTGCCAAGGTAAATTTGTAAATAGAGTTTAAGATGCAATCCTCCCCCCTCCTCTTTTTCCTTTCTCTCAGTGCAAAAAGTATAAGTCTGCAATAGCTTAATAAATTATTTATAAAAAAAAAATTCATCAGCTGCAAATGGCCACTGTGGTTAAGGTCTTCCATGGAGAAAATCATTGCATTAGAAGAGCTCATTGAACGAAGCAGAATTAAAATTATCCACAGTCATCCCTGAGCTTGGAATAAACTGTACATGAAGAGACTATGTTTTCTTCTCAAGAAAAGTTTTATGAATGGAAGTTTATCACAGAAAAAGCAAAAAAAAATCCACCCCAAACCAGTCCAGTCATATAGACTTTACAGATAGCTAGGGCTCAGATACACATTTTTATTCTTTCTTTTCATTAACCCCAAACAATAATGGCATAATGGCTATTTGAGCTTGGTGGAGTATCCACATGCTTGCCTTTTGTCTTGCTTTTACACATCCTAAGACGTTACAAAGGATTCTGACAGTGAATGCTAATGATTCAAAAGGTGCTTCTGCAGAGCTGTGGATTTATAGTGGGATTCCCTGAAATGAAGGCAGCCAACAAAATCAGTGATGCCATGCTCTAAATACTGTTTTCTGTCCTTTTAAAAGGAGAAGGAGGGGGATAGAAACAAACACAGCCAAGACATCAGCCCTCAGCATTCCTCTCTTACAGGGTTTCTGCTTTTCTCTGCCCAGATTTGCATGGAAAACAAATGATTTCATTCCAATACTTGAGCAGAAGCGTGTATAAAGATATAGAGCCAGATCCCTGTCTGCATAAATCAGGATAGCTTCTTTAACTTCAGAGGATTTATGCTACTCTATATCATCTGAAGATCTATCTCATGAAATTGTTCCACTTTCCTGCCGATGCTGTTCAGATCTGAACTGTATAAAATCTAGTGACAACTGTAATGGAGGATATTACACTTAGCCTGTCTGTCATCCCAGGGATCTTGTAAAATCATTTTCTGTTCTAATTTATTACTTTTAGTGTCAATCAGTTGCCGACAAGCTGAGTAACATCATTAGGCATTGAGTTCATCTACTCAGCACTTTTTAAATGCAGTTTAAGTAGTTGTCTCATTATGTGTAGTAGGACAGAAAGTCAAGGTTCAAGGAGTTTTCCTTTTTGGCAGAGATATTGTTGAAGCCTCTACTATTATCTTTGAAGGAAAAAAACTCCACAAGAAAATAGCTCTTTTTTATTTTTAAGGTTTAAGGAAAAAAAAAAAAAGGCAGCAGAGAAATGCAGTAAAAGTCAGTATAGAAACTTTGGTGCTGATTTCCCACTGCTTCACTTTGTATTTACCTCAGATGCATGAGTTGAAAGGTGTGAGGATGGAGAGAGTCAGTGATGAATCGGGGATTTTGTATAATGTGGAGCTGATGGCTTCCAGCCATGAACTAATAAGTGGTTGGGGTTCATCTCCTTACTGAGAGCCTGCTATTGCTGTGCTGAGGATACAATGGGTGGAAATAAACCATGCACCAATCCTGTAACAGAAAACATTGATTTCACCAACCCCTGAGTAGAGCATGATTTTATTTAACACTATCACAGGTATCTCCACAGCACCGACTGTGGCGAGGTAAGAGTCAAACTGCTGCAAGTTTGTTCAGAATAATTGTCAGGGCTGTTTTTAAAATGAAATATGAGTTTTAAAATGTCAGAGCAGACAGTAAAAGCCCTACAGCTTTGTCCCCTACTAGAAACCTGAGGGTTTGACTCAGGGCTAGAACCCAAAGAGGGCCCTCATGGCTGTCCCTCAGAAGCTCCCTCAGCCACTTCCCTGCAGCAGTCCATGTCAGAAGATAATGTTCCCATGTCAGTCTTACATGAATTTCTGCTCCTTCTGGATACAGTTCTTCTGACTGTGTCCAGATAACAAACTGTTTGTCTTAAAAAGTCCCAAAGCTCCTGAGATGCAGTGACTCAAGGACAGCCAAGAGCGATGGTCCTTTTTGGGAAGCCCCAACTCATGGGTGTAGCATGAAGCTGAAACAAAGAAGTGCAGTGCTGGGCTGGGTGGTGACCATGTGATTTTTCTCTCTATAACAGGCAGGACCTGGCCATTTAGTCCCTATCTCTTGTATAGTTCTGTGTTGTTTGATTAGGGAGACAAAGTAATTACCCTTTTGCAGTGGAATGGAATTTACCAAAATTTAGGCTGGGCTAATTTCAGCCTGGAACAAGTGGTTAAACTGGTGGAAGGAGGTCAGGAGGGGACGACTTTTCTAGTTTGAATGAGTACTTAGGATTCTACTATCTTCTTACAAGTCAGGGGAAGAAGAGCAAGTTGTGTCATGTAGAAATGGCATAGAGAAAGGATACTGCATGTTTTCTAAAGGATGATGGGAATATGCTTCTTTGATGGAGTAGTGGAAAATATTTTGTAAGTGGTTTATCATGTTCATGCTGAATTGATTATTTCATCAGGGAAGTTGAGAATTCCATTGTGTCATAGTGTGGCTGAAGCTTTTTTAAAATGCGTTTTGTTTTATAAATAAAAATAAAAAAGTTTTTTACCAGTCCTATCTAAAGCTTTTGGACCACATACATTCCTAATTAATAATGGTATCAAAAATGTGTGGTATGATGTTCCTGTTAAACAGAAGGAAAGAAGGTAATATCAAACACTAAATATGCTGAAAAGCATTCCCAGTTCACAGAAAATTATTGTTGGTTTTAAGTCCAGGCTCCCTCCCCCCTTATATGACATTCTGTACATTTTAGATGTAGTTACCAAAGCTAGCAGCTTTCATGGTATCCATCCAACAGGATATTGTGGTCAGAGTGCCAGTAATTCTAGGAAGCATAAAAAAATGTTTTAGAGGATGTTTAGTCAGAAGAAAATCACAGCAGAGGCAAATCTAAACTGTTTGAGCAAAAGGAAAATTTCCTGCCGAACTGTAGAACAAATTCTACAAATAATTGCACCTACTGGGCAAGTTAGATAAGGATGCAGTACACATTTTAAAATAGTAATCTTGAGACTGCATATGTAGCTGTAAAGTGCATATGGTGCATCTTGCTATAAGTAGTATCTTTGTATTACATGTGAATGGCTCACTTTGAGCTTACCTTTAAAGATAATCCTTTTAAAAATTTTTATTTTATTTTATTAGGTCAATCATCAGAATTAGGAGAATGTTAATATATGACAACAGTTATATTGTGGAAGGGCATCACTTTCTGCATCCAGGAGTGTAATTCTCTTAATAGGCACAAATCCTATAGGGACCCCAATATTCAGGTTGTAAACTCCTAAATTAGACTTAAGACTAGAATATATTTAAACAGATTTAATATGAATAATTTGGCTCATACGTGTACGTCAAGGTAAGCAAATGAGAATGGGGGGAATCTCAATTTTTCAACTCAGTTGCTTTAAATAGAGTCATAGCTTTGTGCTTTATATAGCAACAAGGCCCTGATTAAGCACTTAAGCGTGTGCTTAAGGTTAAGCATGTGATTAAGTGCTTTGCTGACCTAGGGCTTAAGTACCCTGTAAAGCATTGGAAAAATGAATAAATCAAATTTAGGTCAAATCCAGCCCTGTGCCACACACCTATGTTAAGAGCAGAGCAGGAGGGAGGAAGCTTTGCCTCCAGAGGCTGCAGACAGCCGGGCAGGATTACAGGCTGACATTGGGGGGAGCCGGCGGCTGTGGCAGCCCCTCCGTGCCCCGAGGGCTCTGCCAGCTCCCGAGCAGGCTGGCACACACTCGCTGCAGCCACAGCAGCCCAGGCTCTGTGCCCTTTGCAGAGCAGGGTTTATCCCGTGCTGCGGGGCATGTCCTGCCCTGACCCGCTGCCCCTGGTCCTGCAAGGATGCTCCGTGCTGCTCCTCTCTCCCTGTCGTCCTGCTCGCCTTCCACCCTGGGAGGGAGGTGCTGCAGGAGTCAGAATTTCCTTTGGGGTTAAACAGCAGGGACATCTGGCTTAGCCTGCGGTGGGATTTGGATGTCCAGTTTGGAAGCTCTGCTCTGGGGATCTCTTCCCACAGCCCACAAGGAGATGCACCAAACACCTGCTTTGGTGGCTGATGGTGACCAATGGAAACATTTGGGAAACAGGGAGTGTATTGATGGAAAATGGACAGGCATTAAAGGAAAAGGAAGGGGTTCTTTATAGATGAGCATTCCCAGAAGTGCTGGACATTGTTTTGAAGCTGCCTGGATTTCTGTGATCTGGCATTCAAAACTGTAATGAAAAAGGTATTTTTGACTTTGTTATTTTCTTGGTCAAAACAAGATACTGCAGAATGTGCTTTAAAAATTTGTGAATTTCCACAAGACCTGTGTTGGTAGTTACAGCGTTCAATGTGCTCGAGAAAGGTAAAGCAAAGACAGATCTATAGAGGGCCTCAAAGATGAGGACAAAGTGAAATTTAAGGGACACGGATCAAGTATGCATCCTTAGAGAAAAAAAGGGATCTAAAAAAAGTCAGAGCTCCTACTAAGAGTATTACTGTGCCACTTTAAACATTTTGATTCTCTGTTCTTTCTTATCCCTGTCTAAAACCTGACTTTTCTCTGGAAGGAAAAAAAAAAAAAATCTTTCAAACTCCATAACTTCCACATAGTGGACAAGAGGAACACATCCTGTGCTGTCACTGCAGAGTTATCCTCTCCAGTACCACCTACAGTGGGAGTCTAGCTGCAGGCTAGAGTTATACAATATCACAGAGAGAGATTAAGCATTACATTTATTGTGGTTGCTGGAAGGGAATATTATTGCTGTTTCAGTGGAGAGATTTATAGCAATACTTAATGAATGCTACTAGTTTTCTTATCAGTTGGTAACCATACAGTTGGTAACATAACATGTGGAAATATTGCATTAAGTCTTTACAGAAACCTCGGAAAAAGTTGGATATTAGTGTTTGTGGCAGATTTGGCAGCGTAATGGAACTGTGGTTGTATAATGGTGTGGTATTGTCAGGTTGGGCGTATGATGTTGGATAGAATACAGGCAAAATTAGCCTGATTGGTTTTAGGCATTTTCCAAATGAAGAAATTCTTTGTCATATTTATCCTTGGGAATGTGCAGAGTGTTATAGTTATCAGTCTCAGTCTATTTTTATGAAAATATCATAGGTCAGAAACAGTTCAGAAACTAAATGCAAATTAAAAAAAATACAAAGCTTTTAATGGTATTTTTCATTTTAGCTCTATTTAAATCAGAGTTATATGTGAGTCATCAGCAAAATAGCAACTATTAAGATGGATCAGAAAGATGTGAAACTTAGGAGTTCCTGGAAAAAAATTATTCAAATTTTATTGTAATCAAGCTGATCTGCTGGCACCTATTCCTGGTTTTTATGTTGTAGAGAGCCTTAATGAGAAGCCAAAAGGTAGCAGTCAGTGCAGAGAATTGACTTTTCCCTCTCCAGAATCTTCACTTAGAAGCACTAAACACTGAGCATCCCAATAAATCTGTGAGAAAAAAAAAATCTTATTTAAATTCTTTTAGATATAACATTTATTCTGCCCTCTGACTGGGTGCATTAATATTCTATGATCATGCACAGATAGCTGCATGGTAAATATATATTTGTACATTGAGCTGAAGTGAAGTTTTCATTAAGCTGATCACAGGCAAATTATTAGGCTTAGAAGCAGCTTTTTATGTCTCAGAGCAACATCTCCAAGTTCATGACTGGTATCAAGAGTCATTCACTTGAATGCTTGTAGGTGCAGGTTTTTTTCCTTCAGGAAGAGAGATTTATTACAAGATCCTGCTATTGAAACTTCAGTCAAGATTAGGTGTAAAGACAACACAGAATAGGCAAATAGCATCTCTGGTACTCGCCATCAAAGGATGTGATAGAGTATTCTCAGATGGAACAGACAGCTCTGATATTGCATATTAGTGGAGTTAAAGATATATGAGTTATTGAAAATATTCATGCCTCTGCAGTGATGGAGAGGAGGCAGAAGCTTTTGGCTTGGATGTTTTAGATAATTAAGAGCAACAAAAGATTATGTTGGAAGCAGATTTGCTGCAGATAGATAGTACATTCTCACTAGAAAAATGGGATATCTCGTATAGTGGTCTGATGGCCCTTTTTCTTCTCTCTTTTAAAAGGAGAGAGCACTTCTAACTGAATTGTAGGATGCATAATCAGACTCATGGCAAGTAATGAAATGACTTTTCCTCCTCTAATAATATTCCTTCCAGAATTTATCAGAATGATGCAACAGTACTTCCAGTCTGAGATAACTTGCATAGATACATTCCAAAATTTGGATAAAAGAAATCTAATGTATCATGGAATTATTAAAGAGAATGTGAGTGTATAAATTAATTTGACTACTGTTGAATAAAAGCACCTCATTTTATTGAACTTCCCTCACCTTTTTCTAAATGGTAGTGAAGTGGTAATTAAGACAGGCTAATTATATATTATTGTAAAGTGTACGTTTGTTATTACTTTTGTGATGTGCATGCTTTATTTTTTTTGTCTGCAGTTTTTTGCATAAATTCTCTGCTCTGACTTACCTTTGGGGATAAAATGCTGGGGCTTGATGCTGGAGGCATCTCCAAATGGGGATTATAAAAGCTGCTTCCATAAATTGCAGAATGTCCTCTCTCCCTGCATTACATTTCCTTTCCTGGAAGGTGTTCACAGTTATGTCCCAGAGTGAAGCTTCCTGGCTGTGGTTTGTGGTCCTTTGTTGGTCCTTTATTGGTCCTTCCTGGTTTGTGGTCCTTTATTGGTCCATGGGGCCGTGCTCTGCAGGTGTTGCATCAGGTTGTAGATGTGATCTTGCTGGGTGCAAGCATTATTGCCTGTCTCTGGGTAGAGAGCACCAAAGACATCCTGTGGAATAGGAAAAAACAAAAAAAAATTTTTTTTTTTTTTTTTTTTGGCCAAAACATGAATGGAAAGCTCCAAGAAATGTTGAGCACTGGAAGTTCCCAACTGGGCAAAACCAATTCAACACAATAGAGACTCAGAAATGTGATGGGCTTCTTTTTACTTTAAAATTATAGAGTGAAAATAAACTAAAATCCCAAACTAACATTCTGCAGGGTCTCCTGCACCTACAGATGTCTGCAAAGTCTCCTGTGCCATAAGGAGCAAGATGGAGGAGTCGCTGTACTCAGCTCTACACTCAAGGATAGGCTGAGATGCTTCCCAGAGGTTTGCAGGTGATGAAGACATGGCATTGTTACCTGTTGGTGGCTGTTACCACTCTCAGCTGTGTCACCTTGGGCTGTGTTACACACCTGCCCTTAGAGGAGTCCATGTGAGTGGCCATTATTGATCTATTAATGTAAAAATTATCAGTGTTTTTCCTGAGAAAATTCTCAGGAAGTGGCTTTTCAGACCTAGGATGGGCCAAGTAGACAGGAAGATAAGTTAGACACAATTTCTGTGTTGTAGTTAAGAATATGTAGCCTAGCTCTTTACAGGATTAGTTGTTTAAGCAGAGATAGAAAATTTTGATATAATTTAGAACAAAATTAGACTTTATAACATTTCACACCATCTATACATAGGAAATGCAGACATAGCTTTTAGTGTTTACTTACTGAAGATGCAAATTGTTTGTCTAAATAATAAAATATTTAAGGTTGGAATTCGTCTTTTTAATTAAAATTTTCCCAAGGCAAGTAAGATTACTGCAGCATGGAGAGATTTGCGGATACTTGTGTAATGTGTTTTTTATAATGCTGATGGTGCCAGACAAAGTCAGTTATGTGCCACTCTTGTTGTCTGTTATTAATATTTTTGTATCAATGATGAGAAGAGCAGCAGCAATGATTGCAGTTGATGAGCCACAATAAATAGCAGCAAATGCATTCTAACCTCTGACTCTGTGACAAACAGCATGGGTACTATCTGCAGCTCTGGTTTTAATTTCAATGGCATCAAAGGGAAACTCAAGAGCTTCGGAAAATAACTCTGGCACCATGGCTTAGATGAAATAAAACCCTTACCCACAGACATAAATTACCATGGGAGTAAAAAGACTACACCAAAATGACATAGTTTCATAATGCTCTTAAATCAAGAAATAGAGGACAGCGAGCACAGCTTCCAAATTACAACAGTCACACTGCTTGATGAGTGGCTTTTTTTTGGCACTAGCTAACCTAACAGGTTTGTTCAAGAAGTGGTACTTGGTGGCATGCACTCAGATTTTGTGGGGAAATTCAGCAGGATGGCACTCCTATTTCATGAGAATTAATTCCCAGCTGACATTAAAAAGGTATTTTCACAGTTCTGACTGCAGCGTTGCACTGCAGGCACACATGTTCTGTGAACAGGATTGCTTTGTTGGACTTTCATTGCCACTGAACTCATTGAATGTGAAGCTGCATGTAATTACTTTAAGGCATAGTAAATCCTGCTCACCTTACTAGTGATGGTACTCCAAGAGCTACTTTATTTGCAGTCGTAGCCAAGAAAACATGCAACAATCTGCAAGGTGCTGGTCAAAGCATTTTGCAGGGGGAAGCACACACATACATGGCTATGTGGTGTTGTTACAGCAGCTGCATAGTTTTCTTCACTAGAATTACTAATACTTTTTATCTGTAAGATCCTCATGTCTTATTCCTTATTCTCACCTCACTTTATGGGTTTTTTTTTGGTCCAGCCCAGGGGGCTTGACAAGCTGACCTGGCTGTTCTGGCATTGACAATATATTGGCATTCAGACCAAGTTCTGATCACCAAGGTGGTCATCACAGTTCAGACCAGACTTTCACATGCATTGAAGAAAAGAGGGAGAAAACCCACTTCTGACTGTATTATCCTGTATTAATACATGGTGACTGATGTTAATGAATCATGTTGGCCTCTAATGAAATCACTTCTTCATTACTGCAAGAGGAATGGGGCCAATTCCACTCTGGCATGGATCCCGTTTGTGGCACCTGTAGTGATGGTTCAGTCTGGCTTCCCATGAGAATCTAAAATTTCAGCACATTTTCACACAAAACTTCAAATGCTCTGAGACACAAGTGAGCTATTAATGTATTACTGTTGTTATTTGTAAATCTTTCAGTTACCCACTGGAGTGTTCAGTGCATCATTTTGAAAACTTCTGTGTAAGATTTCTGATGTGTAACAAACCAGAGCTCACTGATGCTGCAGTCTCAAGTTGATCTACTCGAGGTTCTAAGATCCAGTGGCTCAGAACAGATTTTCATTGCTGCAGTGAGAAGCCCCTCTGTATCTCCTATCTCGTTTTAGGGGGTTTTAAATGTCTGATAATCATAGAAATCAGTTTTCTGCCTGAGTCATAGAAATAGTGCTGGTTGCCAGACATACTTAAAAGGAAGTGACCACTGAACCCGATTTTTCAGTCTTAAGAAGGTTTTTTGGCAGGTTTTCAGTGCAGCTTCCACAGACTGAGTCTTCACACAGAGGAACAAAAACCTTATGTTTAAGTTCATCTTGTGGACTTTCAAGAAGTAAGGGGTTCTGGTACCTTTTTTTTTTATTATCTCAAGGGGGGAATACTCTTTTGATATTTTTATTCCTTCAAAAAATGATTTCAAAAGAAGGATAAGAAAGGACAAAAGCAGAAGAAAATAAACCTGGTATTCTTTTCTCTAGTGATAGAAGAGAATCCTGCTTTGACCACTGTACTTGAAAAAAAAGTTCCTCCTCAAAACATGGGGGAAAAAAGTGGACATTTATTTTGAACTGTCGAAAAAATAGTTTTCTTCTGGAAAGTTAAAAGCATTTACCTTTGGAAAAATACTTGTCAAAGTCTGTAGGAGAAGGAAAAGAAAAGACAAAAGCCCATATCACTTCAGATTTTTGACTAGATCCTGAGATGCAGGTGGTGTTTAGAAAGCACAGGTGAGGTGTGGGAGTATATGAAAGCTCACCTTTGCTCTCCTGTAATAGTCTCTTGTTCCAAGCTGGAAGATGGCTCTAACTTCTACCAACATCAAATAGCACCTGGCCCATTCTGTCTATGCCTGCTGCTCCCCACAGGCCATCTGTGATCTGCACACCACCCTTTGCAATTATTGATACAGTGAGTAATTACTTCTGATGTTAGATATAGCTCCAACTTTCCATTAAAAGGAAAAGACACAGATGAGGTATCCTCTCTGGAATTCTTGGTGCCAGAAGTAGAAGTAACCTGGCAGGTCAGAAGGTGTCCAGGTTGACACATGCTGCATTCAGTCAAGAGACTTGACTTGTCCTCACTTCAGGCTCAGGACATCTTTTGTGAGAGTGCTTTTGATCTAAAAGGCTGATGGAAAAAACCTGAGTTATCTGTATCCTCTGGTGCTTGTAACTTTGTGCTGTGCAGGTCAGCAGCATACACCCTTCCAAAAAAACAAGGGAAAATCACAATTTGTCTTCTGTAAGTAGGAAGTGATGACTTCTTATAAATTTTCTTTCATAAACCTGGTGCTTGTGTGGAAATGTTTTATGTAAATATATTTTATTATACTCAGTCTTCCCTTATTCTGTATAAGGCTGACTACTTGCTGTATACTGGAGTAGGTATTTAAACCAATCCTAAGCTTTTCCTTTATTGTGTGAGGCAGTTAGAGAATCCCAGGCAGTATATCCTCCTAAAATCTGTGACCCATGCTGTCCAGAGATTTCAAACTTCATGAGTAATTTGTTTTAAGAACAAGTGAGTGCCATAGGGAGAATCGCTACCAACTCACGTTGTGGAAGGTGAAGCCCAGAGGCTGCATTTCCACTGCTGTGCAGCACCAACCTGTAGATAAGAGGAAGAAAGGCCTGTCTGTCATGGTTAGGTGTTGGAGCTTCCTCAGAGCTTTCTTTGCACTTCTGGCTCTGTAGGGCTGCACCAGCAGTTTCCCTTTGATTTCTGTGCCCTGCTATAATGTTATGATCAACAAAAGGCTGCTGTTGTAAAGTTTCCCAACACAGTTGTCCACAAATATGGATGGAATTACAGGTGCTATGAAATCCAGTTGGCATTCTCTGGCATTCATTTCTTGCCTGAAAAAGAAACTAAACATGAGGTGGTAGATCATGTCCACCTTCACTCTCGAGGTTCACTGGCTCAGGTTGGAGGATGTTTTGTCAGAAAGACCAAGCAAATTCACAGGCCATACAGAACTGAAGCCTGGCAGAAGAAAGTTCCTGAGCTTCAGACCAGCACAATAATATTTATACTCAGGAAAACAAGGTTGAATCCCATGGATTTTATATGAGCAGCATAACAAACAAACAAGTAGGGCGTTTCATGAAATCTTAGCCTAGTCTGGTTTTTAAATGGTGGCAGGTTGTAAAGGTTCTAAATAAAATCAATTGAGCTGCAGATAGAAAAGAAGGTATTTCTCTTTTGGTCAGGATATTTGCTTCGCTTTTAGGATAAAATTAACCTAAAGAAATTTCCATATTTATGTCATGCTAAATGTTTAAGGAAGGAGAGGCTGCAATTGCTGTTGACTGTCTCTGGGAGAGGATGGTTTGATGTGTTTTGTAAATGACTGGATAAAACAGGTTCTGCTCCAGCAATCTTGGTTATTCCAGGACCAAACTGGCCCAGTTCCTTAGCACCCAGAACTGTGGGGTGGGTGGGGATCATATGTTTGATTTTTACTTCTTTCATTAGTGATACAGTTCATGCTGCAGACTAACCTGGGGGTATGGCATGTAATAAATGAGCACATACAATGGTGATTTAATTACACATAGCCCTTTCCACTCAGCTACACACCTCATTCCTTGGTCTTACACTGACTCCAAAGGCAGAATTCATTATCTGATTGGTCAAAGTGCTGCTCTGGGCCCATTGCTTACTTAGCAGAATAGATGTGAGTTAAAAGGAGGATGATCAGGGGCTATTTCTATGTGGGCTGGATTTTTATTATTTTAAAATTTAAATAAGTGTCTGAATCACCATAATATAAAGAGACCAAAATCAAACAACCATGGTTCATTCCTGTGCTTTGATTTTTATACCCATGCATGCTTAAAAAAAAGAAAAAAAGGAAAACTAAACATGTGTGCTGCCTTTTAATAAAGATCATATTAAAAATTCAATAAATAGCAATATCTCTGATCTCTTAACAAAAGCGTCTGGTGTACAGGAAATTAAATGAAAAAAAACTTGTTAATCCTTTTTGATTTCTGTACATGGTAGCTGGAAGCAGAATTCTTTAACTCGCAGGATTCTCTTTTTGTCCTCCCTCTTTTACATTTCTTCTCCTTTTTTTTTTCTTTTTTTTTTCTTCTTTTTTTTTTTTTTTTAATCTTCTCCAGCACAAACGTTGTCTGGGTAACCTCAGTGTAAATGCAGTCTGTTTCTCTGATACATTTAAAAAATAAATAATAAAAGAATAATAATAATAGTAAGAAAAAAAAAAAAGAAAAAAAGCTGTCGTGTCATTGTCTCATCCCTGTGGCCTTGCTGTGAGGGATCTGTCTCGAACCAGGTGATAACCTGATAGACTTTATCTTGTCTTTTCTGGGCCTCCCTGAAGCCTGCCAACACTTCGGCTGGCTGTTAGGCATTTTAAATATCCCCCATGAGCCCTAACCTTACCCCTTTTCTCTTCTTGTCATCTGGAATGTCTCAGAGCTGTCAGAGGCTTGTTGCTTATTGATGTTTCCGTGTGTTTTATGTCTTTTCTGAGATATGACAGCCCCTGACACAGTGCTGATTTCAATCAGCCGGCTTCTGGAGAGGCCTAAGATTTTGTCCTCACGCGGTCCCAGCCGCCAGCGCACTTCAGAGGCCTCCATCTAATGAAAATGTTTCAGCAGGCGGAATAAAGGCCTGCTGCTCAACAAACAGCAGCTGATGAATTCACAAGACCAAAAAAAAAAAAAAAAAAAAGAAGAAAAAAAAAAGAAGAGGAGGAAACCCTCCCCCCCCACCCCCCCGCCCCAACCCCTCTGCCTTTGTTATAAGAAAAGCAAGAGGAGAGAGTGACCTCCTGAGCCAAAGGTTTTGACACTGAATCAAATCCCTTTAGGCCTGAACTGGCAGGCTGAGCCCAGCATTGGATTACTTTATCACATCTTAGAGTGACGCTTGTATGTACCTCAGGACACCCTACGTGTAAAGAGTGGATATTTTACCCCCCTTGCTTATTAAGTCAAGTCTCGGTGTCTGGTGGGAAGGGAAGGTCTATCTGACTGAGCACCAGGAGGGGAAGGAAGCACATCCTCACTGAAAGCAGGCAGGGAGATGATTTGCATGGAGAAACCTTTTTGAAAGCAAGCAGGTCGTGGGCTTGGCTTGAAGTCACTGTAGGGAACAGATATTTTTATTCACGATCAGCTGAAATAGAGAACGAGCTTTGAGGCAACGTAGAGCATTTGCTTTGTGGGTTTTGGTCGGGTCTTTTAGGCAGCATGGAGCCACCTGCCCACCCTGGCTGCTCCCAGCTGCTGTTTGTACTGCCTTTGTCACCCAGCCCTGGGTACCAGTGCTGCTTCTCATGGCTGCTTTCAGCACCTCTACTGGGGGGAGCCACCAAGGCAACGCCAACAATCCGCCACCTCCACCTGGAGAAGCCTCTTGGAGGGTTCCCTTGCATCATTCCAGGCAGCCCCATCCCTCCCGAGGCATTATCTGAAGCCCCACAGATTCCCTAATCCCCCCATTTCAGCTGAAATTACGCTCCTGTGAGGCATCATTGTTACCCAGGCTCTGGGGTGTGCATCAGGAGTCAGCCCTGCTGTGCAAGGTGCAGCACAGGCGCAGCAGGAAAGTGCAGCAGCTGCAGCAACACCCTGAGTTCCTGATGCCAGTGCTGTGGTCATTTCCTCCAGGATGTACAGCCCATGTTATGCACTTTATCTGTGTAATGAAGCCCAGTGATTTTTTTTTTCTTTTTAAAGAGGGATTTTACCTATCTGAGCTTGAGCTGTGGGATTAGGTTCATCAGCGGGTGAGATGTGTCAAAGTTCATGTTTACTTCTTTATTTACGTGAGTTCAGTTGGGTTTCTTGCTGTTTGTTTTTGTAAGGAGGAAAAACAATCTTTCCCTGTTCATCTAACTAACTAAATAAACACAGCCCACCCCACTTTTGAACAACATCAGTGAAATTCATATCTGCAGTGACTCAGATGGTTTTGTTAATAACAGAGAGCTCGCAGTGTAGCCTGATTCTGTCCTTTGGATAGGAGGCTTTAATCCTGAGTCTTATTTTTCACAGCATTCAGCTACTGGTTTTTGAGCAACAAATTACATCCATGCCTCCAAGCCAAACAAGGAGTGAAAATTTCTATTTAAAAAAATGTGGAAATAATACTGTCTATCTACCTACAGTTCAATTCCATTTTTAAAGTGCTTTGATATTTTTAACAATATTAATATAATAACAGCAGCATGTGCCTATTGGATTAGTCTGTATTTTATAACTTGGTATCCAATTTCTCCCTTGTTTCCTGCAGGACTGTCACTATTAATTTCTAGTCCCATTTTTTCCATCAGTGTGAACATTGTCATTGGACTATTGTTTGTAAGTGATAAGCAGCCCCTAGTATTATTATTATTTCACTCCTGCTTGTTGAGCATCAACAAATCTACCAAAAATATTAAAAATTTGGTGGAAGTTTAACCCTCTCTTCACCAGATGTTCCCCTTTTCTTCAGCTCAAAGGAGCATACTTGCTACTGTATTATCCAAGAATGAAAAAATGGGAAACTAGTAGAAAGGCAATCTGTCACACACACAAAAAAAATACCTCAGGGGGTAAAGAATGCCTTCACAGTATGGCTTTAAGGTTTTAATTTATATTGGTCCTGACTCATGACACAGCCAGAGCAAGCTCAGGCCTGGGAGTCAGGTCTCCCACTGACCCTTGCATAGACTGGTGGGGAGAGAGATGTCAGCTGAAAGCTCCCCGGGATCACGGGGCTGCCAAGCGCTTTGGAAATGACTGCCAATTTGGCCTAGTCTCAGCTGAACACATGCCCAAGAGGGAGGGAATGCCAGTAATAAAGTAGTTTAGAGGGGAAGGATATTTCTTTTGAGCTCCCAAACCTTCCCAGCCTTTTTCTGTGACAATATGGTTTGTATCCATGGGTGCTCTCTTAGACGTACCTGCGTGTGCACTCACCTTCAAAACCAGACACAGTCTGCAAAGTAATCCTTGAGGTTGGTGCCCTTCCTGTGCTCTCTATGCAGCCAATCAACTCCTCTTTAATTTCAGAAGACAGCAACAATAAAAGTGAGTGAATTCCAAAACATGTTAAAAATCCCTGCAGGCATTTATGGTGCAAGACAGGTGAATACCAAAGACACCAGCAAGCCCCGTTCTGTGAAATTTAGGTAAAAAATGTTCTGATTTTTCAATAATGGGAGACAGTGTAAAATTGTAAAAAGATACGACTTTGTTAAAAAGTTGTAAAACATGCAATTTTGTCAATAAGTTCTATCTTTGTGGACAAATTTTTTCAAAAAAAGATTTCCAGGTTTTGGGGTTTTTTTTCCCCACTCTTGCCTATAAAATCTAAAAGTATAGAGCAGATGGGGTGCTCCTGTTCACGTGAGCTGTTGTAAAGAGAAACACAATTTTAAACTTGTTTGTCCTAAAATCAGTTTTTCTTCTGTTTTATTATATTCCATTATGATGTTTCAAGGTTAAGAAAGGAGGAGGAAAAAAAACTTTTTTGGATTGACTAAAATATGAATTACCGTGAAGTTCATTCAAGCTTTTTGCTATTTGTTTTACTCAGGTTAGTGCCACTGGAGTAAATGCTTTTGCTCATTTAAGTAAAGGCTGGAAGATGAAGCCTTATATGAAGATGTGTAAAAGAGAATAGGGAGGAGAGTGAGGGGGAAAAAACACCAGCTGTACTATTTATATCCCAGAACTGTGCATGAAGTGTGCCAAAAGTAAAAACTATTTGGTGCATGTAACGTGACAGTTAAGAATACCTAGATGAAAAAAAAAAAGGCAACAAACAAAGCATTGGTTGGCAAGCACATTCATCTGCTGCAGCATCTGCCTTCAATATGCTTTATACTTGCATAGATGCATTTGGGAACTGAAAGGTAACAAGAATTTATCAAAGGATTAGCAAGCACTGATGCTGCCATTCACAACTGTTACAAATATAAATTGTCATAATCATATCACCCGTTCCTCGGTTTAATTTTTGCCAGGATGTCTTTTGTCTGAAATGCCAAAATGTAATCTGGAATTGGATGGATGCTGACACAGCTGAAATATTTTGCATTAGTCACTATGTAAAATGCTTCCAGAAGTATGGGGTTTTTTGTATGTGTGACTGTACTGGAATGGAAACTTAAAGATGATAATACCTCCATCACTTCTTTCATTCCATTAAAGAGTTAGAGTTTCTCTTTGAAGGTTTTTGAGAAGTGCTGGTAAGGAGTAGGGTGTGGATGGTGTCAGTTTGAGAGACTCATGACCTGCAGTCCCACAGTTACAGGTTGATATCTTGCTTCTATTAAAGTGAAATACAGTATTAAAATCAACACAGCTCTGGATCTGGAATTAGTTTTTCCTCTTCAGCACAAATCAGGACAAGAGGAATGTTACACAATTGTGGCTTTTCCATGTCAGGAACACGCATAAA
This sequence comes from Agelaius tricolor, assembly GCF_023055355.1. NCBI lineage: Eukaryota > Metazoa > Chordata > Aves > Passeriformes > Icteridae > Agelaius > Agelaius tricolor. Next base: position 4,553,905 of record NW_027269276.1, on the reverse strand, counting down.
TTCCTTTATATTCCTTTATTTTGAATGAAAAGTATTCTGAATTACTTAATCTCTTAGGTTTGGGCCTTTATCCAGGAGACTTTGGGTCAGATCTTTGCTATGGCTTGATTTATTTCATTTTGCATGCACTAGAGAAAGTTTAAACCTCAGGTGGCAAAGTACTAAAGTATGAAACTCTGAAACAGAATCTGGTATGAGGAAAATGAATGAATGTTCTGCTGCCCTTTGCTCACTGGGACTTTCTAGTGGAGGTAAGGAGCCATAGTTTAGCTCAATCTGCATGATGAATTATGTGTGTTTGATGAACATGCTACTTTTAATTGTATGCCTTACAGTGTTAGTAACTTATCTTACACAGGGAGTGCCTGCCAAGTGGAGTTGGTTTCTTGGAGGAAGAACAAAAGACGAGTAAGGAGAAATGAAAACAAAGTTTACCTACTTTTTATTTTTTCAGTAACATTAATGTGCTGGATGTTTTCCAAACATGAAGAAAGCACAGTTGTGTCCACATGAGTTCACAACACCCAGACAGCGAACTGGGGAGAGCAGTGCAATAACATTAAAGGAGCAATGTGACAGCCAGAAGACAGAGATGGAGAATTTTAGACATGTTAGTGAGCAGGGGAAAGATGTCCAGTGAGTGAGCAGTAGTGATCCATTGTTGTACTAAATAGAAAGAAGGGGAAAAGAAAAAAGGGGAAGGGAGGTAGGGGGAGAAGAGAGGAGAGGTGAATTCTAGGGACATTAGATAGATATGTTTATTCTTGCATTTACACATTGGTTACATAGCCTGTGTTCAGATGATAGAACAGATTGGGTTCTGAAGTAATGCAGCCTTGGACAAAGACTCTGACAGAGGTAAATGGGAATAGGTGGGAGCTATAAAGCAGGACCTTATTCTCCATATCTATATCCATATCTATATGGACCTATTCTCCATATCTCCACATTATTCTTTCATATCTATGTCTCCTCATTTGCTTCTTCTAACGCCATTGAAAGACCTCTGAGCACTATGATACTGTTATTAATAATAGCTGCATCATGATTTCTGCTCAGCAGTAACAGCCATAGGCAGTGCCTGCTCAGTGATGTGTGAGCAGCCACTCTCCACCTCCCTGGATGCCAACACCAGGGCGTTCTCAGCTCCTCTCTTGTTTCATTTGTTCCCTTGTCCACACCTCTGATCACTCGCAGCAAGGTCTTCTCTTATCCTGCTACTGAAGTTCTTGAATTTATTTCACGTAATGTTGCTTTTCTCCCCAGGCTTTTTTTCAGTAGGACCAGTGCATGTTGTGGGCAGACAGAAAACTTCATAAGGAGAGATCAAAACTGCTCCACAATCCGGTGTCTTTGCAGCAGGAAAGATGTGGTTGTGGTTAGACAAAAATGTGCAGTGGCAGGTCTTGGGCAGGGATGAGATAAATGAACCCCCTGTGTGCCCAGCAAAACCTGTGGCTTGCCCTGTGACCCAGAGGACTCATTTCTAGTGAAAAATTAATAGTTTTCTGAAACAAAATTTCTTTGTGTAGTTTAATATGTGATGTTATGAATAAAGCAAGAAAGACAAAGACTTTGACAAAATAATCTGTAGGAATTTACAGAAACTTCTAACTGCTGATTTATTTTATTGAAGAGGAATGTGGATTTTTGTATGATCAAAGCTAACTTTTGACAATACCACATGAGGATGGAAAGGTGGATATCAGTCAGTAATTAGCAGCAATATTTGCTGTGTGTGCTGGTTTGCTGAGGAAAATCCAGAGTGTTTTTCTTCAGTGTTTTGTTGTTAGGTGGTGCATTGATGAGCAGAGGAATGAAGCACTTCTCATTGCTGTTTTGTCAGTTAGGAACAGCAGCTGCAGAAGAGAATACTCATTTCTTTTACCATATTCATCACCTTACTATCCAAGTACCCTCCAGTAGTACATTAAGCATGACTAACATCTGTTCTGTGTTTGTTTTCTCACCTCCTCTCCAAAGGGAGTGTACATAAAATGAACTGTTCTGGTTTGTTTTGATATATATGTTACACTGCTAAATGTTTATGTCAGAAGAGTAAGTCAGAGAAATCCTTTCTGAACTTAGAGCACTGGCTCTCTATAAAGTTACCTCTAAGTCATGGAGAGCTGGTGGTTTTCTTCTCTTCTCCATGCACTCAGAATGGCCAGAGGAACTTATACTGGCTATTCAGTTGGATTTTTTTTTTTCAATGGGGGAAAGACTGTTAAATAGAAAACATTTTTCTCTTTCAAAAAACACAGTATGATAGTTTGACCAAAACCACATTTTGCACCACTGACATCATGTCTTTGCATCTTAAATGATATGGGTCACTGGTGACCCCAGTGATCTATTAAAATGATGTACCTAAGAAAGATATTTGAAAGCCAAATGTATCAGTGGCAATGTGCAACCAATCTGTCAGTGCAGTGGTGATGTAACTTGGCATTATCCCCTATCAATGAGCTGCAGAAACATATCTGGTGCTTGAGTCTTTGGGGAAAGATCAATATGGTCAGCACACATATCAGCCAGGAACATTTAGAAGAAGCAATAAAGAGAGTAATATAAAGATATTTTGTGCATATGATGAAAAAGGTGGTGCCATTTATCCCTTGGAGAGTATAAAAATGGTCATTGTAGAAATGAGATGCTGAATCAGCCCAAAAGAGCTATCACTTCCATTAATATTGAATTGGTTTAGGATGGGAGTTTTGAATAGTAGTAAAAGGACAGGACAGTTGCATGTTTGTCTTTAAGTAGAAGCCTTCGATCAGTTAATGAGTAGGGTTCTTAGACTTGTTTGACAATTGTATTTATTTGTTCAAGATTTATGGGTGTTTTTCATTAGAGACTGGGTGCAGACAGTGTAAGCATGGCTACATTTCCGTAGTTATCCTCCCTGAATGTATCTAGTAGCAAGCAGCTTCCAAAGCAGCCCGTGGTTGCCTATGGTCCCTCACTGTCCTGCTTCCATAGTTAACACTTTCTCAAAAGGTTTTCAGTGTTGCTTGTTCTCAGCATGTTCCTTTGCCTAGTGTCAGATTCTAGCTCACCCTAATCATATAATTAGTAAATTTTTGTACCATTGGTAGTCCTGTGTCTCTGTAATTCTAAAGAAAAGCCTTTTCAGTGTGATGAATGTAAACTTTCTGAACAGGAGCAGCTCTGTATCCACTCTTCAGGCTGGCAGAGCAGTAAATACTGAGCAGCACAGCCATGTCAGCCAGTGCAGAAATATCCTTCCAGCCTCCACAGATTGGGACAGACCTGTCAGTTCTTACCTCTGGACTATGGATTGGCAGCATCTCAGCTCTAAAGCACACATTGAGAATCAACATTTGGAAAAGTGCTTGCCTCCTTTGCATAATGGCAAAAATTTTGCACTTAAGCTTAATAAAAGAGAATCTCTTCCAACATGACATATTAGGAGGAATGCAAATCCTCTCTGGTGTCACATAGCTACAAGGAGCAGAGTTTCCCCAGGACTCAGAGAGAAGCCTGCCATATCAATGTCTGCCTAGCAACTGAAAGGTGACACGTGGAGCCTCCTTTTCAACTCATTTCCTCTTGATGAGAGGAAGGGATCCTCCTGCGAGTTATTACCTGAAATAATACCATATGGTAAAATGTAAACAACATCTGCATATTCATGTAATAATTTCATCTGTTTAATTAGTTCCAGCAAAGCAGTTTACCCTCTGAGGCCCTTGCTGTCAGCTCCACGCTCATACATCCATGCCCTGCTGTCGAGCCTGACAGCCATCTATTGTTCATTCACTGCTTCCACCTCGCCACTTAATGTAAGTGAATCTTCTGAGGGGTGGAAAGCCTGTCCCCATTGATCCAGATGTAAGGGCTGGGGGGAGGAGAGTAAATATCTGTCAGCCTGGAATATGGATACTAGGAGCAAACTTGACAGATCAGGTGGCTTTGTGGGTTTTTTTGAGGAGAGGGAGGGCGGGCTGGCTCTTGGTTTAAGTGTTGATCTGGACTGCAGACTTTGTACAGTTGTCCAGCCTTTGCTCTCAGGACAAGGCACTTCCAAACGTGGTGAATTCAGCAGTGGAGTAGCAGCTTTTCCAGTCAGCTGTGTTTCAGTGCCAGAGTAGTGACAGCATGCCTACTGGTGCAGCAAAACACAGGGCCCTGGAGGGCTGTGTGGATTGGCCAAACGGGTTTTCGGAAATGCGCGTCAACAAACACTGCTCAGGACAAACTGAGAATGTAAAAGCATTCAGTCTGACTGGAAAGGTCCCTGGAATTTATTTCTAGAGTCTCCTGGCTCATGTAAATAAATTATATTGTGGGTCACATGTAACAATAAGCTGTTCAACTCACCTTCAAAAGGAAACACATTATGGGAATATAAACACTCCGTGGTAATCTTACACCTAAGTAGGGGAAAGTACTGCAGTTTGATGTGGCAAAGTCAATATCATAATAAGGTACAGCTAATAATGCTTGCTACTTATATGGCCTTCCACAGATTTGAGCAAACATTAACTGATTAGTCCTCCAAACACCCTGATAAAAAGAGGTAAGTAAGAATTATTGCCTTGTTGTAAAAATAATCTGTATCTTATCACACACCCATCACCATGGTATCTACACAAACAAGTGTCTGGCAGACAGTATTTCCATTGCCTTATGATGCACAGAGGTGAGATTGCAGGTGTAGACACAGCTAGAGAGATTTATCATCTGCTTTCCTGAATGATGATCATATCTATATTAATAATATTATCCTTTTCAGAAGATTTTCAGACCTTGTGGCTAGTGGCTCAGGAAGGAGAGATGTCCCATGTGTCTGTGATCTTTCCTCATAGAAATGTCCCTTTCTGCATATCAGGGAAGGAAATGTTTCTGAACTATCCAGGGTCCAGATATTGCTAAAAAGCAGAGAAAGATGACATTGTACCTAGATACGTACACTGCACTGGAATAGTTTATCCTTGTTCTGTGTTCACAAGGGATTCTGCATGTGCATCTTGGATCTTTGGATCTTCTTCATATTATGCAGTGAACACATTTAGGCATAAGCTGTAGTGGTTAAATAAGAGGTACTAATGTGTTCATCTGTATCATACTGTTACTGAAAGAGTTAAAGAGTTCTTTCCTGCTTACAAAAAGAAGACTGGAACCACCAGAAAACATCTGCATGCTGTCAGTTGGAGTGCTTCAGGTTTCCCTCTTTGCAGCTTGGAACAGTGTTAGAATTATTCCTTAAATGCTCTTAATCTGACCCATAAAATAGCAGTTCACAGTAGGCAGAAACCCAAAGCCTGTTTAAGGTGAGTTATGTTGCCAAAGTCTCTGTGACCAGATAATATCAGAAAAGGGTCACAAACATCCCACTTGCAGAATTATCCATAAGAGAATTCTAACTTCTCCATCATGTTACCTGTGTTGTGGGCACACAGTACAGAAATTGTAGTTTCCTCCTTATGACTATTTCAGGCAGTAAACTGACATAACCTTTAGATCACGGAAGTTAGAACAGATTACCTTTATGAAGCTAATGAATAACTGCTCTAATTGTTACCTTGCACACAGTTAGAGAATGTTTTCATACACACTGTGGTATAAAAATTAATGTCTGGAAGCTCTTTGAAAAGCTAATTTGTCATAAATTAAAATAATAGTAATTTAATAACAACAATAAAATGACATTGAATTAATAATGAACTTTACAAAATAATATTGGATACGAGAAGAAATTAATAATGTGTTCATGATAGGTTCATCAGTCTAAAAAAAAAAAAGCCAAATGAAGTTCTTTTTCCCTGGAAAGAATGGATGCCTTTTACCTAGGAAATGGCTAAGTTGTGCTTCCCCATCAATATGAATCCAAATCTATATGAAAACTTTTAGGGTTGAGAGATTCTTCTTGTCTTGCTGTCCATTTTATAGTGCTGTGTGGTGAAACAGAGAGGAGTTATGCAATGGTAAGCGGATTTAATATCTCTTCAATTTGGGCAGTGTTGACTAGCATTAGATTAGTCACACTGTTTAAAATGCCATTAATTATCAGTTTATAAGAAAATTTTATATGATGAGAAACAAAGTAATATGTGTTTGACTTTTAGACTTGCAGATTTCTGATATCCTATGTGACATTATTTAAGTCTATAGCTCTGGACTTTTTTCTTGTTCTATGAGTGTAATGTTTTTTCCTTATCTCATTGTCACACTGAAATTATATCTATTCTAGATAAGTCTATGAAGGAGCTAAGACCTGTATTGAATTTGAAATGATGACCTATAATTAATATATTTATTAATGTGAAGTATTAGATAGTCCAGTCATGTGTGGGTATTACCATGGTATTATAAGAGTTCAGTTACAACGGGACTCTAACGTTATCCTACATACCTCAAAAACAGTTGTGTTACTTCAGTACTAAACTAATAGTCTCTCAAGTCAGACAAAATTGTAGCACAGGTAGTTGTATATTCTTGCACATTTCTGCAAAGCTATGTTTCATTAATATTCTGGAAAGAAACCCTAAAACTAATGGATTCCTTCCTTCTTTCTGCTCTTTAAGTGCAATAAAATTGTTCCTTGCCATTTTTTCTCTATTAAATAACTTACATGAAGCAATTTCAGGCAGGCCCTGAAATGCTTTCTAAATTAGATGAAAGAAAAGTCCATTATATTTTAAGTCTATAATTGTTATGGTGTTTTTATGCACAGATCCAAAATAGTTTCTAATGGACACTTTAGGGTAGGGAAGATAATGATGTTTTAGTGAGGTAACACTGCTGGCCACAGCAGGGTTAATTTATCAAAATAATTTTAAATGTAGTTGCTTAAAGAGCGTAACTCCACAAATTTTCCCTAGCCAGAAACTTCTCTAACGTGTTCATGACAAAACGAAGTGCATCCAGGACTGGCATTTTTATTTTTAATCTGGAAGTTAAGCTATCTGGGTTATGTTCCCAAAACAGAAGCCTTAATGACCTTTATTCTATATTTCTTTCCATAGATTATTGCGATAAGGAAACCCTCGTGTCGCGACCCACTGGCGTCTGGCTAATCCGATGGTATTCGTCACCGCATTGTCCGTGATCAATAACTAATTATCAAAGTGGCATTTCTTTTCAAGAGCTCCTTGTTAAAAAATGGCTTTTGGCTGAGAGTGGAGGAAAAAGGTCGCCACTTTGACATGGTTGCAAGTCTTTCAAAATCCAGTGGGCCGTCCGATTGAATTACTGTCCCAAACTAATTGATATAAATTTGAACAGAAGAATGCTTGTTACTACAGAATGTCATAATGATATCCCTGGCAAGAGCATGTCAGTGGGAAAAAAGGAGAAAGGACCAGCACTAGTCTCAAAGCATCCAGACAAGTTGCAGAACAAGACTATTAACAAAATTAACAGGAACAAAACTGTACACCAGTTCCTTCTTCCCAGCCAGTCTGATCAGACAGTCAAGAAAGAAAAGCATTAACATTTCCTTTTGAACCTCATCCTTTATTTGAAAATGGCCTTTAAAAAAACCTACTGGAAAAAATAATTGCAATGTCAAAGGACTGGAACTTGATGATCAGGGACCAGAAGTGTCATTGGCTCTACGGGGATCGTAAGTGAGTATATGTTGGAATTCAGCTTTAGTCATAAGGCAGAATTTGGCAGGTAGTTTCCTTAACAGGCTTTTAAGCAGCCTTAAAAACTGTGCCTTTGAAATATGATAGCCTTCTCTGGAGAAAGTTGGACGGTATAAGCCATGTACCTTTGAACTGGGAGAAAACCTCCAAACACTTAGGATACAGTAAGAGAAATCATAAAAAATATGGTGAGAATGGGAAAATGTTTTTGTACCATTAATGCCTGAAATCTAATGCATTTTCTTGAATGTCATTTGGAGATTGTCTGCTGCGGAAAGCTTTGAAGACTCAATTTTCATTGCAAGGCAACTGGGCATGTGGAAATTCTGGCTTTTGGGGTATTTTTCAGATCAGACTGACTTCTGCTTCATGACCTACATACTTCCCTGAGCTGGGAATTGCTAGGGAGTTCAGGAAAAAGTTACCCTGTAAAGAGTATGGCATATTCTGGGAAAGGGGTGTTGTAGAATCCTTTTGGGGGGGCATAACTGGGCTTAACTCATGACAGAAATTGATAAACTGAATCTGTTAGTTCTGTGATCAGAAGTGTTGTCAGGTAGCTGGCTAAAATATGCCATTTTAGCCACATCCAATGCAAGTCCTATGGTTCCTGAGGAAGAGAGGAGAAAAAGACATTTGAACCTAATTGGAAGGAGTGAGTTTATGTGCTTTTTAATTTCTGATCTTGAAAAGCTCCAGCTGGATCTAGTAAGGAATATCTTTCCTGCAAACGTACTGTTTTACATTTCCTAATGATAAACCAAAGTTGACTAATGAATTGACATGGGGACTTTCATCTCTGAGTAGATTTGGAGATTCCCTTCAGACTGTTTCTATCAGTAAACTGAAGTTTGATAACTTGTCTGTAGTACTGGTAGTTTGAAATAATAAGTCTCCACACAATCCTTATGGTCAAACCCCAGTGGCACCCCTGTGCAGTATTTTTGGCACAGCTTCAGCCTAGGGACCGAGGAACAGATGAGTTGGAGACACCAAACAGGTTTTGCTGGTGGAAGTCCTCTTGTTTGGAGTGGGTTGTAGCAGGTGACCATTTTGAAAACAGGTTGGTAATGCCTAACTCAGATTTCATAGAAGTCTGACAGGTTGTTGCAGGAGATGGATTTCTTGTTTGGATAAGACCACCATCAAGCCACATTTTCCTGGTGTGTCAAAGCCACAGAACAAAGTGGGAAACCACAGGGGTCTGGAGATTCAGGTTCACATGGTTCTGGTTACAAAGGGGGAAGCCTACTTCTGCTGACAAAGGATCTAAGGTAGCGAAGTTCACCACATCCAGTTCCCACTCTGCCTTCCATATATGACTTTATGACTGTCCTCTTATGCTGGGGGCAGGAAATGCCTCGTGATGGCAAATAGCTGAGCCATCTCTGACAGACTTACATCATCACAGAGTCACTAGGGAGCCCTCTTCTTGTCTTCCATGGCTGCTTTAAAGACACTTTGTGAGGCTTTCTTCTTTAGCAGACCAGAGAATTCATCCTGAAAGCCTGTCGGGCAGGTCAGCCACTGTCTAGGTCAACCAGTCTTGCCCCTTAATTATTCCCTCTGGCACTACATTCACAGGGTGATGGAAGTAGAAGCTAAATATAGGCCCTCTATATATAGGATCTCTATATTTTTGGCATATATGAAACCATGTCTATACTGTTATTATTGGAATATACGTTTGCATCGTTGTGTAACCTGGAACAGGAGTTAAAATGTTGAAAAAAGACTGTAATTTGTGAACTAGTTTCAGATTCAACCAAAAACATAACACTATCAGAACTGACTTATTATGTTATTAAAGATTTTAGAATTTATATCAGCTCTTAACAGATAAAAACAATTGCTCTGAAGGAATTAAAATTGTGTGAGTGATTTGATGCTGAATTGCTTCCTTAAAAAAATTGGTATAGTCCAAAAAACAGTGTAATCCAAAAATCAGCATACCTACAAATCAGATTTAAAATTGGTTTAAAAAAATCTGTGTCTAAATGATACTCTTGGATGTACAAGAAGGGGAACATTGAAAAAGAGTAAGGTCACTTAAATACCAAAACACAGCAAAAACATTTAAGAGGATTCTGAGAAGAGAGACACAAATTATTTGGGATCTTGAAAATACTTTCCCTGTTGAGAAACTTGCAGAGTTTACTTAACTTTTCTGATAGAAGCCTAGAAGCTTATTCACTGCTGGTCTGTAAGACATTTCTAACTGACAGAATGTTTTCCTGTAGCTTAAACCTCAAGATGATTAGAGCTAATCCAAGTTAAAACAGAAAAATTCTAATTTGAAACAAGGTGATACTTTCAATACTTCATTACTTTCTGCAATATTGTTAAGAGAAATGTGACAAAATATTCATACAGCATTTGAAATTTCCTTTTTCCCTAGATGGGAATCAGGGATCTGATCTTCACACTTCCTAACATCATGGGTAATGTCCTCACTAGGTGACTGACATTCTTTATTAATATTGTAATCTCTTCAACAGAAGAAAAACTTATCTGAATTTTAATTATGTAGTAAACCACATAACTTTGAATCCAGCTAATTGTCCCAAAGTAGTGAATATATAAATATCTCTAAATATCTCACACTTACTGCTTCCATTTAGCACTTCCTGTGTTTCTCCTTTTGCTGTTTCGACACAGAGCCAGAGCAAAGGGCCATATGTAGCTAGATCAAAGCAGGAGTCTGTCCAGAAAGAAGTTGTGACTCATGAATCATAACTAATCCCTTGATTACCCTCAGATGGTACATTTTATTTCCTTTCTTGTATCTGGCCAGCTGTTGCTCCTACTGCTGATCCTGCTGGTGTTTTACTGCTTTTATTGGCACTGCTGATGTCTTTCGGTAGTCGTGTAAGAGCTGAAATGGGGATCCAGGAGAGCAGTTGTGCTCCACCCAGAGCATTCATGGCTGAGAAGCTGCAGTGGAATTGGCAGGAGAGTCTCCTTTCTTCCTCTAACAACTCTTAAAAAGGTCTTGAAGTTTTATTGTGGCAGTTATCACTTTAATATCTGAATGGCTCCCAGGTTAGCTGAGTGATGGGCAGGATTCTTATGGTTGCTGGATGTTGGCTCCTCTTTAGGAATCTCTGCTGCTGAATGTAGAGGAGAAAAAGCTTAGAAGTCCTTGTCTGCATCAGCATTATAATGGGAAAGAATCCTCAGTACTTCCAAATTCATGTTAACATTTGTTTAAGATTATTTGCAAACCATTAATTTATCTGTGTACATGTATAATCCTTATTTACAGCTGTAATTTTAATTTTGTTTCCAATCCATTGCTGTAGTATCACAACTAGTAAGCTTGGCTTAAATTTTTTATTTGAATATTTGATACAGCATTTGAAGGAAAAATTGGCAACAAAACAGACCCAGCAAAATAGTCTAAAATAGTTATACATGCAAACAGACACCCAGCTATAGCTGTCTGAATCTGAAAATCTGTGAGAAAAGCAACTATAAAAGTTACTAATATTATGCACTCAAAAAAAGAATAGAGATAGAACTAACCAACTCTGTAAAACATGGAACTGTAATCTTGCAGCTATTTCTGTACTACACCCAGGCACAAGCACCCAGGTAGATTTTCAATTATTTTTTTTTAGCAAGCAGCAAATCAGCTAAGAAAACCCAGCACTTCATTTATGGACATTATTGATCTAAAACTTGTTTTTCCACCTAAGTCAAAGTGACAAAAACTTCTCTAAAGTGAAACAAGTTCAAGCACTCTCAGCCTGGTTCCCATTAAACATCACAAGAACATTGTGGTTTGACATTTATCTGGCAGCCTTAAATGTGAAAGACCAGTGTAGCTGGTAGACAGAGAAAGGAAGGGCCTCTTTGGCATCACTAGGGATGCTTTTACCAGGTTAGGGTCAGGTGGGATGACAGCAGAGTGGAAGGAGGTAGTCTCACTTCACTGCAGACTTGAACTATATTTGACCTCCACGGTACCAGTGACTTGCTTGGAAATTGCAAGAACACGGAGCTGCCCTTTATAGAATTATAATTCCTTGCCATTCAAACAAAAAAAAAAGCTAATTAAGTATCCCTTATCTGATGTAACCCTCATCCAAACAGAACCAGGGATCATCCTGTTGCCTTTCTTGAAGAATGTAGCTGTCGGAGACAATGGTGTTGGTGGCTGCAATTTGAATGTAGACCTTAAGGAATCATGATTCCAAACTTCTTGGTGCCCTTTCCCTATCAATCAAAAAGAATCGTATGAAATAATTATTAGGCTACATAATTATTTTACAAAATAGAAGGTGTTTTTACTGCACATTTCCATTTTAGTACCAATCATTACTTCCCTGAATACTAATAACAGCGTTAAGCATTAATAGCATGTTTTAAGGTAAAGGGTCAATAGTCTAAGACCTATGAAAGAACTCTGAGCATTTGCAATGTAAAAGAAACCTTTCACAGAAAAGTGTTAAATAATAAATGTATTTCTGGGGGAAATATTACATTGTGATCCGTTTGGAGAGAAATGACAATTTATAGGACGTCACTCAGCTGCCCCTGTATAAAATATCTTTAATAATGCTGTGGCTTCACACTTGATACAGAGGTTCACAGAAAGCTTACAGCTCTCTGCAGAGGTCAGTAGTACCATACTCATTGAGGGGAAACTGAGGCACATAATCACTCAGTGCGCCAGTGAAAGGAAAGGGTTCTGAACTGGTGACTCAGTCCTCTGAGTGCAAGGAAATGGTGCCTTTTCTTTATTTCCAACTAGTGAGCCATCTTCTAATAGTTCTTTTAAAATTATAATATGCACACGGGGGATAGTGAACTTATTCAGAAAAGGTAAAGGTGCTTCAAATGTCTTTGCTCAAGTTGATTTAAGCTGCACAATTTGAGGAATGGAGGGGGGTAAGAGGAAGAAATATCACATATCAGTTTGAATTTTCTTTCTATGCCTTCATATGAGTATTGACAGAGGAACTGAAACCTCAAGAAAGCCAGCTCAAGTCTGAAATCTTCTTTGCCCATTGAAGTCAATGAATTGACTCTTCATCAAGAAATCATCTCCCCTCTGTGGCATTTTGAGTCCCCCAATTTGCTTTTCTTTTCAGGTTTACTCCAGTTGTTTTTAACTGTGGTTTGAATATTTAAGGTCCCAGTAAGCTACCCTTTTTCCTCATTTTTTTTTTTCTCTCTTTATCCTGTAGGTATTTCCCATCTTCTCAGACCTGTGGCCACTTTGGATTCATAATTCCAAATGTTTTTTTAAACCGAAATACCTCCATCTTACAAACCCTAGCAAGGTTTCACTCATAGGCACAGGCTGGAGGAACAACCACAGCTTCTTATTTATTATTATTAATGTTATGACATATATTATTCTTAATTACTGATCTGTGAATAGTTGATCTATGGATAGTATTAGGAAAAGGGTGACTCAGTTCAGTTGCAGTGCATCCAGGTGAGTCACAGAGGTAATGACAGAGTTGGTTGTCATTTGCATAGCCAGTACTTAAGACAGTCCCTCAAAAAAGGGAAAATACCTTAAACTTAGATTTCCACTTGAAAAATGATTGCTTATTTAATGAAGCCTTTTGTAAAATGTACTCTATCTAAATCTCCTTTAATCTGTGCCCGTATCTGAGGTTCCCGAATTTGTATTTCTTTTTAATGCCTAACCAATCAAAACATTTGTTTGCAGAGCACATGAAACCAATGAATACTCTTCCAGTGGAGCAGATTATTTTCCCAGAACCCACAATGAATCAACAAGTTTCAAGTGAGATTGAGACTACTTGAGATTCTTTCAGATTCAGGTCAGTCCTGCAGGTCTGCTCCTGTTTCCTTGAGCACCACAACTCCCACATGAGTCAAATATTCCCCTTCACCAGCTGTCAGCAGATTGCTGGAAGTTTCTCTCATTGTGGAAGGGAGTGGAGTTTCTTTCTGGGAAGAAGCTCCAACCGCAAATACAACACAGATTTTGAGTGGAAGGTTGTCTTCATCAAGTTGTCCCATGTTCCACAGCCATGGAGTTTTTCCATGCATCCATAACAAGAACTTAAGAAACAGTAATTCCATAGAGCTTGTGCCTGTTCTTCTGGTCATTAACAACAATTATTTTATAATGCTATAGAATACATATCTGACTGTTAAAGAGTTAAAGAAAAAAATGAATCCTGTAAAAAATCAGGCCATCGTATAATGCCTCCTCATTGCTATAATGATATCAGTTGCAACAAGTCCAATGGCTGACCTCATTACAAGGGTTTAATTGCATTGTTACACAGTTTCACTTCTTCTCTCTGGCCTCTTTCTCTTTATGACAGCTTTAGAAAGGAATTTCAGCTTGAGGTCAAAGGAAATTAATTACTGCTTTCTTAATCTGTGCTCATCTACATTTAGAAAACTTGGGGCTTTTCACTAACATATTTGTGTCTCATTTCTGTGTAGACCCAAAGTTATAAGACTTTTGTCCTTTGTGAAAGTGCATAAATAGCCTTTTTCATATCAGAGGCCAGATTTTTTTTTCACGTCATTTACAGTCGTGCACATATGGACGGATGCCAGTGGAACCAATGGAATGTCTCTGGATATACATTCAGGGTGGCTGAGGTAAGGGACTTGCAATGTATCTTTGTTTCAGACTAAAGATTCGTGGCAGATGCCAGGTATTAAAGGAACCATTAACTACAAAACCAACCAAAGAACAAAGAAAAACCCAACCCAATAAGAAGTTATGCTTAGGATAAATGTCAGAAAGAAGGATCTTCAAAATTAAGTAGATGTTCCAGAGAGAGAAGGGTGAAAAAATATGACACCAGATTTTGCCTGCTACCTATCTTGTGTTTTCACTAAATACATCCTTGCTTAGTTAAGGAATATCCAGTTTATGTCTCAAACAACTTGTCATCCAAATAATACATATTGCTGTGTGTCAGAAAGGGACAGAGTCACCATAACAATGGTCCTCAGATGGAAAGCAAAAATGTGCAAAACGTGGTTAAATGCTGTTGTAGTGTGAAATATAAAAATAAAAGATCACGTATTAGGGCCCTAATTATGTCCTGTAATTAGGTCATTTGAATTGATCTTTGCCTCTTCCATGAACTCTGGTTTTGAGAATAACTAAGCTTCTACTAAAGAAAAATATGTTGTTAGTTTGCTTCTTGAGGGAACAATTTTGGAAGAGAGATTACAATCAGAAGTGTCTCTGGGATGATTTGAGAGATTAATGTGAGAGGGTATGCAATGCACGGAAGATAATCTGAACAAGTATTGCCACCCTGCAAGCATGATCTGGTAGTTTAAATGTGTGAAAAATTTTTATGTACTATGCATGTGTAAAACTACAATACAAGAAATATAAATTTTCTGCAGAACGTATTTATTACAGGTACTTTGTGGTTCTGATTAAGTCAAGGAAATGTTGACAAAGATGAAAAATTGGTAACTTTTGAGTTCTTTGACATAGAATATTTAAATTTTTACAAATTTATTCACTATCTTTTGATCAGCTTTGCCACCCACTGAAATTCCGGCTGCCAGAGCTGTGTGCTCTTTTTATTTTATTAGTTACTGCCTCATTCTCCCCTTTCAAGTAGCAAGATTAGCAATAATAAAACTGCAGCTGCAAAACAAAGTAAACTCATTCAATAGTTTACCCTTCATCTATCTTGACTTAAATTCAACTCTGTTAAAAACACCTACAAAAGGACCAAGGTTTCATCTAAATCACTGTTAAACCCTTACCATGAGACCTACTTGCATTAAAGTGAGTTTCATTCTCATGATTGCCCAGTTTGTAAAATAATCTGCGTGCACTTTTTCCTTAATAGTTGTGCTTATAAGGCAAGCTGGGACTTAAGACTGGGTTGTGGCCTGAACAGAAGAAACAACATAAAGTTCACCAAGATGTGGAAGCCACGGTGAAAAGAGGTCCTGAAAAAGCCTGAACTTCTCTGCAGCCATAAGGAGGTGTAATCCAACAGGTGGATGTGTCTGAACTAAAGCAAGTACCTTGGATAACAGTACTGGAGTAACAGCCACGTGAATTTTGGCATGCAGTTGTTACTCAGGTGAGCAGCCAGAGTTTCATGGGCTCAGTTGAGAATACACTGGGACTGATACTTAAGGAACTTAGACCCCAGGTACCTCTAATCATGCTCTAATCACATTTTAATTTTGTGAGAGACATCCCCTTGTAGGGGCTGGGCCAAGTCACAATGTAGAAGAGGTCTCTGAACTATTGCACTGATTGGCACCAAGAGTCCAAGATGAATCACAGAACTGCTTAGATTGGAAAAGACCTTTAAGAACATCGAGTCCAGCTGTTGATGCAACATTGCCAAGCCCACTACATCTTCATGTCAGCTGGAACCTCCCCAGTGAGCCAGGACTGCTGGGAAATGATGAAAGGTGGCTCAGTGAGCTTTTACAGTGGCCTTGAGAGGATCCCATCCAGACCTGTGTAGCTAAGAGGTCACTGATCATTTCTCCTTGGGTTATGGGGGCTTCATTTTGCTCCCTGTCCTCCAGCTCAAGAGATTGTTTACCTAGAGAACAAGTGGTCTTGTTATTAAAGAATAAGGCAAAGAAATACCTCAGCCTTTTCTTCATCCTTTGTTGCTTTGTTTTTCCACTGCATCCACTGAAGGATGGGGATTCTCTTTAGCCTTCCTTTTGTTACCAGTGTATTTACAGAAACATTTTTTATTATCTTCTATAACAGTAGGCAGATTAAGTTCACATTGGGCTTTGGCCCTTCTAATTTTCTCTCTGCATAACCTCCCAACATCCTTATATGTCACACTGAGGTGTGAAGGGATTAAGTTGAAAGGCCTGGTTAACACAGACATGGCACTGGTGACAGAATTAAGTGCTAATGATATATAACAAAATACTATTACATGAAACAGGATCTTTTTCACCCAGTTTTTCGATTCTGTCTGATAGAACTGGTAGAAGAAAATGAAAAACTATCCATCAATCAGAGGTCTGGCTGGGTCAGACACTTTGGTCAAGCAATGTGAGCAATTTCACCTACCTGCACTATAATTTATTACAAAATTAATGCTGTAACATGCAAAGCCATTGTTTGATGAAGGTAATTCTTATCCCTATTATCCTTAGGGATGAAAAAAGGCAAAAGGCAAAATTTGTTTCTTTCTCTCCCTTTTTTTTTTTTTTTTGCTATCCTGAAAAGATGAAACCTTTATAATAATTGGGGGGATTGAGGATGAGTCACTTCAAATGATTGAAGAAAGGATCTTGAGCAGGATTTGACAGACTTTCTCAATCATTGATAAACCAAGATATACTAAGAAAAAAAGAGACAACAAGGTACTAATTTTTGTTAAAGTTTTCCTGCTTCTTTACAACAGAATGAAATTGAGGCTTAGTGGGAAGAATAAGTTTTGATACACACTACTGACTAGACTATGAGAATTTTCAGGACAGCTTATTCTTAACCAGGATAAAATACAATCATTCACCAATTCATGGTCTTAATTGCACTGTTGCAAGGTAGGGACACTAATGGCATATTCTTATTTTAAAATGTTTAAAATTATAGTTTGTTATAAAACAGGTCACTTATGTCTGGTATTTGATTGGCCTTGATTGCTTCGGAAAATTAAATTGTTACATTAGCTGTGAAGGTGTTCTAAGGTTTTCAATAAGTATCATACAGACTTCAGGCTTCATCAGAAACTGAGTGGAAATTTAAAAATTACCCAATGCCTGCAGAATTCACAGCAAACCCTCACAACACCCTGTTGTGAACCTTGCAATGGGCGTTGTCCAGAGGGAGAAGCTGAGGTGTGCACAGAAAGGATTTTTCCTTTCCTAGACACTCAAAGATTTTCCTCCAGCTGCACCTTTTATTTATTCCTTCCTACGCTTTTCTGGTGCCTGGTGCATTCTGCTGTGCAATGTGAAGAGGAGCAAAATCTCATAAAACTCTAGGGAGCAAAAAAAGGAAAGAGCATCTCTCACCTATCCATTGCTCTTTCTCTTGGTGTGCCTCATGAATAGTTTGAAAGATGTTGAAACAGATGAGATTCTTTACCTGCTCTCTATTCCACCACTTCATTCCTCCATCTCTTTTTCATATATATAGTGAAACTGATAGCAGCAGTTGAAGGTGGCATAACAGGAGGAGGTAGAGTTGTTCCTTGCAGAGGATTTACCCATGTTGTGTGCTGTTTCTTTGGGATTGCCTGAATGAGAATAGATTTAAGAGAGGGAGACTCTGACTAGAATGAATCTGAATAGGAAAGAAAAGAGTAGGGAGCAAGTGCTGCAACTATGAAGCAGCTCCATATGGGTTGCTGCAATATAGGATTTCAGATTTTTTTCATTATAGGTCTATTTACTCTGCTAGGTATTCGAACATTGTGGTGAAACACTGTGGTTTTTTCATTTATGTAACCTGATTTTAGGAGAAAAAGAGGTATACCAAAGACCAGGAGCTAAATCAGGAGTGTTAATATAATTTAATTAATATATTAAATATAAATATATTTCATTTATAAATTGGCAGATGAATTTCCAGGAAAAAGGCAAAAAATACAGATAACATACAACTAATCAATTAAAAAATAAGTTATTTTAATTTTGCATTTTAATGCAGGTGAGGCAACCACACACAGCAGTAATACAGTTTATATTTCAAATAATAGCTCAGTAAAAAATATATAATGGAAAAAAATATTGCAAAGATATTGTCATTGCCAAGTTTTTCTTTCCTGTATTGTTTCTTTTGAAACTTCCACTGAGGGGTTGCAGGCTGCAGTATCTGGTGACCTGCATAAACTCGTATAGCAGCTGCTGTAGTGGTGTGATTCTATTATCCAGACTTCACAACTTACCTGCTGGGAACTTCCAAGAAATGATGTTATGGTACAAGCAATCCAGCTTTTCTCTTTGTTGTGGTTTTCCTACAAATATTATTGTGGGGGCCTTCAAGCATACAGTCTCCACCTGTGAGTGTGTATACATGGAATTGCACCTGAAATTGGGTACCTGCAAACACCTGCAGAACTAAGAAGAGTTTTTCATTTTATCTAACTAAGCCTTTCTGTCATCTAACACCCACATGCTGACTGTCCTAAAAGTTTGCTGCCACAAAGCTGGTCTGGAACTGCTTAAGAAGACACGAGCACAAGATTTTGATTTGCATTCCTGAACTTTGCAGAGTCTGGACAGAACTTTCAGCAAGTGTGTCTTAACAGCCTCATGTGCTTATCACATTTCAGTGATTTAAAGGGTATGTGTGGCTCTCACCAGTTTTTGCTGGTGTATTATCCTGGTCAAGGTCTGCATTTTATTGGGATAGCATCATGGTGCAGGGATTGTGCAGTGAAGCACCAGTTGAAAGTCCTTGCCAAAATTCCCTGGAGTAGTTTAGGAAAAGTATCAAATGCCCTGTGCTGTCCCTGGCAGGCAGGTATGAGTACAGGTGTTGGAAACCCCTCCTGGAGGTGCCACTCTGCCAACTGAAGGGTTCAAAAGAAGTTTTGTCTTTCACAAGAGCTTTCACCCATGCAGTCCCCATTGCAGGGTAAGCTTCTGGCTTTCAGGTAATGCCTATTTCATCTGCTGTAAAGACACACATGAAAGAAAGGCTGGCACTAGCCACATATCCATAAAAGCCTAGTAGCCAAGAGTATTATCTTTATTCAGAAGAAGTATAGCACTTTTAAGGTTCAGAAACATATATAAAAATTGGGTTCTGAAATGGTCATTTTTCCCCTCTGCTATGCCATTATAGCGATCAGCCAAGCTTCTGCAAGGTAAATACTTTTGGAAAATAAGTGGAAATTTGCTGCAAATCAGTCCCTTTTGTGCATGGCCACAGGAGCATGTTGAAATGTTTGGACACTAATACCCATTCATTTTCTTGGCTCCATAAATAAAAGCCGCCAGCTATGTGGCGGCCGTGAAATGGTATTCTTCAGGACCCAGCAGGAAGCCCCATCCTTATTACCACTGCAGGGGGCAGGACAGGCCCAAAATAGCAAGACAACTAAATCAAGACATTTTCAATGTCTAACAAAATGACTGTGGTTTAGAGAGAAGCAAAAGGTTGGAAAAAATTGGACAGCTTTTATACTTAGCATAATACCTTTGTTAAAAGAGTTCAGATAAGAAAATCAGATCTCAAAAAACAAAAAAAAAGAGGCAGCATAAGCATATTTCTGAATATAATTTAAAATATGCAGGGACCTAATGGAACCAGAGACAGAGCATGGTGCTATCTGAAAGGGCATCTTGCTCAAGTCATATTTTCCAAATGGTAGCCCATGGTTCCTAGTAAATAGTGTCTTCTGGCAATATTGTTGTTTCTTTAGTTTTGATGGAACTGAAAGGTTTGAAAAGAGACACAGGAAATTTGTCAGTAAAATTTGAAATCTCTTTTGGTCTACAAAAATTTTTTAAAAAATTACAATACTGGTGTGGAGGAAAGGTTTTGGACTATACCCTTCATTTTTCTACAGGTTTACTTAATTTTTATGGGTTTGCTACACCAGGCAATATGGTGCTAGATTTTGGCATTAAAACATCCTGAAGGGTCTCAGTCAAAATAAATATGGTGGTGTAAGTAACTTGCTGTTTTACGTAGCTGAACTGTGCTGATCTGGGAAAATATTAAAGTAGTTTAAAAAACTGGGCTTCAGTTAAATAGAGTATTTCAAGTGTACAGAAAATCAGTTCAGGGGATATTTTGTGTAAGATAATAAAAGATTAGACTGTTGAGGTTTTAATGAATTCACATTTCATTGCTGTACTCCAAAACCAGTATTTCATTCTCTACAACCACACCACTAAAATAGATATGGGAGAAATGTTATTTTTATTTTAATTTTATTCATTTGTGATGTGATTCTGATTATGAATTTGCTTAAACAAAGTTGAATTAAGGATATGCCTGACACATTTCAGTGACGCATGTATATGGATATATACCTATAAATTTATATTTGTGCATACAAGTTTCCACACATTTTGGGGAATTAAAACGGTTACTTGGAATGTCTCATTATAGAAGGAAATATTCAGTGTTAGTGTCAAGAGAAAATAATGATTTTACCTGAACATTAAATTTACTTGAACTGCAGAGGAGGTACAAAATGTTGGGAAAAATTAATTCAGTGTATTATTGTCTTGTAGACTAACCAAGGGCTTTTGTTAATAAAATATAGCCTGAAAAATGAAAAAGGGGGACCCAGAGTGACAGTTCAGTGCTGTTTCCATCTTCAGTGGGACTTGAGACTTCCCCCAGGATCAAACTCCCTGACCATTCCAACTTTTTAATGTTGGCTTTCCTGGCTCTGCTCCAGAGTAATCCAGACTGTCTAGGGAAGTCTGTATACATCAAAATATTAAATTCTTTTCTTACAGGCATAAGAGAGAGACCTGATTGACTCTCTGTGGCTCAAGAAATTCCAGTCTGAGGAGTAAAATCATGACCTATGAAAAAAAAACCCTTGCATGGTCATGTGCAAGGGATTGAGACCACAAATCCTTATGCTTAGACATAGGCACATATGGTGGCTTATACAAGCAAAACTCTGCTTCAAATAAGAACCCCAGAAATAAGAAAAATGAAGTCTATTTGTTGTCCTTTCTGCAGTAATTGAAAGAAGCATTAAGGGGACAATCCTAGCTGTAGCTGGTAAAGACACAAGGAAGTTCCAAAGGTGTCATTATGGATGTGGAACCCAGCATGCTTCATCCTGTAAGATCGCAGCATCATTTTTGTTTCACCTCCTGCCTGAGTGGCACAGGTTTTACAGAAAGGGAAATTTGTGCATCCAGGGTGGTGGTGACCATAAACCCAGTCCTCATGCACAGGAGCACAGGTGGCCTTGTGCTTCCCATCACACCAGTAACTTCAGGCACACCTTTGGGGCACTGAAGTGACCCAGATGCATAAGGCTGCTGGCTGCCCAGCTGTACCACTCACCTTCCTGACCTCCCAGACTGAAAAAGCAAAGGATCAACCAGTCTACAAAAGAAAACGCAGCAAAGGATACACTGGTGTCAGGACTATCATTATCATTATTGACACTACTGAAATAATTCAGACATTAAGCCTGTAATCTCTGCTGCTGTTTGTATCTGCTTCATTTAAAAGTTACAAGACCAAAATTCATTGAAACCAGTGGAGGTAAGAGGGAGGTAGGGGAAAAACCACCCGTTCACTTATTTCAAATTAGGCCTGCTGAGTGCATGAAAAAACCTTGCCAAATTCTTTGAAAGCTTGTAGTTGCAAAATGAATTCCAAAATAATTAACATTGAAAGTATGATCTAACAAACTTATATTTGATATGTGGTAGAAATAATACCTGGGACATCTTTCTTATGCTCAGCCTTATATATGACTCAGATTTTAATGATCCTAATAAACATTAGCTTACCTAATAAAAACTCTAGTATTTTGGAGCTGGTGCACAGTATGTCAACTGCATCTGGTGTCAACTGGAGCTAATTAATATTTTTATAGGTGTCTTCTCTCCACTATGGTTTAAACGGAAATATTGTGGGGTGCTTACATCAAAGCTGGAGGCAATTGAGAGCTGTGCTTGCTTCCCAGGCTGAACTGATAGCAAGCAGGCCAATTTTTATAGGATTGTAAAAGCTGACTGTGGCTGGGGTTCATGCAGAGAAGCACTTTTCCCTGTAGCTCTCACAATTCAGCAGTAATGCTCGTGGCTTGTTTGCTGCGAGGTGGCTGTGAGATGGATGGAGGGACAGCGGACAGATAAACTGGCAAATAGTTCTGCCTAGACTTAGACAAAGCACACAGTGACCCAGACAAACCACACTTTTTTTTTTTTTCCTCTCCCCCTCCTTCTAAAGGCTTTAAAAATGTGCTCTATCAAGCATTTACTTGTGGTGCAGATAAGATTTATCTAACAAGACTGGGCTAAAATTAAAAGGAAAGATGAAATAGCACAAGCGGTGCTAATATGTGTTCTGAAGCGTACCAATCGGCCAGTGCAATGTCACAGCCCTGGGCTACATTTGCAAGTGGTCGAGCATCTCCTTTTTAAAAGGTTAACCTACAAAGAGCACACAAGCCCCTCTCTATGAATATGGGCAAACACCCAGGGAGCTCCACAACAATAAGAAAATAATGACATCAACCTGACCATGCTTAAGTACATAACATGCTGAAGGTTCACGGTTGTGTGGCCTGGAACAATAAAGGAAAAATAAAGAAGCCTGCTTGGTAGGCCCCAGCTGTTATTAGCCATGCTGTGAGATCAAGGGAAGGTATGATATGGGCTGCCATTTCAATTGAGACCAGGTTAATCTCTCAATTTGTGGAAAAGAAAAACTAAAAAAAAAAAGGGAAAAAAAAAGAAAAAACAGGCAGGGAGAGAAAGCAGTCTTTACTCCACAGTGCTACATATGGGAGAAATAACAATATCCCTATTTACATAATCTGTCTTTAACCCTTTCCTAATAGAGACTTAATTTCCTAAGAGTCACAAACTGCAGATTTAATTTTCCTGCCCCCCAAAATGAAATATCAAACCTTTGTTGGCCGTTTCCCATTGGTGCTGCCATCATTTGTGGCTGACATCCAATGCTGCTGAGGCTTACCCAGGGGGAACCTCTGGTTGCTGCTGGAGGATCAGAACTGGATATAAAGACCTATGGATGCCTCTGGTTTTCTGTCACTAATCTGTCTCTAGCACTGGATAAGTAATTTAAAATTTGTCCTATCATTTACAGGCATGAAATATGGCAAATCATACCAAGCTCTTTTAGCAATGCTCTCAACTAACATAGTGCAGTTTTCACGTGAAAAATAGTCCTGTTTGTGTGGGAGGAGTGTGTGGAGGCAGTGTGGGGCTTGCTCTCAGAGGTGGTTTTCTTGTGTAAGAGATGGAAGCAGTGAGGAGAGTCCAGACCCCTCCAAGGTCACCCTCCAGCCTCCCTCCCTGGGACCCAGCTCAAGGCAGGATTTCCAGCAGGTCCCTGCAGATTTGGAAAACTGAAGCTTTAAGATTATAATTTATGAAATTATATCCTGGAGATAGTGCATTTTACTGCTTGGAGTTGATGATGTGTAAGGCAGTGTGCGTGCACAGCCCACGAGGCTGCTGTAGATGTTTGACTTTTCCTGACTGCTGTCCTCTGCATCAGCCCTCTGGAGTCAGGGGAGATTGCTCCTTCCTCCAGAGCATCTGAGCATCATCACAGGAGATGAGGAAGGGGAAAAGGGGCCCTGCAGCAAGGGCTGAGGCCACGGTGCTGCTGAGGCTGGGGTGTGGGCAGGGCTCTGCAGGGAATGCCCAGAGCATCCGAGGGAGCCAGGGGACTGTGCACAGCCTGCCAACATTTAGAAAGTCACTGAGCTGCTGATCCACGAGCAAGCCTGAGGGAAAGGACCCACTTGGTTAGAACACAGGAGAATTTTGTTCAGTTTTTCACTCTGTTTTCTGTGTTCTTTAATTTTTCTGAGTTTGTTGGTCATTGGTCTCGTGCCTTGTTTATGCAAAACTCTCCCTAGCATTTAAAAGGATAGCACTGGGTTTTTGTGAAGAAAAAGATGTAGCAGAGTCATCTCAAAGCCCTGCTCACTCAGCCTCACAAGTACTAAGACTGATTAAAAGCTGGTGCTTTATTTTCCAGGTTGCCCAATGATTTGAACAAGTTAAAATAGCTGAATGAAGCTGAATGAGGGCAGAGGGAAAATAGGAAGGAAGTGGCAAGGCAGAAAATATATCCCTAAAATTCCAGGTGAGCAGAATAGCCACTATGCAGTCACTTTTCACTGAGTCAATATCCTCTACTACCCTCAAAAGCTTGATGCAGCTATAGTAGCTGTATTTATTATTTTCTCTCAGATAAGCACAATTCAGGTTCTCATGACTTCACATTGTGACATTTCATTGCTAGTTCATGACTTAAGCACACTTGACTATTTAAACAAAAAATAATTTCCATGTAGATATAGATGACATTAATTTTGTTTAAAAGTCTTAAAAAAGGAAGGAATATCAGAATTTGTTCCTGGAAGATACCTGGATGGGGTTAGTTTTCTTTTATTAGTGTAACAATGGCGTTTCTATTTTGACGACTATGCCTTTCAAGAAAATCCTGTTGGTATTACAAAGTATAAGTTATTGCAGATAAGGAGCTATATTGATGGCCTTGTAAAGTTATTTGTAACTGCAATAATATATATATTTTTTTAATGGATGGTCTTCTGTTAAAAGTGGAGATGGGCAGGATTTGTTTAAAGTATTAATGGTGACCAATACCTCTGCATGAACATTTTTGGTAAAGACTCTTTACAATTTTCATTTTGCCTGAGATCAGCGACTTTGTTAGAACCTAAAAATTTATATATCCATAGAGAAGTTCTCCTTTTTTTTCTGCCATATTAATTTTTTCATATCAGTAAATACTGAAGTTCAAAGGACTTGAAAGCACCTTTTGTTTCCATTTATTTTTCAGTGTTAGATGAACTCATCAAAAATATATTTATGAAATTGTAAGGCTAAAGTGGTCAAACAGTGGTTAAAACCAAAACCCTCTCTTTAGGCTCCTGTGCAGTCATTTTTCAGAACTATTCAGCCTGTGTCTTAGATATTCCTTCTGCGGTAAATATTCTTCCCTCCTCAATGGGCTCAGTAGCTCAGTTCTTTACTGAATTGACAGACCTAACTTCATCTTTGCCAGATCTATGCAGCTTTCTTGAGGAAAGACTTTGCTCATATCCACTGAGCTCTGCATGGTCTGTGGCTACATCCCCTCCTGTACCCATTGTGTCTTTTCCTCAGTGCTTTAAATTCAACACTTTCAGATTATAATGAAAAACTTCCCGATGCAGAGTTTGAATTTTCATTGCCTGTGTTATCAGCAGGGAACATCAGGGAGTTGTAGTGCCTGAATGAGTTCTGTGAGTTACCTGTAATGTAAAAAACCTCAGCAGTAGCAGGGATATCACATCCTAATTAACCATGATATTCTTGCACAGATAAAAATACATCTATAACCCACTTCTTTTCCTGCTTGCAAACTCTTGCAGCAAGATGTGGTCCCAATCCTGGATGTGGAAATATCTGGCTTGTTTCCTTCACCTCTGTAATCTGAGGAGTTGCTTCAGGATCTCTATTATAAATTAATATACAGAGAGTCATTAGAAAACATTTCTTTTGTTTTGTTGGCAAATAGTTGCCAGCAAACTCTAAATCATATTTTATTCACACTGCACTTCACAGCAGTGCAGCCAGGTGTTAAATAATAATAGAGTAACATCAAATGGCTGGATGGTTCAACTGGGAGGAGCATCCAAAAGCTCCAGATACTTACCTGGAACCCTCCCAAAGAATGTTGGTCTGGAAACTCAGCTTAAAACAGATAATTAAAAAAGCTGCTTTCTAAAGCAATCACTGTTTTTGTGACTTGTAAGGTACCTTGATCTATAGAGGTTTGAGTACCTGAAAATAAATACATAATCTTTAATCAAAGATTTATGTAAAGCAAAGATTCAGGAATTGCTGACTTTTAATATTAAAAGTTGCTTTGTGTTTCCTGTTCCTATTACAATCAGAAGTATTGAGGGGAAAATAATCAATAAAGTACCTTTAAAAATATATATCAGAAACTAGGAAAAGCAATCTTATTTCTTTTAAATAACTTATTAAATTTGTTCTAACATTAATAAATAATTTTTTAAAAAATTCAGAGCTCCTCATGTATGCACATACATGATTTGAAAGGACAGCAAACTGAAAGAAGAGAATACATCAAATTTTGGTAAGCACAGTGTTTTACTGACAGCAACAAACAGGCTTTTATCCATTATTTCTGTACTTATGAGACTTTTGGCTGCTTTCAAATACAAAAGTTCTGGCTTTTCTGAGCTTGGGAAAATTAAGATTCAGTTGGTAGAACACCCCAAATGAAATTTCAAATTGCCTTTGAAATCCATCTAAATTTTCCAGCAGGTGAGTGCAGAACAGAACCCAGAGTTACTGAGTATGGGCTTGGAGGTCTTCAGTCTGAATTTTCTTGTCATGAAGTTTTGTTCACAAACAAACATTTTGTACCATGCTCAAATCCTCAGCCTATGACTTTTAGGGGGCATTTTTGCTGGTGAGAGATTTTAGTCTGAAACACCATGTTTATATAAGTCATATCTTTGATTATGCTCCCAGAATAAACGACATATTTCTCATTTCCCTGTGGGAGAGATGATTATTGTAGTGGTGAAAAGAGGGTGATTGTTCCCTGCTCCCCCCTCCCCACGTTTTCTCTTTGGACTTCATGTAAAAATAAGATACCATTGGTGCTGTGTACAAGTGTGAGACCACCAGCTAATTTTGCATAGCCCACTGAACAGTTAGATGGGAATTGCTCTTCAGGGTGTTCTCTTTGACAATAAACAGAAGCCTCAAGTCTGTGTTTGGCTGCAGTTCAAAAAAATTACTAAGGAATCGTACACACTTATGTATATGAATACAAGCAATTGCACATTCCCATACAGTAAGCTTTGCAACCACAGTTATTAACATTTTTAAATGAGTAAATGCAAATAAAATGACTGAGTAATACATGTTATGTTAAGATCAGCTATATGAAAAGCAAAAGGATTAAAAGTTAATTTCATCCTTTTTAATTCAAGGGACATATAAATGGCATTCTGGGTAGAGTCAACTCCTCTTTTATCAGTCCTTTGATGCTGCTTTCTCACTGATTCAGTTGTTCAAATGCTACCTACATAATAAAATCCTGAGTTAATTTACTAAGATTTTACACCAGTGCAAATGAAAGAAGGGAAAGTGCTAAACAAGGCAATTAGCACTCTGTTTAGTGCACTCCCAAAATAAATGTAGGCAATTTACAATTTGGCAAATGGTACTCTATCCAGATCCAAGTCATTTCAGCCTAAGGGGCTGGGGAAGTTCATTAGGGGTGAAGGGAAGGGTCTTTGTTTTGCTTTGCTTTTTAACTGTATGGATATATGTACACACATACAAATACACACGTTGCTGCTGAGGTCCCCCCCTTTCACCATGCAGCAACAGATGTGACCCCTCCTGGGGTTATGAGGATTTCTGGTGGAAAAATGTCAAGCTCTGTGCTCACACTGTCCACATAAATGACCTAATTTATGGTGATAATGCTCTTTCCAAAGTGAGGGAGTCCAAAATTGGCAACTCGCTGATAACCTCCTTTGTGGCTTTCTTGCCATGATGGTTTTTTGTGTACTTACATGTTTATTATCACTGGAGCTGCTCAGATCAGATCTGTGAACCTGGGAATGTCCTGAGTGAAATGATAAGATAAAGCACTCTGCAACTACAACTGACTCTCCTTTTAATTGACAGGAGGGCTGCACTATGACTTCCATGTTTATTCTTGTAAGCTCCTTATTAATGCAAAAATAATAGCTGTTATTAATGCAGGATCACAGCCAGCATTAATATTTAAGATGTAAGAATGAAGGAGGTTAAATACGTGTTTATATTAGTTTTAAACAAAGAGCTTTGCAAAACAGTTAAGGCAAGTAATGATGACCAAATTCACAGAGGGTGTGTGTAGTGTGAAATACCTGCCACGTTCTGGGGTTTAAATACATATTCTTAGTGGGACAAAGGTCTTTGATGAGTCTCCTGCCTTGTCATGCCATTGTCTCTGAATTGCTACTGTGTCTTGTGAAAGAGAATAGGGATGAAGATCCTAAGCAAAACATGTAATATGCTATGATATTAGCACTGATTTTTTTTTTTTGTTTATTCAGTCTGTAGAGCTCTTTTATATGATAGATCATAAGGTAAAAGCATTCTTTTGTGCCCTCTAGCTGCTGGTTGCTCAAATGAAAGAAAGAGGGAGAAAACAACCCTGTGATTATTAAATTCTCCTCATCTTTAGGGTTAAGTACCCTGGCTAATAAAGATCTCTCATGAGGATAAAGTTTCTTTCTTGGCAATGTCACATCCATTTAGGTAAAAATCATCTGGATGCTTTCAGGGATTCAAGCTGTTACCTTTACATAAAGCATCTACACCAATTCTTTGTATTGTTTTTATCCTCTCAGAAAGCCTGACACTGCATTTCTTGGTTAAGCAAACCTCCCACTGAGGGCAGGCTGTGGGATTGGGCCCTTTTGTGCTATAGAAACCTGTTTCACAAGAAGGAAAAGAATTGTTTATGTGTTCTTGGAAAAATTTAATATCATTAAAAACACTATTTTAGACAGTGACAATTCAGCCTGATCTTGTACAGGGCAATCCCATTATGACCTTTGATTTTGTTAGTACCACATTTGCTGCCGATCTTTTCACCCTTGTATCCCAAACTGTTTTGTTCTGTTTGGCATGTTGTTCTAATAATGCATTTGTTAAGACAAACAGCTAAAGTTTCTGCATTGTTACACCTTATAAAAAATTGCTGTATTTTTTTAGAAATTGTTCTCTAAACAGTCTCATCACCCAAGATGTATTGTATATGCCCAAGGTGTTTGAAATATATTACAGGCCAAAACACCTCTGATCTTTTCTCTGAATTCCATTTGGGTGTGTGCAAATTTGGGTTTATGCAGGCTTACTTCATAGCAAAAAGGAGCTACTTTCAACAGCAGTAAGAACTTGATAACTTGTTCAGCACTGGCAGGGATCACCAAGGGAGGAGTCAAGTCTCTGCTGTGCAGGTTTTTACTGAGAGGTCAGACAAATGTGTCAGGAGGAGCTCAGGTGTCTGCTCCTGCCTTGAGGCAGGTGTGCAGTTTGGGTGAGCTCTGAATCCTTCTCAGCTGGGTGTTTTTATGACTCAGAGCTGCTGCACTTTGTGTGTGAGTGCCCGGACTGCGGTGCCCTGGGTGGAACTGCTCCTTCCCTGGAGGCTGTGAGTGGCACTGATGCCCATCCCCTCCCACTCCAGGGAGGAGGAGGAGGAGGTCGATCAGCCTCCAGGCTGTCTGACAGCAGGCTGTCCTCTTAAGCCACGAGTTTAGTGTCCCTTTTCACCCCTGCTCATGATCTGTTTAGGTGGGCATTTTCCTCCTCAGAGCTGAACCTTACATAATGCAGAGTGAAGCTGAACTGAACTGAATGTAATGCAACAACACTGAGAACACATCTGAATCTCATCCACATCTCAGGAATGAGGGGGGAAAAGCCCTTTTTCTTGGCATCAAATATTAGATGTTATTTTTTGTTACATCCTTGCTAATTCATCAAAGCAGAGGAATACCTGTGACTTCTCTTTGTCCCTATGGATGCATATGCATTTTTTTTGTTCCTTCCTACAGACTAAATAAATCTAGGAAAGAACCATGCAAGATAAAAAGGAGGAGCTTAACTTCTGAAGAAACTGTTTTGCTCTGCTTCAGATTTTTCCAATATTTCAATTCTTTGTTTTGAATCCATTTTTTCACTGGTAAGGGAAGAAGAAATATACCCCAGCCAGCCTTGTGTTCCAACTTCTTTACCTTTGTCTGCCTAACTCAGCTGGTATTTAATTGGTCAGCAATAGGAGGGAAGTCTCCTTTGAGGTAATGAATATTGACTGTTTATGTTGAAATGTCACTGTGAAAAGAAAGCCCAGCACCAAAGAGGCGGAACTCAGTGTGAGAGTTTCAGACACAAAGGAGACACCAGCAAAGCACAGGCATTGAAAAGCAAAGCAGCTGAAATTCAAAGAAAAGATGAAACAGAAATGGGCTACATGTGTGGGAATTTTAAGCTGTCAGTTGACAGGTGAAAAAGTCATTATTCCACCTGTTAGAACTAAGTGTAATTGCTTGTTTTTCCTAAAATAACACAGAGGCTGTGACTCATAATTTTTTTAATTGAAAATTTGTTTAAACTTATTTGCAAATACTTCACTTTTTCTTTTGAGGTAAGTGGATTAAACTCATTAGCCAATTTTTCTACCTCGGACATGTGAGAAGGAAAGTTTCACATTTTCTGTGTTGTATCAGGAATTAGATAATCAAATCTTGCATTCAGCCAGTTGCTTTTTGTCGTGAAGCGACTTGAATAGCAACTTTGGGGTTCGACATGCAAGTTTATCATCCATTCTATAGCACTCATTGATCTGGAATGAATAAAGGCTGTTCTCCAGCATCAACCCACTGCATGATGTATGGCCTGGAAGTTTTTGCTGCTGCATAAAAGCTGGTCTTTGTTCCCAGTCGCGTAATAAGGAATTGTATGAGATTCTGATATATTTTAAGCCGTTTCTTATCTCAATGGCATGGCCATGCCAGCAGATTTCTGGGCTCCATAATTCAGTTTTGATTGTTGAACTGTTCCCTCTCCTCCTTCATACTCTTTTGTGGTGACCTTTAGAGAACTCTGCTGAATAGTTTTTGCAAAGTTGACCCTCTGCTATGGAGTATAACCTCCAGTTGTTCCATTTTGTTCATCTGAGTCATTTAGTATTAAGCTTTGATACACAATGAATTTTTTATTTTTAATGTAAACACTGACTTCATTGTTTTGGGTAAAATTTACTATGATATAGTTTAATTTATGTACATTCTTCTGGCTAAGGATCTTCATGGATATCAGTCAGGGGCTGAGCTCACCATATTTAGTCATTAGATATTGTTTCTACAAACAAGAAGTCTTCTTTTTACATCCCCTCTGGTTTGATTTTTTATTTCATAGTAGGAAATTCCATTAAACATCTTTGGGAAAGCAAGAGTAAATAAGAAAAACCTCTTCTAAGTCCATGTGTCTTAAACAAAATATATTGCAAAAACTTTCCAAAAAATGCTCAAAAAACTTAATCATTTCAAATATACCTTCATATTAAAACCATTGTTTTTTGTTCTAAGCAGAGGATGAATGGTGCAAATATTCCTTCAAAAATCGGAGCCTTTATTTTCAAATCTCCATTTTAGCTTTGGCACTTAAAATATTCATGTGGTGTTTTTAAAATGTTCCCTGAATCAGACAAGTGTTTGAATCCAGTAGGCTTTTGTTTTTTATTTTCTCTCGGTGAATCATTGAACAATTTCTGCTTTAGCTTCAATCTGGGCCCATTCACACAATGTGTCCATCTGAAATATCCTGCAATCCTGCAAACAGTAGGATCCTTTAAATAGAAAAGTATCACCAGGATCTGGACTGTAAACAAAGCATTAAATGAATTAAACATGTAGGAAATATCTGCAAAGAAGGGAGCTAAATTTTGCTACTGCTACCACTTCTCCACAGTCAGCAAAGGCTTTGAAAGTTAATGCTTTCTACAGCCAGTCAGAATTCCCAGTGGGAGGGCTGTGATCTCCCACAA
Organism: Agelaius tricolor; assembly: GCF_023055355.1. Taxonomy (NCBI): domain Eukaryota; kingdom Metazoa; phylum Chordata; class Aves; order Passeriformes; family Icteridae; genus Agelaius; species Agelaius tricolor. Next base: position 4,522,033 of record NW_027269276.1, on the reverse strand, counting down.
AAGTTGGGATGAGCAGGCAGTATGGGGAGGCAAAGTCAGCAAAGGTGATCTCTGTGTGTTTGGTTCTCCCTGTGGTTTGGCTTTTGGGTTTTTTTCCCCAGAAGTTTCCAATGTCTTTAGGGAACTTTCTGTATGTCCAAAGTAGAAGCTGCTTTCCTCATGTATGGAAAAATAGCCCAGGCGTTACCTGAACCTCCTAATTTGCTTTCTTGTGCATTAAAAAAAATACATATGTACATACAACCTAGCTAGAAATTAATGTATTTTTACCATCTGAAACACTAAAGCTAAATATACAAATATATAAATATACAAATTAAGTTTTGCATTAATTCTCTGACTTGGAGAAAAAAATGGGCTACACCAGCATCCAATATCTCCCTTTGCTGTTTATTCCTTCTCTTTACAAAAAACCCCAGACATATATCCTTACATCTTTATTGCCTTCTTTTAGAAAAAATAATTGAACTTTTCATGATTAAGGTCCTCAAAATGCTGATCTCTCCAGCAAAAGATTATTTCATACCTCTGTGTCATTTCAAAATACTTAGATTTAGACTTATATTACTTTGTTTTGATTTTGTGTCTACACAAATGGCAGATAACATCTTTAGTCACAATTCTGTGTTATGCTTGAACTCTAACCTGTGACATTCACCTAGCTCGATCTAACAAGCTTTGTGCTCCCTGTCCAGATGAAGAGTGATACTTCTTCATTAGCAAGATCAGTTTCACCTTTAAAAACCCTTTGCTTCCCGTTTGCATTAAGCCAGATTGAGATGTCTTGGGTCATGATGACATTTCAGGAGTATTCAGAAGCAGAAGAGGAAGTCATTACATCTGCAGTTCACCTGCAAAGAAGATGTCATTAAAAGAGGAAGCAAAATGAACCCCTGTCAACTTGTTAGGGCCCAAAAGGTAATTCTGCCATCATATATGGAGCAGGATAGGATACAGAATCCTATTATTGCTGACACCAGATAACTTGCTGGTGTAAAAGGTTCTGTTTCCCAGAAAAGTTCAGGTGATACTAAATTTATTAATGTGTCAGTTTGGGGAGATGTGATGTCATTTCTGTTGTCTGCAGGGATGAAAACTGGAGTGTCCTTGCTCCTGTCAACACACTCTCATCTTAATTTCTTCCACTGTGCACCTCGTTGCCATCTGTGAGGGGAGAGCAAGGGATGAGGGTGAAGTGTCAGGGGAGATGCCTTTTTAAAACAACTACCAGTATTTGACATTTATCATTTTAACCTGCCTTTTTCCAAAACACAAATTTATTACACCAGCATTTCTGGTGAATGGTTGGCCTGATCCTGCCAGGATCCTGTTCCTATGAGTTGAAGCATTACCTGATATTGAAGCTTTAAAAATCAGGATTTTCTTCTCAAATAATCACCAAATCAGAAAAGATGTTACTCTGTTTTCTACTTGATGGAAAATCTAGCAACTGCATTACATTCAGTGTAACTGAAAAGACAGTTGATTTTCAGACTGTGAAGGTACCTGATGCAGTTCTGCAGAAACAATTATGTTACTAATTTCAAGTAGGTAAAAGTCTGAATCATGTCCATTATTTCAAATAATGTGGCTTTGTTTTTTTTAAACTAAAACTGGCATCTTCTTGAAAGATTCTGGATGTAGAAATATGGCCAAATATTTGCTTTTAAGAAATACGTGTATCACCTTTCAGCTGTGCTGCATAAGAGTACTTTCATCCCAAACATTTTCTCTACCTTCTTCTATCTGAAGCTGAAGAAACTATGCTGAACCCTTTTAATGATGATGATATTACTAAAAGGGAACATTTTCCAGGTGAAAAACATTTTATCTTGGTCTCAGAATGCAGTCTAGAGTTTTTGTAGGAACATTGTAGTAACAGGAAATATTTTCTTTCAGCTCCAAGGCGTCACATGCTTGATTCTGTGCAATACATTTCAAGATGGGTATTATAACAACTCGTCTGATACTGATCTTAATGGATTTTTGAACTGCTAATATTTCAGATTTGAACTGCTTGTACTTCAATTGATGATCTGAGCATTCCACAAATACCAGAACTAGCATGTTTACTGCCCTGCTGTTGATTGATATCTCCTAATGAACAAAGCACCTGCAAAAGTGATAAAGGAAAGTTACTAATTGGTTTAACTTAGGCCAGCCACTTCATATTTTATAAATGAGGAAACTTTTAAGGAATTGCTGCTGGAAGCCATCTGCTAACTAAATAAAAATGAATGACAATCATCAGGTTCCACGTGCCACTTAGAGCAAGTATCATCAGAAAAAAAAAAATACAGCTGCTTACTTTGAAATAAAAGCAATGCAGGAACTCAAATTCAAAGCCCCTAATAATCATCTTTATAATATAAAGTGTTAATCAGATTGGTATACACAAACCTGTCAGCAGTTTGGACCCCTTCTCTAGATATCAGAGAGAATACTTGTGGTCACTTTTAAGAGCTACTAGTAGAATTTACAATACTAAATCATGATTTATTATTCCTTCCAGGACATCTCAAGTTTCTGTTCCCAATTCTGCTTCCCTCCTCATCATCCCTTTTTCAGCTAAAACTGTATCAGGCTGGGAAATGTTCAGGATGTGTGTTTTCCTCTTGTATTGTGCATAATTTTGCAAGTCATTAAATCTTTGTTTCTTGTCTTTTCTAACCTTCTCAGTAACCTATCTAAACAACTCTCAAAGGAAAATGAGTCAATCAGGAAAGAAACAGCTCTAATGCCAAACAGGAAAAAAACCCAAACAGAAATAGAAATAAAAAGGGAAAAGCTTTCACTTAAGGAATACAACTACCAACCAACACTAGGCTCCTTTAAAGACATATACAATGTTTTAATTTCTTTCTACTGCCTGTGAAGTTCTATTGAGTCTGAAAGGTTACTCACGTGTGTAAAATTTAGCACACTGAAGAATGTGGGAATACTTCAAGCTACATTTTAATATGAGGGATTATACATAAGCACAAAAGATGAGATTCTTCTTGAAAGTTCAAAATAAAGACCTGCAGAATGTGCTGTTTTGTGCAAGTAAATGCCAGAAACCACATCATTCTCTAACAAGGGCCCATCCTGTTTACCATGTTGGCATGGCAGTCCAGAGAAAATTGAATTTCCTTCACTAGAAAGACAGACTTTCTTCCTGTGCTAGCAGCACTTTGGTTGTGTTATGTGCAGCAGGACCATTTACAACAACTGGGTTTAAGCAGTGCAGGGTGTTTTGTCAGGGTGACAAAGGGGAATTACACTGCACCCATATATGGCACACAATGCTTGGACAACACGTAATATTCTCTGTGGGTAAAGTTCACTTCTGGGCAGAAAGCCAACAAAAGGCTCATGCACCACTTAAGTCCCACTTAAACCCTGTTTTGAAGGCTTAATAGTACACAGGCCATGTTCTGGCCTCTTGCCCAGGAGTGAATTTTACCATGTTCGATCCCCTCTCTCTGCTTGCAACGGGGGCAAAAGGGCACTGCCTTTGTGCTGGGCAGGACACTGATTTCTGCAAGAAAACACCAGTTTGCTCTCCTCCAGAGAAAGCCACAAATCCACAGAACAACATCTCTCCTGCTTTAGGGCTAATCCACCTTCCCTGGTGCCGTGAGAGGTCATGTGAAGCCAAGAGTTCTGTCCTGGGGAGCCAGGAATCCACCCAAGGACTGGCGCTGGGGTGGAGATGTCCCTCCTGAGCTGCTCAAGATCTTCAGTTGTCCTTTGCTGAGCTTGCATTAATTTTACCTCTGTGCTGACCATTGAGAAGAGTTTTTCTCTGTCATTTCAAAGGCTGGAATGTAGAAGGGAACTGGTAATGCTTTCTTGGACAATGCCTGCAAAGTTGTTTTCCATTTTAAGAGCTTGTGACATGCACCAGTGTCCAAATGACTGTTCTGTCCCTGAACAGGAGGAGATGAGCTATTGCAACAACATTCTGCATGAATAACTTTCTCTGTTTTCACTGTTATTTCGCATTTGAATGTGCAATGTTACAGTAATACAAACTATATTAAATTATTCCTAGGAAATAACTATTCAGGGTTATAATTAGCTCACAGTACTTAGTATTTTGACCTGATCTACTGTAGAGTTCTCTGCAAGGTTGGGGGCTAAAGGTACTATTTACTTGCAGGCAGTTATTAAAACAACACTCAAAGTGCAAGATTTCATATTAAAGATGAACATCATCAGTCTGTTTTACAGCTTCGACTTTATGTATGTTATTCTTATATTAATTAATGAAAACTCAACAAGCAGAATTATTTTGAGATACGGCTTTCTGTGAATGGATTCCAATCCATAGTGATTAAGTAGATTGGAAATATTATTTCCTGATCAGATTTTTTTTAAAGTTCATTTCCTTCCTAATTAGCAAGCAGAACACAGAACACAGCAAGTATTCAGTTCCCTTTAATAATTATTTTATTTTTTATTCCCTTTAATAATTATTTATTTTTTAAACAGAATAGTGATTTACTCAGAATATCTTTCAGAGATCATTTAAAAGACAGAAGCTTCTGCCCATTAAAACACAACTCCTCTCTGAAAACTGACTTTGTGTCACCAAAATACTTGCGAGGTTCAAAAAATATTTTGACACATTTTACTTTTCAATCGTTATAAAAGGATTTTCCCCCTACATATTCTTATTGTGTCTTCATTTCCAGAATTGTTTTTAATTAAAAAAAGACTGTTTTGTTACAATGGATGATTTCAACCCACAAAATATCCTATTGTGCTTGCTATCAAAACAAACAGGTGCACCCAGCAGCATGCACGGTATGCAGTGCAATTGAGCAAACAGTTTGTGCAAAGATTTAAACTCATCTGAACAATGTGAGTTCAAGTGATATGAATTGAAGCCAAATATTCTGGATGAAGGGCTCAGATCTGAGGGAATCTGGATGGAGCCCAGAACCTGTTGATCTTTGTGGGAGTTGTGGGCACTTTATGCTGTATAGGAGATGATAGTCTCTGTCAGGGTTGGTTTCTCAGTTTGAAATACCCATGAATTTTTTATCAATAGCAGAGTTACTTTTTTATTGAAACTGTACTCCCTCCTGCCCACATATGAAAAAACTCAGATGTTTGCAGAGATTTCATGAGATGGGAAGACATGGAAACTAAAATTTGCTAAAAGTCAAAGAAAAGATGACTGGTAGTTAAATAAGGTTATCTGTGAAGTTTCAGAATGTCTCAATTTCCTTTGTGGTTGGCTTCTATGGGTTGTATAATTTAATTCCTGGATAGCCAAGTTGCCCAGCATGGCATTTTTGTGGAGAAAACACAATTTACAGCAGTGGGATGCCTTTCCTTCCTACAGCCTCCAAGTTGTAGTGGTAGGGAACACAAGGGGACAGTGATAAACTAAAATTCTCTTTGCTGCAAGGCAAAGCAACCTGTCCTTTACTGCCAGAGTGTTGTGTGGCCGTCTATGAATATTTCATTACTGCTGGGCTGGGGCCACTGATTCAGTTCAGACTCCCAATTAGCACTCTGCACCTAACTGTCTGTTGTTATCTCTTTTTACTCTGCTGTGATGTCTTCATTTATCTCAAGTGGATGGTTCCTTTATGTCTCACCCTTCCTACCCTTCTGCTCCCTTCTGTGGTGCTTCAGTGCCCCTGGGTCCTGTATCCTCCTCCTGCACTGGAAGGAGCTGCTTGCCAGGAGTCCCTCTGGAAAGGAGTTCAGTGTCTCACTGTCCCACACACATCCTAATCCTAATAACAGTGGGTGAACATTTTCCTAACCTGACCTGTGATGTTGCTTCTTTTGCAGGCCAAACTCCCTGATTTCTCAGATGGCTGAGAGGTCCCTCCATGAGCCATCTCCTCAAATCTCCTCTCTGTGAACAGTCACTGCACACTCTTCTGGCTCTGATCTATAATCTCTTCTGAACCTTTATTTGTTCTGATGAACACTGTGCACATCTGTAGGACAATTTTGGTTAATAATGTAAATTCATTCTTGTCACATGCAGTCCAGGAGATCCCAGACACAGCAAAAGATGACTCTCCCAGGGTCTTGAGATGCCCCAAAATGAATTGTGGTGTATGGTGATACTAAGCAGCTTCACATATATTTGATATGAAATTGTTTAAAACTCTGGACTAGGCTGAATTATTTTTTTCTAAGATGTTAAAAATATTTGAAACCCTTGCACTCAGGATTCATGCAGCAAGTACAAACTTCTCCAGTGTTGAGTGAAGTTGGAAAGTGGAAGGAAAGATGTACTTTCTGAGGTGAAACTCCTAAATAGACAGTATAATTTTTCCCAGTTGGCAGTTACAGTTTGGTGATCCCAGACTTCTACACGCAAAAGTACTTGACTGTCAAAACATACTTATTGACTAAAAAAAGGAGAAAACATTTCTGCTTCTGAGAGGGGGGTGACTACTCAGTGTTTGTCAGCCTCTAGTTCTGGGTGTTCATTATAAAATTTTGACTGCACATCCATGGACAGGTTTTTGGCAACAGGAGATGGTTCAGCTTTCTTGCTACTTTCATTAATTTTCCTTCAGTTTTTTGAGAAAATCTCATAAAATATGTGGTTTTTTAGGATGTGTACGTGCATGTTGCATGTGCAGGGTCTTTATCCACCACCTTGACAGAGCAGTTAATGAACCAATATAAAAGGGTAAAAAGTGAGGGAAAGTTTTTCCCTTGGAGAGCAACATTAAGAGTCATAGCTTTATTAGATAAATTTAATCTCGTAGACATTTTGTGCATAATTCTCCACGGACTGGTTCCTTCTGGGTCCTTGCTTTTATTTGCAGTAGCCAAAGTATTAATAGGGTTAAAGGTGGTGGCGTGGTGGATTTATGGGCGACACGCCGCAGTCCGTTAAAGCAGGATCACTAATGGGTGACCTTGAGGTTCGACCGTCCCAGACTCGGGAAGATCAAGTCTCAGACCCCTCCTGCAAGTGCTCTGACCTCTCCATTCTTCCCCTCCATGGCCTAACCTTTCACTCACTGATCTTTGACCAAATTATTAAGCAAACACCTGCTTAGGTCTCTGACCAAAGACTGTAGACCAGGAGAGCTGCCATAATTCCCTGTGAATTAGCTTTAATAATAACAGTACTGGCCTAAGGAGAAAATCAGGGGGTAGGTTTACAGTAAATAATCATGCTGCTACAGAGCACATCCAGAACGGGCCCTTCAGCAGCTCTCACCTACAGTAAATCAATGCTAATCTATTTGACTGTGATAATAACGGCTTGTCAGCAGATACAGTTTCTTTATTTGACTTGACTAGGACAATGACTAGGTAAAATTTATTTCCTATTACTAAAACAAGACAAAGACTAAGATTAATCCTTTGATGCCAGGGATTTCCCATTGGTAATAATGCAGAAACTGCATTAGTGTTCCACACTGTTGCTAAGAGTAACTGGAACAGGAAAAAAAAAAGGCTGAAAAATATCTGATGTCAAATGTTAAGCCTGTGTAATGTTATCTGATTTACAAATTGAAGGAATGGTCTGAATTTCCCCACATTTCCTTGGATTGCTTTTTGGCTCTTGTGGTGTGATTTTATAAACATGCATCATCTGAGATTAACTCAAACCTGAGTGGCTCCAGCCCACAGATTCTCCCTAAACAGACTGTGAATATTGTTTAAAGACTTCACTCACAAAAAGAGTTGGAATCTGAATTATTATTCAATAATAAATAGGATAAAATCTAGCTAACAATATTGCAAATTAAATGAAAGGTAACTTAGTATAAACCTGTCTCCTGCCTATAAACAGTATTAATTGTTGTTTTTTTGATCAATGTACATATTTTTCTATGTACAGGGTTATTCAGATTAACTGTCCAAGTTTAAACTAATTTACATGGATTATTACTTTTCATTCCTTGCCTAGATTAGTTGTAAGATTAAACCTGGAACAATTGGATAGATGGCATGGAGTACACGTACATATTTACTTGAAAACCTGTGTAATTTGTTTATATATAAGTATTCACATTCACAGAGGCTTTACAGTAGGCCTGGAGAAATATCAGTCAGATATCTGGGAGTCTGTTGCATAAAATCTGCCCTGGACTATGTCCTTAAGCAAAACTGGTGGCTTCTTTTCTGGAGAAAAGAAATGGAATGATGAGGTACTTATGATGAGGTATTGGTTTGAGAGAGGAGGTAAGTTAAAAGATAATCAATGTTCAGTAAAAGTTACAAGGCAAGCACTGTAAAGAGTAAATGGATTTTAAAATGATGTTTATTTGAATTCTTTTGCTTTACACAGTCTTTAATTAGTGAAACACAAGACCAGATGATTACAGCACAACAGAGATGTTCAGTTAAATGCATCACCTACTTCTCTTCGGATGTGCCAGTGTACAAGGTCAGATTTTGCCTATATTTACAAAAATCCAGCATCACCAAACTCACTTTCTGCCCTCACTCATACCAGGCAATGCCACAGATGATTATATTTTCCACTTCATGAAAAAATACAGAGTCAAGGGCATGACTGAAGGCCCAGTGGAACCAGGGGAAGTCTCCCTTTGGCTGCAGTGAGCTTGGAACCAAGCCTTACATAATTGTGAAATATCCATAAGATACTTGGCCACACATGAATCTGCACTCTGATATACTCTGTATTAGTATTTTTTGACTGTAAAACTAGTTCACTTATTTGCTGTACATTTATCAGAAGATTATGTTGGTGCTTCAGATGGGTGAGATTTGGGTCGTAGGTATGTTGGAAGTTACGGAAATAGAAGCAAAATAGTAATCCATAATTTTTTCAGATATTTTATCATAGAATCACTTAAATATATCACCCTTCAATGATATAAAACCTCTTTATTTAGAAATTAAAGGGGGTATTTTTAAATTACAAAAATTAAAAAGCAATGTTAATATATGACCTTATTAGTAATTTTTGATGTAGATAGGGGCAAGCTTTACTGAGATGTACTTTCAGTTCTTTGTTCTTACATCCTTCTGATATAAAGCATAAAGTAGCTAATTTATTTATAAAAGCAGAAAATATATGTGTGTGTACGTTGTGGGATGTGTTAAAGATTTTCTTACAAACAGAAATGAAAATAAAAATGGTTTTGCCTTTGCTCGTAGCTGCTGCTGGTGGTTAAAAGTTGCATTCTTTTACCCATAAGAATAGAAAACATTTGAAATATAACATTATAAACCAAGGATATATGACATGATTTTATTTGAAGAATGAACTGATTTTGTACTTACTGATAATTCAAGCAGAGAATTGTTTTAAGATATCACTGCAGGTAATGCCAAAAGGAAAGTAGCTTCTCTGGCATATGTAAGATGGAAAAAAGAGGGTATTCCTGAAAGAGGAATGCACATCAGTCAAAGGCATCAATAAATAAAGCTCTTTTTCATATGTAAATGGGAATTTCTAAACTAAAAAGGTATTGTTTTATAAACAGTGAGATAATATTCTTGAAAAAGGTTACCAGTGATTACATAAGTTATCTCTACCATAAAGAAATTTAGAGCTCATAGTTGCTCTTTTCAATAAAAAGGCTTTTCATCTACTCTCACACAGAAAGCCAAGCTCTGCATTTTAATTAGAGATAATAAATAATTATATTAGGGAACTGAGACTGTTAAAGTCTTTTTGTGATGCTGTATAGCTTTATCCTTCTCTAAACATGTGAGTATATATATTCAACTTTTGATTCACAGATCACCTTAAAGGAAATAATACTTCTATAAATATGATCAATATTTGGGGTATTTTGACAAGGGCAAAATATCTTTATATGCTTCAAGAGAATAAAGAATCTTAAAGTCTGTCCAGTCTACCCAAAATATTAAGTGACCTGAATATAAATGCAAATAAATACAATAACACCACCCCAGAAAATACTATTAAACTAAGGAAATATGAGGTGACTGGATTCTTCTGGGAAATGTGTTGTCCTTGATGTCAGCAAACTTTGGAGGAAGCCCTGCCAGAGCAAGGGTCTGGTGTTGGGTTTAATGCAGCTGCATCAGCTCTAAAGGAAATACTGGAATTGTCCCTCTTGTTTATGCCTTGAAGCATAAATTCCTCTTTTTTTTTTAATTTTTAATTTTTTTTTTTCGCATTCTTATTCTCACACATAGGGGCATCTTCCCTGTGTGAAATTCGTGCACCAGAGTCAAGGGCAGGAAAAACCCAGAGGGGCAGCCTTGCCCCAGCTCTCCCCCCGCCCAGGGAGCAGCTGAGGTTGGGAAAGCAGAGAAGGAGCCATTAGAGTGGGCTTTGGGATTGACACTGACCTAGGGCTGCCATCCCACATTGTCCTGCCATCTGCACAGACGTGAACTTTGCCTCCAAAATTTGGCTTCTCAATTAACATGTCCAGCTGGGGGGAGAATTCCGTCATTTGCCTAATATCATTATTGCCACTGCTCTGACATATTAATATTAAAAATATATGTGGACAGATCAAGGATTTGCCTAAGCACTTCTCTTTTTATTTCACATAATAGGCAGGAGGTGAAAGAAGACACAATATAATTTGAAAAGCATAACCCTGATTAGGCAGTGATTGGTACACAGCTAGAGCTTATATTTAAAAACATTTTCATTATTAGCAGTGCCTGTCAAATATAATGTTTTTTATTTTTTTCTGTCCGTTGTGCAAGTAGATGCAAGGTCATATGATGTTTTAAGGCTTCAGCAAACAGAAAATTATTTGTATCTTACCAAGGTCTTTGCAGAACAGACATCTTAAGATGAAATTTTTGCCACGGGATATTCTTTTTTAATTGGTGATTTTGAGAAAGCAAGACTGGGGCTTCAGTTGTGTTGTTATGGTATGGTGGAATCAGTGACTTCTCTGGGTTAGGCCTTGAATGCTCCAAGCTTGGTTTTACAGCATTTGCAGGTCTTTTGTCCCTCCCAACAGTGGCAACCTAATAGGATAATGAATGAGACCTTAGATGTTGGGATCTGGGGAGATTGGAGATAGAGTATAATTGTAAAGCTTGGCATGATGCAGCTCCTCTTAAGCTCAAAGATGTTTTAAATGGATAACTAACAATAACATTATATTTATATCCAGTCCCCTCTGGAGAAAATAGCCCATTTTCCATACTCTCAGCAGCATTGTACTGTATGCAACATAGTGCTGTCTTCAAAAAATACTTCTAAAGTGAAGAAGTCACCTTGAAAATATTCATATTCTGCTTGTCTCTGAGTGCTGAATTGTTTTCAGTCTTGAGCCTATTCATGTGTGTTTACTGCTTACTTTTTATGCCTCAGAGTAATCACACTGAACTTTCAACAACTTGTGAGTAAATCTAAATCTGCCAGTAGCTGGGCATGTCTCAGTAAAATCTAGAAGTTCCTTTGAAATTTACTCCTGTAATGTGTTTGTAAAAGATGGGAACTTTAAAAAACATCTCAGTTGCAGGAAAACCTCTTTTTCCGATAAGTGGAGTTTCTCATGGGTGTTTCCTCATGACTTTTAAAGTTAAGGATAATTCACTTCTCTGTTACAAGGAGTCTTTTTGGAGTGAGATGAAATGGTGCAAGTTTCCACATACTAACATGAGAATTTAATTTTTCCTGGTCTTTTCTTAAATCAGTATCAGTGCAACACATAGATGAGACCTGATAAATAATAACCATTAATAAAAGTTCTGAGGATTAAATTATTCTTTTAAGTGTACCATGTAATTTTATCATAACAAAATAGGCCTGTGCTGTCTCTCATTGAAATATTTGTTTGTCTCTGATTTAATTGTAAAGGAAAGAAATACAGCATCCTTATATTCTAGATGGAGTGGATGACCTAACTTGTGGCACCTCTGTTAACCCTGACACAGTGGAATTCTTTCCAGAGTTTTCCCATGCTGTGCTTTAGTGACATTACAGCTTCTTCTCAGAGCATTTTAAACCCTGTCTAATGCAAAGTATCAAGGGCAATAGAGGAAAAGAACCGAAAGAATTGCAGCAGGAAGCAAATGCCTTGCAGATATTGGCTGTAGAGAGGAGAAGTTCAGTCTCACTGTCTCTCCAAAGTAATTGCAAGCTCTGGGAAGCTGAGAGTGCTGCTGAGCACACCAAGTCAGGGGCTGCAAGGAGATGAGAACAGCTGATAAACCTATGGCACATCCCAACAAGGCAGTTTGTGTCCCTGGGGGGTTTGTGTGGCCTTTTGTGACTTGAAACGATATTAGTGTTTCAGGCTGCTTTTAAATCTTGCCTCAAGCACTTTGGATTTGCTGTTGGATCTCCTCTGTAAACTCTCCCTGCTGAAAAAGTTGTTGGGTGGACCAGTGGTGAAATGACTGTGATGGCAGGGAGGCAGCTCTGGAATATAGACACTGATACTTTGAGAGGTCTGTGGGCTGGGAATGTCCTCACACACTGCCCTCATCCCCCCCATGATCTCTTTTCCTTCTCAGTGAGAACAGATTTACCAGAAATGCTTCAAGCTTGGCTTTACAGCATTTGCAGCTCTCTTCTCCCTCCAGTGTTGTTTTTCTTTGGGAGGTAGATGATATCCCTCCTCTGTTTGGTTTATTCCCCCTTGTGAAAAATAAATCTGTTTTCGGAAATGCTTCAGATACTTCCCTGTGAGCAATTCTGTCTTCTGCCTCATGCCCCAAAGGCACTCTGAGCTGAGCTGATTGAAGGATTTTAAAGGAAGACACTGGCAATGTTGATATACCATATAACTCTAAGGCATCTTCTTAAGCAGATGCTAAAAATGGATTATGGTTTTTATTCCTTACTCACACTTCATCTTTCCAAATGGCTGATTACGATTTTCAGCTGCTTATTTCAACATCATTTAGTGGGTAAGAGGAGGAAACACACATCCTGTTCCTGCTCCCATCTTCTAATCCTTACAATACAGCTGTGATCCCACTGTTAAGGTCCCTACTTGAGAACTTTCCAGGAGCTGGGCTGGGTTTTGGAACCCAGGGTGTCACATGTAGGTTTGAGCATCAACAAATGAACTGAAGCTGAATAAACCCAGGACTGAAAAATATTCAAAATTATATTCTTGATGGAGTGGATGACTTAACTTGTGGCACCTCTGTTAACCCTGACACAATGGAATTCTTTTCAGAGTTTTCCCGTGCTGTGCTTGCTTTAGTGACATTACAGCTTCTTCTCAGAGCATTTTAAACTCTGTCTAGTGCAAAGTATCAAGTATTTCCATTTCTATTGTAAAACTAAAGCAAAACTGAATGGAAATTTCTGGAAATGGAAATCTATACAATCCTGCTGTTTCCATTCACCATGATAAAGGAGGATCCCAAATAATTTTATTGACACAGGTGAATTAGGGCTAAAAAATTATTAGAAAAGCATTTAAGGTGAACTGCCAGCAGGTTTGCCCTTCTACATTCTTCACCACTTTGAAAGAGGAAAACATGGAAATAACCTGGTCTAGTAGAAGGTGTCCCTGCCCATGGCAGCAGAGTGGAATCAGATGATCTTTAAAGCCCCTTTTAAGCCTAAAAATTCTATGATTCTTAGATCATAGGACATGGAAGATTTTTGAATACAAATCACATCTTTAATTTTATATAAACTCTGGTTCATAGTCAACAAAGCGATTCTTCAATAAATCAAATTGTTGGTGTCAAGTTGGTGTCTTCAGGCACTTAAAAGTAAGGCTGGGATTAGAGATATTTCAGAGAACACTGTAAATTTTACTTTGACAATGCACATTCCAAAAGGAGTTATGAAATTTTCCTGTAGGTATTTATGCTACATCACTGGAACATTATGGGAGAAGCAGCACAATAACACCACATTTGTGGAAATGGCACTTTGAGAATTAATAAAAGTCACAAATGTTAAGAGTTAAACTCCAATTGGGATCACATCTGAATTTGGCTCTTCACCCAGGTGCTTTATTATCTGTGGTGTATTGGTCACCCTACTGGTGTGCCCAAAACCAGGGCTCTTTTCTTGATTCAGAATCTCATCTATTATCTGTTACAGCTTAGCAACAATTAACACATCTTCCCACTTCCATACTCAGTACTTATTCAAATCACTCTTCTGACAGTTTCAAAGGCTGTAACTTCACATTATTTTTTCATCTTTTGCACATGAACTTCTCTGCCTTGGTTTTATTAAATGGAAATGCTGCATAACTACTGCCAGGAGACTCAGGCTGAATCTGGACCAGAAGCATTAACTAGCCCAAATGAGAAATACAAACTAAAAAGCTGTCTGTCCATTTTGGAAACATGCAGATAATGTGTGTGTCACTTGAAATTCACATGCATTTGGGATCAGCAAAGAAAAGTAATATACAGCAATGATATCTTTGATCATCGAAAGAACTCAGAAACATAGGAACTGTGTCGAGTGTGGTTATCATCAACCCATTTTCTATTCCCAGTGCACAAATCATTTCATGCATTCTACAACCCAAGCCACGATGCTGGGCTTCAAAAGCAATTTCAGCAGCAAAATAAGGTGCTTTTCTTCAATTTTCAAGCCATTTGTACGAGGTTAGTGTTGTTTACCCACCTGGTACACTGATATTTACATACCCCTTTAAAGAAAATTGGTAGGTATGATTTATGGAGTACTGTAAGAGCACAATTTTCCATGTAGTGCACCTAATCTGAAAGGGCACTTGCAAAGGTCACTCTGGCCATACAAATACCAAGTCTTCTCTTTGGAATAAGTTAGGATATTCATTTTTCTTGGAAAATGTCAGCAGTACCCTACTCCAGGGGTTAGTTTATGCAGATAAATGCGTAAGCCTTTAATCTTAAGGCAAAAATACTCTACACAAATGTAAGAGAAGTCCATCTATCACTGTTAAGACCTGTAATTTGTTTTTATTTAAATCCCAAGCCAGGGCAGCCTGGGCAACAAAATTGTTAACATGGTAGCTCACATCTGAGCCAAGATTAAAGTATATAAACATACATCTGCTTTCAACCTGGGTGAACAATACACCATGTCTTCTGAAAGCCATAATCTGGATTTCCAGCATCTCAAATATCTGCTCTTGTTTTGCTACTGTGAAGTCTCAGAGTGCCTGACCCGAGCATGTTAAATTGTGCAATAAGTGCACCGTGTATTTCCAGCATTTTATCTCTCAATGAAGAACAGTGACAAATGTTTTTATAGTAAACACATCATAATAAAAAAAAGATTCATTTTCCAACTTTGGACAAAAAGGACATAAACCTAAGAATTGCTTAAAATCATTCCAGTACTATTTTTCATATAAAAGATTGATTTATATATATATTTATGTAGGGAACGCTCCAAGGGTTTTTTTTTTTTCCATTTATATTGGCCCATCTTTATCATTACTAGAAGTTGTTATTGACAACAAGAAATACTTCCATCTTGGTTGTTAATCATATCCATGTGGGAAGTTGTTTTTATAGATAGTTTTTCATGCCTGGTTTTAAATCATTTGGCAGAATATTTTATAATGAGGAGTCTCAGCTTTATTTGAGTTGTCTCAATAGCCAGAAACAAAGACTGTGATCTTAATGAGGTCTAGAAGATTTTAAAATGAAAATCATGTTGAAGAGCTTTTTAGAAGTGGTGTTTTCAATGTCTAAACTGGGGAGACTAATACATTGGGAGTTTTTTTCAGGAAATGCTGGTCAGTACTACTAAAATTTGTCAAGGTGCATAAGGATGATGGATATAGTTGGTAGATCCAAGTTCACTGCTATTATTTTCCCATTTATTTTTTTCCTATTTAAGCAAGGGAAGGGTGATGCAACATACAGTGCATCCTTATTTCACATGAGCTGCCTTTAAAGAGATCCGGACACTGTGTAATTTATTACAATTGCAAAGATGTGTGGTTCAAGCAAGGTGAACCAGTGAGTTGGGAAGCTCCTCAGGACTTGATGCAACACAGTGATTTGCTCTGGAAGAATAATTCTCTTTCATGTATTGTAGAATGTGCAAAATAGAACTTATAAATGAAATCCTAAAGCATGTTTTTGTTAACTATCTTGTATTTTTCTCCAGTGTGATTTTAGTCAGTTATTTCTAAGGGTAAAGGCACTTTACCTGTTAACATACAGGAAAATTTCAGATAGGAATTTACCTGCAGGTCTAATCCTTTCAGTCACCTTGGATGATATCCTGGGCCATCATATTCCTGTGTGTACACTGTGTATGAACTTGAGATTGACCAGTTCATGGATTATGAAAAGGAATCTTTGCAAGGTGTTTTTAATTGCAGAGAACAAGAGGTACATGTATTTCCTTCTAGATTTGTGGGTACTGATTTTTTATGGGCCTTGGAAAAATTGATATTCCTCAGAGGCTTTTGGTTTTTTTGTATTGTTTTGTTTTGTTTTGTTGTAATTGCCTTATCAGAACAAACTTAATACAGGGAAATGAAGAAGACAGAATGCTTCAACAGAAGAATGCAATACTGGTCAAAACAATTAAATTTTCTTTTTGCTAATACTTCTAAAAGTGAAGTTAAAAATTTCCTCTGTTAGAGGACCTCAATATTTCACTATGGACCATGCTGAAATCTTCTGCAGCATCTCCATACTGCCATTAAAAAAAAGTAACACAAACTGGATGAGATTCCAAACAGGCGATTAGTTTGCCATTGAAGCATAACCAATGCCTCAACTAAAACAAGCAAACAAGCAGTCGAACATGTGAACATCATTTTCTATCATTTCTTTTTGATGTGGATTGGATGGCAGAAATCTGGGATGCAAGCCATGATGTAGATTTTCAAAATTGATTAGCATTTTAGGACAGTGGCAGCAATTTCCATGGCGGTGTAATTTATTTTAAGCTAAAATTGATTAGTGGGGTTTTTCTTTTTCTTTTTCTTTTTTTTTAATGTGCACCAAAATTGCTATGCAAATCAAGGTAAATGGAGCCACGACATGATGGTGGAAACAAAAATGATAGTAAAATTTTAACTTGGGCTAGTGAAGGCCAGTCAATATATGTGGATGACTGGGAATGGTTTTCCTTGGGTTTACATGACTGATTTATAAGTGTCAAACATTTCTTGTGGAAGAAAGATTGTTTTGTCCACTGGCATAATACTGATGATGGATAAATTCTCTTTAATTCTGATGTGGGTATAGCAATTCTGCAGAAATTCCATTGCAGCTCAATGTTAATGCCCACTTTAATGTTTTGGTGACTTTGAGAGTTGGTTTTGCAACTGTTCAGTCCATCCCAGCTGACTGCTGGTGTAAATGGATGGTATTTTTACAGCTCTTTGACTTCCCCTCTATTTCCAACTCACAGAACCATTCCTTACAGAAACTCTGTTCTTTTGGTGTTATCAAACGCAAACAGAAAGTTAAGGAGTGAGTCATACCAGGGCAATTCTCAGAAGAATGAGATCCTGCAAAGGTCAGCTTTTCTTGCTCGTCAATTGTTGACATTTAAGCATTTATTTCAGACGTTGCTGATAATGTTTTCTGAGATAGTGGGGAAGAATTGCTGTGGTGGTATGCAATTATGAGCATAATGAAATGCAAAAATGCAAATAAGGTGATACGTGCCAGTCCTTTTGAGTGCCTTTTGTCAGAATTGCAGGCACCATGAGACTTTGATAGATACCGTGTCAGTACTCATTGCTAGAGCTGTGATATCTTTTAAAGAAGCATCTCTAACATGTTATCACTGGATGCTAATTAGGAGTAACCTTTGAAGATGAAAAATGCAGAGGTCATATTCAGTAAACTCTAAAAACAGCATTGAACTAATTGTGTTGGTATCATTTTGCTGCACAAGACAGCATTACCCTTTTTTATGCTGTATTTATACATCTGCTCTCTAATACCCAGTTCAATGATATTTAGCATCTCTTCTGCCCCAGGGATTTTTTTTTCATGGGGCTGTTTCCTGTTCATTAAAGCCTCTGCATTTTGGGTAAACCATTCTTGCATATTTCTTAAAAATTTAGCCATTATCCAAGGTCTTTGTAACCCAGGATAATATGAGATCAGGGAAAGAACAGCTGGACAGAATGGACAGGATAAATTACCATACAGTGAGATTGGAAATCAGAAGAGAAACTGTTCAGTGATGAAACAATGGGGCTAAAATGCTTTGGTAGTTTTAAGAGGGAACGTGAACTACTATAAAATTGTTTATAATGACAGAGTTGCCTGCAGTAACTGGGACATGACTTTGCTGAACCAGAAGGTCCTGAGTTCCTATAAAGTGCTGGATTTTCACAGCCAGGTACCATATCTGCCATGCAGTTAAAATGGAAAGAAAAATCCCATGTATTTAATACTTTTGACTAGAATGATTTTGGACTTGGAGCATGCTGGTGTGATAATGATGGTTTTTCAAAGCAAATGCTTTAAATTCAGCATTTAAATCATTCTATTAAGTTTAGCATCCATAATTGCACTTACTGTAACGACTCCATACAAAGGGAGGCACTTAAAAAGTTCACTGCTGCTTTGGGGCCACTATTTCAACCCATCACAGAATTAGGCTCAAGAGCCTGTGTGATTATTCCACTTTGCAAGGTTGGATACAGGTAATCTTTTCTTTCTTTTGTAGTTTAAGTGAGCATGATGTAAAAATAATTATTAAAATTTTGTATCCATGTGTTTTGCCTGTCAAAGAAGCAGGACTCAGACATGAGAAACTTTCAGATTTTGTGTGATTTCATCCAGCTGGATTTACTCTTCCAAATTCAAAACACAGTAAGATGTCAGACCCAGAGAAGGACTACAGGAAAATGTGAAATGAAAACAAAAGGAGGAAATACTTTCAAACAGTGGACTGGCTTAATCAGCCCTTATACCAGTTAGCTCTTGTAATTCCCCTAGAATCAGGGATGAATCAGTTCCTGAAAAGATTTCTTCAAAAATTTTTTCTGTTGCTAAATGTTCCTGAGAAACTGAGAAGAAAATTCCACAGGCAAATATAGTTGTTCAACAGCCACTGAAAAATGGGGCACATTGAACTTAATTGCACGGAATAGCTACAGCTGTCAATACTTTCTTCTCTTTTTCAGCATCTAATGTATTCAGATTTTAAGTTTTTGACATGGAAACCTTGAAAGAATTAGAATATTTCCTCTGTTTGTGGGTTGTTTTCCATACAATATATATCAGCTTTGATGTTATTTCACTGGGGAACTAGTTGTCAATCCCTGTATGCAGTTTTTTTTTTTTTCTTTCCAGAACTTTTAATGTGGTTTTCTTTTATGATGCTCTCTCAGATATAAAGCTACTCTACTTTGGCTACCAACTTAATCAGTCCTCATTATAATTATACTCAGCATATTATCAACTTTGTATTGCACTCAAAATTACTTGCCCCTGGGGAATGATGCCAATAAGAATATGAAACAGATCTCAGGCAAAACTTGTCTCTCGTGTTCCTTGCAGATTTAATTTTTTGAGGGCTATCTCTGACACTTGAAATAGAAGATGCTGCATTCTGAAAACTCCTTTCTTGCTCTGTCTTTTGTATTTGTCTGTGATAGGTTCCAGTTGTCAGTGAAGGCTCCCATGTGCTATGATAATGAAAGTGATAATAATTTTTAGTGTTACCGTAAGATTGTTTTGCCTCTGTCACAAAGGCTTGGCTGTAATAGAAAATCTCTATTATACCTGGACTCTCTAAATGAATTAAAGCAAAGAGCATATACCTGCTGCTTTAGTCCTACTCTCTACAGCATGTCAGTAAATTTAGCTTACGGGCCTGGTGAGCTAAACAGGTATGAGGTAAAATTCTTGCTGAATTCAATGGAAAAAATTAATTCACCGCCCATGTTTGCAAAGCTTATTTGCAGTTTTTTAAATGAAACGTGTGGAAACCAACTGGTTTTTACTGCCATACCTTCAGTATCCTATTTTCCTATCAAATTATGACCATGATGTGGTAAATCTGGTAATTCAGATTTGTCCTGTATGAGGATCACTGCTCCGAGAGGGATGCTGGACATCCTGGAATTGGATCTGTGTCTCATCACTGTTCATTTCTAAATATACCAGTTCAGTTCTACTACTGGGTGTAGAGACACAAAGTCCAGCCTGTGCCTCATTCTGCCAGTTTTGCTTCTGTTCCAGGAAAACACGAGCATCTGCCAGGACTGGGTTCAACATGGAGTGATTCAGTTTTGGAACTTGCTGCATTTATTTGTGACATTGCAGCAAGTACAATTAATGTTTAAGCTTAATTCAGGACCTGAGAACTAGATGAGTATTTCTGGTGGAGGCACATGCTGTAACCAAAACACAAAAACCCACGAGGGTGCATTGCCTGTCTTCTGTGGTCTAGCAGTCTGTCTGTACAGATTTCCTCACAGATATAAGGAGACTGCTTCTGACTGTTTTCCAGTGAAACAGACTCCAGCCTGATTTTAGATCTAATCCCCAGTTGGTCTGACATTTTTATGTGACATATAGTTTGAAGAAAAATCTGCACAAGTTGCCAATGGTTTGTCTTCTTCAGAAAGGGTGGGAACACTGTGATTCTTTCTCCTTGATTACCACTGAAGCTTAAAGGTGTTTTTCTTGTGCTGTTAGTGCTTGGATAGGGTAGACATGAAATCCACAGAATGCTGCTCCAAAATTCAGGGGTCTAAAGAAAAAGATAAACATCCCAAGTTTACACAGTTCAGTCTGAGTCAGAACAAGATAAATGTGACTTAGTTTTCTCCCTGTTTGGATCAGTCTGATTTTTAAAGATGTGCTTATAATTCCCATCACTCAAAAGAGTTTGGATCTGTTTTTCAATTGAGGAAAAGCCCAGCATCACACATGTAAATAATTAAAATCCTTTAAAATAATGTTATTTAATGTAGTCAAGGGAACCCATGAGAGAGAGGGGCCACCTGGCAGACTACATTTCCCAGGTTCCCACACAGGTGGAAGCAGAGGGTGCCACCCATTCCTGAGTAGAAATACTCACATTAGGTAGGCTCTGCCTTTGCTGTAAAGGAAGATGTGGCTCTGTGTGAAGGTAGCTTTCTGTCAATTGTAACATCTTTCCCAATCTCTGCTTTCTCCACTAGCTGCTTTTCTTATAATTAACATTTTGCTGTTTTAACAGCCGTAAAAACATCACCTTTTAAAGATACCCCTTTCCTTGGTGCTCACTGCTTTGTGTTTTGCTCTAAGCTTCCTGTATCTT
The DNA here is from genome assembly GCF_023055355.1 of Agelaius tricolor. Lineage (NCBI taxonomy): Eukaryota > Metazoa > Chordata > Aves > Passeriformes > Icteridae > Agelaius > Agelaius tricolor. The sequence continues at coordinate 4,500,933 of NW_027269276.1, read as the reverse complement.
CTGGGCTTTTGTAGGACAAAAGGAATGTCCTGCTGGCTGGTGCTGCCTGGTTGTAGCAGAGTTGTGAGCACCTCTGCTGGCAGTCACCTGTGTTTCTGCTGCCAGATATTTCCACCCCTTGGTCTAGGCAGTTAGTGGATGCTGTAATTACAGAAAGCTGTTGCATCCCAATAAACGTTGGTTGTGAGCTAATGAGGCTCAGGCCTCTCTTGGAGGGAGAGACCCTTCTGTGCTCTGTGAGCAGCCATACCCAGGGGTGCTGGTTGCTCCAGGGGTGCAGGAGGAGTGTGGTAAACATCAGCTCTTTGAAGACTTTGCTTCCTTACTGGTTTCCCTGCCATACAGTTGGGAGGGAATGAGAACACGTTGCAGTCCACCCAGCTCAGACGTGGCCTGTGACCCAACTATTGCTGCTGGCACTGCATGATTTCTTCCTCTGGATTCTCCAGTGTAAGCAGCCAATTTATGGTTCCTTCTTCCACTGAAGGGGGGAGCAGCTCTGTGTGCCCTTTATGCCCCACTCGTAAAAGTCTGGGCTTAATTTGGCCCATGTGAATTAGGGCTGTAAAAACAAAAGGCAGGTGAGGTTTGCAACGCTGGGCTGAGCGAATAAATCACTTCTATTCTTTTTTTTCTCTTTTTTTCTCCTTCTTTTTTTTTTTTTTTTTAATATGTTAATGTGATACTGTGAGCCTTAAATAAAAATCCTCATTAATGAAGGAAAACGAAGGTGGCTCCTGAACTGTGTGCCACAGCCATGTGTGTGACACTCCTCCACTTTATTAGCCTGCTCCACACCTCACAGAGCTCCCAGCCTGCCCATGTGTTCCCTGGGATGGGAGGGTAATTAGTTCCCCATGCTGCCTGTGTCCTGGGCCTCTCCTGAGCAGAGGCTGACAGCCATGTGTAGCATTGTGATGTGGAATACTGGCCATTAGGGACAGAGCTGAGATTACCTATCTTATTTCCTTCCTGACCTTGGGTCAGAGCTGAAGCACAGTCCCTGGGGTGAAGGGTTTGTGTTTTGTACCCAGCACTGCCATGCTAAGCAGCTCCCTCAGAGCTGGCACCTCAGGGAGATGGCAAATCTTAAATAAACATCATAACTAACATGGGTAATGGGAAGGAAATGGCCCTCTCCCAATTGAAACCCACTTTGGGGCTGTGTTACCAGGAGGGCAGTGAGAGACTCCACTGTGTGTGTTTGACATTTCTGGCATTAATTGTAGCCTCAAGTCTGCATTCCTCATGGTGTAACTCCAAAGTGGGGGAGGAACCCAACCCCAGACCTGTGCAAAAGTTGAAAAATGTTGAATTTCTGGTGTAAAAAGGCTGTTAGTGGGATGGATGTTCTCCCAGTGCAGGAGATGCCAGGGTGTGGCTGAGCTGGGCAGGGTTCTGAGAGTACAGGATGAAGGTGCTGTGGAGCAGAGCTCTGTGGGATGCTCCCACTGTGCCATGGCTGTGATTCCTGGCAGTCAACAGCACGACTCTACTGGAGGGATTTTCCTATTCCATGCAGATGTCGAGAGGGAGGCTGGAGAAGGAGCAAGCTGATGACATCAGGGACCTGACAGGGGAAGGAAAGACAAAGGACTGTAAGTCATGTTTCTGCAAACAGTGGCCCAGAGCAGCACTGAGCCTGGACTGAAGTGAGATGGCTCCTCAATAATTGGCTCCTCTTAGAACTTTAGGGGCCAGGGAAGTTGTAGCTAAACCATTATAAGTGATATATACTATCAGTTAGGTCTTCTTAATAATCTGACTCTAATATAAAAATCTCAAATTAAAGAATATACCTAAAGGAATATTTTTCCTTTTTTATTTCACTTACCACTCTCCATTAGTGGATTTACACAAGTTTTATATTCTGAGTATGGCAGAAACACATGCACAAATAAATATCAGCAGATAAATTACAGGCTCACCTCTTAAGACTCCTAGAGCTATAATTAAAACCATGTTTGTTTTACTGAAATGGAGGTATAGCAAATCTTTTTACTGAAATGTAGGTATAGCAAGTCTTTATATAATACAAGATTTTTATCTCTGTATCTATATAATTTATGTAATACGATGTACTCGATTAGCCAGTGTTAGTTTAAATTCTTCATGGTATTCACTGATTTCATAGCAGTGACTATTTTGTCACAATTCAGCCTGTTATTTTACAGCTGGCTCCTACCACTGCTGGTAGGTAACTATGTGATATATAACTTGCAAGCAGTCCTGCTGTTTGTTACTGGCAATTAATTTCTCTGGTGCCTTTCTTCCATTCAGGCCAGGCCTTTATGTTCTAAATCCAGCTATTCTAATACTCCCCACTTCTGCTGTGTAGAAAAGACTCAGACTGACAGATTATCGCAGGGCAGTTAAGCATGTAATTGCTCAAATGAGTTAAAATCCCTTCAAATATCTGTCTTTGTACCTCATCACACCACTTCATGGACTCAAATATTTGACAATTGATGAAGATAAACTAAAAGGATCTTCATTAGCTACCAACCACCGTGACAAGCTTCTTTCAGCTAAAGGCTGGTGAAGTTTGGGACTTATTATCTACTTAAAAACTGCAGGAAAGCAGAAAAATACTTCAGTGTACTTTAGACTAGAGAAAACTAGAAGCTTACATGGTAGCTGGGGTCAAACAAAACCGTGGTTTGCTAATCTAGAGCTGTACTCGTTACAAATGTGCAGTAAAATACCCACGGAATCTTATGGGATAAAAACATAAAGGAAATATTTCAAGCTTCTGAGAGCAGCAATCATCACAGCCTCCCAGCTGATGGTAAATACAGGGATCTTATTCATTGCAATGCAAGTGGGCAGCAGAAATCCAGTTGTTAAATGATGCCCCCTTTTTCACTGCTTTGCACTTGTGCCTGTGGGAATGAGAACTTTGACTTTTAGTGCAGCCACCTGGATTTCAGGTGCTGTGTCTGAGGATGCTGAACATCATTACACTGAGCAGGAAACTCTGGGAAGGTGGCTGGGCAGGCTGTGAGCTCACATCTGAAGATGCCCCAAGTCATCCTAAATTTTAGACACACCAGTTTTATGATGGTTAGGGGTTTTAAAATCAGATGATTTCATGTTGAAGTGGACTGCTGGAGCAGTGCCAGTGTTTTTGAGTGAAAATGCAGCTACATTGGAGTAAGGTAGGGGAAAATAATTGTGGCATCTATGCATAGTTCTGAACCAAGTGGAAGAATTCTATCAAACATCAATTTTCATTTCTTCTTGGAAATCAGTAATTTGGGGTGGGCTGCTGATGTTCCAGGGGGTGGCTCCTCAGGGGTGTCCTGTGGGCTGCTCAGGGGCCACCATCCCTCAGGGATGTGTGTGGTACTGTGGGATCCTCCATGGGTGTCCTCTCAAGGGCATGTGTTCCCTTCCCTTATCCCTTACCACTGAAATCTGTCAGGTGAGGATTTTCCATGTTGTATCCTGTGACACTGTGGTACCAAAACTGCCCTAGGGTAAAAAGAAATAAAAGTATTACAGTCCCATTTAGTATAGATTATTTTTTCTGTTTCAACTGCCTCCATCACGTTTATTTGGACGATAGGATCTTAGAAAATTCATATATAACACATTTATGGTGTGTGGAAGGGTCTTCTACTGTTTATTTAGTGTTTAAAATGGTTTCTGTGCTGATAAGAGCAGGAGCAGGACACTTCCAGTGCACCTCTGGCCCTATTGAAACAGGGAGCTCTGCCAGACTTCTGCTACTGCTAACTAATGGCCAAGGAAACTGAATCCCTTATCTGTGGTGGAACACTGGAATTGTTGTATTTTGACCTCCCATATGAAATTAAAATACAGTACTGCACATTTCAAATATATTTTTTAAAAAAGCATGATGCCTAAAAAACTCGTTTTGATCCTTTCAAGTGCTGGACGTTCTTTCATCATCTTATTCAGCACATGTTTTTAAAATTAAATAAAACCAAGCCAACAACTTATCAATGTTTTTTTTCCCTAGATCCTGTCCCATGTTCTCAGTGACCAGTGTAAAATCCTCCACTTGTTTAAGTTTCCTCACACAGAGATGAAGCTTGGAGTGTTTTGCAAAGGATTCTGCTCGATTCCCTCTGCACATAGTAAGTTGAACTTTAAGCTTTCTATTGAAGTTAATCACACTTTCTCTCATGAGTAAAAAATGTTTTTAACATGAAACAACAGTCCACTGAGGTTTGACAAACTATATTTTAATTGTAATTGATTTATACCAAAAGATAAAATGAGTTAATTAGGGCATGCTATCAGAATTAGTGGCAAGGGAAATGCTCTATAAATCTGGCAGGTAGGGGGTAGGAGATGAGAGATTTTTGAAAGGGAGTAGGACACTGGCATTTGTAACCTCCTAGTGCTGAACTGAGCAATGAAAATATGCTACCTCTGGCTTTTGCACTGATTGCACATGTGGATTTTCTGTGCTAAAGTCTAGATGGAGGTTGAGTGTAATCCAAAGAGATTTAATTGGATCTGTGTGACTGGTACTCCTTCGTATGATATGGAGAGTATTTTCTTTTTTCCATCAACAAAGTGCTTCACTGCCATCAGAGTTTGTGCCTAGTGTGAAGGTAGGCTCTGGTTCTGTGAGGCTGCCAAGCTGAGCCTGATCCAACATGAGCAAGTTTTAGGAAAAACAGCCCCTTATTTATTGTTTATGTTTCTGGTCATACCCACAAGTTCCCTTTCAAGCTGTTGTTAGCAGGTGTCACTTTATGCTGTTGGCAGTGGTGTGCAGTGTGTCACGATTATGGCTGTAATTTGGTCATGGAAAGCTTAGCAGAAATCCAGTTGTCATGGTGGAGGCTTTACAAGGGGTTATCTCACCATCAGAAATGTGTCTTGTGCGGGCTTGTCATCGTGGAGGCACGAGTCATGAAAATCAGATGTGTGCTCGGCTTCTCTCAGCTCTTCAGGGGATGTGCTCTGTGGGTAGGGCTGTGTCAGCAGCCTGAGGTGAACCCCCTTTCCAATCTGAGCATAGCAATAATTGCTGTTGTGTGAATACAGGTGTGTTGTACAAAAATATGCTTTTTATCTAAAAAAAGAAGGCCTTTTGTTCCGTTTTACATGGAGCGGTTTTCAAGGTGTGCTGAGGTTTAACAAATCCAGCTGTTCTCCCGGTGTCAGAGCATTCAAAACACGGGAACTTGTGTGATATTTAAGCCAAATTTAATTCTGTCCCTTGAAGAAATGAGCCTGGAAAGACTGCAATTTAGACTGTCAGTTCCTATGTGATATTATTTATTCTGTGAGATATCTCCAGAAGATGCTGCACTTCTGATATCCCTGTATCAAGACCACATGTGGAAGTCACAGGGAAGAACATTTTCCCCTCAGACAACTCTTGCAAATAATTTATATATTTTTTAGCAGATACAGTGGCATAATCTGGTGTGATATTGCAAGGCTGAAATTTGATGTAAAGAGCTAAAGAAGTTACATGTAACACTTCAGAGATGAGAGTCTCATTCACTCTCCCTATGGGACTCTGTCAGATCATGCCAACTCAATGTTTGTATTTTTTTTTCCTTGATTTACGTAATTAGGATCCTGCTATTGTAATATCTGAGATAAAATGATTATTTGAGAAAGTTTGATCGGTGTAGACTTTAAAATGTTATGGAAGTATTTCCATATGTGAAGAAATCACCATCCTTAGGAAAGGCTGAAAAGCCACAAATGTTAATTTTGCAAATGAATCTGGGCCATCTGCATATTCCTGTTTGTTGGGTTCAGTTGCCTTGAGACCCCTACAGCATTAGGAGAACTGGGTGACTTGGTAAATTTATAGGAGAAATCTCTTCCTAAAATTATAGACTCTTTCTAATCACAGAGAGCTGGTTTGGAAAACACACAAGACAACAATAGAGAAGGGATTTTGGTGAAATTTAGTGCTGCCCTTTGCATTTCACCTTTGTCCTTCTCATCCATTTGTGGAGTCCTGTTCTCCTCCTGCATGACAGGTGAGGTTGGATGTGAGACAGTCAATACAGTTTCTCATGTATATTTCAAAGAACAGCAGTCAATTAACCTTGGGAGAGTTGGACATTCTCTTGTCTATAACAATAGGCTGAGATGCTAAATGCAATCAGAGTATGGGCTCAGAAGGGAAGAGCTTGAGTCTCTCACATGCAAATAAGTCATACTGAGATCCTCTTCCTGCTTTTAAAATCACATTTAAAAAATGTAATATCTTTACCAGGAAATATTCTGACTTGCAGCACATTTTTTTTCCTGGTGTGGCAGGGCATTATTATTGCTGTTTCAATAGCATCATGTTAAACTCATCTTTTATGAGTATGAGGACAGACAGGGTCATTGATCTGAGTGTATCTAAACTAAACTTGATCAAAGATGCAACAAGGCAATTGTCAGTGGGGTGAGGAAGTGGGCTACATAATCATCCAAAGCCAAGCTCATTAGTATTTCTACTGGTATGGCCAAATTTTGAGTAATCAGGCCTCTGCAAGAGCAGCTCAAAGAGCTTAGGAATTTAAAAATCTGGTAAAACCAGTGAGACTTCTAAGGCAGGGAAAAGAGTCACTTGCCCTAAACTTTCCCTTTGCAATTTGGAAGTTTAGAATTATCTTTTGAAGTATTTACCCATAACATTGTCGAGGCAGAATTGTTCCTATTTATTTCTTTGTTACAACTGTAGCAGTCACATTTTAAAAAGACTATAGGTATAAAAAGCAACAGATTATGCTCTTAGAGGAAAAAAGTTGTTGCTTGGATCTGACTCATCCCTAAATCAAAGATGGGATGAGTATCAGAGTGGGCTGTGTTGTATTTCAGGAGGTATTGCTCTCAGGTGAGGAGTCCTGTGTGTGTGTATGTCTGTGAAAGGCATTTTATATGCAGAAAGGATCATAGGAAAGTAGCAGAATGAAAATTACTTTTTCATATCTGTCAGAAAGAAACCCCTGTAGACATTGCTATCCTTGCAAGGACTCATCTTCACCTTATATAAGGACTGCACTCATCTAGTTATTTTAAATTGGTTGCAAAATACAATTATACATAAAGAAGCACAGTAAAGAGCTCTATCAAATGCAGTAGAGCAGTAAATACTGTTTTCAATTAAACACTAATCTAAAGGATATTATTTCACTGTCCAAGACCTCTCCAGATTTATCTTTTTTTAAACAAACATGTTTTAATTACAGAATTCCATTTGCTGGCTCTGAAAGTTTGTCCTTTTAATGAAGAAGATATTTTAAAATTACTCTGTATAGTTGCTTGCAGAAGGCCTCATCCTGAATTTCATTAACCACTCAAAAATTCCTTTGAAGTTTTCTTTTTCAGTGAAAACATTATCAGGCTCAGAGTTGGTATGCTACTAAAAAAGAGTGTGGGTCAGAGACTCATACTTGGCAAATCAGCACATCTCTGATTTAGATGAAATTACACTAATTTAATTCAAATGGGACTCTGAACAACTGTTTTAGTGTCTAAAGATGTAGTATAAGATTGTTAAATGTTTTAAAAGCACAAACCCGTGTATTTTTCAGCACCTGAATTTTGGTTCAAATGAGATATTCACAAAATACTAGGTTGGCTTCTGCCATTCTTGGAGCTGCTTCCCTCCTTTCCTCATGCTGTATCTAATTATACTGTATTTTTTAGAGTTGATTAAACAGTTATCCAATAATGAGATTCAACTGTAAACTACCTCAGGAAAAAAATAGGTAATTAGAACTGTTCTCACCTCGGTGTGACAGCATGGACAAACACCCCTTTTCTCCAGGTCACTGTGGGATGCTGCTAAACAACACATGGCTGTTTGTGGATGCAGTTTTTTGCATGATTTAGATGCTGAACCGCCTGGATTTGCCATAAAAAGCAGCACTTGTTTAATTTTTCACATGCCCAGAAGTGTAGGATGGGGGAAAAGGTCAAAATATGGCTTAGAAAGTTGTTTTACAGTTTTTAGTTGGTCCAGTCGTAAATTCTTGTGGTTGGCATTTCAACAGCAAGGAGTCCATGTAGATGTGGATTTTGCCAAGACTAAAGAGTAATCAATAATCACTGAATTCAGTAGGAAGAGATTGCATCTTGGGTCCCCATAGTGGCAGAAGTTCCCCTGACTCCCTAAAAAAAGTTTTTTTCCCCTGGACTTGTTCAGGAATAAAGGCTGTTCAAGAAATCAGTTACAGCAATGCTAAAATATCTATTTGTGGGTGTGCAAATCAGTATTTGTAGAGCAATATCAATTCTCCAGACTCACCTGGATCCACCAACCAGGTGGATTCATTAGGGATTCATTACAGAGAGGAGGTAGAGTGGGAATGCAGTGGCTTACCAGCAAAATGTTCCTCATACATATAAATAAATTGCTTTATTCATTTCCAAAAACGAGTCGTGTTTGTCCTTGAAGCAGTTGCCTCCTCTTATCTATCTCTTATCTCTTATCAATGTTCTAGGAACATTGTCCTGAGTAGTGCTGGGTTTTCCAAACACCTCTGGAATAGGTGTCCTAATTCCATTAGAGGTCAATAGGCTTTGTATGCCTAAACCCTTTGGAGTCCCCTGAAAATCCCACTTGTAGAGCACGGCATCATTGGTTTAAACAGTTCAAGGCCACTTGAGGGACCCTCCAGATTTCTTTGGTCTTTTCCCAAGAAGTTCCCAGTGTTTTTGAAGGTCCAGCTGCCTGTTTAGGAGGCAAAAAGCTGCCCCACACTGTGCATTAACCATCACAGCTGATGTGAATAGCAGTGTCTGAACCTATAGCTGATCCTGGAGTCCAGGTAGGAATTTCCCATAATCCAAAAACATCCAGGCCCTTTGGCTTTGTGGTGATTTCTGTCTTTGCTTGTTTCCTTGTCCAGGATTATGACCTCAGGAGCACTACTGCTCCACATAAAAGATTACTAGGGTAAAATTAAAACATGTAAGAAACTTGTTAAATGTTGTCAGGGTTTATAATTTAAAACTGCTATGTTATTAGATATTGGAACAGTACAAAAGGTAACTCATGCAAAGGTTTTAACCTCTGGCCCTTTCTATGCCAATTAAAGTATAATGTATAATGAAATTTTAATCTCATGTAATTAAGCACAGTATTAATTTTGTAAAACTGGAAAGGCTTTTTAACCTGTATTAATCTTCCTTTTTGAAGAAAGTAAGTGTGTTTCTTACGTTTCTTACAAGTTGCATTGTTTCTTTTTAATTAAAGGAAAGAATTAAATTTCTTTGTTTATACAAGTTCATAAAATATTTTTCTCTACATCTCTTCTCCTAGGTTAAATATCAAAAGCAAGTTGTTTGGGTTTTTATTCTTATTAAGAAAAGCATTGTTGAATAGCACAGTTTCCTCAGGGTAAGGCAATAGACTACACAGATTTAATTAATCAAGAATATATTTATACTGTAAAATGTCTAATGTATCATTAAATCCTTTCCTCCTTCTTTGAAGGAACACAGTATCTCTGCTCAGAAGGTATTAAGGTTTTAATGACACTTACGTCATTCATTAATCTTTTTAAATAAAAATTCTTGTTGCATATATATTTATGTGCATTTGCACGGACAAACACATTTTTATAAACATTCTAATTTTGCAAGAATTAAGATTTCCAATGACCAAGATCAGAATATGCCCTTATAGGATTGAAAAAAGAGACTGTAACATGAGACTGCCGGTAAAATATCTGAGAAGGGTAGAAGGAAATGTCTGTAGCCTAATAAGTGCTTTCTTTAAAAGTATAAAAAAGAATATGCAGCTGGAAAAGGCTCCAGATTTCTTGAAGACTGGGTCAGCCTTCATCTGATGGCAGACCCTTCAGACAGTCAGACCCTTCTAGGCATAGCTAGTACATGGTCAGACACTGCAGAGCCTTTTATCTAAATTGCCCCTAGAATATCTTAAACTATTAAATCTCCCCCCCTCCACACACACACACAGACAAAATCCAGATGCGTTATTTTTTAATATCATGTTAAAGGCTATTCCTAAAAATAAACCTGAGTTTCAGAGTAGTCATCGTGCCTGATGGTCAGCATGACTTTTGCTAACGTTCCTGCCTTTCTGTTTAAAACAAAAAACAGCATAAAGCATCAGAAATCTGGGGTTACCAAGAGGAGAATCTTTGGCTTTCATCGATACATTCACTAGACTGTCAAATGATGATGGATAGCAGGCAACTAAGATAAATTAGCATCCTGTCAGCCCTGAATAGTGAGGCAGAGCAGCTTTCATCCAGCTCTGCACTGCTTCTCTCTGTCTGTGGTACAACTGGGCCATCAATTTGGAAATACCATGGCATTTGTTTCATCTGCCCAAATCCTAGCTCCCCATGATGGTTCAGGTGCAGTTATGAAATCTCATCACCAGAGTTTAGTGACAGTACCAGAAGTCCTGATTCATGTTGGAGCTGACATTTGAGATTTGTTGTGGTGAGGTTTGTTATTGGAGAGCACTGGGAGGACAAGGTGGTAAATTATCCACGTTTTGGAAATTATGAAGGAATAATAAATGTGTTTATGAATGGATGTTACTTCAATATACTGGAAACAGAGGATAAGGACTAATATATATTTCAGATGAAAAAGCAAAATGTTCATGCTTTCTGTATACATGTTTGCTTGAAAAATTAGTATTTTTCTAAGTTTTTTTTTTTTTTTTGCAGAACATAATTTTCTCAGTTCTAAACTCAGTGACATAGAAAATTAATGGGAGGATAGTCTTTATTTGTCCAGTAGCCTGTTGTGTGAAGAGAGCTGAAGGAATCCAAAGGATGAATCTGGTGTTGGCCCTTCTGTGTGTAAAGTTGGTACAGTTTTAACCTATCTGCCAGCCCATAGATTTTTTCCTACTGCTATGAAGGGCAAAAAAACCATTGGGCTCAGGCAGAATGGAGCATCAGACTCCTGTAGGTAGCAAAAAGCTCCTCACTGTATTTTCAGCATATTGCCTCAATCTGGCCTTACCCCACCCAGAATTTTCTTTTCTCTGTGGGGGTTCTTTGATGGCAGAATATCTCTGTGTAATTAAGAAACAAAAAGTAGGGCTTATAAAAAAGTCTCATGTTGATGAGACTCTCAAACCTAGCATAAGCTTATTTAAAAGTGAGCAGAGTATTAGAAAAACATGGAAACTGAAAGAACAGGAAACAAAATAGGACAATGGAAGGGGGGGAAAATCAATGATATTAAAATAAAAAGACTGCACCGGGCAAGTTTTCCCCAGATTACCTGCCTTTAATATTAAATTGCTGTTTTCTGGCAGGATCATCTGCAAAACTCTGATTTTGTTTCTTCTTCTGTTCATAGTCTGATAATTGAGGCTGAATTCCCTTGTCTTTAATATGCCATATATTCTCCACCTGGCAAAGGACTCAGACAGATACAGATAAATACCCTGTAGACATACAGACAGAGAAACTGCTGTAATTGCTTTCATAATGACTCTCAGACATCAAAGGAAGGCAAATAATGGTATTTAACACTGTTTCCATTCTTTAGCTGAAATCTAATTTTATAGAGTTATTGTCAGGCAGTACAGTGAATGTACAAGTGCAACTGTCATAGTCTACTCATATTAATTAGCTGCCCACAAGAGGTCCAGGATAGTAATGGCAAAGTTCTCCTCATTTCAGATGGTCTGATATTCAGACAGAACCATAAGTACAATAGCTTGATTAACATAGTTGCTTAGATCAGGTTTTCCCTAGGAGTATGTCAATTGGCATTTTGAAGAATCAATTAATTAGCACTCCAAATAATCCATTCTTGGGTTAATGAAAGTATTTTGTACAGCTGCAAAAACTTACATGAAATAAAATCCAAGCCTTTCCAAAGTGCTAAGGTGGAAGGCTTAGAATTTGGAGAATGCAGTGTCCTCCATGGACAACTTCATAATAAAAAGTTATTAAAAGAAATTCAGTTGACCAGAGCTCATCCAACAGTTGAGCTTGTTTTGATTTGTTTATGTTCCAGAGGAGAAAAGTATTCCAGGGTGTATAACAGTGCAACAGAAATTAGAATTTTACTGGGCAATAATACAATTAAAATGCAAGGTTAATTATGGTAACCAAGTATCAGCTTTTTGCCTAATGTTTCTTAACTCTTGTGGAAGTTAGATCTTGAAGATAATTTAGTTGATTTAGCTCCTGTAAATAGTCAGTCTAGACCCATGTGGTTACTTTCACTGAGGTCACTGAATTTTTTGTTGGTAGCCCAGAAGGCTTTAAAATTAATGGAATCACTTACTCAAGCAAAATTCTTTTAAGGGAACTTTCAGAAATAGACTTCTACTTTCAACTCCCCTGGCAGTGAGATTTGAATCTTGTACAGCTGGAAATTGCCCATGGGAGCGAAGATTTTATTATTTTTTTTAAATTGCATCTGTAAAAACATAGCATTTCTTGAAAGACAAGTGCCTTTCACAGCAAGATTTTGTTATGTTTTAAACTCTAACAGAGTTAAGGGTTTACAATTACAGACAATTTTCAGTATTTTTTGTCACATACTTTCTCTGGGTTTCTTTGAAGGTAATTCACCACTTTTTGCTCTTGATGACTGATGTGCCAAGGTGGAGTCTGAGCATGGTTTATATGCAACTCCAGACTCAGCCTATCCCAGGCATCAGCTTTCTGAAAAATCAAGGAATCCTGCCACACCAAAAAGCATAGTGATTTAGGAATTTAATCTTCTATCAAATACTTGGCTAGAAATACTAGAATGCACCTACACTATTTATAATCTGCACCAGCAGTAGTAATCTGATTTTTCTCATTATCCATATTCTTGGGTTCCAGCTGGGCCTTTTTAGACAACTTTTTGCCTTGTTTGCCTTTCCATCTTCCTGTTTTGCCCTTCAGTCTGGTGAGAGCCAATAATAACTCCACCTCACACAGAAAATCAGGTGTCTCTCACCTATGCCAAAGGAAGGAGAAAAACAAGGTGATGATATTAGACCCAATTTCAGTAATTTCTATTTCAAGGCCTCATGCCATTGGTTCTCCTACCAGCTGAATAAGGAGTGAAACTGGTAGGAGTAATAAGGGATGAAACTATGAAAATTGCAGCTGTGCAGGTGTGAAAAAGGGATGTGGGATCAGAATTTGTCTGCACAGGTGAAAAAGTAGAGGTGAAATTCCAACATAATTGTTCCTTTTTGCCGTTGAAGTATATTCTGTCATATCTCCTGGTTTTAAGGGAGCTCAAATAGCAGCTCCAAGCTGGGTGGGTTTTGCAGTTTGGTAAACAGTTTTAATCTGGTTCATTAAAGCACATTGAGTGAGACTGACATTTGGCATCCTCTGTACCAAAGAACTGAAATGCCGTTTGACAAATCTCTATCTATATTAAAAAAAAAAAAAAATTGAAACCTACAATGCTGCAGTCATCTGAAGTAAAGAGTGTGGCATTGTGGAAGACTGGGATTCAGTTGAGCTGGAATAATTTCTGACCTGCGAGTGTCCTTGGGCCTCAGTTTCCCACATTTAAAACAAAAATATAAATAAACATTTCTGATGGTTTTTGTCTGATTAAATCCTGATATTTTCTACAAGGAAAATTTCTAATTAAAATACCTAGAATACCCCATGTGAGTTCATCTGGTGATTTAGGGGTGTGTGACAAAAAACCCCACAATATTTTAATGTTTAATTAATTTTACTAAGGGAAAGATCACTGGTGGGCTGTAAATAATTTAGCTGTATGCTAAATAAAATGAAATAGAACATAATTTTATTTATACATTCACTTCCTATTCCATGGATGGATTTTGGGGAGCTAAGCAATGCTGTCCAGGTATATGAAAACTGAATTATATACTGTAAAATAGGGTTGAGTATTTCCAACACACAATTCCCATGTTGGAAATAAAGCTTGTTTTCCATCTTTTTAGAAAGGTTGTTACATTCCTGATGTTCCAAATCTTCCTTTAACTGCAGCCAGCACTTAGGAAACTGGTTAAGGTGTGTTTATTCCCCATTTGCAGGTCCCTTTTGTTTTAAATGCCTAACTCTAAAGTTAGTTGTCAGAGCTTATTATGGACTTACGCCAGGAGTGAGATCTTCCTTATTTTGCTAATCAGCTTCCTCCATATCTGCATGCTCATTTTCTGATATCTGATGAGGCGACAAGGTCATTGGACGTACAAGTACTTATTTAAAAACCGACATGAGAGTGAGATAGAGGTTAGTTGGGTCTATCAGAGCTGTCAATCAATTAATGAAAATTATTGAGCAAGGACACCGTGGGGGAAGCGAACAGAAGGAATGAAAATGACCATGGAGATGCAACATAGGGAAAATGACAGAACTGACTAAATGTGCTCACGTGAGGACTAAACCCAGACATGCTCGCATGGCAAATGAAAGACAGCACTGGGAGACGCTTGGGCCAGAATATTTGCCATTATATGGACCAAAAGACTGACAGATTACTTCAGCCTTTTGTCCAAAAGCACATTGAAAGCAGCGTTTGCTAAGTAGAGAATAAAGTTGAGCGGTCCCCCGTGCACTCTGAATGGCTTTTGTTAAGGTTCTCCAGACTTACTGCAAATTTGTAGCATGTTAAAAAAAATAAAAATGAAATGTCTAGGGCTAGGCTAGAGTTTGCTGCTGTGGTCTGGAATTTGAAATTAGCCAGGGGGGTATAGAAAAGATTCCTACCTGTAAATAAACGACGGATATAAATAGCAAAATAGGGCAGCACTGACAGAGCCTCACAAAAGCTCACTTAAAAGCTGCACTATCACTACAGTACACGGTGTACTGGCACAAGACAAGAGTATACTGTTTATCAGTACAAAAAAGAAATAATTTATAACTTGATCCTTGGGGGGAAAATGGAGAAATAAAAAATAGACAAAAAAAAAAGAAACAAGAGAGGAGAAAAATTGCCAATATGTTTGTGTGAATGAAAGATAGTGAGGGGAAAAATGAAAAGAGAGCGAAGTCAGAAGCAGGGAGATACTGACACCAAATCTCTGCAAAGCGTTCAAAATTCTCCAGCTGCCACGCTTTTAATTTGCTACCATTCTAATTAAAATGCAAATTAAATTTATAATTAGCATCAGCGCTTTCTAAAGAAACCTCCTTGTGTGCAGCACAAACATATGGGACGATGGTATAGTGTAAAGTTTGTAAAAACAGAAGGAGAGACACAAATGGAAGGACAGAAATGTTGCTACCAAATAAGTTGCTGAGTAGGAGGGGGTAGGGGAGAAAAAGGGGAGACATAGTGGATTTTAAGGGATGGAATTGGGTAAGTGTCCCAGAGTAACAAAGAGATTGCTGAATATGAAAGATCTGTCCGGGAGTTACTTTTTGTTGAATCAGGTGTCAGAGGTCATGCTGCATGTCATTGGTGTTGTATAGAGCATGCCAAAAAGGCATAAAGGGTCACAGCTTCTAATCAAAAAGTCTATGACCAAAAATGAACCGCTGCTTGCTTCCAGATAATTAATTTAAAAATTGATGGGAAACAAAGTACTAAAATCACATCATGATTTGAGCACATATACCATTTTAAAGCTTCCCACTTCCCATGTGAGAATCCCACCAGAAAAGCTCAGCTCAATGACATGGAACATGTAGAATATTTGTGTCTTAATTTATCTATATAAATCTGGTAAAATTTCCTGGTAGGAGCTTTTATTCTATTTATTTTTAAAATTAATATTACTTTCCAGCTGGTGTGGCATAAAAGTTGGAAACAATTGGAAGATTGTCAAACTCCCTGATGTCAAAATAAGTCATTCCAGTTAAGTCCATGTCAGCATTTCCATAACTGAGTGTAAATGGGGGAACCCAGTTGTGTTCATTTATATTTGCAGTCATCTCTTTAAGATCTGTGTGTAAAACCCTGCACCGTGAATCCCCCTGCAACACCCAATCAAAGAGAAAAATGGTGTCATGTGAGAGACCAGACACATCACCACTGAGACACTGTCCCAAATTAAAACGTTAATTAGAACAAACTGTGGCATACATGCTCTGTTTTTTTTTTTTTTTTTAATTTTTTTTTCTTTTGGTGACTATCATTATTATTATTATTCCATTTGCAGAAAGCTTGTGGCTATTTCATGAGCAGCAAAAGCAGCTGCATTAATCTGATAAATGATTTGTTGCAAATTTTTCCTTCATCTCTTCTGAGACTGCAGTTGGATGCTGGTGCTTTTCTGTTCCTACTTTCACTGGATATTAAGCAGCTAATGTGGTATTAAAGGTTTGATAAAACTACTAAGGACAAAATTGGCTTCATTATAAGAGTATTTGGTTGTAGGGGTGTCTTTGAGTTCTCAAGGGAAGGGAGGGGAATAAACCAAGTCTGATCTCCAAAGCAGTAATTTATTTATTTTTTCACTAAGGACCCTTGCAAAAACTTGAGGGCTTTTAATATTCTGGGAAATTGCCTTTATTTATTAGCCAGGCTCTCCATCAGATAGTTTAAAATCTGAATGTAACAGGAATGAATATTTCATAGTTCTGTGTTAGACTGTTACAGAACTGATGCAAAGCAGGATTGTAGGAATATTTTTGTAAGTAATAAAGTCAATTAAAAATGATAAGCCTATAATATAATCATTGTGATAGTACCAAAATTCCTTTTGCATATGCTGTCTTGGGCATGCAGACAAATACTAACAATTTTTGCTGTCAGATTTCAGAGCAGAATTAGAATTTTAGCCTGTTTAGTTTATTTTTAGGGAGGATGAGCAGGAAGCTCTTGGCTCCACTGGCCAAGCTGGTGCATGCTGGCAATGGTCTGTTGGCATTAGTGCACTGAGTTCTGGTAGATGTCAGACTCTTTATCTTTTAATAAAGATTAGGAAACCACACACTATCCCACTTATTTTAATCAATATTTAAAAGAGTATTTAAGAATAACTGAACCTGCAATGTCAGTTTAAGTAAAGCTTTGTTCTGCAATGTAACTTATATCCTGTGAGCAAACACACCACAGCTCCATGCTTTGCTCACCATCAGTTCAATTTTTGGAAGTTTTAAACACTTGCAACTCAAACTGACTTCACCCAAAGTTTTATTGATTAACTTTGAAAATGTGTCCATCTGGATGATGTTGTTATGTCCTCTTCCATGTCAACATATGCCTATCAAAAGTGCTAAGAAATTGTGATCAACTGAAACAAGGAGGAGGGCAGTGTGTAGAACAGTGATGAGAAAGAATCCATCAACATTGGGATGAAGTTTCTGGGAGAGAAAGCTATTTGGGGCCTTATGGATTGGATCAAATATATGGAAATGTGAACATGTTGTAAATACAGATCGTCTTAGGCCTATTTTTAAGAAATAGAATTGGAAAAATCTGTGCCACTGTGCAATTTATTTTGGTGGTATTTGATATACATATTGCCATTGCTAGAATTCTGGAGAATGCATTCTCTATTCCCACTGCTGGTGCTCTGTGTAGCCCAAATGACAGCAGGAAAGCTGCTTGTGATGGAAGGTGAAGTTAGATATTCTGTAGATATGGCAGATTTGGCTAAACTGGATTTGTCTGAGCATGGCGCCTGAAGCCACAGTAATAAGCCTTTCCCCTTTAGCCAAAATTTAAGCAATTATTTGAGAAACTTAGCAGCAAAATGTATCCTACCACAAAGGTAAGATAAAGGCTGGAAGGTCCTTCCCACCAAAACCATTCTATGAAAATTTCCTCTCATTCTAAGATCACTAGGGATGGGTTAAAGACCTTTAGAGAGAAGCACTGCATATATAAGAGGAGAACCATGCAAATACTTTTTTGACTATTTCAGGCTCTAACCTCACCTAAGTGAAGACAACATTTCAGCAATTATGCAAAATTATAAACCAAAAACCTACTCTTTGGGATGAACTTTGGCCCACATGGTACAGCTTTGCAAACAGATTTTAAAAATAACACACTGGTCTTATAAAAACTGACAACATGAGATTGAAGTGTTTCCTGACAGCAAAATAATTCTTCCAGCACCATGATTTGGGCACCATTGTCTTCTGCACAGAATCCGAGTTCCGGATATTTGAGAAGGGAGGCAATGAGCCTAAATAAAGTCTTCTGTTGGACAGACAAAGGGTGAAAAACAAAAAGGCATAAAAGGGTTGCTTTGTGTAATTTTTAATTGTTGTCCTTTTCTTATTCAGTAAATGAAGTCACCTTTGTAGTGGTTTCATGAACCGCTGGGTAATCAAAATTATTATGCTGCCACCTGTTGTCCGTTAATTATTCTGAGAAGATACTCATAAATCATAACACTGGACAATAAATCAAACTGTCAGGGCCCAGGTCAAAGGTTATGCATGAAAAGTTATAGGTCACCAACAGGGTGTGAAAGATCAGGGTTGTGGAGCATCACTCATTGTCAAGTAATGTTGGGAGAAGTGCCACTGGAACAAAAGAAAAACTAAAGTACAGAAGAATTCAGGCCCAAAGATAGGCTCCAGGCTCATGCACAAAAGGAATCAAATTGACATGTCATTACACTGCAGATCTGACAACCAGCAAGATTGTCTGGCAATGCCCTGACTCAAATACTTTTGTCTGGACTGATCCTTGTTGTGAGCCAAGGCTGCCTTTGAAATGTTTCATGTGTCTGGGCCAGATCCTGCTCCTGCAAGAAGTCAATGAGTGTCTTGGCCTCTGTGTATGTAGAATTTAAAGCAGTGTTTTCTATTTTTTTAAAAATTTCTTGCAGTTGCTGAAGAATCATGAGAGAGTCTGTATTTGCCAGGGCTAAAATTCATGAGCTTCTTTTCAAGTCTGAGTGGTTGAGTTTGGCCTATTTGCTATGAATTATTTCCTGGTGGAAGAGTAAATTCCAGAGGAGTTCTTATTCCAAACTGCAGTTTCCCCTGTACCTCTCTGGAAAGGCAAAGTTTGATGAGCTGTATCCACCTTTCCTGAAATTTGTGGCTTCACACTGTCTATGGGGAGGGCAATGCCAGGGTCATCTCTCCTGCTGGACTGTGCTCATGTCAGGAGCCTGGATTTCTGAGGAGACCTAAAAGAACATGCAGCATCTGATGTAGCTTCCCTCAACTCATCCTTTTCTTGCTCTTTTTTACATTCCAGCCCTGCTTATCCTGGAATTCTGTCCATTCCCTGTGTTAGGGCATAGGTGCACCTCAGAATGAAGTGGCAGAGATGAAGCTCTTGCTCTGTAGCTTCTCTCCCTTCCCCTCAGGTTTGAGCAGGTGCTTGCAGTGCCCAGATCCATCAGCTGAACCTGTGCTCATCCCAGAATTACCTGCAGGAGGATGAGGAAGGTACATTTCCATTTCCTCCCTGCAAGGAGAGGTGGGGCTGTGAGGTTTGGGTGAGCCTGTGCTTCCCCAGTTCCAGGTGAGGGATTCAGGCCTGCCTGGGTGGAAGCTGTAATTGGAGGACTTGGAATTGGATTCTGGAGCAATGGGTGAGTTCAGTCCATATTTTTTTTCCTACTAAAAGTGTAAGGTTTTGTCAGAGGTGTGTAGAATTCCTTCATGCTCTGGAGATGTGGTCTCTGGTTTGTGTTTGCTTGTAAAGACTTCAGCTTCCTTTCCTACATTGAAATGCAAGTGTTTAAAATAGATTACTTGAAAGCAAATATGCACTGACAAGCAATCATTGATTTAAAACTTGGTTAGAGGTAAATTGTTTCTGATGTGAAAAATGTCACTTAAGGAAAAAAACATTAAATTAAAACAAGCCAAGGTAAAATGCCACCCAATAACAAAAAGGCTGCTGGAAGCAGCTCTGATGTGCCAGCAGGGTGATGTGCTCTGCTGTTTGAGTTAACTTCTTGTCAGCATCATCTGCTGTAGGATTTGTGGCTAATGGGCAAGCAACTTCAATTTTAAAACATGAATTATTTTCAGGAAGTGTTATGATTTGGGTTTGTTTCAGTGGAATGGATTTTGCACACATAACCTGGATTTTGAGGTGTTTAATAAACAAGGTAAAAGTTAATTCCAGCCCAACAATAGTGTTTGCTTCAGCGTTGACTTGGTCTTGATCTCCCTACATCAAACCTGGATGAATTTCTTCCTTGTCATTTTGGGGAGGTTATTGAAGAATTGAGATGTGGGTCTTGCCTAAGTACAGAAAAACTTGCTTGTAAATTAGAAGCAATTGAGGTTTTGATTAGATCTGTTCATTTCCCTGTGGTCTTGGTTCCTGAACATTTGTGTAAGTGGAGTTCAGAGAAATGGCTATGAGCAGTATTTTTTTTTTATTTTAATTTTTAAAGCCTTTTAGAAAGATGCAGAATTCATTGATGATGAATAAATTTATGATGTAGACCTTTAGAACCATTAAAATCACTTGGGGCTCTGCCTTTGTGTTTCACCCTGGATTTTTATTTGTGGGCAAGATTAAATTAATATATTCAAAAATATTGTGAAAGGAGCAACTTGTTTTGCCTTTTGCAACACAGAAAAAGCTTGAATTCATGAAGGCCACTGGAAATGTTGTTGGTTTTATATTGGATGCACTGGTGGATAGCACCACTGAAAACTGTGAAAGGAAACTTTGTTTCAAGTGAAGGGAGATTTTGTTTCCCATTCAGAGAAACAGATACCTGTGATTTACCAGTAAATGTCACAATTCAGCTGTGAACTATTTAATTGCTTGGTACCTGCCGTGGACTCTGTGAGGAACAACTTATGTAGTGTATCAGCCAGCAAGTTTATTTGAAGATCTGTAATTAAAGTAAATTGTTAAAACCTACCATGTACATATAGATATCCCACAAAAAGGGGAGTTTAATGCTAAATATATTCTTTATATCAGTTGCTTTATATATTTTACTAATTATTTTAATGTCTTGAAGAACCAAGAACTGCATATTCTAGGAAATACCCAAAATCTGTCAGCTGCCAGGGAACATGAGTTGCCACTGTCTTGCAGCTTTCATACTTTCTTGACAATCATTCTTGATTTCCTGGTGATCATCTTTGAATAAAATAAGGGCCCAGCTGTGGAAGTTTCCTAGAAGCCTAATTGTAATAACAGCACATGGAATATCCACTAAATAATCTCCCCATCTTCTAATGAGTGGGAAACAACAGTGAAAGGTTAGGTGATTCTTCTTGTTTTATCATTTTGGCAGGCTCCTGAATATCATTTAATGAAATTTCCTATGCCTGTGAGATATTGATGCAATGCAGGAAAACAGCCAGTGAATAACGTCGCATTTGTGGGAGCTCAGCTCTCTGCTGGTGGGCTGCAGACAGACTTCCAGGCAGCTTTCAGGAGGAGAGAATGCAACCCCATAGTGGAGGGTCTCAAAAAGCTCGGAGCAGACCCCAAAATGTGGGCAGCACATCAGGCACATGGAGATTTTGTCGAGCCCCTGGTGCAGCTGACAGCATCCCAGTGGCGCCTCTCAGCCTGTGAACCTCCCCACACTTGGATTTCCCAGGGTGCACAGGACCACAAAATAAACCCTACAATTATTCTCTGTATCTTTTGGTTTTGAGCAATTATCATATGAATGTGTGAACTCTGTGCACAGAATGAGAAAGCTGAGTGCTGGTCTGTGGTCATCAAAATAGTTATGAACTTTCTGTTCCAAAAGCGTGATTTTGCTTCTTGCCTGTTATAGTGATTGTTCTCCTTGTAATTCTTACAGATAATTTTTGTTTTTTATTTGCATTGCTCGTAATGAACAATTTAGCCATCTACTCTACTCCCATTTCACATGAAAGCAATTTCTGGCAATTCAGTGAAGGTCAATGAATAATACCCAATGCTTTGATATGAAACACTTAAGGACATCAGTAACTTGACCCCAGAACTTTTTGCAGATTCAGGCTGTAAGTGCTCAAGTAGTGTTCCCATGACACTTGGACTCTGTCAGAAAAACACAACTATACTTTGGATTAGTTGTATCATTTTTTTGGTAAAATGCGTGATCAAAAGGGATTGAAATTAAAACTTTGCAAAAGTTGTTAGCAAAATGACATTTAATTTTGATAGAGAGGCAATGAGGCAGAACATTTTGCATGTTTGCAAAATAAGTTTCATTTTGATGCGTTTGGCATTACTGATTATATTAATTAACTTAACAGCAAGTGTGAAGATTATTTATGAAGCATTAAAAATGACTAGATCTTAATTGCTTTCCTGTAAGAACAAGGAAGTTGAATTTCAGGTTGTGGAGAGCTCCATGGTTAGTCTTCTCAGTGACTTTTAACTGGTGTGCTTAAAAGCAAAGCAGTTGGAATAAAACTGACCCACACTATTGAAAGTGGTAGCTGTTTGTGCTTGAGCAGTCTAGGCTGATGACAATAATCTGGTTTGTTCTGCTAAATCTCTTACTTCACTAAGACCTCATTTTTTAAAGTTCTACACCTGATTTCCAGAATTATTTGAGTAGGGAAGATCTTGCAATCAAAGTCAAGAAACTGGTTCTTTCAGGGGATCAGTTACTCCATGAGTGCCCCATGAGCAGTGAATGCAATTTGTGGGAATTCGACTCTGTATCAAAATGTTAATGAACTCAGTTTCTGTAATAGTGTGTTTACCTTTACATAATAAACTTTTGCATAAGATGCAGCTTTTCTGTGTTCTGTTACAGCATCTGTTACATCAAGGTTGAAGAACTCCCTTTTTACACATTAAAAATTACTTAATTTTGTTTTCCGCTCTTTTAATGAAAATTTACTTCTTCACCTGACATGAAGCAGATGCTGTCTCAGACTTAAAGTGACAAAGATCACTACCCAAAGCAGTGGCTTGACACACAGAGGTGCTTCGGATGGTGATTATTATAACCAAAAAAAGCAGGTTTGTTGATACCTTTTTATCCTTAATATATTTAAAATTGCATAGTTGATAGCATAGTTGCTATGAGAGCATGTGTAATATCTGTTTGATAAGTGTCTTCTCACACCCTGAGGTCTTTTATAGGCAATTTGCATTCCACAATGAGAGAAATCAGCTGGAGAGGGTTTATTGTTTTGTATAATAGAAAGGAGTGTGAAAATATTCCAGCCTTGCAGATGGTGTTGCTCGTTAGCCCTGAACATACACATGCAGAAATATTGTTTCCCCTTAAAAAAATGGAGTCTCCTCATCTTTCTTTCTCACAATGTATTTATAAAGGAGAATTCATAGTTTGGTTGTATTGGGATCATTAGTTGATCTTGAAAGGAAAAGTGATGGGATAAAGTCTTTCTTTGAACTTTGATGTGCTGGGTGGTTTAGAGATGACAGAAAGCAAATGCTTCTTTTCTTCTCTGCTGTCTGAATAGAGAGTCCTAGATCTTGCTATAGACATCTGCTTGTCTAAAAAGTGAAAGGATAAATCTCAACTTTTTCCCATAGCAACAAAGGAAATCTGATTTGAGAAAACTTTGAACATATAGAGAGAGGTGGATTGATGAAACTGTTTAAAATCTGGCAAATGTAAAACTTTTAAGGGTGCCCGAAAGTTGAAAATGGTGAATGTGTTACAAGAGAGTCAAAGACCACATGAACTCTCTCTGGTGTTCTCAGGGTTTGTGAGGTGGAAGGGTCCCTTTTGGCATTCATGTCCTTTGGTTGAGATCCTAAAAATTGTATTTTGCTGAAGTTGGAGCCTGAAATATGATTTTCACTGCACTTGCAGCAGCAGCAGCCAGGAAAAACGTGGAAAGTGTTTTGCTTTATCAGTGGAGGATGCCATAGTGAGGAAAGACTCCTGTGTTCAAAGTCGTATGAAGCCAAGATTAAAACTCTGGGCTCTCATGTCTCAACTATAGAAGAAAAAAGTTACCAACCTCCTAAATGTTAGGGCCAGCTGCAAGGTGTTTCAGCTGTTCTGGAGGAATTTCACTTGAAAGTTTTACATAAATCCAAATACTCTGGTGTTGCAGGAAGCTGCAGCCAAAGGGGACTTTCATTTTCTGGTGCTTTCTGTTTTGAATGGCACTTGAAATACTGCAAGACCAATTGCTTTCTCGTCCTGTACCAATGGTTGAGATTTTTGCCCAAGGTATTAATTATTCTTGGACATTGCATGTGGCAAAACAGTCACATAAAATGAGAAAAACTGAGGATGTTTGATTAAATTACTCCCAGTTACGCAGTTGTTTTCATATTGTTATGATAATTGATGGTATTCAGAACTTAACCCAGGTTCACAGTACTGTCATTTGCAACTCTGGTCCCAAGCCTGTGCTCATAAAAAGTGTCCTGGGGAATCTCTCCGGGACTGAGAATGGCCATAATCTCTTTATGCTGCTGTATCTCTGACCCTTTCTCCTTATTCAATGAAAAGGAGTTTTTGCAGATATGGGTGCACATATCTGTAAATTCCACCCTGAGTAATTGGAGGGGGACAGATATGGTAGGAATAAGCATAATAAAAGAACTGAGAGAAAGAATCTTCCTTTCTTCATGGCCCTCCAGGTCTAAAGTGTGCTCTGTTGAATATCACCTACTTGTCAAAACCTGCCATAACACAAGGAATTAAAAGGAATCTGTCTTGCAGTATGTGCAAATTGAAATGAGATACAGATTTCTAGAGGAGGTAAGTAGAGGGGAAACTCCAAATGGTGGTGCCCTTATTAAATTTAGACACTGAAGAAACAATATTACAAAAATACAGCCACTCAGTATTAATTGCATTATAACGTTGTCTGAAATACAGACTTATTTTGAAAACAGTGGCAAGAAGTACCATATGTGACTCACAGATACATCCCAGAATTGTGCATATAGTTATCTAATTGGTCTCTTTTGTAAAACTTCATTTGATGGGTGGTGCTGTGAATTGTTTATGTCAATTAAGTGCAGCTTGCCAGAAGACGTGAGTCTTGAGGGCATCAAGTACTTACACTGTGGAAATGAAAAATGCTGCTCTTGTGAGAGGCTTTTGGCCTTTGTTTATAACTATCAAACCATCTCTTCTCTTATTTCCAGTGCTTTACATGATGCCAATAGCTTTTTACAAGGCACAGGGTCTTGTGCAAGGTGCCCTGCCCATGGTGAGGGAGTTGGAATCAGATGATCTTAAAGATCCCTGTCAACCCAAAGCATTCAGTGATTCACTGAATTCCACATCTTGTCTAAAGCTCAGCTTTCTATATTTTGGAATTGTTTTTTGTAGTGTCTCTATCTATCCCCTTTTCCTGTTTCAATCATGCTTTTATTTGGTTTTATCCATGAGCAAATCTCTTCTGGATGGCTGGTTTTGGGTGTGATAAGTTTGTGTTATTTGCTGGAGTTTTTGCATATTAAGCAAGCATTTGTGGATTGCTGCTTCAGAAATAACTCTGTTTGAAAGAGGGTCTGTATAAATTTAATTTCTATTCTGTCTTTTGACACTATGAATAAAAGCACTGTAAGAAAATATGTGAGACTGCAAGTACCTAACACCTGTAAAATTTTTAACTCTATAGAAAGCCTTAAAGTCTTCCCAGTTCAGGTCTGAGGGGACAATGCAGTATGGGAGAAATTACTCCATTTCATGGTACTGTGTGCATGTCTTTCCTTTAGATATCTGCCTTATTTCAGTGGAGGAAGCAGGAGGTGGAGCAAGGTGGGCTTAAATCTGTTCTCAAATAGCTGTTCCAGTTGTATATTCCTATAGAAAAGTCACTCTGCTTAATAACCTCCAATGGCTGGTGGTTCATCAAGATATTGATTTTAAAGCTCTATTGATTGTTTATAAAACACTGCACAGCCACTTTCCAAGCTATTTAAGTGATTTGTTTGTCCCATATATTTTACAATGATGAGACTATTGGAAATCCCTGTGCAGATTCGCTCAGACCATTACACATTATTAGTTTTCTCTTGCAGAATTGCCCCTCCTCCAGGGAATCTGAATGTGAAGTACCTTGCTCTTGCAAGGTCTTATACGGGGTGTTTGTTTTATATATGCTCATAACAGGATAATTATATTGCTACCTGAAACACTTTGGCTTGTGTGCAGGAAGAGGCTCTGTGTAATAGTGATTGATAGTTTGAGCTTAAAAATTGTTATGGTGCATTAAAAGTATACTAATGTTTATTACTTTTTACAAGGCTACAGACATTTAGATTACAGGCCAGGCTTCCAGAGCTATTACAGGTCTTCAGATTGAAGCAAATTGAATGGGTGCTCTTCCTTTTACCACATGTTTTTTTTTAATGTGTGGAATGGCCAATTTAAGAGGCAGCTTATTTCTTTATTTTTGATAGCCAACACTAAGTTAAAAGCAAAAAAAAAAAAAAAAAGGAAGGAAGTCTCCACAGATCAAGTTCTAAAAATAATCGTATAGGGATTTTTAAAACTTTCTGAATCTCAGTGTTCAAAGCGATTAAGCAGCTTTGGAAGCTTGTGAGTCAGGATTCCTCCCTCCCCCGATGCTGGCATCAAAAGCAGGACAGACTTTAGTTTTCCACAGTTGCTTTTGGCATTTTGTTTTAGGGTTGTTTTTAGATTTTTGATATATTCAGGTCATCCTTCAAAACTTTTTTCTTCTGTAATTCTGAATGACAGCTGACGTGCTACTCTATTCAGATGACAAAAAGTTTTGAGAGTAGGTGGTGCTGGGCACATGTGTGCCTACGGAATTGCAGAGCCTTCTATGGCTCCTGGAATAATGAATTAAGCTAATGAGCCCAGCTGATGACTGATTGATTGTGTGAAAATAACCTCAGATATCAGAGGAAATGAAATAAGTTCTTTTGCAGTAAGTAAGTAAACTCTTCTTTACACAAAGTAATCCCTTTCTCTCACTATTGGGTTTAGATTCCACACTCCTCCTCGGCCTGATCATGCTCCACAGAATAGTTCAAAAGATGATTTTTATTTTTTACTCTTTCACTGCAGTAAACCCCAATGTTTTTCTGGTGAAAACAGAATAATTTCCTTGCAAACTTTAAGCAGCTAATGCGATGTATGTGGCACTTTATAATACTTCCACATTCCACAGTCCTCGCTATCTGCAGGTGAGACCTGTGGGATACACTTCAGAAAAGTTACATAAACAACTCTGAACCCTCGCCTGAGAAAATATATACTTTGAACATGTTGAAACTATCCATATTAAGTCAGTTTAGCACTTTGATTAAAGAGTTTAATCAATCACCATCCTAAGCTGTTTATTAATCACTTTATCAAGCAGTTGATGCATTGCTGGTTTTAATAGAATCCATTTATTTTGATTTCTACCTACTTCATCTTTCCAAAGGGCTTTCTGAATCAGCTGTGATAAAAAAAGGAGGGGGGGGAAAAAAAAAGGCTTGGTTGCATCTAAACACAGGAAGGTAAGAGCTCAGACCTCCCTTGCACATACTTCATTATCAACATTCTGCACCGACTTGGCCAATTTATTAAGGGTAAAAAAAAGCCAACCCTGCTTGGAGTGAGTCTTTTGGTGAACCACACGGTTTAGCTCAGATAAACAGAGGCCATTCGTTTGCTTTCACACCTGACAACCTCATGATATACGATCCTAATAAGATTAATCTCCTCCCTCCCCCCATACACACACACACACTTTTGTTTTGTTTAGTGGCCTGACTTGGTGATCTTCTCTCATTCCCCTCATTGGGCACTTCTAATGCCTTTGGTTTCGGTTGGTGGTTAGAATAAAACAAACAAACAATCAATCCCCCACCCCACTCCTGAGCCCTTTCTCATTCCAGGGGAACAAGATTAATATAACAAGAGATATAAAGTAAGCAAGGGAACACTTACAAATGTTACAAAGCAGAATGGGCATAGAACAAATTCCTTTTTTATGCAATTTGCCTTGAAAAGCATTAAACACATGGGGAATCTGTGCCATCGAATCCACACTTTGTAAGTGGTGAGGAGGGAAAACAAGCCTTGTACAAACAAAAGCATCAAATGAGAAATCCACAACTTGGGCCTCAGCTGACTTTGGTTTTATTGCCTTTTATAAGGTTTCACTTAACTCTCTGGCCATGTCTGATCTCTGAACTTTGGAAATCTTGGGGAAAGTAATCTAAGTTTGGCCTGATTTGCCTTCAGTAACAAACATTGATGCATGGCTTTGAAATATGACACACATTAGCACCTACACAAGCCTTCTATTTTGAGCATATTCCAGTTTTATCAGCAATATGCTTCATGCTATATCACCAAACCCAAAAGAGTTTTTCTTAATTTTGTCCACTAAAGCTGGTGGGGTTCCTTAGGAGTGTGACTATTTTGGCAGGAGTGTAAAAATACACATCTCATTTAAAGTTCCCCAGTCTCATGTCCCATACTCGATATGATGCAGCAGAAAGATCCCACAGTCAAAACTCCAATCATACATTTTAGCATGTTAAACTCCCATGCAGATTCTGTCAGACATCCATTATTAATATGGCCTAATTATGTTAATTGAAGAATATTCTTTCAGTGTGACACCAAGTCTTCCTCTTCTAGAGGAGCTGGCAGTACACACTTCATATGTGTACAGACATGCTACACAGTGGGCTGTTACTGCCCTACTTAGGAGTTGTAGCAACTATTAAATAGTCTAGAAAAGCAGAACTTCAGTGGGACCAGGAAACCAGACCCAGTCCTGTGGAACTCAATGGGAGCTCTGCAATTAGTGGGTGATTGGGAATTTGCTACTGTGATGCTGTGTAATAGGCATGATGATTTTTTCAATATATATTTGTTTCATGGTTAAGGTGTTGCTAAGAATGTCTAATTTTAAAGACTTGTCATTGACTCTAAATTACCAGTGGTGTTCTGGAAGTTACCAGCAGGCATGTCAAAACTGACTTGTGGCAGCATCAGCTCCTTGTGCTCTTGCCCCACTGGGCAGAGAGATCAGTCCTAACCCAGGATCCAACTGGATCCTGAGTGAGGCAGCGTGGTCACTGAGCTGCCGTGCAGCACCTCCAGAAATATTAATTACTGTTGTACACAGGGCTGCAAAATTAGGGATATTGCATCCTCCCTGGGCATTGGATGGGCAGCCCAGCTGTGAAAATCACTTCCAGTCAGCCATCAATTGAGATGGAATGGCCATACAGCTGAATTGCAGTCTTTCCAAAAATGTTAATTAAGAACGGGATGCTGCTGTGAAGCAGCAGCTTTGTGGCCCTTTTGGAGCTGTACTGCAGTTGCTGGAAGTGCTGTGGCATTGCACCACTAAAGCTTGGAGCCCTCCTCCTCCTTGCATCACCCACCTGAACAGAGCTCCAGTTAAATCAGAAGACCTTCTTCAGGGCTGGAATTAGCAGCTTGGGCCTTAATCTTGATGCCATAAATTCCTTTCCTTTTCTCCCCTCCTACCTATTCGTCTTTAACTGCATGCAGCTCCTACATTGAGAAATTGGGGGTTGTTGAAGGCCTGAGTTGCATCACTGAGACTTTATCTTAGATTTGCTCTTGATTTTGCACCCCAGTTCTTCAGTACAGCCCCCTGACATGTCTTCCATGGGTGACTATATTCAATTAAAACACCTAATTGCTGATATTGGGGTACAGAAGAGTAGAACAATAGTCTGAATCTTTTCTTTACCTGGAAACAGTGCAGCAGAACACTCTGTTCATGCTGATCTTCAGTTCTTGGGCAAGAGAGTGATTTATCTCATTGCATTTTTTAAAATAGAGGCCAGTTAATAAATTAAGACATTTTTTATTGAACATGCTTACCATAGAAAACATGTACATGTATATTCAAATGTATTTGTAAACAAATACAGATGTTTGAATAATTTATTAATGAATTTGTTGAAGTACAGATGCGACTTCTGTGTTTCAAATATGACCTGCCAAGTACAGTAAACTAGTCTGAAAACTCTTCAGCAATTCGTGACTTTCACCTAATGCACTTGAGGATGTGTTAATTCCTATTTATGGACAGACAGTATATATACTATTTCTCACTATGTGTTAATTAAGAATACTCTAAAGACGATAGGTGGAAATTGTAGCTAAGACAGGACTGCATTTTAAAGATTTTATGGTTACATTTTTCTGGATATCATCACTTAAATATCCAAAACTTTAAGTTCAGTGTAGTGAGAACGTTGCCTGTTCTACCTGTCATCTTCCTAATTTTATCAGTTTGGCTCCAATGAATTAGCACAAATATTTGAATTTCACTAAGAATCAAAATAAAAACAAGAAGGCTAAACAGCCACCAAAATCCTGGCATGAAAGGGAAAAAAATAAAGGACTTTTTCCAGCATTTATTCTGATCAGAAAAGAGCATGTCAATGAACCTTTGGGGAATGTCATTAGATGAGATTTTCCTGAAAAATTGCTGATAGTTCCAGTTGAATGCAGCCAGAATAAGCCAATTTTAAGATCTCTGGGGTGGTATAGGATTACGGATTTTTTTTTTTTTTTGTCTTGCCCTTTTCACTTTTGGACAGACTGTACGTAAATTCTTTGCTCAAGTCTATATGCAACAGATGGTAACAGCAGAAATAACTGCTTGGTGTTAGGTTTTAAACTGGTGCTTAAATGGGTTTGTGGAAGAAAGTGTTGAAACAATGGGATAATTTTACTTAATGAGATCGGTTTTATAAGGAAGAAGTCAGTCATTTAGAGCTGAGCTGCAGGAAAATCTGCACCATCAGCGGGTCTGTGGGACAAGGCATGGCCGTACTTACAGGCTGGGGTAGATGCTAAATATTTAAACTAGTTTAGGCCACATTTCCTGAAATCAAGCCATTTTGAGTTGCTCTGCATTTGTGGGGATGTGGGGACAGAGACCGCAGATCAGCCCCCAAAGGACACGTCCTGGTGTGTCTGCCCCTCTCCTTGTGCTGCCCCCGGTGCCTTGGTGGATATTTGGAGATGGGCTGTGAAAGAAGCCAAAGCTGCAACAAACCAGCATTTCCAGAGTATTAAAAATACCTGGAGAAATAAACCCAAGCCTCTGAGAATGAAAGGAGACAAATAAGAAATCTTTGTCTTCCCTTCATTTTGTTTCATTGATTAAGAAAAAAGGCAGCGTTAGTGACTCGTTTGAAGGTGGCAGAAGAGGAATTGGTGTGCATGTCCTGGACCTTAAAAACCTGGTAGTATCATATTTTCAATTGTTTTTCACACCAGTGCATGCTGGCACATCCTGAGGAGCACCCATGAGGTGATGGCAAAGCCTGAGCTTTGGTACACAAATTAATTCCCTTCTCAGTAGCTGATGCAGATGAAATTCAAGCTGCAAGGAGGACAAGGCAGATAATAAAATTTCAGATAAAGTTTCAGTAAACACCATGGTCACAAGAAAAGTGGTGGCGATGGTTCACGGGTGGTCTACAGAGGCAGCCACTTGCCCTTGAAAAAAATATTTCAAAAGACACTTTGTGTTGCAAGTGGTAATATACAGCCTTAGATACAGCTTCTCTCATCTGTATGTGCTTTTGCACATTCAGATTCTGTGTGTCATATTTTGCTCCACATATAGTTAGAATTGCACAAATCACACCCACGTACCTTCCAAAGAGAAATGAAGGCTTGTGGATATAACAATACAGGTAATTTTCTTCTTAAATACCAGCTTGTTCTGAAATAACACTTGGCTCACAAAGAAGTTTCAGCATGGAGAGTATTTTTCAGTGCTAACTATTGTTGATAATTATTCCATTCATCACTAATTATTGGCTGTATTATTATTAGAGATTGCTTGTAATTATTATATTAGATAGAATCAATGAGAAAGAAATGTACATCAAAAAGTTTACCATCCTGAACAAGTGACTTGTTTGGCTTCAAGTGGTTACTTGTTTTTACTTCTGTTGAGGTTTTTGAATTAGTAACTGTAGAAGATGATTGGAGCAAAAATGAAGAATTATTTTTGGCTTGGGAGAAAAAAAAACAACAAAACAAAACACCAAACATAACTCCAGACCCTCAGGAAAGAGCAGAATATAGTTGTGTAGCCACAATGTGAAAGAATTCATAATTACAAATGACAAATTCAGAATAGAACTAGTCAAAAGATAATTTGGAAGGACAGTTTTGTTTTTTAATCACCCAAATTTGCAAAATCTTTGACATGTAATTTTTTTGGGGGAAATGTATAATTAAAAAGTTTAAAATATAATTAAAATTTCAGAAATTGCAGGGGGAAAGAGATCACTTTTACAGAAGTTCCACCCACATGCTTTTCTCAGCAGGGCACTACAACGTCTTAACAAGTAAAGTGCAAGATGGAAACATGACATCATTAGGACAGTCTAATTAGCCTGTAATTTGTCCCAGAAAGGTATCTGGTTACCAACTAATTGATGTAAACTGATTAACCCTTTCTCTAACATCCCATTCGCCACTTTTTTTTCCCTCCCATAGAATCTGGTAAGGGTCAGGGCTCTGTTGTGCTACACACTGTGCAAACACAAATCAGAAAGACAATCCACACCCCGAAGAGCTTACAACTTACGTGTTGGAGGGGAGGTGATACCTGCACACAAAAAGGATTTAGAATGAATAGCTTAATACCAGTTAGCATGTTTGGCAGTGGTCTTATCCTAGCAGCAGCCAGGACAGTTCTCAGGGCTTTTACAGCCCTCAAAAAGGAAAAAAAAAATTTAAGAAGGATTTGAAGACATATAATGAGGTGTCTCTATAGATGTTTTCTCCCAAGAGTGAAGGGCAGGATGTGTGACAGTGGAAAGGTGCTTGTTTGAAAAAATATAACAAGTGTGTGCTGGAAGCTGGCATTATTGGCTCCTTGGAGATGAGGTTCAGCTTCCTGACAAAGAAAAAGAGATGATTGGTACATAGGTATTATCTCTGAAGGGCCTTGAATGTGAGGACAAGTAGCTTATGTTTGATGCAGGTTGGCGGGGGAGGGCAGCAGAGGGATGGGGAGAGAGGGGTGACATAGTCAAAGCAGTGGGCTAGGAAAAGCCCATTTATGGGTATATTCTGAAAGGATATGAGCAGGGCAAGGTTGTGCTTGTCAAAGCTGTGGAGAAAGACGTTTTGTTAATCACGATTCCACGATGACAAGGCTTTGGCCAGCACAGGCAAGGCTGTGTTTTTGAGAAGTACTTTGAGCAAGGTCGTCTTCAAAAGTGAAGGCTGGGGCTGAGGGGTAGGCAGGTGGGGGTGATGTCCATGGTGAGTAAACAAGGGGTGGTGTTGGGGGAGCCAAGGAGGACGCTCACTGCCCTGTTACACTGAAGCTTGAGCTGGTTTCTCAATTCCTGTGTGGAGGTGCTGGGAAGGGATGAACAGGAGGCACATCTGGGGTAAACAGAGATCTGTGAGGCATCAGTATGAAATCATTGCATCTCCTAGCTGAACCGGCCCAGAGACGAGGGTAGGAAGAGAAAAATGGGTCCAGGTGAGAGGGCAGAAGCTTCACAGGAAGTTGAGCAGTGTAAGGATAAGGCTAGAGGAGAACATGGAAGGTGGGAGTCAGGACAGGCAAAGAATAGCAAACTAATGAAGAACATCATGGAAAACTGTGTCAAAAGGACCTTGGCAAAAGGAGGAGGGTATGGTTGGGGCTTTGACTCAGAAGAGCTGACTGGAAACTGGTGGAAACTGTGTCAATTGAGTGTAAGGGCCAGAAATTAGATTAGGAACAGTTTAGGACAAAATGGAAGGAGAACTGACAGCAGCTATAAACAGCTTGTACAATGAAAATGAGAGGAAGCAGTGATTGGAGAGACAGGAGTGGGCTAGAGTGTGTATGTTTTCCTTTTCAGACGAGAGACGCTACAGCATGCCCATATTGTGGTGGGAAAGAATCAGGAGAAGAAGAGCAGTAGAAAGTCTGACAACTGTGCTGGAGTTGGAGTGCAATCTGATAGGGGAAACTCAGTGCAGCTTCAATATATCTGGCCCCTGCATTAAAATAGCTGCAGGCAGCACATGCTTCTCTGTGTGGTTTAGAATGTGCTTTGTGTAGTACAAAGAAATAAGGATAAGATTCATCGTGTGCCTTGTTGTTCTAAGCAAGCAGGGTCTACTTGTGCCATCACAGTAGCAGAGGACTAAATCCTGTCCCCATCACCCTAATTAACAGGGAATCAGTTGGATATTCAAATGCAGTTGGTAGGTGCTGTACAGGTACCATTTTTGCATTTCTGTCTAAAATTACTTCAAAAGAATTTGCATTTTGAGGCATTTTTTTCTTTCTATAAATGAACTTCTGTCTTCCCTGGAGAAAGCTCTCTGCTGTGTCAAAATAATGTGTCATATTTTTACAGGTAATTAAAAATTTTCATTCAAAAATGTCAGGGCACTGCTGGAACATTTTCTCCCTCATTTTCTTGCTTTTTATCACACTTTATCTGAGTTTTAAAAGTTTACTTTGAGTCCCTTTTTTTATTTAAAAAAACCGAAAACATTAACCGAAACACCGAAGAGTAACTGAAATGATGCTTTTCTTTTTTTTTTCCTTCCTTATCTACTTATTTTTTATTTTTCCATCTATCTCTCCGGGTTACCTGTACACATTTTGGATTTTCAAAGTTTGAATAGCAATGCAAAAAAACACCAGCCAAAGGCTGGAGATCCACCTCCCCGAGCCAGAGGTTACATGCATAAATTCATGTCCATAACGCTCTGAATAAATTCTTTTGTTTATGCAACAGTCTGCGCAAGCACAACACACTTGCAGCTGAGCACCAGTTGGTTTACAGCTTTCTGTGCCATTCTCACTTCTGGGTGGGGGGTTGAGTGCATTGAACCCCACAGCTGGTAAAACCAGTCCAGTGCGAGTCCATTTGCATCTGAAAAGCCCTGGCTCCAAAGGTGCTGTGACTTGCCTTGCACTTGCATGTGGAGGTTGCTAAGCGCAGCCCCTGGTGTGCACAGTGGGGTTGTTTTTTTTTGGTGGCTTGGATGTTGTGAGTGAAAAAATTTACAGAGGAGCTCAGGATGTCCTGAAACTAAAGGGAAAGTTCCTGCTGATGTCTCTGAGTGGTGGCTCCATTCCTGAAGTCCAGAGGGTTTGTCCATGTGCGTTTTCAATGTGTATTCACGCAGGCCCACGTTGAAAATGCGCATGGACAAACCCTGTGGAGTTTAGAGTTGGTAGTGTGTTGGTTGTTTTCTGTATTGGTAGAATTTCCTGGGCCTTCTTGCAAGCAAAAATGACATTTTTCTCATGATGAGTAAAGACAGGATTGACAAGAGGTGCCATCTCCCCTCCCTTTGCGTGACTTTGGGAGGCCTGGCTCAATGAATGAGTTACTGGTGCTTCTGATTCCCAGAAATACCAGTGAGCGGAGAATCATGGCTTAAGGGAGAATATAGCTGTACTCTAACTTGGTAGAATAAGTGCTGTTTTGGTAAAATTTTTCTGATCCAGAACCACTTTTCTCTGCTTTCAATGAACGGCAGCTGAACTTTTGCGATTCCTTAAACAAGCAAAGTTTTGGGAGGATGGAAATGAACTCTTGGGGTTGGTCTGATGCAGGAGCAACAGAGGAAGAACCTTTTAGCAGAATTTAGGGAGGTCTGCAGAGGGACATGCAAAACCCAATTTCTTACTGGAGCCTGAGAGGCATTTCTGGTTTCCCCTGCAATCTCACCCTCCTCCCAAAACACAAAAGGCCATAACTGAGCACATTTCACACACAAATACTTCATCAACTCGGCGCCATCCGAGCTATTTCACATCTCCTCCCCTTGCTCCAAACTGATATATGTGGCTCACTACATTTAAAGTGAAAAGTCCTCAGACAATTCTAATCATATTGTCAGTCAGATAGTCATCTTCTGAAAGGGGATCCTTCACCTTTAAGAATGCATGTACAATAGTGATATGTAAGCAGCTCAAAGACTCAATACCCCTTTTTTCTGCAAAGCAAGGCTGGGTTAGGAAAAAATCAATATGTTAGAAGTAAAGGTCATACAAGGAAAAGTGACATGAAACAGTCTTCATGAAGGATATTGTTCCCTTAGTTCTGTTTGAAGTTTTCTTTACCCTTGTGCTAGCCTTAGAACAAATATGTTTTGTCCTAGAATAGAAACATATTTTTACCTTTAAAAAAAAAAAATCTGTATTTTAAATATTTGTCTATTAGGGCATGTTCGCATTTTAGCTTGTTTTGTTTTTGTCCTGTGGGTGAAGTAATCCTTGGAGAAAAAAATACTGTGTGTCTGCCATCCCAGTGCATTTGTTGGTCAGGGTTCCTTTAGAAATGGAGGTATATAATGCACACAAATGTATTTGCCTATCTTTTTAACAGTTCTCAATTTACTTTTCAAGTGGGCCAGATGCAATACTATAGCTCTTACAAGGGTCAGGAACATCTCCTTATTTCCCCACACTCTGTACTTATTGCTTGGGTATAGTTTTAAAGTAGTCCATGAACCCTTTTCATTCTTGCAACACATTTACCCACAATTAACAATCAAACCATCCTTCCTTCATTCAGGCTCCCATTCTCTCCCTGCCTCATTTTCCCTGCCTCTCTCTTGATCTGCCATTGTGCCGAAAGCTGTTTGTGCCATCGCAATCTGCCCTCCTTACCAGCCACACAAGGATGGGGAGGGGGAGAGAAAAAGCACACAGCATTCAGGCACTGAATAGCAAATTGCTCTTGAGTGTCCTTGCTTTCCCCAGCGCTCCCCCTTCCTTCAGAAGGACAAGGGGGCCCCTGAAAGCAACTATACATTTTGCTTAGTGCACTTGAAAACAAGCGTTTCACACCTGAAGCCTTTCACGGCAGCCCAGAAGCACCCCTTCAAACCACTTAATTGCCAATTGCTTCTGAGCTCGTTGTGAAAGTCCATTATGTCAGACAGCTCTATGGTGAGTGACAAAGTATGGGGAATGAAAGAGTCCTCCTTGCAGGGCCAGTGCAGTCCTAAAACCCCCAGTTCATTGGTTTGCTTGCTGTTAACAGTTACTGGCCATGGTCAAAGGTATGCCAAAACCTCTATCTTCTATTATTATTAATTTGTTACATGGAAGATGCTGTTTGCCTTGTGTTTTCTCTCACATGTGTCTGTATAAAAACATATGAGCAAATTTCAGATGTGCCTGGGGAAGGTATCCTCACACAAACTTCACCTGTGCTTGTGGATTTCAGATTGTATCATTGCCACTATTGCTCTGCTTTTTTTTTTTTTTCATTAGCTGAACTAATAAAGAAAGAAAAGGAAAAAGGGATGTGATGATATTCAAGGTTGAAGCTGGTTTCTTGGGTATTAGGAAAAAAGGATGCAGGTGCTCACTTAATGGAAGAAGGGAGACCAACTTGAAGAGATGAAAAATATGTTAAAAAAAAAAGAAGAAAGGAAAGTCTTAGCTTTAAAATTGCTTTCCTTGTGACTGTGATTTTGATGAGGGTTGGTTAGTGTTTGAACTGAGCCAAAAGTGTAGGGATATAAGTTTATAGAGCAAGGCAGGTGTTGCAAATATTTCCCGTTTTTATTTGAGTGTTTATAATTCATTGGGTTTATGATCCAGTTTGGTCTTGTGGACTCAACAGAAAACCTCCTGCTGATTCTCAAAGTTCTTGATTTTGGACTCTTGCTGCTCACTTTTGTATTCCTACCAGAGATATTCCAGGGAAATAGTTTACTGAATTGTGAATGAAATGCAGGCTTGTGAGTATTTGCAAAAGTATCAGAGCTAGTTTATTCAAAAGATTGTGTGCATAGTATGAACCTGACTCTAAAAGCATCTTTCTGACCTGTGATGGAATAGGAATAACATCACATGACATGGTGTCAAGTCATGAATAACCAACACACCTCACACTCAGACTGTTAAATACAGCCAGCTGATTGCTGAGGAGATGCAGATCTGAAGAAATAATTTTAATATTTTTTGCATAACAAATTCAAGAAAAGTGCTCTTTGCATCTAGACAATTCATGGGTCAAAAAAGGGGTAGCATTAATTGCTTAAACTGTTCATTATGATCTAATCACCCAGCTCTAATTAACACCTTTTAGTGGATTTTAAAGAAAAACAACATTACATAAACAGATGCAATGTAAACTTGACTAAACACAGCACTCTTAAAGACAAGTAAATTCTTAGAAATGAATTTTAGAGTAGTATTAAAACATGTGTATAAATATCTACTCTGTTTACGATTACATTAAGTAAAAGCAGTAAAGCAGAATGATCTTGAGATTGTGAAGCCATAAACTGTACCTGAGGGCCTTTTAGAATTCAGACTTGTACTCCCTGATGCCCCAAACAGGCTTTTAAAAAGTCTGGTCACTCTTGCTTTTTGATTGGCCTTATAGATACTATTTTCAAGTATGGTGATCTGTCAGGTGCTTCAGATAGTTTAATAAATGTATCACCAGATGTTTAAAGATAGGCTGATTTTTATTCATTATTAACAGAAACACCCCCCCCCCCCCCCATCTGTGTATTGCACTAGAAAGGCAATAAATAAACTAAATAATTTAGTGAACTTCATTAATAATAATGTTTCACTAAACTAAGGCCATCAGGTATCCCAAATGGAGCTAGAGCTGTTGATACCCACAGAATCTGCTGAGCTACACCTGCTGAAATTCAGGCTACACTTTTATGACTCTGTGTGTCCTGCTTTGTCAGTTAGCTTTAACAGACATTTTTGGGTTTTCTTTAACACCAGTATAGCTCTAACTGGTCATTTAGGAATTTTTTTTTTACTTTTCTAGCAAGCTGTATATCTTTTATGTTGATTTCTGTACAAATCTTAGAATCTCCTTTCATCTGACAGTGTAGGACTCCAGGAAATGCTGCTGCTCACCATTTGGCACAAACATTCAAAGTCTCCTGTGCAGTGGCATGACAGAAGCAAATGTGTAAAGTGTTTGTCTTAAACATTTGGTATTTGCAAAAAAAATACTGAGTTTCACAAAGAAATAATTGATAAATTTCTCCAGGGCCTCTCTTGGAAAACTCCCTTCTATTTTCAAAGTGTAAATCATGGGAGGACACAAAATGTGATTCCTCTGAGCAGAGATGACTTCTCAGACAGTATTATCTTCCTTTGCTGCAAGACCACACATTCATCCCTCCTTTTCATCATACTCTTTACAGCAATTAGACATTTTCCTATGTATTTCACACTGCTATGCAATTTCTTCTGACAGCTCATCAGCCTCTTTGACTCATGACCTGTAATGGCATCCTTGTTTTTGGAGATGTTTGTTTATTTTTTTTCCCCTCACCAGAAGATGTGAGCACATATTACCATAGATGCATAAGGCCTATCAGTCATTTTTTTTTTCCAGGAGATATCCAGTAATAGAGCAATACTGTTCCCTCTCCACCCACTTGTGATTTTTTTTCTTACCAATTTCCCTCAACTCCCTGAAAATAGCAGGTGCTTCTCTTCATTCACCTCCGCTTCATCCAGCCCATCTGTCTGATTCTTCTATGAGAGAGATTAATGGGACATAACTCACTTCATCTCATGGTTTTTAACAGATCAGGGCGGAGGGGTAGGTGGAAATTCTATCCAATTTTAGATAGATGTTTCATGATGAAGACCTGATGATGATATTGCAGCAGTAAATTTGGGATCTTTCAGAGTGTTGGTCTGTTTCCAAAGTATTTCACAGGCTTGTGTTTTGAATGTCACCATAAGTAAGTTGCTCTCTACCCATCCATCTCCAAAGCCATCACTACTGTACCAATTGGATGCCTTAAGTGTAGTTGTGATAATACTGCTTTAGCTTCATAAAGCTAAATACACATAAATACACATTGATCCCTCCCTTACCCTGCATTCCCAGGCAGGATCAATCTTGGCAGCAGTGTTTGGAGGGGTCACAGCATTTGTTTGCTTGGAACATATTTTCAAGTAGCCCTTTTAAAAAACCCTTTCCCCCTTCTCATATACCTCTGTCTGTTTTATCTCTCATAGTAAACCTTGCCATGCAAGTTGTCTGTTTTGTTGTTGCTGTTAAATTTTATGAGTTTGTGTTGAGTATTGCTCTGCTCAGATCGTGCTCCTTCAGAAATAAGTGGAAGTGCAGGGTAGGCAGATGCCTCTGTGTATTCACTGTAACATACCCTGACACCTGTTAGTGTCCAGATCCACACCCAGCCTCTCCTAGAGGTCTGTAATGGTATTTTAATGTTGGGCAATGGGCTGTTATTTTCTATCCCACTCTAGTAGAGGCACAGAAAAAGAAATATCTCCATGTTCCCAGGAGCAAATTACTTTATTTCTACTTTTTGTGCAAGTTTGCAGCATGCACCTGTATCAGACCTAGGTCAAATGGTTCATTCTGGAGCTGATACTTTGCATTCTCTTGGGGCACCTGTGACAGCTGCTAAAGGTGGCAGCTTCATCTGTAAATGTGAATTCTTGCAGAGCTTTGCTTTGCCTGGAAAGGTGAACATGGTTGCATGTGAATATAATGCCTCTGAAAGGGTAGAGAATGCAAGCAGCCACTTTTGAAGCTGTAATGCACAAAAGTGCATCTTGAAGACATAGCTGGTTCTCCACCCCAGTGAGAACTTAGGCCTCAAAATCTCCTCTGTGAGAGTTTGCAGTGACAAAGTGTAATATTCTATTCTGCACTTCCACCAGTTTGGCTTCCTAACAAGAAAATGGTCTCTATATATGCTCTACAACCTTTTGAAATCCTCTTTGCTCTTTTCAGTATTGCCCAGAGTGTAAATGAATGCAAAATTTGGCTTTAATACTTCAAATCTGTTCACATCCATGAGGCTTGTCATCTTTGTGCTATGTTGTACAAGAAAGCTGCCCTACAAGAGCATTACACAGCCTCACCAAAGACAATCCCCAGGGTAGTTCAACATCAGCACAGAGGCAGATGGATTGGTTGTAGTGTGTGATGCCAAACCAGGGTCTCCAAGAATTTTTGATTTATCATAGCAAGCACTCTTCAGATGAAGGGAATAAGCAGCTACCTGAAGGCTTCCTCTCCTCTCTGTTCTGCATCATTCCTCTAAGGCTGAGAGATTTCTGTCTCCCTCCCTGGTTCCAAACACACATCTGTTGTTCCCTCTGAGATCTTCCAGAGGTGTTCTTAGTCCTGGAGTTTTCTGTCCAAAAATATGTTTTCCTTCAGGCTGCCAATCATGGCACAGCAGTACACTGATTTTTTTTTTTTCCAGTATGATGCTGTGTGATGATAAAGGTTTGAGACTTTTGCTCTGAGTGGGAAGAGAAAAACTTCAGTGTAAAACTTTGTCATTTATTAAAATATTCAACCCCTTTGAATCCTCTGCTTTTAAAAAGTAAACAATGGGGAATGAAGCACTCTTGCAAAGAAGTAGGTGTCAGGAAAACAGGATTCACTTCACTAAGAAGCAACTGGTGATGACAGTGTGCTATATCTGTCTTTGCAACTCTTAAATTCTCCTTTAGCTGGCTCTTGAAGCAAAGCACATGCTGCTTACAATGTGCACAGTGCACTGTGTACTTTGATTTTCTCTTATTTCTGTATTAAGAAAGAAAACAGGCACTGAATCTTGCAGAATTTTGGAATTCCAGCAGCTCCCTCTTGTTACTTCTCTGTGCAATGGAGGGTGGTGCTTGCTGGTGCTGTCCAGGTGGCAGATATGGAAGTTGCCTAAAGGTGAAAGCCAACAAGCTTGAGAAGAAAAATTCTGAACTTGGGACACCCAAAACATGCCAGAAATTGTCTCATGTTCAAAGGTCTCAGTACCAATAACAGAAAATACTAATTCACTAAAATACTGAATAATACTTCTGATACTCTGACAAGAACACAAAGTTTTCTTTCTTGGATAAATCTTCAGATCTGGACTAGGGTTAGAAAACCCACATTTTAAATCAGTGCACTGTGATATTAGGGGACAGCAACACACACTGTGATGTTGTTGGGATCTAGACCAACTTCTTTAGGGTATAGAATGAAGTTAAGGTGCCAGCAAAATCAGTTTTCAGATTAAAAATGTGTGGTTTGGGGTGATGGTTTTGCCAGCAGAGCTACCAAGCATTACAGATAAATATACCTGAGTCATATGAAATCAATTTATTTATAGATACAAAAAGAAAAGAATTGTAGCCTATTTCTGCATCCATGGATTAAATTGATTTTTAAGCATTCTACAGTGAAAATGGTAAATTCTTGCTTAAAGAGTTTGGTTTGTAATAGTTAAAAATTTTAACTTTTAACGATAAAGGAAAAAGAAAGATTTAGCATATTGAAGTCGTACTGGTAGATTTACTGAAGTTGGTACCATTCTGTGGCCATAACTTGTGTTGCAAGTACAATTTTGAAACTTCTCACTGTTAATTTCTCTCTATATGGTATATTATAAAAAAATAATCCTCCAGTTTTTGTGTGGGCAGAGGTCTTGAAAGTCTCCGATGGAAATTTTTGCTCTAGAATAGTGTTAGCATCAGGTGGCTCTTAATTATGAGCCCAGGATTTAAAATCTCTGATTTAACAAAACACCTCCTCCAGAGATTCAATAACGCTCCAAAATAAACGCAGCAAGTTCTGTATTTGTTCCATTAGGAGACAAGCACTGAGTTTAAGGTAAAATTGAACAAATACAGAATGTATGTTCAAGTTTTGTGGAAAGCAGGAGTGCCAGTGAGAACTTATGGTTCGAAAGAAAACCTTGGGAGGTGGTTTTAGCTGCCTTTAAAACTCAGTGTCTGGGATATTGTGCTCTTTCACAGTCTGGTAAAATCCAGATGAATATAAATGAGGTATTTGGTTATTCGTTATCTCAGGGTAGGTGATCAGCCTGTGCTCCAAGTCATGGTCATCTAACACTGAATATTCCCATGAAAGTTTGCTGAAAAGTTCCTGGGAAGCTTTTGCAGTACAAGTTTGCAAGATGCAGGGACTAAATATTAAGAAAAAGGCCAAGAGATGCTTGTGGGGAAAGGGGTTTTTATAGGACTGTGTTGCTTCTCACACTTGTCATCTACAGCAAAGAGATTTCGTTGATACAGAAATCCTGAAATTTGGGTTGAAATGTTTGTTCATTTGCTGTAACCCCCCAGTTTCATTTTAAAAGCTCAGAGTTTACATAGCAAAATTTATAACAATGAACATAAAAAAAACCTCTCTTCCTGGGGAAGTATTCTGGATAACAGACTTCAGCTTTAACTGGATCTGAGATTTTTGCTGTTTTTACATCGAAGCTATTGATTCTCATAGAAGCTTGGTCATTTGTGCCACTCAACAATATGACTTTGGTTTCCTAGGCAGCAAGGTACAGGTCTGTAATTTAAACTCAGATTGTTGTCTCACATGTGTATGTTAGGAAATAAGGATCTATTGCCTGTGGAAGGAACAGAGGAACTCATCAGATGTTTTAAATCACCACACAACTGGCAATTAAAATGCTACGAGGAGCAGAGGAATCAGAGCTAAAACTATTTAAAGCAGGGGAAGGGTGTCAAGAAAGGAGTAGGGAATGTTTTCCTGGGAATATCTGTTTTGAGCATGAAATTCCTGGTCAAGTGCACACATAAGTTGTCTTTTTCTTCATTCTCCACCCACTTTTTTTTGTTCTTTTTTTTTTCCTTTTCCCTTTTTTTTTTTTTTGATCAGAGCTTGACTGCTGCAATCTGTGTTGCTCAGCATTCCTGACCTACGCAGCAGCTCAGGAGCGGTGGCATAAGTTCTTAATGTTCTACAGGGGAAAATTTAATCAGCAAAAATAATTGTCTTGCTTCCTCTCCTTCAGTGGAGAGGAAAAAAGGGGGACTCTGCATGCATGACAGAACATGCGTGGACCACCAGAAAAGCG
This sequence comes from Agelaius tricolor, assembly GCF_023055355.1. Taxonomy (NCBI): domain Eukaryota; kingdom Metazoa; phylum Chordata; class Aves; order Passeriformes; family Icteridae; genus Agelaius; species Agelaius tricolor. Next base: position 4,457,399 of record NW_027269276.1, on the reverse strand, counting down.
TGGTGAGGTTGGAAGGTGTTAGGGCTCTTTTTTAGAACAATCTGATCAGAAGGCAAATGTCTAAAGGGAAAAGGAATCCGAAAAGAGTGTTGAAGTGCCAGAATGCACCAGCTAATAACTTTAAATAGTTCATTGAGTCTTCCGGAATTTTTTTTGTTCTTCTTCGGGAATAATCTGCTTACATCGTTAAGACCTCAGCTAAGCTCAGTAACACAAATTACCAGATGTTGTATCCCCTAGTTTTTTCCATCAAAAGACCAACCACCAAGCTTGTTGAAAGAGAGAGGTCATTGTCCTTCCCTGGCAATAAAACTATTTTTGCAACTCCTAAGAAATGAAATGAGAATACCTTTCAGCTGTAGAGGGGATCCTATCTCCTGCTTCTTCCAAGTTTCCCTGTTTTGCTTTGTTATTTTCTAATAATGCACTCATGTGTAAGCTAATAATGTGAACAGAGGGAAAATGAAGAGTTTAAAAAAAAAAAAAAAGACAGAATGAATTAGGGCAATTGAGGTCGCTCTCTTTCATTTTTGCTGGAAGGATTTTAGCCCTAGTTTTTACCTTATCGCTTATTACACAATTTATGATAAAATGAGATGTGATTCCATTCTTATTGTTGTGCTATAGCCTATTGAACATGCATATATAGAATTCATTTCAAATTTAAACACTATCTTAATTATAAATTGAATAAAATGGACAACCTATCAGATTCCCTAAATTGCATTCTAACAAATAATTTCATTTTCCATTACTTTTCCACCAATGATATACTGGGCATAACAATGTTGAGTATACACCCTGTTCTTCTACTTTAATTGTGCCAGAGATTTTGCTGTGTGACAACTGTTTCTCTGTGGGCATGTCTGTTGCTTGCCATTTGTTCCATAAACTGGGTTTTTTAGATATTTCAGTGAGGTTATAGAGAACATTAGAAAATACTTGTACAAATTTTATTTTGCTTCATCTTTTAAGTCCTGTTCTACCCGAGGCACAATTCATAGCTTGTAGTTTGACATGCACAGCTTGGTTTGAACGGGGTTATTCAGTTTGAAAATATATTTACAACCCAGATTCCATAAGGATTTTTAAGGTATGAGGTCACAATGTGGTCCATATCTCATCTGGAATTTTGAAAGATAGTAGCAAAACAGATCTGACAAAATAACTGATGTCTGTTCATCACACTGCATTTTCTAACATTATTTGCAATTTAGATATTTTCTATAGTAAATCAGCCTGGTAATATTAAAAATACTATATATTAAAAAGGCATGAAAAGGTTTACTGATGTTTTCTACTAACTTTTGGGATGTATTTAAGAATTAGGATGTGGAAAAATTACAGCAAGGCGTAAAACCACCCAAAATGATACCATGAGGGAAAAGGACAGGCATGTGTGTTAGCAGCTTTATAAGACCCATGACTTTTTAATTCTCTTCGTTAAACCTCTGCTCAGATTTTAACTCAAGTTTACCAAGAACTTCCATTACAATATCTCAAAAATTGCAGAAATAAAATGTATAAAAGATTTGATCTCTTTTTCATAGTTTTTTTTTTTTGTACTTCCTAAATAAACTTCTGTATAATTTAAGATTTCAAATGTATTCAAGCCAAATGTAGACTTTTTTATAGCTGGCAAAAGATTGATAGTATTTAAAAATAGCCAAACATCTGCTTTTTTTAACATGCTGTTCATATTTAGATTTTAGTTATGTTTTGGCTTCAAAAAGCAAATGGGCCACTGAACCCTGATTTCTCAAGGGATTTCTAAAAAGTTGTTGTACTTTCCATATTAAAATTTTTATAGAATAATAATTATTATTTGAATGCTAAATTCAAAGTGGTTAGCAAAACTTATTTGTTACTTTTTTTTTTTTTTGCATCTAAAGAAAGTTTCTTCCATCAGAAGAAACAAAATTGGACAGTAAATATAAATAACAAATTTGGAAGTTACTAATTCAGCATTTTTCAGATGTCATAAAGAAGATTTAAAGAGAATGGGAATTTGAATAAACTTTCTTTTAAAAGTTTTTTTTTTTTTTTAATTTGAATTCCTTCAGCTTTTTCATGTCACAAATTGCATTTCCAAGCGGTGCTTAAACTGGCAAGAATAAATAAACAAAATACTTGTTGCATCTCAAAGGATATTCGAAGTTTGCAAATAGGGCATAAAATCTATCAGTGCCTGAGGAATTCTAGGAACAAGTTGAAGTATCCCAGCAATGTGGCAGCCGCTGAGCTGCGCACACAATGCTGCTCCCTTTAATATTTTTGTACTTTACGAGTTTTTCTCCGCGACAGAAGCCGCAATTTTTTAGCCTTTTTTCCCCCCTAGTTGAAATGATTTGCTATCACCGTAACTCGATCTGTTATCTCCCAAATAGTTTCAACCGTGTTAATGTGTGCGTGTACTTTTTTTCTTTTTTTTTTTCCCCTCCTCCCCCCACTCCTTATCAGGCTCTCGGCAGCATTTGTGATTCATAGCAGTCATCAAAGTGATAATAAACTCATTCACAATACTAACAAACATGGGGCTCCCAGTTATTTACGAGGCAAATTCACAGCGATGCCGGGCAGTGGAACAGGGGAGAATCAAGATGGTGTTGATTGATAAATTGACAGGTTAATTTACAAGTGGATAATAGGAGTTAGACCCAGAGGGAGCGCCAGCAGCCCCGGCTCTAGCTTGGTTGCAGTGCCATCTGTCTTGTGCCTGGGAATCTGCAGGAGCGGTTCCAGAGTTTCGGAAATCCAAGACAAAACCCCCTTTTTGCGGCAGTTGGAATTCTCTGAGCGCGGAGCCCCCTCCCTGCGGCCACCTCCCCGCCGGGCAGGCGACCTGCACCGACAGAAATGCCAGCACCCCTCCTTACTTCGCATACTTGATTTTTCTGAGGTCCTGGAGCACTTCGGCTTGGCTTTTAATGCAGAAGAGATATAAATATTTTTGTAGGTTGTAATAGTAGATACAGTTCTGTGCCGCTCGCATTGCGTAAAAAGTGATTGCGTTGTTTTCCATTTCATAGTCAGCTGAAATACTTTTTTTTCTTTTTAAGCCAGCAAATGAAATAAAAATTACTTTAAACCTATCTTATTATTAATTTACTTTTCTTTCTCAAAATTATATGCATTTAAGTGTTCCATCTGGCTGGCAGGAACTTAACTTTGTAGCTAGATATTTCTTCTATTTAGTTGGGAGCGTTTAATAAGTTCTGTGAGTCACCTAATTTTTGTAGTCCCTAGGAGCCGTTTTTATGGCAATCAATCATTGTTTTTTTGTCATTAAGCATTTAACTAAACTGGTTGTTGGCTTCCACACAATGACCTGGAATTTCATGGAATTCAAGATCAAGGAGCAGTTGCCACCATATGTCTTTGAAGTTAACATGTTCCAGTCTTGCATTTTAGCATTATGAAAGTTTGATTGGGAAAATAAAAGGGATGGTCAGAAATGCAGATTTCTTTTGCAGTAAGTGCTAAATGGTGAGGAAAGCATTTTGTTTTAAATAGCTGGGATGTTCCTGCTGTGGTTGCCGATGTTCATCAGCTGCCCTGTGCCTCCAGCTCAGAGCTGGATCCCAAAACCTGGGCAGTGACAATGCTCCTGCCACTACCCCACATAAGCCAGCCTGTGCTACACTCATTGCATGCCACACTCTGGGAATTTGGGTTCTGCAATTCCCAGTGAAATCCTGGGATTTGAGTTTGCTGCTGAAGATCTGAGTGGGTACAGAGCACAGCACCTGAGTGGCTGCTGAGTTTTCTCTTAAACTTGTTAAATGCAGGGGTACCTAGCACACCTCTGGGATGTGGGATTCTCTTCCCAGTTGTTCCTGGAGCCCCAGTGGAGAGGAGTGGATGCTGTGGTGGGCTTGCCCAGAATGTTAATTGTGTCTGGTGCTCAGGCATGATTCGTAATGCTCTAAATGAAGTTGTGAAGGCATTCAGGGGCAAATCCTTTCCTCCACGCCTTGCCCAAAAGGCTGCTTGGCGTGGGGGAGCTCTGTGGGGAGCAGGGGAAGGAATAAATCCCCCTTGCAGGGCTTGGCTGTGCTCTCCAAGCGCCAGGCAGCCACCTCTGTGGCTCTGCCTGTCTGTCACGGGTGGATCTGCACAGTGGCAGAGCCCACTGCTCACCCCATCTCTCTGCCAGAGCAAACCTGTCCTGGTAAAAACTGCAGTGAGTTGGTGTCGTTTCCTGGTGCTCTGCTGATCAGCAAAGTGCTCTCCCAGTTGTGTGAAGGCAGCTGAGCTTTTCGGGGGGGCTGCATCTGTAGGAAAACCAAAACACTTTAACAAAAACAAAAACAACAAAAAAAAAAGGCATCCAGACTGCAGGGATGAAACTCAGTATTTCCCATGTGCAAACCAGCCAACCAGAATTGTAAAAAGATAACAAAAACACGGGGAAGTTGGGCTCTTATGGGAAGAAACTTTAAAATCAGACAATTTTCTAGCCTTCCCTGAGGAGTTAGGAAGATATTACTGGTATTTATATTGAAGCACTACAGCTGAATTTAGGAGTCTGCCTATCTCATCCTGGCCACCATTGCCGATTTTCTTAACTACTTTGGGGTCATTTTTCTGTGCAGTGGTTGTTTGATAGAAGAAATTTGCTTTGTTGCACAGAGTAAATTAGTTATGGGAACAAAAACCAGTACCTGCCTGGGAAGACAAATACTCATTTACTTTATTCAGATTTTTTTTTGGTATTGTTTAATAAAAGAGGAGCAAAGTTTTAAAGCAGCAGGTGAGACAAGGGTGCAACATAACAGGACTTTGTGCAAGTTAGTGGAAATTATCTGATCCACTCCTCTACCTGATAGGCTTTGCTGATCTTGCAACATGAATTTAGTGCCCTCTTCACCTGTTTTTTACTGATTTGGAAGCATTTATTTTGTGGTAGCAGTCTGTTGTGGTATTGAACTGATTTAACTGGGTTTTTTCCCATGTCTTTGCTTTCTTCTGAGCCATCTGGACAGTGACAGGTTTGCAGAGTCCTAGAGTACAATAGTAATTACTCTGAGAAATTAATCCTAAGACATTCTGATAAAAGTTTTTTTTTTTCTTTTTACAAACATTGAGTATAGAATTATTATGATAGCAATGTAGTAGGGTGGTGTTTGGCCCTAATTTTTTATAATATAGTGTGAGAGCTATGGATGTTTAAAAAATGTGTATATATATATATATATATATATATATATACAGATGTAAAAATGTAAAAACAATTTTCACATAAGTTCAGGTGGCTTTTTTTTTCATTTTCTTTTGTTTTAATGCTGCAGCATAGGGCTGCAAATAACACACACAAAAAAAAAGTGGAGATGCATTTAAATCCCTCTCTTTCCTGGACACACATGACCATAGCAAACGACAGGTGAGTTACAAGCAGAGAATATTTAGACTCATTGATTTTCATTATTACTTCTTTCTCATTCCATATGTCACATCAAAGCACGGTGGTATTCTGTTTGGAAAGGAGATCAATGCCAGGAGAGCGGACTGATCCTTGCTATTCACAAGGAGTTTCCAAATTCAGAGGGTGACACAGGATAAAAGTGACCCTGGATTTGCTGTGACTGTTTTCTTAAGTTTAGCCAGACAGACTGCACAAAGAGAGGGGAAAAAAAAGAAAAAAAGAGCATAGATTCTGGCTTTGTACAAAAACTATTCTCTTAATTGAAGCTTATTTAAAAACTTAGATATTCTTTTCAACTACAATGCTGGAAGATTGTCTTGACTTCTCTTTATTATTCTGAATCATTTCAAGTAAAAGTGCACATCTCTCCTCAGTAAACATATTTTATGAATCAATCCATGCAAATAATGCTTTCTTCAATTGTGCACTTCCTAAAATAACATGTTGACATCAAATCATCCTGTTTTGAAGAGTTTGTAGTAATAAATAATAATCAATGCTGCAGACTGAAGGATGCATCAATTATATTTATTTTACCCACAGCAGAGACTCTCTTGGTTGTATATTTTTCTCCAATAATTTTGCACATTTTATTGTAAAGTGTACTTCAGTCTAATTGGCAATGTGGCTACTGACTGCTGATTGAGACAAAATTACACTTTGCCTGAAACAAAAAATTGAGTTCTATTATGTGAAATCTGAAATACTGCTGTAGTCTTGCAGAATCATTCTAGAATGTGGTTTAGCAGGGACAAAAGAGAATTGAAGAACAGGTAGAATAAAGAAATAGAACTTGATGCAAAAAAAAAAAAAAAGAAAATGTCGCTTGAGATCGAATTCAGATCACAAGGGAAGTAAATTTGGGAGATTATCAACTTTATCAAAAAAGAAGCCTAGTTTTGAGATTTTGAAAGAAACTTAAATGAAATAGTTTTTTGAAGCAATCCACACTTTAGTGACCAGGTCATTTTTTTTAATCTTTGGTATGAGTATGTGAGAATGAGTGAAAATTTTAGGCTATTTAGGATGTAATATTTCTATTTTTATATAATAATAAAAAATAAAAAGAACTAGTGTTTCATGGAGTTGTTGGTTCTTGTCAGAGTTGAAGTATATATTAAATATGGGTTTACAGAAAAGAAAGGCTGCAGCTTTAATGGCTGTGTCCTCAATGATGAAGATTTCTGGGGACGTTTTGAGGGGAGAAAAGATCACAGATGTCACCAGAACTGAAAAAAAGAAATTCCCTTTCAGAGAGTATAAAATTCTCCTCCAGTCTCTGTCCTATTTTGAGCCTTTAAGAAGTAGTATTTGAGCCCATGGGGAGAGGCTGCTTGCTAACTTGTAATTTCACATGATTTGAAATGTGGCACCTGCTGGCCTCCTATGTGGGATCACTTAGGAGAAACAGCAACTATCTGTAAGGCTGGCTTGTCTAGCCAGTTATCTTGAGCTAAAAATCCCTTTTCACATTTGTCTTACATAGCACTGCATAGGTAGGGGGTTATTTCAGTATTGGCTGCCAATATGTAGATGCAATTTTGGTAAATCTGTTCTTTACTTTGGGGAAGTCGAAGTTCCTGGAGTACTTTATTCAACTGAAGCAAAGTGTTAGAGATAAGTACCAGATCATGACATTATCTGCTTAGCTCTCTGGAGCAGTGGGCTAAGGTAAGGAGGATGCAAAACAAGTTATCAAATCAGACGAAGGGACCTAATTAAAACATGATTGCTGAGGTCTACGAAAAATACAATTAAGTTGTGAGCTAAAGAAAATGAGGTGGCAAAGTTAATGTATTTGCCATTTATCTCGTGAGATCTCAGTTCAAAGACTCCCTTTCAAATCCTACAGGATCAGCTCTTTCAGATCCTACAGCAGTCCAATAGTTTTAAAATTAGATTGGACTCATGCAAAGATATCATGTGTGAACGTAACAAAGCCACTCTGAAAATAAAAATAGCATGCTGGCTGTCAGTGCTGAGCATCCTCCCAGGATGCAGCATTCCGTGTTGCCTCACGTAGACACAGTAAAATTGAAACTAGGAGATCAAGGAAACCCAGGTGCAAATCACACTTCAAGTTATTCAAGTGAAATTCTGGCATCAGAGCCTAAACTTCCTAACTTTGTGTAAAAGAATTCCAGTTTTTGTTGATACAGTTTAAGTAGCCAAAATCAGTGCTGTAGTTGATTTAATTAGATTAGTTAGCTTTGCTGTAGCCCTGGTGTATTATCTTATTTCATCAGTATCTTCAAGATTAATTAATATTTTTTTTTTAATTTAAGAAAAAATGTATTTATTGCTGAATTGCAGGTCAAGAAGGGAGATTGTAGTTATAGGAGGAAAAGAGTGGGATCTAAATCTCTGAGTCAAAAAATTCAGGTCTGTCACCATTTCCTGTGTGCCAAGACCTTCCTGTCCCTGGAGCTCCCAACTGATAAAAATGAGGATGTGATTGAACCATGTTATCTGGATGTTCTGAGCTGGGGACAAAAGCACCTTACTCTGTTTTTGTTTTTCAAGTATTTTTGAACACAACAATGATTTCAGCCATCTCCTGGCACCTTTCTATGGCCAGGCTGAGGTTGGTTTGGGTTTATGGCTGGGAAGGCAAAGGGTGACAGCCTTGCCATCCCCTGAACCCTTGTGCCCAACAGCTCCCAGCCTGCTGCTGTGAGGCTCTCCGTGCCCATGGGGTGGGGAATAGATATTTAATTAATATATATATATCACTTTTTCTGTGATTTTTGCCCTGGTGAGAAACTGGGCAGAAGATAAGTCAAGGCAGAAAATATTTCTCTCAAGTGAAGATGACCCCCCTCCTCCTCTCAAAGATCGGCCTTATTCCAGTTCTTTTATTTTATTCTGCCTATTATTTTTTGACAGTCTGTGTATGGAGATATTTCTTGCCAAGATGAAAGTCACTCTCTTGTGCTTGCAGTGCTCTGTCAGTTCTTTTTAAGGAGTTAAGTGCACTGTGAGTTAGTAGGAACAATGAACCTCACTTGTTCTTGCAGCTGTCTGTAAAATCTTAATATTGTTTTGTGGAACAAAATTAGAAGTTTTTGGTTACCTTGCCCAACCTGTTGGCACCATGGCTAGGCACGATATTTAAGGTAATACATCAGGAATTTGTGGAAATGAAAAAATAATCCCCAGCAACTTTGAAACCTGAAGAAACCTGAGCCTTCCTACTGTAGTAGCAGAATTGGTTGTAGACTAAAAAAATTTTACGTCTGTCAGACCTCATGTGGGGCAGAGGTGAGAGAGCCACAGGCTGTGGTGTGGTGTCCTACTTTCCCACTCCTCCAGCTCATGTTTCAATGGAAAGTAAGATTTGCATTCTTCTGCCCAGCTCCAGTGGGGAATTCATTCCCTACCCCTGTACAAGCTCCATTCTGAGGCACTCAAACCTAAAAGGGAAATATTCCTTGTGAGTGACCTTGCACTTTTGCTGCTGTTGCCTAGAGGAGAGTGAGATCAGTGAGCAATGCTGGATGACACACACCACACTCCTGCTCCTCGCTGCCCCTGCACCCCAGTCGCTGCAGATTGTAGCACCACATGTCCATAATCAGAGATAAAAATAAATCCAGAACTGGGAGGTGAGTAGGCTCCTTCTGTTGCCTTCAGATAGCCCCACTTTGAGATGCTGAACAAGCAGGGGGAAAGTGCATCAGGCATCTGCAGAGGCTGCTGAAGTTGGGAGATTGGTATTTCAGCTAGGCTGTTGCCTTGGAATTCTAGTGGATATTTGTTATTCCTGCAATTTACTATGCTTGTTGTGCATGAAATAAATTAAAACACAAAGCACCATGTTATTACAGCTAGAGAGAAAAGCCATGTGTTGAGCTAGAAAAAACACTGAACTACTCAGGGAAGGGCAAGAAGCAAAAGCAGGGGTAGGTTCTGATGTTTCCTTTGAGGAGAGCAAAGGGGAGATTTAGTGGCTGTTCCTTGTGGCACAAAATCATCCCTGATTGTTTGTAGAACAGAGGCATATGAGTGTCAAACAGATACTGTGGATCCACAAAGGTGTCTCCTGACCTGCCTGCCTGCTGGATGTGCATGTCATGACTGTAATTTTGTAATGGTAGAAATGTCAGAAGTCATGAAAACCTAGTGAAAATGAAAGAGGGAAAAGTCACTGGTAAGTTTTGAAGTAATCAAGTGACCCTTACAGACCTGGATTGCTCTAATCTAATTTTCTTAAGGTCTTAAGGGGTGACTTATGCACTTTCTGTTTAGGCAGTACCTAACCCTTACCTCTCAGAGCCCTGGTGTGCACTGGGGCCTTTAGGAATCTCTCTGTGCTGGGTTGTGCTGTGTGAAATCCCTGTGTCAGGGTCAGGCTGTCTTGTTCTGGTTAAACTCATGGTACTGTCACAACGTGCTGATCATAGTCTGCAGCCATACACTCCATGGGTGTACTCCTAAATTCTACCTGTTTTCTAGTTGGGGGAGTACAGGCTTGTGGGTTGTTGTCTGGTTCATTTTTTAAACAAATCTAGGAGTAATTTTTCACACTCCTCCTCAGCATTTGTTGAGGTTTTTGAATTTTATTTATCACAAGGTTGTGAATCAGATCAAATGTGGCAAAAGGAAGCAGTGGGCTGTGACTCTCTGTGTAAAATCTCTGTATCTCCTTGTGAACCAAAAAGCTGTCTGGTGTGATGCATCCTTGATCTTCAAACCCATCCCTAAAGCTATTAGCCAGGCTGAATTCCTTAACTTGTACTGTATGCTATCTAAACAGGCCATTTTTGGGCTAGCATACATGAAAACCTCCCTTCAGCAGCCCTGCCTGAACCAAAGTGGCCGTTTTTCAGGTTCAGATCAGATCCCATCCATCTCCCCTGCCCAGGTGCCCCCAGCTCCCTGGTCCTGGTGCCCTGCAGCTCCTCCTGTGCAGGGGCTCAGGTGCTGAGCTGTCAGCACAGCCCAGCTGCTGCAGCCCCCCTCTGGCTCCCATGAGCTGTGCCCTGCAGAGCAGGGGGGTTTGCTGCTGCCAGGGGAGCCCAGAGACAGCTCTGCCAGCTCCCAGAGGGCTGCAGGCTCTGGTGTAACTAACAGGGAGGGCTGGGAGCAATGGGAGATCAGAACGCGGAGACACGACCCGGGGCACGAGCCAGTGGTCTGTCACTACTGCTCCTCCTCATGCTGCTCCTGGAAAGGTGGAGAGGATTCTGCATCCCCAGTGGACAGACACTCTGTGCTGGAGCTGGGGCTGCAGTGGAGGCAGTGGCAAAAAGGCTGCTAGTGGTAGAATGTGTGTTGAAGACAAGGGAAAGGAAGAGAAAGGACACACGCAGAGTGACCTTGAGAGCTGAGCTCGAGTGCAGGGGATGGGAAGGGACCAAGGGAAGGGACAGCAAGCAGGTTTTGCTGCACAGCATCACCCAGGAATGTGCAGTGTGTGTGACAGTGAGCAGTGAAATCTCCTTGTGTGACACAGAAAAGGACAGCAGAGCTCACTTGTTCCCAGACCAGCCTGTGATGGAAGGGGTAACACCTGTTTAGTTTCCCTGAGGAGGCTTAGCTTTGGAAACACGACCCTGGATAGATTTCAACAAGAGTATTTGTGCACATTTGGGCAGAGCAGCCTTTGCTCAGTTTGAACCTGTGATAACCATCTATGTGAACATCCTCTGCAGCACTGACCAGTGCCAGAACGAGCTAGTTAGAATACTGAGAACAACTCTCTATTTTGCTTTTTCTCCTTAGGTGTTTGTAAAACTGATCCCATCATCTGTTCAAAATGGGTACTGTAAAATGATAACTTGTACTAAAATGATTAACAAGCAGATAGATGAATATTTACAGTTCATACACTGATTGAATATGAATATTCTTTTATCATGAAAGTGTTCTCTGGGACCTGTTTGCCAATTGACTGTACCTCTGTGTCCTCTGGGTAAGAAAAAATGATGAGGTTTGGGTAGTGATATTTGTATTTTGAATGTGAATGTTACATTTCTTCTTAATTTGTCAAAACAGTAAAGAAAACTCTAAATAACCTTTCACTATAGCAATATTTTTTTTGCTGGTGTAGATAATATAATTATAGTATAATTATTTACACACAGAGTTCACTTTGCTCATAATAGTTATGGACTAGTTTAAAACTACCACTCAGTGGAGTTAGTGCTGATTAACACTGATGTAACTGAATAGAATCACAGTTTTGTAGTAGATTTAGTTCAGCTAATTCATTTGATTTTGAAAACCCTTTCAAAGATCTGCTCATGTGAAGTGATTCCCATCCATCCAGTTTGAAATCTGTGTATCCCTTCCTCATCCCTCTCTCTCACTTCTGATAGTTGTAAACTGGTCCCTATGACCAGCTCTGACTCTGTAGGAGTCAAAAATGAGTCAGAAGTTCCGAGTTCTTGCTCTTCTCTCTTCTTGAGTAACTTTTCCCCCTGCAGAAAGTTGATTTCATTGTTGTGTAGGAACCTTCTGTTCTAACAGAAGGACAGCTCTGCATTTTTACACTTCTCCCTAATCGTTAGTCTGAGTTCCAGATGCAAGTGGTTTGTGTGCCAAGGAAAAAGGACTGATTCAGTCCTTGGTATTTTGTGCTCTTCTTCTTGCACACCACTCTGTCCCTTATGTTCCTGTGGTAATCCCTACAAACTGGAAAACCTCCTCAGCTGAGTCCAGGTAAATCCCTGTCAAAGGGATGTGGTGGAGGACTTGGATAATGCTGTAATAATTCCATATATAATAATGCTCTGATGATTCCAGAGTGCTGGAATGAGCAGAGGCCAGGCAGGCTGGAAGCAATGCCAGCATGGCCAGTGTGAGTAGACTGGAAGTTAAAATGTGCTTTCATGTTCCACCTGTTACTTATCAAAGTGGAAAAGGTTCTGCCCATGTCCTATTAGCAATATCACTGAAAAATGACATATATATTTGAGTACATGGATAGATGCATCTTCAAATATTGCACATTTTAGGTATTTGTTTGGTCTAAAATACAAATTCATGCCCCAGAAGATAAAAATAGTAGGTGAATCCTTGTCAAAATCATTTGATGGCAAGACCTTCTTTCTAGTCTTTGAATAATGAGCCTCAGGGGGTGAAAGCATCACATAGTAAAGGTAATCCCTAGTTCTAGGCATTTTCTGGTGTAAACCTGTCCATCTGTCTGCTGAGGACAGTGACACTTGAAGTGACTTCTCAAAATCTGCACTTATTAAGGGAAACATTTATGTAAATGGATCTTTTAATACAAGGATAATTTTAATTTCTCTCTTTCATTATTAAATCATAAGTGATGAGACTCTTTAAGTGCAAGAGACATTTATGACACTACACTGTTGAATTAGAGAGAAAAATAAGTTTCATGATAAGGAATTTTGAATGGTTTTGGTATTTTTTTGTCATTTGTGGACAAGTTTTGCTTCTGACGAGGATGTATCATCTTGAGATTGGGTCTGCCACAGAATGCTGCAGAATTTATTTCATGCTCTAAATTATTGCCTAGGTCCTTTTTAATCTAAATACCACTGTGGAGGAAGTAAACTAAGAGGGCTGTATTCCTCACTTTCTTCCCAATGTAGTTCTTCCTTGCAAGTCTCTATAAATTTTTTTAAACCTTAGTTAAGTTTAAAGATAACTTTGTTAAATTTAGCTAAACTGTCAGTGATACTGATCTGTAGGAAACACCATATATCCCACAAACTTCCCTAACTTTTGTGTGTTACTCCTGAAGCCCCTAAAAACGACAAACTAAAATATTCAAACCAAACAAAAACCCCTATGTCTTGGTTTGATGTGCACATGAGTCACCTGCTTGCAGCCTTGTCCCATGGATTGCCTCTCCAAAATCTGCATTTTTCCTCCTCTTAATCTTCCCTCATGGGCTTGGGCTCAGTGCTCAAGCTGGGGACAAGAAGGATCTGTGGCATGTGCTTATGTTCATACTGATGCTTTTTCTTGGGGCAAATTTTGCCAGGACAGGTCCCAGATTTGCAGATTTTCAGTGCAGTGAGTTCTGGGCTACATTTGTCTAATACTTGGATTTGATCCTCTGAGAGGCAGAGTCTCACCCCTTAAGTACCAGGACATTACCATCCTTGTGAGCTCAAGACTTTGTACTATTAGACAGAATCTGTCTAAAGAACCTCTGGTCTGTGACCTGTGGTCTCAGGCACCACTGCAATGCACATCCTAATACCAGTTCAGTGAAAATGCTTGAAGATGATTATATTTTTTTTCCCCCTGACTAAAGCTCTTCAATTAGGAGGTAAGTCATTTCTGCTGAAATAAATGCTAAATGGCTTGACTTCACATTTTGTAGTTGGTATGTGTTGATGTCCAGAGGAGACCTATTTCTGTGCAGAATATGTCAGTTTCCCAATAATGATCTGAAAGTCTCCATTTATACAGGAAAATTATTTTACTGCTTTTAAAGGAAGCTGTTGCATTTATGGATTCTGGCAACTTAAATCCACCATTAATGGGAGAGAAGAAGCAATAGTCAGATTAATACACTTTTTCCTCTGTGCATTATGCTGTTTACCTAATCATAAGTTCATGGAGGAAGATAATTCAGGAGAAAATGTATCACATGAATTTTGGATGACAGCCTGACTTCCCATAACTGGCTAACTAACATTAACTCTGAAATTGTATTTCTTGATGGGAAAAGTCTGAGGAAAAAAAAAAAAAGACTTCATATGATAAAGGCATTGCTTGTTATGGTCTAACAAACACCTTTCTCCAGATGCTGGCAGGGTGAGCACAGGCAGTTGGCAGTAATGGTGCAGGGCTGGAAGGGGCAGCGTGCCCCAGCTCTGTGGCTGCTAATGAGTCACACATCTCCTCGTCGTTTCTGCTTCCTGCTAAAGGTGTGAGCAGATCACAGCCACCCCGTGGAATATTACATGGGACAAACCTTTGCCTGACTTGTCAGACTGGACTTGTGCTCATATAAACAATAGCTTCAGGACTGGGGTGATGTTTGCAAGAGACATCACCTCCTAGTTGTTCAAGTTTGTGGTATAGCAGTTTTCCTATTTAAAGGAAAAGATCTTTCCTTCTTTTCCTCCTTGAAACATCACCTTAATTGTTTCCTAAAGCAACTTAAAATCATGTCATTATCACTGGTTGTTGTCTCGTGTTAGATATCAGGGAACTGTCTCAGTATATTTTGATTAATTTGATTTTCATTGATACCTACTCAGAAACTTCTAATGCTGTGGCTAAAGGGAGGTGTACAAAGGACTGAAAAGATTTGTTAGGACCCTTTTGACGAACTCAGGTGAGAGTGGGTTGCACCCAACATTTTGATTGTATTGGTTCTCAAAACAAATGGTTGATGAGAAATTATTTCTGTGCACAGGTGAATTCTTCTTGCCTAATAAACCAGGCTTCCCTATGCCTGTGTTGTATGTGTGAGTGCAGTGTTGTTTAAACATCATCTAAAATATGATAAGCAGTGAATAAATTAAGAATCTGTTTGTTAAACTATGCATATATTTAAGCACAAAATTAAGTTGTGTATATTTGGTTGAGATTAAATATAGAAATGTTTTTATCAAGTGCACATAGGCTTCTCCATTCCCCCACCCCTGCTTAGTGCAATCTTTCTAATGCTGATTTTTTTTTTTTCCTTTTTGCCCTTCATTGACATTTCTTTCAGAAAAAACATGGATACTTGTCCATGCCTCTGCTCCTTGTCATGCACCTTCATTTCTGGGTTCTGTTCAGCTTTTTACCTATAGCCCCAGGCATTGCTGTCTGCTCAATAGTTTCCAACCCCTGTAAAGAAGAAACAAGATGACGTATTACTTTTTAAACATAAACCACACATGACTAAGACCCAATAATTCACTCGCTCCTGCTAGGATGCTGAATGATTAAGTCTGACATCAGTCAGTGCCAGTAGTGTATTTTTGATAAACCACAGTTGTCTGCTGCATACTCCAACATCTGTATTTTTCACACCAGAGGCATCTGTCTTGTTCAAGAAAATGAGAGACATGTAGCACACTGCTCGTGCAAGTAGTAAAACTGATAGAAACTGTACCAGTTATCATTCTCCATAGAGCTCCTTTCCTAAGTGATAGCAAATGACATATTTGGACCACTTTTTATAGAAACCATTTCAGGGAAGATACTTTTGTGACCTACTGTGAAACTTGTGGAAATCCCTCCTCAGATCCAACAGCATCTACAAGTGGCAAAAAAAAAACCAAAGACAAAACAAAGAGTCCAAGAATTAATTAAGCTTGTCACTACTATTTATCATTAGATAAAGATTGTCCTCTTCACACCCTAATATATTTAGATATCTTTAGAAATTTAATCTCCTGAAGGATGTCTCAGAAGTCCATTTTCCTTGGAAACTGCAAACATGGATTTATTGTATGGCATAAATTGTCTATACCTTAAATAAATATGGAAAATAGTAAATTTGGCCCTGGCTCTTTATGAGTGATGCAGGATGAACTGCTATTATTTATTTCAGAAATGAAGCTGAGCTACCATTCTTTGTGAAAATGCTGATTTTGTTCATGTTTTCTGTCTCCATATCATAAGTCATGGATCACAGATCACTGAAGTTTTATTGGGTTTTGTGTCTGCAAGCACAAAGTTGCAATAGTCAGAAGTCAGGTATCTCCTTCTCTCAATATCCTTCCTGTGCACACTAGTATTATCTTTTTATCAAGCAACCTCATCGCTATTTCATATTTATTAAAAAAAAAACCCCTCAGTATTTAATATTCCTAATCCATCTTAATTTAAAACAGACTTCCAAGTTTGACCTCCTGGAACAAAGGTGAGAAAGAAGAGGTGCTAATCTGACACTTTTGTGCCGGCAAAACCAGAACCGCAGCAAAAAGAATCCATTTCTTATATTAAAATTAAAAATCATAAAGTCATAATGCTGTGACTTAGCAGTGTTTACCTCTGGCAGTGCATTTGCAGCTGGTATTTAGCAGCGTCAGCACTCTGTGTCTAAAGGAGATTGTGCAAAGCAGTCTTTTTCAGGTTTTACTGGGAAGGAAATGCTTGACTTTGATCACAGTTAAAATGACGGCGTAGCTTGCAGACGAAATACTGCAGATAGTTAGAAAAGGCAACTGCTTTGGAGTATGTCCTTTAAACTCTAATGGATCAGTTAATTCTCCAGAATATTTACTGGGAGAAGTCCTAAAAGGGTTAAGAAGCTGCTATAAGAAAGGCTAAAAATGATAGACTGGAAGAAAAAGAGGTAGTAAAAATTGAAGGATATAAAAAAGCAGAGGAATGTGGCTGGGGAATAATAAAATAAGAGAGAGAAGTTAAACCAGTGACCCTTGTCGGCAGTGAAAAGCGGGAGATTAGAAAATGTTTCATGCTAATTTCCATGGAGATTTCTTTAATTTATCGAAAATTACTTTCTTCTGCTTTGATTTGTCCAAGTGCCTGCCCCCTCGCAGCTTTTTCGGGGTGGTCCCACCCGTCACGCCATGCTGAATATGGGCCTCGTTTGCCCCCACACTGGGCCAAAGCGTCGTGAGATTACTGAAGCGTCTCTGACGTCTCTATCAGCCTGTGCCACCACAATGCCCTATTCCCTTCTTTTCCCTTTCTCTCCCTCTCCCCTCCGTAGCAGAGTCTTAGGATTCCTGTCACATGATGGCTTCATCGGGGGCCCCTTGCTGAAGCGTTTTCGCTCTCCTCCTGATCCGTTCAGCTTGGTTCTCTCTGCTGCCTGGCATATCAAAGGAGATTTGTGGGTCATTGAGCCATGGATGCAGAATATAAAGTTATCAGCCTGCCTGGCAGCATCAAAACAGCCAACCCGCCCCCCACCCCAGCCATCATTTACCATCTTCATCCCTGGAGTGGCAGGAAATTGTTAGTCTCTCTTACAAATGTATATTGAAGGCATTTAATTTCTAAAGGATAATCAGGATGTAGAGGTACCAGCTAAAAGACCTTAAATATTACATCTCCTAATAGGGCACTTCAGATTATAGCATGATGTAGTAAGATGAAGAAGCTGCTTATAATTCCAATTTTAAAGACACAGGCTAATACTAATGACAAACTGGTATTTTTGCAGAATAATAAAGTAATTTGCCTAACGTTTCCAACCTTGTCACAGATAATAAATGGATATATTTGATTACAAGAATTCTGGGCCAGTGGAAATTGATATCACTTCCTCAGTCTAGGTTAGTTGAGGATTTGATCCAGACTATTTATTTGAGGATTGAAAGAAAGATTCGTTACAATTATGTTTCTAAATGTGGCCATTACCATCATTTGAATCATCCCTGTCCAGTTCCTTTCTGAGCACTGGGACTATTTAGCTCTCAAGTGAGGGATCCTGGTAGAAATGCCAAGATTCAGTCTGGATTGCATTGAGTGTCAAAAGGATACAGGGAAAGGTGGCACCAAGATTCTGCAAGGGGTGAGGAGTTCCGTACAGCAGCAGGGTGAGAAATACCTGCCTTGTAATGTCCATTGTAGCTCAATTAGAAACAGGTTCTTTTGATGTGGTTTGGAACTGTTGTGGGGCCTCTGAGCACCTTTTAAAATGGATACTCATTAGTCTCTTAAAATCAGTCTTTAAACTGTGGCCTTAAATGTCTCCCTCAGCTCCCTCTGGACAGTGAACTTGAATATTAAAGATCTTCTTTGAGTGCCGGGCTCGGGGCTCTGCCTGCAAGGGACTCACCTGGGTGCTGAGCTCTGGGGCAGCAGAGACAGCTCTGGCTGCCTGAGGCAGCCACTGCACACCTCTGTAAGGTCCTAGGGAGAGAATCCTCGGGGAGGGTGAGTAATGGATGGTGCCACAAACGTTGGAGGGAAAGTCAGTGTGATGCCAGGAGCAAATTCTGACAAACTGCAGGTGCTGGGGCCGCTCTAACCATGGCTTTGTATGTGCTTGACAGGCAGCAATATGGGCATTTCTCCCCAAATCCCAGAGCAGGGAAATGTACTTAAAAACATGGTCCAAACCCACAAAACCTGTGCTGAATTCAGTGCTGTTGTGGTATATCACTACTATTTTAAATACTCAGCATATCTCTTAAATCTGTTCACCACTTGTATCTTCTCTGGTGCAGCAAAGTCTCCTAATAATACTTCCTATATAAATGAAATGCTTTTTTGGCTTTTTTAAATATATATCAACATCCATTTTCATGAGTAAATTGTGTCTTTCTTGGCTTTCTTATTTCTGTGTAGCTTGGCCTGCACTTAATGTATTCATTCTTCCCTTTCTAACCATCACCATTTCTTGTCATACTTAAATCTAGGCTACATAAATGATTTTTAAATTCCCTCATGATCAAACATGATCATGCAGAGCTTGAAGTCAGAGAGAATGTTAAGTGTTCTCTAATTAATTGCATAAATGTGGAATGCAAAAATTAAGTGTTCTCTGGTAATTTCTGTGTGCAGTAGGCTTCTTCAATATGTGCTCTATTATAATACCTCACATGTGCTTGGGGTGCTGCCTATTAAAAATTCATATGACACTCATTTTCCAAGGGTGGTCATGGTTCTCTTTTCCTTTAGTGATTCTAAAGTTTTCTAGTGCATGAATAGAGGAATATCTAGAACACAGTTTTGTTGTGCCTGTTTTGTGCCTATGCTTAACCTTTTCCCTTTAGTTCTGTGTGCAAACACATGTGGAAATGTGTACCTATGTGTACTGTATCATGTTCACATATGATTGAGAAAGAAACAACATTTACACAGCTAAGGTGCTATGGTTCATTACTTAATTAATTCCAAATATAAGTGACATACTTTTTAGAACAGTTTACAACTGGGCACACCTTTCTCTTT
The DNA here is from genome assembly GCF_023055355.1 of Agelaius tricolor. Classification (NCBI taxonomy): domain Eukaryota; kingdom Metazoa; phylum Chordata; class Aves; order Passeriformes; family Icteridae; genus Agelaius; species Agelaius tricolor. The sequence continues at coordinate 4,438,177 of NW_027269276.1, read as the reverse complement.
CAAAACTGATCAATTACAGCAACTGCTCTGTTTGATTTTAAAGAGGCAAATCTTTTTTAGTATGTGCCATTTTGTTACTTATGTTAGAAAGGAATGCTTTAATCCCCCTAGAAGTTAACCTTAAAAAGGAAACATCTACCTTATTGGGGTATTGACCTTGTTCTGGTAAACTGCCATGTTTTCCTTTACCTATCAGTGCGCGATGTTTACATCAAGGATAAGGTTAAATGTTTCTTTTTTGAGGTCACTTACTCCAGTTCTTTCTATGTATATCTCTGAGAAAAAGAGACCAATCAGCCTAACAAAGCAACCTGCACGAGCTGTACCAAATCCATCAATTCTTTTGTGTAAAACTTACCTTCACTTTGACATTCTTGTCTGGGCAACACTGAAATGCAAAGCAAGTTGTGGTTAAATCCAGTAAGGTTTTCACAGGAGCTTATGAAAATATCTATTTTGCATGATGTCCACATGTGAAAATTTGAACTACCCAGATTGATCTTAAATCTTCGTCCATCTTAGAGTTTTTATTCATTTTAGAATCTTCATACATTTTAGAGTCTCCGGAAGGTGTCAGGCATGGGGGTTTTTTAAACTGAAATCTCCAGAAACATTAGCTTTGCACTATTTTCTGTTTGATTTGGAAAACCAGTTCATATTCTTTCTGGAAACCAAAGTAAGGAGAAATTTGAAGACAAGCTGATTTGGGTTTTTTTTTTTTTTTGGGGTGAAAATTCTGAGTGCCTGAAAACAGTGAAAGAGGTTTGCAATTGCATTGGTTCCTCCAGAAGAATGCAGAATTTCGTATTTTCTATGTCAGATTCAGTGCAGACTTAAAAATGAAACAGAAAATAAATGTTAAGGGCTGTCTTTGTCTTATCAATTTGTTGCCCTTGAAATGAAATTTTATATGCAGAGTATGCTAAAGTATTTACCAGGAAATCAGACTAGATGAATTTGTATTGAAATCCAATTTTCTAAAACAGTGCTGAATGTTCAGATTTCAGTTTTCATATGAAAAGTGTGCACAAATAGAGAAAATTCCAGCTTTTTTTTCAGTTCTTCTCATTACAGAAAACTTAAGATGCACCTTAATAATTTGTGGTAAAGTTTTTAGGAACAGAAAACCAAAAAGACACAACTAGAAATCAAAAATCCAGTTCACACCAATTAATCTGGATTTCCTCCAGATAAGTTCTAGATCTCACTATAGTGTTCAGTACTCCTTATTTTTTCCCAGAACACAAAACCAAACTCTAAGACCAAGAATTCTGAATTCAGTTAAAGGCAGCTTAACATAGTAACAGGAAACTATTTTCATATGCATAATTTTTACTGAATTAAATATTTCTTATCCACATATTCCACATTATTGTGTTAATACTTACACAATGTGGCTGACTTGATGAAAAAGAAAAGCATTTATGAAAACGTAAAATTTCATACCCATCTTCACTCTACCTCACCCATTTTGATCAGTTCTAATTATTTTGATGATATGGCCCCAATAAAGATCATAGAGTGGTGCAGTCAGCATTTGATGAACCTGTAACTTTAATGAAATGTAGTGCTGTATTATCCCTACAGCTAAGCTGAAATCTCCTAGGAAAATATTGTTCGCTGATTTTATTCTCTGAAATACGATCTAAAAAAACCCAAAGCGCTGCAAGTGGTGTATAAAGGCTCCTGCAGCATACCTATGCCAGCCTCTCTTTCCCTGCATGTATTGTGGGCTAACATAAACACAATTAAATGAAGTATTTCCTTCCTTTGGGATCTTAGGATAGCAGCAGTTAATAATCAAGCACTGCATTTCATTACAGTTTTGGGTCTGAGGCTGCAGAACTTAGATATGGAGAATATCAAATGGAATAGCCAGGAGAAATAGTCAGCAGAACTGATTACCTAGAGGAGTGCCTCCGTGTGTTTTATGCATAATCATTTCACCAATTATTCCTAATTTAGTTGATGAGTTGACTTTATTTTTTTTTTCCTTCTGAAAACAGAGCATTAAGTTTTGTTCTGTACTTCTGTTTATATATGTTCCGCTTCCAGGTCGAGATGTTTGGTATGGAGATGAACATTATCTCCCTGTCCCTTGTTCTCTGGGGCTTGTGTGAGTGTGAAATGGGGGGAGAAGGGATGTAGGGCTTCCTAAGGATGTAGCTGATCCTGGCTGCTGGTGCTCCATTTAACTTGTGTGGTGGAGTTGGAAGGGTTGTGGCAGTGCAAGGATTTCAGTGATAACCAAAGAATCTGTGTGCTGGAGAGGAAAAAAGGTTGTCAGCTCATGGCCTGGAGAGGAAAAAGGGTTTTCACCTCACAGTCTCTCTACAAGGAGCTTGTTTTTTACTGGCGTTGTATCAAAGGGAAGTGAAGTAGGACAGCATGGTGGTGGGCATGAATATTCTGGTGAAAATATCACATCGCCAAGAGGTTGGATTCTCAAATAAGTGGCAGCTTTTCTTGTCACACTGATGTGGCCAGATCTGGCCCTGGCAAGGAGTATATGTTCATATTTTGTCCCTGTCACTGCAGCATCATCCAGGGAGCCACAGCTGGGGGAAACAGTCAGCATTGGGCTCATAAACCCAACCCATCTGAACACCGGTGTCTCGTGTTTGATTTTCAATTCCACACAAACTGTTTCTGTGAAAGTCAAGAAGTCAAAGTTTAGAGTGACCTTAAGTGGGCTTTCCTGGGTTTTTTTTGTTTAACTACATCAAAAACACCGGAAAATAAGTTTTTCTGCCTTATTTGCAGGAAAGTCAATTAGGCCAAATATGGTACTGGATTTGGCCAAGGCATTCTTAATTAAACGAACAACAGAAAAAGTGATGGCACACAAAACTCAGTTTTAGGACTATGTTACCAAAAAGATATGCAATGTAGCAAGTGTGATAGTTGTGGAAATTCTTATTATTTGTGTCATAGTACCTATATTAGGTAGTTCTCACTTTTTTCTCTCTAAAATTTAGAACAGTGCATGGCTGAAAGGTGCAAGTCAGTAGCTGATTACTGTGAGAATATATAGAATATTTGATATTTTTAACAGCAGTGAGGTAGATGAGTGAAACAAGAAAATTAATGAATTTGAACCCTTTGAAAAATTTATTCTGTGTGTTTCATTGATTTTGAGAAAAAAAAAGACTGTATTCATGCTGGCGTAAGTCTGAAGTAATTGCACTAAAAGAACAACCTGCAGATGATTTAAATTAGGTATAAAAAGAATTACAATCTAGTCCCATATTGTTTGGGAAGATTTCAATTAGTCTGTTTCCTTTGTCAGCTTGAATCTTCAAACCACTACTTTTTTTTTTCTCTTTTTCAGCTTTTGTGATTGTTTTTATTATTTTTTTTTTTTAGTTATGTGCAGTAAAATATTCTTCTTTGCATATTTAAGTGTGAGGAATACAAATAAGAGCATAGTAGTTGTGACTCTGGAGAAGTTTTAAAAAACCACTCCAGTGCCCAATGGCAGAAGAAGAATATGACAAAGCTGGCAAATCTGAAGGCCATCAAGGGGAAAAAAATTGAAGTTACTCCAGCTGCAAAGCCTGAACCCAGAAAACTAGGGCAGTATATTCCTTAAGCCACACTCTTGGGCTGACCAAAGAAACTTGAGATTTATTGTTTTGAACTTTAGCTCTCCTGGCTTGGTTCTGTGTCCCTGCCTGGGTGAAGGAGGCCATGTCCATAAATCTGGCCCTGCTCAGGATGCAGCGCGTCCCCAGCCTTGCCCTGCCCAGCCGGGATTCGTGTCCCAGCGCTCCCGAGGAGCCGCGCTGGGGATGGCTCCTGTGCAAACAAGGAATTTGGCAGGAGCTCAATCCCTTTCAGCAAAGTTTTCATGATATATTATTACCCATAAGGGAACCTCGCTTCCTTTACTAGAACAGTGCAGCATCTCATTTATTCAGTTCTTGTGTCTTCCCTCTGTCCTCTCTCTCTCTCTTATCATTTTCATATGCTGTTGTCTATCAGCTTTCATGGGAAGATTGCTGTTTCAGAAGATTAAGATGAATCTAATTTTATGTTTCAAATCCACATAAAACACGGATAGTTATGGAAGCTTGGACTCATTGTGACAGCAAATTCAGCCTCGAATGCCCTGCAGGGAATTATGTCTTAACATGTTGTATCTCTTTTTCAATGCCTGCAAGGCTATTTCTTCATCACCATGTAAACTGCATGGTGGGGAATGCCAACAAAAAATAAGATGCAGTGGAAGATAAAAATTCAGTGTAAATAAGGTGTAAGATAGACAGTAAGCTACAAATGGCTTGTTCTATTTAAACATACTGGGTGGAAAACAGAAAGAGGGGCACATTTCTGATTATCTCACAAACTAAAAAAAAATCTATTTAATATTTGTTGACAGTATCAGTAATATGCATTGGAATTCAGCTCACTGGCATCTGATGCAGTTAAAAAACACACAAAAAATACAGAACATAAACCAGCATTATATTTGTATGTGATGGTAAATGTTTGTTTCTAGCACAATTCCCTTTGGGATGAGGTGGGGGATGGGGGGTGGTGTGTGATTCTGCTTTTTCATTTGCAGCAATCACTAATTTCAGATGAGTTGTTAGACCACACGCGAGTAATTTTCCTAAACAATGGCTTCAATTAGTGGTCAGATCCAGCTTGTTGGTGTTTTACCCTGGTCTGTACAATAGACATTTTGCAGATGTCATGCAGTGTTCTTCCAACAGCTGTGTGAGATTTCCTTCTGAAGAAAGTGTTCAGCAAAGGGAAGTTGGGGGGCCCATTTGCAGAGATGCAGGCCTGTGTTTGAATGTTTAATTACAGAGATTGCAGGCAGGGCTGCTGCTGCCTGCCACCACTTAGCACTTGCACAGAGGGCTGAGTGAGGAGTGGGGTAATGTATTTGAGAACATGTTTGTTAAGACCAACTTGTAATTCATTTTGGCTGTCATTATTCGTAAAGCTGGATGGGATTCTTCCCCACATGTGCACCAAAGGAAATAAAAAGGGGTTTTCATCCTCAAAAGAAAAAGAAAATATATCTTTTGACTTTAGTGAAAGCGGTTGTTTTAAAAAATATATATATTAAGAAGATATCGTTAAATATTTGAACCAAACCTAACTATATAAAATCATCTTTTTCACAAATATTTTACAGTTGGGTATTGACTTCATTGGGAAAAAGTAAAGATCACTTGAGTCAGAACTTCAGCACAGAACAGAGAAAATCCAGGGAATGTGAAAACATTTAGGCAGGATCCCTAACTGTATGAATGGGGGAGGTGTGGCTTATTAATATGGATCTATGTATTTATGCTTGAATTAGTGTATCTGAGAGAACAAATGACTTTGCTCTGGACAGGCTATATACACAAAATTACTTCTCTTGTGACAAGAGAAAATGGAACATAAAATCTAATAGACAATAAATCTGGTTTATATCTTCCTGTCTCTTTAATCAGGAAAGAATCTGGCTATTTTTAACTATAGGGTCCAATTATAAAGTGAAATGTAATGTTCTTTCTTTATCAAAAGTGTCAGGAAAATATTTTAAGGGTCAAATCCTTAGCCAGTATAAATTAGGAGAGTGTGCTGATTTGTACCAGCTGAAAATCTGACTTTACATGTCCTTAAATTTTCAGATTTATCTAGCTCCTGAAGTGTGTGTGTGCACATGCATCTCTCAGAAAGACTTGTTTGTTTCTGATTATCAGCTTATTGTTTGGAGGCAGTAAATTGTAAAATACACTTCCAAAATGTCTCATGGATGCGTTTTGTCAAATTTATTGATGTGAGTAGTGTTGAAAATGATGTTAAAACTCATGGGTCCACAGACGTTAATAGGGCTATTGATTAAGCAAGTGTAAATTTAAAAATAATTTGGCAACTTGGTTACTGGATCATGGAAAAGCAGTGAGGAGAGGACTTTGAGAAGGGGGATTTGACATGAGAAGAAAGACCCAAACAGGTACATTCTGCTTGCTCTAGTGCTTTGGTTGTCATTGGCTCTTGGGTAGCAAGGAAAAAAATACATGTTCAAGCATTCTTTTAGTTAATAAAGATTTGAGGAAAGAGGTTGAGTCTGCTAAGTGATGTGTGCATTCATAATAATTTTAAAAAGCTGTTAAAAATACATAGCTATCAAACTCTAAACATCTCCTTCCTCTGCAGCCTTATCACAGTGTGCTGCAATCGGATGTGTCAGATATTATGGTCTGAGCAGCACTGATAAGCTCAGTTCTTCAGTGTGAAATCTCCAAAAACACAGAGGAGAGAACAGAAGCTTGGTTGAGTCACTTGGTAGTGCTTTCCTCTGCCTCAGCACTGGGCCAAAACACAGGATGATTTTTGCAGCTGGAGGCACTTCTATTCTAAGATGAAATGCCTTTGTGCTGGTGGTTATTAATGAATCCCCAACACTCTTCCTGAGAGCCTCAGCACCATCTCTGTCCCACCAGGTAACCTGTGCTCCTCTGGAAAGCTCCCTCTCCTTTCCTGAGGGCACAGCTTTGCAGATGCTGGCATCAGGGCAATCTCATTAGCAGGCCCACGCCTTTGAAATTGGCTCCCTGTGTAGGTACACCTAGGTGTGAATCTTATCATCAGCTGAGCTCGGGGAGCTGCCTCTCCCTGCAGCCTGGATCAGGAGGGTTGGTGTGCTTTCCATCTCCTGAGGACAGTGACAATTCAGGTTCCAGTCAAGGCAGCTCGGTGCCGCAGTGATGAGTGCCCTGCATTTAGCCATTGTTGTAATAACAGCAATTGTTTTCATTACGCATTCTGAATTTTCAGTAATAACAAGAACTGGAACATCTCAAGGCTGACCCTGTTCTCGTGGTTTCCTGACCACATGTCTTTGGGACAGGCCCAGCTGAGGTCCTGCTGCCTCTGAAAATTTGCCTCGTTAATTAACAAGGTTCAAATCAGTTGGCTGGTGTTTTGGTGCTTTGTTTAAGGAGGTAAGAACTGGGATGAAAATAATGTTATTTGCTACTGGAAAAATTTGCTACACCCTTTCAGTTTTGTTGAAGGGTGTAATTCAAAGGATCACCAGAAATCCTTTGTTCCAGTAACTGCTTTATGATGCCACTATAACTTTCTGTAAGGATTTGCAAAAGTGCAGTTCCCTCTGTAGAAATCATGCAGGTTATAAGGAATTTTTCCAAAAGAGATGAAAAATAAAAAAAAATCTGGGGTAATTTAATTTGCAAAAATGAGTTAATTTACAGACGAGCTTATTTTATAATTCAGTCAGCCTACCCATAACATCAGCTATGGTTTTGTATGAAACTAAGAAATGAGCTCTTTGAAAAATACTCCCGTTTTTCCTAGCCCAGCCTACACACACTCTTACAGAACACCATTAGTAGTGTTGTTCTATATATGCAAAGACAGGATATGGGTTTTTTTCCATACTTTTAGCTAGTGCCACTTAAAGTTTTGTAGATGGAGCCGGAGCCATGGTGTCTAGGAGGCCAAGCATTTTGACAGGCTTGCTTAAGTGCAGCAATTCAGGTTTCATAACTAGCTACCCAAGGGGACTGTGTACTAACAGCATCCTCCTATATTGGTTCTGTATGTTGGGAAAGTCACAGGAAGTCAAAATGAAATCGCCAAATACCCCCGGGCCTCAGACCTATATGGTGGCATCACTGCTGAAAAATAATAAAAATGATGCTAAAACATGCTATCCCCAGTGAACTAAATAGTCAATAAAGAACAGGATCTGTGCAGAATTGATTGTATTCATAGTGAGATTTTGGCTGCTTATAGTATCAATTAGAGTTGTATTAATAGGTACAATTTTGACTTTACACTGGCATTAATTTTAATGATGAAAGTTATCAGTCAAAAAGTAAAGCAAAGATATTTGCTGTAATGTTTTCATAGTCTGGACCTTCCATAAGTTGATGCTGTGCACTCTTTTGGATGGATTGTCTGCTGAGAAACTATCCTGCAGTTTGTCTCAGAGCCTGTAAGTCACTTTTTAAACAGCAGAAGTTACCAAGGCACTGTGGTGACTCTGGTCTGCAAGAAGGGGTTCTTCCTTCCATTGAAACTGCTGTTTGAATGTAAAACAGCATAAACAAGGTCTTCCAAATATAGATGTGTGTGTGTTGGAAAGGGCAGGTGCAAACTTTACTGGAGAAATAGTGGGTGCATGGGGATATCAGACTTGATTCGGGAGGACTGCAATGCTCTTGGATTTACTGTGTGTGGAAGTCAAAGCTATGTACATTTAATAGATTAAAACAAAGAATGTGGTGTGTAGGGAAAGTTCCTCACTAAATAAGTTCTGGCCCTGGTCTACAATCTGTTGTGCTATGTCCTAAAAGCCCCTAAAGAATCAGTCCAGTGGTTCGTGTGTGGCACTGAGAGCGTGACCAGATGGGCTCCAGACTGTGCCTGGCTCTGCTCACCCACTCAGGCCACGCTTCACCTTCACCAGTGCAGCTTCACCTACACAAACTGTGTAGGGGAAAGGCAGTACAGCTTATTCCTGCCTATCTGTAACACAGATTACTGCCTCTGAAGAGCTGGGATAGTTACTGACCTTGGCTGCATGACTGGAAAAAGAGTCGATGATGGAACTTGTCCTTATGTGAGGAGACTAACAGTATGGTTTGGCTATTTTTTGATTTTCAGGGGAGAAAGCTGTGAGTTTTTGAACTTTAAAAATTGATGCATGGTAAATTCTCAGCTGAAAACGGTCTTTAAAAAAAATAAATTGAAATGCATTAGGACACTGCAGCCAGCTTCCCTCCCTATGTGCTCTAGTGAAAAAAGCTCTGCTTTAACCCCCTGCACGGGGTTTTTCAAGCCAGATATTATGACAGAAGAAAACAGGAGGTTATTTTAATGAAATGGGAATAGAAGAGAATGGAGTTTGGTTTCAGATGTTGTATGTATTGTGAGTCATCCCAATGCTTTTATGTTAGATTCCTGAGTTACACCAATCAATGAAATTGGCCTGTGCTTTTCTCTCCCTTTCTTCATTTAAATGTCAAAGTGAAATTCAAAGGCTTGTGCAGAACTACTTGAGTCATTCAGAAGATCACTGCCCCACTGGGGATTCTCTTTGTTTCAGCACTTGAACACTATTGGTTTTATTATCTCCATTCAGGTTTTGTGATTATTCTCATCCATAGCCTCCTAACAGCCATTAGAGATGCAGACAGAGAAGGAGTCCTGCCTTTGCATTGCATGAATAAATATAAATACTATTTTGTGACTTGTCAACAATATCTGCTAGTGATGCAATGCCATAGAATATTCTGGGTACTAACAGCCCCATTTGTGAGATATTAAGCCCCCTTCATTCCTCTTGGATTCGCTGGCATTAACAGTTCCCAACACCAGATGGTTTTTCACTACACTGGAAGATGCAGAGGAACAATAATAATGATGATCACTGAAGTTACAAAGTATTTTAGCTCAGCTGCACCACAGCCACTAATTACTTCAGCTCTAAAAGTGCTCAAGGTGAGGTTCCACCTTACAAATCTTTTGATGGTTCAAGTCACTGTTGGTTTTTTCTGGACAAGTTTAGGTCTTTATGAGCCAGTGCATAGCAGGAAGAGCAGCAGGGAGAGCAGGAGAATGGGGTAGAATTCTCTTAAACCAGCTCTTCCATTGAATCATTCCTAGCAAAGAAATGGAGAAGAAATTCAGTGCCTAATTAGAGAGGCCTTGAATGCACTTAAAGTTGCAATTTTTTATGGTTGGGGGTTTGTTTGTTTGTCTTGTTTTGTTTGTTTGGATTTTTTAATAGTACAAAGTCGGAATTGCACACATATCATGGACTGTGATATCTTCTCATTACAACAATGATTTACAGTGTCCTGAAGTTATGCAGAAGTTGTTCCTTACCTTGGAACTTTATGGACTGCAGAACTGCAAAGTCTATTGATAAGGAATGAAGAGCTCCTTATGCCAGTGATAAGGCCCCACAACTCAAAGCAAATTAAAATATCACTGTAATTTTTCATAAAGTTAGGGCAATATTTTTAATGATGAGATAGATGTGCACGTCTGAGCCACTTCAGCTGCTGCTGGTGGTTTCTAGTTGTGGTTTATGTGGAAGCAGGTGGGGAGGAATGAAAGACTGTTTTGTGTTCAGAATGTAAAGCAGACTTTCTTCTGGTTCTTCTCTGGCACTGGTGTGACATCGTCTGGGTGGTCTTCCCATTGTTCATCCCTGTCATATCAGATCACCTGTAAGAGAATTCCTTTAATTAGTTTGCAGTTGTGTTTGAGACAGATGAGCCTTGCAGGAGAAAACATAGGCAGCGGTGCTGAGTTTAGAATTTGACTCTGAGAATCTGTGCTATGTTTTCCCTGAAGTGAAACCTGGTTTTCAGGTCTCACTTGGAGCTGCTGGGAAAACCCTGTCTCCTGCACATTCAGCCTCCAGTTAAACAAAAGCTTCAGTAGAACACAGAAGTTGTGAGTAGGATGGAAATTATCAAGTCAATGGGGAAAGTGTGGTGCAGGAACAGAAAACAGACCTCTGAGCTGACTTAGACATATTGTGTGTCAGTTGAACAGATAGCTCTGGTTTCTAACTCACTCTGTTTCAGACAGGATTTAATTTTGTCCAGACTAGATAAGTAGTGGTGGTGTTCAGTTGTAGGCAACCGATGGCTTCAGTTTATGTTTTTGACCAAGGGTAGTCTCTGGTTTTGTTCTGGCAGGGAGAGCAGACATTGCAGGGCAGGTCTGGATCTGGAAAGGACATTCCCTTTGCTCCTGGCAGGGAGTGAAATAACAAAGTTAATGTTCCACCCTGTTTTTAAACCCTGTTTTCTATGATATGGCTGAACTGTAGGCAGAGGTTTGTCTCTCTCTCAGTATGTTGTGATGTCAATAAAAGCCTTATGGATGTTGAGCAACAACGGGAACTTTGGAAGGAAACAGCACTTAGCAATAGGGAAAATTCCAGTTTTATGTTGCAGTGTGTGTGCAGTTTTTTAAACAAATATGTTATAGTCCATTCAGTGTTAACCTAAATGGAGAAAAAGTGCTGCAGTAGATACAGCTATCACTTATTTTGGTATTTCCACTTGAAATTTGCTTGGTAATATCAATCTGCAATACAACAGTCATTAACCCTCATTAACCCTATAGAAGTATGATCAAGACAGGTGTTCCCAATAGGACAAATAGAAGAGAGGTCTTATGCAGTAGGCCATGAAGTAAGTTGAAAATTATCTCCAAATAAATCTTAAAGATGAAACTAAATGAAAAAGCACAATAAAGTAAGGAAAGCATGGTAGTGCTGAGACAAGCAGTAATTTATTAATGTTTGTCTGCAGAAAAGTAAAGAAACTCTGCATATCTGTTTTGCTTAATTATCTGGTTGACCTCAGTGAAAAGAAAAGCTGAAGTTAAATGCATAACATTTCTCTTTACAGTGTTTTTTCTCAGTTCCTTTCTTATGAGTACCCATGTGGTTTCTCTGCTTCTAAGCAGAGTGATAGCTCCAGTCATTTTAATAACCTCTGAGAAAGTGCTTCAGGACATATTTGCAGAGCTGAGGTTGCCATGCCACAGCCTTGTCTCCTTACCATGCTCCAGATATTGAACCTTCCCGTAACTACAATTACAACATAAACCACAAAATGTAGATTTACAGATTGTTTCAACAACACCCATTCAAATTTACTTATATTTACACTAGAAAAATTAGGGTAAGTGCTATTGTGACCAGAGACAGAGACCGAGATCAATAACCAACCAATTCTTGGCTAATAAAGCACTTCTCTAAGGTCTATGGTTGCTTTATTCTGACTTTGAGGTTGGCCTCTAATGTCTTATCCATTGACTTTTCCCGTAAATATGTCTAATAGAGACCAAGCTGAACCCTGGGACAAAAAGATACACTCTGTTTGGTAAGAATTGCTAATTAACTTGGTATGTAAAATCCGTAGCTACTCTCTGCTTTTAGCTGGTCTTTGGTGGCAGATATGAATCTGTAACACAGGTATAAAAGTCAAAAATTAATTCTAAATATATAGGCAGGGGTTTGCTAAAGTGGCAAGGAGATCAAATCTACTTATTTCTTATCTTTTCAGTATGAGAATCTTGTGCAGTAAGGAGAATGACTGCTGCAGAACACATTTGAGGTGGTGTAACAGGATATCTTTGTCATGGGCTCTGGTCATATTTATTTTACATACATCGATTAAAAGATAAAAGGCTTTTGTTTTGCTTTGTTTTTGACAAGAGAAAAGAGTTAGCATTGCCTTGCTTGTGCTAATCCATAGGAGCTATTAAATTAAAATTTAGGGCCTGGGTTTTTGCTGTGTTGCTGCTCCAAGCCCCATCCAACCTGGCCTTGAACGCTTCCAGGGATGGGACAGCCACAGCTTCTCTAGGCAACCTGTGCCAGGGCCTCACCATCCTCTCAGGGAAAAAAAAATTCTTTGTATCTGATCTTTATATCTGCATTTCTTCTTTATATCTACTCTTTTTTCAGTTTAAAGCCATTCCACCCATGTGGAGTGTGTTCATTGGGGCTGTTGGAGTAAGGAAAGGACAAACTCCAACTGTTGTTCTTCCTTTTGGTCTGGAAACAGTGGAAGAAAAACCAAAGGTTATGACCAGAAGGATGCAAATTTCTGTAGTAATGGTCTAATCTGATAGGATACTTTGTCTGAAGTAGCCTGCATGTTAAGTGATAGTGAGTTTTGCATCAGAAAACGGGCAAGCACTCCTTTGAAAGGTGTGTGGTGACACCATGTGAGTGGATAAAACTGGTGAGGTTCCATTAGCAACACTGATGGGTTACAGCAGCAAATCATGTTCCTCTTACTGAAAATGGTAAATAGTACAGAAGCAAAATCCTTGTCTAGTTCAGATTCTCAGGATCTGCTGTGAGTATGGTAGAGCATCTCTAAGTCCTCTTGACATTAGAGCAAGGAGAATGCACCTATCCAGCCTGCTTTCCCACCTCCGTGGGACTGGCAGATGACCTAAGATGTGCTGCTGGGGTTATTTACACCTGGCACACACTGCATTTCTTGTCTGGCTCATCTGCCTTGCTTTGCAGACTCCTCAGATGGCAGGGCAGGTGTCACACTTTGGGTGGGGCAGAGTGGATGCAAGTCCTGATTTCAGAGCACCGCTCCTCAGCTTCAAAGACTTGGAATGGAAAGCTTGGTGCCTTGCTGGTCTAGACAGGAGAGCCTGATCATCTCAGCTTTGTAAGGAAAAAGGGTAACTTTGTGAGGTTAAACTACTGGTTTTACTTTAATCCTTGTTTGGAGGGTGAGAGTATCACAAAAGAGAAATCATGCTACTTGTCAAGTACAGAGTTTTGGTAGGGTGAATTAGGAGGGTGGTTTTCTTTGGTGGTTCCCCGTGGTGCACATGATGGGACAGACTTTCAGGGATGGTTATATCCCCCCCTATGCTCAGGGCAGGGCTGTGCCTGCTATTGCAAACCCTCACATCTCCTTGCATCTGCCTCTGGAGCATTTACAGTTTGGACAAGGACAGACAAAGAATGCTGAGCCTTAGGTCTCATGGAGTTTGGAAGCTGTTGGAGAGAGTCAGACTGAAATCGGAGAAGAATACACAACTCAGACTTGTGGGTCTGACCCAGTTGTCTTGGTTGGTGCTACTTTATCTATGTGGATTCCACAGAGGAGGAGCAGCTGCTGGATGTTGCCCTCCAGGTGACAATATTCTATTCAAACACATCCATATGAACCACTGAGAAGTGGTGGTTCATTCTTGCCATTTTCACTTGGAGTGTCACACACTTTCCAAGTGATGAGACTCTGTCAGAATTAGTCGTGCTTGCATGAGGAGATCTCTGTATTGTTACAGTGAACAAAGCAATTAATATGTCTTTAATTTACACCTAACAAAACAAAAAGCATGCATTTTCTCCATATGACACGTAGACAAATTTTTCTTTAAAAACAAAGTTTCACGCTGTGAGTACAATTAGTGTAATTGTCAGCTCTTCTCTAAAAACAAATATGTATTAAGAGAAAAGCCAGTATTGTGCCCTCCTCTGGTGTGAAAATGAGACAATCAAAATCTATTGTAATTACCTCAGTGATATTATAATTAGCAACGATTAAGTTATTCCATGCTGTTTTATTCCTCTTGGCTACAATTAAAAAAGTATATATCTTTCTGTTGCACATTACCACTGATCATTTTACCTCCATACATGTCTCGTAAGTGGATAAATTAGAAGTAATTTTAAAGCACAACTCCGTTAAAACATATATCTTTCTATTTAACTGCTTTAACCCTTTGCAAGATCCCCACATCTTTTAACATCTGTGAAAAATAGCCTTGTTTGTTTGTTTTTAATACTCTGTGGGCCATTAAACCAAAGCCATAAAAATGTGGAGAGTACCCTACTTACTGGTAATAAATGATCTGGGTTTTCAAAAGTCACTATCCTCAGTGACAAACGAGTGATGCCAGAGATGTTTTTGTGAGCAGGGACTCAGCCTCACCCCAAAATCCCTTTAGGATCTACATTCCTCCATCTGTACCCCCAGTGGGCTTCTGGTTGGGGGACATGCTTTGGGCAGCCCAAGGTCACGTTTTTCAAATGTGATTTGCCTTATTTTCAGGAAGGAGAAGGAAATACTAGAAAGAGTGTATGTCTACCTGATAGACCAGGTATGAATACTCCTTAAACATTTGCTGCTGCAGAAACCTCAGGTTTAGCTTCATTTTCTTCCTGACGGCTCACAGATCCATGGGCTGTCCTTATCCAAGGACTGAAGTACTCCCAACCCTTTTTTTTTTTTTTTTTTCTAAAAGAATCTGTTTCACCTTGTGAAAAAGAACATGGATTAAGCAGGGGAAAGGCTGATTTTGGCCAATCTGGTATTTCAAACCTTCAGGTGTAATAGAGATTAGTATTGTCAAAGGGTAGTTTCTGTATTTTACCATAAATGATTACAAGATAATCCACAAGCATCTGTGTCCCAATCATCAAAGCAAAAGCACTCACAATTCAAAGATGAATACAACTGCTTTCAGAACTGCTGCAAAATATCCAAATTTGACGTCCAAGAAGAAGAGAGCAGATTGTTAAATCAGACAGGTAGGAAAAAGCATCAGCTAGTTTTACGAGATATTAAAAACCCCCAAATTACCCCCCAAAATTCAGCCACAGTGAATGAATGATTGCATTGCTGACCAAAAAGAAGCAGCAAAGCAGCTGAAGAACTGTATGATCTGTAGATCTAATGTATCAGCTCTAGGAGGAAATTCCCAGTTCTTTTGAAACTCCCTGTCCTGTTTGCATCCCCAGTATCTTACCAGAATTAGTTTTCAATCCTGATGCTATCAGACTTGAAATCTCCTTCTCTCACTGATCATCCAGCCTAGCAATGCTTATTTTGGCACCACTCCAGGACTAAACATGGCAAGTCCTGGACCCTGGACCAGTGTAATTTTCATTCCCTGCTAAGTGCCTACATTTTTAACCACACAGAGGCAGAGCTCTGAGCCTCAGGCTTCCTTTGTGTGCATGTCAGTGATGTTAATAATGTCTCTATTGGTATCTTGTCTCTGAAGTGAACTCCTAAGGCTTTCATTTTGTGAGTGGAAATCCTTTCTAAAAACGATTCCATCTCTGACTCTGTGTGGGGTGCTGCAATCTAGTCTCATTAGAGGCAGAGAAAGCTCTTAGGCCAGCAATGGAAAGACAACAGGAAACTTTATTTCATCCGACTTTACCCCCAAAATTAATCTATGATTCACTTTTTTATTTTAGTCATTAAGTGTCTGGGTTTCAGATCTCATACTAAAAGGTCCCTGTCCTGAGGTTCAAACTCCTTTTTTTGTGGGAGTTAATGATGTTATTCACCTTGCAGGTTGATAGTGCTATGAGTGCTATTCTGAATATGTTGAGGAGATGCTACTGAATTCCAGAGTACCACTAATTCCTCCTTTTCACATTGGTGAGGGGAAGTGTGTCCTAAATGGGAGCTTCTGGCTGAGCCTGGGGGAAGATTTACACAGTGCATTGAACCAGCCACAACACCTGTGTGAGCAGAGGATGCAGTTTAGCTCCTGCTGCAGCTGACTGATTCTTCTCTTAGCTTGCGACTCATTCTTTCATCTCTGCATTTTCTATTCAGAATAGTTTGGGATATTTTTAGAAATCTGTGTGCACCACACATAGGAGAAGACACAAGTAGGTAAAATAGAATAGAGAGTAGATCTCTCCAGCAGTGGAGCATGTGTGTACTACTAATGATATTTATTTATGTCAAATGTTGGTTGAAAGTCTCTTCCTGTAAGTGACCAGCCTCAGTAGTGGCCTGTGGGAGTTGGAAAGCACCTGGATGGTGTAGGGAGCCTGTCAATGCCCTCGTTTATGTTGCATTTCCCTCCCAAATATGCTTATGCTTCACTAGGTTTGAATGCCTCATCTCCAAGGCATTCCTGCCCCCTCAGATGCTCCAAAGACACTCCTGTATTGGTATGATTTTGAGATTTTTACATACTGATCACTCATTCAAGATCACACATTGTGCAGGAGAAAAACATAGCTCTGGAGTCTGAATGTTCCTGATTTTGAGAGGTTTTAAAGGCTTCTCTGCACGTAGCCAGATGTGCATGTGCTGGGCAGAGTTATTTATATGCACCATGGAGTAGCAGTGCTTCATTACTGCCCTTATGAAGATTGCCTCGTAAAAGAGCTTGGCAATGGGGTTATCAAAGTTAATGCTACATGAAAAATAGGGATTCTTACCAGTCTGCTGCAAGTGGAACATGTCCTAGTGTTGCTGTGTGGATGGCAGTCGTTTTCATTCCTGGCTTTTGGGTTTGCCCAAGCTTGGGAGTGCCACCAGCCCTGTTTGCAGTAAGGGGTTGGTTCATTAGCACCAAAACTTCTCTCTGCCACTGTGTAAGCAGGTCTAACAAGTGCCAGTGGGGGCTGATTTCAGGTTGGGAATGTGCTGCATGGATGCAGAGGCACTAATTCAGTGATATCATGCTGATGTTAACATACAGAGCTAGCTGGATTTTCAGAGCTCATGGAAAGTCATCATCCTCATATCCTCTAAGGATTCTCTTTTCCCTTTAATGTGGAGGGCTGAGTCTATGCCATCTTGCTGACAGTAATGCAGAATTAGTAAACTAATCCTGTTCCTCACTGATGATCAAAGGTAGGGCCTTGTAAAATGAGAAAAGAAAAATGCACAGACCAGAGTGACAAAAATAAACTGAGAATAACTCAGTTATTGTTCCTGTTGCTGGTGAAGTGCTCAGTGCCACGCTGACAATGAGGAGCAAAGCCAGAATG
This sequence comes from Agelaius tricolor, assembly GCF_023055355.1. NCBI lineage: Eukaryota > Metazoa > Chordata > Aves > Passeriformes > Icteridae > Agelaius > Agelaius tricolor. Next base: position 4,420,893 of record NW_027269276.1, on the reverse strand, counting down.
AGCACTTTCCTGTTAGCATGAATGTAGCCCATGTTGTTAGAGTACGGAAATGATTTTAAGTAGACAGAGCTGTGCTGCCTTTTGTACACAAGAAAGGCTAATCCCATTAAAAGTAATGGTCTGAGATTGCTCACTCCAAGTACTGTTAATGAGTTAAGTTTGCTCGGTGTGTAATGAGTGCTCCGTGTTCTTTATGTCCTCCTTGCTGATGAACCGCATAGCAGGAGCTGTCACAAGCTTAATTATGAAAATTTCCATCAGTGAAAATATCATTTTAGGAAGCAGAGGTAAATAAATGGCATTTGTGGGCATCATTGGGTGAAGCACAGAGGGCACTCTGCTCTCCTCAATTTTCTGGTAGTTGATGGAGAGCTCAAATTTAAGCCTGAGTTACTTAAATTTTCATAATGTCAGACCTAAAAAGCCATGTGAAAAATTGCATTTCTGTGTAGGTGCAACTGCATAAACTCAGAGCAGGCCTCTTTTACAGCATAACCTAATTTCTCCTTAGCCTGTAAAGGATTTTGAAGCCTGTGAGATTTTTAACATCTGCTTTCTCCTTTCTTCCCTACCTGTTTGTGAGCTTTCATGATCCCAACTGCAAAACTCCCAAATCATGCTCCTGTCTCTATCTAAATCCAGTAAATTTTGGCTTGGATGTAAGCATCACTTGTATATCCATTTGGTTATCATGGCTACAGGGATCAAACTGGGCAAATTCTTTGCAAGAGGCATTTGTTCAGCCCAGGGAAGATGCAGGACACATTTGCCACAGCATTTCATACGTGTGAGCAACCAGCGAGTGTTTGGAGGACCAGGTCCCAACTTAGACTGAGTCATTATGCAATATTTTTTTTTTTCACAACATGAAAATAATTATATTGATTAAGGCACCTTGGAAGGGACAGAAAAGCATCTTATGCATATGCAGGAGGGTAACGGTTTAGAGCTTTCTATCTTTTTGCTATTGAACAGGAGTGTTTGATCAGCGATACAAATGCTGCTTGGCAAGGAATGTTGACTGTATCAGACAACATATGGTTCTAGAGTACACATTTGCAAATTAAGTGGTATCTGGTCACAAAATGTGTTCACTTTTTATTTTAAAACACACTCCATCCCCCCATTTTCAGTCACAGCCCATTTAATTCAGTGAGTAGATTATTCAATATAAAACACTCTTGGATATAAGACAGATCGGATTCAATATAAAAAAAAAAATCTTAACAGTGACATTAATAACCTCAGTTCCAAGCTCAGAACTTGTTAGCCAGATCAGCCTCCAGCACAGTATTAATGTATCCATGAAAAGGAGGAAAGAAATTGTAGGTGCTTTTATTTTATATCCATATCTAAGCTCCTTTGCTGGTGACAGCCACTTTAAAGCCATCAGGACTTGGGAACTGGGTTGTTTTTGTTTTGTAATAACGAGGTTTTCAAGCTATGATGGCTGTTCTGTTAATTGGGATGCCATTTGTAAGACCTTGAGACCTGGCTCTGATCATGAAAAAAAGATCAGATCTTATGGACAGAGACACTAGGTTGAAACCTGCATATTTAGGGAAAAGCCTGAGTACGAATTTTGCCAACGTTGTCTAATTTGCTTTAAAAGAACAAAAATCCAAAACCTACTTGCAAAATTATCCTAAGCCTCAGGCATATGAAGCAAGTCCCGAATCTCATTACTAAATTGTCTTCTGCTTTTCACTTAGGCCTGTGTCTGAAAAGACTTTTATGTAACTAAACTCCAGTGGAAGTTTATAGGAGCTTTAGCTCTCAAAGAGAACATAGGATCTGGCCTGTTGTATAAACCCATGATAGCCTGGCTGTAAAGCATTATTTTAAATAGTACTGTTGCATGTATAAATAAAATCAGGCCTGTTAGATAGAGTTTACTTTCACTGGGTTGAGTCTGTTCTGCCAGTGACATTTATTAGATGACAAAATTAGCCTGTCCCACCTGGCATTGCTCTGTTGGAACTCTTCCCTCTTTGTATTGCAATTAATTTCCTACCAAGGCTGCAGCAGAGCAGAATCAGTGCTTTGATTTTCAGCAATCTTGTGAGAAGAAGTTCTGGGCTCTCTTAAATTTCCTATTAATTCAACTGCTGTGCAAAATAAAAGCAGGTCAGCAGTTCCTTATAATGTATGGAGAGGCACACCTCAAACCTGCCCACTACAGCCAAAGCAAGCTTTGCTTGCAGGGATTGTCAAGTAACCAAAGTTTTCATAGGGTTAAAGACGTTTCTGTCATGACCTCTGCTCCCAGGAATGCAGAACTGTGTGGCTCCTACTGCTTATTTCTAGTAAATTCTCATTAATTTCTTTTAAATTCAAAAGGCTGATAGCCATGAACTAAGGAGGCGTGGATGCTGAAAGGTCTCTGAGCAATAGATGTTGAACAAGTTGTTAAACAAGAGAATTGGATGTCTTTTTTCATCGTTCTCTATGTAGTATTGATTGATTAGAGTTTGAATAGGTATTGGTTTTAGATAAGCAAGACAAAGTGAAAGATCAACAGCAGCCAGTGAGGATGAACACTGAAAAGGACTGTAAAGATGGTATCTTGTGAGGATAGACACAGTTCTGCTCTCTTTTGTGCTGCCTTAAATCTAAAGTCACTTGATAGAACCTGCAGAGCTAATGGACTAACTTCAAGGAGAAGATTAATTTAAGAGAGAAACTCAGTTTAGGGTGGTAGAAAGGCCAAAACTCAACAGTTCGACCTATCAAGGATATTATGTCAGTGGGTACATTTTGATTGCACACCCTAATTTTCTGGTCCTAATAATGATATGGAAAATAGGTGGGAGATGGGCAATCCTCACTTGAAGGCAGTGGCAGTGAGGGAAAGCTTTGGGTGAGAGAGAGGATTGGTGAGAACCCTAAAATAGGGAATGCAGATCTAGGCCTTGCTTGATCACAGATACACCATAAAAATTTGTGCCAGTTAAACCAGACTTCTCAAGCTCTGTTTTTAATTTTTTTTTCCTGTCCTGTTCTTTATTAGCAGTTTCTAATAGTGCCTAGCTGAAGGGACTCTCGACTTCAAGTGGAGCAATATACATTTGTTCTGTAATTAAGAAATCAAATTAGCAGGAGTGCGGATGTCATCCATCCACTTCATGCCTTTAGGACATGAAAGTAATAAATTGACAGTCTCTCTGAGCCCAGTGAGATGCAGAGATGGGTGTAGAAGACCTTGCAAGGATAATTGCAAGGAGGAGAAAGTGAGTTTGTGAGTGCAGTGCTGACTGACAGCAAGGACTGCCATGCTCTGAGAATGATCAGGTTGTGATGGGGATCCTGTTTACAGCAGAACTGGAGAACAGTTTAGCTCTGGAGAATCTTTTCTCTTGAGAAACAGGGGATTTCTGTTAGAATCATTCCAAGCTGAATAGTGGGGGTGGTCTTGACTTCCAGCACAGAGCAAACATCCCAAGTCTGACCTTTTCTAGACTTGTAAACTTAACAAACACCCCAGAGAAGGCACTGGAGGTACCAGTGCACTGTGGTTACTGCTGTGTGAGCAATGCCAGCCCTTCCTCCTCAGCATCACCAGCCTTTTGTTTTTCTTTTTACTGAGATTAGAAAGTAGAGCATTAAACTTTGACTATGCAGTCCTTTGCTGTATGTCACAACCTCTAATGTTAGAAAAGCCACCCCTTTTACTTAAGCACTTAATTCAATTTTTATTGTGCAAATTACGCTTACCCAAGCAGTACTGTTTAATTGATTAATAAATTACCATTGACTGTCAATGTTCTTGGATTTCCTCTCTGTGCTATTGGAAGCACTGCTGACAGTAATTAAATAATCATTTCATCACCAGTGATGATTGAGTTTATCTAATTCAGTAGCTCTCTTATGTACCTAGTGTTAAGTTTGGAGTCTTATAGGATTATATTGATTGATGGAGGAAGACCAGAAAGATATCTGTCATTGGTTGCTCCTTGCATTCAGAAGAGGAGGTAAGAATTGTCCTGATGGGTTGACACATTTTTTTTAAAACCTTGATACCTATAGTTCTGTAACATGGCTCATTTCGAGTTCAGCTTGTAGAACTCACTAATTTGTGTTTTCACTAGTGTAAAAATAGATAGAAAAATAGTAGAAAAATATCTAATAAAATGATTGCTGTTCAGGTAAAAAAAAAAAGGAAAGAAAAAGAAAAGAAGAAAAATCCAGCTTAATCACATCATCCTAAGTAAACTTTTAAAAATAATAGTATGTATATATCCACATACAATATGCTTAAAAATGTATCCTCTGTGTCTCATGAAGCTAATCACTCAATTAACACTTTCTATTTTATGCACTTCTTAAGAAGCACCTTGTAGCTCTCCCAGAGAACACCAGGTAAAGTGCCTCCCAGTCAGAACAGATATTTGGGTTTGACAAAAATATAACTGAGATAATTGTATTGAGGGAGAATGATGAAATGTGACAAGCAACAGAAAGAGCTCATGGAATTTCCCTCAGAAGAGTTGTCAGGGCACAATTCAAGCCCAATTGATCAGGGCTGGCTTTAGAAAAATGAAATTAAATCTACCATCATAACAGAAGCAGATTAAATGAAAGGACAGAGGCTCAGCTACTTGGTGATTTAGTCTTGCAAGTTCTCCTGGAGGCAAAAGTGGAATTTCCAGGCAAAAGTCAACCTTTTGCCATTTGAAGAGGGGTGCATAGTATCAGGATCTATAATCTGGGTGTAAGGAAATGCTGTGGAGAGCTGTAGATGATCCCGTTTCAGTGCTACATTTTTTTTGTTAAGTTTGGGACTAAACTTTCACTGCAAAGTGTGCCATAAGTAAGTGTAATTATTGGGAAAGCGGGAAAATCTGAAATTAAACACGGGAAAGTGGTGAGTGGCTGACAAAAGATGACCTCAGGGACACATATTTTTAGAGGAGCACAGCAGGCTCTGTGTCTGATCACAGAAGGAATGTCTTTGGAGCATCCTTTATTATAATCCAGGGAAACTTCTCCACCACATGCATTACACGTGACATTTAAAATGAAGGCCCAAGTCATGTACAGAAAGTTCCTGGTTCATAAGTACCAGGTGGTTTTGAGTCTAAATTTAATGAGAGCGAAGAGCAAAGTACCCTGAAAGGGAGCAGATGAAGCACTCACGCAGCTTTTCTGACAGTGACAAACTATCCAAGCTCTGCACTTTTTGCTTTATGATGCTTCTGTCACCTCCTCAATGAAAATGCCATCTTATTATGTACAGTGGGTGTACATTATTCTATATATATTCTAAATCATTTGACTATTTTGGCTCTCCATTAATGGCAAATTACAGTAAAACTCTAAAGGAAATGTCTGTGATGACTCTGTGAACACTGAAAGAATTAATTATGATTGATTTTGTTAATTAAGTTCAGTGGCTAATGTCTTTACAGTAATGGGATGCTTAAAAGACAGAGTCAGTGTTAAGTGTTGAACCTATAGCTGAGTTGAAGAGGTTCACTGCAGGGTGGATATCCATCTCCATGGACAGGACAGGCTGTCAGGGAGTCACTTCTTTACTGTAGGCTCTTGTGCTTTAGATGAAATTTGTGGTAAATAATTATCACTCAAAACCCTCCTTGTTTGTGTGGCATCTAATATAATACATTAAAATGATATTTCTTCCAGTTCTGTTTTCATGCTGGGTCTAAGGGCTTGGGAATGATTCTGGTCTTGCTTTACTTTCACTCATGTCCATTTGTGTTCAATCACCTGCCTTGAGACTCAGTCTTTCCCATTCAAATCTGGTTTCCTGGAATTTGCTTTCATGAAATATTTATTAGTGAATCCTCATGGAAGGTGTCTTTGCCCTCTGGCAATTGCCTTCACTCCTGATTCCCTGTATTGTTCCTGTGTCCCCCTGTTGAATTTAGAGGAATGAAAAAGAGACTAAATCCACCCTGTGAACACATTCTGTATGTATATGTGTATGCACATATGTGCTCTCCTGTGGAGTTAGAGGCAGTAGAAGAGAAGATTTGTAATTGATACATATTTTGCTTAAAAAACGAAAACCCCCCAGTTTGGCATTGACAGGATCATGCAGCTGGGTGGCAAAAGCTGACTTTGTCCTCGTGACAAACATACTTCAGATAAAAAGCCTCAACACAGATCCTTCTGAGCCATTGTGTACTATCTTGAACAGGCACCATAATGCCCAGTGTAGATTTGGCCTTGAAAATTATTTTTGTAGCTGGGTATATGTTGCTTTAAAAGAAAGCTGCCACTTTCTGTCCCTGTACCCTTGCAGAAGCTTGCCAAAAAAGGTTTCCCTCTTTTTTCCTGCAGAATTATTTGTTTTTCCTGACACAAAGGAGAGTGCTTTGTCATTGTTTTCTGTATAACATTGATGGATTTCATGTTGAATGGGTATTGGGTTTTAGTTAAACATGACAGGGGAAGAGATTTATAGGCAGCGGCCGCAGAGGTTGTTTGAAAGGCCCAATAATGCTTCAGTGCACAGATGTGTTTTCAGTGTTCTCTGATGGTAAAGAACCAAGCAGCTCATATACACTCCACCCTCATTACGGAGCAATCCTTGAAAAGCCGAGTGTTAACAACTATATAGGTTTCTTTCTTTGGAGTTTCAAAGTAAACAGGATTCAAGGAGCAGCCTTATGTCAGGAATGCTGTGCTAATGAGGACAAATTATATTCTAATCAGGTTTCTCCATTATTAATTCCCTGTTATTCTGCTCTCTTTTTTTCCCCTCCTCTCCTCCTCTTTGTGTCCAATTTAAAGTTGCAGAAGAAACATGGGGTGGAGTGTTTTTCTTCTGGTGCTTGTTATTCATATTAAGTAGTCTATTCTGCCTTTAGTGTGATGGTGGGTGTTAAGAATTTAAATCCCCCCTAATGCATTGATAGGATAATATGAATCACCACCCAGAAAAAAAATCCTATATGGATCTCAGCAGCTAAAGGGTACTGGTGTGGTGTGTTACTTCTACACACTAAACATAACTCATTCTAGTTCATTGTGGTCCTACATAATTTTAAGGATTTTCTTAGAGACATTTTCATAATTTTCTTCTGTAGGGAAATTTAAAGAAGAGAGTAGAAATATATAATGCATTATTATAATTGCATTGTTCTTTCTTCATTCTGCTCTTTTACATACATTCTTAAAGCAAATCCTACGACAAAATTAAAGTACTACTAAAGTTAAAGTATGAATAAATAAATCTTATTTGCATGCATTGCATCTTGTTTATTTTACCTGTGTCCCTTGGCTTGGCTCCTGTGTATTAAATGCTCCATCAGGAGGCACATGCCAGCTTGGCTTTCAGAGAGGGCAGGCAGTGAACCTTGTGCAGCACCAGCTCACAGAGTCTGTGCTCTCTGTGAACAATCATATTGCATTTGGGTCTAGGTTCTGAAACTCCTACAGTTTCCACCACAGTCGTGTTGTCATGAATCCTTACCTTAGAATTAGCACATCCTCATCTTCCAGAGAAATCTGACCCACTGAATAGAAAAGAATTCCTTTGCAGCTGAATTTATTATGTTGACGATTCCCATCAAGAGCAATGACTTCTTTCTCCTTACTCATTCCCAGCTGCTGAGAATGAATTTCCAGCAGATATTCTCGTTAGTTCCCACAAAACCTTGAAATTAGATTTTTTAAATTATAATTTTAATTTCAATTTTCCTCCCTGAGGTCATCAAATATTAGTAGAATCCTCCACTGTCTTGAGGCTGAGGCATTCATCTCTTGAAGAACACACCCTAAAATTCTCCTAAACTTGTTCCAAAATTCAAAGAGTTCTCTGTATGGTGTTGCTTGCACTTGTGTCTTCCTCTAGAGCTAGAACTTAATTGCTTACTGGGCAAGCTCACATGGATTGAAAGCAAGCAGTAAAGAAAACCCTTACAGTAATTGAAGACTCATAATGCATTTGGGTCTAAATTTTGGAATAAGATGGATAGACATGAATGCTGCATTTGTGTGTACATTAAATACAACCACAATTGCTCATACAGGTAATTGGATGCATCAGTTTACCTTCAATCTGTAGATGCCATTCCAGAAGTACAATTGTCATCAAGATAATTCTTTCACATCCTCTGTCATAAACCCAATTATAAAATACTTCTGAGATAAATTGATGTCCTACTGCCTTTGTCATCTCTGCCCTGAGCCTTTGAGATATTTGCATATTCTGTAACACAGAATGACCCTTCTGGAGTTTGGTTTATTCTTACAATAGTATTTAATTGTTTATAATCCCAGAAGTAATTTCCTTCAGTCTTGTCTCGTGCTTGGGTTTAGGGCATCTTGAAAAGAGAAAAGATGCTGAAAACTTAATGCAAGGGCCCTCAACTTCCTGAAGAAGGTCCCTCATGCAAGGCAAATAGAGGTGACAGTAAACATGGAGCTCACTGCAGGATGGGGGCCTGGTTTTGAGATAGAAATACCCTGAACTGTGTCTGCCTTTAGTTCTTACATCTCTCTCCTGAATCTATGGTCTTCATGGTTATAAATATTTAAGTATTTATATTCCTATTAATGTTTTATAATATTATTTATTAAATACTGGAGTTTAGAGCAATTTGTCATCTGAATAAAAAGAGTGCTTTTCATTTAAAGTCCAGCTTGTGCTGCAAAGTATCAATGTAACACAATGTGTTCAAGATGTTTTTTTAATGCTTATTTCCCCCCTCAAATTGGATGCTGGCTTTCAATTTGAATATTGAGCTACCTGAACTGAATTATTTATCAACTTTAATTGGATTTGCAGACAAGCCATTTTTGCACATCTTTTCTAGGAAAAAATGGAATTCTTTCTGGAAACTTTTAAAAAGCATCAGATTAAGGACATACAGTTAATTAACTTCACATTTCCCATCAAATTAATTTCTCTTCTCTTCTCTTCTCTTCTCTTCTCTTCTCTTCTCTTCTCTTCTCTTCTCTTCTCGATGTTGTAGCTCAATGATTGTAAGCTAAAAGATGTTAGAGCACACATCTACAATCTAAAGTTGGGGAGTTTTTAATAATGATTATTAATTATTTGTATTTCTACATTACTTAAATTCTTCAGCTGAGGGATGAGTCCTGTTGTGTTTAGCACAGCATGAACACAGAATGAAAATCCATTTCTGAATGAGAAAGCTTATTTTGGCCACAACAGAGCATCAAGCCTGAATCATGCTATTCACTCTAAATTATATCTCTGTGATTTTTATGAACATATTTTCCATATTTATTCACTCTTCCAGTAAGCCCTGCTGAGAAAGTTGGAAAAAACCCACTTCTGAGTGGAATCTGTGGTGTGACACCATGGAAGCTACTGGGAGATTTGAAATTTTGTCTTTGCCTGTAGGCTGCTCTTCATTGCTGGTAATGTGAGGATCGAGTCTTAAATGTTACTTTGAGGCATGGAAGCTTCACAGTCATTTCCAAATATAGTCCACACAATTTGTGATTTTAAAAAAAAAGTGTTAATATGTTAATCAAAAAGAACATAAATTTTATGCAGTTACTCATAACTTTATACAATGATTACATGTAACTACACTGTTATTGCAGTCTCAAAATTACAGTATAATTATATTTAGTTAATTCCAAAAGCAATTGCTGCGTGGCCAGAATTCATTTATATAAACCTAGACTAAGCACTGAATTGACTAGGAAAGTGAGGTAAATCTAATTGAGATAGATTGAGCAAACCTAATCAGCAGGGATATTTAATGGCAAAGAGAACAAAGAATTAAATAAAGCAATGCAAAGGCTATTCAGAAGAGGGGATATATGAGATAATAGGCCTCTCCATCTCTGATGTCATGTCTGATTCAGTGAGTCATTCCCTCGTATGTTGTTAGTTGGCTGCCAGTTTCCATTATGTGGATATATACATATATATATGTATTTATATATGGAGGACATGTTTTGCTTTTATTTAATCCAGGAATTTATCCTGGTGTAACACATCTCACTTCCAAATGCTTTGCAAAATCGGGATGATGATTAAAGGCATGTTTGCTGTCCCACCTCATTTATCATTAACTGTTAATGATCTTGTGATTCTGATGAGCCAGAACTCAAATTCCAGTTGTCTAAGAAAGGGGAACTTATGTGTTCCCCTTTCTTAGACAACTGGAATTTGCTGTGGGGTACTCAAGACCTGAATGTGGCTGAGAAATGCAATGTGGAAGCTATGGCAATTACACACTCCTCTCACGTGAAGAGGAGTCAGATGAGAAGGCCAGATGTGAAATCCAGAGTATTAAATACCATTAGATGGTTGGAATATGAATCAAACCAGAGGCTGTGATACCCTGAGAGCTGAAAAGGACCCCCAAGACCATTCCTGTGTTTCCCACTCCGAGTGCAATCTCCAAGGAGCTGCTGGGGAGCCCGAGGGCTGTATTTAGATAGATGTTATTATATCAGCTGATAATTTCCAGTTTGCAGAACACAGTTCTGACCTCATCCCTTGATTGCATCCTTTGATTGCCTCCCTTGAACCAGCTACAGAGAAGATGGGAGGCACAGAGCAGCTTTCCATCAAAGAGACTCTGCGTAGCAGGATATTGAAAGGATATTAAGATGGTTTTAATGTAGGGGGAGGATTTGAAGTAAATAACATATAATGATTTTTTTAAAAGAAGGAAATCTGAAAAATCATCTTGTAGGTTCCTGTAGGTTACTTTCACTCTTAAGAGCTGTAAGTTCATATTGATCTTCCTGTTAGCACACACATGAGGTTTATTGCCTTACAGTTCTTTATACTTGTGTGTTTTGGTTTGGGGTTTTTTTGGTCTTTTTGTTTTGTTTGGTTGATCTGTCATTTACTCCTGTAAAACATCTAATTTAATATTTTGGTGCTAGGATTTCAGTTACCTGTGTGAACACTGCTTCATATTTCGGAAACTTTACAGCAAAACTTACTTGTTTTATATATAGCAGCATTTTGCAACTGATGAACTCAAACACCTTATTTTAGAAAGAATAAAATGACGTTAAACTATGCCAAAATAGGAGGAGAGAATATGCATGGAGGAATTTTCATCTACAAATGAGCTGTTGAGAGGCAGAAAGAAATGGAAATCCTATTTTTGATGGCAGAAGCTGTAGTACTGAAGTGATGAATCTAAGAAACTGTAAAGAGGCAGATGGGTTATGTGCATATCCTGGAAATTTGACCTCCTCTGGATGAGAGAGCAGTGGCAGCTTAAAAAGTTGTATTGATGTTCGGGGGATTATTTTTTCTATATGAACACTGATCAATGAATCCACATGTTATAGTTCAAAAGGTTGCTTTTTCAGTGAAACAAGAACCCAAATGTTGTGTACATTGTAAAGTATTCGCAGAGATACACAGCAAAATAATCTTTAACCTTAGAGAAGTACTTGATAGAAGGTGGAGCAGGGCTTCCTCTGGGGATTCAGGTTTTCTCTAAAGTACTCCTACCATTTTGGATGCTTGTGTTTAAAAATTTGTTTGAACTTTCCTATGATTTTCTTTCGTGGTGTTTGTTTTAACTGAGCATGAAAAGATGGCACTACCACACACCTTTGTGTTGGAATTAACTTGTTGAGGGGTCATAATCCAGAGTTTACTCGAAGTACTTCAGTAAATTTGTTGACTTCATGTACCCACCTATGCTCTACTCACTGGAGTTTGGGGAGGAGCTGAAAACAAAGGCTTTGGGGGCTTTGCATACATGTGGTGCATTTCTCAAGAGTTGTGGTCGCGTGAATTTAAGCAAGGTGCTTGAAAAACCCATCCAAGTGGCAAGTTGTGTTGTATCAGTGCTTTTAATATCCAGATCATTGACCTCATACATTTATGGTGTGTGTGGTCAAACAGTAGGGCAGAGAGCTGATGGGAATGACTGATAATTCCAGAGGAGTCATTACAACTTAATGGTGTCAACATGTACTACTAGGAGGCTCTTAATGCTTGGAACATCAATTTACACTCCATGTAACCATTGCATGTCAACACAGACCACAAACCTTGTGTGATGCTCAGGCCTGCCACCAAAAGACACGAGGCTGTGATAGTTTCCAAGTTATCATCCTAATGTTTTGGTATTCCCTGGCTGATATTAAATCCCATTTAGACAGGGAGGAATGGTAACAGCCCATGCACAGTTAGCTGAGAACTTGAGTGTGAAACTCAGCAACGCTGATAAGCATTTACACAAGTCACCCACTGAACACACTGAAATAATTTGTGCAAGCAGTGGTTCAATCCAAAAGAAACTGGGTTAGATAATAGCTGCAAAATACCAAATGTTGTGCTGTGCTACCAACCCCCCCAGTACATTATGAATTTTTACAGTATCTGTGCATCTGTACACAGATGGCACAGAGAATTATGTCAGATCTGACACCACACAGGTCGAGAATGCCTAAATGACATTTTAAAAGGTCCCCAAAACTCCCGTTTGTCATCCATGTGAGAAACAAAAGACCTTTAAATCCTGTCCCAGCCCTACTGGTGGGCTCTGGGCACATGCAGTGGTAAATGCTGGAATGCAGATTTATGGCCTCTGTGTGAGATGCTCCCCTAGAGCTGGAGTCAGCCCCCCAACAGCCGTGTGCTGCCTCAGAGCAGGGGGAACAAAGGTGCACAACTGCGGGTCTGGCTCTCAGGACTGAAGCCCCAAACACCCACGGCTGCTGCTGCTTTGAAGTAATTTTGGGGTGCTCAACACAGATATAAATCAGGCACTTCTTGTGCTTATTTTCTATGACTTTCTCTCGTGGTACCACAGGGGTAAATCTGAAATAATTCCAGCAGGTTGAGTGTAGTTGCTTTAGATTTATACCCACATAAACAGGGGCCCTATTTGTCCATTGTTTCTAAAATACGAAGTTCCTCTTTCATATCAAACTTCAGCAACTTATTTTATATTCCCTTACATCACATTTTATCACAGCTAATCCAGGGATATTGTTTCTCTGAGTAACAAAATTGTTCTTTAGTGCAGGACCAGAGTAAGGGATATTGTGTCTTTTAGACATCACGTATAGCCAAGAAGATCTAAATGAGAGTTAATAACCATCAAATGTGTCTATTTCCTTTTCCTATAAATTAGAGCATGCTTTCCTACTGAATTTTGCAAGAAGGAAAACAGACTCCCTCCTGCTGATGCGGGGAAGCAATGCTAAATCTCCCTAAAGATTCACTCTGGCTTCTTACAGCTGTATGTTAGTACCTTTTTATATGCAATTTTACTTCATTTAGTCTTTAAGGTTGTGCCTGAGGTTAGTTTAAAAGGTTAGTTAAATGTTAATGGATGTTAATGCTGCAATTAAATTGTTAAATCAATTGAAAACTGTGGCTCCATCTCTATCTGTGTTAGTGCCGGCCTGAGTTGCATTGGCGTATAAATTAAAAGCTGTAAATCTAGTGAAGTCTAATTAGAGACCAAATTTCTCATTTATCTTATTTTCACAGGACTGTAAGCACTGATAGATAATCAACGAAGGGCTAAAACTTTTTAACATTAAAAAACTATTTTATCTATTTCAGGACTCAGGTGACTGATTATAATTCAGATCCAATTACTGTAAAAGGTCATATGTGAAATGAAGTTCTTACAGACACTACAAGTTTTATTTTACAAGTTTGCATACACTGCTGCACCATCTACATCCCAAAAAGCAAAAGTAAATACACTGTAGGAGATGATATAAAAAGGCTCTTCAATTAGCCTCCCTCATGTAACCCTTTGAAGTTTGTGATTTTAGTACATGAGCACAACCAGGCTTCAATCCTACAGCTCATCTTTAAGCTTGCCAGCTTATACATGTGCATGAGAATCCTGTTGGTTCTTGCCTTCTGTAAGTAAAAGTAATTAGCAAGACGCTTAAATACATTTGCCATAGATACAGAGACACAAATTCTTGAATTTGTGAGAATGATTATTTCCATTGTTACGTTTAAATTAGCTGCTGGCAACCTGCCATTTAGGAAAAAGAAAGAAAAAAAAGCCCAGGCTATTTTATCTAGCAAGGTCTTGAGGAAAAGGAAATGCTGATCTTAATCCAACTTGCAGTGCCCCAGTTTTGAGGGTGTTTTCATGCATTAAAAACACATGGTACTTAATGTTAGTTCCTCAGAAGTTAAAAGTGAAATTTAATCATGCTGCTTCTGTTGGCTTATTTTTCCAACACTCCCTGTGATTCTCCAAAGTGTAGATCTTAAAGCTGCAAAAAGGCCAACAACAGATTGCAGCATGAGCATAGGGAGCAGCATCAAGACTCATTAGTTTACAAATAAACCACAAGACAAATGTTTAAAATGTTTGTAGGTTCCAAATCACAGTTCTAAAATTGCATCCTTTTGGTCATGTAGGAGTGTTAGAAATGTTACAGTTTTAAATGTTAATTTCTTTTTTAGTGACTGTTCTTGGAGCACTTGGGGAAACAAGTTTTGCTTTGGGAAATAAATAAAAAAAAAAAGCTCTGTCCTAACCAATTAAGACTTCACAGAAAGAAGTCATGAGCTCAAATTCTGCTAGAAGGCCTTCTTGCAAGGAAGCATCAGCTTGTGTCCTTTCCAGTGCCCAATTTCAACATTCATTAAAACACGAAATGAGATCAAATCTGAAAATGAATTGCCGAGTGACTTGAACGTTCTGAACTTTTTTTCTCTCCTAATTTTGTCACAAATTCAGATCTTCTAAAAAACATCTTGATCACAGACTCTGCAGGAAAAAAAATGCCACGTTGTAGCATGTCCCCTACGGCAAATAAAAAGATATTCTTGTTTTATTCTAGAAGGTGCACAAATTTCCTGACAGCATTTTCTTTCATATTTGCATCATTTTCAGTATTCAGAGATGTGATTTACCAGAGTGCACCCCCCAAAAATGTTGTAAATGAATAATGAACAGTCAGATATCTAAAGGAGTAGGAAGACCTTTTGTGTACTATTTTGTTAGACAGTGCTCTTCCAATTATTTTGATTAATCTTTACAATAATTATTTACCCTTTTTTGTATCATAGGTGTTCTATATCTTCATAAGATAGGAGTAGGACCATTGCTAACAGGGGTCATAAATCACTTCTGCTAAAAGTATTCTCTTTAAAATTGTAACTTTCTTTTCTTTCACTTCCTTGGTAAGAAAAGACAGCAAGGAATGACAATTCTTTATACTAAGTGCTCAGAGTAGTAAATAGTTGCCTTATAGCAAGAGATGGTGTCATAAAAAAGGATATAAAAATAATAATAGTTAATCATTAAATAGCATGTTTCATCCATAGAAAATGGAGCTCTTAGCAAAGATGACTAAATAGCCCTATCCATTTCCTTAATACATCTCCTTCCTTTAATAGAGATCTGATAAATAGAAGCCAACTTTATCTCACCTTGAAAATAATAGTCTAGTTACACCAAACTTTCTCCACTACTTTCTGAAAATCAGGTTTTGACAAAAACAGTGCTTGATTGGAGTAGACATTTGAGACAAAGTCAGAGTCCTTTCTGTGAAGGAAGGATCAACACAGACACAACCAAATTCATTGTTGAGTCAGTGACTGAACTCATTGTGAAAGAGAAGCTGAAGTTAATACAAGGATTGGAGAGATCCAAGTTTTTCCTATTAGATCTGTGGCCTGTTGAATTCCCAGGGAATTCTCTCTTGGAAGGTCTTGTAGGCTGGGTGGTTTCTTTGCAGGTTTCTTTTTCTCTTCAGTTGTGAGGTCTTAACTGTGGATAAAATGCTGGCTTTGGGAATGGGTTTCTGGAGTGAGGCATGGAAGAAAGAGATAGTTCCTTGGGAAATTGATAGAGAGGTTGTGGGCTGATGTCAATCCCAGTATTTGTCTTTTGAGGTGATCATGAAATTGAGAATGTAGGACAAATTCCAGTTACACATTTGCCCTACTGGCTTCTGCTGTGTGTGTGTGTGATGGTAGATTTTCAATCTCATGAAAACTCACTCTGGTGTGCATTTCTAAAGAACCTGAATGTTCTCCACAGATTAAAGAACGTGTTCTTTTTCCATTGTTCTTGCCTTGTTGACTTTATTGCTGGTTTTGCTTGTGTTTTGGGGAGCACAGGAGTTCCCATCTTGTTTCATGTGCCTTTGCTATACCCTGCCATTTCTGAACATAACAAAAGTATTCCAGTATCATATTGTGGAAGGGCAAGATTCAGAGCATTTGGAAGAAGGATCCTCCATGTTGATTATTTCAAACTTTAGTTTTCTAATTCTGTTCTGATCAAGTACTATGATTTGTCCAGGAAACCTTTTTCTTTCCTTTCTCTTTGTCAGCATTCAGCTTTCATGTAAATTTTGGTGAATGCCAAAGGATGTGCCTTGATTTTGTGACTGGGTCAGATGTTGCTCTTGGTCTGTCAGTTTTCATGGCTATACTGCATATTCCATGATATTTTGGGGGACAGGTGTTAGATGCCTGTGTGACTGACATGGTTTTATCAATTTACCTGAGTGAGTCAGTCTGACAGTGAGCTGCTATTTCTCTTGGGTGCTGCAGTGTTGGTTTGGGGAACTAGAGGAGTGAAAATTTTAGAAATAATTTTCTGCTGGACTTGAAGACAGTGCAAAACCAGCCATCACTGTCTGTGCAGAGAAGGGGAGTGATAGGAAGGCATCATTTCTTTTGGTGGCAGTTCACACTTAGGCTCATGCAGCAATATCATAAACCTGTGTCCCAAAGAGCAGCTTTTATATTTTGTTGCATTTTGTTGGGTGGGTGTGTGCTTACTGTTCCAAACAAAAAATCCTGTGGCAATATCAAAGAGTTGTCTGTCAGACTGGATTTTATCTGATAGTCCCCACCCTGCCTACTGCTAACTTCAGCAGGATTTCTGTAAATAGCTTGGTGCTATTTGCTTGGTGAGCAAAAGCAGCTCTAAATGTCTGGATTAGAGCACTTGTAAGAGAAAACATTTACAAGTCTAAGTTTGTTCCCCAATGGGTAATATACTGGGAGGCAGATAAAATCATCATGCAGCTTTTCATGACTGGCAGTGTCTGGTAACACAGCAATGAATGTGTAGATAAAAGAGAGGCACCAGAATAGCGGGGACACTGCAGATCAGCACTGAGGCACATTGATAGAATTACTGCCTGCAAAGGGAACCTCTGCCTGTGGATATCTGACACTCATCAACATTGCCATTGTCTTGTTTTCCTGGGAATCAGATATTAATTTTACAAAGACTAAATTCAAGCTAAAAACAAGAGAGATAAACACATTCTATTTCAGCTGTCTCATTTAAGCCTTGTGATGCTCGCAGCAGAGCTGGAACCTCTCCAGGTGGGTAACTTGCTTCAGCATCTACGTGAGGATGATGAGGGACAGAATGTGTTAAGCAGAAAACAAAAGTACAGGGAATGTTGCCCATCCATTAGGAGCTGTTAGTGGGATGGCTCCTGGGAGAGATTCCTGTCTGTGACTACCCGACCTCCAAACTGTGATGGTAAACAGAACCCGAGAGCAAGGCAGATGACGTTTCCTGATTCTGGAGACATCAGTTCCCTGTGAAAGTCAGTTTTATTTAGGAAACAGTGGGTCTCAGCAGCTCCCTGAGACAGGAACACCTTTTTCCTTTAAATTTTTATAATTTTGGCATTTTTCTGAGGGAGACACATTTGTAGCATGATGGTGAGGAGTTCCCCTTCCCTCCATCCCTCATTCCCCAGCCCTGGGCAGGCAGGAGCCCTCCTCTCTGGCAGCAGGGTACAAGGTGGCCGCTTGCAAGAGGGACTCAACCATTTGTGCCATCCGGCTGTTCCCAAACAAGCCAGGCTCCTGCAAGCCTTACCAGCTGTGACTAATAGTGAAGGGAAGGGGGGAAAAAAGAAAGCTGCTTGGGCCTGCAGGCTTCAGACAGGCAGGCTCTGGGGGAAACAAGAGAAAGCCATTAACTAACCACAGTATTATCTTGATTCTCTCAGAGAAACGAGCTAGGGACAGCTAATGAACTAGCCTTAACGTTTCAAACTGAATGCACCTCTGGGAGCTCTGCTAGAACAAACAGTGTGACAGATCAATGCCTGATGCCTATATCAAGAGAAAAGGTTATTTGCCTCTCTGAGGAATTATAGGATTAGTATGATACACTTTGTATCCTCTTCAAAATATGGGTTCATATGCTGTGCTTATTTTCATTTTGTAAGTTGTAAACTCTATTACTTTGAGCAGTAAAAATGAAATCCATTCTTCTCTTCACCTCTCTTCATTCCCAGGATCCTTTATGTCGGAGAGCCTACACAGGCACTGTTTCCTTGTTGTCTGAACTTTGCCCAAGGAGACACTCACCTTTAGGAAGTTTTTTTAAAAAAAAATCAGTTTAGAGCAATGTCATTTGGTTGGGACCCCATGAAAAATCTTGGTAGGAGACAGATTCTTAATAAAAGGCACTTTGTCCAGGGAAAGTTTTGCTCAGTTTATTTTGCCGCCACTGGTGTTTTCTGTGTCCTTGCACAGTTCCATGTGTCCAATCTTTAGCTGCCCACCTCCAGAATGGGACAGTGAACCTTCCTTGTTGTTCCTTCTTGTCTGTCTTTGCTGTTTAGATTGAAAACTCCTGCACAGGATGTTCTTCCTACTTGTGCTGTACGTGACACGCTGGCCGGAGATCCCTGGGGGGAGTTTTTGATAATTTTGTTGATACAACAATAACCTCAAAGCATGACACATTTTGTACAAGAGATTAAAAGAAATGAAAGGGAGAAAGGTGGGACCTGGAAGATCATGTAAATTTTACAAATAAAACCTTATAAATCATATACCATATAAAATTTTTAGAATTGGTAGATTTTTGGGGCTGGGAAGAGGTCAGGCCAGGTTATTCTTCATCCTTGTGCCTTGTTCTTTGATGCTTAGTGTGATACCAAGCCAAAGGGGTAAACAATCCAAGACCTTCTCAAAAGGAGGCAGAGTTATTTTAAACTGCTGTGTATGATTTCACTGTATCCTTTGATATTGGCATTTTTCTTTAAAGCCAAAGCCCTTGAAAAGTTTTTGATCAATTACTTCATTCAGGAAGCTGCTGTACATATTTAACCATAGGTACAAGCTTTGGTCAAGCTATCAAAGTAATTTTCATTTTTACAAATTATTACTTTAATGGGAATTAGATGAGGAGTGAATTATTGTTTCTTAAAGAAAGTAAATCTCCAGGCGATTTGTCAAGAGATAATTGTCTGAGTATCAGCATTTAAGGAAGGTTGCATTTCCTTCTAGGAAGGAAACATGTTAAATGCTGAAATTAAGATAATATTGTAACAGAAAATGGATCAAAATTAGCTTTATCTCCCCCAGTAGTACCTAGGAATTGAGTCAGAAAGTGATACAAGTATCCCAACTTAATTGCTTCTTGTCAAATTCTGTTATCTGTATTCTGGTTCAGTAGCTCTTACTTCATCCCTGCTTCTACTGATGTCAGTGGAATACACATGAAATAAAGAGTGATTCAGTGTGAGCAAAGCCAGCAGAATTTGGCCTTTTGAAGTTGGTATGAGCTTTCCTATTGACACCATTGGAGATGAGAAATTGTTCTTTGATCATCTTCTGAAAACCACAGTTGAGCTTTGTAGGTTTTATACCAAGCACAGCATACTATTGCTTGGTTCAGGACAGGTGCTACAGAATTCTTCATTATTCTTCTTCATTTCTCCTGGATCTTCTAATCTGTCACAAACCCCACTGTTAATAGGACTTCTGCAAGCTAATGTGTTTACTTTTAGAATTCATTTTCTAATGCAAATTTCCTACAATGACTTGAAAAAATCATTAGTACAAAAGTAGAAAAAAGAAAATTATCAGTTTCTGAACAGGTCCTTATTTATGTATTTTAAGTCATGCTGATCCTTCTGTAGCCATTATGAATTGGGGGGATGAAAATATTGTTAGGGATGTCACAAGGTCTGAATTTATTCTGCATGTAAGAGGAGGAGAGTTGATTATTTCAGGGGATATGGAATACAATATTTTATTTTCAGTCTCTTTGTGTGTGCAGTCAGGCAAAGCTCTCATTCACAACTGAGCTGGGAATTGGCCTGGTCATAATGAAATGGGAAATCTGCTGGTCACTGAAATTCAGGCAATATGCATGTACAAAGAGGAAAAAGTCTAGATTGCTATAAAATGTTGATGTCCTGGAAAGGGGGATGGATGAAGTAATTCCTGTTCATCAAAGTGTTTGGAAAGCCTTGTGAAGCACAAGTATTTTAGTGCAAGACAGTACCAGAGCTTATTTTGTTATTTACTTCAGAAGTGGTCTGAAACACGTGGATTTTACTGAGGTAAACTGTCCCAAGGAAGCAATTAATGGTTATCCTTCTCTTGTCTTTTTGACACAGTTTAGAAGCAGAAACAGATTTCTCAACAGTTCCTTCCTGCTTTTCACTGACTGATGGCCATGGCTTCTCCAGACTTGGGCTCGTTGTAACTTACTGGTGAAGTTGTTGTGGTTGTGCCTGGCTGAAGACAGGATCAGGGCAAGGTTTTCAAAGAGAGAGATCAAAGATTTTGTTGCTTCTCACAAACTTTGCCATAGTAACTTAAGTAGAGGAAATTGAAATGTTTCCTTTTGTCGCCATGCACACACTGCCTTTTTAAAGATTATCCTTTTTTATTTTTTTTTCCCTCAAATTCCAAGTAACCAGAAGTATTTGATAGCAAACTGGTTTGGGAGTGACACTGGGCTATTGTATCAGCCCAGCTCCTCCACTGTGGAATCACAGAATAGAATCATAGGAGCTTAGGTTGGAAAAGACCTCTGAGATCATTGAGTCCAGCACTGCCACGTTCACCACTGAACTGTGTCCCCAAGTGCCACATCTGCATGTTTGATGCCTTTGTGTTACCACATTCTGCAGCTTTCTGGGGAAACACAAAGGAGCATGTGAAATCTCCCCAACTCAGTGTTTTCCAGCCAGACTAACTGAGTAAAAATTTGGTCCAGATTTCTACTGAAGTTAAAACTAACCCAGGTGCTTACATGGGCTCTTAGTTCTATTTTACTTCTTTTTTATTTTTTAATTTGATGGCCCTGCATACAGCCAGTTTTTTTTCAACAAAAAACCCCATTCTCTTTTTCCAAATATGTTTGAATGTGTCTTCTAATGCAATTTTCAACAAATCTACAGTCTTGCCAAGTAAAAATTTGGCAATTTATAAAATTAAAAAGAAAAAAAAACAAAAAACCAGCAAACATTTTCATTAAGCTTTGCCTTATACCAAACACACAAAACATCCTTTTTAACGTACCACAAAGGTTTTGTAAAGTTTCAGGGTATTAAAAGGTGTGTTTATACAATCTCTTCCTGTCTCTTGGACAAAGTCAGTTCAAAAGTCCTTATTTATACATTTTTCAGTGGTCTCATCTTTCCTTGGTGTGGGTGACGCAGCTGGGGAAAGGTTACCCAGTGAGAGCATTTGCTGTATGGATGAACTTGTAGACAATGGCATATCAGGGAGCTTCTAAAGGAAATATTATATGGTCCATCAAGGCAATCTCAAATTTCCTGATTGCATATATTTAAATAGGATAAGCTCCAGTTACCTAAGCACTTGTTTTGGCTGTAATGGAAAATAGGAGACTAATGTGTGCCATAATGCCTATCTCACCCCAGCCCATCAAGGTATATGAAAATAAATCTAAATATCTGTTATTAGAAGAATGGGAATAGTGGGTGAAGAATTGAAGCTACGTGGCTATAGACAGAAAAAAAAATTAACTGGGTCTGGTTTAAGATTATACCTGTCCATTGAATACATTCATCAGTGTCTGGTTTTGTATTTCTTCTTCCTCATGATACCCCAGATAAGAAGTGGTAACTAAGTCTTAATGGTTTTAAAACTTTCTGTCTGTAACCATAAAGTGACCATTTACAAATTGGAATGCATTGTTGAGTGGGGATCCAGTTCCTTTCTCTGCCAGACCTGTCCATGCAGGTAGATCTCTGAGTTAAGAGAACAGCAGACTGTTGAAAAGGTAGATTTTGTGTGTGTGTGTGGTTTGTTCTTTTTTTTTTTTTTTTTTTAGCAGTGTGCACGTTAGGAGTTTTATCAGGAGACAGCTGCTTAGAACAGCTGTCTGCTTATGTGCCCATCTTAGGAGAGAATGATTAATGAATTCACTTGGGCAGTGAGAAACTCAGTTCACTGATCCATAGTTTCAGCACAGGTATTGATGTGAAACTAATGAGAAATTTGATGCTCAAATTTGAATGTTTATTCCAATTACCAAACAACAGATCTAAATTAAAAAATAGCTTGAAACCTTAACCTTTTATTAGTAACACTGAAAGCTGAACTGTGGCTCTGCATCCTGTGGTGCAATCTGAGGACTCAATGCACTACCACCTACATTGTTTTGGGGAAGGGAGGGAGAATGGCTCCTCCTGATTGACTCTGCTCCCACTACCTGATAATTGGAATCTTTTTCCTTCCACTCCTCCCACTCCTGTTTAATGTGTATATTTTTCCTAGGAATTAGAACATGTGTTCAGAACTGAGCTGTAGGCATCCCCTACAGCTCTATTAAAATACTGCATTCAGTAAGTTCTCTGAGCTATGGTTTTTATCTGATTGTGGTGTGGTACATGGGAGTCCCAGCTCTGACCTGAAATGCTTTCAGTCTCTGTAAGCAAAGGATAGAGAGAAAAGGTAGATACAATCTTTAGCTCATTAGCAAGTTAAGGTATGGGGAAATTAAATGACTTATTGAAGGTTATACACAAATTTTGTGGCAAAATTGGCAATCAACCATTGATTGCTGCTCTTTTAGTCCTGTGAAGAATTGCTGTTCTCCTTCCAAACTTTTACAGTGTTTCTATCAGAAGGGATTAACAAGAACTCTTGGAAGTTAACTAGACACACTCAAGTTATCCTGTCAACTAAAACCTGGTGTTTTTGAGAAGGATAAATACTTCTAATTTTCATACAAATCAGTGGCAGTTTTTAACTCTCTATTTTGCACTATCAAATTATTTAAAAACAAAGTTCAGAGGGGGAAATTTAGCATTTCAATCCAGGAGTGTTTCATAAAAGTACTTGTGTCTGAGCAAGATTTTTTTTTTTAAGAATTTATTAACTGCACATTCAGGACTGAATTTGGATGATCTCAATACCCTTTGCTTTAGATGCCTGCTGTGCTGGCTTTTACCTTTTCCATTAAGTTATTCCAAAATGTGGTGGCAATTCAGTTTTAATAGAAACAAGCCAAGGTGCTGAAAATGTGCAGCAAACACTGCTAAATTCTTCACAACTGCTCCTTCAAATGTGCAT
Organism: Agelaius tricolor; assembly: GCF_023055355.1. Lineage (NCBI taxonomy): Eukaryota > Metazoa > Chordata > Aves > Passeriformes > Icteridae > Agelaius > Agelaius tricolor. Next base: position 4,397,651 of record NW_027269276.1, on the reverse strand, counting down.
AAAGCAAATGGAAGATGTCACACTGACCACTGTTCAAGGAAATCCTTAAGCAATCCAGATCCTTTTCTAGAACTTGGGTTCTCAGGAATTTGGTAGCAAAACAGTACTGGGGCAGATGCTGCTTGATGCCTGTAAATATCCCAGCAGTGTC